>NC_083726.1:56585754-57835754 GCF_028564815.1 Eubalaena glacialis | reverse complement strand
AAATCAAACACTGTACAATTAACATGAAAAAATGCATTCTTCATTCTTCAGTTTAATTAGAAATGAACCACATCTGAAGTACCCTTTGCTGGCTTCTTTTATTGCCTAATTCTGCTGTTTATTCCAGCGTTATCTTTCAGCCAAGTAGATTTTGCAGCAGACCTTCACCCAAACCAATAACAAATGGTAGGCAACAATCTTCTATCAGCACTCTGATGTTCTTTATTGTAGAGGCTACAGCAATCAAGCAAATTCACTGTTGAAAAATTGTGGGGTCATTTTCATTTTTTCTCTAGAATCTGGTGTTCATTGTGCATTTTAATACTTCCTTTCTACTTATACAGTTGACACTTGGATAGAGTAATTTTTTATCACAAAACCTGAGATCAGAAGGGCTATTTTTATGATTTATTAAACACATTTGGATTGGATTCATGTGTGGCCATTGGGATTCTTTGTATAGTATAGGTCAACATAGGTGGCTTTTCCCATGGTCTATTTCCTCCCAAGTACTAGTGTTGGGCATTTTCCTTTCACACTACCACTGTTCCTTTTGGAATCAAAGGACACACCCCTATTTAGGGGAGATGTTAATGAGTGTCCTGGTCTCACGTGCCCTGGCTGTGCCTGTAGGATCAGTTTGCATGGGCACTCAGTATTCTTGGGGCAAGAGTGATCAACCTTCTCTGAATGAGCTATGCGTAAAGAGCAAGCAACAATTGTAGAAGGCCTTCTAGAAACAGTAACAGAGACCAGCAGACATACCTCCCCCAAAAGGCAAAAAGATGGACGGTATTAAGGAAAAATATTTCAAAACTAGGAAATAAGACTAAAAAATAACTGTATGTCCTTTCAATGTCATAGTGGAGCATTGTCTGACAAGTCTGCCTAGGAGCCATCTGACTATTTAGGGACTTGTAACTTTCTTTGACTTACTATTGCATATTGAGTAGGGTCCAGGGCCTGTAAAATTAGATGTTATCTTGGAAAAAAGAGAAATTGCAATTAACTTTTGTGCAGTAAAGATGCAAATGTAAATATATATATACATATATTCACTATATCTATACACATCTATATGTATCTATATATATCCAAATGTTATAGCTTTATTGCCTTTTAAACACTTTTGTCTCTAATTTAGTAATCTCATTTCAGCATCCATTCTTTTATTTTTTTGAAAAAAACTTGCAAGTCATATATTTGATATTACATAGTACATATTATTATTAGTTGTACATAGCACATTAAGTCAAATCAATTCTAGTCAACATGCATATCATATGCAATAGCTCATAAATTTAATCAGCAAGCCACATGAAACCATCAACTGCTTGGCAGGTGTCCTTCTCACTCCGGTACCATGATTTGTGGGAGTTTCTATTAATGAACTTTATCACACAGCTGGTTCTTACTTCAGGACCATCTCACCTAAAATCGCCCACTCTTTCTGCTTAAATAAGACATCTCCATGGACTAGTGACTAATCAGCCCATGCTCACACATAACTGTGGTTTCATGCATTTGGTGTTTAAAAAAATTTTTTTAACATCTTTATTGGAGTATAATTGCTTTACAATGGTGTGTTAGTTTCTGCTTTATAACATAGTGAATCAGCTATACATATACATATATCCCCATATCTCTTCCCTCTTGCATCTCCCTCCCACCCTCCCTATCCCACCCCTCTAGGTGGTCACAAAGCACTGAGCTGATCTCCCTGTGCTATGCAGCTGCTTCCCACTTCAGCATCCATTCTTTTGTTGACTGTTTAAACATCTCTCATAGTCTCTTGAGCCAGCTTTGTCATCTTGCTAGTATTGTCATTAATAAATTAATTCTCCGACACAAGCTCACTATGTACTTCTATTAGAATTAGATGTTTTCTAAAATTATAGTTTGAAATAATTTTAGACTCAGAGAGAAACTGCAAAAATTCCAGAGTTCCCATTAACCCTTCACCTGGATTCCCCCAGTGATAACATCTTATATAACCATAGTATAATAGTCAAAACCAGAAAATTGATATTAGCATAAAATACTCTTAACTACAGACCATATGCAGATTTCATCATTTTTTTAAAAATAAATTTATTTATTTATGGCTGCGTTGGGTCTTCGTCGCTGTGCGCGGGCTTTCTCCAGTTGCGGCGAGCGGGGGCTACTCTTCATCGCGGTGCTCAGGCTTCTCATTGCGGTGGCTTCTCTTGTTGCAGAGCACGGGCTTCAGTGGTTGTGGCACGCAGGCTCAGTAGTTGTGACACACGGGCTTAGCTGCTCCGCGGCATGTGGGATCTTCCCGGGCCAGGGCTTGAACCCGTGTCCCCCTGCATTGGCAGGCAGATTCTTAGCCACTGTGCCACCAGGGAAGCCCTTCATCAGTTTTTTACAAGCAGTCTTTTGTGTGTATAGTTCTATGAAATTTTATCATACATACCTATTTAAGTAACCAATACCATCATCAGAATCAAAAATGTTCCATCATCCCAAAGAAGCTGCTTCATGCTATCCCTTTGTATTCACACCCTCCATGCAAACCTAATATCCAGCAACTATTGATCTGTTCTCCATCATTATCACTTAGTTATTTTGAGAATGTTATATAAATGGAATTATTCCCATATGTATTCTTTAGAGATTGGCTTTTTTCATTTAGCCTAATTCCCTTGGAATTCATCCCAATTGTAGTAGGCATCCATAGTATGTTTCTTTTTATTGTTGCATAGTACTCTATTCAAAGAGTGAACCATGGTTTGCTCATCCATTCATTCATGAAAGGACATTGGGTTGTTTCCAGTTTTTTACTGTTACAAATAAAGCTGTTATAAAATCCGTGTATTCATGTACAGGAATTTGCTTGTATATAAGCTCCTATTTCTGTAGGTTAAATACTCAGGAGTTGGATGACTGAGTCACATAATAAATGTATGTTTAACTTTATGAGGCTGCCAAAATGTTTTCCAGAATATTTGTACCATTTTACATTCCACAAGCAATGTATGCTCCTCATCCTCACCAGCACTTGTGATAGTGTTTTGTGTCTTAGCAATTCTAATAGCCATAAAGCGATATCCAATTGTGGTTTTAAGTTGCATCTAATTAATGATTAATGATGTTAGACATCTTTTTGTGTATCCTGTTTGGATAAGCACCTGATTAAGTCTTTGCCTTTTGTTTTGTTTTTTACTTAGGTTGTTTTTGTTCTTACTCTTTAAGTTTTGAGAAGTCTTTATATACTCTGGGTATGTGGGCATTTGAGTCCATCTGATGGGTTTTTACTATTTCAGTTATTGTATTTTTCGATTATAAAATCTCCATTTGGTTCTTCTTTTTATCTTCTATTTCTTTGCTGAGACAGTTTTCTTATTGATTTCAAGAGAATTTATGATCGCTTACTAGAGCATTTTTATAGTATCTGCTTTAAAGTTCTTGACAGATAATTCTAATATCTGTGTTTTCTTAGCATTGTTATCTCCTGTCTTTTCTCATTTGACTTGAGATTTTCCTGGTTCTTGCTATGCTCAATAATTTTAGATGATATCATGAATATTTTGAATATTGTGCTCTGTACCTCTGGTTTCTATTTAAATCTTTCATTTGAGCTGGAGTATTTAAGTTCAGAATGTACATCCCCTCCCTCTTTCATGGACTGTGGTTCAAACGGCAATTTAGATTACAAAGCTTTTGCAGTGCTCTTTTGGTCAGCCTTGCTTGCGTACTACAGAGAAATCAATTTGAAACCTGGGTGGTGTTCCATACCCACAGTTCGTCTCTCAAAGCTTTTGCTTTTTGATTATGGTTGGTTTTATGAATGGGCCACTTGGGGATGAGCCTAAGCTTCATACACAGATAAAGGATTCCTTTCTCTAGCTCCCTCCTTTCTGTAATCCCTCTTGCACTCTAGCTGAAAGGGGAAGGATACCAAGTTTCTGCTGTCATTTGCTTGGTGCAGGGCAGGGATTGTCAACAGGGATCCTCCCCAAAGTTCCTATGTTCCATTATCTACAAGATTTTCCCTTTTTATTCTTTTTTTTTTTTTTTTCTGACCAGCTGCACAGCTTGTGGGGTCTTATTTCCCCAACAAGTGAAAGCACCAAGTTCTAATCACTGGACCGCCAGGGAATTCCCTCCCTTTTTGTTCTAAACAGCTTAGTTTATGTTTTGAAACCCTGAATATCAGTGGTTTCTCTCTCTTTGTCTAGTAATACTCTTTTTTCTCAGTGCCACAGGGATGCTTCTGACTGCTTAAAGGCAGGTTCAAGATATATAAGGGAGAGAGAGAACACACACAAATTCATATTTCAAAATTTTATATTATATTTCTACAGGCAGTTCTTAATGTTGAATGCCAGTTAGCTATGGGAATGTATGTTTTTTTTTTTTTTTTATTACTATGAACAGCATCGGCTTTCTGTTTACATTGCTATTGACATATCACCCTGGGTGTTTGCTCTAGTACATTCTTGCTGCTTTTATGCTAATGCTTTCCCTGGAGCTGTGCTGTGAAGTGTATGTATGTATTATAAAGTGTATGGTTATAAAGTTTTAGTATTTTTACACAGAAACAATGATGCAATGGAAGATTGCATTCAGATTTAATATTTGGACACAAATAAGTCAGAGATAGGATTAATAGAAGACAGTTTTAGTAGAAGCCACAAGGAATTAGAAGTTAAGCAGCCCTATTTTCAAATCTTAGCTCTGCAATATAAATTTGAGGAAATCTACTGCTCCCTGAGAGCCCATTTCCTCACTTAGGTTGGGAGATGACCACAACAATGGAAGGGTTGTTAGGCCTGGATAACATTTTATACAAAGAGACCAACTAAGATACTTCCTGGCACAATGACTGTCAATTCACTTCTCTAATAAGCATAAAAAGCAAAAAATAGCTATAAGATTTGGTAGTAATGTAAAATTAAAATCTAAAACTTAAAAATTATGATCTAAGCCAGAAAATTATTTCAAATCAAAAGGGACTCTCTAAGGGGGTTGGGGGAGGGCAGGATTGGGAGTTTGGGATAAGCAGATGCAAACTATTATATACAGGATAGATAAACAACAGGTCCTACTGTATAGCACAGGGAACTATATTCGATATCCTGTGACAAACCATAATGGAAAAGAATATGAAAAGAATATATATGTATAAGTGACTCATAATATATATGAGTCGCTTTGCTGTACAGCAGAAATTAAACACAACATTGTAAATCAACTATAGTTCAATAAAAATTTTTTTAAATGTTAAAAAAAAGAAAAGGGACTCTCTGATGCAGCTCCTCACTTTACAGATAGCAAAACCAGACTCCAAAGGGTTAAATGACTTGCCAGGTGTATTTCTTGTGTCCAGGAGCAAATCTGGGACCAGAACTCTGATCTCCTAATCAGTAGACCTTAACACCATGGCACAAACATCCCATACAAAAACCCTCTAAAATGGAATACACTGTACTCGTTCATCTTTACAACAGGCCCCAACATACTATAAAATGTGCACATGGCATATAAACTACAACTGTATTGCATCATAAACTGATATCATTAACTGATATGCTAATTGCAACAAACATTAAACATTTAACTAAAAACACTGCTTGCTTTAGAAAATTGGAACTCTTGGGGATGATATAGAAGATTGGGTCATTCAAAAAGGTTATCATGGGAAGCTTAAATAGATACTTTTTCTATTTGTAGACAAATGTTCTTATAGTAAAGAAACATTAAAAAATTATTTCATTGAATATTTCTTGACAAACATGGTTACTGTCTATGGAATGTATCAAGACATCCGTAGGACTTTGGGAGCACTTGGAAAGACCTGCCTTTTTCTGTGCACCTGCAGAAGTTGCCCCAGCGTAACAGAGGGTACTGACGGAGTTGGGCTGCATGCGGTCCTCTGGCAATCATGGCACCCCCGTTTGCCACAGCTACCTTGCTACCCTCTCCCCTCCTTTGTTTTTCTTCCCTAATATGGGGCACAGTTGCTTTTGTTTATCCTTTCATGGACACTCCATGTCCTCTATCTTGGCGGGCAGAGGGGGAAGAGGGGAAGCTGGACAGTAGCTTTGGGTGGGGTAGGGAACCTGGGGTTGTTTTTAATGGGAAATACCTCTCGGAGATGCTCATATGGGCTCCTTAGCGTCGCATCCCAGACTGCTTTCCATGGAGATAGGGCACTGAGTCTCCCAGTGAGGTTGGAATTGACTCCACCTTAGGGGTCTCCAGTCAGCATCCAGCCCCTTCCCCCCAGGTTGTCAGCAGCACTGATGAGATGCTGTATTTCCACCTAATTCTGGGTATATCAGTGTGTCTTGCACAACCTTGGATCATTAAAGATAAGGTAAACATTTTTTTTTAAAGTGCAGAGTATGGTTCTGTACTAGCTTGAAATTTTATGGAAAGGCTTTTTCCGTTTCTGCCAGCTCATGCCTCATCTGGTACCTTGAGCAAACAACAGCAAACAAACGAGGGACACTGTGTCTACTATCTTTTCTGTTCATTCTCCCACCCATGTCATGGGAATAAACACTTTCAATTTGTAGGTATTTTTGTTTTCAGGATGTATGTAGCCTTTGTCTAGCATTGTGCTAATACCACCTCCTAGACTATGACTCAGTTTTGGTGGCTAGTTCTTGCCCTGACACTAGAGGGTGCTGGAGCTGAAGCTGGGTGGGTTATTTATACATGATGCTTAAATGACCAAAGGTAGCAGGTCCTGTCTGTCTGCAGGTCTCTGACTTGACAGTACTCTCCACCCCCAGCCAACTCCTTTTCTGTTAATCAGAGCAGATGCAGAACCTTCCTAGTCCCTATTCTCCAAGCTGTCACTTCACTTATACAAGGATTGTTTCCCTTTGGGCTGTTTCCTCCTAAGACCTATGTGCTCTCATTTTCATCTTTATTGAATCAGATTTTTTTTGGCCTAGATTATATTGACCAGTACAATTCTCTTTGATTTATTATCCATATTGGAGGCAAAACATCCTATTGGAACTCTGACATTAGTTAAGACTCTCAACTCTGTTTCTCAAAGAGAAGGAAAGTCAAAATAATATTTCTCAGAAAATAACTTTCTTTCCCCCTTTTTATTCTCCAGCATTAGATAATCACAAACAGAACTTTAGCTACTAATCCAAATACGGAGCACCTTGTGCATGATTTTATATTCCTTTTTTCATTTCCCATACCATTAAGTGCTCTAAAGAAAGTTGATCATTGCAGCCTTTGCCCCCGACTGCTTTAGTGTGATAAGTGTTACATGGTAGCAATTAATCAATATTTGAGTGCTGTTAATCAAAAATCCCACTTAGAAACTTTTCTGTGTTCAGCCTATCATTGAAGAACACTTGGATATGTCTGGCATTCTTGTAAGTTGACCATTCAGGGGACCTATTTATGTGAAAACCCAAAATCCTTATATTCTATAAGATTCTACAAGTAAAATTGTGCTAGTCTGGTTCAAAAGCAGTAGATTCCTGCTAGAGGGCAAATTTGAATACAGCTCCATGCCTGTCACTCAAGTTGTTCTCCATCCAACACTTACAGATTTATACCTTGATCCTTGGGTAAAAAGCCTGTAATAAAAGAGCAAGTGAAAACTAAAATTTCGCTCTCTTAAAGCCTCCCCAAAGTATTGAGGGCACGGGGGGCATCAGAACTGTTGCCGTCAGCACTTATAAAGGCAAAGAGTGATGATGCCATCATATGGGCCAGAATGAGAGATGACGCCAGAAGTACAGACAGAAGGGACCGTTACATCTCTCAGTAGCTGCTGCAGTGTAGAAATTGGCTGGCACTGGCCCCAGTGGTGTCGCCTGAAGTGGCTAGCTGCAGTAGGGTCCATGGTAGCCATAGCAGGGGGCAGAGCAGCCAGCATGGTATAATCAGGAAGCAAGGGCTTAAGGGACAGGGAGCCTTGGTACATGTCTTGGGTGACAGGCAGTGGCAGCAGCAAAACATTCTGCGTGCTTTGGCTTTATAGTTCAAACTTCTTTTCTGGAGCATGACAGAGACACTATGTGTTTTAGGGTTCTCCAGAGAAACAGAACTGCTACTCTGGAGGCTGAGAAGTCTCAGGGTCTTCTGTCTGCAAGCTGGAGACCTAGAAAAGCAGGTGGTGTCATTCAGTTCAAGTCTGAAGGCCTGTTCTCCAGGGGAGCCAGTGATGCAATCCCAGTCCAAGGGCAGAAGATGAGATGAGGTGTCTAGCTTAGACAGTGAGGCAGGAAATAAGGGGTGAATTCCTTCTTTCTCCGGCTTTTATTCTATTCAGGCCCTTAATAGATTGGATGATGTCCACCCATGCTGAGGAGGGCAGTCTACTTTACTAAGTCCACGGATTCAAATGCTAGTCACATCTGGAAACAGCCTCACCAACCAGGCACACCCAGAAATGTTTAATCTGGGCACCATGTAGCCAGTCAAATTAACACATAAAATTAACCCCCATATCATCAGAATTAGCTAAGACAGAAGAGGAGCCAAAATGGTAGCCTGGAGGGTTGATTTATGGCATGTTCATTATGTACTTCTTGGGAAATCTCAACTCTATGCAGAGTTTGAAGAAAACTGGTTTTAATGATAGGAGATGGGGAAAATTCAGGAAAATAATGGTTTTGTGACCCCCCCCCCATCTCTCTGCAGGCTGGTGCGTCCAGGGAAAGATAGATCACATTTCCTTAAAGAGTTATGACTCTGTTATTTTTCAAAGGGAGCTTTAGAGAGAGAGAGAGAAAGGTAGAAAAGGCCACTTGAGAGACATGTAATTTGGGGAGAAAAGAACGGTCTTTCTTTTTTGATTTGCTGCTGTTGAGGTAATTTCAGACCATTTTACAATATCGGCTGGTAAAGAATCGTAATTCTTTTTTCTGCAGACACTGTGAAATGGGTAGATAACTGTATTGAGTTGTCTGAACTGTGACTTGAGTTCTATACCCCAAAGACACACATATAAGAAAATTATATTTTTATTTTCCTTCCTGAAAGTCCAAATAACTCCCCCTTCTACTCTCCAAGAGAGTATGCACCAGGGAGTCTAATTGACATGGCAAAAAATGTGTATGAGCTTTTCTTTATGTAATAAATTCCCCTCAGGTAGTTTAAATGTTTACTACCTTGGGGCAGAAAAAATTTTAAATGAAGCAAGTGACACACTGAAAATGAAGCAGTTCCATTTGGAAACATATACTGCCAACAGTCTTTGTAATTTTTAACTTTTATCATGAGAGCTGAACACAGTATCTTTGTGAATTTCTCTCTTCCACGACACAAACCCTCCCTCTCTGTCCTCCAGACAGCATTAGCAGATCCTGTCTACTGAAGATCAAAAATGAGGCTAAAACACCTCTGAAGCAATAAAATCGATGAATAAAGATTTGATTTACAGTTCAAATTCTACTTTCCGTGACACATCTAGGTGAGATCTCCCCATCTGCATTATTCCCTGCAGGGCTTGTTAACTGTCCCTCTAAACTAAGATGCATTGAAGAGTCTGTGTCCTTTTTTTACATGTTTACTGAATACAAATACAGTGGTTTTCTTTAGAAAGTGTGAGGGTTCTTACCAAGTTAGTCCAACTTCTGAAACCATGATGGTAACCAAGCTTGCAGGAATTCTATGAAAAAAAAAAAATCTCTCCATAGCTGTCTAGATATATAGACAAGTCTTGGAAAAAAGACACACACACACACATACATATACAAACACTGTATAAATACAGACATGTATAAATGTATGGATAGATGGACGGACAGATAGATACAGGTAGATAAAATGAAATGAGACTCTCTGAGATAAACACACACACATACACAGACACACAAAGATTAGGGACTGAAAATTTGCATAACTCAGAGGAAACTTTGCTGTTCTAAAATATACCAAACTATTTACTTGTAATCAAATAAACATTTTTGTATATATTTAAGAGGACCTAGCAAATGCACCCCACTTCCCTGTCTGAGTTCACTTACAGATGGCAAAACACAATCCCCTTAACACCAAAAGAGGTGGATGAGGCTCACGTGTGAAGTACCCTTGTACTCCTTAAAAATGAACCATAGTGTTAGATCTTTTCTATACAGCTACAAGCAATGCTATGCATTTCAGGCCTCCCAAGGGAGAGCTCTTGGAACCAAATGTTCCTAATATGAACATGTGTAACTATATTGACTTGAAGGTTTCCTATATGCCAGAGCCTCTGCTAAGCACTATATAAAAATCAATTAGTTCATAAAATATGTAGCGGATACTGATAGTCTTTATTGATTACATATACTGATGAAAAAACTGTGATATTGAAAAGTTCAGTACCTTGCCTAAAGTCAGGGAGTTTATTATAGATAAGCAAACTAAGGCTCAGAGTTTAAGGAACTTGCTTAAGGTCTGAAAGCTCGGGATCAAATTCAGGGCTGCTATAATCAACAACCCAATCTGTTTCACTTCACGAGGTTGCCTTGCAAGGAAATGCAGTAGGCATAGTTTAAATGTTTACCTGCCCAAAGCTCCTCAGAAAACTGCCCTTATCTGAACCTTCTGAAGGGCAGCAGGTGTACTTTATATCACAAGACCCCACACCAAAAGTTAACTGGATCAGGAGTGACCCCTGACACAATGGTGAGCATCCATAGATTGCCTGGTTAACTATGATTTGTGAGGCTTGGGTCAGGAAGATGAGATCAGTTAATTGGAGTTCTTTGAAGAATTGCAACAAAGAAACTGAGAGACTGGAATTTAGGTGTGGTGGGTCATTATTATAAAGGATTCTCTGATGTTGAGTAAATCTCCTGAAGCCATGATAATTATTGAGAAACTTCAAAAGACAAGGTGAACTTCAGAAAAACCAGCATGTGATGCTATTTTCTATATACACACTGAATTTAAATATAGAGCTTTATGTTCACTAAGAAAAGTTGTATTTTTTAGCAAATAAGTTAGCAAGTGAATGAATATAATACTAAAAACATATAAGTAAAATTGATAAGATATTTTAAAAGTTAGATTTTAAATTTTACATTATAGTTAATTATATGATTTAATAAAATAATATTTAAAACTACTACTTTTTATTGGCCATGAAACTTAGTTAAATAGGTGTCTTTTAAATATGTTTAAAATGTAAAGAAAAAAATTACCTCATTTTTTTCTCCCTTAAAGTATGGATGTTACTTAACAAGCATTGTTAAGGAATCAGTTGCAAACTAGACTAAATTAACTTCTTTTTTCAGGCACTGAATTGCCCTTTAAAAATGATAATTGATAAGTTAAAAAAAGTTCATGTGAGTTTGCCCTTTGCATGGCTGTCTATCAATATTTGTCAGATTTTATATAATGAAATGACCTTGGTATTTCTCTAGCATATCATATACCAATGACTATCAAAATTTGATAACTATTTTTTACATAGAGATATTTTTTAATAAAAAAAACTATTTGCTTGAATAATCATCATTATCAACGATAATGGGGGGGGTAACAGAAAGCAAAAGAAGAAATTATTTCAAAACCCAATAAATAAAAAGGCAAAAATGTTCTGAAGGTGGGGTGAGAAAATTAGATTTAGTGTATGAAAATTTAGGGAAGATATATGTAATGATAACTTGGATGTTGGGAACATTCTATAAATACTCATCAATTTTCATAAGCATGTTTTTCAGAAACTCTAAAGATCATATGTCAACAGTTAATATTTTTGGTTTATAAATGAAAATACTTCATACATTTGCCAAAATTTTATTGACTATGAGCTGTTAGAAGAGCTTTTATATATCAAGGATCTCTGACTACCTTGGTTTACGTGTGACACTTTTATTTTTCTGTATGTAGCTTCAAAAATCGCCATTTAGTTTTCTCTCCTTTTTGTTTAGTGGATATCAAACAAGGATATTCAGAGATTTCCAGCTAATGCTTTTATAACAACCTCCTGAAAGAGTACTTACCTGAAAGCAACAAGAATATGAGATATACACAAATGAGACATTTATTAAATTAGTAACCATGTCTATTTTCGAAAAGATATATCCATATTTTATAACTGAGGGCTCTTTAAGAAAAATATGGTTTTCAAGGAGTCAGTAAAATCGGACAGTAGATACAACTTTAACAAAAATTCTTTATTATTAACATTTTTTGTCATGGCCTGATTTTTTAGTCTAATCTTGTCCAATTTGATTTTTGATATTGAATTTATAATCACTAGAGAATGGGGGCCAGGCACACATTTAGAATACCTCAAATAAGGTTTTAGAATGCTGAAGTAATGTATAACTTAAATGTTCATGTTTTTCCTTCTACAAGCAAAAAAATCCCAACTGCTAATAATGTTTCAGAGAATACTCTTATAACCAAGAATGATATTTGGAATTATCACAATAATAGGATGTCATGGATAATGACATATGATATTCAATATAATTGAATTGGTGAAGTGTACAGTGTTAAAAAAAAAAAAGACCTAAGGCTTTTAACTTAATTCATGTTAAGGAATAAATTCCTTGCAGCAGATGCATTGGAAATAACCTGTCTGATTTGGTGGACTGTTGTTTAAATAACTAGCTGGTATCTATTTGTAAGTAAGTGACAAAGTGACAAGTTTGAGTTAGATAGCTACTTTCTTAGAACTGCTACCCACCTGCATACTGGGGAATACTGTTTGCTTTACCTAAGCAGATGTTTCGATTGACTTGAATAGGATAATTAAGTATGCACACACTAAATATTTGTGAGGTTCAAACATGTACTGATTGCTAGACTCCAATTAGATAAATGAGCAAATCATAGAAGATATCATGTGTGTAGATTTTAGCCTAGTAAATAAGTTCCAACTAATTTAAGTGGGGAAATCCTTCAATTAAAGGATGAAATCCTTCAATCCCGGTTTTCCTTTAAAAATCAACAAGAAGAAACAGTCTTAAAGCATAGTAACAATTCTTGGTACCCTCATTTCACGTGACTGATAAAACCAACTATCTATCCAGGCAAATAGAATGCATTACTTTTGTGGGAAAAAATGGACAATTACATCACCAATGGGTAGTAGGCTAACGTAGACCAGAAGAATAATTAGGAATAAGGCACTTCAACCACATTGGTTTGGTTCTCTGGAATGAGATTTTTATCACTGACAGTGCATTTTGTCTCATGTCTTGCTCTCTGGTTTTATTATCTTGCACTTTACACAGTGACACATGATGGCCTGGTCCTGCACATCCAAACAATGGCATATCCAGCCAGGTATCTGCTTTCTGTGTTCTAGCTTCTTCGTGTGCATCTGAGTGGATAGTGCAGGCACTTCGTGAAGGAGAGTTATCTTTAATCAGGGGCCAGGGAGTAAGAAGATTCTTCATTCTTGGCTACAAATCCAATACTTTATTCTAATTTATCTTTTATAGAGTTGATATTTTGATCCCCATTTCTTTCCTCATAATTATTCTTGGTTGTTTAGAACCTGGAAGGGAAGAGAAATGAGCAACTGACAATAATCTCTAACAATTTACAGTCAACTAGTCACCTGCTTAGCAAGATGGGTGGAAAAGATTGAAGCAGAAAGATAATAGCTCAGTAGCCAACAGATTCAACTTTTTAATTTTTTTTTACTGTGTCTAGAACCTCATTTCCTCTTCTTTACTTTGAATGTATATGTCATTCCTAAGTCTCCAAGTAGAATGATAACTCTACTTGCCCTCATTTGATTCTTACAGTTTTCATAATTATATCTACAAGAAGAAGGAATTTAAGTAAGAGCAGAGAAAATACCAACCATATAAAAATGTCAATTTGGGGCAATTATAAATAAAGCTGCTATAAACAGTCATGTGCAGGTTTTTATGTAGACATAAGTTTTCAATTCATTTGAATTGAAATAACTGGGAGCATGATTGCTGGATCATATAGTAAGACGATAGTTAGCTTTATAAAACAGAGATGTATCTAAGCTACTAGCTCTCATGAGCACTATGTAGGGAAATGAAATATTTTTGAGGCTGATAAAGTAAACTTTTGATTATTATGTCTGCTTCTCCTTAAGATAGGTCTTCTTTTAGCCAGAGGAGTAATTTAATTCTAGCTTGTAAGTTTGTATTGTTTATTGATTAATGAAACTCAACTGTCACTCTGTCCTTTGAAATTAAAAATGAAAAAGATGTTTTGATTGTCCCAATCTATAGTCTGTCACTATTCTAAGGCCCTACTTAAGATTTCTGTTAATTTCCAGGGGCTTTTCATTTTGAGAATTCATTCTGCTTCTGAGTTTCTGGTACATTTGAACTATCTATTTCACTTGTATCTCACAGTGCTTAGCTGTCATTCTCCCTCTATTCTTACATGAACATAGAATTCAATCTCTTTATAAGGTTCTCCCCCTGCTCACCACACACACACACACACACACACACACACACGGGCACACACACATATAAATACATTAGAAGGAACTTCACACAAAGCATTTGTGGGAAGAGCATATTTTTTGAGGAAAACAGGGTTTTCCTATCATGGAGTTGCTCATTGCCTTTTCCTCTCAAGACTCTGCTAAGAACCCACTTTTTTCTCTTCATGAACCCCCCACTCTTCGGTTCCTTCACAGATACTCAAATCACCTTGTTATGCAGAACGAGTTAGTTCTCTAAATTACGCTTGGCACGACTCCAGGCTTAATTTTACACATCCGAAGACTCCAAGCCTTTGCTAAAACAATGGGCTATTTATGCCCATTCTTCCCCTTCAGTAGCATGGAAAAGCTGGCAGAAGTTTTGACAGTTCACTTTTTTCTATTCTCTCATCCCTGTCAATCTCTGAATAAAAGGGTAGAGATCTATTTTCCCTTTAATGTGAAATATGTTATCCCTTTAGAGGGATTAAATAGTGATAATTAGTTTGATCTTTATGTATTTTCTTCTATTATCTAAATATCAGAAAACTTTTCCAAACTGCTTTCCATAATTACAGCCAAATTTTTCATTAATGTTTACAAACTTTACCATAGGTGAAATTTACTCCAAAATATGTTCCATTAAGTTAAGTAGGGGGCTATAACGTGTTGGGCCGTATTAATGACTCTTGTTCTGAGAATGACATGTCTTCCCTTTCTGAAACCCATGCACACACACATTCATACACGCCACAGGAAAAGTTCAGAGGGCTTGAAAACTACCTAACAGAAGAATATTCATGTGATTTTTCATTAACGTTATCAATTAGGGCCATCGGTTTTCATTAGTATGTTTACTAATGACTAAGGAGATCATGACACACACACACACACAAACATATATCTGTGATGGGGATTTTACAGGGGAGAACCGACCTACAAAAGCAGAAGGGACTTTTCAGGCATCATATGAGTGTGGAAGATGTGAAGAACAGAAAATGAGTTTTATATGTGGACAAGAGGAGGTGCTAGGTGTTCAGCTTGCTCTAATTTACCTTCATCTCTTGCTCTGCCACCTCACTAGCTTCCTCCTGTACCATGTTGTGTTTTCCTTGCTGTACTTCTTCCTTTCCTCGAGCATGCTCTAACTCTCACTGTACGGTTTTTGCACAGGCTGATCTTTCTTCCTGGACCACTCAATTACCACCTCAATTGCTTATCCTCCAACACTTCGCCCACACTTCCAAGGGCCTTTACCTTTCTTTTTCAATCTCAGTTTAATTAAATCATACTCAGAGATCTATTCCTTCCTTCCTATCTAAATCAGGTATTTCTACCATCTTGTGTTTCTTTTTTAGAAAATCTTATTTTTTTCATATCATATCATATCATATTTTTTCATATCATTTGGTAAAATACATTAATGTATTAATATAAAATTAATTATAAAATAATCACGATGAAATTTTGTTTGATTTGCTTGTTTCATGCTGTCTTTTTTTTTTTTTAATTAATTTATTTTTATTTTGGCTGCGTTGGGTCTTCGTTGCTGCGCGTGGGCTTTCTCTGGTTGCGGCGAGCGGGGGCTACTCTTCTTTGCGGTGCGCGGGCTTCTCATTGCAGTGGCTTCTCTTGTTGCAGAGGACTTCTCGTTGCATTGGCTTCTCTTGTTGTGGAGCATGGGCTCTAGGCGCCGCGGACTCAGCAGTTGTGGCGCACGGGCTTAGTTGCTCCGCGGCATGTGGGATCTTCCCAGGCCAGGGCTCGAACCCATGTCCCCTGCATTGGCAGGCGGATTCTCAACCACTGCGCCACCAGGGAAGCCCCTCATGCTGTCTTTCTCACTATGCACTAAGGTCCATGAAGGCAGAGACCACGATCCCCATTGTTGCCCCATGAAGGCAGAGACCATGATTACCACTGTTGCAGTCTGTCCTACCACATTAATTGTCTATGTAAATAGTTATTGAATAAATGAACACAGATGGAAAAGAACGTGAGAACAGGCTACAAATGGTAATATACATTGTGCCAGGCTTAAGCAATACATTATATCTGCATATTGTTAAATAAGCCTTCTTAAGCAATACATTATATTTGTTCAGAGGGATTTGATTTCAGTGGTTAAACCGCACATGTAAGAGAAGGCTTGCTAAAGGTGAGATCGTTGCCCATTATTTTGGAAAATATCAAATTTGGGCTTATTGATGGCTGTAAGGAAGTTCACTCTCCTCCTGCATCACGGTCAGAATGTGCTATTCTGGTCCTGTCCTGGATGTGCAGGTTGTTGAAGACACTCTCACACAGCATTAGTTCATGCCTTTAACAGTTGCAGCTGGCAATCTCTGCTGTGGGGTAGGGGCAGGTCAGAAGAAATTTTTGTAGCGTTCTTCATAACGTGAATCTTGAGGCTACGTTGTCAAGGAATGTTATAAGGAAAAAGGTCTCCATGTACAGAGAAAGATGTTAACTTATTTTAAATGGAGTTGTTACTCAAAAATAACTGTTTTGTATGGAGCATTAAAGTACTAACGGAATGTTGGCACATATTGATTACGCGTCATCATCTGTCTTGTTAGCATTTTGAACATAACACTTGTAATTTGACAGTGTTATAAACATTATTTTAAGTAAGATGATGAGAATATATACAGTTCTAAAGATTCTTTTGGTGATGTTATGCTTACTTGATGCAATAACAACTAAATTATTCTCATTTAGAATGCACTGATTTTCTGTCTTTGGGGAACTCTAATTACCTTCAAGATAAGAGACAAGCAGCCTTACTTCCACACTGAATGCACAACTCTTCACAGTTTATGCTGCTTTCAAATGCCATCTTCTTAAACCAGTATCTTCATTTTAACTCTGGGGAAATTAAATTAAACACGCCAAGCTATTGTAAATGTAATTAGTTACGTCCACAAAGGAGCCATATTTTGAAGTTTGGGCAATGAGTCACTCCGATTAAAGAAATTCAGTTGAAACATATCAAATGAAAGGAAGGGGACCTGAAATTTTTTTTTTCATATCTTTCCAGAGGTAATTCAAAAAAAAAAAAAAATCCTTTTAGTAACACAAAAAGGCATCTCATTCATAATCCTCTAATTTCACTACGTAACTCTTCCAACCTCTTTGCCTTGTAAGTTTTTAACTCCTAAATTCCAAAATCTCCACCTACACTCACGTTAACAGGAATGTTCACACATTGGAAGAGCTCCCTGAAACTTCCATCTTCTGAACTCAACTTCTCTACTTCCCTCTCTGCCTTAATCACTACTTTTAAGCCCACTCTTTGGCCTCATTAAACTTTTGTTTCCTCAGTCCCTGCCTGTTCCCCAGCCCATTAGCCCCTTCTGAATTTAATTTGCTTTCCTCACGTGTCTAGACATCATAGTCAATCTTGACAGTAACTGCTTCCAGAACCCCTGTACCTTCTGCCCTCACTCCACCTTCAGTTTTATGCGATTGTAACTTAAAAACTCCAGCATGTACGTTCTCCACTCACAGGTTTTGTAACAGCCCTTGAGAAAAGCATGACCCTCTGCTAGTTCTCTAGAGACTCATTCCATCTCAACTCAGTTGCCACTTACTCATTCTTCGTTGACTCTTCACAATTTATTTTCCAAATGATACTCTTTGGCCTGTCAACTATAATTCTCCTATCTTCCCCTTTATTTAGTAGATTATTCTGACTTTTTGATCAACAGAATTCATTGATCTGTGAGAGAAAGTACCTAACCTCCTCAAAATAATTCCTTTTCTCTACATTTTTTCCCACTTCCCGCTTTGCATCAGAAGAAAGAGTATAAAGGCCTCCTTCTTAAGACTTATCTTTTCAATGGTCTTTCTTTACATCATTTCTTATCTTCTCTAAAACCTTGCTTATTTGATTCTACCCTCCTTCTTGAACATTGACTATTTCTCCGCTGTTTCCTTCCTTGTACCCATAAACCAACTTTCTCAAATGACTTATCAAAAAGAATAACAAGTTCAAAATCCTCCCTCAACCCCACAATCATGTCAAGCTCTTCAATCTCCTGTTTTAACCATTTTCCTTAAAGATACTATATTTGTGTATTAGACTGTTTAAACAACCTAATCACCTATCTTTTAATTGGTGAGTTTAATCCATTTTATTTATTGTAATAGCCATTGTGTTAGAGTTTATTTCTGCTCTCTTATTTTATATTTTTAAATATGTTGCTTCCTTTATTGATTTTGGTTTTATCTTTCCTACTTTCCTTCAGATAAAATCTTTTTCAGAAAGGTAAATACTGTATTTAATGTGCTCTCATGTTCTTTTGATTAGCTTTTGTCTGTATCCTTTTTCTTGACAACTTTTTATAAACAACAATAAACTTCTCCCCAAACTGATCACAATTAATTCACCTATCTTTTGCAGCATTCCCTTTAACCTGTTTCATATGCAAGTACATCCTCCAAAACTATTACCAATGTGGGATCTTAGATGACGCATTTCCTTGTAATGTACGTCTGAGAGTATTTTTATTATGTTTTCATAATTGAATGACTTTCACTGGATAAGCATTCTAGGTTTAAAGTTTTTACTTTTATTAATACTTAAAAAAATTATTTCTTCTTCTTGGACTCTATATTGCTGTTGAGCAGTGTGCAATCAAGCTACATGTAATTTCTCTGTAAGCAGTCTCATCTTACTTTCTGTAAGCTTTCAGAAATGATCTTCCTTTGATATTCCTAAATTTAAAATTAATGTATCTTTGTGAGTTTTTCCACAAACCACCCCCCCCATTTCATACTCTAAGAGCTTCTTCAATCTGAGATCTTTGTTTTTCTTGAATTCTGCCACCTGTAAATGCATAATCTATTTTTCTCTTGGCCCTCAGATGCATGATTTGATTTAATCATGGCCTATATTCATGATACATCACCATCATTTGTCCATGCATGGTCTTCCTTTTTATTTATATACTTAATAATTTAACGGGCAACTATGAATGTAGAATCCATCCCAATATTTAAAATATTTCTAAGTAACTTATATCCCCTCAAATGCTCTTTCTCTGGCTTATAGCATCTGAACCCTGTCTGCCCCTTCTCCCCAAACCAGGTAACCAATATTTTCAATGTTGTATTTATTATATACTTTCTTTTATATTTTTATACATATATCAGAAATAATTTATCAAAATTATTTTCATAATATATATAATCATAATGTTATTTATTTTTCTTGTAGTTAATTAATTTTGACATCTTTTAAATATTCCTTCTGATCCAAGGTTCCTGGAACACATACAAGAGTTTCTCTTACCTGTATGTATAGTTATAGTACTGATGGCTTGTAGAGTATGGAAATGTTAAACTTTACAAGATAATTCCAAATTGTTTTCCAAAGAGGTTGGACTGATAGTTCATGAGAAATATATGTTTGTCATTGAGGTAATATCTATTTTAAATCTTGAGATTTAAACTTTTACAATCAATGCTTATAAAATGAACACATCAACATCTTGTTTTCCATGCCCCTGATTATTATTGATGATGTGCTATATGCTTTTTTATGTTTATTGATCATATATATTTACTCTTGGGTGAAATGCCTATTCATGTTTTGCCCAGTTTTCTGTTTATTTAAAAAATCTTTTTACGTTGCTTTTTTCACTTTGTTTAAGGTGACTTTTGATAATTAAAAGTTCTTCATTTTAGTGAAGTAAAATTTATTAATTATTTTCATTTTGTGGTTGGCACTTACATGCCTTGTTTAAAAAAATCGTTCGTTATCACAGACTGAGAAATATACTAATACATTTTCTTCTAAAAGCTTAAAATTTATGCCTTTGAAGTATGAGCTACTAATTCATTTAGGGTTGATTTTTGTGATGGTGTGAGATATTTATTTTCTTTTTCTTTCCCATATGGATAACTATTAACTCAAACTCATTTGTTTAATAATCCCACCCTTAAACTGTACCTTGCTACATCCCCTCTGTCATCTGATAAAATTCCAGATAGGCACGATATGCTTCTGTTTCAGTTGTCAGTTTGTCTAGCACTGCGCCAATAATACATGCTTTCAAGAACTATCACTTTATAGTCAGTCTGTTTTATAGGGCAAATCCTTTCTCCTCCTATTTCCTACTCATTCTTCTTCACAGAAGTCTTGGCTAATTTTAGCACTTTGGTCTTTAATATCAATTTAAAAATCAATTTATCAAGTCCCGTGAATAACCCTACTAGAACTTAGACTAACATTTTATCAATGTAATAGATAAACTTGGGGAAAATGGCATCTTTAAACCCTTCTCTCCTTCTCTGTAAATTCAGTAAAGAATTTCAGTTTGTCCTTAAGCAGTAAAGGATTCTGAATATTCGATCAGTTGGTACAGAACACATCCATTTGGAACACACTTTGACCCTGTGATCAAATTGCAAACAGCCAAAAGATAAACTCAAAACATCAGGAAGCTTTAAAGTTGTACTTAAAGGACAAAAGCAAACTTCTTCATTGTTGGATGATATGAGCACTGCTAATTTTTTGCGAAGGAAAGTCTGATTTGGGAACATAAATATAGATTTTAAAATCACTCTCATCTATCCACTGTAAAGCAGGAAGTTTGCAGCATGGATAATTAACATATACAGATGTGTGTATGGACTCTTTAAGCCGTGGAGCTCACATAAAGCTATTTTTGATATATAAATATAACCCTGGAGTCCCAGAAACAGCCACAGATGCAACATTCTGCTGTCGAATGCAGCATTGTGCCACTTAACATTATCCCTAGACAATTACCGAAGATCATTACTTCCTATCACCTTCTGTACCAGAACACTTATCAGAGCTAACAAACAGCAAAACTGACTGAATGGAAATTATCCTTCTTTTTCTCTCCTAACCATCTTGATTTGGAACAATTAAACAGTATAAATATAGGCAGAAAAAAAGGAAATGATTAAGTTTGGATTGTAAAGCCACTAGAAAACTACTCGGTTCGAAGTTATTAGTTTCCTTAACTGAACCACCCGAGAAAATCAATAATTTAAGCAACGGATTCCATAATTTCCCCAAATGGGTAGGAATGTTTTGTAAACAGTAGTAGAACCATTATCCCTCTTTATCCAGGGAGAATAAAATTTCAATCATCTAATCAATACTTTCGTATATGAGATACAAGTTACTTCCATAAAATATATCTTTCTAAATTTCTACCTCTGAATTCAACCCAACCTCCAAGGCCCAACTAAATGTAATATTACCCTTCCCTAGTCAACCACAACAACAAAAATATGTGATGTTCTCCCCTAATCCCCATGCCACCTTATACCTATTATGACACCAATAACATTTTGTCCCTATAATAACTTTTGGATTGTCTCATTTCACACATCTACTGTTAAGGGCAGAGAAACTATTGGTATTATTAGTTTTAATGGCAATTTCATAGGCTCAACCAGTGAAGTGTAGAATCTGTCTCATAGCATAACACTCAAAAAATATGTCAGCCTATTAAATACTGGTATACCATGAGAGAGCAATCTGTTGGCTTTCTCAAGTAACCAAATATGATGATTTGTGTATCTGCATTTAGTATTTGGGTCACTAGGATGTGAGTTATTGACACTAATAGGAAAGGACAAACAAGGATTATCACTGACAGCTGAGGGACAGTTGGAGCTGGACATAGCTTAACAAGCTCAGTCTAGTTACAGTGACTTGATGCTGCAAGCTTAGAAGAGTGGCAGGCAGCTACCCAACTCTAATTCTTATGGCAAAGAGGGCAATACTTTAACTAAATCATAAAATGATTTTATATTGTGAAACTTTATCAATAGCATTGTGGTGTTTTTGTCCAAATGTGAAAAAAAAATCTCTGAAATAACAATGGAGAACTAATATATAACAAAAGACTGGACTCAGTTGATTTAGGATATAAGTGGTTCTTTTAAAAACCTAATTTTCATTCCATTTCTTAATAAAAACAAACGGTTAGATACAATATCCAGAAAATGACATATTGCTGGTACAGAAAGAACTGGTACCCAGGATATTAAGCCCATTTTTGTAAATCTGATGAATCAATGCATATGTGAGCCCTATCAGATTCCTTCAACCCCTCCTACTGGTCCTCCTTAAAATACATTGGCTGCAATCATCATCAGTCAAATTTCATATGCATATTTAGATTACAAGTTTATTCTTTCAAGAAAAATGTCTCCTTTGTGCCAGGCACTGTGGTACCAGATTTTATGAATAGAAGATTAAGTAAAACTCTCATTCATGAATCTCAAATTCAGGTTGACAAGAAAAAGGACATTCCACTAACATATGCTAAAACCCAGGATTCAATCAGAAACGTTCAATCTTTTAGTGCAACAATTCCACAAACGTATTTTTTTTTCTTCTCTCCTGGCCATTAAATGTGGCCAAATGTATCTAATTATAAACAATTGGTGTCTTTGCTCCATGTTTAATGATGACTTCATGAAATTAAAGGAAATAAAGATCAGCAATTTAAGCAGTTATTTGAATAAATGCGCAGTTACTGAAGTTACTTAGCCCTTCACTTAAAAATATACTAGCAGCAGATTTGTCTTACTTTCCCAACATTACCTTTGCATTACCCCTTAAATCAGAACACCAAATACAACCCATGAATTAATAGTATAATCTCTCAGATGAATGAGATAAATGCAACTTTCTTTACTGATGGTTCAAATTTGTAGGCAACTATTATCAACCTGCCAAGAGAATTGTGCTTTTTAAAATTGTATTAGAAACTGGTAAAAGGACTAGACTATTTATAACATATTGGAATTAAAATAAAACTTTTAATGTGAATAAATACTTTTAAATTAAGTGAAACACTGTGTTACCAAGGTATGGGGATTGGGGTTTGAGGAGTGATCAAGCCTGCACGTATTATTTATGCATAAAATACCCCTCCAAGATGAGACCACTGAGACAGACGGTTACCTAAAATTGATGTTATCTGTAATAAGTTTGGGATCTATGTGACAAACTGTCACTAGTCATATTAGGTTTGGTATCATTTAGTTATATATACCCTTATACTCTTGTTTTATTTTTAACAAATTTCCTAAATCTAGTTATGGGGCTGTTTCCTGACTCCTGTTTTTTGAAATCTAGAATAAGGCAGCTTGTCTAATTATATGCTTCCCTTCTTTGATTCAAATAAAAGTTAGTTTCTTTAAGATTTATGTAATTTCTCAAAAAGTAAAAAGTCATGATGTCTCTAGGAAGACTATTTCCTGATATCGTTCTTATTTGTATGAAAGGGACTTGTCAAAGCATCTAGTCTCCAGAACTTTTACACTTCTAGTCATTTATCCACTAAAAAGGAGGCAGGGGTAAAATAGTGGTGATTTTTGTTTCTGAATGATATGGGTCCTCTTGGTCTAGAAACAAATTAGAGAGTTTGTGGAGTAGGTAATGAATATGAATTAAGTGGAGAAAATTCACTTCCAGCAGTGGAAAAAGTATGAGATTTAGAACTAGACAGACCTCCTAACTCTGCCACCTGCTGCCTGGGAGACTTAATGAATTTTACTAATTTTCCTATGAGCACAGAAATTATATAGAAAAAGCAGTAATTGAATTTGTACTGAAAGATATTGGAAGGTAAGAGGAAGCAAAACAGAGGAGTTGGTATATAATCTGGATTTACTACATGTTATGCCATGTACCTTTGGGGACATTAAATTCTCAAAGCAAACTTATTAGAAAATTTTTGAAAGGGAAGTGTGTACAAAGGAAACAAAAGAACACATACAGTTTTATGGAACTACAACTAATTTTAAAAAATCAGTGTGGCTGGGTACAGAATATAAGAAAGATGGAAAGAAAAAATATGTAAAAGTGAAGAAGATATAGAAGATGAGTGAAGTGAGTGAAGATATAGAAGATAAAAAGAGCCAGATCACCTTGGATGAAAAATATACTGAGTGTTAACATTATTTTTTAGGCAATAAGAATAGTGTTAGAATATTTCATATTCTTTAATTTAGCATCATCTGTGAGAGGATCCTGTCTCTAAACACAAAAGAGATCAATTCTTTCAAATGGTCTGAAACACTTGTCTCCTTATATCATGAAGTTATTCAGAGCAAATTACAGAGGGGATAATGTACCAGTGTTCAAGGTTGTGACTTCTATTCTTGTTGCTGTATATTCCAAGGAGTCTTCTAAATGGAAGTTTCTTGGAAAATACCCAATAGATTTCCTGCCAGAGATATAATATCTCCATCTTAATTTGATGCCCCTCATTAATACTCTGAATGATAAGAGTGGAACACATCTTCATCTAAAATGTTAGTGGCAACATTTAACGTGCTTCTGACGTGGCGGATTTACTACATGCTCTTTGAAGGAATTTCTTGACTTGCCTTTCAGATAACTGCATGCTTGGTCCTCCTCTGGATTTATTGGCTCCCTTCATCTCCTTTGCTAAGTAGGCTTCCTCTTCCCTATCTCTGAATGTTGGAAGGAGTGAGGACTCCAGAACATTTCTCTCCTGCTCTCTAAATTCACTTCTAGGTGACTTTATTCAAGGGCGTCACTGAATGTATGAATTGGAGATCAAAAGAGAGGCTGACACCAGTGAATAAATATTATTATTTGTAATAGACCTAAGTGTATTACAGGAAAACCTAAGAAAATTAATTGGGAATCAGAGGAACTTTAGTTTGTTATGAAGGCTGTATTTCAAATCAGTGGAGGAAATATTTTCAACATATTGTCTTGGGTCGACTTGGAGAGACATTTGAGGGAAAGAAAACAAAACAAAACTGAATGTCTGCTTTGCCCTGTACAAGAACAAATTCTAGTTGGAGCAAAGGCTTAAATGTAAAGTAAAATAACAAAAGAAAACAACCAAAATAAACACACACTTATAAAAACTCATACACACACATAAATAATCATAAATGTAGCCAAAAGAAAACAGGTCATCATAATCATGTGTAAGTAATATTATTAAAACCTGGAAGAGAAGCTATTGTTGTCAAAGGTACAAGGAAGAGTACCACGAGGTGACTAAGTCAGAGGATTCTAGAGCCAGACTTTGTTTCCCACCCTGCAACCTTATGCAGCTTATTGTTTTTTCTACCATGCCTCTTCTTCTCATCTTTGAAAGAGAGTAAGTACTTACAAGACTGTTTTGAAACTCTAAGGATTAAAGTAGCTATTAATAATAATGTAAAAATGCTCAAAATTGTGCTTGGCATATAGCTCATACTAAATATCAGTTAGCTATTATTATTCTAATAAATTGTGGATTTTTGAGTATGGAATACTGCTTGAACATTTAGGGCTTAAGGTACGAAAGACAGAAAAGCAAGGCTAGAGCTTAGCAGACAGGTCAGGGTGATAGATAGATTTGTTTGTCTGCACTAAGAAGTTTCCTGGGATGTAGGACTTTAAGAGCTAAAACCATGAGTCACTCTACCTTACCTGGAAGATGAGATAAAAGTGATGAGAAAGACGGTGCTCAGCACCAAGGTCAATGTTCTAGGCTGGAGCAGTTTGGAGAATCTTACGAGTAGATATCATTCCATCCTCCTCTGAGGAGACATTCTGTAATAGGACCATGCACTTGTACCTCTTACCAAATCACCATCTAGGGAGAATAAAGTATTGGGGCATTGCAGTGCTGGGGGTGAGATTCCAAAAGCTAGCTGTGCAGTTTTTGCATGCTACTAGTGTGTTCCCTGATTGAATGATCAGGCCATTAGTGCCTAGAGAACTGTCCATTTTACTTCTGTTAGTCGACCTAAATGTGTCCTTGAGAATTATTAAACATACTGATTTTTTTTTAAATGCCATAGTCTCTAAGCCCAGAGAATATCTGAGTGAGAAGCAACTCAATTAACAATCAGTGTTAATCCTTAGTAATGTGGTATTTTTCCTGTCTGTGGAGATTTAAGAGAGCATGTCTCCTTCCAACCATGATTCTCTCTCAGTTCCTTAAAATCTCTCAAAAATTGCTGTTTATATCTTTGAGGTGTACCTCCACCAGAGCCCCACAAAGCAAATTTTGTGTCTGTTAGATAACCCCAAACACACCGTGACAATTTACTGTAGCCAATATTCCATGATGGGTCATTAGATAAATGGGGACAGGGACAGATACATATATAACAGATATATATTTTTTCTTGATCAAAGTTTTGTAAAATTTCCCTTCTCATGGAAAGTTCTTTTTTTTCCCATCAATCAAGGAAGTTTGTGTTATAGTTTGCCTTCTATGCCAAAGTACACACTGAACTTTGGTGAGGAAAACCAGATAACATTTATGAAGTTTACCAAAATATTAGAGCCAGGAGGGAGAGGGTCAGGCACTCATTTTAACTTAGTTTGTAACTTACATCATCTCGGTTATCTCAGGAAGAGATGTCACAGATTTTTTTTTTTCCATTCAAAGCTCAAGGTGACTTTAAGCTGCAAGATATTGTATTTTAATCTCCAAGTCAGATGTGTGAATCCAACACACTCTCAAAAAAAAAAAATCTGTGTACAATGTTTAAAAGAATTGATAAGAAAGTTTATGCTCAGGTGAAGTTGAAAAAGGTCAACAGAATTTGGTTTCAGTTTGCTAAAATATATGTACATACACACAACAATGGCAAGAGAAATGTACTTTTTCCTACAAACATGTTATTTATTTATTAGTTTACTCTTATGAGGAAAAAGTCCTAAATTGGAAACTATCAATAGCATTATTTATATTAATAGATTCACACCATACTCTTAGATTAATTTTTAAACGTATTTTCTGCCGAATTGTAGATGGCTACTGATGACCCAGTTTCAGTATTGAATAGCTGCCATTTAGACTCCTCAAAAGAGAGCGAAAAACTCATATTTAAAAATACAATATTCCTAAACTTCCAGTTACAAAATAAATGAGTCATAGGGATGAAATGTACAGTGTGGGGAATATAGTCAGTAATAATATAATATGTTTGAATGGTCACCAAGGTAGTCAAAAGATCCAAACTTCCAGTTATAAGATAAATAAGTACTAGGGATGTAATGTACAACATAATTAATATAATTAGTAGTCTTGTAGGTTACATATGAAAGTTGTTAAGAGAGTAAACCTTAAGAGTTCTCATCACAAAGGAAATTTTTCTTTCTCTTTTATTTTGTATCTATATGAAGATGATAGATGTTCACTGAACTTATTGTGATCATCATTTCATGATGTATGCAAGTCAAATCATTATGCCATATGCATTAAATTTATACAGAGCTGTGTATCACTTATATCTCAATAAACCTGGGCAAAGAAACCCCAAATTCCTCAATATAGTATAGTAAGATGTTTATAGACAGAACCATGTAAATTATCATCACCCTATGGAAAGTACTCAGACAGATATCTCTTAATATAAATTGAATCACCATCAGTGGATTCACATTGTGACATTATCAAGGCACGCAACATAGGGTATCCCATGCACAGAAGATACCATATGTCAATATATATAGCAAATACTAACATAGAATAGCTTGGTACAAAACAGACTGATACGGAGCAAACTTCAAACAGTTCTTTGAGAAGAAGCTAACGTGAGAGGAAGAAGTGAAGGCGCACTTGACAATTGACAAGAAGTTGACAGTTCTTCATCAGGCAATTTAATGTGATAACAAGGATTGGGGTTCATTTTCTTGCAAAAAATGCCTGTAAGAAGTAATAATTGTGGATGCATGAGAATTTGCTGCAATAAGCTGAACAAATGCTTAAAATTCAAAATGTAATTCACCCTAAAGGGCTTGAGGTTAAAAATGAAATACAACTCAGAATATACATATTTACACTTATCTCTTATAGAGCATATGTTCCCTTCCAAGCTATTCAAGGATTTACCATTTGCCATGTTTTCACAGATTAAATATTGTTAAATGCTCCAAGGCACAGTTCATAGCTACTTTCAAGATTAAAACTAACAAAAAATCTGTTTTAAATACATCCTTGTTATTTGACACTTTAGTGCCTCTAAATCATATAAAGACAGCCTATTTTATTCCTCTATAATTCAATACTGCAAATGTTAGCATATTGAATATTAATATGATCAATAGCAAAACATCTAACCCAACTGTATTTCTTTTTTAATTCTATAAAGTAATATACTGGATACTTTTACAAAGCTGGGAGGGATATCAAAGTCTTGAATATTCATTTTACTTTGCTTTTTTTCTATGTGCAACAATGTGTTTATGTTTTTATCACTTTTTGCTTTTTTCCAAGGGCTCTTATAAGAACAAACAATAAATATTTAATATACAGGGCACCTTTGGTACAACTTTAATCTTTCCTTTTGTCTCTCAATAGCAGGATCACTACTTTTTCAATTTGGGGGTATAATATCTTGTGTCATTTCTATCAAAGGGGAGCAGAATATGCAACCCCTAAATGTGCCACTTTGGCATGTGGATTATTTTGAGCTGAAGGCACTTAAGACCCAGCAGATTCAGGAAAAACTTTTACCTCTCCCTTAAGCCTGTAAGAATTTAACTAGGGGTCCTGGTGCAGAAAGAGAACAACTACCAGAGATGACTACATTTATCTGGAAGACTTATCTGCGTGGCAGGGCAAACATCTAATTACCAAACATCTGTTCTTCTTATCTTCCTGTGAATTGCCCTCCTCCCCTTTGAAGCCTCAGGCCCCTACCCCATTTCTTATCTCAGGATATAATATAGCTCAGGATATAATATATATTTTATTAATATGCCATATTATTATAGCATATTGAAGGCTCTAAGAAGTCCTTAAGTAGAGACACTTGCTCTGCTGAAATTTACCTCAACATTTCCTGATATTTTTGGAACCTATTAACACTCCACTGTTTGTTTAGGAAACAAGACTCTGACAGCTGTTCTGCCTGACTGTCCACGTTGTTTTGGCCCTCTTTAGAGGGGGGTGTGTGTGTGTGTGTGTGTGTATAAATTGTCATTTGCCACTGGCCAAGGTGAAGCATATTTTATGAAATAATTATATGAGACTTCCTGTTTCAGGTATTGGAGAGTTCAATTTGTTGACTCTGCCCCCTAAATCACACAGTGTCCTCTTTATAGGAATCCTCTGCAGAAAGTGTTCTTGTATCTCAGGACCAGGAAAAGCAATAGTCTTATGCTGTGATTTTTTTTAAATTAATATTTAATGGACTACAAACTGAAAGCAAAATCATTTAAAGTGTAAGTAGCAAAATTATATTGTAATGATAACTTTAACATCTACACACTCAGAATTGAAAGAACATTTTATTCCTAGTTTCTAACAGAGTCTTGGCAGATGGTAGGAAAGCAAAAAATACTTTTCTAATGTCTATCACTATATTTCATCTAGACAATTGTTTTCATAATTATAATGCAAAGCATCCTGGAAAATTATTTATCTTATTTAAAACGGTAGATGGTGTTATAACATACACTTGCTGTGGCCTATGAAAATTCATTCCCTACCTCACCTCTCTTCATCCCCTGACCTCTCCCCAAAAGACTTGATTTTGTTCAGATTTCCATCCTCCTTTGCACTCAGAGAGTCTGACCCATCTCTAGTAAGTCCCAATTTGTCTAAGCTAATCATGGTAGTTATTTCTAGCCAATGGTGTGTGAAGAAAACTTATTGAGGAAACACTTAGAAAAGATTTCTTCACTCTTTAAAATGAAGATACAGAGTTTATCTCTTTTGATGTTGGCCATCATTACCATGCCTGGGTGTGATATCTGGAACTGCGGGTAAACCAAAGAGCAAAGCCAATTAATGTGGGGATGGGGGTTAGAGACAGAGATACGGGAATAAACTAAGTCATTAATTTTCTTATCATGTCACTGAATAAACCAACCCTGGAGTTGTCCTTTCCTGTCTTTCCCTGAGCTTCTTGTTAAGTGAGAATCTTATTAAGTAAATGAGTAAAATTTCAAATAAAGTCCAGTTAAGGCTATTTAAATGGCAGTTTTCCACTACTTGCAATCAAAGCATCCTAATTGCCATACTTGTCTAGCTTCCAACACTTTTACTCAGATTAAAATTCTGAGTAAAATTTTACTCAGAATTTTAATCACCAAATCCAGTTTTTGTAGTTTAAATTTACTAGATGTAAGAATTCATATCACTGACTTTTATTTTCCTTTTATTTTACTAAGATTACAGGTGCTAGATTATCCTTCTCTCAGATTCAATGGCATTGTATCCTTATTAAGTTTATTTCATCTATCTTAAGTGTCAATGTGAATAGAAATATTCCATCTTTAAACACAAATGCATTAAGCTTAAGCTTCCACAATAAATAAATGTATTGAAATTTTATAAATTATCAACACTTTTCCTGATAAATTTTCAACTATTTTTCATTCACAGTGATTTTTTTTCCTTAAACATACATTCAAAATGGTGACCATTTTAGTCCTCTACTTTAACAAAACTTAAAAATCCCAGGTTTGACTGACTAACTGAAATTGAGACCTTCTATATTAACATCTTTAATGTCACATCTTAAAACTATCCCTTTCTAACTGAAATTTTCTGTCCTTACAGTGGTATTTCTTTTGAGAGGATTTATTATGTGGAATTTAGTACAGCGGACATGGCCCTTGCACTGCTCTCTATTTCTCATCCCAGTATTTGTACGATTCAGTATTTTGAATGGAACATCCTGCTGAAATCTGCTCTTTTCTGTTTGTGAAACATACTAAATAAAAAATAGTTTATTTCTCCGGAGGAAAAAATAAGCCACGGACAGTAAATCCTGTCTTTATGTTGATAAGTGTCTCCTTCATGAAGAGAAATCCAACATATCAAATATTGAAGAGACTGACACCTAAAATATTGTTTTTACTAGTTAAGTTTGGGACTTTGAAAGAAAAAGAAAAACCCAACAGGCACCCAACAGAAAATTTCAAACTGGTAGCATTTTCATTCAGTTGTGAAGTGATTAGTTTTTTTATCCATGTTGAACAACTTCTTTCCAACATTTTCTATTATGTGAGTCAGATGAGTATCGATGGACAATGAAGCTTATTAATATGACCTTCTTTAATTACCAGTCTCATACACACATAGGCAATTAATGAAAAAAGCTGGTTGTAAACCAGAAAAATTGTCTTCAAACAAAGGGAGATGAAAACAGTTTTAGTCAGCTCATGCTGATATAACAAAATACTATAACCTGGTAGCTTAAACAACAGACATATATCTCTCAGAGTTTCGGAGGCCGGGTAGTCGGAGATCAGGGTGATGATATGGTCGAGTTCTGGTGAGGACCTACTTCCTGGCTTGCAGACAGCTGTCTTCTTGCTATACCCTCACATTGCTACACAGCGGAAAGAGAGCAAGCTCTTTGATCTCTTATAAGGGTACTAATCCCATCATGAGGACTCTACCTTCATAAGCTCATCTAAATCTAATTACTTCCTAGAGCCCCACCTCCTGATACAATTACATCGAGAATTAGGGCTTCAACATATGAATTTGGGTAGGAGGGAACACATCAGTCCGTAACAAAAACTTAGTAATTAAATAACTTTGGAAATTATTGATTCCACAAATAAGATTACAATTTTAATCACACTCATGATCTGATGTAATTTTTCCTATGTATGTGTATATTTACTCATCACCAAACATACATTCTATAGAAGTTGGTCCACTACTTTAGGAAGCAAACTTGCATCATTCTCAGAGAGCCTATGCTATATAAAAGTGGTCAGTCATATTTTTCTCCCAATAAACTCAGGAAAATTTTTTAAAGCCATTCATGAGAATTTTTAAACTATATTTTTTTGAAGCTCAAATTTCATGAACTTAGAGGATGTCCAGGAAGCATTTTAGGGGTCCTGAAGCCAGTGGTAGCATCACATATTTCATATTTGGCTTCAGTGTCATATTTCGGATTTGGGAAATTGCATTTCTTGGAATTGGACTGTGGATGTGGAATGAAAAAGGAGTTCTGGCCGACATCTTTTCCATCACCGAACTCGGTGGCTTTGACCCGGTTTGGCTCTTCTTTGTGGTGGGGGGAGTGATGTTCATTCTGGGATTGCAGGGTGCATTGGAGCTCTTTTGTTTCACTAATTATCCTCCAAAAGTCACTGGTAGCATGCAAAATGTCAATACGTGTTTATGACAAAGGGTCTGTAGTCAAAATTACAAGTTGCACAGTAGAAAAATCTGTATGTAATTTTCCAGTGGCTCTCTGTATCCCGAGGTTCTGCATTTGCAGATTCATCCAACCATGGATTGTGTGGTACTCTAGTATGTACTTATTGAAAAAAGACCACATGTAAGTGGACCTTCACCGTTCAAACCATGTTGTTCAAGTGTCACCTGTATTTGGTGATTGATAACTTAAAAGTTACACTCCATGACTCATACTATAGAACTTCTTTGAGCCATTAAATTGATCATGTTTATTGTGCATATCAGGAAGCGGATAACATACACACTAGTTTCCATGCTTGTTTCACCGTGGACTCCTACATGCATGCACGTGTGTGTTGGGGAGGTTGTTTATTTAGGCCTCTATTAACATAAGACATCATGTGGAACACAACTTAGGAAAATGAGAAAAAGTATCAGGATGAATTGCTTGATTTTATGCTCATATCTTTGTAGAAACCTAAGTTGATTAAATAATAATAAAATATGTAAAGTTTATTTAACAGGGTACCTATGTGTTTTTTATTCATTTAAATATTGCTATAAACCATCACCCTGTAAAATAACTTATCAACATTTAGCAAATTTTGTCCTTATTGAGCTTTTACATGGCCCTGGTCTGGTAATTTAGAAAGGGCTGGAACCAATATATTTTAGTATATTTTCCTAGAGTTTTAAGGAAATGTCTTCCCTTACGAGATATTTATTGTTATGCCTTAATTAAATAAAGGGTTAATTTCTAAAATTAAACATTTTGTTCATTTTCCACTATATGTCTGGTCTTTTGTAATCAAAGGATGCCTATAGTCCTTACACCTTTCCCCCCATATATCTTTTGCTTGGAAAGAGATATTTTTTACTTTACATGTATATCACTTTAAACCAAATGTGTTTAACTTCTATTGTGCAAAATTTCTTATTTTCTTTTAGCCCTCTTATTTGTGGACTAGCCATCTATGTCTTTGATGAAAGAGCACCTCTTGATTTTCTGACAAGGACTAACCCTACTGGAAGCATGTTATCTCTCTCCAGAAAACTTCAGCTTTCTCATTTGAATGGTGTAATTAGCTAGTCTGTGGTCTATTTTCCTGGGTCAACACATGCGACTAGTCTTTCAGGAAATGCCTTAATAAACTTAGCTCTCCTTTTCCTTTTTAACCTCAACAATTTTTAAATATCCATTATTGGGACATGATCAACCATAACAGAATTAGGAAACAGTAAAATCATGCCATTTTTCACCAGAAGGCCTGGTTTGAAAACTTTCTTCACCATTAGAAGCTCAGTAACTGTATTATACATCAAATTATAACTTCTGGTTTGGTCTTCTCTTTTGTAAAATTGGAATTATATTCATATGTGGTCTGGTGGGGCTATTTGGAACTTGTCAATATGTAGAAGCTTTAGTAAAGATGATGGGTGTATTTCCAGAAAGTGACTGGCTAAGGGGGAACCAAGCTAAACTCTTCTCCTTGAGGGTTTGTGAAGAGAAGCAGCAGAGTGGGCAGAACCTTCTGGAACAGAGTCACGTGATAGATCCATGTCTAAAGGGTGAGTTTTGTTGTAGTTTTTTAAGAATTTATGTTTTTTTAGAGTTTTAGGTTCACAGCAAAATTGAGAGGAAGGCACAGAGATTTCCCATATATCCCCTGCCTGCACACATGCATAGCCTCTTACATTAACACATCTCTCACCAGAGTGGTACATTTATTTCTTTTATTGAAGTTGAGTTGATTTACAGTGTTGTGTTCATTTCTGCTGTACAGCAAAGTGACTCAGTTATACACGTATATAATTCTTTTTTATATTCTTTTCTATTATGGTTTATCCCAGGATATTGTTTATAGTTCCCTGCGCTATACAGTAGGACTTTGTTGTTTATCCATTCTATATGTAATAGTTTGCATCTGCTAACCCCAAACTCGCAGTCCTTCCCTCCCCCACCCTCCCTCCCCCTTGGCAACCACAGGTCTGTTCTCTATGTCTGTGAGTCTGTTTCTGTTTCATAGATAGGTTCATTTGTGCCATATTTTAGATTCCACATATAAATGATATTATATGGTATTTGTCTTTCTTTTTCTGACTTACTTATTATGATAATCTCTAGTTGCATCCATGTTGCCGCAAATGGCATTATTTCGTTCTTTTTTATGGCGGAGTAGTATTCCATTGTATATATGTAGAGTGGTACATTTCTTACAATTGATGAGCTTACACTGACACATCACAATATGTTAATAGTTAACTTAATATCCATTAGGGTTCACTCTTGCTTTCGTATATTTTATGGGTTTGGACAAATGTATAATCACATGTGCCTGTCATTATAGTACCATACAGCGTATTTTCACTGCCCTGAAAATCCTCTGTTTTGCCTGTTCATCCCTGCCCTCACCTGAGTCCCTGGCAACCACTGATCTTTTTACTAACTCGATAGTTTAGCCTTTTCCAGAATGCCATATAGTTGGAATAACACAGTATGTAGGCTTTTCAGATTAGCTTCCTTCACTTAGGAATGTGCATTTAAGGCTTCTCCAAGTCTTTTCATGGCTTGATAGCCTGTTTCTTTTAAGTGCTGAATAATATTCCATAGCCTGGATATACCACAATTTATTTATTCATTCACCTACTGAAGGACATCTTGGTTGCTTCCAAGTTTGGCAATTACGAACAAAGCTGCTATAAACATCTGTGTGCAGGTTTTTCCATAAACACAAGTATTCAACTCATTTGGTTAAACATCAAGGAGCATGATTACTAGATCACATAGTAAGAGTGTGTTCAGTTTTGTAAGAAACTGCCAAACTGTCTTCCAAAGAGGTTGTACCATTTTGCATTCTCACTAGCAATGAATGAGAGTTTCTGTTGCTCCGCATCCTTGTCAGCACTTGGTGTTGTCAGTGTCCTGGGTTTTTCCATTCTGCTAAGTGTATAGTGGTTAAAGGGAGAGTCGTTAAAAAAAAAACAAAAACAAAAAACCAGGTTGCGTTATATGACAATTTCTATCTAAAATAAAATAAGATGCAATAGGCACTTGTTCTTTCTTTTGTTTTTCCTTGGCTCATAGTCTTCTCTCTTGTTTCTCCTTGTGAAGCCTCGCTAAGGTTTGACTTTGTTGACCTAGAACAAATAGACTGCCAGATATTTCTCCAACAAAGATGGATTTATTGAGGATCAGCAGAGAATTGCAATTTGGGGTCTGCAACCATGGCGAGCCTTGTGCAAGTCCCTGCTCAGCGAGGGAAGGAGAACACTTTTATAGAGAAGAAAAGGAAACTGGGAGTGTTATAGTAAATGGAGTCCATGGCTTTTCATTGGTTGAATCCTTGCCAGGAAAGAAAAAGGAGTCTTTCTTCTTCCCGTTTGGGCTCTGTTATTGTCACAGGGTGTGAGAGCTCCCCATCGGGCCTCCTGACTCTATTTAATTGAGGTTCCTGTATATTAACTTTTTTGCAACTCTAACCTCCTTATCTTTTACTTCTTACCATAGTAAGTATTGTTTCAACAGCACTAATTAATAAGATTTTAATATTTATTAAAATATTTTTGCTTTTCATGCTCCTTGTCCTAGGTGAGCTCACATGGCAGTCTCCAGAGGTAAATGTTAGGAAGACTGAACCATAGTAGGTAAAGATAAGAAGGAAATTGCCAGAGAGCAACCAAAGTTACATTCTGTGAGCCTGCTTGTGAAATCCAGGGAGTCTGAAATAGGTTTATCCAAGATATGGGGTAAAAGAAGGCTGCAAATAAGAAAAGTTTATTTGGGGTCTTAGGAATTGCAATTTGGGAGATACGGATTTGGGTAAAACTGAAAGGGTGTTCCAGGGGTGAGAAAGAGTCAGGGGCTTATAAAGGCAAAAGCCACAATATTGTTAAAGTTGTCTGGCAAGAATTATGATTGACTCAGACACAAAAACGGAAATATTTGTTCTTAAGGGATAGGCTATCATGAGTTCTTTTAAGATAAGGGTCCAATAAGTATCTTGAGTTCCTGGAACACTGGGCAGATGTTCTGGATGCCTGCAGTAAGACAATAAGTGGTCAAGATTCAGATTCCATCCAGGCAGAGACGTGCATACATCACACTTCCTCATTAGCCTCCTGGCTCCGTTTTAGAGAGCTCTTTTAGCAATACTGACTCCATCTTGGTTTCCCTCTCATAAATTATGAATGAAGAAAAAAATAGCATACACTGTCCTAGAATGTTAGGATAAAGACTGTGAGTCAGTAGGTCAGGGAATCCACACATATATGGATTCTATATATGTAAATATATGTATATTTATATATATACATTTCTATGAATATATATAAATTTGTATATATATGTATGTATATATGACAGAGAAACTATCATAAATGCTCTCTGGAGCTGACATATTGATTTTTGAGTCCTCTGCATATAGAAGATAATTACTTGCTTTTGGTGTGAGGGAGGCAGTGTGAAGAAGAATGAGGGCATGAGGGTCTGGGAAGAAACCTGGAGAAAGTCCATCCTCCAACATTAATGGGGGAGAAAAAGCATAGGATCTAATAAAGTACGTAGAATTAAGGAGAAAATTCAGAAGAGTATTATGTCACAGAAACTGAGGCACAAGTGTTTCAAGAAAGAGGTGTTCACGAGCGTCAAAGTAAGGACTGAGGAATGTCAGCTGCATGTAGTGACACGGCAGTCATTGAAATGCTTAGAAGGAGTTGCTGTGGAGCAAAGAGGAGAAAGTAAGCCAGACAGGAGCAGTGCGTAAGAGGAATGAGAAGAGGTAAACGATGAGTCTCCTGAAAGTTTGGTTTTCAAGAGGACACCGTGGGGCAGTAGCTGAAAGTATTTATTTTTTACTTTAAAATAGAAGTCAAGGTCACTTGCTAAGAGTAAGCAGGATAACTGTGGTCCAATGTTTGGAAAACAAGTAGAGAGCGTTTGAGGTAATTGTGGAGAATGCAAAAGTGAGTTATCAGAGAATCAGAGAAATGTGGCAATGCTGAGGGCCCATTTGAAATTGTTGCATTCCAGTTTACAGTAGAATTCATATATTGTCTAATGAGATATTTTCCAGTGGTTTTAGAATAATCAGTGCAGGCTTAGAGAAGACAGATAGGTTCATTAAAGGTAGGGGTTTGGGCAGATGTGTTCAATTAAAAATGAAGGAAAATGAGTTTCGTTTTGCAAGAGGGTTGCTGAGATGATGTACCATGAAATCTAAGTAGGAAAGGAGAGAAGGGACCACCACAATAGGTGGTCTCTTTTTTGTTGACGAACAAAAGCAAATAAGCAAGTTGAAAAGAGAGTAGGTGGTATTCAGAGTGAAATGTTTGATTATTCATTCATTTTAGTTGTTACGCGTGTTGACAAGAACCAAGGTGTGATGGTGAGAGTAGCTCAAATAGAGGAGGGGGCTGTCATTGAAGGTGAATGGTTTGAATCACTTGGAGGCCATTGGATCAAACAAGCCATTCAAGGGGACATTTAAGTCACCAGGGCAATGGCTAGAAATGAGGTATATAGGGATACAGAGGAATTCTGTAAGCCAAGCCGTGAAATTGCTAACAAATGAAAGGGGGTGGCATGAAGGTTGCTAAGAACAAGGAAGGAAAGAGGGTGCTGTAGATGAATATAACACATCTCAAAGAGACTTCCTTTTCTTTAAGAAGATAGAGAAATAAAGTGTTGGCAGAGGCGTTAGTGATGGGAGGAGGGGCAAAGATCATACATCTCAGGCCCAAGATTACTGAGGAATAAGAACATCAGCAGCTTGAGAAAACGCGAGAGAAAATGGAGTGTCGGGGGTCAAACCAGTTTCACTTAAGTCAAGAGTGAGGGAGCACCTTAAGGAAATATAGGTCACAGTTTGAGGAGTGGTTTGGGAGGCCTGGGACGGGTCAGTGAAGTACCAGAGTTTAGGAACTACAGTCCTGGAAAGGTGCATGGCAAGGGGAACATGTCAGGGGGGAGGAGGTAACAGCTTAGAGTCCAAATGTTGACTGATGAAAACTGGGATGTGGGCAGGATGGATTTGGTCTCTACAGTTACTTATTTATTTTTTTGGCTTATAACTTTGAGCATTTATTTTTATCTTTTGTGGGCCTGTGGGTTGGCTGAGGCTCTGCTGGGATCCGCCAGGTGTAGTTTCAGGCTCTGGGTTGGTATTTTCGTTTCCTAGGGCTGCCATAACAAAATACCACAGACTTGGTGGCTTAAACAACAGAAATGTATTTTCTCACAGCTCTGGAGGTTAGAAGTCCAAGACTGAAGTGTTGGTAGGATTGGTTTCTCCTGATGCCTCTCTCCTTGGCTCACAGATGGTCTCCTTCTCACTGTGTCCTCATGTGGTCATTCCTCTGTGTGCGTATCCCTGGTGTCTCCATGTGTGTCCAGATTTCCTCTTTTTTTTTCTAACATCTTTATTGGAGTATAATTGCTTTACAATGGTGTGTTAGTTTCTGCTCTATAACAAAGTGAATCAGCTATACATATACATATATCCCCATATCTCCTCCCTCTTGCGTCTCCCTCCCACCCTCCCTATCCCAGCCCTCTAGGTGGTCACAAAGCACCCAGCTGATATCCCTGTGCTATGCGGCTGTTTCCCACTAGCTGTCTATTTTACATTTGTCTACAGTTACTTTAAAGAGAGAATCCTGCCTATAGCAGCTACATGAACATTTATTAGCTCAGCTGATGAATCTTCATAAATTGATTGAGAGGATTAAATAAGTTTATGCAAACACTTTATAAAATAGAATGGAATATACAAATGTCCATTATTATTTAAATATCTGAATCAACTTTAATAAAACAATTTAGGTATCAATTAAGATATTCTTTCCTCTTTTAAAGCTATAAGCACTATTTCTACTGAAACTGGAGTTATTGATAATAATGCAGAAGAGCATATGATGACAAAATGTACATAAGATCTAAATTTGATCAAATTCTGTTTTTTTAAGATGGAATGCCATCATTATTCTAGATTCTTTACTATGTGGTTCAAATTTTTAAGGCACTTGATTGCCAAGTTTCCTTCTTCCAATTTCGCTTGATTCCAATGCTTGCTAATCCTGTTTACAGCATCATTTGGCAGTTTTACTTTGAGTAGAAAAAACAGTAAACCATATGGCGAGACTATTTTAAATGTCACTTTAAGCATGTTTCTAGAGCCATGAATAATCCCAAAACATATATTATTTAAAGCCTCTTTCAAATACTGACCTTTTATTCATTGTATATATATAATATCTATCATCTGTTAATTTTCTCTTGTATGCTAGATATTTTACGTATATTATCTCTAATCTTCATAACAAGCAACACAAGTGGATTTTCTAGGTTTTATTTTCCCAATGAGACAAGTAAGACTTGGAGAGATTAGGAAACCTGTCCAAAGTCTCCAGCTTACAAGTAATGAGTGTCCTGAATTCAAATCTGAACCTGTCTGATTCCAAAGCCCATGCTCTTTAATACCGTGTTGCCTCTAATTATTGCAGTCACCTTTTCTGTTAGGATAGGATTTGAAGGACCCAAGGAAAGGCTCTAGTTCCCTGAACACCCCTTTACTGACTTTTTGCAGTTCTGAATTTCCACCATTATAGAGTCAATCATTTGGGTTACCATTTCGATTTTTCTACCAAATAACTTCTAAAAAACTTAAAATATAGGCTGGAAATCACTCACACATTCCTATAAATTTGTTCATCAGAGCCGTTTCTTTTCGCAACGGTGTTCAGTGATCATGTGAGTTTGGTATATGAAAAGACTTGGGTCAAAAGATGTAATTTAGAAAGACTGCATCTTCACATGTGGGATTGTCCCTTGGTGGGACTGCACTGTGGAGAACACTGGGTTGTGCATGAGTTCTAGGTATTGTAGGGCACAAGACTTTAGAGTGAGATTCAGAAATTATATATCAAAATACTTTATAAACAAAGTACTTTCTTCACAATTTTGTTCACAAGTAGGTTTACTTTACAAACCCTTTTAAATCAAAATAAGATGCACAGCCAGGGATAAACATTTTTTCTGCCTGCAAGAGATGATCAAAATATTGCAGATCATATTTGATTTTTGATATGCTGAAGATAACAAACAGATATTCCATTTTTTAGGTGTTTCAACCTGTTGTTTCAACTACCTCTTCCTTATGTGCACATTTTAAATAGTTGATTTTTTTTAATATAGGGACTAATTTTTCAGTCTTTTGCAAGTATTAACATGGCAAATTGGCTTTTACTTCTTTTTTTTCATTTCATTGTCACTGCTGCATCTGTGTATTCTCTTTGGATGGGAACTAACTGCCTAAGTATGTATACACATAAAACCAGGTGCTTTCAGGGCCAAAATAGTTTATATTAATGTATAAAGAGAAAAGTAAGATGAATGATTTCAGAATTAGTTTTATTAAGTTACATGAGATTATTATTTATTCTCCACATTTATGAGAATAGTAATCTGTAGAAATGAAATATCTTGGTTAAGTACAATATCTGTACCAGAATGTTACAAACATATATATATATATATGTCTGTATGTGTATATATGACATATATAAAATAATAATATGAAAATCACATTCCAAATCAGAAGTAATACCTTTACCCACTTTACTGCCATTTAATCACTGAGAGAAATCATCCTCTGCTTATAATCTTGAGCTGCTTCACTGAAATTTGACAAAACTTGTGTTACACACATTATAGAAACATTTAAGTAAATAATTCTTGATTTTCTTGGTGATTATAAGACCTGAAAACCCAAGATGTTTTAAGACCTGCCTTTTATAATGAGATTTATTTGGTTTAATGTTAAATGAGTAAACTCAATCACAAATTAGTACAGACAGCGTACTTACTACATTCTGGTCTTGATTTTTTTCCTTTTTTCTCCCTAAGTAATATGTATTGTGAATGTACTTTTTGTTCTAATTCTTCAAGAAATAAAATTTGGAGCCCTTATGAGAAAAATGATAGTCATGTGTGTAATAGAATGTAAATAATTAGCATTTCATAATCTGAAAAGTTCCTTTATGTTCCCAAATTATCTATATTTAGATACTCATCTATTTGCTTATTTACTGTAATTTCTAGTGCCATCTGTAGACTCATAAATACAAGCTAAACTTATTTTTTGACAAAAATAGTGTGGATCCTTGTTTACAATATTTTGTTTTAAAGAGAAGCAAGGATTTTTAGAACATAAGAAATGCACTGTGCTTTACTCAGTCATTGGTAAACCAGTGTCTCAGATGCCTTAGGTTCAAAGTTTAATTTTGCAAGAAACTTGCTTTGATTGTGACACTTGAGCAAGTTTCTCTCTGCCAGTTTCCTCACTTGAAAAACAGGGAAAATAATGTTGACCTCATGGAGTTCTCAGATTGAAAAGCCAATGAAAGCAGTAGCTATTCTCAACTGTGGTGGCAATGATCTAAATTGTTTAAGATCAGAACATCTGGGTCATAATCTGGATGATCTGTTAATGCCAAACAACCATGGGGTGAAATCAGAGACTTTTTTCTAACCTAATAGAAAGCAGAATTCTTCCATGAACTGTGGAGGAGAGGATATGACCTGTTTAAACAACCTGTACAAATACAGGAAATGAAGATGACATTTTGTGTTATAGGGGAATTTTACTAAACCTTGGCCATACCTTTCAGTTAGAGTAATTATTAATTCAAGGCCCTCACATGATGTATATGACCTCTTTTCACTGTAACATGGAAAAACAGAAGGGTGATTTATTATATCTTTTACAGTTCATTGTCCAATATCTTTCCTTTCAGGTTAGTATCATAATTGATTTATCTTACATTATTAGTAACCAGTTAATTTTGTGAGGTATAGTGACAACAAGTGAACCAAGGCAATTAAGGTATTGTGAGAATCATAATTGGTTAATAGCAGAACAAACTATTTTTTTTATTGAGGTATAGTTGATTTACAATATTACATAAGTTTCAGGTGTACAACACAGTGATTCACAATTTTTAAAGGTCATACTCCATTTATTGTTATTATAAAATACTGGCTATATTCCCTATGCTATAAAATATATCCTTGTAGCTTATTTATTTTATATATAGTAGTTTATACTGCTTAATCCCCTACCCCTGTCTTGTTTCTCCCCACTGGTAACCATGGTTTATTCTTTATATATGTGAGTCTGTTTCTTTTTTGTTATGTTCACTAGTTTGTTTTATTTTTTAGATGCCACATATAAGTGATATCATACAGAATTTGTCTTTCTCTGACCTACTTCACTAAGCATAATACCTTCCAAGTCCATCCTTGTTGTTGCAAATGGCAAAATTTCATTCTTTTTATGGCTGAGTACTATTCCATTGTATATATACTACACCTTCTTTATTCATCTGCTGATAGACACTTAGGTTGCTTGCATATCTTGGCTATTATAAACAATGCTGCTATGATATGGGGGTGCATATATCTTTTTGAATTAATGTTTTTGTTTTCTTCAAATATATACCCAGGAGTGGAATTGCTGGATCATATGGTATTTCCATTTGTAGTTTTTTGAGGAACCTCCATACTGTTTTCCACAGTGCCTGCCCCAATTTACATTCCCACAACGGTGTACAAGGTTTCCCTTTTCTCCACATCCTTGCCAACATTTGTTATTTGTGGTCTTTTTGATGATAGACATTCTGACAAGTGTGAAGGGGTATCTCATTGTGGTTTTGATTTGCATTTCCCTGATGATTAGTGATGTTGAGCATCTTTTCATGTGCCTATGTCTTTTTCAGAAAAATGTCTATTCAGGTCTTCTACCCTCTTTTAATGGATTTGTTTGGGTTTTTTATTTTTATTTTTTTGGCTGTGTTGGGTCTTCGTTGCTGCGTGCGGGCTTTTCTCTAGTTGCTGCGATTGGGAGCTACTCTTCGTTGCGGTGCGCGGGTTTCTCATTGCGGTGGCTTCTCTTGTTGCGGAACACGGGCTCTAGGCTCATGGGCTTCAGTAGTTGTGGCACGCGGGCTTAGTTGCTCTGCAGCATGTGGGATCTTCCCGGACCAGGGCTCGAACCTGTGTCCCCTACATTGGCAGGCGGATTCTTAACCACTGCACCACCAGGGAAGTCCTGTTTGGGGTTTTTGATGTAGAGTTTTAAGAGCCGTTTATATATTTTGATTTTATAAACAATTTTTTGTCACTTATAATTTATCATTACTTTTTAAAAGAATATGGGAAAATGATATAATTTTAAGGTAGGATAGCTGTACCTAAGTCTCAAATAATAGAAATAAAAGCTAAAAATGAAAACAATACCTAAACGAAATTTTCATAAATGGATAATCCTGTCTCTTCCACTTTCCTAGCTTGGAGAAGCTTGTCCTTGGTCAAGTCGCTTTGCCTTCACTTTATAAGGCCTTTTGTGAGAATTGCATTAGATAATCTATCATTTATCAAATTATCTAATATATTATGTTGTAAATATTGTATTATTTTAGGTAATATTTTATCATAGATAATATAGAAAAGTGATTAACTGCATTTTGAGTATAATTAGCACTCAGTAAATGGTGCACTATAATTTTTAAAGTCTACATCTGTTTCCTTTAAAAGGGTAAGGACAAAATGATCTCAGAGAAATGAAATAGAAGACAGGTACACTAAAAATATATTACCTAAGAGGATAATGTCTGATATATGAAACTTTATCATGTTCATTCGATGACATTAACTCAGGCCACCATACTTTTCAACCTCGTTTCTGTTCCTGGAATTCACTTCCTCTATACACCTTAGCGTTTTTGCCCCAGCTTATGTAATAGCTCTTTTCTCCTGAATGACTTCTTTTCCTTAATGATTTCTTCCATTTACAATCCAGCCCTATGTGTGCAGCTCTTCCTAGGCAGCTTAAATACCTTGGTCATTACCTTTGCTTCTCAGATAGGTCATTACCAACCACTGATTTTTACACAACTACTACCCAGTCTTTCCCTAATATGGTAGCATCCAGTACTATGGTTTAGAAATCTTACTTGAGGTTCCACTAGCCATTCTCTGGTCTGTTTGAACTTGACAACTTCCTGAGTCCAGCTCCTGCTGTAAATTAGCAATCATGTTCAGTCATGCTTGCTTGAGCAATCTCTTCTTAACTATTGCTATATATTTATAGAAAAGTGTAGTGGTTTGTCAGTAAACTAGTGTTTTCCATACTATATTCTATTGAATATTAGCTCTGGAAGAATATTAATCAAGATTCCTCTTCCTAAAGGGACTCCTGTGGTCAAATTGTTTCAGAAATGCTAACCTGCAATCATTCCTCTTGGAGATTCACAGGCTAGCTTGGCATGCCAAAGAAAACCTCAAAAAGTCTTGCAGCAAAGACACCTGATTAACTGTGACTCACTGAAGGCTATGGCTAAAGAACACATTAAACTTAGCAGGTCCCTCTTTTAGCCCTACATTAAAATATATTTCTCTTGCTTCTTCTGGCATAACGTGCATGGAAATAGCTCTTTTTTGGTAATTAATCAAGATGGGAGTCATAAATGCCCCCCTACAGAACTCTGAGCCTCAAGGACCACATGCAGCAGGAAAGCAGAAGGGAAGAATTCTCAGTCCAGGGCTTTGGGGAGAGTTTATTTAAATGCAGATCTTAGCCCAACCCCATGTCTACTAAATTTGTTCTCTGAGAGTGGGGTCCAGTAATCTATATTTTAAATCAACAGTCTAATTGTTAAAGCACACGAGCCAGAGTCCATTCTGAAGACATAGCATGCCCTATGACAGCAGAATGAGAGAAATTCTAACTGAAAGAATAACTGTGTTCCATAAAATTATATAATTCTACAAGGATAAGCTCTCCTAAAAAGAGACCATTGATAGGGTGATGGGTAAGACTTTGGTTAAAACACAGATTTTTTTTTTTTTTTAATGAATCTTAAACAGCTCAGTTCACCTTCTTTGGATATTATCTGTCTGTCTGTTGCCTCGGACATTGACCTAATTCTTTTTCCACTCACTGTACAGCTTCCCACCCAATCTTGAGGTGATTAGAATATTCTTTCTTTTTACATCTTATATGTAACCTCTTTCCATCTTTTCTGGACTTGTGTATAGTTTCTAATGGACTCCTACTCGTATGCATGTAATCGAACCTTAGCCTTACGTAATTTTGTCCATGAGTCCTACATAATTTTGATACTATTTACTTGAATCAACTCTGGTCACACTTTGCTAGAAAGTTACGGTTGCTTTCTGCCTTCTTAGTGTATGTACATCACTGGCTCAAACCCTGACAACTCCTGAATCTATAAGTCCTCTGCATACCATTAACTTATTTTAGCCCATCCTGCTTCATTTGAAAAATCTAATAAATATTTAAGTAAGCATCTCAGAAATAAAGATATTTTGTGGGTCCCATCTTTCCTTTTTTCTCATCTGTGGTTAAAAAAAATCTAAATACTGTCTTTGGCTTTTCATTTGTATGCTCATCAGCTTTCTGTTTTGCCAAGAATATAGGGCTTGAGAAATATGCAGAAATGGTGAAAGTTGTTTGCATTCCACTGAAATATTTCTTTAGCTGAAGGGGACCAAATCAACAAAATATGATGAAACCATATGCTCATTATTTCAAAGGAGAGCAGCTGCTTCAGGGAATATTGGGAGATTTATTAATTCTACCACTACCTCTCATTAAGGCTAGATATCTCCAAACCTGATTTCCTAAATAAAATGCACCTCAGTAGGAAAAGCACACTTGTAGAATTTGTACTGATATTCTATTTGATGTATCGCCATGGTTACTTTTATGGTAGAGAAAACATTGTACAATCTGAAAATATTAAGCACACACACACACAAAATACAATTCATTACATGGAAAAGGTTTATAGCATACCCATGGTTTGGAAATGCCATAGAGAAATGAGTCTTGGCAAAGATGAATGCTTACTGCTATGGGCCATATGTGCATGAAAATGAGTTTGCAACTTTCCAGGCAAGATGCCAAATGAATAGTCTACCGTCTGGTAAGAGAGGTGATGTGTTTTGTCTTCTTGTTCTCACCAATTCTAGATGTACAAGAAGACTCAGATTTGCTCTTTGGAAGACTTCTCTCCAAGTACAAAATCAAGTAAATGAGCAGACCAAGTCAAATAACCAATGCATTTAAGTGTTTTATTAATTCAGTTTAAACTCAGGTCCACATACCCAAGGGAGTTCAAAGTCATGAAAATTCCTTGCCCTATTAGTTAATCCCAATTATAAAATTTAAAATGAATAACAGAAAGGAGACATTTAATCTAACCACCTGTGTCACATTCTTTAAAACAAAGCAAAGCAAAAAAGGCAAAACAAATAAACAACAAAAAAACAAAATCCCTAGAAGGAAATTACAGAATCCCTATAGAATTTAAGAGAGTTTTAAACAGTGCATATTATTACAATATACTCTCTCATATAACTAGAAGTTAAGACAAGTTGTCTAAAAACACTGATTAAAAAATGTTTTTACATTTTCATTGAGGTATAATTGACATACAATAAACTGCATATATTTAAAGAGCTATTTTGATAAATTCAGATATCAACACAATCAGGACAATGAATATATCTGTTAATCCCCAAAGTTTCCTTACACCCATTGGAAATCCCTCCTTCCTGCCCCTCCCCAGCCCCACCCCCAGGTAGTCACTAATTTGTTTTCTGTCACTATAGTGGTTTTTTTTCTAGAATTTTATACAAATGTATTCCTAGAATTGGCCCTTTTTTGTCTGACTTCTTTTATACAGAATAATCATTTGGGGAATAGTCAGTGATGTTTCAATTGTAACAAAAGTTCATTCTTATTTTATTGTTGAGTAATATCTCATTGTCTGACTATACCACAATTTTTTATGCACTCACCTGTTGGACATCTGTGTTGTTTACAGTTTTTGACTATTACAAATAAAACCACTAGGAAATTTTGTGTACAAGTCTCTTTGTAAATGATTGCTTTCATTTCTCTTGGGTAAATTCCTTGAGTGATATGGCTGAGTCATAGAGTAGGTGTATGCTTAACTATTTAAGAAACTACCGAACTATTGTTTTTCCAAAGTGGTGTTCTACTTTTCATTCCTGCCAGCAGTGTATGAGAATTTCCAGTTGCTCCAAATCCTCACCGGCTCTTGGTATGGTCAGCCTTTAAGTTTACCCATTCTATTGACTGTGTACTATCTCTTTGTGATTTTAATATTCATTTCCCTGATAATCAATAATGTTGAATTTATGTTAATGTGCTTCTTTGCCAAATATGTATCTTCTCTGGTGGCATGTATATTTAAATACCCATTTTAAAACTTAGTCATTTATCGTCTCTTCACTGAGTGTCAAGGGTTATTTGTATATTCCTTATACACCTCCTTCATCAGATATATGTTTTACAAATATTTTCTCCCAGTTGGTGGACTGAATTTTTACTTTTTATAAAATTTAATGAAGTCTAATTATTGATTTTTTTAAATATAGTTTTTGCTTTTGCAGTCATATTTAAGAAATCTTTACCTTAGCCAAGGTCCTTAATGATTTTCTCCTGTTTTATTCAAGATTTTAGAGTTTTAGCTCTTATATTTAGGTCTATAATACCTTGTGAGTAATGTTTTTTTACATAGTATGATATCAGGACTGAGATTCACTTGTTTTTGCCTATGACTACCTATAAGTTCCAGAAGCATTTGTTGAAAAGTTTATTTTTCCTCCATTGCATTGGCTTGTAACATTTGCCAAAAATCAGGTGACCATATATTTGTGGGTCTGTTTCTTTATTTCCTATACAGTTCCACTGATTTATTAGTCTATCTTTACATTAATACCGAAATGCCTTACTAAAGCTCCATAATTCTTGAAATCATGTAGTTTATGTCCCCTGAATCTTATTTATATGTTTTCAAATTTGTTTTAGCTGTTCTAATTCTTTACATTTTCATATAAATTTTAGAATAAGCTTTCAATTCTTAAAAAAAGTCTGTTCAGATTTTGATTAAGATTATATTGGATTTATAATAAATTTGGGAAGTATTGCTGAAGATATGGAGCAACTAGAATATTCATATATTCTAGTGAAAATACAAAATGGTACAGCCACTTTGGAAACAATTTAGCTGTACTTATAAAGTTAAACATACACTTACCATATGACTCGGCAATCCAACTCTGACTGTTTACCCAAGAGAAATGGAAGCATATGTTTAAACCAATCATTTTACTGGAATGTTCATATCAGTTTTATTCAAAAAAGCCATGAAATGGAAACACGTTCAGATTTCTATCAGCTAGTGAATGCATAGAAAAATTGTTATATTCATATAATGAAATACTACTCAGCCATAAAAAAGAACTGTTGATATGTGCAATATAGATGAATCTCAAAAGCAATATGCCAAGTGGAAGAAACCAAACATAAAATACTATATTATGTATATTTTAAATTCTATTTACATGAAATCCTAGAAAAGGAAAACTATAATGACAAAATAGATCAATGGTTGTCAAAGGAGGGAGTGGCAGGGAGACAATTTGTTGCAAATGCACATTAAGGAACTTTTTAGGGTGATAAAAGTGTCTACAAAGTATTCTACAACATGATTGCAATGGAGGTTTCATGACTGTATATATTTGTCAAAATTCCTGTAATTGTACTGTTACAGTTATTAGATTTTATTGTATATAAATTATAACTCAAAAAAGTTGGCCAAAAAATGTGCAAAACTGCATACATCTTGGAGATCTCTGGATATAATCAAAATTGAGAAAATTCCATGTGATTCTACCTATACAATTTAAGGTGCATTACTTTTTGGTGGTATGCTTTCTATGTACAGTATATTAGCTATTTAACATAATTCAAACACTAAAGAAGAAAATTAACTTACCAATTAAAATTACAGGTAAAATTTAGGTAACTAGGAACCATTGATACAATGTATACTCTAGTACAAACATAAGTTCAAGAATAAAACCTTTCTGTCACATCCAAAATGGTTTCAATAAAGATTGATAATTAAAAGATATTCATATTACTATTTCTAAAATCATATTTTATGACCTTGAGGCTTAAGGACATGACATCTTTAATTTAAAGTGGTCTCACCTGATTTGAGCTGACTCAGTGAAATCTAGTGCCTAAGTGTGTTCCCTTTCTACAACCTTTTTTTCCCCCGTTATTATGAAAATGCTCCTCAATTTAAGAATGCTTAACATTTGGAGTGTTGCCATATAGCCTTTATTATGTAGCATCAACATTTGGTAATGATTCCAAAAATACTTTTGAAATGTTTACTTTGAGTTTTGTATTAAATATTGTACATCAAGGAACCATATGGTCAGGCATTTTCTAACTTTTTTCAACTGGTGTTATGGCAAAACTACTACACTGAATGTAACTGAGAAGATATAAAATCTAACTAAAATTTAAATGTTCAAACAAGAGACACATTGAGTAAGTGATGATTCCAGAATACAATAAAAGCTCTTTAATTTACAAGTTACCAGAGGCAAACATACTTTAAAGTTGGTGTAAATCAAGAAAAAAAAAATTGCTTTTTGTGTGAGAAAGATACAATCAAAGGAAGTAGGGGTTTCCTTGTTAACACAAAGGCAGAATTAACATTTAGATTCCCAATATCTCCTGTAGGACATAGAGGAGAACACTGATTTTTCCCTTTTACTCTCAATTAATTTTCAATCTGTTAAAGATAAATAGGCAGAGCCTAATTCTAAAGCTGTCTATGTTCTAGAATCTATTGATGTGGTCTAATTTCAGTGTGTACCTTTGGGGCCAATGACAACAATTATTTTCAAGGGACATTGCTAATGAAACACTAATCATAGAGCTGACACAGTGTGGTGACATGGATAGAAAATCATATAGAGAAAATGGCAAAAAGTAAAAGGAAATCTTTAATCTTATCCTGCTAATAACAGGAAAACAAATGAATAAACACCAGACATGGACAGAAGGAGGAAGTGTTGAAAATACTATTGCTGTATCACATTTAATATCCAAGGAAATTCTGAAAAATCCAGTTTAATATTCAGATATTTTCTGAAATCCAAATACTATATATTTTATCTATATAATATCACATGTTATATGTATATAAACATTTTGACACACTGATATATAAATTTGTCTACTTAACAATCATTTCTTTTTTTTTTTTTTTTTTAGCATGCAATTTTTTTTTTTTAATTTTTATTTATTTATTTATTTATTTATGGCTGTGTTGGGTCTTCGTTTCTGTGCGAGGGCTTTCTCTAGTTGCGGCGAGCGGGGGCCACTCTTCATCGCGGTGCGCGGGCCTCTCACTATCGCGGCCTCTCTTGTTGCGGAGCACAGGCTCCAGACGCGCAAGCTCAGTAATTGTGGCTCACGGGCCCAGCTGCTGCGCGGCATGTGGGATCTTCCCAGACCAGGGCTCGAACCCGTGTCCCCTGCATTGGCAGGCAGATTCTCAACCACTGCGCCACCAGGGAAGCCCAACAATCATTTCTTGAACCTTTATAACATACACTTCTTATTAGAGACACAGAGATGAATAAGATGTTTGGTCATTAAGAAGTAAGACAGGGAAGAAATGATTATTTTATATGTATTTGTGTATATATATATATATACACATACACAAACACACACACACACACACACACATATATATATATATATATATACACAGAGAGAGAGAGAGACATCAGATGCAATTGGGAGCACAGAGGATAGTGTTCCCAAACTCTACTCTGACAAGTTGGATGGGTTGGAAAGCAAAGGTAGACAAAATCAGAAAGGGGATTTTTGGCACAGGAAACAGCTTATGCAAATACAAAATTATATGAGTATAGTCGTTGTGTAAACAGTTTTGTATGACCAAAGTATAAAATTTTCATCTTTTGAAGGGTGGCGCAGTGCAGGAAACTATTAGAAACAGGACTGGTGAACTATCAAGTCAGATGGTTAAGGGTTTATTAAGCAAGCCAAAGGGGGTTAATTAATGGAAAAAAGAAGCCATTGATGAATTTTTTTCAGAGATACACCATGATCAGATTTGCATTTATGAAAGATCTCTTGATATTGAAGGTGAGCAGAATATGCCACCCCCAAATATGCTACTTGAGCATATTAATTTTTTGAATTAAAAAGTTACTTAAACAACTGATATAAGAGTGACACTGTGACTTCCTTTGCCCCCCCTGAAGGCAGAAAATAAATCCCCCATATGAAATTTACCCTCCCTCTACCAGAAGGGTAGAAGGCATCCTTATCACCAGAGACAGAGAATTGGGGACCAAGAAGGCTGTATAAATAAACCTTGTTACTTCTTCACCAGTTTGCCACCCCAAGCCTGAACCCCTTTGTCTTGTCAGTTCTTCACAGATGTATTGTTTCCTTGCCTAATGGTATAAAAGCTGCCTGTTTTGTTCACTTCTTTGAGTCTCATATTTTTATGGGATCCCGTACATGTGAAATTAAATTTGCTTTTCTCCTATTAGTCTGCCTTATGTCAATTTAATTATTAGAACAGCCAAAGAACCTAGAAGGGAAGAAGGGAAAATCTTCCTCCCCTACAAGATCTACAACTACTCTGACTTGCATAATTTTCGATCTCTTTTAAGGAAAATGACCATTCCTTTGCAAGCTAACACATCTATCTGGAGAACACATTTAACATTCAGTAGATGCTTGTGACAGATCTCTGAACCCTGCAGACAGAAGAAATACAGTAGACTCTTGAACAACACAGGTTTGAACTGCGCAGTTCCACTTATATGCAGATTTTTTTCAATAGCAAATGCTACAGTACTACACGACCAGCAGTTGGTTGAATCCATGGACGCCTGGCCACTGAAATGGAGGAAGCGCGTGCTGATTCTCTGATTGCACAGGGTGTCAGTCCCCCTAAACCCGACATTGTTCAGGGGTAAACTATATTTTTATGGTTTGGATTAAATAGTATTATAATTATTTTCACATATGAGCTATTTGAAAGTAGAAATCATTCTGTTCAGGTTTACATCTACAGTAGTAGCTCTCCAATCAATAGTTGAAGATCTAAATACAAATGAACCAAAAGAAATGACTGGTAATGGAGAGCATGAAAACAAACTAGATATAAGAGTTCGTTGGGGTAAACAGAAATAGTGAAACATCTAGCAAAGAGCAGGTGTTGATGGCATGTAGGGGTTTTGACATCTTAAAAACCCCTATATATTTTTTTGTGCTATGTATTATTATGTTAGATAACTTAGCTTATGAGCATGGAATTTGAGAAGATAGAAATGTAATTCTTATACCTACAAAGTCCAGTCCCAAGGAATGTCATAATTACTTTTACATTAACTGAAAGACTTGAGTAAAACCAAAATATTAACTGCTAACCAGGGTTTTGAATATGCAAAATTATTTGTTTGAGAATTTTAATAGGAAAATACATTTTTTGAAAGCAGGAAAAAAATGAGTTATGCATCTTATTGAGTACTCCCAGAAAAATAATGTGCTATAAACTATTAAATGGAAAGAGTAATCCACTAAGATGACCAAAACAACCAATGAAACGTGAATGACATTGACAAAGTTATATAGTAAGAAAAGATAATACAACAGGTTAAAACAAACCATCAGTTTTTGTTTTTCCAAAGTAAGACTGTAAGAGGAATTTAACCAAGACTGGTAACTACTTGGTAATTCCAAATTACTATATTTTTTTAAGTTAATTATTGTGACTTGTTAAAAGACATTATGTAAGAATATTATTTTGAATTTCAGTAATATCTCAGAATATGCTTTTGATCAACTACAAGGTGCTGGGGATTTCTTGAAAAAGGAAATCTTTTAAAGAAATGCTTTCTTTTCTGGAATATGTGGAAAAAAACACATTAACAAGTAATTATACTGTGGCAAATGGTATAATAGAAGCACAGCATTATTAAGTACTATGAGAAAACAAACAATGAGAAAGTTCTTTTTTTCTGACCAGATACAGGAAGAAGAAATTGAAGAAGAAATTGAAGTAGCTCCTGAGTTGGGCATTGTTGTAGGAAAAGAACAAATGGGCAGTTTGTTAATATAGGTTTTTTTTTTTTTAGTTCTTTCATTATGGGGGAAGCTGTCTATTCAATTAAAAAATGAGAAAGGAAATGGTGGCAATGAAAACTAAATATAACATAGTATGAGGCATAAACTTCAGAGTATAATCACTATTTACTTACTAGTTATTTTTGGAAAATCTCTCTCTTCAGAATGCAGCGATTCAGTGAGCATTGAGTTTTCCATGTGCCAAGCATACCTCCTACATACCAGGCACTCCTCTAAGGACTAGTCTAGAGGCACGGAGGTGAAAAGAGCCTTTGCTGTCAGGGAGCTGGCATTCCAGTGAGGGAGACAATACATGAGATGAAATTTGCTCAGACAAGTGAATGATGAGCAGGCATCTTCTATGTGACTGCTGGAGCCACTGGACTTGTCTAGTAGGATTCCCTGGACAAAAAAGAGATCTTGAGTTTTAGGAAGTCTTGATGTGTATAAGGAAAAAAAAGCCATATTTTTTTCTGGATATAAAAATTTTCAGTGACTTTTCAAGAATATCATACTTTTGTATTAGGGAAAGTACCTTTGAATGTACCTTTTATTTATATAAACAGTTCCCCATGTTTTTAGAAAACAAAACCAATATCAGAATGTAAATGTTTATCTTAAGAACAGCACTATTCTTGCAGGTAAAGCACAATGCCCTGTGTAATTTTTAGTATGTCTGCAAAACTTTTGCCCATTTGGAAGAAATGTTTCTTGGTCTTGTAAGAATTTAGTGTTCACTGAACTGTAAACTGATCTTACTTGAAGTCTTCTGTGTATTGGTTTTCAAGTATTTGTGGACAAAGCTGATACTGCAAAAAAAGAAAAAATTCTACAGGTATGAGCTTCATGCCACACAAGACAGGCTGTGAATCAGAATTTGACTAGTTTTAAAAAATAATTTGCATATAGTATTATTTAGATGAGTGATTTAGAAATGTCACTCTTGGACTATTATGTTCCAATAGATGAGGCTGTGGTGACTGAAGGATGGTTCCACATCTTTTTGGGAGATAATATGGAATTTTCTCTAAATGGTGAGGCATTTAGAAGCATTCTAAGAAGGGCTTTGTTGGAGACAAAAATCTGAGATATGGGTTTAAAATAGGGACCTCTCTATAACTCATAGCAATTTGATTTTCAATTTGGAATCATAGATATACATAGAATACTCCCAGTAGTTTCTCGAATTTATAAGTGTATGTGTGTGTGTGTGTGTGTGTGTGCTCACACGCGTGTGTGTTTTGAGGAGTTGGCATCTTCCCACAAGTTAGACAGGGAAACAGATGCTGAGGATGGCCCTGGACCTGCAGACCCTGAGAACAGGCATGTTTAGGAGCTAGTTTTACATTACTTTTGGTGCTGTATTTCTGTATTCTTGTCCTCACATCTTTCACTAAAATATTAGTAAAATGGTTGCCATCATGAGAGTTGTATAGTGGTGAATTATGAGAAAGGCTTGTTCCATGTTAAGGATGGGGTGACATTGGAGAGAATAGTAAGGCTGTCCTTCCAAGAGTTTTAATATGGGGTGATCACCAGGAGAGGCTGACTGCACCCTGCAGAGTGGTTCTCTATCTGATGTATTATTATCAACATGAATGCTAATGAATTGATGAAGAAGCTGAAGTGGAAAATTGAAGAACTTATTCCTGAGTAGTCATAGGACAGCTCCTTGGAGGGCCCTCAGAAATAACTAGAGGACCTTGCATAAGGAGATTCGATATTAACTTGAATTGGGGTGCTTAATGAGAATATAAATTAATTTTCCCCACTGTCACATGAGGCCAGGATCTGTTGGTAACTTGCAAGATAACAAATAAGAAGGATTGAGTCAACACTGAGAGAAGGGTAAGAGTCTATGTCACTTTGGGTATTGATGCTGAACTCTTTGGAAATGGAAAATCGGTGGCTTTAAAGTGAAGCCAGAGTAGCCACAAAACTGAGGGCAAGTTCTACCTTCTGAGGCATTAGAAAAGGTGACATCACTTGCTTATAGGAAGCTACTTTATTCTAACCAAAGTGACAAACTATGAAATTTCAGAGAAATTGCATTTGTCTTATTTATCTCTGTATTTCCAGTTTCTAGCAGAGTACTCTACTGAATGGGAAAATTTTGAAAAAGTTGGTAAATATATAGATTTTCTCATTAAATAAAATCTAAATTATTAATTTTAAAAATTGGTCCATTCCATTGCTAAAGGAATAAATCACAAACTCCAGAACAGTGCCTGGCTCCAATCTACTTTAACAGTCTCAGCTCCCAATTTCTCTGTATGAATCTATAATCATATTAACCCCCAGTCTTTCACCAATCACAAGTTGCCTAATCCTATTGCCCTATTCTTGCTCAACTCTTCCCTTAATTAAGGATGTATTTCTCCCAGTCTCAATGTCCATCTATATATTCCTCTTTGATCTTTGGACTTTGGAGGCGTGATAATTTTTGATAGGTGCTTTTGCTACTTCCACTTGTGCCCACAGTTTTTATTCATGGCATTAGCCAGAGAGAGGTTTCATGGGGTTTTTTGCATTTGTTTATTTGTTTAATGTAAATTAGGTCATATCAGTCCATCTTAAAACCGTCCATTGGTTTGCCATCACACTTAAAATTCAAGTCTTCATCATGTCTTTCAAGGTCCACACTTCTCTGGCACATGGCTTCCTCTCCAAAGTCATCACCCCTCACTTACTCTTCTCCAGCCATATTGCTTCTTATTGTTCCTTGAGCCTGCCAACTCCATTGTAGCTTCAGGGCCTTTTTAAGAAATTTATTTTATTGAAGTATAGTTGATTTACAATGTTGTGTTAATTTCTGCTGTACAGCAAAGTGATTCAGTTATACATATGTATACACATTCTTTTTTTATATTCTTTTCCATTATGGTTTATCACAGGATATTGAATACAGTTCCCTGTGCTATACAGTAGGACCTTGTTGTTTATCCATTCTATATATAATAGTTTGCATATGCTAATCGCAAACTCCCAATCCATCCCTCTCCCATTCAGACTTTTTAATTTGCTTCTTCCTCTGTCAGGAAATATCTTTTCCCAACTCTTTTTGTGGCTCATTCTTTATTTTATCCTTGTTTCTACTTAAATGTCACCTTCTGAGAGAAATGTTCTCTGACTTAACTAATCTAAAATAGCCCCAACTAAAACCTTTATCCTTCCCACATCTACCCATTAATATACAAATATTTTACAATAGGTACTATAAATTCCAAAAGCTGTCAAAAGCTGATATATATATATATATATTTTTTTAAACTAAAATGGATTAGAAATAACTTTCTTATTAATGAAAGCACTGAGAGTAAGTAATCTCACTCTCTAACCTGTGTTTAGCTATTTTGTACAACAAATTGAACCTAAAATAAAACAAATTAAATCTCACCTTTGAGAGAGGAATGGGGTGAATCTCCTTTTGATCAGTAAACACTCATAATTATTGGTCTTGAATAATTACAGGATAATTACTAGCTCAAATCCAGTCTCTCTTCAGTGAAGCATATCAGGATAGAGTAAAAGTAAACATAGATTTGTAAGTGGTTTTGACCATATGCTGATGGTCTGGACAAGGTTGATTGACTCAGCAGAAAATTTTGGTCTGGCCAACTAAAAGCTGCTTCTCTTTTTTACCCTTAACTTGTATAAGTCTTCTAACCTTGGTTTAACCTTGGTCAAAACCTTAGAAAGTCTCTGCCCTTGACTTTTCAACCATGAAATTCCTTTCTGCATATAATGCAATTTTAATTTTTTCTGCTTCCCTGGATCTTCAGTCGCTCCTAAGTAGCTGCTAGAAATATGTGGCTAGCTTTAGTTGAAACTGCAAATTCTCAACTCCCTGACTATTTGAGATGCACATAGATAGGCTTTGGGGAGTTCACCTAGTTTTCATTCCCTCAAAAGGAGAAAAAAAGTTTTGCAATTTATACTTCTTTGAAAATTATTTTGTGGTGCAAAATTATGCTAAATTTATGGTGTGAGGGTTTTTTTTTTCCTCTAAAAGACCCAAAGAACCATAGGGTAGCAAACTATTATTTATATACAATTATTATTACTTCCATATTTCATCATTTAAAATGTTCCACCATTAATAGCACTTAGGGAAAATATTTCATTTATGGATATCTATATATTATTTCACATTGGATCATGTTTAAGTATTCTTGTCCTGGAATTCAGTATTCTGTTCACAGATGAAATAACTTCTGTCAAGGTGATGGTTAGAAATCACCAGGTTCTGTGGCTCTGGTAAAGAAAGAAGGTCCATAGTTTCAGGCTTACTGTTTCTATCAATGTTGTGTCCAAAAGGCTCTACCAGCTGAAAGTCTACCAACTGACATAAAATTTGTTGACTTTGCCAGATATCACACCATAAATCATTTATCAAATGATTTTGTCAAGAAATGAGAATGGGGTAAGAAGGTTTTGTTCTTCCTAAAAAGTCTTTAATCTTCCTTTATTTTTAGAGGATATACTTGCCAAGTAGAGAATTCTTGGTTGACTGTTTTTCTTTCAACACTTTAAAGATGCTACTACATTGTCTTTTGGCTTACATTTCTGATAAGTCTTCTGTATATCTTATATTTGTCCTTTTGGATGCAAATTGTCTTTTTTTCTGGCTGCCTTCAAGATTTACTCTTTACCTCTGATTGTCAGCAGTTTGAATGTAATATGTTTATGTGGGGGTTTCTTGATTGTTTTGTTCTATTTTTAGTATTTATCCTTCTTAGGTCTCTCTGAGCTTTTTGGATATGTGAATTTTATTATTTTTGGAAAATTCTCAGCCATTATCTCTTCAAATATTACTTCTCCATTCTCTTTCAATTAGCTTCTGGAATTCCAATTACACGTTATATTGTTTTATAATATCCCACAAAATGTTCAATTCTATTTTTTCTGCTAATGTATTCTTTTGTGTTATAGTGTGGGTAATTCTTATTGATCATGTGAAGGCCACTGATCCATTTCTTAGCTATGCCATATATACTGCTAAGCCTACCAAAGGCTTTCTTCAACTATGTCACTATATTTTTTCTAGCATTTTCATTTCCTTTATATCTCTGCTAAAATCTCCCATCTGTTCAAGAATGTTGTTCACCTTTTCCACTAGAACTTTTAACTTGTTCATTATAGTCATTTTAAATTCCCTGTCTGAACTTGATTCTGTTAATTATTTTGACCCTTAATAGTGTTCTTTTTTGTCCCTTGGTAGTAACTTGTCTCTTTCTTGTTTTTATGTGTTTTGTAATTTTTAGAAAATACGAAACTGAGGTAAATATTTTTGCCAGGAATTGGCATGCTTCCCTTTCTGCTATGCCTTAAGTATGCTGGGTTGAGTTAATCTAGTTAGGAGTTTAGCTGGGCTTGGGTTTTATTGTTTACTTTTGTTTGAAGTTTGTTATTGATATCATTATCCACAGTGTCCTACAAGCTTCAGAGTCCTCCAACATTACCTTATACTTGATGTAGGGCTAGACTGAGTGTTTTTCTCAATGTTCCTGTTCCACCCTCAGCTTTAGGTGTTTCCTCTAAGCCTGTGCCTCAAAGAAGGATTTTCTACACACTGTTGTCCATTCCCCAGTGGTAAACCACTATTACTTATTACTTAATGCATGTTAGTCTGGTAGGAAGTTGTATGTATTCTCTGTTGTCATAATTATCCTATTTTAAGCAAGCTTTGTATCTCTGGGTATTGGGGATGGGACTTGTTCAGTGATCCTGCCTCTTACAGCACACCTTTAATGGTCAAAGCCTAGGATGGTTTCTATTTGAAGTCCAGTAGTAAAGAAGTTTTTTCTTTTAATTTCCCCCAGCCGAAATGGGTTTTCAGTGTATCCCTGTGGGTAACAGAATTTGCTTCACTTAAGAGTATTGTACAGTGGAACTTTGTGCCTTTCCTACTACCCTCCTTGGGCCTACACTTAAGGGTAGCTTTCCCCATTCTACCACTCTACCTTACATCTTTTTCATGAGAATTTGATGAACTCCATTGAAAGAAGCCTTCAAGTGGCTGCAAATTCTCATGCTTACCCATATCTAGCCTTTAACAACTGGTTAAATATTTTAGCTTAATATTTTTTCTGAGTTAAGAATTCTGAGGTATAAAGATTGATTTTATCTTTTAAAATGTTGCTCCTTTGTCTTCTATCTTGTATAATTTCTTATGAGAAGTCTATGATTCTTCTTTTCTTTGTTCACCTATACATAATATATGTTTTTCCTCTGACTGTTTTAAAATTTTTCTCTTCAATGGTTTTTAGTAATTTAATTACAGTATGCCCTGTGTGGTTTTCCTTGAATTTATACTGATTTTGGTTTATTAATCTTCCTGGATGTGTGGGTTTAATTTTCATGAAATTTAGAAATTATTATTTCAAATTGTTTTTCTGATTCTTCCCTTTTTGGTAATCCAGTTACAATGATATTAAACAGTTTGGCTTTTTCCAATATGTCCCTTAGGTTATGTATATTTCTTCAGAACATACAGAACTATGCTTTATTTTTTATAATATCTTTTATAATAACATAATGCTCACTGATTTTCCCCCTGCATTACATAACCAGATGTTTATTCTATTAAATCAATTTTTAAATACAGATATGTGCTTTTCATCTTTAGAAATGTGTATCTTCCATTTCTTCTCTCATTATTTTCATGTTTTACTTTACACCTTTGAGCATGGTTATAACACATGTTAAGGTCTTTGTATTAACCTCATCAACTCTCACTTCCGTATCTGTTTCTATACACTGATTTTTCTCATGGTAAGTGTGTCAGTTTTTCTGCTTTGCACGTATCTATTAATTTGTGGTTGGATGCTGGATATTTCTGAGGGATGAATTTTGGTGTCTTCCTCTTAAGACTGTTGTAGTTTTCTTCTGGAAAGCAGTTAAATTATTTGGAGATTAGCTTGGTGTTCTTCAAAGCTTATTGCTAAGCATTGTTAGGACAGTTATAGGATAGCATTTTTTCTACATCTAGCTTAGCTCTCCTCTGAAGGCATTATCCTTCTAGAGTGTGTACTGAATGTCCTGGTTATTTAACGAGGTTTCTTGACTTTTGATGGCCACAATTCAAACATTCTCAGACCTGTGTTAGCTTTGAGGATTATTCTTCTTACAATTCCTTGCCATGTTTTTCACTGCACACATTTGGCTTATTATTTAGCAACAAACTCTAGGAAACTTCTATGCAGATTTATGAAACTTTTTTCACTGCTATCTCCTTTCTGGTACTCAGCCCCACAAATCCTGGCTGCCTGTAGCTCCCTCGTCTCCAAGCTTTGTCTTCTCAATTAAGCAGGACTTTTATGATCTATAGGGGTCTTCATCCCTGCACCACCATCTGAAAAGTTCCACCAGGCAGGAAACCATCAATTGCAGGGCTTATTTCATTTATTTATCTTCTTTATGGATCACTTTCAACTGTTCAGTGTCTGAAAATAATATTTGCATTTTTTTTTCAGTTTCTAGTTGCTTATGGTGGGAAGGCAAGTGTGGTCCTAGTTAATTATGGCTGCTAGCAATTTTTGAGCAATTTATTTATGTATTTAGAGCTTTTCTAGATTTCAATTTATTTCATTATCCCACTTTATAATCTAAAGGACTGGATGATTTTTCCTTGTTCCTGAAATGTCTCTATACATGTCAATTCCAGCTCTCACAGATCGGGCATCCACCGTCATACACAGAAGTTGCTCATAGGCAATCTGCTCTTCTATGAGAGCTTGCTTCTCTTTGAGAATTTGGTTTATCAGGGTTTCTTTGCATTTATCACTTTTCACTATCCCCATAGAACAGTATGATTTTTATTTTGACTTATATTTCTTCTTATTACCAGGCAATGAAAATCTTTCACATCCATCTCTATCTAACCAAGAATGAAAGCCGTGTACTTTTCACAGTATATTTTAGTAACATGTTACTAATACAACTTCTTGTTGACACACTCAATAAATTGGTCTCTTAAAAAGCAGTGAGGCAAGCATTCAGATTTCTTGAAACATAAATCAACCTAAAGGCTTTTTTCAACACAATTCTTTATGTCACAGGATCTAAAGCCCCTCTTTTTGCTCACCTTTGCTGAACTGCAGCTTTTGGTAAAGAGATACTTTACAAGTTGAGCTCTTTTGGGAGTTCCGCATAGGGATAAGGGCAATGGTTCCTCATCCTAACATGCCATTCCATTCTTGGACTTCAACACAGAGAAAGCAAGTTAGGATATATGTATTACATGTAGCCTCTACCTCTCTCGAGACAGGATTTTTCAGTCTCTTCTCCCCTGGTATAGAATTAATCTCTGTCCTTTCTAAATGCAGCCTCAAGTTATAACCTTACCATTTGGCATTCATGAAAACTGGCTTACTCTAGGAAACAAATCTGTAAAGCTTTTACAAATACTCACCTGACAGTGAGACTACCTGTGAAAAGCCTTGTTTTAAAAGCAAACATATATGAAAGACCAGGATCATAGATTATAGAACTAAAGTTTTAACGAAATCATGAAAAATAAAGCATACAGACTTCTTATATACTAATTCTTCTTCTTTTTTTATTCTGAAACATTGATCTTTTGCCACAGTCTGTCCTTAGTGTTCCTCCATATGGTACCACTTGATGCAAAAAAGATAATTAAAATTTTTGTCCTGTTTTTATTCTCCAGGATAAAAATTATGGAGGTAGCACCACTAATTTTTAGAAATTTGCTTCATTGAATAAATTCCATAAATATGGAGGGTGGGCAGAAGTGAAAGGGAAAAACTGATTTGGGGGAGTCAACTTCTTAGGAAATCCTTATTTCTTCTGAAGGCAAGTTAAAGATTGACAAAATATATATAGATAAACAAATACAGTTATGAAAGAATACTGATAACAGAGGTAAAGATATATAGGAAATATATGCACAGTATTTTTGCTAATTATTAACTAATCCATGAAGCAAATTGTTTTGAAAGCCAGTACTACACTGTCTGATACTGTAGCTGCTAAGTGCATATGAGTAAATTTAAATTAATCAAAATGGAATACAATTGAAATTCAGCTCCTCAGTCTCACTAACCACATTTGAAGGGCTCAGTAGGCACATATGTCAGGTGGCTGTCCTACTAAACTGTGTAAATATAGAACATTTCATCATTGCAGAAAATGCTATTGGACAGTACTAGCCCAAAACATACTACATTCTGTCCTAGGCCCTTGCTTATAGAAATATACAGAATTTTTCTGCCTTCATGGGACTAAATATGTTGCTATCTTCAGACAATAAACATGTAAACTGAGCTCATGTTAAGAATAAAATAAAAAAGGATCATAAGAATCAGAGAGAAATTTCTAGGTCAGCAGGTAGTGGTGGTTATTTTATCCAGAATGTTTAGGGAAGACTTCTTTGAGGACATGGCATAGAAGTCTGCCATGCCAAGACCCAAGATAAGAGCATTTGAATCAGAACAGAAAATACAAATATCCTGAGTTTTGTCAAGTTATCCTGAGACAGAAAAAAAAAAAAAAAAAAAAAACCCAGAACATTTGATGAGCGCAGTCTTTACCAATGACTTATGAAAAACAAAGAGATCTGAGAAAAGGATTGATTTAAAGAGTTGTTGTCTTCTCAGTGTGACCTCAAGGAGTCCCTGGAGTGGTGGTAATGGGGGTGTTAGAGGCAGGCTATTAAAGGGGACACACATGTCTTAAGGGTCAATTGCTTTTCACCCAAGTTTGGATTCCTTTGGACACACACGTCCATCCATAGTGCTGTACATTATGAAAACCAATGCTATGCCCATGGTCAGTTTCTTTCCCAAACTACATTTTTAAGGGCCTAAGCACATAAGAAGATGTGGGAGAGCACCTTTTTCTCTGTCCCAGTTCTTTCCTGACAGTTACGAGTCAGATGCACCTTAGAGTCCTCTAGAGGGCAGCATTGCTTAATTCCAAATGCCATACACACAGTCTTGGGTCTTTGAAAACCACTGATGCAATACCTGTTAAGATGAAATTCTCCCAGAAGTTTCCTTGGAAATGGAAATAATTCAATACAATTTTTGAAAGATGTGCTTGGGAAATTTTCTGTGAAAAGATATTCTTCTTTAAATGTTCACAAGGATAAATTAAACCCTTGAGGCTAGAGTTTTCTCTCTTGCCAGTTTGGTTACATCATCTCTCAGGTTCTCATCACAAAATCAAGCTCTCCCCCAAAGACTCCCATAAGTTTTCATTCACCTCCTCCTCTGTCCAGGAAACATTTATTCATCCTTCATGTTTCATTAGTCTTTGAGGAAACCTTCATGACCTCTTCTTCCCTGACCACCCCTCCTCCAACTAAAGATAAGGGACACGGAAGTGAAAGAAGTGTTCTTGGGAAAGAAACAAAGGGAAATAAGAAAGCATTTTATCACAATTTTGATGACAGTTTTGCACATTTAAGGAAATAAATTGAAAATGTCTGATACTAATGCTTGAGACTAAGGTTAAAAATAAATGATTTTTTTGTGTGTTCATCTGGGGCTGAAAGAGCAAACCAATCCATTAATTAATAAGTCTTTTATATGGTTTCTAAGTGCTTTGAATGGTGCTCTTGAATAGGAGATATTCTGGAGTGAAAAAGGAAATATATTTTCATTCTTGCTAATTTTATTTTAAAATATTATATCTGTTAAAACAACAACAACACAGGCCCAAAATGGCATCACTTATGCTAAAGCCCATGATACCAAACCTAGATTTAATACCTAATTGCAGTTTCAACCTTCACCAGGAATGTAATTTTTCTTAATTGAGATACAGTTGATGTACAATATTATATAAGTTACAGGTGTACAACATAGGGATTCACAATTTTTAAAGGTTATACTTCATTTATAGTTATTATAGAATATTGGCTATATTCCCCGTGTCGTATAATATATCCTTGTAGCTTATTTTATACCTAATAGTTTGTATGTCTTAATCCCCTATCCCTATATTGCCCCCCGCCACTTCCCTTTCCCCACTGGTAACCACTAGTTTGTTTTCTATATCTGTGAGTCTGTTTCCTTTTTGTTATATTCGCTAGTTTTCTTTTAAAATTCCCCATATAAGTGATATCATACAGTATTTTTTTTCTGTCTCATTTCACTTAGCATAATACTCTCCAAATCCATCCATGTTGTTGCAGATGGCAAAACTTCATTTTTTTATGGCTGAGTAGTATTCCATTGTATATATATACCACATCTTCTTTATTCACCCATCTGTTAATGGTCACTTAGTCTGCTTCCATATCTTGGTAATTGTAAATAATGCTGCTATGAACATTGGAGTGTATGTATCTTTTCAAATTAGTGTTTTCATTTTTTTGTTTGTTTTGGATATATACCCAGGAGTGGAATTGCTGGGTCATATGGTAGTTCCATTTTTAGTTTTTTGAGAATCCTCCATACTGTTTTTCACAGTGGCTGCACCAATTTACATTCCCACCAACAGTTTGTGTCATCTTCAATTTCTTTCATCAGTGTCTTATAGTTTTCTGAGTACAGATCTTTCACCTCCTTAGGTAGGTTTAATCCTAGGCATTTTATTCTTTTTGATGCACTGGTAATGTTACTGAGTTCCAAGCTTGTACTGCTCACCACATGACAGGCCAATCAAATCAAGAGACAAGTTGTTGGGCAAGGAATAGCAACTTTATTCAGAAAGCCAGCACAGAAGATGGTACACTAGTGTTCCAAAAAACCATCTTGCCTGGGTTTGTATGCTAGTTTCTTTCATAGAGCAAAGAGGGGGAAGTGAGGAGATAAAGTAAAAAAAAGGCAGTAAGATGTTGCAAATATTTCCTAGTTCCAGCCAGACTCTGGAGGGGGTGGATGTTAATTTCTTCTTTCCTGCAGCCATGCATAGGTGGGCCTGGTCAGGATGTTTCCTGTGAGCTAAACAAAGGTATTTTAGTTTAAGCTCAGCCATAGGAGGCAGGGTTCCCGGAAATAGGTCATTATGTATACTTTAAGCTACAGGCAGCATCCCTTTAGTGACTAACTTGTAGCAAAAGCACTAAAATACGAAGGTTAAAGTAAAAGAAACATCCAATATGGAGTCAGATTTGTTCTTCCCTCTTACAGTAAATGGAATTGTTTAATTTCTCTTTCTGATAGTTCATTGTTAGTATACAGAAATGCAACGGATTTCTATATATTAATTTTGTATCTTGCAACTTTACTGAATTTATTGATAAGCTCTAGTAGTTTTCTGGTGGCATCTTTAAGATTTTCTGTGTATAGTATCATGTCATCTGCAAACAGTGACAGTTTTCATTCTTCCTTTGCAACTTGGATTCCTTTCTACTAGATGTAATTTTTTTTAATAAATTTATTAAATTTATTTATAAGTAAATAAATTTATTTATTTATTTATTTTTGGCTGCATTGGGTCTTTGTTGCTGCGTGCGGGCTTTTCTCTAGTTGCGGTGAGCAGGGTCTACTCTGTGTTGCAGTGTGTGGGCTTCTCAATGCAGTGGCATCTCTTGTTGTGGAGCACAGGCTCTAGGCGCAAGGGCTTCAGTAGTTGTGGCATGTGGGCTCTAGAGCACAGGCTCAGTAGTTGTGGCACACGGGCTTAGTTGCTCCGCAGCATGTGGGATCTTCCCGGACCAGTGATCAAACTCGTGTCCCCTGCATTGGCAGGCGGATTCTTAACCACTGTGCCACCAGGGAAGTCCCTACTAGATGTAATCTTAATCAACCAGTTTATAATTTTCTGCTCAACACCAATGTGGTAATCTGTCACATGAACACTCTCCATCCCCCAGAAAAAGAAGAGGCAATCTGCGTAATAAAAAGATGTTCTGGCCTAAAATTAATCATGTCTTTTCTTTTGCTAAGAGCTCCCTTGCCCCACACTTCTTTCTATAAAAACCTTCCATTTTGTACAACACCTCAGAGCACCCTTCTAGTTGCTAGATGGGATGCTGCCTGATTCATGAATCACCTAATAAAGCTAATTGGATCTTCAAATTTACTGGGGCTGAATTTTGTTTTCTAACACATCTATTATGGTGGTGCTATGTGAGACAATAAAATCATATTCCAATTCTAGAACCTATCATAGCAAATTGTACTTTTTTTTTGCACATATCAGCCCCTTTAATACGTATTTGCTCAACTGAGTTGACCTAAGTTTGATTGCTTAGTAAATTTAATTATTGCATAAAATTTGGATTTACTTCAAGGAAATGAGGCAATTACTTAGATCATTATTTGAGTGAAGCAAGTAGCAAGTTCAGAAGAACAGATGTCTATACAGTCCAAATATCATGATAAAATTCACTAGGTAATTATTCAAGTTGCACTTTTGCCCAAAAAAATTAGTTGAAAAACACTATCAATTGGCATGTGGTTAAAATGATTTTATATCAAGGAATCATTTTTCCCTTTTCTGGCAAAAAATTTAAAAAGCTGTCTAAAATAATCTATACTTTGGGAGAATTGCCAACACTGGATCCAGTTTTTTTGCCACTGTAATAAAGTGAGCTTAAAGATAACTCATGTTTAATAAAAAAAAAAAAAAAGCTTCTTCTCTATATTTTCTTTATAAACTCTTAGAAGTGCCAGTATTTTTTGAAGATTAAATAATGTTAGTTTTAATGTAACAAAACAAGATCTTGTTTTATTTCCTTTTTATTCATAAACATTTTCAGCCTTACCCCTTACTTTCACCTAAATGAACCACATATGCTAAATATTAAAATTCTGTGTACAGGAAACATACAAAGATATATTTCATAATTGAAGAATAAATCGTGTTAATACAACTGGAAACAGAGACCCAGGTTTCAGGGGCTTCCCTGGTGGCGCAGTGGTTAAGAATCTGCCTGCCAATGCAGGGGACACGGTCCAGGAAGATCCCACATGCTGCAGAGCAACTAAGCCCGTGTGCCACAACTACTGAGCCTGTGCTCTAGAGCCCACGAGCCACAACTACTGAGCCTGCATGCCACAGCTACTAAAGCCTGAGAGCCTAGAGCCCATGCTCTGCAACAAGAGAAGCCACCGCAATGAGAAGCCCGTGCACTGCAACGAAGAGTAGTCCCTGCTTGCCACAACTAGAGAAAGCCCACACACAGCAACAAACACAACGCAGCCAAAAAAAATTTTTTTTAATAAATTAATTAAATTTTAAAAAAAGAGACCCAGGTTTCATACACTCACTCGCATATCCATTGTCTTAACACATATTTATTAAATAAATCTTACATGAATCTCTGCTCTGAGTGCTATGTACTGCTCTCAGTGCTCCTATGGTTAATGTGTGGATTTAATAGTTTTAACAATCAAGTATGTAATTAGGAAAATAACAGTGTGACAGAGAACTTTAAAGAAGATAATGATTCCTTTTCACTTTACTTTTACCTACAAGAGGTACTGAAGAGCTTCGGGTGGTAGAGAAATCACCTCCACCTCAGGACATTTTGAAAAGTTTCAAAAGAAAAGTTGAATTTGAGATACATCTTATAAGAGAGGTAAGATTTCTTTAGGTACCAAGGGAATAAGAGTGTGTTGGTTGGAGTGAATAGAAGAAACTAAAGTGGGAATGACACATAATGATAGCAGTCATTTATTTAGTGCTTACTATTTGTCAGGTAATTTATCTCCTATAATTCTCACAATGACCTTAAATCCTCATTCAGTAAATGGGGAAACTCAAGATCAAAGATACTGAGTAATTTGCTGTAGGTCACACAGCTGTTAGGTAACAGAGGCTGAATTCACTCCTCAGAGCTCTCTGACTCTTGATTAAAAGAGTCATCTACTTAGATCTCTTGTTCCTGGATCACAATTCATACTAAAGAGAACTCAGCTTTAAGACTCAAAACACTATTCTAGGGAAGCCTATAAGTGAAAAACCACATGTGCCAGTAGCTAAGCAATGTCTTGTTTCAATGCAGAAATGATATTTACAGTGAAACTGACCTTTCTTGTATGTAAGAGATTCAATACAGGATTCCATTTACTATGGCAGGATATGAAATTAACTCATGAGATTTGAACTTCCTGGTACTTTCAAACCAGGACTTAAAAAACCCCTGAAATTTACAACAAGCATATTACAACTAGTGACTAAATGGGAGCACTGGGAGAAGTACAGTTGTAACAGAAGAGTTTAGATAACTTTTTATTACATTGGACTGTCTCCCTGCCTTAGTTCAAGGTTCTGATATTAGATTTCACTGGGGAAAAAATGAATTGAGATAACATCAGATAAAGCAGCATATTGTGAAAATTATGCATGGGTATCCCTATGAAATGAAATATTCCCCATCACTTAAACTAGAGTTGTATTAGAAGTATAAAGGCTTCCCATAAAATACATACAATACGGTCTAGTTCATATAATTTTGATTATATTTTCATCAGTCAAAACTGATGAAATTTAATTCAAAATTAATTCAAAACTTAATTCAAAATTAATTTGGAAGGTGAAATGTAAGTGTGTGTGCAAAACTCTGGATTTAACACTGTAGTGATTATGGTAGCCTAAAAATATAGAGACCTGCAATTTCGAAAATGTTACTTGTGGTTGAGGATTAAAGAAGCAAAGGAAATCCATTGCTTTACTCTGACTCACATTTTCTACACAGGAAGCTTAAATTCATCTCATGCACGCACGCACGCACACACACACACACACACTTTCAAGTAACCTTTGTATTCTACTAGGTAGATGCATGCTGGAATTAATTACTTTTGTCAGCCAAAGACAGCACCAATGAACATTCTCAAATGTTACCTTATCACACAAAAAAGACCTACAATTTTTATTATGATCTTTTTGTCTCTTTTTGTAGACACTTATGATGAAATTTCATCTTTAGTGATGACATTCATTGCAGTATTAGGAAAGGATATTTTCTATTTTGGAGATAAATGGTGAGTTGACATTTTTGAGTCTCACTGGATTAACACAGAACCAGCTAGGGAAAAAAAAAGTTAAAAATGAAAAGTAGAATATAAGAAGTTCAGAAAAGCTATCCTTGAGTTGACAGTTTGCTATGAAAATCCATTTCCTTAGTTCTTTTAATTTAACTGGAAATCTTTCAGTAAAGCTCACTATTTAATAAAATGGTTTTATAATATACAAAAAATGAAGATGTGATATCTAAGGGCTAATTTTTAAACTAATATGGGAAATATTTTCTTGAATCCAATAAAATGTTATCATTAAATATAATTTAACAACTCCCTGATAATGAAAAGTAAAACTAACATTGTACCAACTGTAGTTATAATGGCTTATAGAACAGGAAGGTATTTCTCTTAGATATGCATATATTTTACATTGGATGAATCAAAAAGTATGTGTGTACCTGCAGTCCTACACTGTAATGCACGTATTCCTTTTAAAATAATGGCTTCCTGTATAATTCAGTTAATTGACATTTAAGCAGCACAAACTTTGTAAAACAAACCAGGTGCGTTGGAGTGTAAAAAAAAAAATAGGCATAGTTTGTGTTTTCAGGGGATATTTGATCTCTTTTGTTTCACAACCAAATTCAGTGCTTTTCAACTTTTAGTGACCATCAGACTCATGTGTGTGCCAGTCTAGGATTTGATTTTACTTTTCTTACAAGCTATTATATTAGTCTGTTACTTTTCCATGGATGCTGGTAGGAGACACGAGACTCCAAGTTCAAAGATAAAGGGCTTTGTTACTCACAATGCAGCAAACAGTATGTGAACATCAACAAGCATATTCTCCAGAAGTGATGTAGAGTGCCCTGAAGGATGCCTGCACATGATCCATGTTGCTAGAATCCAGGTGACTGAAACAGAATGATGTTTCAATCTCCTAGCTTCCCTTTTGGCCAGGCTGCCACCCACAGGGTGTACCAATCAGGCCTACCTGAGGTTACTGGTAGGAGAAAGACACACATCATGCCCAGGGATAGTCAGGGAAGAATCTTGAATTTTCAAAATAGTTTTATATATTTCACCTCCCCTTTCCTGTGATCATTACCCAGGAGGAAGGCAAGAGGAGATCAACCCATTCTGAGATGGCCACATTCAGTGATCACACTGTTTTACCAGGAAGAGACAAGGTCGATAGAGTCAGAAATAATTTTTAGATGATTTTTTAAAAAATGCATTCTACCTCTCAATGATGCCAGCAGCCTGAAGAGGATAAGGGCCATGAATGTACATCAAATACCATGATAATCAGCCTATTTTTCAGTGGCCTTTAGGACAAAAGGCAAACCACTGTCAAACTGTAGATGGTTTGGAAAGTGGAACATGGCACAATTTAGATTTTTGAGTCATAGTTCGGTGGCCAGATTTTACTGATTGGACTGGAACAGCAACCCTACGACCAGAAAAAGTGGTGACAGTCATGAAGTACCACAGGTATCCTTAAGATAGGAATCAAAGATTCCATGTAGTCAATTTGCCAGAAGGTAGAGACAATGACTCCTGCAATGTGTCATTCCACTTGTGAGTCAGATCAGATGGGTCAACTTTTGGCAAGAGTCACAAGTTTGGCATAAAGTAATGACTTCTAGATCAGACACATACAATTCGTTATGAACAGTCTATGAAAGTGGAGGTATTGCCATGTCCAGTCCAATGATAAATTTAGGTAGTGATGGTGGCCATCTGAGTAGGCTTGATCAGCAGCTTGATTCCAGTTGGTCTCATTAGAGAATGGGCCCTTACCATAGACATCTACATGAGTAACTCTGTCTGATTGCCAGCTGAGATTTGTTTCCACAGTTCATGGCTCAAAAAAAAGGGTGCATTTAATCCACCAGTCTGAGGTCTTCCAAGTGGTAGACCAGATACCTGGAATATTCGCAACAACCCAAGAATTAGTAAAACTGTGAAAAGATTCATCAAGGATAGTATTGGCCAGGGCTATTAAGACTACCTTGAGTTCTGCACATTGAGTAGAGTAACCACATCCACCTTTGTTTACAAATATCTAGCACTAAGCCTGAATACCAGTAGCGACCCAATGAACACCATTAAGTTTTTTTTTTAATTTATTTTTGGCTGCATTGGGTCTTCATTGCTGTGTGTAGGCTTTCTCTAGTTGTGACGAGTGGGGGCAACTCTTCATTGCAGTGTGCATGCTTTGCAGTGCACGTGCTTCTTGTTGCGGTGGCTTCTCTTGTTGCGGAGCATGGGCTCCAGGCGCACAGGCTTCAGTAGTTGTGGCACACAGGCTAAGTAGTTGTGGTGCACGGGCTTAGTTGCTCCACGGCATGTGGAATCTTCCTGGACCAGGGCTCGAACCCATGTCCCCTGCATTGGCAGGTGGATTCTTAATCACTGCGCCACCAGGGAAGTCCTAAGTTTTCATTTAGCTGAGCTATCAGTAAATCAGGCCTAGGAATTTAGAAGAACACCTGTAAGTCAAAGACCCCACTGGGCCAGCAGTGTTGCTTCATGAAGGCATTGGAGTTGAAGATAATATTTCCTCCAAAGGTATAGCTGCCTGTTTCTGATGTAAGGACAAAATGCTTCTCCAGCCAATCCAGCTGTGCTCTTGAGTGTACCATTTCCATTCAACTAGTGAGGCTTGTTGGGTTCCTTCCTTGTCAGTAAGCCTGGACCTCATTTTATGCGTTTATTGTCTATTTCTACATATTTTCTGTGGATTGTCTGTATTATTTCCCCACTTTTCTATTCAGTTGTTCACACCTGTGTTGCTTTGTTGAAGTTTTTTAATATTGTTTTCCAATCTTTCATTGCTTGTCATTTATGGCATCTTTCACTATACAAAATTTATAATGTCTATATAGTCAAGTCTATCATGTTATATCTATATGCCTCCTGGGTTTGGTGCATCACCTCAAAGATATTCTTCTACTTCAATATTATTAAAACATTTCTGTATGTTTTCTTCCAAATATTGTTTGAATTTTTAGTCCATCTAGATTTCATTTTTATATATGATGATTAGTATTCAAACTTTATTTTCTTCTAAATAGTCAATATCCTAACAGCATGCATTTTATTCTTCTTCCATTCCCCACTGATTTAAAATGCCTCCTTATTTTCATGCAAAAATTCCAAACATGCTGGAATATATATTCCAAATATATTTTGGACTGTTCATCTGAGTCTAAAATATTAACATAAGACTGTTGACAGAACAGGGAAATAATTATGTGATATTGTTTTGAAATGAATAGTAATTTTTAAAGCTATTGCCTTGTAGCTCGTAATGTCATTGCATTTCTCAAATCATGCTTAAATGTGCATTCTTTTCATTTTCTTTATAATGTTACAAGGAGTATTATTAATAGAGCTTACATTAAATTTAGGAAAAGACAGAATAAAATTTAGTTTTTATAAGCAACTATTCAATAGCAAAAATAGAGTCAATCTTAAAGCATCCTAATAACTAGGATCAGTAAGAAAAAACACTGCTTCGTTCTATGTTCACATTTACTCCAGTGTCGGAAAATCAAAGATGTGAGTGAAGCTAAAGATGATTAAGGATATGTATTTTCTTATTGTTACTTTTCTTTATTTTTGTGTCAAGACCAAAAGCTACTGAAGTCCATATAATTGGCTTTTCAGTCTTAAGTGAAGGAAATATTCAATACGTATTATATTTAATTATGGATTACAGAGGTTTCATCATCACCAAGGAGGTAACTTCTCTAACTTACATGAAATCCCCCAAATAAATCCTATATTGATTGACTATTGATATTAGATTATATTTCAAACTTAATTCCTGCTACTTGGTTCTTGAGTCTAGCCTTCAATCATGTGTACAGAATGTAGTCATTCATAGTTTAACATTGGCTATCCTAACGATTCTAACAAGATGGAGGCTTGATTGCTTTTCTTTTAGGATAGAGAGTGCATGCTCAGCACTCTTTGCCTAATTATGTCATTTAATTTTCACTATATTCCAGTCAATTAGATTTTGTTACTGTTCACTTTACTGATGGGGAAAACCATACTCAAAGAGATTAAGTGATCTGCCCAATGCCAAGAGCTAACAAGGAGCAAATTTGAAATTTAAAACCTTATCTGTAGTCTTCTGAAGTCCATGATATCACTGCTGTATCATCATTCAAATTAATCTTCAAGGGACTAGCTTACAGGTGTACACCAATAGCTCTGAGCAATAACCCTGTGGATTGAATGAATGGGAGTGGAAAGCTTACAAAGCCAAGACACAGACATTTTCATTACTTCTGGGCACAGATCTATTAAGAAGAGTCAGAAATTTGTCATTATTTTGTTTTTAAATTCAAAGCATGTGTTCAAAACACATGTTCAAGAGTTACTTAGATCGTTTCTCCCATGCCCCCTTTTCAAGAAGGCTTATGTTGTTTACTGGACTATAGCTTGGCCCCTTTGTTTCTGTTTGTTTTCATTTATGAACATGTAAAAATCTCACGGGGACATGTTACTTCCTTCCCTTTTTCTACACTGTTTCCTTCCACTCAGTTGCCATAGGTAAGCAATTTCTTTAGCTCTGATTTATACTTTCACTTCTCTTTTTGAAAAAGAAAAAGAAGCTAAAGCAGATACATGTACATTTTCTTATTTCAAACATTATCTCTTTAAAATATAAGCTGAGTTACCTACCTGCTTAAAACCCTCCAGTGGCTTCACCTTACTCTTGTGATAAATCCAAACTCCTTCTATGATCTTCTAGAACCTAAATTATCTGCCATTGACTAACTCTCTGACTTCCTTTTCTAGCATTCTACCCTTGGTCATTCCATTATATCTACTTGAATACACACATACTCATCCTTGCTCATGGCCTTTGAACTTGCTAAACTCTGCCTGAAGTGCTCTTTACACTGTTCACCCTCTTACATTATTGCATTATCTGCTCAAATGTCACCTCAGAGAGGACCTCTCTGGCAACCCCATTATCATGCTCTATACTCTTACCTTGCTTTGGTTGTTTTTCATAGCATTTGACACTACCTGACCTTTTATTATACATTTATTTGCTAGGTGACTGTTATCAGTACCACTCACTATAATTTAACCCCTGTGAAGCAAGAACATTGTCTCGCTCACCATTCTGTCACCTGTGCTTGCAACAGTGCCTTCAAATAGTGGGTGATCAAAAAATATATGTTAACTGTATTGATAAATTAATGAATCAATAGTTCCTCCATGTCTCTCATTTTTTTCCTTATTAATCTCATGCTGCCACCCTTTTGTCTATGAGTTATGTTAAAAAAATAAAACTCTATGTTTTCTATTTCATTGTTCCACTTGTCTTTAGTATTCCCATTGAGTCTTGCTGCTTCTACTGCTTTTTAGAATTTTGCAATTATGTTTTCCCTTTCCATGCAATTTTCTTTCCTGATGTCATAATTTCCCTCTTTGAGCCTGTCTTCCTCTAGCAATGTCTTCTGCCTTGCTGAAAATAAAAGATTTTCTAACATCCTACCTTCTATCTTGCAGAAACATCATTTCAAAGAAGGATAGTTGTTTCTCATTCCTCAGATTGATTCTCTTGAACTGCTGAAGCATTTCTCATCCTAGTGATATTTTTCTCTTTGTACATCTTTACAGAGGCAGATCTGTGCTCATGCGGTATTGTGAATTGGGATGGGTTCTCCAAAAAGACTTTGTGTATTTCTGGTAGAATCTCCCAGGCCAGGGGCAGTTAAAGAGGGAAGGAAAATGTTTGATTTATTGTGATTTAACTTTGCCAATTTGGACATCAAGGTGTCATATGGAATAGAATATGGAAGGAGGAAGTGTTCCTTCTAGAGGCTTTCTTACTATGGAGCAGCATCTCTTTGCTGAAGGAGGTCCTGATAAGTGTGTTGCGGGCAACTAGCTGGGCCACTTTCTCTCTAGGTTAAATGGTCACACTTTCAGCAAGACTACTGCCCCATGAGTATGCCATGCATGGAGTAAACATACTTTTTAAAAAATCTTTGTTCTTTTATCTATAGCTTTCTCAAGGATATTGGTAAAGTGAAATTGTTCCCCAAATATACAATAACCTACTGTGTGGACCACTTTCACCACATATTCCTGCACTTCTAGCTAAGGATGTACTAGTAGTGTCCATTTCAGATACTGAAGGAGTTCCTTGCATGTACTTTTCAGTTTCCTGGTTTACAGACTAAAATAGACTTCCTGATATTTTTATATACCTTTCCCAAGTTCAGGGAGAATCTGGAGGAGAGGTGCCAATTAAAGATTATGTTCAAGTCACCATTGTTACTGAAAGTTAGTTGCCTAATTGCTTTTATTTTAATGTTATATAAAAATAAAGAGAATGGTATAATCAGACCTAGATACCCACCTTCCAGCTGGTTTACGTATCAAATATAATTTACCTGGTGATGGTATTTGTGTTCACATAACATATTACAAGACTGAGAATTTTAGATCTGTTACCAACCAGGGTTCTTGGCCTCCTTAATCAATAGAAATTGATAAGAGGCCAGACAAGAAATTCAGGCAAGGCTTTATTGGGCCTCCGGCTGCAGTAGGAGGGAGCAAGAACAAGTAACAGGTTCCCTTGCTTGCTGGCTGTCCAAGGCGGGAAGCAAGCTGGTTCCTTATATGGACTGAGAGTAGGGGCAGGTCCAGGGGTCAGGCTGGAGGGGTGGCTGAGGTGGTTTGCCCACCCCTTTGGTGGTGGTTTGTGTGCAGGGGGCATGCGTGGTACCCTGCTTTTGCTCCCAACACCCTTGTTTTGCTCCCGGCTCTTCAGAAGTGGCAGTTGGGTTTTTGATCTCTTTGTGTCTTTTTGTCCATAATTTGCCCAACTGCGCATGTATGCAGTTATTTTTAGTCCCTTATAGTTTCTTTGTATTTTATTGCTTGAGGAGACATTTGTCCAGGTGCAAGCACTGGGTCACAAGTTCCAGTCCCAACCTGTCTCAGATCCATTTTCCTATACCTTGTTTGTGATAAGAATAATATGTTACCTGGATCTTGATTTGTTTTTCACTTTCGAACCTGAACATAACAGTATCTCAGAGCCAAGAGTTGCCTTTATCAAATGAATGCTCCTAGTAAAAAAAAAAAAAAAGGAAGCAATTATTAGTGAGAAGAGTGTATAAAGAATGGATAGTAATTTTCAAAATGTTAGAGGAAATGAGTTAAATTGATACATTCCATCTGTTTTTTCTCTTGTCCTATACCCTTACTGTGCCCTAGAAGGCTGAGGAAAGGGAATGAGACAAATTCACAGGGGGAAATGTTTCTCAAGACCTGCTTTGTTACTTTAAATTAACCCATCCACCCATGAGCCAGTGGCTAGGAGTCTTGACACAGTATGTAGATATTGCAAATCCTTTCTTGGCCGTTCCACTGGGCTCCCATTACTTTACTGCTATTTCATTTTCCAGTCCTGACTGATTCCTGCCCTTCTCCTCTCCTTTTAGGTTCTGGTCACACACTCTTGGCTCTCACAGTAAAATTGATTTCTCAGGTTTTGATCCCTCAGGTTGTCTGAGCATTTGGGATGTCCTCATCCTCTGGCTCCTGGTGCTAGATTTAGCTGCTTCCGTTAAATTTTTATTTCTGATTCAGAGAGCAGGGTATGGTACATAAGGGCATAGACAAAGCCAGAATGTCTGGATTTGAAAGGTGTCTTCACATTTAGTCAATTGAGCATCCCGAGCCAATAACTTTACCTCTCTAATTTCCTTAACTGCAAAATGTTGACTATAATAGTATGAACCTTATAGGTTTGTTTCAGGATAGAAATAAGATAATATTGGTGAAGTGTCTAGAACAGTGGTAGATGCATGCCAATTGTTATAACTATCTTGTAAGTAAATGAAAAATAAAATAGTCCATTAACCCAGCCTGGCTCCTACAGGGTGAGAAGCAAACTAGATATTTCTTTGTTTCATTTTTTCAACAGAAAGCCCTAGTTATTAAGGCTAAATCATTTTCTGCTTTGGATTTATCATTTTCCAAACCAGAATCTTGGTCAGCTGCTTTTCTCTCTGACTCTTTATGTCATGCTTCCAGAAAGCCCCAAACTTGGCACTGAACAGCAATGAAATGAATGTTTGCAGAGTTTAGGGCTCTAATTAACATAAAATGACTTAAAGACTACAAGGACTTTGCATTTAAAGGAATAAAATTTACAGACAACATACAAACTGGATACTTCATAGGGTATTTTCCTCAAGTGCACCTCAAAGCCAGGGCAACAGGACTGTAAATCCCCCTGTAAATAAATAAGATACCTGATTTCAAGTTGAAAGATTAACTCTACTCTTTAATACATCAGACATGTCTGCTTTATTCAAGAAAGTTACTTTTAGTGTTCATTTGATTCCCATGCCTCTTATGTTTCATCAAATAGGAACATCCAAAACACTTTTCACTTTCACACCTCATTCTCAATTAGCCTAATTCTTGACTGGATTTCAGTTTCTCTCAATTTGTAATATCTGATTGTTAATGAATTGCTGGAACCTTACAAGATCCAGATGAGCTCGTCTGTATTGCCAAGTTTCTGTTAAGGTCAAGTTGATATTTTGTTTTTTTTCCAAGTTCAGATATTACCCCAAAATTGAAAATAACTCTCCCTATTTCAAATTAGCTTAATTAACATTTATTAACACCTTATTCTCATTGATTCCTTTTTAAAGTTCTATCAAATATTTTAATTCTAGAAATTTTTGCTCTCACTTGTCTTTTTTTTTTTTTTAACATCTTTATTGGAGTATAATTGCTTTACAATGGTGTGTTAGTTTCTGCTGTATAACAAAGTTAATAAGCTATACATATACATATATCCGCATATCTCCTCCCTCTTGCGTCTCCCTCCCATCCTCCCTATCTCACTTGTCTTTGATGAGTTTCTTTTTCCCCTTGAGATTATTTAAACTTTTTTAAGGTTATCTCTTGAAATACATGGATTTGAGGAATGAACATCTGTCTTTTATCATTAGTTTGTAAGGGATTATGCAAATGCTGGTTCTGTTTTCACAAAAAGGAAGAGAAAACATGTGAATCAAAAGATTCAGCAAGAGTTCTGTATAATGTAACTCTAGTCAGATGTGATGTCTTCTGAGTCAGTTACAGGAAAGAGAGGGTAGAAAGAATGAGGAACCCAATTCTGACCTTTTGGAAAGACCTTGTATCAGGATGAACTCTAAAATATAGAGAAATACTAAAGTAAATGTTATAATAAATTCTCCCACAATATAACAAAGAGAATCATTGGTGCAATAAATGTTGGAACTTATCTGTTTACTTGATGTCCAAAAGAATCAACAATATTCTGTTTAGTGTGTGGTAAGCAGATTTGTTAAGTAACAATTCTTTCAAGTTTTAACATGAATTTCTTTGTATAAGAATTTATTTGAATCAAAGCAGCTACTATGTTCTCTTGCCTTATTAATCTCTCTCCCTCCAGTTCCCAATCCATTTACCAACATTTGCCAACATTTATGACTACTGGCATCTAGTGGGTAGAGAACAGGGATGCTGCTAAATATCCTACAATGCATGGGACACCCTCCACAACAAAGAACTATCTCAGCCCAAATGTCAATAGTGACAAAATGAAGAAGCCCTGAATTAGGTGTTTACAAATATAGTTAATCAAGAAAACAAGGTAACCATAACCAAGAACTCATGACATTTCGAGAAACTCTCCTCACCCTTTGGCAACAAAACAAGACTGACAGAAATTGCAAAATGCCATTGCAGAAATAGGACATATGTAGCCACAGTTATGTTTCCTTTTCACTCTTCTCCTTGGTTTTCCTGCTATAGGATTTTGGAGGATGGAGGTGAGGTGGTGGTTATAATGTGTTTGAAGTGTTTTGTAATCTTTAGAGAGCTATACAGATATAAGGAGCTATTGTAAAGATAAAAGCCCAGAGCATCTTTCAACAGGCTTCTTTGTTGTCTGATGCTGTTGCAGAGTTTGTACAGCCACTACTCCTGGCTATTTTATTTAACCTATAGGTCATTCCCTTTGAGCATAATCTGTATCCTAACTCCTTTTGCCTAGTACTGCCTCGTGGAGTTTTCAGCACGAAGCATACTGAGGCAGTTTTAGCATTAAGCTCTATTTTTCTGAAATGTGAGAGGTTGAATTTCGAATTATATACAGATGAGTAAAACCCAGTTATTCTCCAGTAACAATATTTCCTACAGATGGATCTCCTGGCAGCTGGTAGGGCAGACAGCCATTGTTGCTTCAATCTGATCAAGTCTTTTGAAGGGTTTTGGTACCACCCAACTGTCCCCAGGCCTCTGAATCATGATTTCGCCGGGAGACTTCCCATTGCTTACTCTAGGGCTTTCAGAAACAACTTCCTTAGTAGCTCCAGATGGAACTGGAAGATCAAATAAAGCAGCAAATATTAGAGGGAATATGAACCTCTGCTTCACTGATGGTGTGTGTGTGTGGGCGGGGAGTGTCAAAGAATATATTATCATCGCAGCCAGAAGCAAACATCCACACTGATTAGAAACTGGACTAATTTTAAGACAGAAGGAATACCCCTGCAACCTGTATAAGCAGGTAATTTATGTAATGTTGACCCTAAACACCTTAGACACAGAGATTTCTCTCCTGTCTACATCTGTTACTTCATATCCAGAAAATGACCCTTATCCTAGGTGAGGAGCTATGACTCAAACCTTAACTCTGTGTTGCTAATTCTGAGAAAGAAATTTTTCATATCTGGGCCAGATTTGGGCTATTCGAATAATTATACTTCCTGGTTCTAGATTTTGGTGAGGCATTGTGGATTAGAGATCAAAAACATCTAGAAGCAGTTAAGACTGATACATCTTTAAATGCTTTATACTTTATATATAAAGTATATAAAATGCTTTATATATATTCTCTTTCCCCAGAGAATTCCCCAGCATTCTCTGGGGAAACGGGGCTATTTGTCTTTTCTAAAAATCTAAGGCAGTATCGCTGGTGTTCCTCTCACAGAGATGGCCCCCGACCTTTCACGGAGCCAGTTCATGTGCATTTGAAATATGACAATCCGGCTGGTCTGCTCTCCCATCTCTTAAATCTAAAGAAGAACAAGCACTTCTTGTTTTGGAAATTCTTGGCTTCCTTAGTGTCCACCACTTGAAGGGGAAATAAATTGATGCTTTTTTTTGCAGTGGATGCAGTAAATGGCTATTTAATTTCAAATTAGATGAAGATTTCTTTATACTTTATAGATTCCAAACAAATGATTATAGAGCTCCTGTCATTTTAGTACATTAATATAAAGCACCTTATCTTGGTAATACTGAGAGAAATGCATTAGAACAAATCACAGGATAAACATCAGATTCCAAAGTGACATGATGCCATTTTTTGAGATGTTATATGTGGGCATAATTTTCTTGGCTAGTCTTTGTTTTTTAATACGTCTTTATTGGAGTATAATTGCTTCACAATGCTCTGTTTCTGTTGTACAACAAAGTGAATCAGCCATATGCATACATATATCCCCATAGAGACATAAAGTTGAGAGTAGAAATGAAGTGAGGAACATTTTTCAGAAATAAATGAAATTAAATGGAAATTTAAAGTACGTGATGGGAATGCTGTGGCATAATGTGACCTCTGTGCTTTGATGATAACTAGTACCAGTCTAGAGCAGAGGCTACTAACTCTATGCCACTGACGCCCTGTGGCCATTAATAGTTTAAATTCCTTATATTTCCACTCCTTTTCTCTTAAAATAAAATTCTTCCCAAATTAATATTCATATTTATGCTTATCTCCTTCCCTCAAATTTCAGAGAATGTGGTAGCATTCATTCCTCCTTTACAAAGAAAATCTTTCACCTGTGTTTTTAATCCCATCCCTTCAGCCATCTCCAGGGCCTTGTTCTAATTATTCCCCATCTCCTCTACTTTCTTTTCATTTGTCTTTTTATTGAGGTACAATAACATAAAATAAGGCATCAGTTTGATCATAAGTATACAACTTGATATTTTTACATATATATCCATGTACTCAATACATTACATATATAAAACATATATGCATATTCTATATACACAACACACACACACACACGTACACATATCCATGTAATCAACAACATTTCCAACACTCCAGCAGGCTTTCTCTTGCTCAAACGGCATATACAATCCCTCAAAGGAAACTACTATTCTGATCTCTATCACCATAGGTTGTTTTTGCTTTCTTCCTAATTTCATAATTTAATTTCAACATAATATTATATACTCTTATGCCTGCCTTCTTTTGCTCAGCTTATGTCTGTATCAATCAATCATGTTAGGGTGTGTAGGAATAGCCCATTCTTTTTCATTGCTCTACATAACTGCATTGAATGGATACTTTGTGATTTATTTATCTATCCTACTATTCATGAACACTACTGTTGTTTTCAGTATGAGGTTTTAGAATGAGGCTTACAAGTAATGTTGTCATGAACATTCTAATACAGGATTTTGGTGAATACATTCACTCATTTCTTTTGTAGATCTACTCAGAATAGAATCAAAGGTTCAAAGATATAGATAGATAGATATCGATATCGATATGTTTTGTGTGTGTGTATGTCTTTGGTACATACTATTAAACAATTTTTTAAAGTGTTTCTGACATTTTTACTCCTACCAGCATTGTATGAAAGTTCTAATTGTTCCATCGCTCCACATCCTTGTCATCTCTTGGTATTACCAATTCTTCATTTTATCCATTCAGGTGAAATATAATGGTATCTCATTGTGGTTTTAATTTGCATTTCCCTGATGACTTTGTATGCTGAGTTTCTTTTTATATACGTTTTGGCTATCAGGATCTTTTTTTATGAAGGGCCTGTTCAAGTTTTCTGCTCATTTAAAAAAATCTGAATTGTCAGTGTCAGTCTTCTAATAGTTTTAAATATAATTTGAAATTAGGTTTGTGTCAGATACACATATTGTGAATATCTTCTCTCAGTATATAGCCTGCATTATTATGTTCGTAATTTTGTCTCTTTAGAAACAGAAGGTTTTTATTTTAAATGAAGTCCAGCTTACAAAACTTTTATTTTATGGATAGTGCTTTTGTGTCCCACTTAATAAATCTTCATCTACTTCAGATCATAGAGATGTATCTAGAAGCTTTATTGTTTTACCCCTCTCTTCTAAGTCTGTGTCTTTTGCAATGTGTATTACGTGTTATGAAGCAGAGGTCATGATTTAGTTTTGAATATACATACCTAATTGACCCAATAAATAGGTTTCCAAAAACCATTTACTGGAAAAATAAGCTTTATGCTCCTGAATTACCTTGGGGTCCTAGTTGTGTATCAGGTGAACATGTAAACTTTGTCTGGTTCTGGAAACTCTATTCTTGTTCTATTAGTGTATTTGTTTATCTTTGAATCAATACCACCCTGCCTTTACTTCTGTAGCTTTATAATAATTTGTGATACCTAGTAATGGAAATGTTCCAACATTGCTGTTCTTCAAGATTTCCTTGGATATTCTACGTCCTTCAATTTCCATGTAAATTTTAGAATCAGCATTTCAATTTCACACTATTGCAATGAATATATATCAAGCTGGAGAGAGCTGGGATTTTAAAACCATTGAGTCTCTTAATATATGAAGATAATACTTTCTCCATTTATTTAGATCTTCTTTGATTTCTCTCAGAAATAACATGTAGTTTTTTGGTTGAGGTCATGCACATCTTCTGTTAGTCATTTCTAGGTATTAGATGTTTTGATGTCTTGTAAATATTATTTGTTTTTAAGTTGAATTTTCAAATTATTTATGTCTAGTATCTAAAATACATTTGATTTTTTATATTGACCTTGTATCTAGTAACATTGCAAATTACCTTATAATACTATGGTTTTGGATTTTTTTCTAAGAAAAGTACACTTTTTCTAAGAATCAAGTCATCTTTTAAAAATAGTTTTAATTCTTCCTTTTCAATCTCTATAGATTTATTTGTTTTCATTGTCGTACTGCACTGGATAGAACCTCCACTAAGACTTATAAAAGTTAGGCTTCTACCCTTCCACAGAGATTGGGGGACAGGGGCCCTATCTTCAGGTGTTGATTGTGACAAAAAACACATTCATTTGGCAGCTTTGAGCTTTCCCGGGCAGGCATTTTGAAGGGGATAGGGTCATGCTAGGGATAAGACTTTAGCAGCTGGAAGCCATGCGAGAGTTTAGAGAGAGTCTTTGTCACTTCTTACGAGAATTATTCATGCTTGCATTTTCACTTTTTGATTTCTTTTTTCTCAACCAACTATAATATGGTTTGGATTTCCATTATCCATTCAAATGATTTTTGTTATTTTGTGGTTTTCAAAACAAAATGGACATGTTTTTGTTTTACTCTTGTGACTGTTCTGCCGATCTTGTCTCCTTCAGCTACCACTTCCTTCTTGAAATTTTTTTCTCCCTTGCCTACAGAAACACATCAGTCTTATAATTCTTCTAGCTCTTCAAATGCTTCTTTTTTTTTTTTGATTAGTCCGGATTATACCTCTTAAAAACTAGTGTTTACAAGGGTTTCATCCTCAGCATTTGCTGAACTCCTTATCACTCTACTATAGCCTGGGCTTTCCCAGAACCTAAGCTTTAATCCCTCCTGAAGTCCAGACATATTTCCAGTCACCTGGTAGAGAGCTCCTAGCTGGGTGGATCTCTGTAAGACTGTAATGGACGACATCAAGTTCTTTACTGGTACTATGTCTTTGTAATTACTTTATCTGCTTCTTAGTAGATTATTCTCTTTTCCTTCAACCAGTTCATGCCTGAACTCAATGTTCAGCAATCCAGATTTAACGCAAATATTATCTCTTATGGGAAGCCTTCCCTAACCCTCTGAGGCTGATTTATAGTCATTCCTTGTTTTGTCCTACCATAACCCTTTGCTCATATTTCAATCATATGACTTATTACAGTTATTGAAATTATTGACTTATTTTGGCTCCAACAAAATATTTGTGGTAGCTTGCCTTTATTTAACATCTCTCTCAAAACAGGATTCAATCTTTGGATGTTAAGTTAGACTAAAACCTCCTTCCAATTCCTTGGGTGTTATGACTTTGTTAGTCCATATTTCTATCCCTAGCACCAAATTACCTGTCTTGCATTTGGAAAATGATCAATACAATATTTTTTAATGAATGGCCACTAAGTGGCCTGTGAATAGAGGAAGGTATGCAAGGTTATCTTCTCTCACCACAATCTTGCCTGAATTTTATGGTGCTAAAGTACAGAGAAACAAAAGAGGAAAGCACAGTATAGGCATCTTTAACATCACTGAATAGTAAGACTTATGAAGAAGTTTGCTAAGCACAGACTGGGACTACTGAGATCTCCCTGGAAGACTCTGGTTTTCATATGGGTGACTGCCACCTACTGGACAAGATAGGGATATTTTGTTTGTATTTGGAGAATCCGCACATTTTTAAGTCACCGATTTCAATTTCAATTTCAATTTCAATATGTTTCTAAGCTTATCTTTATTTAATGTGCCTCTTTTAGAACAGGACTCAAGCATTAGATGCTGAATTAGATTAGTGTTTCCTTTTAATTCCAAAATTTGCATTTCATTCATAAGGCCACGGTAAATAAAGTAAACGCATTCATCCATACATGAATGAATCAATTAAAGAGTTATTCACTGATCTTACTAATTTGCAAGTGTTTACTGTTTTATCATAAAGTTTCATCTTTACTTCTAATTTTAATAGCACCTGGACTTTTCTTTCTTTCAGAGACATTGTCAGAAACATGAAAATTTTAAAGAATTTTTGGTGGTGTTGTTGGGTTCTTTGGAATATTGTCCCATATGCCTAATATTTTCAGCTCAAAACTTGATTCTTCAAAGTCCACCAATATTTTGTTTCCTGGACTTCTAACTACCATCTTGACCTCATCCCCATCCTGGAATTAGTAACTAAACATTTTCTTTGTTCTCTGTCATTCAACTTCCTCCTTCTCACATGGGCTTTGCTGCTCCTCTTCTCTTTAAAATATTTTATGGCTGACATGGCCAAAACAGAATATGCGCTAATATAGCCCTTCTTTCAATTTGCATTAAATAATACTCATTTTCAATCCATTTGGTTCTTTCTTGTCATCACTGTGTCCTATTCACTTAGCAAACCTACTAGCATGTTTAACATCAATATTTATCTTTTACAACTGCACATACAGGAAACAATTTATGAAATAAGGCAATTTTCTTTACAACACGTAAATTTGAAAAATAAAAACATATATAGTTTAAATGTCAAATATTTCCCAAATATCCTACAATTTGGAGAATAAGTTATTCATAAAAAGAAGTACAGTATTATTACAGTAATAGTGTGTAATATCTATGAAGTGATTAAGATGTGACAAGATTTCTGTTAAATGCTCAAAAGGCATCATTTCATTTAGTCTTCAAAACAAGTATATGAAGTTAGTACTTCTAATTATTCCCATTTTACAGATGAGGTTACTGAGGCTTAGAAAAATTAAGGAATGTGTCCAAGATCACATAGCATGTTGGAAGAAAAGCTATACGCCTTGCACCTTGCTCATGATACTAGACTTATCCATTTTTCTGGTTAAATAAATGTGAACTTTAAACAGGCTGTAGAAGGTCATAGTGATACTGAATGAAGATGGAACTAATGCTAACAGCTTTCAATTTATCATTTTCCATTACTCAACTGTCATTTGAAATAAGGATGTCCTAGTATTTTTTAAACTAAATAAAGTCCCCAGTTTTCTAGTTTTCCTTTGGAGAAAGTGGACAGTCCATCAAATAATGTTGGCAAAATGGCCTTAAGATATATACTCGTCAAAAGAACAACCTTCCTCTTCAACAAGAAAATAGTGGACCCTCTTTAAAAATCCAGCTGGTAGTAGAGTACTTGGGCATTTAGGGAACAACTTCAGGTGAAAGGAAAGAATTTTCATGCAATATAAAATGACATTTTCAGGAACCAAAATGGCGGAGTAGAAGGATGTGCTACCACACCCTCTTGCAAGAACACCAGAATCACAACTAGCTGCTGGACAATCATCGACAGGAAGACACTGGAACTCACCAAAAAAGATACCCCACATCCAAAGACAAAGGAGAAGCCACAATGAGAAGGTAGGAGGGGCGCAATCACAGTTAAATCAAATCCCATAACTGCTGGGTGGGTGACTCACAGACTGGTGAACACTTATACCACAGAAGTCCACCCACTGGAGTGAAGGTTCTGAGCCCCACGTCAGGCTTCCCAACGTGGGGGTCCGGCAACGGGAGGAGGAATTCCTAGAGAATCAGACTTTGAAGCCTAGTGGGAATTGACTGCAGGACTTCAACAGGACTGGGGGAAACAGAGACTCCACTCTTGGAGGGCACACACAAAGTAGTGTGCTCATCGGGACCCAGGGAAAGGAGCAGTGACCCCAGGGGAGACTGAACCAGACCTACCTGCTAGTGTTGGAGGGTCTTCTGCAGAGGCGGGGGGTGGCTGTGGCTCACCTTGGGACATGGACACTGTCAGCAGTTCTGGGAAGTACTCCTTGGCGTGAGCCCTCCCAGAGTCTGTCATTAGCACCACCAAAGAGCGCAGGTAGGCTCCAGTGTTGGGTTGCCTCAGGCCAAACAACCAACAGGGAGGGAACCCAGCCCCATCCATCAACAGTCAAGTGGATTAAAGTTTTACTGAGCTCTGCCCACCAAATCAACAGTCAGCTCTACCCACCACCAGTCCCTCCCATCAAGCCTCTTAGATAGCCTCATCCACCAGAGGGCAGATAGCAACAGCAAGAAGAACTACAATCCTGCAGCCTGTGGAACAAAAACCACATTCACAGAAAGATAGACAAGATGAAAAGGCAGAGGGCTATATACCAGATGAAGGAACAAGAAAAAACCCCAGAAAAACAACTAAATGAAGTGGAGATAGGCAACCTTCCAGAAAAAGAATTCAGAATAATGATAGTGAAGATGATCCAGGACCTCGGGAAAAAAATGGAGGCAAAGATCGAGAAGATGCAAGAAATGTTTAATGAAGACCTAGAAGAATTAAAGAACAAACAAACAGAGATGAACAATACAATAACTGAAATGAAAACTACACTAGAAGGAATCAATAGCAGAATAACTGAGGCAGAAGAACAGATAAGTGACCTGGAAGACAGAATGGTGGAATTCACTGCTGTGGAACAGACTTAAGAAAAAAGAATGAAAAGAAATGAAGACAGCCTAAGAGACCTCTGGGACAACATTAAACGCAACAACATTCGCATTATAGGGGTCCCAGAAGGAGAAGAGAGAGAGAAAGGACCCGAGAAAATGTTTGAAGAGATTATAGTCAAAAACTTCCCTAACATTGGAAAGGAAATAGCCACCCAAGTTCAGGAAGGTCAGTGAGTCCCATACAGGATAAACCCAAGGAGAAATACGCCAAGACACATAGTAATCAAATTGGCAAAAATTAAAGACAAAGAAAAATTATTGAAAGCAGCAAGGGAAAAATGACAAATAACATACAAGGGAACTCCCATAAGGTTAACAGCTGATTTCTCTAGCAGAAACTCTACAAGCCAGAAGGGAGTGGCATGATATACTTAAAGTGATGAAAGGGAAGAACCTACAACCAAGATTATTCTAACCTGCAAGGATCTCATTCAGATTCGATGGAGAAATCAAAAGCTTTACAGACAAGCAAAAGCTAAGAGAATTCAGCACCACCAAACCAGCTCTACAAGAAATGCTAAAGGAACTTCTCTAAGTGGAAAACACAAGAGAAGAAAAGGACCTACAAAAACAAACCCAAAACAATAAGAAAATGGTAATAGGAACATACATACCGATAATTACCTTAAACGTGAATGGATTAAATGCTCCAACCAAAAGACACAGGCTCGCTGAATGGACAGAAAAACAAGACCCATATATATGCTGTCTACAAGAGACCCACTTCAGACCGAGGGACACATTCAGACTGAAAGTGAGGAGATGGAAAAAGATATTCCATGCAAATGGAAATCAAAAGAAAGCTGGAGTAGCTATACTCATATCAGATAAAATAGACTTTAAAATAAAGAATGTTACAAAAGACAAGGAAGGACACTACATAATGATCAAGGGATCAATCCAAGAAGAAGATATAACAATTATAAATATATATGCACCCAACATAGGAGCACCTCAATACATAAGGCAACTGCTAACAGCTATAAAAGACGAAATTGACAGTAACACAATAATAGTGGGGGACGTTAACACCTCACTTACAACAATAGACAGATCATCAAAATGAAAATAAAGAAAGAAACAGAAGCTTTAAATGACACAATATACCAGATAGATTTAATTGATATTTATAGGACATTTCATCCAAAAACAGCAGATTACACTTTCTTCTCAACTGCGCACGGAACATTCTCCAGGATAGATCACATCTTGGGTCACAAATCAAGCCTCAGTAAATTTAAGAATATTGAAATCATATCAAGCATCTTTTCTGACCACAATGCTATGAGATTAGAAATGAATTACAGGGAAAAAAACGTAAAAAACACAAACACATGGAGGCTAAACAATACGTTACTAAATAACCAAGAGATCACTGAAGAAATCAAAGAGGAAATCAAAAAATATGTAGAGACAAATGACAATGAAAACACGACGATCCAAAACCTATGGGATGCAGCAAAAGCAGTTCTAAGAGGGAAGTTTATAGCTATACAAGCCTACCTCAAGAAACAAGAAAAATCTCAAGTAAACAATCTAACGTTACACCTAAAGGAACTAGAGAAAGAAGAACAAACAAAACCCAAAGTTAGCAGAAGGAAAGAAATCAAAAAGATCAGAGCAGAAATAAATGAAATAGAAACAAAGAAAACAATAGCAAAGATCAATAAAACTAAAAGCTGGTTCTTTGAGATGATAAACCATTAGCCAAACTCATCAAGAAAAAGAGGGAGAGGACTCAAATCAATAAAATTAGAAATGAAAAAGGAGAAGTTATAACAGACACCACAGAAATACAAAGCATCCTAAGAGACTACTACAAGCAACTCTATGCCAATAAAATGGACAACCTGGAGGAAATGGACACATTCTTAGAAAGGTATAACCTTCCAAGACTGAACCAGGAAGAAACAGAAAATATGAACAGACAAATCACAAGTAATGAAATTGAAACTGTGATTTAAAATCTTCCAACAAACAAAAGTCCAGGACCAGATGGCTTCACAGGTGAATTCTATCAAACATTTAGAGAAGAGCTAACACCCATCCTTCTCAAACTCGCTAAAAAATTGCAGAGGAGGGAACACTCCCAAACTCATTCTATGAGGCCACCATCACCCTGATACCAAAACCAGACAAAGATACTACAAAAAAAGAAAATTACAGACCAATATCACTGATGAATATAGATGCAAAAATCCTCAACAAAATACTAGCAAACAGAATCCAACAACACATTAAAAGGATCATACACCACGATCAAGTGGGATTTATCCCAGGGATGCAAGGATTCTTCAATATACGCAAATCAATCAATGTGATACACCATATTAACAAATTGAAGAATAAAAACCATATGATCATCTCAGTAGATGCAGAAAAATCTTTTGACAAAATTCAACACCCATTTATGATAAAAACTCTCCAGAAAGTGGGCATAGAGGGAACCTACCTCAACATAATAAAGACCATATACTACAAACCCACAGCAAACATCATTCTCAATGGTGAAAAACTGAAACCATTTCCTCTAAGATCAGGAACAAGACAAGGATGTCCACTCTCACCACTATTATTCAACATAGTTTTGGGAGTCCTAGCCACAGCAATCAGAGAAGAAAAAGAAATAAAAGGAATACAAATTGGAAAAGAAGAAGTAAAACTGTCACTGTTTGCAGATGACATGATACTATACATAGAGAATCCTAAAACTGCCACCAGAAAACTACTAGAGCTAATTAATGAATTTGGAAAAGTTGCAGGATACAAAATTAATGCACAGAAATCTCTTGCATTCCTATACACTAATGATGAAAAATCTGAAAGAGAAATTATGGAAACACTCCCATTTACCATTGCAACAAAAAGAATAAAATACCTAGGAATAAACCTACCTAGGGAGACAAAAGACCTGTATGCAGAAAACTATAAGACACTGATGAAAGAAATTAAAGATGATACCAACAGATGGAGAGATATACCATGTTCTTGGATTGGAAGAATCAATATTGTGAAAATGACTGTACTACCCAAAGCAATCTACAGATTCAATGCAATCCCTATCAAATTACCAATGGCATTTTTTACGGAACTAGAACAAATCATCTTAAAATTTGTATGGAGGCACAAAAGACCCCGAATAGCCAAAGCAGTCTTGAGGGAAAAAAACGGAGCTGGAGGAATCAGACTCCCTGACTTCAGACTATACTACAAAGCTACAGTAATCAAGACAATATGGTACTGGCACAAAAACAGAAATATAGATCCATGGAACAAGATAGAAAGCCCAGAGATAAACCCACGCACCTATGGTGAATTAATCTATGACAAAGGAGGCAAAGATATACAATGGAGAAAAGACAGACTCTTCAATAAGTGGTGCTGGGAAAACTGGACAGCTACATGTAAAAGAATGAAATTAGAATACTCCCTAACACCATACACAAAAATAAACTCAAAATGGATTAGAGACCTAAATGTAAGACTGGACACTATAAAACTCTTAGAGGAAAACATAGGAAGAACACTCTTTGACATAAATCACAGCAAGATCTTTTTTGATCCACCTCCTAGAATAATGGAAATAAAAACAAAAATAAACAAATGGGACCTAATGAAACTTCAAAGCTTTTGCACAGCAAAGGAAACCATAAACAAGATGAAAAGAGAATCCTCAGAATGGGAGAAAATATTTGCAAACGAATCAATGGACAAAGGATTAATCTCCAAAATATATAAACAGCTCATGCAGCTCAATATTAAAGGAACAAACAACCCAATCCGAAAATGGGCAGAAGACCTAAATAGATATTTCTCCAAAGAAGACATACAGATGGCCACGAAGCACATGAAAAGATGCTCAGCATCACTAATTATTAGAGAAATGCAAATCAAAACTACAATGAGGTATCACCTCACACCAGTTAGAATGGGCATCATCAGAAAATCTACAAACAACAAATGCTGGAGAGGGTGTGGAGAAAAGGGAACCCTCTTGCACTGTTGGTGGGAATGTAAATTGATACAGCCACTATGGAGAACAATATGGAGGGTCCTTAAAAAACTAAAAATAGAATTACCATATGACCCAGCAATCCCACTACTGGGCATATACCCAGAGAAAACCATAATTCAAAAAGACACATGCACCCCAATGTTCACTGCAGCACTATTTACAATAGCCAGGTCATGGAAGCAACCTAAATGCCCATCGACAGACGAATGGATTAGGAATTTTGGTACATATATACAATGGAATATTATTCAGCCATAAAAAGGAATGAAACTGAGTCATTTGTTGAGACGTGGACGGATCTAGAGACTGTCATACAGAGTGAAGTAAGCCAGAAAGAGAAAAGCAAATATCGTATATTAATGCATGTATGTGGAACCTAGAAAAGGGGTACAGATGAGCCAGTTTGTAGGGCAGAAGTTGAGACACAGATGTAGAGAACAGACGTTGTGGACACCAAGGGGGCAAAACTGCGGTGGGGTGGGGATGGTGGTGTGCTCTATTGGGCGATTGGCATTGACACGTATACACTGATGTGTATAAAATTGATGACTAATAAGAACCTGCAGTATAAAAATCAAACAAACAAACAAACAAAACAACTAATACTAAACTTTCTTTGGGTTATTTGTATGGAAATATGTTAATATAAATGTTTCAGACATTACATGAAATTTCTAAAAATCTTATATGTTCTGGTACAATGTTATAAGTCATAATTCTAGTTATTACTTTAAAATGTATATCTCAGAAATAACTAAATTTCCTTGTCAATTGCATTATTATGAACTTTCATCAAATCTTTAACCATGGTCATTTTTAAGGCTTTTGTCATTTACAGACAATTCTGGGTGTACTCTGATGCTTTTGCAAATATGTTCCTATAAAAGGATTTCATCTTCAAGGAATTCATGGAAAAGACTGACAAGTACAGGTTTCTGGTAACTGACTATACTGCTGAACTGAATGAATAAGCATTTTCAGAACTCTAATGGAAAACTGATGAACTCATAAAAGTGCTAACAAAAGATCAAGATGAGAAAAAAATTAATTACATGGGACTGAGTGAACTGATGAGGATGATTATAATTTTTGTGACTTTCTGTTTGAATAAAAAAAAATGACATATTCACTTTTATAAATTTATCCTATAGCATGTCTTATTTTATAAATCTGTATGATTTTATTTACTCAGAAAATATTTCATGCTAATTTTTTTATTTATTCCAAAATTAACTTTATTTTTAGTCTTCCTGAAAGTTCCTTGGAAGTTCATTTTTATATATCTCAACTGGGATTTCTTCCTCAATCTTTATTAGCATCTTTATCACAAGGATAAAGATTAGTGCATTTTTTGCAAGTTGGAAAATATTTTCCAACTATACAACATTTTCCAGTTAAACTGATCAAATACTGTCCTTCAGAGATGAAAGTAGGATCAGGCTGGTTTAACTCCATGGCATTGAAATTAATGAGACTGTGTTTTGAATCAATGTTCCATCTATTAACGTGATCAAATCATGTTTCAACTAATTTGATAATTGATATGCTGTTTTAGGAAGACTCTAAAAAGGGTAGAAGGATAAGCAAACTATACTCTGATATTGTGGCAAAACTTGCTGCTTTTGTCTGTTATATATGGTCTGAGGAGGCAAGTCTTGATTGATTATCATGAAGCAATTCATGAGGATACGGGTACCTCATGGTGATAGAGAAAAGGTGAATATAAAGATCTCCCTGCTCTTCTGTATACTGTTTTCCTCATAATAAGATGTACTTCCCTCTTTCCATCTGCTAAACTCTTACGTGCCCTGAGATGCTAAACTGGTAATCGGTTCAGAAATATGCATGTGGGGGAGGAACCAAGATGGGGGAGTAGAAGGACATGCTCTCACTCCCTCTTGTGAGAGCACCACAATCACAACTGGCTGCTGGACAATCATCGACAGGAAGACACTGGACTTCACCAAGGAGGCTACCCCACATCCAAGGACACAGGAGAAGCCACAGTGAGACGGTAGGAGGGGCACAATCAGAGTAAAATCAAATCCCATAACTGCTGGGTGGGTGACTCACAGACTGGCGAACACTTATACCACAGAAGTCCACCCACTGGAGTGAAGGTTCTGAGCCCCACGTCAGGCTTCCCAACATGGGGGTCTGGCAACGGGAGGAGGAATTCCTAGAGAATCAGACTTTGAAGCCTAGTGGGAATTGATTGCAGGACTTCGACAGGACTGGGGGAAACAGAAACCCCACTCTTGGAGGGCGCACACAAAATAGTGTGCGCATCGGGACCCAGGGGAAGGAGCAGTGACGCTGGGGGAGACTGAACCAAACCTATGTGCTAGTGTTGGAAGGTCTCCTGCAGAGGCGGGGGGTGGCTCTGTTTCACCGTGGGGACAAGGACACTGGCAGCAGAAGATCTGGGAAGTACTCCTTGGCATGAGCCCTCCCAGAGTCTGTCATTAGCCCCACCAAAGAGCCCAGGTAGGATCCAGTGATGGGTTGTCTCAAGCAAAACAACAAACAGGGAGGGAACCCAGCCCCATCCATCAACAGTCAAGTGGATTAAAGTTTTACTGAGCTCTGATGCCACAGCAACAGTCAGCTCTACCCACCACCAGAGCCTCCCATCAAGCCTTTTAGATAGCCTCAACCACCAGAGGGCAGATAGCAACAGCAAGAAGAACTACAATCCTGCAGCCTGTGGAACAAAAACCACATTCACAGAAAGATAGACAAGATGAAAAGGCAGAGGGCTATATACCAGATGAAGGAACAAGAAAAAACCCCAGAAAAACAACTAAATGAAGTGGAGATAGGCAACCTTCCAGAAAAAGAATTCAGAATAATGATAGTGAAGATGATCCAGGACCTCGGAAAAAGAATGGAGGCAAAGATTGAGAAGATGCAAGAAATGATTAACAAAGACCTAGAAAAATTAAAGAACAAACAAACAGAGATGACCAATACAATAACTGAAATGAAAACTACACTAGAAGGAATCAATAGCAGAATAACTGAGGCAGAAGAACAGATAAGTGACCTGGAAGACAGAATGGTGGAATTCACTGCTGCGGAACAGACTAAAGAAAAAAGAATGAAAAGAAATGAAGACAGCCTAAGAGTCCTCTGGGGCAACATTAAACGCAACAACATTTGCATTATAGGGGTCCCAGAAGGAGAAGAGAGAGAGAAAGGACCAGAGAAAATAGTTGAACAGATTATAGTAGAAAACTTCCCTAACGTGGGAAAGGAAATAGCCACCCAAGTCGAGGAAGCACAGAGAGTCCCATACAGGATAAACCCAAGGAGAAACACGCCAAGACACATAGTAATCAAATTGGCAAAAATTAAAGACAAAGAAAAATTATTGAAAGCAGCAAGGGAAAAATGACAACATACAAGGGAACTCCCATAAGGTTAAAAGCTGATTTCTCAGCAGAAACTCTACGAGGCAGAAGGGAGTGGCATGACATACTTAAAGTGATGAAAGGGAAGAACCTACAACCAAGATTACTCTACCCAGCAAGGATCTCATTTACATTTGATGGAGAAATCAAAAGCTTTACAGACAAGCAAAAGCTAAGAGAATTCAGCACCACCAAACCAGCTCTATGACAAATGCTAAAGGAACTTCTCTAAGTGGGAAACACAAAAGAAGAAAGGGACCTACAAAAACAAACCCAAAACAGTTAAGAAAATGGTCATAGGAACATACATATCGCTAATTACCTTAAACGTGAATGGATTAAATGCTCCAACCAAAAGACACAGGCTTGCTGAATGGATACAAAAACAAGACCCATATATATGCTGTCTACAAGAGACCCACTTCAGACCGAGGGACACATTCAGACTGAAAGTGAGGGGATGGAAAAAGATATTCCATGCAAATGGAAATCAAAAGAAAGCTGGAGTAGCTATACTCATATCAGATAAAATAGACTTTAAAATAAAGAATGTTACAAGAGACAAGGAAGGACACTACATAATAATCAAGGGATCAATCCAAGAAGAAGATATAACAATTATAAATATATATGCACCCAACATAGGAGCACCTCAATACATAAGGCAACTGCTAACAGCTATAAAAGAGGAAATCGACAGTAACACAATAATAGTGGGGGACTTTAACACCTCACTTACACCAATGGACAGATATTCCAAAATGAAAATAAATATGGAAACAGAAGCTTTAAATGACACAATAGACCAGATAGATTTTATTGATATTTATAGGACATTTCATTCAAAAACAGCAGATTACACTTTCTTCTCAATTGTGCATGGAACACTCTCCAGGATAGATCACATCTTGGGTCACAAATCAAGCCTCAGTAAATTTAAGAATATTGAAATCATATCAAGCATCTTTTCTGACCACAATGCTATGAGATTAGAAATGAATTACAGGGAAAAAAACGTAAAAAACACAAACACATGGAGGCTAAACAATACGTTACTAAATAACCAAGAGATCACTGAAGAAATCAAAGAGGAAATCAAAAAATACGTAGAGACAAATGACAATGAAAACACGACGATCCAAAACCTATGGGATGCAGCAAAAGCAGTTCTAAGAGGGAAGTTTATAGCTATACAAGCCTACCTCAAGAAACAAGAAAAATCTCAAGTAAACAATCTAACGTTACACCTAAAGGAACTAGAGAAAGAAGAACAAACAAAACCCAAAGTTAGCAGAAGGAAAGAAATCATAAAGATCAGAGTGGAAATAAATGAAATAGAAACAAAGAAAACAATAGCAAAGATCAATAAAACTAAAAGCTGGATCTTTGAGAAGATAAACAAAATTGATAAGCCATTAGCCAGACTCATCAAGAAAAAGAGGGAGAGGACTCAAATCAATAAAATCAGAAATGAAAAAGGAGAAGTTACAACAGACACCACAGAAATACAAAGCATCCTAAGAGACAACTACAAGCAACTCTATGCCAATAAAATGGACAACCTGGAAGAAATGGACACATTCTTAGAAAGGTATAACCTTCCAAGGCTGAACCAGGAAGAAACAGAAAATATGAACAGATCAATCACAAGTAATGAAATTGAAACTGTGATTAAAAATCTTCCAACAAACAAAAGTCCAGGACCAGATGGCTTCACAGGTGAATTCTATCAAACATTTAGAGAAGAGCTAACACCCATCCTTCTCAAACTCTTCCAAAAAATTGCAGAGGAAGGAACACTCCCAAACTCATTCTATGAGGCCACCATCACCCTGATACCAAAACCAGACAAAGATACTACAAAAAAAGAAAATTACAGACCAATATCACTGATGAATATAGATGCAAAAATCCTCAACAAAATACTAGCAAACAGAATCCAACAACACATTAAAAGGATCATACACCACGATCAAGTGGGATTTATCCCAGGGATACAAGGATTCTTCAATATATGCAAATCAATCAATGTGATACACCATGTTAACAAATTGAAGAATAAAAACCATATGATCATCTCAATAAATGCAGAAAAATCTTTTGACAAAATTCAACACCCATTTATGATAAAAACTCTCCAGAAAGTGGGCATAGAGGGAACCTACCTCAACATAATAAAGGCCATATATGACAAACCCACAGCAAACATCATTCTCAATGGTGAAAAACTGAAACCATTTCCTCTAAGATCAGGAACAAGACAAGGATGTCCACTCTCACCACTATTATTCAACATAGTTTTGGGAGTCCTAGCCACAGCAATCAGAGAAGAAAAAGAAATAAAAGGAATACAAATTGGAAAAGAAGAAGTAAAACTGTCACTGTTTGCAGATGACATGATACTATACATAGAGAATCCTAAAACTGCCACCAGAAAACTACTAGAGCTAATTAATGAATTTGGAAAAGTTGCAGGATACAAAATTAATGCACAGAAATCTCTTGCATTCCTATACACTAATGATGAAAAATCTGAAAGAGAAATTATGGAAACACTCCCATTTACCATTGCAACAAAAAGAATAAAATACCTAGGAATAAACCTACCTAGGGAGACAAAAGACCTGTATGCAGAAAACTATAAGACACTGATGAAAGAAATTAAAGATGATACCAACAGATGGAGAGATATACCATGTTCTTGGATTGGAAGAATCAATATTGTGAAAATGACTGTACTACCCAAAGCAATCTACAGATTCAATGCAATCCCTATCAAATTACCAATGGCATTTTTTACGGAACTAGAACAAATCATCTTAAAATTTGTATGGAGGCACAAAAGACCCCGAATAGCCAAAGCAGTCTTGAGGGAAAAAAACGGAGCTGGAGGAATCAGACTCCCTGACTTCAGACTATACTACAAAGCTACAGTAATCAAGACAATATGGTACTGGCACAAAAACAGAAATATAGATCCATGGAACAAGATAGAAAGCCCAGAGATAAACCCACGCACCTATGGTGAATTAATCTATGACAAAGGAGGCAAAGATATACAATGGAGAAAAGACAGACTCTTCAATAAGTGGTGCTGGGAAAACTGGACAGCTACATGTAAAAGAATGAAATTAGAATACTCCCTAACACCATACACAAAAATAAACTCAAAATGGATTAGAGACCTAAATGTAAGACTGGACACTATAAAACTCTTAGAGGAAAACATAGGAAGAACACTCTTTGACATAAATCACAGCAAGATCTTTTTTGATCCACCTCCTAGAATAATGGAAATAAAAACAAAAATAAATAAATGGGACCTAATGAAACTTCAAAGCTTTTGCACAGCAAAGGAAACCATAAACAAGACGAAAAGAGAACCCTCAGAATGGGAGAAAATATTTGCAAACGAATCAATGGACAAAGGATTAATCTCCAAAATATATAAACAGCTCATGCAGCTCAATATTAAAGAAACAAACAACCCAATCCAAAAATGGGCAGAAGACCTAAATAGACATTTCTCCAAAGAAGACATACAGACGGCCATGAAGCACATGAAAAGATGCTCAACATCACTAATTATTAGAGAAATGCAAATCAAAACTACAATGAGGTATCACCTCACACCAGTTAGAATGGGCATCATCAGAAAATCTACAAACAACAAATGCTGGAGAGGGTGTGGAGAAAAGGGAACCCTCTTGCACTGTTGGTGGGAATGTAAATTGATACAGCCACTATGGAGAACAATATGGAGGTTCCTTAAAAAACTAAAAATAGAATTACCATATGACCCAGCAATCCCACTACTGGGCATATACCCAGAGAAAACCATAATTCAAAAAGACACATGCACCCCAATGTTCACTGCAGCACTATTTACAATAGCCAGGTCACGGAAGCAACCTAAATGCCCATCGACAGACGAATGGATTAGGAATTTTGGTACATATATACAATGGAATATTACTCAGCCATAAAAAGGAACGAAATTGAGTCATTTGTTGAGACGTGGATGGATCTAGAGACTGTCATACAGAGTGAAGTAAGTCAGAAAGAGAAAAACAAATATCGTATATTAACGCATGTATGTGGAACCTAGAAAAATGGTACAGATGAACCGGGTTGCAGGGCAGAAGTTGAGACACAGATGTAGAGAACAGACGTTGTGGACACCAAGGGGGCAAAACTGCGGTGGGGTGGGGATGGTGGTGTGCTCTATTGGGCGATTGGCATTGACATGTATACAATGATGTGTATAAAATTGATGACTGTGTAAAAAAAAAAAAAGAAAAGAAAAGAGAAGAAATTGATGGAGAAAGAAAAAAAAAAAAAAGTGCATGTGGTCTCCACTCTTCAATCTCTAATTCCTCTGAGGTTTCCGCGATCACTACTTTGAATTAGGGAGCTAAACCTAAGTCAAGTCAGAGACCACTGGCAGTGTCTAACTCCATAGTTCTCTTACTTTTACCCTTTTTCTTGCAACCTAGAGAGTTTCCTGTTATTTTTAAAACTGTTCTGGAGTTGGTAAAAACTAGACCAGGCAGTCTTCCAAAACACTGCATTTTATATCTCAGCATGAATTTAATGCCTGTTTTTCCCCTGGTTCTGATATGACAACTACCTTTTGGATCAGTGGATGCTTTATAGCTAGCTGTCAATATGGGAAAGGGCCTCAGGAGAAAAGAAAGTACAGTGCCGTTTCCAAAATACTTCTCTTCTCATTCTATTTGGGGGTTAGTACATGTTGATCTGATAAGCATTTACTGACACATATTTTGAAGAACTGAGTTAATTAGTAAGACACATCTCAAAACTTATGGCTAAATAGGATTTTGGATGATAATCTTTCACCTGCTAAGATGACATTTAACCTCTACAAGGCAGAGAATTATTATATTTTCTACTTCTAATTTTATAGCCTCTGTTCCTGATCCAGCATAGATATTTTTCACGCATTGAAACTACATGACCATCTCAAACTTGGTTGGGGTAAGAAAGGGTAGAAAAAAGAACTATTGATTCATCTTTTTTGGTGATCACACACTAGTCCAACTTGATTCTTTTTTGTTACAAATCTTTTATGATCCCAATGTATCTTCTGCACTACTCACTTTGCCTTGTTTTTAGAGAAAAACAATATAATGTCAAGAGTAATAGTTGGGGCTTCCCTGGTGGCGCAGTGGTTGAGAATCTGCCTGCTAATGCAGGGGACACGGGTTCGAGCCCTGGTCTGGGAAGATCCCACATGCCGCGGGGCAACTAGGCCCGTGAGCCACAACTACTGAGCCTGCGCGTCTGGAGCCTGTGCTCCGCAACAAGAGAGGCCGCGATAGTGAGAGGCCCGCGCACCGCGATGAAGAGTGGCCCCCGCTTGCCACAACTAGAGAAAGCCCTCGCACAGAAACAAAGACCCAACACAGCCAAAAATAAATAAATAAATTTTAAAAAAAAAGAGTAATAGTTAGTCATGAAACTCAAAATTTTCTGAACACTTATGGTCTAGCTACTGTGCTAGTTGCTGAGGATTCATTGGTGAGAAAGGTCCAGTCTGTACGTACGTAAAACTTAAAGTCTAAAAAACGTTTTTAGAACGTCAATTCTGATGCAAAAAACAAACAGTATGCCAAATATAAAAAGCATTTTGGATTATCTACAGCTTGGGAATATCTTTTTTTTTTTTAGTTTTGGACTATCTTAATCAGTTCACTCATCTCTAAAGCATGGATAATGAAGGGTTCTTATTTACTGAAATGCAAACAAACACACAAGCCATGATATACTAGTCAGAGTTCTCCAGAGAAACAGAACCAATAGGATATATAGATATGTATAAGAGGATATTTATTATGGGAATCGGTTTATGGAGTTTATGGAGGCCAAGAAGTCCCACAAAATGCAATCTGCAAGCTGGAGAAGCAGGAAAGCCTGTGGTATAATTCAGTCCTAGTCCAAAGGCCCAAGAACTGGGGGAGCTGAAGATGTGGTTCCCAGTCCGAGGCTGTGAAGTCCTGAGAACCACGGGGCTGCTGGTATAAGTCACTGAGTATGAAGGTTTGAGAACCAGGAGCTCCAAAGTCGGACAGCGGGAGAAGATGGCTATCCGAAGTCAAGAAGAGAGAGAAAATTCCTTTGCCTGTCTATCTATTCAGGCCCTCAACAGTTTGGATGATGCCTGCCCATATTAGTGAGGGTGGATCTTCTTTATTCAGTCTACTGATTCAAATTCTAATCTCTTCCAGAAACACCCTTACAGACACACCCAGAAATAACGTTTTACCAGCTATCCGGGCATACTTTGGCACAGTCAAAATGGCACATAAAATTAACCATCACCCATGATGACTAAAACATATTAAATGGCAATGTAATTCTATATCAAATGTAATCGATAAAAGTCATAAAACAGTCTCGGTAATTAAGAATCATCAGTTCTTTGATGCCAAAGACTTCTTAAGCAAAACAGGGCTGTGGGACAGTGCTTGAAGGCATTGACTCTGGAGTCAGGCTGCTTGGGATTGAATTCCGGCTTCACCACTATAATGATTGTGTAAAACATTGTGTGACTTCATCTTTCTCAGTTGTTTCAGTTTCCTCATATCTAAAGTGAGGATAATGATAGCATCTATTTCATGACTTGCTGCAAGGATTAACTAAGGTAATAGAAGTAAAGTGCATAGCAAAGTAAGCATACACACTTTAGCCATGAACCATTATAAATGTTACTATTCATTTGACAGTTATTTACTCAGTAGAAATGTCTAGCCCAGTGGTGAGATGTTGAAGATACATGAAACAAGGCCCCAGTGTCAGTGAGCTTATGTCCAATGACTTACTTCCAGTGAGGATGGTGAGTATACAAAGAGCTATACTTCACAACTAGATAACAAAGATGTGCAGATTGTGCTGTGGAGAGGAAGGAATAATATCCATGGGGCAGGACAGATAAAGATGAGAACACTAAAATTGTCTGTTTATTTGAAACAAGATAGTTTTTGGTCCTCTTGAAATAGAAGAATTAAATGTTTCATGGAACTCCAACATGAGTTTTAAATCAGGGTAAATGAAGTGGTGCTATAAAACCAAGTTTATTGGTATAGAATAGATTAAGAATGGAAATAAGAAACTCAAAACTTGGCAACACTATCTCATCTAGGGTTAGGAGTTATGGAGAATATTATGAGACCACGTTTACTGAAAAATATGTTTTCCAAATAGGAAAAGAATTGCACACCTGAAAATCATAGGCAAAGAATGATTCCAAAAACAGCACTAATAGTAGTGGTTTCCCTTCAAATACCAGTTTTATCTCAAGTAGCTGACAGGTCTAAACACATGCATGCAATAGGAATGGAAAAATCACTGATTTTTTTAGACTGAGGTCTTCAGCAGGCAATGAACAGTGTTTAATGCCATATGGAGGTAACTTAATGTGAATTTTGAAATACTTGAACAAGCATCATCACCAAATATGCTAAATGGAGTTACTGATTTTGTTTCTTTCTAGCATAATGATTTAGTTTTGCAATGGTACTGTCACCAAATGAGATTAATCACAATAATGATGCATCTTTTTGCTAAGGACATTATCATAAATCATTCAAATACAGCCCAAGAGAAAAGGTTTCTAGTTAAACTTTCTAAATGTTATAAAATGGTTATAAAGCATGAGCTGTTGGAAGTAGACATTATTTTTATTTCACTTTGGGAGCATATGGCAAAATGATTATTCATTGATGCTGAAGTGATTTAGCGAATACACACACACATGCACAGACACTTGAGTATCTTAAGAGATATTGAAACTAATGATATTTATCCTACAATACCAATTTCATGTGGTTCCAATTACACTTATATGATGTTAGGTAACTCACTTAAAAATTGGGCCTCAGTTTCCTTATCTATGAAACAAAAATAATAATATCCATTTCATAGGATTTTTATGTAGTAACATCTTAAAAATACTCTGTAACCTAAAAGTAATTCTTCTCCTTTTTTTCTCCTTTTCTTCCTCCTTCTTGCTCTTCTTCCTCTACTTGTCTTTCCCTTTCCTATTATTAATTAGTCATAATATTACCAGTTCAAATAGATATAATGTATACCCTCAGAAATACTTTGTAAGCTTGCTTCAACATTATAGACCTAAAGCTACACTCAAAGAAAATTTTGCTGTGCTAAAACTTAAGGTTCCAGTTTATTCTATTTTCATAGACAAGATTGTTTATCCTAAACATCTACATACCAATCACAACAATCTAGTCTCAAGTTGACAATATACTCTCTTAACTGAGAGCTTAGCACATCAACTTTAATTTCTTTATCTTTTAATAATTACCAATTTGAAACTATTGTGCATAAAATGTGGTCTAAAATATTCAGCTGGTAGCTGATTGTAATCTCACAATGCATACCAGCTATTTTCTTCACAACAGTATTGTGGAAATTTTAAAAAATTGTGAAACTCATTTCACATTCTAAATACTATTGAAATGTTACATAATGGCAAAGTGTTGGAAATATTCTTCTCAAAATTTATATTCCAAAATACGTTAGTTTTCAAGTTTGAAACTTTTTTTTTTGGCACTGTTTTTCAGTTGGATATTAATTACTAATGGTAGATACAATGCTTAATTTAGCCACACATAGTGACTACTGGAAGGATGAGGAGAAAATGATTTTGGCCTAAAATAAGAAAAGGATTACATTTTTAAATATTCCTTAGAAAAACAATATTTTAAAAATCTTTTAAGAAGATGGCAGAGTAGAAGGACATGAGCTCACCTCCTCTTTTGGAAACACCAGAATCACAACTAACTGCTGAATAACCATCAACAAAAAACACTGGAACCTACCAAAAAAGATACCCTACAACCAAAGACAAAGAAGAAGCCACAGTGAGATGGTAAGAGGGGCTCAACTGTGATAAAATAAAATCCCATACACGCCAGGTGGGCGAGCCACAAACTGGAAATAATTATACCACGGAAGTTCTCACTCAGGAGTGAAAGTTCTGAGCCCCATGTCAGGCTCCCCAGCCTGGAGGTCTGGCAATGGGAGGAGGAGACACCAGAGAATCTGGCTTTGAAGGTCAGCAGGGTTTAATCGAGGAATTCCCCAGGACTGGGGGAAACAGAACCTCCACTCTTAGAGGGCACACACAGGGTCTTGTGTGCACCAGGACCCAGGGAAAAAAGCAGTGACCTCATAAGAGACTGGGCAAGACCTACCTGCTAGTACTGGAGGGTCTCCTGCAGAGGCGGGGTGTGGCTGTGGCTCAGTGCAGGGACAGAGACACTGGCAGCAGCAGTTCTGGTGAGTACTCATTGGTGTGAGCCCTTTTGGAGGCTGCATTTTCTCACTAAGACTGGCCCCACCCAACAGCCTGTAGGCTCCAGTGCTGGAACACCACAGGCCAAACAACCAACAGGGCAGGAACACAGCCCCACCCATCAGCAGACAGGCAGCTTAAAGTCTTCCTGGGCACTCAGCTCCCTGATAAACACACCCCCTGACACGGCCCTTCCAACCAGAGGGACAAGACCCAGCTCCACCCACCAGTTGGCAGGAACCAGTCCCTCCCACCAGGAAGCCTGCACAAGCCTCTTACAGCCTCATCCACCAGGGGGCAGACAGCAGAAGCAAGAAGAACAATGACCCTGCAGCCTACAGAATGGAAACCACATTTACAGAAAGTTAGAAAAAATGAGACGGCCAGAGGAATATGTCCCAGATGAAGGAACAAGATAAAAGCCCAGAAGAACAACTAAGTGAAGTGGAGATAGGCAATCTACTTGAAAAAGAATTCAGAGTAATGATAGTAAAGATGATCTAAGATCTCAGAAAAAGAATAGAGGCACAGATCGAGAAGATATGAGAAATGTTTAACAAAGACCTAGAAGAACTAAAGAACAAACAGACATGAACAATACAGTAACTGAAATGAAAAATAAACTAGAAGGAATCAATGGCAGAATAACTGAGGCAGAAGAATGGATAAGTGACCTGGAAGACAGAATGGTAGAAATCACTGCTGCAGAAAAGAATAAAGAATGAAAAGAAATGAGGACAGTCTAATAGATCTCTGAGGTAACATTAAACTCACCAACATTCGCATTATAGGGGTCCCAAAAGGAGAAGAGAGAGACAAAGGACCTGAGAAAATATTTGAAGAGAATATATGAAAAATTCCCTAACATGGGAAAGGAAAGAGTCACCCAAGTCCAGGAAGCACAGAGAGTCCCAGGCAGGATAAACCCAAGGAGGAACATGGCAAGAAACATAGTAATCAAACTGACAAAAATGAAAGACAAAGAAAAAATATTAAAGGCAACAAGGGAAAAGCAACAAATAACATACAAGGGAATTCCCATAGGTTATCAGCTGATTTCTCAACAGAAACTCTGAAGGCCAGAAGGGAGTGGCACAATATATCTAAAGTGATGAAAGGGAAAAACCTACAACCAAGAATACTCTACCCAGCAAGGATCTCATTCAGATTCGATGAAGAAATCAAAAGCTTTATAGACTAGCAAAAGCTAAGAGAATTCAGTACCACCAGACCAGCTTTGCAACAAATGCTAAAGGAACTTCTCTAGGCAGAAAAGAAAAGGCCACAACTAGAAATAAGAAAATTATGAATGGAAAAGCTCACCAGTAAAGGCAAAATTACAGTACAGGTAGGAAATCATCTGCACACAAATATGATATCAAAACAGCAATTGTGCAGACATAGAAAATGGACTTGAGGACACAGGGAGGGGGAAGGGTAAGCTGGGACAAAGTGAGAGAGTGGCATGAACATATATGCACTACCAAATGTAAAACAGAAAGCTAGTGGGAAGCAGCCACATAGCACAGGGAGATCAGCTCCATGCTTTGTGATCACCTAGAGGGGAGGGATAGGGAGGGTGGGAGGGAGACGCAAGAGGGAGGAGATATGGGGATATATGTATATGTATAGCTGATTCACTTTGTTATAAAGCAGAAACTAACACACCATTGTAAAACAATTATATTCCAATAAAGATGTTAAAAAACAAACAAACAAAAAACCCCAGCAATTGTGAGAACAGTAGAGCACAAATGCAGGATATTGGAAATGCATTTGAAATTAAAAGACCAGCAACTTAAAATAATCTTGTGTATATACAGACTGCTATATCAAACCTCTTGGTAACCACAAACTGAAAATCTACAATAGATACACACAAGAAAGAAAAAGGAATCCAAACACGGCACTAAAGTTAGTCATCAAATCACAAGAGAACAAAAGAGGAAGGGAAGAAAAAACACCTACAAAAACAAATCCAAAGCAATTAACAAAATGGCAATAAGAACACACATGTCAGTAATTACCTTAAACATAAACATTAAATGCTCCAACCAAAAGACACAGACTGGATGAATGGATACAAAAATAAGACCTATATATATGCTATTTACAAGACACCCACTTCAGATCTAGGGACACATACAGACTGAAAGTGAGGGGATGGAAAAATGTATTCTATGCAAATGGAAATCAAAAGAAAGCTGGAGTAGCAATACTCATATCAGACAAAATAAACATTAAAATAAATACTGTTACAAGAGACAAAGAAGGACACTACATAATGATCAAGGGAATCAATTCAAGTAGAAGATATAATAATTGTAAATATATATGCACCCAACATAAGAGCACCTCACTATATAAGGCAAACACTAAAAGCCATAAAAGGAGAAATTGACAGTAACACAATAATATTGGGGGACTTTAACACCCCAATTTCATCAATGGACAGATCATCCAGACAGAAAATTAATAAAGAAACACAGGGTTTAAATGACACATTAGACAATGAATTAATTGATATTTATAGAGCATTCTATCCAAAAGCAGCAGAATACACATTCTTCTCATGTGTACATGGAACATTCTCCAGGATAGATTCCATCTTGGGTCACAAATGAAGCCTTGGTAAATTTAAGAAAATTGAAGTCATATCAAGCATCTTTTCTGATTACAACACTATAACATTAGAAATCAGTTACAGGAAAAAACTGTAAAAAACACAAACACATGGAGGCTAAACAATATGTTACTAAATAACCAATGGATCACTGAAGAAATCAAAGAGGAAATTAAAAAAAATACCTAGAGACAAATGACAATGAAAACACAATGATCCAAAACCTATGGGACACAGAAAAAGCAGTTCTAAGTGGGAAGTTTACAGCAATACAATCTTACCTCAGGAAACAAGAAAAATCTCAAATAAAAAATCTAACCTTATACCTAAAGCAACTAGAGAAAGAAGAACAAACAAAATCTAAAGTTAGTAAAAGGAAAGTTATCATAAGGATCAGAGCAGAAATAAATGAAATAGAGATGAAGAAAACAACAGCAAAGATCAATGAAACTAAAAGCTGGTTCTTTGCAAAGATAAAATTAATAAACCATTTGCCAGACTCATCAAGAAAAAGAGGGAGAGGACTCAAATCAATAAAAGTAGAAATAAAAAAGGAGAAGTTACTACTGACACCACAGAAATACAAAGGATCATAAGAGACTAATACAAGCAAATCTATGCCAATAAAATGGACAACCTAGAAGAAATGGACAAATTTTTAGAAAGGTACAATCTCCCAAGACTGAACTAGGAAGAAATAGAAAATATGAACAGACCAATCACAAGTACTAAAATTGAAACTCTGATTAAAAAAACTCCCAACAAACAAAACTCCAGGACCAGATGGCTTCACAGGTGCATTCTATCAAACATTTAGAGAATAGTTAACACCTATCTTTCCGAAACTATTCCAAAAACTTGCAGAGGAAGAAACACTCCCAAACTCATTCTATGAGGCCACAATCACCCTGATACCAAAACCAGACAAAGATACCACATAAAAAGAAAGAAACAGACCAACATCACTGATGAACATAGATGCAAAAATTCTCAACAAAATACTAGCAATCTGAATCCAACAATACACTGAAAGGATCATATACCATGATCAACTGGGATTTATCCCAGGAATGCAAGGATCTTTCAATATCCACAAATCAATCAGTGTGATACACCAGAGGTCCCCAACATTTTTGGCACAAGGGACAGATTTTGTGGAAGACAATTTTTCTACAGACCAGTGGTGGGTGGGGGGACGGTTCAGGTGGTAATGTGAGTGATGGGGAGCAGCAGATGAAGCTTTGCTCTCTCGCTGCTCACCTCCTGCTGTGCAGCCCGGTTCTTAACAGGCCACAGACTGGTACTGGTCCGTGGCCTGGGAGTTGGGGACCCCTGTGATACACCACATTAATAACTGAGGAATAAAAACCATATGATCATCTCAATAGATGCAGAAAAAGCTTTTGACAAAATTCAACACCCATTTATGATAAAAACTCTCCAGAAAGTGGGCATGGAGGGAACATACCTCAACATAATAAAGGCCATATATGACAAACCTACAGCTAACATCATACTCAACAGTGAAAAGCTGAAAGCATTTCCTAAGATCAGGAACAAGACAAGGATATCCACTCTCGCCACATTTATTCAACATAGTTTTGGAAGTCCTAGCCACAGCAATCAGAGAAGAAAAAGAAATAAAAGGAATCCAAACTGGAAAAGAAGTTAAACTGTCACTGTTTGCAAATGACACAATACTATACATAGAAATCCAGAAGATGCTACCAGAAAACTACTAGAGCTCATCAATGAGTTCAGTAAAGTTGCAGGATACAGAATAAATACACAGAAATTTGCTGCATTTCTATACACTAACAATGAAAAATCAGAAAGAGAAATTAAAGAAACAATCCCATTTACGATCACATCAGAAAGAATAAAATACCTAGGAATAAACCTATGTAATGGGGCAAAAGAACTGTACTCTGAAAACTACAAGATGCTGATGAAAGAAATTGAGGATGACACAAACAGATGGAAAGATATACTATGTTCTTGGATTGGAAGAATCCATATTGCCAAAATGACTATACTATCCAAGGCAATCTACAGATTCAGTGAACTCCTTATCAACTTACCAATGCCATTTTTCACAGAACTGGAACAAAAAATTTTAAAATTTGTATGAGACACAGAGGACCCTGAATAGCCAAAGCAGTCTTGAGAAAGAAAAACAGAGCTGGAGGAATCAGGCTCCCTGACTTCAGCCTACACTAGAAAGCTACAGTCATCCAAACAGTATGGTACTCACAGAAAAACAGAAATATAGATCAATGGAACAGGATAGAAAGCCCAGAAATAAATCCACACACCTCTGATCAATTAATCTATGACAAAGAACGTAAGACTATACAATAGATGAGAAAAGACAGTCTCTTCAATAAATGATGCTGGGAAAACTGGACAGCTACATGTAAAAAAAATGAAATTAAAACATTCTTTAACAATATACAAAAAAATAAACTCAAAATGGATTAAAGTGCTAAATGTAAGACCAGATATTACAAAACTCTTAGAGCAAAATATAGGCAGAACACTCTTTGACATAAATCGCAGCAATATCTTTTTTTAATCTGTCTCCTAGAGTAATGAAAATAAAAACAAAAATAAACAAATGGGACCTAATTAAACTCAAATGCTTTTGCACAGCAAAGGAAACCATAAACAAAACGAAAAGACAACCCACAGAATGGGAGAAAATATTTGCAAACGATGTGACCAACAGGGATTAATCTCCAAAATTTACAAACAGCTCACGTGGCTCAATATCAAAAAACAAACCACCCAACTGAAAAATGGGCAGAAGACCTAAATAGACATTTCTCCAAAGAAGATATACAGATGGCCAAGAGGCACATGAAAAGCTGCTCAACATCACTAATTATTAGAGAAATGCAAATCAAAACTACAATGAGGTATCACCTCACACCGGTTAGAATGGGCATCATCAGAAAATCTACAAACAACAAATGCTGGAGAGGCTGTGGAGAAAAGGGAACCCTCTTACACTGTTGGTGGGAATGTAAGTTGATACAGCCACTGTGGAGAACAGTATGGAGGTTCCTTAAGAAACTAAAAATGGAGCTACCATATGATCCAGCAATCCCACTCCTGGGCATATATCTGAAGAAAAACATAATTTGAAAATATACATGCACCCCAATGCTCAATGCAGCACTATTTACAATAGCAAAGACATGGAAGCAACCTAAATGTCCATTGACAGATGAATGAATAAAGAAGGTGTAGTACATACATACTATAGTGGAATATTCCTCAGCCATTTAAAAGAATGAAATAATGCCATTTGGAGCAACATGGAGGCACCTGGAGATAATCATACTTAAGTGAAGTAAGTCAGACAGAGAAAGACAAATATCATATGATATTGCATATATGCAGAATCTAAAAAAAATGATACAAATGAACTTATTTACAAAACAGACTCATAGACTTAGAGAACAAACTTATGGTTAGTGGGGTAAGGGTTAGGGGGAGGGATAGATTGGGTGTTTGGGTTTGATATTTATACACTGCTATATTTAAAATAGATAACCAACAAGGACCTACTGTATAGCACAGGGAAATCTGCTAAATACTCTGTAATAACCTAAATAGGAAAAGAATTTGAAAAAGAATAGATACATGTATATGTATAACTGAATCACTTTGCTGTATGCCTGAATCTAATACAACATTGTTAATGAACTATAGTCCAATATAAAATAAAAATTTAAAAATTCTTTTAATCCGATACATGCTACATTTCATGTCTCTTTATTGAAATAAAAAGAATGAAGTTAATTTCAATCCTACTCTCAAAAACATTTTAAATATCCAATGGTTGCATTTTTATGAATGAAACCTATAAATTGATTAATCGAAAACAAGTAATTGATCACACTACAAAATACTGGAACAGAGGAATTTGGTTTTCTGTGGTGTCTTGACTATTTAGTTTAACGGTCAGGATGGGCTTAAATGAGAGAGCTTGGGGTCCTTCGACAGGACAAAAAACCCTTGAGGGTGATCAAAGGTGATTACTTATTACCTGTAAGGGAAAGAGAAACACCAGTGTGTGTTTCTTCTAGCTACTTATTATTTCCGCGCCTGTTTTCCCATGTATAAAATGGTAATCATAATAGTATCTACCTACCTCATACTGGTACTGTAAAGAATACATAAGTTAAAAGTACTTAAAAGTCTTCCAGACACAAAAGGTTAAGCAGTAGTCAGAAGAGAGTTGCCAGGCAAAAAAAAAAGTGCTGTCTCTGTATGACTTCATATGGTTTTTAGAATAAGCTTCTTCTCAGCTCCTTCACTTTACCTGTCTTCCCTTCTCTTCTGTCTCTTCTTTCTTCTCCTCTTGTGCTCTGGCCCTCCGGTACCTATGACCATTTTATTTTTCTCTCTCACTCTCTTACTTTCTGACTCTGAATTTCATACTTTCTCTCTGAATTCCCATCCACCTGTTCTCTTCTCTCAATCTCTTTCAGTTCGTGTCTCTTCCTTTTTGATATTCAAAGATTTTTAAAGATAAAAATTCTTCTTGACCGTCAGTGAATCTGATGGTCACTGGAGGGGTAGACCTTGAAGTATGAATGTTGACAGAAGAGGGTCCTCCAGAGAGATGCCCTCAGTGTTGTAAGGGGGGGCCTCTTCTGTTGTGGGTAAAGGGGTCACAGTGAAGCCACCAGGGCTGCCCCAAGAGGAAAAGCATTGATTTCATAGGTTCCTATGACACAGGGCACCTGTGCATTCAGTAAGTACCTTTATCCTGACTATATGGGGTGCTGGTTATAGGTCCAATGCCAGCTATATTCATCACTGATCTACTCATCATGCTATGGCAAGGAACCAAAATACAAATGAGTTTGTGTCTTTCTCGACTGAGTATCACAAAGCTGAATTGAAAGCTTTAGGCAGGTTGGGATCCAATTGTTTTATTGTATCCCACTTTTTTCTCCTTAAAATACATCATGGTTTCTTTTTTTTAACCAAATAAGTTTGAATCTTACACATCATTGGCTAAAATATGTTAAAAATATACTCTGTGCATCAGGCTCTATAACAAGCACTTTAAAGATACCATCATATGTGATCTTTCCACAGTTCTAAGAGGTATTATTTTTATTTTACACATAAAGAAACTGACACTCAGAGGATTTATGTAATTTGCCCAAATTTATACAGGAAAAAAGTGTCACAGTACGGATTTAAATCCAAGCAGTCTGCTTCCAGAGCTCAGATTCTTAATCATTATAGATAGATAGAGGGAACAAAGTTTGTATGGCTGCAGTTACTTGTTTCCCTGCAAGAGATACAGAGTTGGATCTTCAATAGGATTTCTATTTAGTTAGAAAATGTAGAGATATTCATGTAAAATACTGAGTAGATCTATGCTGTGAACTTTGAAAGGCACAAACGTTTGTGCATGAAACTTTCTTTCTTATTTGTACAAAACATTAATTCAACTAGATTCTTTCTTTTAATCTTTGTTTTCTTATCTAAATTGATCTCAGCATATGTACTTAGTTTTTGTCAGAATGTGTATACAAATAGCACTTAAATAGCAATCCATTGATGAGAGCTCCCATTATATTCTGAGCTGTATTAATTTTTAATGTACCAAATGCAGGCAAGTTCCTGGACAATGCTGAATCATCTCACATCCTGTGGTTCATCTTCAAGGATGTCATGATCTTACCAGACAGTAAACCAGTTCTCTGGAGAATGACCACCTTGGAGGGCCAATGTAAGCCATGACTAATGAGGTCATTATAGAAAAGGCAAGCGTTATTTTAGGATAGGAAAGCCCTTTTCTCTTGTGTGTTTGTTTTGGGCTTTGATTTTAAGTGTTCTGTTTATTTTCAAGCACAGAGTAGCACAATTTTATTCACGTGTTATCTGAACATTGAAAAGATTGTAAGATCAAAAAGACCTCTGGTCATGTAAGAAATATCCTTGGAGGGAAACAGAAAATGGGAATCACTCCCAACATTTCTAAATTATAGACAAGAGTCAAGTACCTATACACTTTTTACTGTCATGTTTGTATGTTTCATTGCCTCGCTAACCCTCCTGAGGAAATCAGTGGCACTGACAATGGAAAATTCTGTTTTATCTGTTTTACATATGTGAAAGCAATCTATTTGAATAGAAGAGATATTGGGAAACGGGGCTCTATTTTAGAATAGACTTGGATTTACAGAAGTTTTATTGCCCTTCAGAGGCTGTGAGTCCTTTAATTCTTTGGTAAAACTGGAGTCACCATAGAAATACAACACAAAAAAATTGACTGAGAAAATTAACAGTAGCTCACATTTTGGAAAACTATACATTAAAATTCCTTTTTATATCTGACTTCGAATGTGTATTTCACCTCACTGTAAAACGTTATAAAATTTTGTAACAAGTAGTCAATAATTAATAAGGCAGAAACCTGTAAAAATGTGCATTACAATGAAGTGTTATATAAAAATATAATGCTAAAAACTAGATACGAATTTGTAAACCAAAAGTGAGGTGGACTGGAGATCAAAAAAGTAGAAATTTTAACAATTCACTATACCACAAGAAAATTATATTATTTTGGGGTACATCATGACTACCAATTTGTCCCAATATTTTTCTCTCTCCCTCCCTCCTCCTTCCCTCCCTCCGCCACACTCCCTCTCTCTCTCTCTCATTCCATCTCTCTCAATGAGAACATTTATAGATCATGAATGTTTGAAAGTACTCATTATGAGAAAAGGAAGAGAGAGCCAAATTTTAAAGGGGTGGCTTTCTTTTTCCTAGGCTTAACTCTTCATTATTCAATTAGCTGTGCTTGCAAAATTGAATGAGAAAACAGTTTTACCTGAAACTAATTAATTGCACGTCCTTTAATTTGAATGTTCAAATCATCTAATTCAACAATTATCATACACATGTAAAAAGGGAGCTTTAGAAAAGATGTCTTTGAAAACCTACTTCACAGTCTTTTCTGTTCATTTCTGATCCTTGCACAAAGAGAAAATACTATTAATTGAGCCATTTTTGTGACACAAAATAGCTTCCTTTATGACAGAAAGACTAACATTGCGTTTTTAAAAGCTACAAGGCTTTTAGAAAATTAGTCATTATATAAAGAAGAGTCATTAGTTGTATTTTATTTACGACATAAGTAAAATATTCTATGGTTGATATTAAATGTAATCTTACTGGATCCTTGTGAGTCTAGAATTAATATTTAAAATATTTGTATTTCTGTTTACTCCTTCTTGTTATATACCAAGTATATTATCTGATTTGAAATAATACATAAAATTTCAGAGGCACATTGTAATATTTATAACCCTTCAAACATTCGACTGGATGTGTTTTTATCTTGAATGTGTGAAATGTCTTCCTCCTTACCTAATAGTAATTGGTATCTCTTAGCATTGAAACAACAAATTTAACAGCCAATAGATGGCACTGGAAGTATTCAGAACATACTCTTTATCTTTTCCATTCCATTGAATATGATTATTTCTGAAAGTAAATGACAGTTTTTAAATTTAAATTAAAAACATAGGCATATTCAGAACGTCCATGGTGAAGAAACTCAAATATTTAGTTGTTGTATTCCTGTTGAAAATTTTAGCACCCTAACAATATGAAACAATGTCCCTTTCTCTACCATGTTGTAACTTATCACTGTGTCATTCAAAGATATTTTACCACCACCCGCTAGGATTTCTGGGGAAGTCTGTACGCTCACTCGGTATGTGTGATACCTGCAGAGATTTCATTTTTGGTACTATTTTACTGCTTATTTTGATCCTGGTAGGGTGAGGATTACGGAGAAATGTAATTAAGTCTTTTCATTACTGGTCCTCACCTGGATCTTTCTAAAGCCAACTTCACAAGTAACCTTTTCATTCTCTATAGTAAACAAGCCCACAAAATATTCAATGAATCACGCATTGTAAAAGAGAAAATGCGTGACAGCACTTCAGCACAGACTGCAGTGAACAGAGTAATCCATTTATAGGATGGGACTAATTTCCCTCTAAAATTGGCTAACAATGGGCTTGATTATGTAAACTTGGTACAAAAAGATCCCATGTGGAGTTCAAGGAAAATGCCACATACATAGGAAGCCAAACTAGCACTGTATCTGTTTTGTTAAGTGAGATCCAGTGTCTATGCCCTAATCTTTGCCTTTTGTTTTTCAGTTACATCAAGTGTCTCACAAAGCCAGGTGATATTTTCAGGGAAGTGTTATCAGCATGATGCAGCACCAAACATTACAGCTATTCCATCTTCATATTACATCCCACCACTTTTTCAAAGCTCTGTCTTAGGGACTTCCTGGTGGCCCAGTGGTTGAGAATCCGCCTGCCAATGCAGGGGACACAGGTTCGATCCCTGGTCCGGGAAGATCCCACATGATGTCGAACAACTAAGCCCATGTGCCACAACTACTGAGCCTGCGCTCTAGAGCCTGTGAGCCACAACTACTGAGCCCACGAACCACAACTACTGAAGCCTGCGTGCCTAGAGCCCGTGCTCCGCAACAAGAACAGCCACCGCAATGAGAAGCCCGTGCACCGCAACGAAGAGTAGCCCCCACTTGCCGCAACTAGAGAAAGCCCGCGTGCAGCAACAAAGACCCAACACAGCCAAAAATAAATAGATAGATAAATTTATTAAAAAGTTAAAAATAAATTAAAAATATATATATGGCATTAATTTCCAAAATGTTTAAAAAAAAAAGCTGTCTGAAAACTATTGAAGAAGCTCTTGCTTTCATCTAAAACAAACATAAATCATTGCTTTATGAAAATTCAGCACCTAGTGAAACTTACACATAGCTAGAGAAAGACCACATTTCAATCTATTTGCTTATGCATAATAAAACATTTGTTGTTAACGTGCTGATATTCTGTTAATACTAATACTGTTTCTTTTATGTGAGACATCACCATGAAATAAATGGATATATATATTTATATTGATATGCATATTTCATGATGATTATGTATTTCATGTATGTACAAATGAAGTAAGGCAATGTGTCTGGAGAGCCTAATACAGTGCCTGGTTATTTTTAGAGTACCTATTAAATAGGTTGCAGGACAATCAGCTGAAATAATGTGTTGCCTATTCAAATACTAAATATATATTTTTAGCAATAATGTTTGTACACCTCCCTTCACTTTACTAAAACCATTCATCTTTAATATCAGGCTTTAAGAAATTCTCTAGATATTATTTCTCATAGGAATATTTAGTGCCTTAGAAATCCTTGCATAAATGTGATCATATTCCCCTAACTTCTTATAACCACACTAGCTTTATGTATTATACAAGGAGTAGGAGAATTTTTTAATTCTTCCCAAGAAGATTAGATACATTTTCATGAGTTCTGTGACACGTGCAGCTGAACTAAGGCAATTCTTTAATGTGCCTAAGGATGTTTGAAGTTCATATATAAAGCGGGGGACACATAAAGGAAGTGTCCACAAGTGACACTCAGAGACTTCTGGAATTCTATAAGGGGAAATTCCTATAGAATACTGCACTGTGGCCTGCAGATATTAATCTTTAATAATACAACAGTGTGACTTTGAGGCTTTGGCGTCTAGAATGACAACATTCATCTTGATGTCTGCATTTTAGTCTCAATGATATTTCCTTCCTTCTAAAATCATTAGGTTCTCCTTTTAAACAAAGAAACAGACAGATCACAACTACTCTCTTGTTTTGCAAATTAGGTAAAAATTTTAGAGCAAAGAGTGTGGAACCGTATTAAAGTTTAAGAGCGAATATTCAGCTGTTATGCTGCAAGGTTGTAAAGTAAGATGTTTGTTGCATATGAATGAATGAATGAATAGGTGCACTATCTTATCCACACAACTTTGTGCCAAATTTGGTAACAGGAAGTGACTCAAACTAAGAGGAAATAGGAAATTTGACTGGGAATGTTTAATTCAGTTTACAACAACAAAATAAATGTTAAAATAAAGCTACAAGTCGTCTTCATAGCCCAGGAGAAAACATATAAATCAGAGATTTTTCCTGTCTGTGTTTTCATGGACTCAACCTAATGTTTGATGAGCTCTAAGTTTAGTCAGAACGCCAACAAATTATAGGGGGTGACTTTGGGCAAGTAAATTACCTAAGTTCTCGAGCCCTCAGCCATCTTATTAGCATAATAATTTTACCTACCTCATAGGGATGTTTTGAGAATTATATTTAAAAATGCATGTACTGAAGTGAAATGGTGCAACTACTGTTAACAGTCTGGCAATATCTAGTAAGTTAAACATAGTTAGACATATGACTCAACAATTCTACTCTTAAGAATTTACCCAAAATAATTGAAAACAGGTGTTCAAATAAAAACTTGTATACAAGTGTTCATAGCAGCATTATTCACAATAGTCCAAAGAATGAGAACAAGCCAAATGTCCATCAACCAATGAATAAGTAAACAAAATGTGGCATATACATACAAAGGAATATTATTCAGGCATAAAAAGAACTGGAGTATTAATACCTACTATAACATAGATGAGCCTTGAAAACTTGCTAAGTGAAAGAAACCAGGTCACATATTACATGATCTCATACAGGGGAAATATCCATAATAGGTAAATCCATAGAGACAGAAAGCAGATTAGCAGTTTGCAGGGGCTGGGAGGAGAGAGGAATAAGGAGAAGCAGATTATGGGCATGGAGTTTCCATGTGAGGTAATGACAAGGTTCAGGAACTAGATAATCATGGTTGTTTCACAACATTTTGAATGTATTTAGTGCCACTGAGTTGCACATTTTAATTTTAAGTTATGTGCATTTTACTACAATTATAAAAAATAAAAATATAACAAGAAAAAATGTATATGTTAAACGTTCTGAGCTCTCAGCATTGACCAATGGACACAGTTTTGAGCTTGCCATGGTTCTTTGTGATGTGCTGCATGTGTGAAGACTAAGAATCATTCAAGGGAATATTGATAAAAGACTCTAGCCTGGTGAAACCACGATGATGCTATAGCTTTGAATCTTAATTTTACATCAACTAATTAGCCAAAGCTACATTGTGAAGAGTTCGATGTCTAGTCTGGTAGAGTTTTGTAGTTGTTGATAATAGTTCTAATAATAATAAGTATACTGTGACAGAAAAGACATTTTTTCCATTATGGTTGCTCACATGAAAAGTGCTCTTTAAGGATCATGCACAGGATCCACTTATGTTAGAATTAAAGATAACAAAGAGATCATTTAACCCAACTACTTAAATTTTTAGATGAGAAAACCAAGACCCAGAATAGTCAAATAACTTACCTAAGATTAGTGAATGGGGATATGTGACATTTTGATGCTACCTAGCACTTTTTATTGTCAAAAATTTTGTCAAGTAACAGATACCTTCCTGCCTATTCCTGATCCCCACCTACGCTTTATTTGATCAGCCTTGCAGATACAGATGCTGGTTGGAGAGGTCTGTTACACACACATTCCTTGGAAATATATTTCCAATATTTTTACGCTTTTATGCCAAATACCCATGCCAAGATATCACATTTTGCATTGATAATTAGTGGCAGATTGGATAAGAAATGTGTTGCCTGATTTCCAAGTAACGTTCCCTTATTCCGGAAACTGGTGTAAACATAGCCTTATAATCAAAATATGCTGTTTACCCTTCTGTCCCTTGGTAACCCCACCACTACGTCCCACGTTTAAGTGCTGTCTACTCAGGGCTCTTCTTCTCAGAGCTGGCTCATTTGAAGAATACTCTTTCTTTATATCATTCCTTAATGGAGAAATTTCTCAGATAGCATCTCAAGGACATCCAACTCTGTTTTTTACTACCGCGGGGCCATCGATAGAAATCTCTAACAACTGATTATGATCTACTCACTGATTGGCAGGTATTAAAAACTGGATGATTCAAAGAGAACTACGGATTCTGCCCTTGTCATTACCAAAGACAATGAATCCTCTCTGAATAAAACAGGTCATGGAGTAAGGGTGTTCCTAAACCCCCAACTTTGCTCTTCCTGCTGGCACTCTGCTTAGTGCCTGACAACTTGCCTTGCACACAGCTGTCCCTCAGTAAAGGGTCGAATAATGAACATTTGAGCTCTGGATAGAGAAATCTCCTCTGTAAAACTATAGCTTCTAATCACATCTCTCATCTTAAAGTCATAACCCAATTTCCATGAGTATATAGTACTAAGAATTGCACACACTTCTGACTCTATCTTGAAAGATATTCTTTAGATACAGCTTTAATAATAATGTGCCACTAATAACCATTTCAACCACTGCCATATTCCTGGTGTCAGTACATCTGAATCTTGAAAAAAGTCTTGCTCATCTTTACCTTCTGACGGAAACTGTTGACTTAATTTGACTTGATGTTTTCACTGTTACCTAATAGAGGCTAGGCTAAGCACACTGAAGTATACACTAATTGACTGTTTGGGAATAATCACCCATTATTTCAGAAGCCGTGATCACGAATGTCTTTTCTAAACCATTTGGCTTTAAAAGAAAATCTAAATATTTCCCAAGACTCGGTTAGAAAATTTTGATTATACCATATGATTAGTGGATAATTATTTTCTTACTTTAATTTAATATCACCATTTACTTTTAAAATCAGAAAAAAGGTAAACAGAGATAAGGAAAAATACATATGCACATGTCAATCAAATATTCCTGAACTCTTTGACATATTTTGGCATATACACTCTGGTTTTCATAAAAATAACTGCAAAAACCATCTTTCATATAGCTATCCCTAATATGCCTCCATAAAAGTAAATGCTGGGGCTTCCCTGGTGGTGCAGTGGTTGAGAATCTGCCTGCCAATGCAGGGGACACGGGTTCGACCCCCGGTCTGGGAAGATCCCACATGCCGCGGAGCAACTAGGCCCGTGAGCCACAACTGCTGAGCCTGCGCATCTGGAGCCTGTGCTCCGCAACAAGGGAGGCCACGATAGTGAGAGGCCCGCGCACCGCGATGAAGAGTGGCCCCCGCTCGCCGCAACTAGAGAAAGCCCTCGCACAGAAACGAAAGACCCAACACAGCCAAAAATAAATTAAAAAAATTAAAAAAAAAAAAGGTAAATGCTTACTGAATTCAAGCTTAAAGAAAATGTATGCCTGACTTACTGTCTTAGCCTGTCTCAGGCTGCTATAACAAAATCCCCCATACTGGGTAGTTTATAAACAACGGAAATTTACTGCTCACAGTTCTGGAGGCTGAGAAGTCTAAAATAAGACAGCAGCAGAGTCGCCTTCTGATGAGGGCCCTCTTCCTGGTTCACAGCTGGTATCTTCTCTCTGTGTCCTCACATGGTGGTAGGAGCTAGGGATCTCTCTGGAGCTACTTTTATAAGGCACAAACTCAATTCATGATGGCTCCATCCTCATGGCTTATGCACCTCCCAGAAGTCCCACCTATTAATACCATCACATAGGGCATTAGTATTCCAATATATGAATTTTAGGGGAACACACACACTCAGACAACCACACTTAACCAAAATTACATAGTGGAACTAGAACTAGAATAAAACCCCAGAAATTAACCAACCAACACTCTTTATATATGTATTTTTGTATTAAGTTAATTTCAATAGATTAAGGTAAGAAATACCTATCCTGATTAGGAAAATCTCAAGTATATTGTGTTAGATTGTTTATGTGAGTATATGCATGCACAAGTATGCATGTGTTCAGTGCCTGTAATGCGGTGAGGGAAGAAAAGAGGTGTGGAAAGAGGTATGAATAAGACACAATTCCTGCCCTCAAAACACTTTTTTTGCCTTAGAAGCGGTTAAATAAAGAAAACTTATATTGATTTATGTATAAGCAGTTTTGATTAATATTTGCTTAAACACTGAAATGGAGAAAGTGTCATCATATGAAAAATTCACTTGCCTTCTGTGCAACTTAGCAGTTCTTTTATCCATACCTAATTGACTTCCTACTAAATTTCCCACCAAACTCATTTCAAATTCCCTCTAATCTTCTCAAACGGTCTGATCAACCCGTTTTTCCTTCCTACAAGCAGACAACCCTGCATTGACTTTATTGAGATTAAGGTCATCAGATAAGAGCTCCCTGAACTATCTTTCCCTTGTGCCAAAATTGTCTCTGAATTATTACCCATGTGTTTCTATAGTTCTTTTTCCCTAAGAAGTGTCCTTTCTGAACTAAGTTTTCTCTGCATATAACAGTCCTGTGCTGTTATTCTACATTTCCTCCTCCCAATCCGTACGTGATTTCTCTGCCTTCCTCTGCCCTGCTCCGAGTTACTGAAGACTAGCCTCTTCAGACTACCTCACTCAGTCACTCACACGCTCTGATTTTCAGTTCGGTTTGGAAAATGGCAAGCAGTGAAAGGAAATTAGAGAGCGGGAGGAAGAAGATACCAGGAGATTTATTCCCCTACCCCTGTCTTTTGCTTAGCTCCTATGGGTAACCCTCTTCCTCTGCTTCAGCTCTCACTTGGACTTGGCTAAACCATTCATCCCCCGAACCCCGTGCCCCCTCAGGCCAAGAGGTTGTAAAGACTTCCTGCTTTACAAGTCCCTGGGTGCTTCACCAATCCTTCTGTTCCTTTAATCCTGTTCACATCTCTGTAGATGCTCCATCCCTTTCAAGTAAACCCTTTTGAACATGCCATTTGAATCTAGGTGGCACCCTGAATGTGAATGATCCAAGCTTCTTACATCTTCTCTAGGTCCAAGCTGCAACCCTCTTTCTCTTTTTACCTTGCTCAGTTTTACATTTTTTGCTTTCATTGACTAGTGAATATGTTCAAATATTATCACTATTGGGACACTCTCCCTCATCCTTCTAACTCTTTCAACCCTATCTTCAAAGAGTTGTCCGGAAACATTAAACTGTGGTATCTGCTTATCCAACTGTTTTAATATAATTACATCTTTTACTAATAAGTAAGAAAGATAAGAAAACATAAATGCTCAGTTTAACAAACTGATGGAGGACAAACATCCTGTAACCCCCACTGAGATCTAGACGTGGAACACAGCAGGTCCCTACAAGTTTCCTACAGAGACCTTCCTGATAATATCCCCCTTCCTACTTCCTGCATTAATAACTATCCTGAATTTTATAGTATTTACTTCCCTTCCTTACTTTAGAGTTTTACTACCTAAATGTATGTCAGAAAGAAAAGGTTAACTTCGTTGTTTTTGAATTTTATATAAATGAAATCATACAGTACTTTTCTTAACTGTATTAATTTCTTTCCCTTAACATTGTTTTTAAGATTCATGTTTTTGTATGCATCTGCAGTTTATTTTCACTGCTGTTTAGCACTTAATCATATGAATATAATTTATTTTACAGTTGTTGGACATATTGGTTGTTTGTAGCTTTGAACTATGAACTATGAACCTTCTAGTACACGTACCCTAGTGAACATATGCAAGCATTTCTATGGGTGCCCATGAATTAGGCTGTGTCATATTATGTCTGTCTTCCAGATCTACTAAATATGGCCAATTGTTTTCCAGAGTGATCTTAACAGTGTACACTTCCACCAGCAAATTGTGAAAATCCCTGTTGATCTATATGCTTGCCAACACTTGCTATTATCACACTATTGAATTTTTGCCATTCTGCTCATCAGTGAGTTATATCTTACTGTGATTTTAGTTTGCATTTATTTCTATGATTACTAGTAAGATTGAGCATTTTTTTGAAGTGCTTTTTAAGAATTTTGCACATTTTTCCTCTTTTTGCCTTTTTCCTATTGCATTTTAAGAATTTTTAATATATTCTGAATATGAGATTTCACTAATTACATTGATTAAAGTTATCTAACTTTTTCCTATTTGTAGGTTGCACAGTGGAAAGCATTTAAAATTGGTAGTCCCCATCCAACTTCCTACTTCTATTTCTTCTGGGTAGATTATGGATACTATTTTTATATCCTTTACTCTTTAAGTAACATCCTTTGGTGAACATGAGTTCTTAATTTTAATGTAGTGCATTTATCAGTCTTTCTATTTTGCCTAATTCTTTTTGTATCTTGCTTAATAAATCACTCTCTATGCCCAAACTCCTAAAGATTATATTGAAAGACTACCAATATTTACCAATATATTGAGAGTCGTCCCTTGGTATTGGCAGGGGATTGGTTCCAGGACCCCACAAGGATACCAGTATCCACAGATGCTCAAGTCCCTTATATAAAATGGCTTAGTACCCTCAGCCATCCATACCTGCAGGTACCACATCCACAGATTCAGTCAACTGCAGATCCTGTGGATACAGAGGGCCAGCTGTATTCTAGAAATTTAATTTGGTGCTTTTCACATTTAGGTCCGTAATTCACCTGGAATTGATTGTGTGTGTGTGTGTGTGTGTGTGTGTGTGTGTGTGTGTGTTCGCACATATGTGTATTAGATGATATAAGGGTTCATTCAATTTTGTGTTTTATTTATGGATAACTAGTTTTTGCAACAATATTTTTTGCAAAGATCTCTATGTACCTCAAAGTTTTACAAAACTAGCATTACTAAAAATCAAATGTTCATATTTGTGTGGTCTGTTTCTGAGCTTCTATTCTGGTTCATTCATATCTTTGTCCTTTCACTTGTTCTCAATTACTGTATATTTATAATTAGTATTGATATTTGTAGAGCAAGTCCTGTAACCTTGATCTTTTTCTTCAAGTTGTTTCAGACACTTTTGGCCCTTTGTATTTCCACACAAATTTTAGAATTTCCTTTCAAGTTCCTAAAAAAAAAAGTATTTGGTATGTTGATTATAATTGCAATAAATCCAATAAATCTATATATAAATTTGGAGACAGTTGATACAATTCTAATATTCAATTGTTCAACTCATGAACATGAAAATATGAAACACTTTGTGAATTTGTATATTAGCCTTGCACAGTGTCAATGTTAGTCCCTCTATTGTAATATAGACTATTATGAAATGAAATTGGAGAGTCAGCATAGAGGGGTTAGAAGAATAAGAGGTTGTAGTCAAAAAATGGGACACTTGAATTTGAGCTTTCAGAGGTGGTTTGTGATGATAAAAATCAGAGGTATAACCAGGGAAGTGGGTAGCTGAAGGAAGATAGAAGAAATCATGATTGGAGATGAGAAGTCTGAGCAATTGAGGATCTGGATCTGGACTCCAGGTACCATTTTCAAGTTGAAGAATAAGGATAATGGATGGACCTACCACTAAGTACCGTTGTATGGTTTAAATGAAATAATCCTTATAAAACACTAAAAATAATGTGTGGTATCTTATAAGTGCTCACTAAATATCTGCTACCTAAAAATCTTTTTTAGGAAATTCCTCTTCTATAATTAAGGTGGATTTTTCTCTGAGAGAACTTCCTAAGCCTATGTGTACTATTCACATTTAGGTTTTCTCCTTTGACACTAAGCTGGGCGGCTTTTGGAAAGAGGGCAAATGAGATACATGTATGTGAACTGTATGTTTTAAAATATGTATTTAGCTAAAAAAAAAAAAAGGGATAAAATTAGATATAGCTTCTGCAGTTATGTGTGAAGTAAGTATGCAGTCTGTGTATAGCCTACTTTGGTCAACCATAAATAGCATTAGTTAAAAAAATATTAAACCAAAACTATAAAAATTACATAGTGAATCATTTAATTTTTCAATGTATTGCAAAATACCTTTTTTGATGCAGTGTTCTAAAATAAGCATAACCTGTGTAAACAAAACAGTACTAGTGTTTATACTTCAAGTGATTTGTTCTTTCTAAAAAATATAAAACAAAAAGACAAAAATCAAAACTCCAACTCCTCTGAACACACCAATAAAAAGACTAATAATAAACAGCTGATTTGATTTCACTTCACAGTAACTCTCCTCTAAACATTCTGATCCCAGGTAAGATTAACATATAATTCATGCAGTGCAGTTCTTAGAATGATGATCTAAAAGATAAACATGCTGATTAAATGTGTACCACCATAACAGCCTACAGCCTTCTCAGGAGCATCCCATTTATAGTGTAAATTTAGTACACCTTCAGAAAAGCCCTGAAGAGTTATAGAGAAAGATGGACATCCTAAGTTGCAGCAGTGCAAAAAGAAAAAAACCAGAGAAGGGAAGGATATAAAAATAGTATCCATAATCTACTCTGGAGAGATACAAGTAGGAAGTTGGATGAAGGCCACCAATTTAAAATTCTTTCCACTGCGCAAAGAGAAAAATCTTAGAGCCACGTGTCTCAAAACACATAACTTAAACCTCCCTAGCTATTCCCCAGCTCACCAGGGGTGGGGAAAATAACCTCTGTGAAAACTGTCAAATCAGGAACCAATTTGTGGAAATTAATGCAAATATTTTGGGATTAAAATCTCCAGGAGGAAGCAGGCATGACAAATTTAGTGGTAACAATTTACTGGTGTGCATGCTTAATTGCATGGATTTTTCTTCCTGACTGCATTCAGGAGACTACCTCTGAAGGATATAGTAGCCCTGCCTTTGGTATCTACTAGGACCTTTCCCTGCAACTGGAAGGAGGAAGTAACTGTAAATGTCCTTCTCACCCACAAGTGCATTAATATCAGACTGCCAGCTGCATTGCTCTCAATTCACTGGCAAGGGCATGTTTGAGCCTTATTTAAATATGTAATGGCTTTCTTTGTTACCTATTTCTTAGAGCTTTCAGATTGGTGAGTAGCATGTGACTAAATGTTTGACCCTTGTCTGAGTTATCCAAACATTCCCAGGCCCTTCTGACATTGTTTCTTATTCATTCACTCATTCACCAAATCTCTACTAGGCACCGCCAATGTGCTAGGCACTAAGTTCCATGTAAGGTATGTTGATGAATAAAATAGACGTTCTCCATGATTTTACGGAATTAATAGTTTGGGGATAATTATTCAGTTCGTGTAGCTTTTCTCTTCTCTCATCCTCCCTAGTAGTATATTCCATAGCACTTATTACTACTTGGCAAAAATACATTTTTCAGTAAATTGTGTTAAATCAAGGCAATCAATATAAGAGGTCATAAAGGGCATTTGGAGCTCAGAAATTAAAGTTGCTGGAAGAAAGTTTAAGTTACTTTTCTGGAGCTAGTGTTTAGCTCCTTCCTTCCTTTCCTCCCTCCCTCCCTCCATCCCTCCCTTCCTTCCATTATTCTCCAATGCTTGGAAACTGCTACTTTTGTGACTGCAAGAAAACTCCCAAGGGAATGGCCATCTGCTCTGTATTAGGGATGTTAACGCTGTTCTCCATTAGTATAGAGGACCATGTGCTGACTGTGTGCTCAGAGAGGGAAAACCAAACAGAAGTCAGCATGATTAGGAGTTATTAAGTCACTGTTAGGAGAAGATATTCTCGTTATTTTGCTACTTGCCGCATGCATCTGATAGCAAGAGTCCAAGTACCTATAATTTATTGTTCCAATGACCCTTAATATGACTTTGGGTTTGTTAATCTTTTAATATTTACTGACTGTATTTTAAAACAAATTCATTTTAGTTAAGCAAGAAACTTTCATGAATACAAAAAAAATTGCAAGACAGTGATTTTATCTGTGGAATATGTGAGTTATTTTGTCTTTGGAATGAATTTATTGATATGGTCTTCTGACTATACTATTATATGTTACACTCAGTTCTAATACATTTTTTAAAATGAAAAATGATTTAATTGGCTGTCCTTTGTAATTGTCTATCTGAATATATATAAATATAAAATGAGCTAATATCAATTTATATCTATTAAATTTATCTGGTTTTGTTAAAAAAAATACAGCTTATGCTGCATTGAACCAGATGATACAATCTCCAAATGAAGATGAATTTTTAAAAATAAAGATGTAAGGGGGGCTTCCCTGGTGGCGCAGTGGTTGAGAATCTGCTTGCCAATGCAGGGGACACGGGTTCGAGCCCTGGTCTGGGAAGATCCCACATGCCGCGGAGCAACTGGGCCCGTGAGCCACAACTACTGAGCCTGCGCGTCTGGAGCCTGTGCTCCGCAACAAGAGAGGCCGCGATAGTGAGAGGCCCGCGCACCGCGATGAAGAGTGACCCCCGCTTGCTGCAACTAGAGAAAGCCCTCGCACAGAAACGAAGACCCAACACAGCCATAAATAAATAAATAAAAATTTAAAAAAAAAATAATAAAATAAAGATGTAGGGACTTCCCTGGTGGCACAGTGGTTAAGAATCTGCCTGCCAATGTTGGAGACACAGTTTCGATCCCTGGTCCGGGAAGATCCCACAAAAAATTAAAAATAAAATCAAATAAAATAAAGATGTAGGGACTTCCCTGGTGGCACAGTGGTTAAGAATCTGCCTGCCAATGTTGGGGACACAGTTTCAATACCTGGTCCGGGAAGATCCCACATGCCGCGGAGCAACTAAGCCCGTGCGCCACAACTACTGAGCCTGCTCTCTAGAGCCCGTGAGCCACAACTACTGAAGCCCGCGTGCCTAGAGCCCATGCTCCACAACAAGAGAAGCCACCACAATGAGAAGCCTACGCACCATGACCAAGACCCAACACAACTAAAAATTTTTTTTTAATTAAAAAAAAAAAAACGTGAAAAGGTAATAGAAGGCTAAGAAAAATGGTGATCCTATACCCACGGACCTGTCCCTGTGATGTGTGGCCTATCCCTGCATGAACATCTACACCCTGGGTGGTTACAGAGCAAGATTAGACCTGAAGGTGATCCAAGTTCAGGTAAGCTTGGAAAAGAAGAGAGTACTCTCTAGAGAGTTTGAGAATGTAAGGTAGTTTATTTACTACGTAAAAGCCCCAGACATGCAGAGGAAAGAGTAGGAATAAAGGGAAGCAGAGAAATAGAACAAATTAATTTGTAGATAAGAATTTGTGAATGATTGAGGAATAAAGCAGCTTATACTTTCACAGAACTGAAAATGAATGGGATGTGAGGCACAGTGGGAATATCTAGTTTCAACTTTTCAAACAGAAGTCTGTCTCATATTAGGCCCTCTATAAATATTTATTTCATGAATGAATACTGTCAATTCAATTGTAATGTCAATCCAGACAGTGGAAGACCACAACTTTTGACTAGTGGCCCAAATAACATTGTAAGATGCTGTGAAATGCTAAGAATAGTGCTTGACACAGAAAGTTTTATATAACTGTTGGCTATTAGTATCACAGCTATTTTTTTATTATCATTACTGGTATTACTAGTATTCTTCTCTTGGTTTGGAAAAAATTCTCTGGTGGAAAATATGGTCTCTCTGAAAGGAGCATGGCTTGATCTTGAGGGGTGGCATATAGAAGGAAAACTTGACTACTTTGGCAGTATTAGCTGATTCTCAGAAAGCTTACCTACATAGTAAAAGCACATTACATTTCAACACTTAGGAAAACTAAACATGATTTTTTCACCTCTGCAATAACCCCATGAGATATTGCAAGGAGGTATTTTCTATGGTGTGTTAACTTTTTCAATTGCCACTTTGAGAAAAATATATTATCAATTGAAGAAATCCAGTACCATCTTCCATTTATGTATTCAAATTAACAGTTCATGACAAGCTCTCAAATATCTACAAATAACTAAAGGTCGTAATTGTTCCTATTTTATTCTATTATTATTTTTAAAAATAAATTTATTTATTTATTTTTAATTTTTGACTGCGTTGGGTCTTCCTTGCTGCGCTCGGGCTTTCTCTAGTTGGGGCGAGTGGGGGCTTCTCTTCGTTGCAGTGCACAGGCTTCTCATTGCGGTGGCTTCTCTTGTTGCGGAGCATGGGCTCTAGGCGCGTGGGCTTCAGTAGTTGTGGCATGTGGGCTCAGTAGTTGTGGCTCACAGGCTTAGTTGCTCTGCAGCATGTGGGGTCTTCCCGGACCAGGGCTTGAACCCATGTCCCCTGCATTGGCAGGCGGATTCTTAACCACTGTGCCACCAGGGAAGTCCTGTTCCTATTTTGGAGATGGGCAAACTGAAGCTCAGAGAGGTTACCTGGTTTGATTGACTAGAATAATAAATTTGGGGGTGCTGGGACTAAAACCAAGATCCTTTGCTACCTAGTCTTTTATTCTTAGTGAACAACAGGTATTTAAGGAATCTTCTCTAGGGAATTTAATCTCATTTGAGAAATAGGGGTTCCCCCAACCCCGTTTTTTCTCTGCTGACTCAGCAAGGTGAAGAGGAAAAGGCACAAAAGAGGACAATGCATTTGATAGAAATTAATTCTTTGCAATAATGACTGTCTTAGTCCATAGACTGGGTGGTATATAAGCAACAAAAATTTATTGCTCACAGTTCTGGAGGCTGGGAAGTCCAAGATCAAGGTGCCAGCATATTAGGTATATGATGACACCACTTCCTGGATCATAGATGGCTATGTTCTCCCTGTGTCCTCACAAGGTGGAAGGAATAAGGGAGCTCTCTGGCATCTCTTTTATAAGAGCACCAATCCCATTCATGAGGGGCTGCCCTCACAATCTAATCACCTCCTCAAGGTACCACCTCCAAATACCATCCCTATGGGGATCAGGTTTCAACATGTGAATTTGAGGGGGACACAAACATTCAGTCTATAGCAACGACAAAGTTTCATCTTGTATGAATGAATAATAATAATGATAATAACAAGAGTTAAACAGATAGCATTTATGTGCCAAGCACCATTCTAAACACTTTAATTTGTTCAATCTTTATAAGAAAGCTTTAACATAAAAACTAGCATTATCTCAACTTTACATGTGAAGAAACTGAGGCACAGAAAGGCTAACTGACTTTCCACTGGGACACAGACAGAAAATGGTAGAGCTAGTATTCTAACCAAAGCTAGACAACTCCAGAGTGTATGCCCTTAGCCATGAATGCGAGAAACCAGTCCCTTAGACCTGGACCCTGGTAGATAGTCAGGAACTGCTCCTGGATCCAGAACACTATTTTACTTTAAGGAAGCCAAATTTTATCTTCTGATAATTTAATTTCTATCATTTTGTTTCCTTTAAGTGTAAGTTAATTTTGCATTTAAACTGTCCTAAGTTGGCTGCAATGTTATATTGTACATATATGTCCAGAAATTATTTCATAACATAATATTTTTAAAACCAAAATTAATATTGAGAAAAGGTACATTTTTATTAGATGACCTTCAAATATGGGTTTCTATGGATTGAATAAATAATTACAAATTTATCATGTGAGAGTCCATACTGTTTTGTACTGTAAAGATAAGACCCTGCTCAAAAACACTGAAAGGCCATTCATATATGCCTCAACACTCAGATCTCTGATTTACTCTTTAATTAATAACTTAAAATGTTTTGTAAATATGAATGGGGTATCCACTCCTCTACTTCAGAGCTGTGAGAAACTACAATTTGAACAAGTCCTTATTCAACTGCTTATAATCTATTAAATAGTAATCACATGGTTCAACCTAATAAAATCATGTGTACTAAAACGTAAACTCCCTATGGGCAGGGTATTTTGTTGTTGTTTTTGCTTTGTTTTCTATTACATACTCAGCAACACCTAAAATAGTGCTTTGACATAGTAAATAATAATTTTCTTTATTTGTGGAATAAATGTAAATAATGAATTTTTTTAGAGACTTTTTTAAGAGCATGGCTTTTTAGAGACTTTTTACGAGCAGATTTGGGTTTCCAATAAAATTAAGAGGAAGGTACTTTGCCCATACACCCCCAGCCCCAACATATGCATAGACTCCCCCACTATCAACATCTCCCACTAGAGTTTATATTTGTTTTAATTGATGACCCTACATCACAATCACCTAAAGTCCATAGCTTACATTAGGGTTCACTCTTGCCTTTGTATATTTATGAGTTTGGACAAATATATAATGACATGTATTCATCATGATAGTACCATACAGAATATTTTTACTGCCCTAAAAATCCTTGTGCTTGCCTATTCATCTCTCCCTTCCCCAAACCCTTAGGATCCACTGATCTTTTCTACTGTCACCATAGTTTTGCCTTTTCCAGATGTTATACAGTTGTAATCATACAATATGTAACCTTTCCAAATTGACCTATTTCACTTAGTAATGTATACTTAAGGTTCTTTTATGCCTTTTTCTGGCTTGATAGTTCATTTCTTTTTTAGTCCTGTATAATACTCCAGTGTCTGGATGTGTCACAGTTTATTTATACATTCACCTGCTGAAGGATATCTTGATTGCTTCTAAGTTTTGGTAATTATCAGTAAAGCTGATGTAGACATTCATATGAAGATTTTAGTGTGAACATAAATTTTCAACTCCTTTGGGTAAATACCAAGGAGCATGATTGCTGGAACATATGGTATGAGTATGTTTCATTTTGTAAGAAACCACCAAGAAGTCTTCCAAAGTGACTGTACCATTTCATGTTCTTGTCAGCAATAAATGGAAGTTCCTGTTGCTCCATATCCTCACCAGTATTTGGCAGTGTCAGTGTTCCAGAGTTTGGTCATTCTACTAGGTATGTAGTGGTATTTCATTGTTGTTTTAATTTACATTTCCTTGATGACATATGATGTGGAACACCTTTTAACATGTTTATTTGTCATCTATTTTGGGGCTATTTTTGAATTAGGTTATCTTCTTATTTTTGAGTTTTAAGAGTTATTTGTATATTTTGGATAACAGTCATTTATCAGATATGTCTTTTGCAAATATTTTCTCCCAGTCTCTGCCTTGTCTTCTAATTCTCTTGGTATTGTCTTTCACACAGAAGTGTTTAGTTTTAATGAAGTCCAGCTCATCAATTATTTCTTTCACGTCTTTCATGTCATGTCTTGTGTTGTATCTAAAAAAAAAAAATCACTATATCCAAGGTCATCTAGATTTTATCCTATGTTATATTCTAGCAATTTTATAGTTTTATCTTTTACGTTTAGGTCTGTGATCCATTTTGAGTTTAGTTTTGTGAATGATGTAATGTCTGTGTCTAGATTCATTTTTTGCAGGTGGATGTCCAGTTGTTCCAGCACCATTTGTTGAAGAGACTGTCTTTGCTCCATTGTTAAAGATCAGTTGACTATATTTATTGGTCTATTTCTTCAATATCTATTCTGTTCCATTAATCTAGTGATCTATTCTTTTGCCAATACCTCACTGTCTTGATTACTATAGATTTAAAGTTAGGGAGCATCAGTCCTCCACTTTTGTTCTTCAATATTGTGTTGGCTACTCTGGGTCTTTTACCTCTCCATGCAAACTTTACAATTAGTTTGTCAATATCTAAAAAAAAAAAAAAAAAAAGATTTTCTAGTTTTTTGATTGGGATTTTATTGAATCTATAGATCAAGTTGAGAAAAACTGATGTCTTTACAATATTGAGTCTTCCTATCCATGAACATGGACTATCTCTCCATTTATTTAGTTTTTCTTTGATTTCATTCATCAGTTTTATAGTTTTCCTCATATAGATCTTGTATATATTTTGTTAGATTTATACATAAAGTATTTCATTTTGGGGGATGCTATTGTAAATGGTATTATGTTTTTAATTTCAAATTCCGCTTGTTTGTTGTTAGTATATGGGAAAACAATTGACTTTTGTATATTAACTTTGTATCCTGCAACCTTGCTATAATTGCTTATTAGTTCCAGGAGTTTTTTGGTCAATTCTTTCGAATTTTCTACAGATGATCATGTCACCTGCAAACAAAGACAGCTTTATGTCTTCCTTACCAATCTGTATGCCTTTTATTTTATTTTTTGCTATATTGCATTAGCAAGGATTTCCAGTACAACATTGAAAAGGAGTGGTGAGAGAGAACATCCTTGTCTTGTACCTGATATTTGTGGGAAAGCTTGGAGTTTCACACCATTAAGTTTAATGTTAGCTGTAGGTTTCTTGTAGATAGTCTTCATTACGTTGCAAAAGTCTCCCTCTATCAGCTTAGATTTTTTTTGAGCACTTACTATATATCAGCCACTGAGTTCAGCACTTTATGTGTACTGTTTCACTTCAGTCCTATGAATTTTGTAATATTATCTACCTTTTACAGTTACTTAGAGATGTTCAATCACTTTTCAAAAGTGATAGAGCTAGTAAATTGATCTAATAAGCTGACAAACAATACCTTCTTCACATCACAGCAGTCACTGTGTCTGCTCTTACCTCATAGTTCTTTATTTTCTGCTTCTTTTTTCTGTGTCCTCCCACTAGAATATTAAAAAATATGATGGCAGGGACTTCTCTGGTTTTTTCACCATTTAATTCCCAGTGTCCAAAATAGTGTCTGGTCCATAAATAGTTGCTAAATGAATAAATAAATTAGCAAATTGCATCTGAGTGCAGGTATTCAATTCTGGTGCATAAGCTCTTAATTATTGTATACTACTTGTGAAACTGAAACATGAAAGAGTCTTACTGAATACCCTCACCCTACGGACCAATATTGATCAGGTGATAGTGTTTTTTCCTAAGTGTCTATGGCTAAAAGTATGGGCAAAGGTGGATGGGTCCATACTGTGGAGCCACAATCCTGGGTTTGACAATATAGAATTACACCCAATGACTGGTATCACTGATTAAACCAGACTGTAAGAATTGAAACACAGAAGAAAAACCTGAAATTAAAAAAAAAGAATGTCTTTATATATTTACAAACTAGTTTAAACCAAAGAACAAAGAGACTTTTGCTATTAATCTAAACTTGTTGGCTGCTGTAAATCATTATTACTCTTGAGATTGTCCTATTATTTCAAAATTGTGAGCTATATGAAGTTAAAATTAGTAAGGGGATTTGAGTCTCTGTATTTCCCAGCTGGATTTCTTTTAACCTGAATAATTTGTATGTATACACTCAGCGTTTTGATTTTGTAATTTTAATGCCAGTTACAAAACAGTCAAGTTACAGCACTAAGTTAATTAGTAGAAACCACAGAAGTATTCCAACAACAGGACCTTGGTGGCATTCCAAAGAAATCAAAGGCAAAGGTAATAATGTTTGGTTAGATTCAAGCTATATGGCTGTTTAGAGTAAGTTCATTCTATACTACTTGCCTAAGGTCAGTCCAGGAATCTCCCCATTTGTGTTTCCAGGATGATACCTTACCATCATAATTAGCTATGTTCTACTCTGTGCAATTGCTGATACTGTACATGTAAGTTTGTTTAGAGCTGGTTCCATAACAAAGAGATTCAAGAAAGCATCTTTATTAGTTTTTCAAAGTAATACATGCCCTGAAAGATATATGTGGGAGAAAAAAAGCATTAATAAAACTGGAAAATATAACTCATATTATTTATGTGTATCCCCAGACAGTTATCCATGGAAAAAGTTTGAAAAACTTAAAATTTATGATATTTAAAAAAAAACACAAAACTCAGTTTCTTCACTCAGCAAGCCAAAGAGGACATTTTCATTTCCCACCATAGTAAATGCCAATTACTAAGGACTTATTTGCCAATAACTTAGTTATATTATTTCTAATCCTCATTACAAACATACAAATAGCAATAATTTTGCCCATTCTTAACAGGAAACTAATGTATTTGCCTAGAGTCACATTACTAGGTTTGGAAGCCTGCTTTGTGGGACTCCAAGGCATATACTCTAAAATATAGAGTGAATAGCTTGTGATTACTAAAGTATATGGGGTTTTTTTTCCTAATAAGGTCTGCTTCTGGGTCACCTGAAAGATCTGCTAACGAGTGTCTTTTGATGATGATAAGCTTCATGTCTAGTCTATCATTTGGGATTTTTTTCTGAAAAGAAACAGGTATTCTCTTTTCATACTTGTTAAGCTATATTTTAGTCTATATCTTTCTTTCAATAGTCACATTAGGAGAGAATGAAGAAATCGAGATCATCTTTCATGAAGAAGTAAAATACAACTATATCCAATAGATTGGAGAGGGGAGTGTGGATTATTCTGTTACCAGCAGAGCCAGTTCTTCCATTCACTCAGGATATCCAGTGCGTACTATGAACCAGATGCTATACCAGGAAAGAATGTTGATGATCTAACATAAGCTGTCTCATCAAGAGACCCCCATAACCTTATGAAAGTAAAGCTTCATATTTTCAGGTAAAATTGGAGAAATAGCATTCATTTCAACATTTAAATAAGTATCTATTATTTTGCAAAGTACAATGGCCTGGGGTAGTAAAGCTTTCATAGTCTTTGGAGCCAGACAGACCTAAGATCCAATCTATCTGTTACTCTTTCTTTTATAAGGTCAACTGAGATAAATTGTTTAACTGCCCTAGGTCTCCATAATCTCATCTATAAAACTGAGATCATGGAACTCATTAAATGAGATAGTGTGTGATAAAATCTGGCACTTAATCGATGCTATCATTATTGTAACTGAGACACAACCTTAGGCAAATTCTAGTTAAACTTTCTAAATTTTTGGCAAAGAACGTGAGAACCAAAGATTTTCTTGGTGGTATTTCAAAGTTACAAAATAAGGCTGAGACATCATGGTCTAGTGCCCATAACTCCTGATGTCTATTAGTTCAATGCTGAGTATTTTATACTTTAAAAAAACATCTGATGGAGATAGCATGCCTTTAACGAGGGTTAAGTTCTGGTTTCTCCCTCCCTCCTTCCTTCCCTATCCCCCTCTGCCTCCTTCCCCTAACCTTCCTCTCTCCCTCATAATGTTATTCAGTAAATTGAAAGTTGTATCAGAATATACCAAAGGAATGTGAGTACTAGAGTGATTTTTTTACTTGACAAACTAATGAATGGCTCAGAGTTAGAGAAGTAGCTGGAAATAGCTTGCCTCAAAAGTTGGTAACTCCTGCCTTTTTAATCTGCCTTCTCGATTTCATATTAACAAGAATACCATTAACAAAGCGGTAATTCACAGGCACACATTATCACTTAGATCTTTCTTCTGCTTCACAACCTGGGAATGGCAGTCAGCTGATGTTAAAGGACTCTGGATCATTTGGAAATATCTATATAACCTTGATCTCTCCTGTCTCAGGGAGATATTATCACTCTATTGGCCCTGAATGAACACTCAGTTTCTGAGACAGCTTGACTCCTAGGGATGTGGGGAGGTCATTGCACTTGGGGAGTCATTCTTTCAGAACTAAATCATCTTATCCTCAGACTTCTTTCTTACTTTCATCATTTAGGAAGCAGAAACCCTGACATTTCCACAACAGAGTCTATTAGGTGTTGCCTTTTCTGTAGATGTCATTAAATACATCCTTTCCTTCTTGGATTTCCTTTTGACAATCCTGATCCATATCATTTTTTCCCTTGTAATTATTCATATCAACAATTCAAACCAGGCTCATCATGCCATAATACATTTTGTTGCAACATGATATGATGAAAAGTGATGTTGCAAAATTCTGAATCAATACACTGCATCCAGACTTGATTGTTAAAATTGAATTGAATACTAAGGCTACTTTTTCATCTAAAATGCTAATATAAATGGAGGCTCCAATGAATAGTAATGTTGCCAGGTCAGAAAATTTTTTCCTGTATATAATAATCCTTTTTGATATTTATTTAGTTATTTAGGACAAATATCAAGGTGAAATTAAAACCATATTTCAGATGTGTGCAAGTCTCTTTATAATCTACTCATTTTAAAAAGACTATGATAAAGAGTCATTAACATATGTTGCTTTATAGTGTTTATGATTATTGGGGAACAATTAAGTTAGTTTTTTAATATACTTCTTAGAAATTTTGGAAAAATACATTCCAATGTTTAAAAGAAAAAAAAATGGAGAGAAGAAAATAGTTTTAAGAAGCTTATATTTAGATGAATGGCGCACCATGGTTACAAAGCAAAGATAATTCACTTTTACACCCATCCTAATACTCAAATATCAAGTGATTTGGCACTCCATAGGCCACCCACCTGTAAAATACATTTCTCCATTATATCTGGAAGTTCTGTCCCATTTTATTTGCTACAGAACTATAGAATTATTTCTTATGGAAACTCTTCAGTCTGAGTTCAATAATACACATTGTGTGCAAAAAAGTCATGAAAGAGTAATCACATTGTATTAAGTCAAAAGATAAAAAATAAGTTCTACCTATTGACATAATAGAATGCTATAATGCAAGTAGCATAGTGAATGGAAAATAGCCTGGATTTTAAAACTCAACTCTGCCACTAAGAGTTTGGTGACCTAGGAAAAATTACCTAACTCCTTCAATATCATTTTTCTTATTTTTAAAAATGAGAACAAAAAACAATCGCTTTTATCTCCAACTATATTATACTATATGCTTTTAGACTGTACCATTAAGGAGAGAAAATTGTTTGTTTCTCAGGAGTTGTAGCAGATAAACTGAGGAATTCAGCAACCATTCTTTGACTTTGGCATGCAGGGGTCCCACATCCTCATTCTCTAAATTCAGCCCAGTGTATAAGCAGTGGTTGTAGGGGTCTGAGTAATGTGGCATCGATTTACGTCCTTAGCATGTCACCTGGTTTCCTTATTGTCTTTTTTTCCATTTTCTTCTCTTATTAGTACCCTCTCTATTCAAAGATTTGTTTTTTAGAAAAGAGAAATATAAAAGTAGTTAAAGGTAGTTTATCTCACTGAGTAGAGACTTCAGTGGTATACATAACAAAGAATACAGATATATATTATATTATATTACTATAATATTATATATTATAATATATAATGTATAATATATTTTGTATATTATATAATATTATATATTGTAATATTATATTACATATTATATAATATTATATTATATAATTAGTCCAGGGAAGTCACTAAAGAAGTAAACTACAACAATGACAAAATGCATAGAAAATCGTGGGGTGATGTCTGATTATTATAATTGCCACATTATTTTATTTAAAGTGTTCAATTTGCAACAAAAATATGAGACACACAAAATATGGTCCATACATAATATAAAAAGCAGTCAAAGAAACTGTCCATAAAGAAACCCAGACATTGGATTTACTAGACAAATACTTCAAATCAGCCATTTTAGGTATGTTCAAAGAACTGAAGGAAAATATGTCTAAAGAATTACAGAAAAGTATGAAAATGATGTCTCCAAATGAAGAATATCAATAAATATATAGAGATTATTAAAAAAAGAGAGAACCAAATAGAAATTCTGAATAACAAATAAAGCATTTACTAGAGGCATTCAAAATCAGCTTTGAACTGGCAGAAGAAAGAATAAGGGAATTTGAAGATAGGTCAATTGCAATTGTCCAATCTGAGGAAACAAAAAGTAAAAGAATAAAGAAAATTAACAGGATCTCAGAGACCTATAGGACAACATCAATTGTACCAACATATACAAATTGGGATCCTTAGAAAAAGAGAAAAGGAATGGAAAAAACAATAATTAAATAAATAATGGCCAAAATCTTCCCAAATTTGATGAAAAGTATTAATCTGCACAACCAAGAAGCTCAACAAACTCCAGTAGGATAATTAGGAACATCACTGTCAAATTGTTGAGAACCAGATCCAAAGAGAATCTTAAAAGCAATGAGAGCAAAAGCTAATCATCGTGTACAAGGAAACCTCAATAAGAATAGCAACTGACTTCTCAACAGAAACCATGGAGAACAGAAGGCAGCAGGATGACATAGTCTAAGTACTAAAAGAAAAAACAAAAAACTATGAACGAGCAATTCTATATCCAGCAAAACTGTCCTTCAAAAATGGAGATATTAAGACATTTCCAGATAGACAACAGACCTGCCCTAGAAGAAATACCAAAGGGAGTTCTTCAAAATCAAAGAACAGTAGAGAAAACCTCAAATCTACACAATAATGGCACAAAAGACTGGGAGGATATGGAAGTATAAAGGAACAAACTTTTTGTACACTGTTGAAATCAAGTTGGTATTCATCTGAACTAAACTGTTTTAAGATATTAATTGTAATTTCCAGGTAAACTATTGTGATAATAACTCATAAAAATTAGTAAAAGAAACAAGATTTCTGCTTCTAGGAAGATGGAGTAAGCACGTTTTCCTTATTTCTTTCACTAAATACAACCAAGAACTCTGGACATTATATGTAAACAAACATAAGAAGACTGAAAAGTGAAGAGAAGAAGGAAGATCAGCTAGGGATCTTGGGTCCAAGAACAATATGGTAGTGAGTTCTCTGTGTTTTCTTTTTGCCCCCTGTATCCCAGACTTGGAGGTGAACATGTCGATAACCTAGAAATACCAATGGGTGCAGATTATAAACAACGATAACAACAGCCTGCTCTCTCTAGCCACAAGAAAGGGAAGCCTAGCAAGATAGGAAACTTATAGACAATAACTGCTTTACTCCAGCCAAACAGAAAAAAACTACAGAAAAATCTATGGCTACATTCCCATCCATATCAGGAAAAGCTGAGTGTGGCACTTAGACTTCCTCTTGTGAGCCTGTAAGGAGGTGCCCTACCACCCCTGGTGGGATGGTATCAAAGAAGGCCAAGTAAGAAGTAAGGACTTTCATTCCCACTGGATGGCAATGAAGCCCATCACCAGAGAGGCTAGTGGAGATTGAACTTTTACATCTACTCAGCATTAAAAAAGTGCCCTACCCACTCCCCAGTGGAGTGGTGTCAGGAGAGCCGAGTGGGGATAATGTCTTTCACCATCACCCAGTGGTTATAAGGCCACCCCCACCATAGTATCAATGGCAATCACATGGAGAGATCTAACAATAATAATGACACTCCCCTTTAGGGTCAGTGGAGGCTGAGTAGAGAATCTGGACTCCTATCTCTACCTGGCAATAATGAAGCAGCCCCTCTCCTTCCACTGTAGGAGTGGTGTCACAGAAAGGCAGCTAACACAGAAGATTTAAATAAGATCCAGAGTCTTATACATATTATGAACATGTCCTGGTTTAAATAAAAAATTGCTCATGATCAAGGACCAAGAAAATCTCAAACTTAATGAAAAAAGATAATCAATTGATGCCAGCATCAAGAAAAAGGAGATGTTAGAATTATCTTACAAGGATTTTAAAGCAGCCATGGTATAAATACTTCAACAGGTAATTGCAAATATGCTTGAAACAAATTAAAAATTAAAATGCCTCAAGAAAAGATTACAAAGTCCCAGTAAAGAAAGAAAAGATATAGAGAACCAAGTGGATATTTTATAAGAGAAAAATATAATAACCATAATTTTAAAGACTTAATTGACGTGTTCAGTGGCAAAATGGAAGGCCAAGGAAAAAAATCAGGAACTGGTAAATGAACAACAAAAATTACCCAGACTGAAAAACAGAGAGAAACTAAACTAAAGAAAAAAATAAAAAACAGTTAACAGAGCCTCAGAGACATGTTGAGACTATAACAAAAGATCTAACATTTGTATCATTGGAGTTCTGAAAGTAGAGGAGAAAGAGGTCAGGGCTAAAAAAGTACTCAAAAAAGTAATGGCTGAAACCATCCCAAATTTGGCGAAAACAAAAAGCATAAACCTACAGATTCAAGAAGCTGAGCAACCCCAAAAGGATAAGCCCAAAGAACTACATGCTAAGACACATCTTAATCAAACTTCTAAAAACTAAACATAAATTAAAAACTTTGAAAGCAGCCATTGAAAAATGACACCTTACTTATAGGGAAAAGACAATTAGAATGACAACAGAACTCTTACCAGAAATCATGAAGGCCAGGAAAACGTGGCACTACATCTTCTAAGTCCTGAAAGAAAAGAACTATCAACCTAGAATCCTATGCTAGCAGAAATATCCTTCAGAAATGACGGGGGAATCAAGACATTCTCAGATGAAGGAAAACTAATAGAATTTGTCACCAGCTGACTTACCTTAAATAAATGGCCAAAGGATGTCCTTTTCAATAGAAAGAAAACAATAGAAGAAGAAACTCTAGAAGACTGGGAAGGAAGAGAGAACGTGGCAAGGAAAACTATGGGTAACTAAATAGGCTTTCCTGTTGAGTTTTCTAAATTATGTTTGGCATTTGAGGAAACATTATAGTACTATTGTACTTCTGAATATATGTAGAGAAAATATTTAAGATATTATATATATTATAAACATGGGAGGATAAAGAGACATAAAGGGGAGGTAAGGTTTCTATAAATCACTTGAAATAATACATACCTAAAGATACCACTAAAAAGCTATATAAAGCCATATGCTCAAAAACACTATGGACAAATGAAAATGGAATTATCTTTTAGAGATATTCAAGTAGTATATAGGAAGGCAGGAAAAAGAAAACAGGGAGATGAAGAAATGGGAAGAACAAATGATAAACACAAACTACAGTGGCAGACAAGTTTAACATATTAATACTTATAGTATTTGAAAGAAACACAGGAAATTTACTTTTATGTGAAAATTAAGCAACACACTCTTAAATAACCAATTATATAAACTAGATGAAATTGAAAAATTTCTAGAAGAACATAAACTTCCAAAAGGGACTCATGAAGAAATAGAAAATCTGAGTAGATTGATAATAAGTAAAGAGATTGAATCAGTAATTTAAAACTTCCCACAAAGAGAAGCCCAGGCCCTGATGGCTTCATGGTGAATTCTACCAAACATTTAAAGGAAACAACACCAATTCTTCACAAACTCTTCCAAAATAGAAGAGCACGAAACACATTTCAACTCATTCTGAGTCCAGTATTACTCTGATACCAGAGCGGACCAAAGCATTACAGAAAACTACAGACCAAATCTAACACCTATTTAAGATAAAAACACTCAACGCTATGGAATAGAATGGAACTTTCATAACTTGATATAAATTATGTACAAAAAAGCCACAACTAGCATCACACTTAGTGGTGAGAGACTGAATGCTTTCCCCATAAGATCAGGAACAAGACAAGGATTTCTACTCTTATTGCTTCTATTTAACATTATAATGGGGCTTCTAACCAGGTCAATGAGTCAAGGAAAAGAAATTAAAGGATACAGATTTGAAATAAAGAAAGTAAACTCTATTTAAAGATTCCATAATCTTGAATGTAGAAAATCATAAGTAATACAAAAAATCTATTATAGTTAATGAGTTCAAGTTTATAGGACACAAGTTCAATATACAAAAATTCAATTATATTTGTAAACACTATCATGAATAATCTGAAAATGAAATTAAGAACACAGTTTTATTCACAATAGTACCCAAAAGAGTAAAACACTTTTAATAATCTAACAAAATAAGTGTAAAACTTTCACACTTAAATTACAAAACAACCCATCGAAACCCCTGCTGTCATTTTTGCAGACATTGACAAGCTGACCTTAAAATTTATATGGAAATTCAAGGGACCTAGAACAGCCAAGATACTCTTGGAAAGAAGAATAAAGTTGGAGAATTTATACTTTTAGATTTCAAAAATCTTCTACATTACTACAGTAGTCAAGACAATATCGTACTGACATAGGATAAACATACAGATCAATGGAACAGAATTGGAAATCAAGAAAAAACCTCACATTTATTGTCAATTATTTTTTGACAAGGATGCCAAGACAATATACAGGGGAAAGAATAGTCTTTTCAACAAATGTTGTTGAGGCAACTGGATTTTCACATGCAAAAAAAAAAATCAAGTTGAGCCCCTACTTCACACCAGGTAGGGGAATTAACTCAAAATGTATCACAGAACTAAGTGTAAGAGCTAAAAGTGTAAATCTCTCATAAGAAATCATAAGTATAAATCTTTATGACTTTTGATTAAGTAATGGTTTCTTAAACATGACACCAAAAGCACAAGCAAACATATTAAAAAAATAAATTGGATTTCATCATAATTAAAAATTTTCATGCTTCAAAGCATACCATAAAGAAAGTGAAAACACAATCCAGACAATGGAAGAACGTATTTGCAAAACACCTGAAAATGGTCTTATATCTAGAATACATAAAGAACACTTATAGCCCAACAATAAAAAAACAGTTAAAAATGGGCAAATAGTTTGAATAGACATTTCTCCAAAGAATATACACAAATGCCTGATAAACACATAAAAAGATGCTCAACATCATTAGCTATTAAGGAACTGTAAATCACAACCAAAGTGAGACTTCACTTCACACCCACTAGGATGACTATAATAAAAAAAGACAGACAATAGCAAATGTTGACAAGTATGTAGAGAAATCAGAACCCTCATATTAATCACAGGGATTTAAGATTGTGCAGCCACTGTGAGAAAAAATTTGACTCAAAATATTAAAAACAGAATTACCACATAACCTAGTATTTCCACTCCTAGGTATATACCCAAGAGAGTTGAAAACACATGCCCACACAAAAGCATGTACACAAATGTTCATAGCAGCATTACTCATAATAATCAGAAAGTGGAAACAACCCAAATTGCCCTTCAGCTGATGCCTAGACATACGAAATGTGGTATATCCATACAACATAATATGATCCCACCATAAAAAGCAATAAGGTACGTGGATGAATCTTGAAAAAAGTATGCCAAGTGAAAGAGCTCAGACACAAATGGCTAATTCATACTAATAGAAAGTAGTCTATTGGGGGAAGTGACTGCTAATGTGTATCTTTTAGGGTTTCTTTTTGAGATGATGAAAATGTTCCAAAATTAGATAGTAGTGATGATTGCACAACTTTGTGAGTATACTTTAAAACTTTGAACTGTACTTTTAAAAGTATGAATTTCATAGTGCGTAAATGATATCTCAATAAAGCTGTTATTTTTTAAAATGCGTAGGCACAAATAACATCCCCCCAGTCATGGATCTTTATAAAACCACTTTACATAGACTTTCTCAGTATAGGTCACTCAGGAAATACAGTGGATTAGAAACATGAACACAAATAGAGAGAGCTTTTAATAAAATAAAACAACCATTTCTTTTAAGATGAGATATTAGTAAACTACAAGTTCCATCTGTGCTTCCTACTTGTAGAATAGTCTTAAATTTATTATTTGGCCAGCAATGTCAATAGAAGTTGACAGCAGCAATATTCTCAATAAACCTATTAGCTGATTCTGCTGAATTTTAGTTAAATATACTCCTGCATATAGCTAGTTTCATTTTCCTGCTTTGTAAGTAATTATAACTCACTAATACTTTTAACAAATATAACTCATATTCCCATCGATCTCTTTCTTTATGATTCCATTTATTGACACCTCACAATAATTCCATTGCTTTTTTTTTTTTTAATTTATTTTTGGCCGCCTTGGGTCTTTGTTGCTGCGCAGGCTTTCTCTAGTTGCAGTGAGCAGGGGCTACTCTTTGCTGCGGTGCACGGCCTTCTCATTGCGGTGGTTTCTCTTGTTGCGGAGCACGGGCTCTGAGCGTGTGGGCTTCAGTGGTTTTGATGCATAGGCTCAGTAGTTGTGGCGTGGGCCCTAGAGTGCAGGCTCAGTAGTTGTGGTGCACGGGCTTAGTTGCTCCGCGGCATGTGGGATCTTCCCGGACCAGGGCTCGAACCCGTGTCCCCTGCCTTGGCAGGCGGATTCTTAACCACTGCGCCACCAGGGAAGTCCCTCCGTTACTTCTTAAGTCATGCTAATAACTTGCATTCAAAATTAACATCTGTTTATAATGTATTTTATCAGAAGGTTAGTTGTGGTTTATTTAGGAGAAAATGCAAGACAGAAGGCCTAAACACTCTATTACTGTAATACTATTCTGTTTCTATTGCTTTTAATTCTACATTAAAATTTAAGTACTCTAACTCTTGGGAGAAAGAACAATTTACTTCATACTACATATCAGGTAAGACTGAGAAGTTCAGCTTAAGCCAAAAAAAATTATATTCTTCTCTTACATAAAAGAAGTCCATGACTGGTAGAGTGGCCTCACAATGTATACTTCTAGTTCTCTTCATTCCATTCTTCCATTCAGTCACAATTTTACACACACTTATAATTCTAAGAATAAAAAGGGCAAACCATATTGAAATGATTATCATCCTCCATAAACAGTGAAATAATTGTCCTCATTACATATGCATGAGATGCATATTATTACTTCTTAAAAATTAATTTTTAAATGAAAATATATCTACCCAAGTTTAAAAATCAAACATTATTAATATGTTTATTATACTAATAGTAAGAAAAATCCTGATATTAAAAACCATCTTCTGGCCTGTCCCTCCCTATTTACCAGTTATTACCCGGGGGCAACCACTTTCAAGTCTTTAGCTGTTTCTTCTGATATTTATATCCATTTATCTAAATAGAAAATATATACTATTTCTTCTTAATTTAATCATTTTCTCATTATCTATTGCCTTCCCCGTATGGTAGTTAAGAAGATATCTCTCTACTCTACTTCCTCCAATCTCACCTTCCCCATTCCCTCAAAACAGTTGGTATTGATTAGGGGTTTTTTTGGTTAAAGTAATAGTCACAGTTAACATTATTAAGACACCTATATCACTCCTTGTATCTCCCTTCTTGTTCAGTTTTTTGTTTCTGTTATAGTTATTCATTTTCTCATTGGCTTAGTTTTCTATGTAAGCATTACAATTATTCCATGCTGCTGTGAATTTGTCAAATAAGCTATCAATAATTTTCTCCTAATATTCAAACACAACAAATAATCTATCATTTGTATTTACTTCCTGGACCATCCTCCCTTCCTCATGCAGCTTTCTGCTCTGATTGTAGAGTTTTGTTCCCTAGACAGAGAACAGAGGCTTTCCAGGAACTTCCTTTGCTATTGTTCTCTCTAGGATACTTCTTTTCTGGACCCTTTGCCTTACTTTCTTTTTTATTGAATCCCTCATTTTGCTGAACGAGGAACATCCTCTTGCTTGAGTTGTTGTTGTTGCCATTATTATTACTGGATGTCTAGAAATGACATTTTTATGACATTTTATTTTACCCTTATACTTATTTTTTTTTTGCCTGGGTATAGAATTCTAGGTTAAAAAAAATAGTGTGATTTTTTTTTTTTTCTCAGAAGTTTGAGGGCATTTACTTCTAGTATCTAGTTGAGAGTTGTTGGTTAAAAGTATGATGAAATTCTGAATCCCATTTTTTTGCTAATTGATGTATCCTTCACTTTGGAAGCTGTAGTGACTTCTCTTTATCCTGGTGTTTGTCTTGGTGGTGTGACTTGCTGATGGTCTTTTTCATTTGTTTTCCTGGGACCATCAAGGAGCCCTTTCAGTTTTAAGAATGATGTACTTTCCTTGATATATTCTACTGCTAATTTTGTCCCTTCTTTTTTTCTGTCCTTTTTTCCTGTCCTTTTTTCTGGACTTGTACCTACTCTTGGTTAGATATTGGACCTCCTAGATCAGAATAGTCATTTTCTTATTTTATCTGACCTATTTTCCATCTTTTTGTCCTGTGTTTCCCTTTGAATGATTACCTTGACTTTATCTTCCTTGGTTTCAGTGCCTTACCCTCACACCATCCTGTTTCTGTGCTTGTTCTGAACTGTCCCTAGTCCTGCATAAAGGATACATTAGTCAGTGTTCTCCAGAGAACAGAACCAATAGTGTGTATATTATATGACAGAGAGGTTTATTTTAAAGAATTGGCTCACGCAATTGGTTGGGGTAGGGGTGGGGTGGGGGGGCTTTAAGACTGAAATTCGCAGAGCAGGCTGGCTTACAGGCTGGAAATTGTAACAGGAGCTGATGTTGTATCTTGAATCTGAAAGCAGTTTGGAAGCAGAAGAAAATACCTAGGTCTTGTCTCTTAAGGCCTTCAACTGATTGGGTGGGGCCCACTCACATTATGGCAAGTAATCTGCTTCATTCAAAGGTTATTAAAACATAACCACAAATCTGATTTCTTTTTCTATGAGTTTGTTTTTAAAGTATAATTGACCTGCAATACTATGTTAGTTCCTGTTACAAAACATAGTAATTCAGTATTTCTATACATTTCAAAATGATCACCATGTTAAGTCTAGTTACCATCTGTCACCATGCAAAGATATTATATAATTATAGACTGTATTCCCCACACTGTACACTTCATACCCATGACTCATTTATTTTGCAGCTGGAAGTTTATACCTCTTAATTTCCCGCACCTATTTCTCTCCTTCCCTCACCACCCCGCTTTCTGGCAACCACCTGTTTGTACTCTGAATCTATGGCTCTGTTTCTGTTTTTTTATGTTTGTTCATGTGTTTTGTTTTTTATATTCCATGTATAAGTGAAATGATACAGTATTTGTCTTTCCCTGTTTGACTTATTTCACTTAACATAATACCCTCTAGATCCACACTGTCACAAATGGCAAGATTTCATTCTTTTTTATGGCTGAGTAATATTCCATTATATAATATACCACATCTTTTTTATCCATTCATCTATTGATAGGCACTTAGGTTGCTTCCATATCTTCGCCACTGTAAATAATGTTGCAATGAACATAGACATGCATATATCTTTTCAAATTAGTGTTTTCATTTTCTTCAGATAAATACCCAGGAGTGGAACTGCTGGATTGTATGCCAAAATATAGTTCTATTTTTAATTTTTTGAGGAATCTCCGTACTGTTTTCCATAGTGGCTGTACCAACTTACATTCCCATCAACAGTGCAGTGGGTTCCCTTTTCTCCACATCCTCGCCAACATTTGTTTGCTGTCATTTTGATAACAGCCATTCTGACAGGTGTGAGATATCTCATTGTGGTTTTGATTTGCATTTCCCTGATGATTAGTGATGTTGAGCATCTTTTCATGTGCCTGTTTGCCATCTGTATGTCTTCTTTGGAAAAATGTCTGTCCAGAACCTCTGCCCATTTTTTAAATCAGGTTTTCATGTTGAGTTGTATGAGCTCTTTGTATATTTTGGATGTTATCCCCTTGTCAGACATATCATTTGCAAATATCTTCTCCCATTCAGTAGACAGACTTTTCATTTTGTTAATAGTTTCCTTTGCTGTGCAAAACCTGTTTAGTTTGATGTAGTCCCTTTGTTTATTTTTGCTTTTGTTTCCCATGACTGAGGAAACAGACCCCCCAAAAATATTAATAAGACTAATGTAAAACAGCATACTGCCTATGTTTTCTTCTAGAAATTTTATAGTTTCAAGTCTTACATTTAAGTCTTTAATCCATTTTGAATTTATTTTTGTTCATGCTGTCATACATATATATTTTTTAATGATACCTCCAAGTCCAATTCAATGTCACAGATTTTTCCCTCTTCCATATTTGTGTCTTTTTTTTTCCACAGTGAGAACCTGGTTCCTAACAACATCAATATCTGTATTCATTTGCTCATACTCCTATGATATTTCTAAAATAGATTCTGAGTTTCTTCACCCATATGTAGACATTCCCTTCCTATGCTGTAAGTCAAACTTCAAAACTAGCATAACTTTTTTCAGGACACTAACAAATGATTTTATCAATTAGTGTGTTTTCAGCTACAAGAAGGAGAAAACCCTGATTCAAGCTGTCTTTAAAGTAACAAAGTTATTTATTTATTTATTTGCTTGACAAATACTGAGTACCTACCATGCACCAGCTACTGATCTAGGCTTTGGAGATATAACTGTGAACAAAACAATGTCCTTGCTTCATAGTGTTTACATTTTAGTGGGAATGCAGACAATAAGTAAACAAACAAATGAATACAATATTTTATTATGTAACTGGAAGTTCATTGTAGGGTATGTGCTCCAGAGTTGGTATGTGAATTGTCAATTATGCTCCCACTCACCTTGCTCTAATCTGTGATCCTTGGTACCAGCTACATATTCCGGGAGGTAGCAATATGGATGCAAAATTGCCTGACATCTATTCTTTCAGTGCAAAAAGGTAAGCTATTCTTTCTTGTTGCTCTCATTTGAGAGACAGAAAACTTTTCCCAGATCCCTCAGTTGGCTTTTTTTTCACAAGATTAGGGTCACACATCCATTTCTGAACTAATTATTGGTCAGGAAAAAAAGGAATTATTGGCTTAGAAAAATAATCTGAGATGGAATGGATGTTGGTGAGTCAACTGCATTGTCTACTTCAATGGCTTTACACTAATATATGCATAATAAATAGATTTTAAATGTAAAGGTATTTTTTAGTAAATGGCTTTTTTTTTTCTCTCTCTATTATAGAAGTCCCTGGAGAGAGAGGGGAAAAATGGATTCAGAGGATTTCATCACCCCTCTTTTATTCATAATAAGCAAACATTAAATAGCTCTCTTTGAGAATCTTCTTTGTGTCTTATTTTATTACAATCTTCCTGGATAATTTTTCCTTCCAATTTCAATTAATTTGAAAACAATCTAGTCATAAATTTATTATAAGGAGAAGTCATAGCTTCAACTAACTTTTAAAATATATTCCAAGTGTTAGAAATTATGTGGAAAGTACATTCATAGAAGGGAAGTCATTTAATTTCTGACACATAGACCAAAAGGCAAACTAATTAAATTCAGTCTGATAAACATAAAATGTAGCTGTTTTATAATAGGAATGGGTACTTTTTCTGTATTTGTTGCTGAGAATACATGATTTATTTTATATTTATTTATTAGAATCCATGCCATTTGAAACAGTTGAAAACTTCACTTGCTTTGCTTGAGCCCACTTTTCATTAATATTATGGTTGGTTTCCAGGAAAGATATTTATTACTAACAACAGTGAGTATTTTTAACTAGCACTACATTGGTTGCATCTAAGTAATGCTTCACTGCTGTGCCGAGAAAACACTGGCAACATTGTTTAAAAGCAAACTAATTTTTAAAAAGAGTATCCAGTATAGATATTTAACATTTATTAATGTCATCTTTATTTCTGGATTTAACATTTATAAAGTATGCTAGTAGGCTTAACTCTGAGTAACATACATACTTAACAGTGTAAGAAAAGAAGTAAGGTAGAGAATATTTCTGATTTTCACCTAATTATTATATGTCTTTTGAGTACTACAAATGAGTGAGAGCTAGAAATTGCATATGAGTGCTAAGGAATTGCATCACATATAGGTTTCCTTTTAAAATCAATGCACAAATCGAAAATCAAGATGAGAATACTACTGAGTATGATGTTAGCTGTGGGCTTATCATATATGGCCTTTACTGTGTTGAGGTATGTTCCCTCTGTGCCCACTTTCTGGAGAGTTTCTGTCATAAATGAAGGTTGAATTTTATCAAAGACTTTTCTGCATCTATTGAGATGATCATATGGTTTTTATTCTTTAATTTGTTAATGTGGTGTATCACACTGATTGATTTGTGGATACTGAAAACAGCGAAAAGCTGAAAGCATTTCCTCTAAGATCAGGAACAAGACAAGGATGTCCATTCTCGCCACTTTTATTCAACACAGTTCTAGAAGTCCCAGCTGCAGCAATCAGAGAAGAAAATTTTTTAAAAAGGAATCCAAATTGGAAAAGAGGAAGTAAAACTGTCACTGTTTCCAGATGACATGATACGATACATAGAAAATCCTAAAGACGCTACCAGAAAACTATTAGAGCTCATCAATGAATTTGGTAAAAGTTGCAGGACACAAAATTAATACACAGAAATATCTTGCATTTGTATACACTAACAACAAAAGAAAGAGAAATTAAAGAAACAATCCTATTTACCAGCACATCAAAAACAATAAAATACCTAGGAATAAACCTACCTAAGGAGGTAAAAGACCTGTACTCCGAAAACTATAAGATGCTGGTGAAAGAAATCAAAGATGACACGAACAGATGGAAAGATGTACTGTGTTTTTGTATTGGAAGAATCCATATTGTCAAAATGACTATACTACCGAAAGAAATCTACAGATTCAATGCAATCCTTATCAAATTATCAATGGCATTTTTCACAGAATTAGAACAAAAATTTTTACAATTTGTACAGAAACACAAAAGACCCTGAATAGCCAAAGCAATCTTGAGAAAGAAAAATGGAACTGGAGGAATCAGGTTCCCTGGCTTCAGACTATACCACAAAGCTACAGTCATCAAAACAGTATGGTACTGGCACAAAAACAGAAATACAGATCAATGGAACAGGATAGAAAGCCCAGAAAAAAACCCACGGATCTACAGTCAATTAATCTATGACAAAGGAAGCAAGGATATACAATGGAGAAAAGACAGTCTCTTAAATAAGTGGTGCTGGGGAAACTGGACAGCTGCATGCTAAAGAATGAAATTAGAACATTCTCTAACACCATACACAAAAATAAACTCAAAATGGATCAAAGACCTAAATGTAAGACTGGACACTATAAAACTCTTAGAGGAAAACATAGGCAGAACACTCTTTGACATAAATCACAGCAACAGCTTTTTTGATCCACCTCCTAGATTATAAAAATAAAAACAAAAACAAACAACATGGGACCTAATCAAACTTAAACGCTTTTGCACAGCAAAAGAAACCATAAACAAAATGAAAAGACAACCCACTAAATGAGAGAAAATATATGCAAACAAAGCAACCAACAAGGGATTAATCTCCAAAATACACAAACAACTCATGCAGCTCAATATCAAAAAAAACAAACAACTCAATCAAAAAACGGGCAGATGATCTAAATAGATATTTCACCACATAATATATACAGATGGTCAACAGGCACATGAAAAGATGCTCAAAATCACTAATTATTAGAGAAATGCAAATCAAAACTACAATGAGGTATCACCTCATCCTGGTCAGAATGGCCATCATCAAAAAGTCTACAAATAATAAATGCTGGAGAGGGTGTGGAGAAAAAGAAACCCTCCTATGCTGTTGGTGAGAATGTAATTTGGTGCAGACAGTATGGAGAACAGTATGGAGGTTCCTTTAAAAATTAAAAATAGAGATACCATATGATGCTGCCATCCCACTCCTGGGCATATATCCAGAGAAAAACATAATTCGAAAAAATACACACACCCTAATGCTCATTGCAGCACTATTTACGATAGCCAAGACATGGAAACACCCTAAATGACCATCAACAGATGAATGGATAAAGAAGATGTGGTATATTTATACAATGGAATATTACTCATCCATAAAAAAAGAATGAAATAATACCATTTGCAGAAACATTGATAGACCTAGAGATTATCATACTAAGTGAAGTAAGCCAGAGAAGGACAAATGTCATATGATATCACTTATATGTGGAATCTAAAAAAAAAAAAAAAAGATACAAATGAACTTATATACAAAACAGAAAAACAAAAACCAAAATTTTTCTTTGGCCAGAGAAAACAAATTTATGGTTACCAAAGGGGTAAGGGGGGGAGGGATAAATTAGGAGTTTGGGATTAACATATACACACTGCTATATATAAAATAGATAACCAACAAGGACATACTGTATGGCACAGGGAACTATACTCAGTATTTTGTAATAAGCTATAAGGGAAAAGAATCTGAAAAAAAGATATATATGTATGTATAACTGAACCACTTTGCTGTATACCTGAAACTAACACAACACTGTAAATCAACTATACTTCAACAAAAGAAAAGAAAAAAAAGATGAGAATTCTGCCAGTATAAAGCCTTCAATGCCACTAATAATCTTTGTTTTAGCTTTTCATATATTACTTATGAGCTAGGAAGAGTAAAATGATATTAATCTTATCAGAAATTTCTACCTAAGTTAGTGCTGTGTTCTACCAAATAGTCATCTTGAAAAGCAACGCTTCTCCTTCAATGATGCTGTTTTTCCATATTATTCCATTTGTAATGCCTCTTTTTAGAATCCTTATGGTATACATGAGAAACTAGTTTAATTGCATTAAAGTCATGTCTTTAATTTTTTCCCCACAAATGTTATCTTACAGTTTGATCACCACATAATCACAAATCATTTGCTCATCTCTCCATTAGATTTGGATCCAAGTGACATTCAGTCATTCAAAAAATAAGTAGATAAAATCTAACCTCAGTAGAGGAAAGTTCGCTTATCTTGGTAATTATTTTGAAGATAAAATACTCATTTGAATCTCACAATACTGAAAGTTGTGGGGGAAAGACTCATTTTCAAATATTTAAACACTGAACATATAAAAAATCAGTGCCTCAAGTAAATAATAGTATCGCCTGGAATATTAAATATACATATATTATTCTTATGAGCATAAAGGATGCTGATAGGGAGGGTTAAGTGTGGTTTTAGTATTTGAAACAAATACTAAATACATATGACAGGAATTGCAGTTCTCCCAGTTGGTGCCTTATTGGACACTCTCCCACTTTCCCAGCCTTTCTGGGAGCTGAGATTATTTTTTGATACTTGCTTTTATTTGTGGCATGGAGAGTTGAGAGATGTTTTATCTCAGAACTTTTTATTCTGTAACACACTCTTTTGTTTCTTGAGAAGATGGTGTAACAAAATGTGAAGTGGAATTATTTTAGTCTTAGTTTGGTTAAGTCCTGAAGTCAGAATTTCTACTACTTCTCGCAATAAGACTGCCTATGCACGAATTAGAAAGGAGATGGCAGAACACTAGTTCTTGACCCTTGGTTCCTCACTCCTTCAAGGTTTATAGTATAGAGGCTAAAACACTGGAGACTAGAAGATTTGTCCACAGAAAATTATCTATGGGCTATGAGTTACATCCTACCCTCAGCAGAGGATAGTGGGGGCATTTGAACCTCATTTTAAGCCTAGGAAAAGGTGCTTCAAGAGATGTGTCTTCTGGATGTTCAGTGATGCACTTATGGGTGCGGGACTCAAATCTGAAAAATCTAAAGCTTTATGGTTCTAGCTGCTCTGAATGCTGAGTAAGATATTGAAGATGGCCAGCATTCTCAGAGTTTGTTGAGGTAAAGGAAGCATGACTATTTCCTGTGGAACAAAAGTGGGCCACTTGAGCAAGCAAGGCAAACTGGGGCCTCACTTAGATCTTGGCCAAGAAAGTCGCGTGGAGGTGTGAGGTGACCCTGCAGAGCACACGGGGAGTGTACTACTGGTGCCTCAGGGCTGAGCAAAACATATAAATGACTATCTGAAACAGATAAAGAAATCGATTTTTGAAACAGATAAAGTAATTCATTTCAAAAGATCTTGAAGAGAAAGATTACCAGTATTGCAAGGCCTCTGGAGAACCCAAAAATCATCCCACAAGAAAAGTGTCACTTTTAAACCTCTACCAGACACAGAGGACACTACCACCAGCTCAGGACAATCTCAGTCAGGTGAGAACTTAAGCTGCCATTCACCTCTCCTGTCTCGCAGAGACAGTCAAATGGTGGGGGAGGGGCACTGTAGGCAAGAAAATAATGACAAGACCACCAGGCCCTGTTTTCCACTGCAGTTAGCCCACCTGACATAGGCATGTGTTCAAAGTGACCAGAAAAAGCCTTGAACTTCCTCTAGGTTTTATTCAATGAGGAGTGGCCAAAAAAAAGAATAGTTGCCTAGAACAGGTTTGAATATGCAGTGGGAAAAAGTTTAAAATACTTTTCTTATTATCTTTGTGAGTCCAACTTATTCTGTATAACTGTTTCAATAGTCTTTTTGTTGATATAATGCCAGAATTATACTTCTTTTACTCAAATCCAAAAGTTATTTTCAAAAGAAGATGATAACCTCTGGGCTGAAATCAATGACACTGCTAGGCCGCCAAAACAGGAAAAGGAAGAAGACAACTTGCCACATATGCCTACTATATGCCAGGACCTGTGCCCAACAGTTTACATACATTATCTGATCCTTGTGGTGATTTTAGGGGAAAAGTGTCATGATGCCCATTTTATCATCGAAGAGATCAAGGTTCAGGGAAGTCATTTTTTTTTTGGTCAGGTAGCTAATTAGTGCCAGAGGCAGGATTCAATCCAAATCTGTCTAGCCTGCCTTTCTCTTTGCATTCTATCAGACAGCATGCAGCCATCCCCCAACCCCCAGTCCTTCCATCTACCCATCCTGCGGAATCCACCTTCTACTCGTCTCCCCTCCCCTTCCACTTGTTCATGATGCAGCCTATCATGCCAGCCCCTTCCTTGTAGAACTAGGGAGAATGAAAAATGTAGAAAAGGACATAAATAGTGAAGAAGAAAGCCACAGCAAAACAGCCCTGCCAGCACCTCTTGGACCCAGTGTCCAGGTACCCTGTCCCCTGATTCTCTATACTCCACACGTACTGACTGTTATGAGCAAATCAGGCATAGTCCCATTTTGGACCTTTTGCACTGAGAGCCTTCTCTTCCTCCAAATATATGCAGGGCTAATTCTCTCATTTCCTACTCCTGAACGAGGCAATACCACCTCTTTTAGACCTGTACTAATCATCCTACTTAAAATTGTAATCGGTTCCACACTCTACAGCTCTGATTCCTCTTGCCTAGAGCTGTTGTTTTATTTTGTTTTTCCCATAGCCTTTATCACTTTCCAACAGTTACTTATTCATTATGTTCATTATTTATGGTCTCTCCCCTTCACTAGAATGTGAAATTCGTGGGGCTGTTAGGAAACCATTAACGGAAACTGCCCACCCTGGCCAGGCACGATAATAACTGCTTGCATGAGTTGTCTCACAACAGGAGGTCCTGATAAGGAACACAGTGCTGCTGCCAAAAACCAACCAGAAGAATTTGGGTGGGGCCAAAAGGAGGGAGGAGAAGCCAGCCCATAATATGTCCTGCCAAACTCCCAGAAACCCTCAGGCTAGAATCCATCTTGACTGAGAGATGCGCGTGCCACCAGGAAGGATCCTGAGTCAGACCAAATATGGGCAGAGGCAAGATGATTGGCCAGAGACAACCCAGAAACTAAATCCATTACCATAAAACCTGAGACTGCGAGCCACATGGCAGAGCAGTTCTCCTGGGTGCCCTTACCCTGCTGCTCTCCTCCCAGGTGCACCTTCCCAATAAAGTCTTTTTCTTTTTTTTTTTTTTAAAAGAAATATACTTTATTTTTTTATTTCCAATAAAGTCTTTTGTTTTGCCAGTACGTCTGTCTCTTCAGACAATTCATTTCCGAGTGTTAGACAAGAGCCCACTCTCAGGCTCTGGAAGGGGTCCCCTTTCTGTTAACAAGGCCACGGATTCTGTCATTACTCTACCCCAAGCCTCTAAAAGATTGCCTGGTACACTTGTAGGCGTGTATCATATATTGAGTAAATAAATTACTGAATACTAACTTATATCCCCTACAGGAATTATCACAACTACTTTGACTTCCTGGCACCTTACTTTTAGTTTTTTGCTCTGTTTCACTTGTTGGGATTCCAGTAATATTCTTGAAAGGGTTCATTCTGAGGTTTCCACTTTATCCTATCAGACCTGTCTAGGTTTCAGCTGTAAAGTCCCTTGATTTTGTTCATCTCAATATTGATTGAGCTCCTGCCCTCATTCTGATAAGTATTTGTCAAAGTCAAGTGACATGAAAAAGATCTTAATTTTCATAACACTTAATACAGTCAACATATTTTAGGTTTTATAAATTATATCCACTGCTTTTGATAGACGTGTAAATGTCAACAAAAAAAATACTAGTTTTTATCACAATAAATTTTGATATATGAGTAAATTCTAGTATTTACTAGGTAAGCTCTTTCCAAAATTTTACACTGATTTCTGATTCCACTTTGTAATTAAAATATAGGCATGAACAAACATTTACATGTAATATTTGGTAGCTGAATATGCATAAAACTCAGAAATAAATATGTGTATCTGAGATTGGAATAAAATAAGTTTAACATTGTCTATGCTTGAAAATTCATAATCTTTGATCCTACAATGAAAGATTTGCAGAGAAAATTATGTAGTCAAGACCATTCCCATGTGGATACATTTAGTGCAACTTTACTTGCAAGAATCTGTAAAAATGCTAATAAACCACATTTCTCACCAGCTTAGGTCTAGCTCTTTATTCGTTTCTGGCTTTGAGATAACTTGGAATAGGCAATATAGTGTCACCATGGGTAATGAATGATGCATGCATGAAATAGTAGACCTTAAAACAGCACATTTCTCTTAAAGGAATCAATTTACACACCATTGCTTCTTAAATTTTACGAGCAATTATGTATCATGTCTTTCCTATATAAATGATAAAAAATCTATTTTAATCAACATTAATTTCCATGAAATTGTAAATTTGCTAGTGTCTATTAACAAGGATAAAGCAGATATCGGAAATAGTTTTAAGAAAATAAAGAATTTAAGGAAAAATACAGCAAATGTATAGGAAAAATGCACTTTGCTTCAAAACTTAAATGTTTCGGAAAAAATACAGGAAATCTCAGCAATGTACCTGGGGAAGAACATTATTAGCAATCCTAAAAGATTCTCCAAATGCAGGTATGTTCAGAAGGTACTTTTGTAAATTAGAAGAATCTCCATTACTTGCCAAAACAGAGCATATTATTATATTTCAGGTAACTAGCCATGTAGGATTTTTGTTTCCTCCCTTTAAATACTTTCTTCCAGTTTCAGTCTTACAGAATCAGAGTTTGATGCACTGTTATTGTTTGCTTAACCATAGTAATCCAGTAATTCCTGTTGGCAATGCAGTGAAGGTGAATAAAATGTAGATAGATTTAGATTAACACTCTTGATTTGCTATTCCTTTGCAAATATCCTCAACTTTCTTTGCAAATATCCTCAACTTCCTTGCCAAAACAAAAACAAAACCATTCTAACCCTAATGAACCCAACTATCCACTTCCTTTATTCTGGACTCATTCAGCATGTTATAGAAGGGGTTCAATCACAAAACCAAGCAGACTGGTATCACTATAAATTTGTTCTCACAAAACTCAAATGAGTACTTACCACCACCTGAAAATCTCACCACAGTCCTGTAAGTTTACTCTCCCATTGTCTCTAATCATTATTTCATACATTTAATGATCTCCCTTTATGTCCTTTACCACCACCATCCCTGCATTCTTCAGTTGATAACTTTGCCTTATACATCATGTAGGAAGAAGTTATCAGACAAGAAGGGATTCACCTTCCTCCCAGCAGGTCTGCAGTTCTGAGCTTAGGCTCTGGGTCAAATCCCATTTCATCATTTACTAGCTGTGGAACCTGGGCAAAGTGCTTATACTTTTTGTGTCCCATGTATGAAGATGATAATACCAATCTTACAAAGTTATTAGAAAGATTAATACATTATATTAATTTAATTAATATATATAAATATAACATAATGTATTTGTATAATATAATAACATACACACATGTATATATACATCAGAGAAGGGTACAGCATACAACAAAAAAAGTAGTGTTAGCTATCATCATCATCATTTATTATTCTCTCTCATTAAAAATGAAAAAGTGTTAAAACAAATAATCATAAAATTTACATGGAACCATAAAAGACTCAGAATTGCCAAAGCAATCCTGAGGAAAAAGAACAAAGCAGGAGGAATAATCCTCCCAGATTTCAGACAATACTACAAACCTACAGTAATCAAAACAGTGTGGTACTGGCACAAAAATAGAAATATGGATCAATGGAACAGAACAGAGAGCCCAGAAATAAACCCACACACCTATGGTCAATTATCTTTGACAAAGGAGGCAATATACAATGGGGAAAAGACAGTTTCTTCAGCAAGTAGTGTTGGGAAAGTTGGACAGCCGCATGCAAATCAATGAAGTTAGAACACACCCTCATACCATACACAAAAATAAATTCAAAATGGCTTAAAGACTTAACTATGAGACAGGACACCATAAAACTCTTAGAAGAGAACATAGCAAAACATTCTCTGACATAAATCATACAAATGTTTTCTTAGGCCAGTCTCCCAAGGCAATAGAAATAAAAACGAAAATAAACAAATGGGACCTAATCAAACTTAAAAGCTTTTGCACAGCAGAGGAAACCATAAACAAAATGAAAAGACAACCCACAGAATGGGAGAAAACATTTGCAAATGATGCGATCAACAAGGGCTTAATTTCTCAGATATACAAACAGCTCATACAACTCAACAACAAAAAAACAAATAACCCAACTGAAAAATGGGCAGAAGACCTAAATAGATATTTCTCCGAAGAAGACATACAGATGGCCAATAGGCACATGAAAAGATGCTCATCATCACTAATTATTAGAGAAATGCAAATCAAAACTACAATGAGGTACCACCTCACACTGGTCAGAATGGCCATCACTAAAAAGTCTACAAATAACAAATGCTGAAGAGGGTGCAGAGAAAAGGGAACCCTCCTACACTGTTGGTGGGAATGAAATTGGTGCAGCCACTATGGAAGACAGTATGGAGGTTCCTCAAAAAACTAAAAATAGAGTTGCCATATTATCCAGCAATCACACTCCTGGGCGTATACCTGGACAAAGCTATAATTCAAAAAGATGCATGCACCCCTATGTTCATAGCAGCACTACTCACAAATAGCCAAGACATGGAAACCACCTAAATGTCCATCGACAGAGGAATGGATAAAGAAGATGTGGTACATATATACAATGGAATACTACTCAGCTATAAAAAGGAACAAAATAATGCCATTTGCAGCAACATGGATGCAACTAGAGATTATCATACTAAGTGAAGTAAGTCAGAAAGAGAAAGACAAATACCATATGATATCACTTATATGTGGAATCCAAAATACGACACCAATGAATATATCTACGAAACAGAAGCAGACTCACAGATATAGAGAACAGACTTGTGGTTCCCAAGGGGGAGGGTGGGTGGGAAAGGGAAGGACTGGGAGTTTGGGATTAGCAGATGTAAACTGTTACACATAGGATGGATAAACAACGAGGTCCTATGGTAGAGCGCAGGTAACAAAGCATAATAGAAAAGAAAATGAAAAAGATTATATATATATATATATATGTGTGTGTATAACTGAATCACTTTGCTGTACATCAGAAATTAACACAACATTGTAAGTTAACTATACTTCAATAAAATTATTTTTTAAAATTGCAAAAATGAAAAAGTATCCCTTCTTGTCAGAGGTCCTCCACATGTTCCTATCTTCTCAAAAACATTTATTTTTCCTTTACCTGTTATTTTTCCAGATCATCAATCTTCCCACTTTCTGTACCCTTCCCATTATTATATGAATAGGCTCTACTATGTTCTGTCTAAAAGTGTCCTTCCCCAATTCCCAATCTCCAAATTTTACCCGATTCCCTATACACTTTTACTGCCAAGATTTTCAGAAGTAGAATAGGCCTGAAAACTGTCCATTGGGTTGGACCATATGGAGAGCACTTCACTCCTCATCTTGTCAGCCCTCTCTGAAACCCCCGACAAAACTGCCCATCCCGTCCTGGAAATTCTCGCTGTTTTTTGTTTCCATGACACCATCACTGTTCTAATTTCTTTTTTATTTCTCTGGCTTCTCCAGCTCAGTCTCACTTCCTCACTCCTTTCCTGCTTAACTTTGTTTCTCATTCTACACTGTCTCCTTATGGGAGCTCCTTGATGGCCATGGATTAAAATACCATCTTTGTGCTCAAAAAGACCACATGTATATATTTTCATCCAAGTTCTCCCTTCTGTATTGCTACCTGCTCCTCTGTAGTGTTCCTTTTCTCATATGGCCCTCTATCCTCTCCTCATCCAGTTGCTGAAGAGAGAGAATTAGGAATCATTTTCAACATAGCTTTGTCCTGATGTCCTCGCTCATCCAGTATGAAGCTCAGACGATTCTAAATCCAAATTTATTTTTTAAAGTACTCTCCATTTCTACATCTCTGTTGCCACTCTCAGTTGGTCTTATCCAACCTTTCTCATTTGAACTACTCCATAACCAAGCTGGCCTATGTACACAACACTCAGAATAATCTTTTAAAATGTAAATTGTACTCTCTTTTTCCATCTCTGTTTTAACAGTGAAAAATTGCCCCAAATCTTTTATTTTACCATCAAAGGCCTCAGTGATCTGGTTACTGATTCCAACATCATATTGTACTACTCACACCTTGTCCTCTATGCTGGCCACACTGTCCTTCTTTCAGTTCCTAAAGGACCAATTCTTTTCTGCCTCATAGACTTTCTCATGGTATTCCCTCTACCTGGAATGCTTTTCCTCTCACTCTTGACTTTGCTAATCTTCCTCATACTTTATACCTTAGCTCAAATGTCACTTCTCTGGATAAGCCCTCTTTGAGTCCCAAATTTAAATTACATTTCTCCTGCTATTTTTTTCTCTTGTAGCATTTATCACAAATTACAGTATAAGTCAATTTATCTCTTTGTCTCTTAAACTAGTCTGTGAACTCCATGGGGGCAGACCCAAAGCATACTTTTTTCCACCTCATATCTAATCCCTTGTAGCCATTTAATACATAAATAAATAAATGTATGAATAAATGTGTTTATCAGCAAGTTACCTAACCTCTTTGAGTCTCACCTGTGAAGTTGATGTAAGAATTTCTTCCTTATCATTTTGTTTTATTAACCAATAGAGCAAATCTTACTATAGAGCATGAGTTTGTTTCAAAAAAGTATTGCTTTCTCTGTCCCATCTTCTGCCCCATCCAAGCCAGCAGCTGGACTTCCCACATAGTGGAAAGTTTGATGTAACTAGATTTAATTTGTTTATTTTCCAGTCATTACCTGTGTAACTCTGGTAAAGTTATTTAACATCTTTGAGCCTGTTCTCTCTTCCATAAAGCTGATATGATAATACCTATCTCCAAAAGATTGTGGTTAAGGTTATATTCAATGATATGTACAAAGCATCCAGTACGTAGACATTCCATAGATGTAAGTTCCCAGTTCCTAAATACCCAAGATACCATATATAGTGTAATTTCCCAAGATTTTCATCCAAATCCCCATCGATTTTTCACATGTTTAAGCTCAAATGTTATTTTAGAAGGCAAATAAACCTGAGAAGTGTGTCAAATCTCTTTCTTCAGAAGGCACATGAAGCACCTGGGGAGCTTACTCAAAATGCAAATTCCAGGGCCCCCACTCACTGACATTTGATTCAAAAGACCAGGAGCGAACCCAGGAATCTGCATGTTGATAAAGCCAACAAGGTGAATCATGTTCCATTAACTTCATTCTGAAGACCAGTTTTATAATGCATCTAAGTCTGGGACATAGAAATATTTTCAACCCTCCAAGTGTTCGAGTTTGCTAAAAGTGACAAATGAGCTGACGCTTCCTCAACGTGCACATTTATTTCATTAAGAGTTGAGGGTTTATTCATGCTGCTTTACGAAATGAACTTAGCGTTAAACTTAGGAGAAATAGAGCAACTCCCTTCCCAAAGGCACCTCGCATCAGGCTATAAATAGGCCTTCTAAGTTGTACATGAATCTTAACCCCTATACCTGTACTTACTCTCTAGGAAGTCTACCTACCAATGAGAAGAGTGATATTATAGATTTATATGTTTCAGAAATAATACATTTCCTGAAAAAAAATCTACTAGTTCTCATAAGACCGGCATGTAAGCTTATATTTTATAAAGGATATACATTAGAATAAGCATTACTACATAGTAATCATGGGATATAAAAATACCAAGAACAAGAAATGAAAGAGTGATGTAGATAAACATTTTATGTAACTTAAAAAAAAATTCGGGCTTCACTGGTGGCACAGTGGTTAAGAATCTGCCTGCCACTGCGGGGGACACAGGTTCGAGCCCTGGTCTGGTAAGATCCCACATGCTGCGGAGCAACTAAGCCCGTGCGCCACAATTACTGAGCCTGCGCTCTAGAGCCCGCGAGCCACAACTACTGAGCCCACGAGCCGCAACTACTGAAGCCCGCCCGCCTAGAGCCCCTGCTCCGCAACAAGAGAAGCCACTGCAATGAGAAGCCTGTGCACCTCAATGAAGAGTATCCCCCGCTCGCCGCAACTACAGAAAAGCCCATGCACAGCAATGAAGACCTAACACAGCCAAAAAAATAATAATAAAAAAATTTTTTTAAAATTCAAGAAAGTCACAAACATCTCTTTATAAATCAGTGCCAAACCACCACCTTATTTTTTTTAATGATTGATATTAAACATTTTTAATATCAAATACTTCACAGGTAAAAGTCATTTAGTTGTCTCTTTTTAAAACCAAAAATGAAAAAGAAAATTGAATATCAAGTTACTATAGGCATAAAAACCTATTAAGACTATAAGAAATAACCCCCAGATGCCATATGCATGCAACAAACATCCCAGAGTTGCTTTGGCTTTTTTATAAATATATAATTGATTTTTGCTTACTCCATAAAATATTTTTTAAAAGATGATTAAAGTGCATAAATGTATAATACTTACATTGATAAGTATAAATTTAGTCTGTAAGACATGAAAGATGAAATTTATATGTTTCCATCTTGCTATATAGGGATGTTTTTCTCCAGATAGGTGGAATAGTGTTCTGATTTTTGCATTTATAACTTAAATGACTCAAAGACATGTTGTCTTTGATTCTTGAAGTGTCAGAAAAAATATTTTAACCTCTGGAAGCTGTCTTAGATTCTTGCTTCTTGCTGCTGAAACTAAGGCAAATTTTCTCTCATGTAACATAGAGAAACTGAAAAGTAAGGCTGAAAAGAATCCTGGTCCTTGAAGGGCCTGCTCCTTTCCATGTCTGACTTTAGAAGTCTACCTGTCCTTTAGGATCCAATAGAAAGGCTTCCTCCTATGAAATCAACCCAGTCAAAAGTATTTCTGAACACCTTTAACAATTTTTTTTTTAACACAAATGCCAATGCATTGCCCTAAATATTCTAAATCACCCTTGCTCTATCACAGACCATATCAAATTGGTCACCAAACCCCAAATCTCAAAAAGATCTCATCTATCTATTCTGCACTTGCCATTCTCACTGGTGTGACCTTTGCGCCAACACTCTCTATTGACCTCCTGAAATAATGCACCCATCTCTTACACACTCCTAGGCTTTTGGTCTCTCGTATTGTGTATTCTGTCTTAACACTGCAGTCATCTTAAACTCTACTAAAGTATAAAAACATACTAAAGTATAAAGGACAAAACATCTAGTCTTCATGGTCCAGCCCATGCTGCATCCATCTTCTTACGTGCTCACATACACCAATCTACTTTCTCATCTCACAAAGCTCCTTGCCTCCCAGGACACCCACTCAAGGTATTCTGTTTATTTTTGCTTTTTTATGAATGACTTTGCATATTATATTTTCTCTCCCTCAAATGACAGTATTTATTTTATTTATCATCTATCCTGCAACTCCCTTGGGAAGTTCCAACGAATATTTCAAAAGAATACTCCAGCATAACGGATAGCAGGAACAAAGAACCTTAAAAAATGAACTTAGTATCTTCAGAGTTATTACAAAAAGGAGGCTGGTAAGGCTGAAGTAGAGTGAGCATGAAATGAGAAGAGGAGGGAGAGGGGCTGAAATAATAGCTGAGATTTGAAGATATATAGTTTTGGAGATCATTATTTTATTTTTCTATTCTGTAAAAAAACAAGAAGGAGTTGGAGGGTTTAAAACAGGGAAGTGATGTTATCTAACATAGATTTTAAAAATCACTTAAATTCTGTGTGGAGAATAGATTGTAAGAAACATAGGGAGTTGTCAGTGAGGAAAAGGGAGCAATCAATGAATATTTTGAATTTATTTTTCATTTTATTTTCATTTCAATTTACTCTTCATCAATATCACACTGCAGAAAGACATATGTAGACAGGAGTCAGTTAGTTATTCAGTGCAATGATATTAAGTGCTTAAAATGAATGAGAGTCTGTGCTTGGGGGAAAGAGTGTTTAACTTGGAGTTGGAGAGGTATGATTCAACTCCTGGCTCCACCGCTTGCAAGCTATGTGACCCTCGGAAAATTATATAACCTCTGAAAGCCTGAGTGTTATCACCTACAAAATAGATGAAGATTCGATGAGGATTAAATGGACAGATTTAGCACACTGCCGGGCACATGATAATTATTTTGCTAATTTAGTGTAGTAGTAACTACACTAAATCAGTGGCAGTTGGACATTTTATCAGTTTTTAGGAATGCTTCAAGATGCAACAAACTCAATGAAATTATTGCTGCTTTCAGCATACATTTAACATCCTTGGTTCTATAGAAAAGATCAAGAATCATGACTTGCTCTTCATTTTCATTTTCCTTGGGGATTTTTGTCATTTTTTTACTATGACACATTAAAACAAAGGAAAGAAGTTCTTCTGTTTCATGCTGGTTGAGGGTAAATATCTGCAAATAGAATTGAATTTGATGTACCAAATTTCCACATAAATTAGACTTCAATTTTAGCATGATATTCTTTCTAATATCATAGAATTGGAGCATGGAGAAAGAACTAATAATACACTAACTGCCACAAATGTCATTTTATTACAATTTAATACAGCTCAATAGTGGGACTTGTCCAGAAAATTTTATAATTTTTCATATAAAACATAACTGGTAGTATTCCAGAAAATACATATTACTCTTTTTGATAAAACTATACTTGAAATGAAAACATTTTAGAAGCGTAAACTTTACTGTAGGATGTTCATTTTGCATATTAATAATTTACATGTAAAAAGAGTTGCTTATTCTAGAAGAAAAAAAGATAATTTTCTGTTAATTTTTGAAGAAAAATAATGTCTACAAATAAATGCCAAAATTTTAAGACCAAGAAACAATTTGGCCATTATGGAAGCTCTAGTTACAAGCTTTGTAAGAAATTAACTAAAAATGAAGGAAAGGGCGTTGTTCCCTTGGCCTATCTCTAACCCTACCCCATGCCATGTGCATGGAAATGGGCACCAGGCACACACATTTTGTGTTCTGAGAGGCATGTTTCCTTCCACCTGGGCTGTAGGTAGGAGCAGTGATGACCCGGGGTGGGGGACAAAGAAATTGTAAAGTGAAGCTAGAAGTGTTTGGATCCCTAAAGAAAATGAGTCTGTGAATATTTATGACCCTGAAAAGAAATGGGAAAGGAGAACATTCAACTTCATTGATTATCCAAGAAAAATACAACTCGAAGAAGATATGACAGAAGTAATTTGTGGAATAGCTGAGAGAGATTTGAAGTGGCCAAATCCAGAAGAGGTGTAAGAGCACAGTGTATGGCCAGGAACAAAGGACTCAAAGATTGGAAGATTCATTGTCTCTCCCTGGTAACTCTGAGGTGAAACGCATTCTGGGACTTCAAGAAACTGTGTGACCCAGTAGTACTGTATGTCACTGTAAGACTGTAAGACAGATTATTCATTATTCCCTGGCAAATTTTGTGTGAAGAGCGCTTACAAATGTAACACTCCCCATCAAGTTGTCCAATAGAATGTGCTTTTGTTGCACAAGTATTGTTTCTATCCTACCATATGCCAAAGCTCCTATAGGTAAGAGGCACCTCCGGTAGAAAAGAAACGTGATTATAATTTTTCTTTATTAGTTATCTATTTTATACATATTAGTGTATATATGTCAATCCCAATCTCCCAATTCATCCCACGAAACGTGACTATAATTGATGCACTTGAAGAAATATTTCTGGAAGAAATATTTCCCATCATGGACCCAATATTATCTGCTATCAGTTGTAAGGAACTTGAAGATTAAAATATATCTTCTCAGTATCTTTCATTCTTTTAATGAGTTTGAGAAATAATGCAAAAAATTCTTGGCTTTATGTTCAAAAGCCCCGATTTAGGTTTACAACAGAAAAGGTTCTGAAAGATACATGATCCAGTGGTTTGTGTGCTACCCCACACACTAAACTCAATATACTTGAATCTTTTTCAGATTATCTCTAGATTCTGTTTCATATTCTACAATTATTAGGACTTAATATATAGTCCAAGATCTGCAAATAGGTGCATCAATTTGGATTAGGCAGGTTTTGGGGGATGCAATCTTATTTTGGATAATAAAGGAAGACAACTATGGCTGACAAGAATTGAGGAATGATAGAAAATAGGTAATTATCCATGAGTGTGACATGTGTTTGGAGTGAAATAACTCAACATAATAGGGTTTCTTGATTAAAATGATGAATTCAAATATAAGTTTTGTTCTTAGTAGGTGTATGGCATTACTAAATTTACTTAAATAATTTACTTTAAATTTACTTATCATCTCAATCTTTTAAGTAACATCTGGAGAGGGAGGATTTACTGAGTTCTTTGATCGGTTTTAAATCCTCTGACATTAGGAAATATGTAAGCCTTATTCATCCCTATAGTTCCAATATCTACCAAAAACACCTGCCCAACTTTCAGCACAGTTACAGAGTCCTTAAAATGGCCTATAACGTCTTAGATGACTTTCTCACTTTATCGCCTATTCTCTTCCTCCTTTACCATATGGGACTCTTCCTTTATCTCAAATACATCAAACTTGCCACTACCTCAAAGTCTTTTATTTGCTGTTTCCTTCTCCTGAACTCTCTTCACCCAAATATCTAACTGACTCACTTCCTTACTTCCGTTAGACACTGCTCAAATGACATAATTATCACAAGGTCTTCTCTGGAAACTGTAAAAAAGCACCTACCACATACTTTAACCTTCCTTACTCCCTATCCTTCTTACCCAGTTTTATTTTTTCATAGAGCTTTAAAATATATGGTATAGGGCTTCCCTGGTGGCGCAGTGGTTGAGAATCTGCCTGCCAATGCAGGGGACACAGGTTCGAGCCCTGGTCTGGGAAGATCCCACATGCCGCGGAGCAACTAGGCCCGTGAGCCACAGTTACTGAGCCTGCGCGTCTGGAGCCTGTGTTCCGCAACAAGAGAGACCGCGATAGTGAGAGGCCCGCGCACCGCGATGAAGAGTGGCCCCCGCTTGCCACAACTAGAGAAAGCCCTCGCACAGAAACGAAGACCCAACACAGCCATAAATAAATAAATAAATAAATAAATAATTTAAAAATATATATATATATGGGATATTATGTATTTCTAGTTCATTAATTCACTGTTTACCACTGGAATATAAGATGCCAAGGCAAAGTATTCGCTAATTGATTTTTATGTATTATCACTAGTAAATGGAAAAGCCAAGATGTAAATATAAGCTTGATTGAAAAGCATGTATCTGTGTGTGTGTTCTGAGGTAATACAGTTTCCCATAATTTCCTAGAGTGAAACATTTCCAATGCTTTTGTGCATTTATATCATATTGTAGCTATTTGAGCTAAAATATCACCTCATATATCTACACAATACTTAGAACAGTATCAAGTAATAGTTTGTATTTAGTAGTATATATTGACTGAAAGAAATTAATAAATGATTTTCTTCTGGGCCTTTTTTACAGAAATAAATTACTATTATATTAGAATATTTCTATTTTATGATACTTCTGTGCCTTAAAATCCATTCTCTTAAAATTTCTTAAGTACTCAAGAATGATTCTTGAGAAAGAGAGACAGAGACAGAGAGAGCTCCAAATATCTTCAAAGGGCCTTTTGAGGCTTTAGCTGAATATTCATCACTGCATATGTGTGAAGGAACTACTGAAGCTGGTAAAAGAATAACTAGAAAAGATTTGAGAGACCAATCTCTGGATATCTCACAGGGCTGAGAAGAGTTCCTGCTCCCACTAGCCATAGTGGCAAATCTCATGATTTGGGGGTATTGGGGAGAATACCCAGAAGGGTTTTGTTTCAATAGTGGGAAAAATTAGGCTTGTATGAAATGTTTTTCTGGCCCTGCTTAACAAAGTTTAAAATCAACATCTGAAATTAATAATTAAACTCTTCCTGCTAGGTGAATCCCAGAAAAATGCTTAAGAGTTATTTATAAAAAATACCTTTACACAATAAGGTAAAATTCACAATGTCTGGTCTCCAGTAAAAAATTACCAGGCATGCAAAGAAGCAAGAAAATGTGGCCCATATGAGGAGAAAAATCAATCCATCAAAATCAACCCAGAAATGTTGCAGATAATAGAATTAATGGAAAAGAACAATAAATCAGCTATTATACCTGAAATACATAAATGAACAGTTTATGTAGAGAGATGAAAATCAAACTTCATCTCCAGCAGATCTGTCGTACAAAAATATGTAGTAGAAATTTCCTCAGGCAGAAGGAAAATGACAACAGTTGAATATCTCTATCTACACAAATGATGAGCATCAGAAATGGTAACTACATGGGTAATATAAAAGATTTTTAAATTATTATTTACATAGATTTAAAAAATTTAATGTAGAACAAAAGTAATATAACATGTAGAAGTGAAATGTATGACATGTATAACACAAAATCTAGAATACGAAAAATGGAGGTATAATTTTGAAGGTTGTCATACTAAAGGGGAAGAATATAACTTGAGTGTAGGCTGTGATAAGGTAAAGATGTGAACAGTAACACTGAAGTAACCACTGAGAGAGTTAATAATCCAACCAAGGAGATTAAATTCACTTATAAACAATACTCAATCCAAAATTAGGCAAGAAAAAAAAAAGAAAATGAGAATTAAGAAAATTAAAAATAAATAGAAAACAAATAGGAAAGTATTATAATTAAACTTAGTCTTATTAATAATCACATTAAATGTAAATGGTCTAAACACACCAATGCATAGAGCTTTTCAGAATGGATTAAAAAAAAAATGAAGACCCCACTCCATACTGCCTACAAGAGATCTTGCTTTAAATATAAAGACACAACTAGCTTGAAAGTAAAAGAATGGGAAAACATGTTAACAGTAATCAAAAGAAATCTGGAGTGTATATATTAATATTAGACAAAATGTATTTGAAAATGATATGTGAGTCAGTTCATACAGTCAATACAACTTCTAAATAATTATGAACCTAATAAAACACATGAAACAAAAACTTATAAAACTATAAAGAGAAATAGACATATCTATAATTTTAGTATAAAATTTCATACTCCTCTCACAATAATTGATAGAAAAAGTAGTCACAGAAATTGGTAAAGTTATAGGATATTTGAACAACATTTCAACCATTTTAACCCACCTCATATATACTGAATGCTCCACCCAGGAAAAGTAGAATAAACATCTGTTAGAAGTGCACCAAGTACCGTAAGCTAACACATATATATGGAATCTAAAAAAAAAAAAAAAATGGTTCTGAAGAACCTAGGGGCAGGACAGGAGTAAAGACGCATACATAGAGAATGGACTTGAGGACACCGGGAGGGGGAAGGGTAAGCTGGGACGAAGTGAGAGAGTGGCATGAACATATATACACTACCAAATGTAAAATAGGTAGCTAGTGGGAAGCAGCCGCATAGCACAGGGAGATCAGCTCGGTGCTTTGTGTCCACTTAGAGGGGTGGGATAGGGAGGGTGAGAGGGAGATGCAAGAGGGAGGAGATATGGGGATATATGTATATGTATAGCTGATTCACTTTGTTACACAGCAGAAATTAACACACCATTGTAAAGCAATTATACTCCAACAAAGATGTTAAAAAAAAGAAGTGCACTGAGTAAGATCATATTCTGTGCCATAAAAAGACTAAGTAAATATAAAGGCCTTCATGAAAAGCTGAAACACATATCTACCGTATGACACAGCTATTACACTCAAGTGTCTACTGAAGAGAAATGGAAATGTATTTCTATACAAAGAATTGTACACAAATGCCCATAGCTATTCAGTTGTTAATAGCCCAAACTGGAAGCATCCTAAATGTCAACAACATGTAAATAGATAAATAAATTGCACTATATCAATATAATAAAATACTTTTCAGCAATAAAAAGCAATGAATTCTTGACACACACAAAAACATAGATAAATCTCAAAATAATTATGCTGAGGGAAAGAAACCAAAGAGAGTACATATTGTGTGATTCCTATTATATAAAATTCTAGAAAATACAAACTAACTAATAGTAACAGAAAACAGATCAGTGGTTGCTTAGGGAAAAGAAATAAGGGCAGGAGGAATAAATTGCAAAGAGGCCTGAGAAACCTTTTGGGTGTGATTAATATTTCATTTTCTTGATTGTGGAGTTAGTTTTATGGTTGTACATATACATGAAGATGTCAAACTATACATTCTAAATATGTGTAGTTTATTGCATGTCAGTTATAACTTCAATAGAGCTGTTTTAATAAAATAGCCATCTATATGACCTCCTGAAAAACATCATCGAGGCATTTGAAATTTATACACAAAAATCTAAAGAATACCATGGTCAAAAGAAATGACCAACAAAATACAGGATCACTTATTTTCTAAAGTTGCCCCTTCATTAACTTATCCAGAAGAAACAAAAATAATGGAAGGATTTTATCATGATACTTATGAAATATTCCCTGGGAATAATTCAGGCTTACAGGAACATGCTTTCATGATTTAAACCTCTAGTGACGTTAAGTGCACAGCAGAAGTAATTCATTTAATGGTTCCTCAGTGACCTAAAAGAATGAACACACCTGTCAAGCCTTCTAACCAAGTCTTATGTCAGAAGAAGGAAACTAACTGACAAAAAAAAGCTTTTCCTTTTTAATTTTCATTAACCCTCACAAAATTACAAAGGTATATTAGTCTAATGTAGTTCCAGATTTACATGAATTACATGTAGATTAACAGTGCTTATTTATTTTTTTTTTTTTGTGAATTCCTGCATCAAATTACTTTTGTTTGGGAGTTGGATATAAATTTTGCATTTCTTGTAAGTAATTAAACATAGGTTTTCTTTTCTTAGATTACTAATGTACTTTGGATCTTTTAATACTTTGGATTTTAATCTTTTAATACTTTGGATTACTTTGGATTTTAATAAGCTTGGTGACTTTTCCTTGTTTAGCTCTCATGTGCCAAATGCTGAATTCTCTAATGGAAAGATACTTAGAAGGAAAAAAAAATCCTGATGGCACCAATAAGATTTCAAACAGGTTTAATAATGCCATCCTACCAATATTCAGCATACCTTTTGCTACTATATTTTAAGATCTGTATCCTATGCGTAAAGATGCCATAATTCAATAGAAAAATATGAGTAAATAGTGATTTAATGAATGTTTGTGGAACAAACAAATAAAAACATTCGACTAAAGTATAAATTTCATATTTATGGTTTAGTAGGGCAGAACTGGACTAGGTATTAAAAGAACTAAATTTTGAACCATGATTTACCCTTTATAAGTTATGTGACTGAGCAATGCAATATGCTATTGCCATTCTTCTCAATGTCACAATCATTGTTTTAAGATTATTTCATAATATTCTGTTTCATGAATGTACCATGATTAACTTCACAACTTCCCTAATTTGGGACATTTAAGTGATATCCAAGCATTACCTCCCCCACCCATAGAGTTACAAGTAGCAATATGGTAATTAGTTTTCATAGTGGTCTGTACACAGCAATATTCTCACTTCCATAACATTCATATATCAAGATAGGCCACAAATCCCATTGACGTGATAATGAGACTCATGGTCCGTCAGAAAACCAAAAGCTCCTCAAGATAGAAATTAAACAAAGCACATATGACCCAAAATGGTTCCACCTCTAATTCCCGATTCTTTCATCATCGGCCTCTCCAACACCGTGCCTTTTGTTCCCTAATGGGCCATGATCTTTCATGCTTCTGTGCCTTTGCACACGTGGCATCCCCTCTCCTAGAAACCACTTCCCTACTCCTCCACTCCACGTGGCAAAATATGACTTATTTTTCAAAGTTCAGCTGAAATGTACCTTTTTGATTACTCCCCAGTTCTCCAAATTGATTTAGTTACTTCTTCCTTTGTTTTCCTCAGACAGTTTTTACCACTCTATATGCTCAATAAGACTTAGACCACATTCTTTGAAACAACATATGTCCAGTTCTGAAGACTCACTAGTCTTGCAGCTGAATAAAAGTCAATGATTTTAGGACTTCCCTGGTGGTGCAGTGGTTAAGAATCCGCCTGCCAATGCAGGGGACATGGGTTCGATCGACGGTCTGGGAAGATTCCCCCATGCCACGGAGCAACTAAGACCGTGCACCACAACTACTGAGCCTGCGAGCCAAAACTACTGAGCCCGTGTGCCACAACTACTGAAGCCCGTGAGCCTAGAGCCAGTGCTCCGCAACAAGAGAAGCCACCGTGATGAGAAACCCACGCACCACAACGAAGAGTAGCCCCCTCTTGCTGCAACTAGAGAAAGCCCGTGCAGCAACAAAGACACAATGCAGCCAAAAATAAATAAATAAATAAAAATTAAAAAAAAAAGTCAATGACTTTAAATTTAATTTAATTGGTGTAATGGACTGAATGCTTATATCTCCCTCAAAATGTATCTGTTGAAATCCTAACCAAATGATGGTATTACGAGATGGGGGCCTTTGGGAGGTGATTAAGTGGATCCTTCATGAATGAGATTAGTGCTCTTATAAAAGAATCCCAGAGAGTCCTCTCCCCCCTCCTCCCACGTGAGAACACAGTGAGAAGATAGCCACCTATGATCCAGGAAGTGGACTCTCACCAGACACCAAATCTACCAAATCTGCTGGCTCCTTGATCTTGGACTTCCCAGCCTCCAGAACATGAAAAATAAATGTCTGTTGCTTAAGCCACCCAGTCTATGAAATTTTATTATAGCAGCCCAAACAGACGTATTGGTGATTGACACAAAAAAAAAAGGAGAGGAAGAGACGAGATAAGGAGGCAAAGAAAAATTTATTATCCTACAGGGTGATTTGTCCTACAGGGTGGAGTCATTCACATTCCCTCCACACTAGTTCTTAGAATATTTTAATTTGTTTGTCAATGTAAAAACCTACTTTTTCAGAGCCTTAAAGAAAACCAAGTCAGAACTTTTTCTTCAGTGTCCACCAAATGAGCAAAAAACAAAAAAACAAAAAAAACCCCAGAAAACTATCCTCTAACATTGAAATCAACAGTGCAGAAACCTGGGGGTGAAAGTGAGGCTGAAGGTGGGGGACAGAGCAGGGGAGCAGAAACATGATTATAGACCGCAGACAAGCTTGCCTTTTCCCATCTTCCAGGAGAATGTGAGTGTCAAGAACAAAGCCTATAATATTAGTAACTGGACTTTGGAGTATGGAGAGAGGAATAATGGGTATGATTATTAGGGCAAGCGATGACAGTTATTTCAATTAGCACAGGCACCAATAAAAACAAAATTGAAAATAAAAAGAAGACAAAAGCAACATGAAATTAACAGAAGTAGCCCCTCCCACTCTTACATGTCAAGAGTGTAACCTTACTGGTTTCTGAGCTGATAAACTGTCCTCAGAGTTGTATACTTTGCTTTACAAATAGCAATAAATAGGTCTGCAGTTTAACCCAAATCTTTAGTAAAACAAGTTTTACATTTATTTTTATAATAAGCTTATTATTTGTTTCTGTCTAGAATATTCTGTCTAGAATATTATTTGTTTCTGTCTTATTTGGATTTAAGAACCAAATAAGTACCTATTTAAGAACCAAATAGATTTAAGGTTCTTAATACCTAAATGTATAAGACCCAGTCTGATGACTGCAACCATACCTCAGAAAAAGCCAATTGCCCCTAATTTGGTTGATAGCTATGGAAGATCTGAAAATTGATCAGGTGCAGTTATGGAAGCCTGAAGGAGTTTCCCAGGGGAAGCCATATATCTAGATAATTCCCAAGAAACTTGAGTTTCATAAGAAATTATTACTGAAGAGTTTTGGGAACTAATGGTATTTATTATATTAACAGAAAACACATAAGCTCTATTTGTAGGTCAGAAATTAAGATGGGAAACAAGGAAGTCTGCTTCTTCTTAGAGAATCTTACAGTACAGATCTTACAAAGTCCAGAAAATCTCAAGTCTGAGATTTAAATTTCTTATCTGTGTTCTAAAAAATACAGAGTCAAAGTCATATGCTGCTAGGAAAAAGTGGTCAAAATGTGAACCTTAGAAAAGGAGTATTGCATATTTATGGAGAATAAATTTTATACTGTAAATTATAAATAATGTACTATAAATTAATTTAATATGATAATGTTTTAAGTACATTTATCTTTATTATGTATTACATAATACTTTTTAATATAGGAAGATAATTTTTTATTTAAAGTTTGGCCATCCATCAAGGATTAAAGGCTTTTTAAAAATCTGCCTTTTTGGTACATGGTTTTTATTTTAAATCTCAAGATAATGTATCTGTAGGTCAAAAACTATCAAATACCTACAATTTTACATGGTTTAACCCCCAAATAATAATCTAATGAATATAACTGCAAACACAATAAAAATAATTTTAGAATATATAAAAAGAAATTGCCCTCCAAGGAGGACAAAATGAGACTGTTGAGGCAGCTAACTGAATAATTACAGAAAGCCAAAGGCCAAAATATGTTGCATATTGCATTAATATTTATAATATATTCTAAAACTGAATTGTATAGCTGAGCCCATGGGTTGCATTTTAAAGAAAGAAAGAACCTGCTAAAAATCAAATTTTCAGTATTTCCTCTGCTTAGGGATTTAGTCACAAAACTGTCAATATCATCATTAAATCAGCATCAACAATATGAAACATTTGTATTTTACATATTATGTCATGAAGTGGTTCATAGTAAATCTCTCAGTGATAATGGATTCCAAAGTGTCAGATATGTTAAACATATTTTCCTCATATACTATAAAACTTATATGCAAACATAAGAAAATTATACCATGAATTGTGTTAAAAATTGGCTAACCCGTTGTTTTATAAATCAAGTCATTCATATTATGAGAAAATAGAAATTGAATTTCAAATAATAAAAAGTATATATTTGGGGGCTTTTGGTTACATACAGTTTAAGAAGATCTTTTAACCATAAATACACAGCTTGTCTTTCACCTTACATGTTTTAATTTGAGCTAGCCGCAAAGGACCTCACTTAAAATGTCCTAGGAGGGATATTGTTTTATTTTCACTATATTAAAGTTTTTCAAAGTTTTTCTTTTGCCATGTCTACAAGAAGGAATCCCATTACACAGCTACAGGAAGAAAGACAGGATGTGAGAAAGAGGGCAAAGTAGGAAGGAGACCTTCTGAAGTCAGGTTGCTTTCATAGGCAAAATGTTCCTTCGTAGAAATAAAAACGGTGAAATTATGGTGATATGTCACATTTATCTAGCACTCAATTTTCAAAATACTTTCTGTACTCTACCTTATGTGCAGAGAGGGTTAGATGTATAGTACGTTATCAAGTATCAAATGTCAACATGGCAAACGACAGACAAGGCACTGGACCGAGATACAAAACAAACTAATAGGTAGATAAGTAGGTAGGTAAGTGATAGAGGAGATTTCTTCTAGAGCCTATACTAGGACATAAAAATTGGTTTGCCTAGAGCATGAATTAATACTATATGTTTTTATATACTATATGACTATATGCAGTCATACAGTTAATTTTCTATATTATGTTTTAACACTTTATACTCACATGTAAGTTATTTTCTACCCCCAAAATTAGAGTACTCTTGGCATTAATAATTAACCAAAGCTATCTAACACAAACACATAGCATAACCTAGTCTTCATAATTAAACATTAAATCCAAAAAATCTATTTATAATTGATTATAAAAGATTTTAAAGTTTTCCATTTATAAAATTTATCACAAATATCTTAGAATATTAAAAAATTGTACCTTAAGAGACTAACTTTAAAAATAAAATTACAATTTTTACTGTCATAGATAAGAACAAGTAAAATACTCTTTCACTCAGGAACACAGCATTTGTTTCCCAAGTTTAAAAAATAAGAATATTATTTCAATAATTTCCACATTTCATAGATTTAATTTTTTATTGTAATATTTCTGGGGAATTTGATCTGTCACAAATCTGAAAATATACACTAATTTGATAAATCAAGTTCTCGATATATTTTTCCATGATGCCCCACTGACCTTTAGAAAAGATATGTTATTTTCTTTCTAACATCTTATCTGATCTCGAGAAGAACATGAGTAAAACACAAAAAGGCTTTGCACTCTGAATCTCAAGGTGACATTTAAGACTGACATCCAGCTAGCAGAAGAAGATCTCAAAATTTTTTCCTTGTCCCATGGGGATAAGCAAATCATTAATATGAGAAGGTATCAGGCTATTAAGTGCTTTAAATGTCAACAATAAAACTTTAAAATCAGTGCAAACCCTGACAGGAAGCCAATATGAAAACTGGAGGACAAAAGTGATGTACTTTGAACAAGTAAGTAGCCTCACACTGTGTGAATGAACTGAACCTTAGAGACTGATTTATCAAGAAATCGAAACATCAAGATGTTGAACCAGTCCAGGCTCAGTGATTATCACATTGCAGTAGTTTCAGCACCATTTTCTCATCTTTGCTCTACTCAAATGATGTGCTATAGAAGATAACTAGTTCTTAATAGATTTTAATCATTTTACACTGAAACCAATGACTAGACTCAAATTAATAGTAACACTAACCTTCATCCCAGCTTACCCTTCCCCCTCCCCATGTCCTCAAGTCCATTCTCTACGTCTGCATCTTTATTCCTGTCCTGCCCCTAGGTTCTTCAGAACCATTTTTTTTTTTTTTTTAGATTCCATATATATGTGTTAGCATACGGTATTTGTTTTTCTCTTTCTGACTTACCTCACTCTGTATGACTCATATTCCATTGTATATATGTGCCACATCTTCTTTATCCATTCATCTGTTGATGGACACTTAGGTTGCTTCCATGTCCTGGCTATAGTAAATAGAGCTGCAATGAACATTGTGGTATGTGGCTCTTTTTGAATTATGGTTTTCTCAGGGTATATGGCCAGTAGTGGGACTGCTGGGTCGAAGTGAGAGAGTGGCATGGACTTATATATACTACCAAATGTAAAATAGATAGCTAGTGGGAAGCAGCCGCATAGCACAGGCAGATGGGCTCGGTGCTTTGTGACCAGCTAGAAGGATGGGATATGGAGGGTGGGAGGGAGACGCAAGAGGGAGGAGATATGGGGATATATGCATATGTATAGCTGATTCACTTTGTTATAAAGCAGAAACTCACACACCATTGTAAAGCAATTATACTCCAATAAGGGTGTTAAAAAAAAAATAGTAACACTAACCTTTGCACAATATTTTATAGTTCACAGCATTCTTTATCAAATAGAATTCTACATGATCAAGGAACAAGGAGATTCACAATTGAAAGAATATATTTACACACTTACTTTTGTGCTATTATTATGATAATGAACTTGAAATTGTTGAATACAAATGTTAAAAAGTGAGAGTTATGTGGTTCTAAAAGTTCCTCCTGGTGTGCAAAATTTATGGAGAATAGTTCCAATTCCTTTTCAATATATTATTTTCCATTTCATACCTTATGTAATCATAATACTAGAATCAATAATATTAGTAACAATAATAGCTAACACTAACTGACCATTTATTGTGAGAAATGCATTGACTGATTTAATCACCATTGTTACTACCCACATTTTACAGATGAGGAAACTGAGGCAGAGACAACACGAAGTGACTAAGATTTCACAACCTGTAAATGTTAGAACTAGGATTCTGACCCCAGAAACTACTATATCACATTTGTCATATATACACACACTATTTTAATATATATGCTAAGGTATTCATATGTGTGTGTTTGTGTGTTTAACTTGAAAATCATGATATAATTGTCATATTGCAAATAGCAAAAAAAAGGAAAGTGAGAAGTAAATATAGTCTGCAAAAAATACCACCCTTTTCTGAGTGAAAAAAATCTTTTGATGCCAGTGTTCATACACAAGTGACTAATGCATACATCATTCTATTGGGCTTCGCTTTATTGCTCTTTGCAGATATTGGTTTTGTTTGTTTGTTTTTTATAAATGGAAGGTTTGTGGCAACCCTGCTTTGAGCAAGTCTGTAGGCAGCATTTTTTTCTGACTTTGTGTCTCTGTGTCACATTTTGGTAATTCTTGCAATATTCCAAACTTTTTCATTACTATTATATTTGCTATGATGATCTGTGATCAGTGATCTTTGATGTTACTACTGGAAAAAGATTAGGACTTGCTGAAGGCTCAGATGATGTAATAAAGTAGTTTTAAATTAAGGTATGTAGATTTTTTTAGACATAATACTACTTAATAGACTACAATGTAATGTAAACATAAATTTATACATACTGGGAAACCAAAAAGTATGTGACTCGCTTTATTGCAATGGTCTGCAACCAAACCTGCCATATCTCCAATGGATGTCTGTATTTCAAATGTCAGTGACTGGAAAAGTAGTTCTGTGGGCTTTTTTTCTTTTCTTAAAAGAACCCTACGGAGTGTGCCTGCATTTATTACATAGGACCGGATAACTGCAAAACACACAAAACTCCTCCAGATGTACTTACATAAGCCTTTGTTAAAAGTAAAGGATGTGGTACAACAGAAGAACGTGCAGGCAATTGTCCAGGGCTTCCAGCCCCCAGGGTCCTTTCTCAGTCACATAGAATGTACTTTGTTTTCATATTATAAACTGCCATGTTATGTACCAAGTACCTTGATTTCAAGGGAACTCAGGGAAAATTTACTCAGGGTAGAGCTCAGGGTCTTTCATAACCTGCTATTCAGGTAAAAAGAGCCAGGCTGTGTAACCAAATAAAACAGGTACAAAACATCAATATAAATGTTTCTATACAGTGTAGACAAGCATGCACCCGGCGCCTCCAGGAAGTTTGAACTTTTAACATCACATTACATATCACTAATTAATACATCTCATCCTTACCTTGGCCAAGGATCAGTTGCAGATTTCCAGGCATCCACAGACATAAGTGTAAAGCTTTCCTAGTCCAGTTGTAAGATAACAAGATCTAACACAGAGCTCACTGTTGAGTGAGGCAATTTATCGAACAAGTGCTCAGAAAGTACCAGGGGCTCTCTGGACACTTAACTAAAACAATAACTTCTCTCTCTTTTGGTCCCATATCCTGTTACAAATATACCACCCTCCTTTGGAAGGAGTAATGGCAAAATTAAGAAGTCGGTATTTACTACAGATCTAAGGGTGGGGGGAATGCCCACAGTCAAAAAAATGAATGACAAAGTGAAACCCATTAAAGAGAGGGGAAAAGTGAGAACATGGGAGAGAGCGCCCTACGCTGGGGTTGGGAGATGCAACCTCAGTGCCCCTTTTCTTTGCTTCTTAGACAGATGCAGACACAAAACTAGATGATGGGATTATCAATAGGAAGAGACAAAGCATGAGACAACCCATCTGAGCAAGCTGGAAACTGAATATTCACTTATTGCTCAGAAACGGTAACATAAAATTCATGCTCTTCCAATGTGATTGGTGCCAATATAAATTACATGACAGCTCAGAAGCATAAGTTTTCCTAGATGTAGAAGATGGGTTACAAGTCAGAATGTTGTTATGGTCACTTTTTCTCTGCACTGTATGTAATAAACGTGTTGCAATCATCGCAATCCCTACCTTAGGATGCTAACTATATGTTACAAATTGACTCTACGTTATTTATTTATTGCTGATGTGGTAACCTTATTATGCATCTGATAAATATTATAACATTCCTTTTTATTTTAAAATAAATATTATAAAGTGAAAGTCAAAGACAGTGAGGCTTTTTCCCCTATCGTTAGGGCTGGGTAGCTCTATAAGTGTTCAAGCCTATTGTTCAAGTAGGTGGAGGTTGATGGAGGTGGTAGACGCATGTAGGTGGTATGCATGGAAAAACTAAAATGGAGACACACGATCCTTTAAAAAGAGTGAAATGTGCAGTCAGACTATCATCTCTACTGTTACGTATAATATGAATTATATCTTTTATAGTATATCTTCCAATGAACTTGTTATATATCTTAAAGGAAGCTGAAAGTGTTAATATCAAGATTCATACTGACCAAAAGAGCTATGATAAAAGCAGCAAACTGTCTTTACTGTTATAAAATTTCCATATCCCCATTCATATCAAACCTGAACGTGAAACAGCAGGACATCAAATTACTTTTGCCTTCCTACAGCCACTCATGTGAAGTTTATGAAAAAGCTTGAATACTGATCATGCTACACGGAGTGTGCAGAAATGAGTCTTCTAAAGTAGTGCTTATAATCAGTGAGCTACATCTTTTACTATCATCTGTTCATGCTGATATCTTCTTGGTAAGTAATTTTCTATTTCTGACTTTACTCTTTATAGCTGGGGTTGAGAGCCCTACAAAAGTAGTCAGTGGAGGTCCAAACAGTAGAAAGTAGAAGAATGGGTAGAAAATCATCCAGGAAATGCACACGAGGGATATATATTAGTAAGTAGTGGGCATCCATCCACAAAGACTGGAGTATGAGGCAGAAGTCATGACCTCTCAAAAACATTAGATACTTTGGAGAAAATTCCAACCTCCCTTCCCAGGTGAGCAGGAGTCAATTTGGTCTTGATCATCAGGAACAAAATCTGGGCAAGGGAGTAGATGAGGCAGGTGTGGTTGTTGTTGTTGTTTGTTTTTGGGTTTTTTTATAGTAGGTTGGAGGAAAGATGAAATGAATCATCCTGCCTGGGTCAGAGGGTCAACAACAGAGATAGACTGATATATTGAATGTGGTAGGATGGTGAGAGAACAAAACCTAGATCCCAATTGAAGGGTCTACAGCAGAACCAGACAAGTTAGTAAGGCTTTAGGAAGTACAGCGGGGGTTTAACAGAGGAAAATGTAAGTTGAAAGTTGGAGTAGGAAGACTTTATTAAGTACCCTGGATTGTAAAGTAGCTGTGAATAGAGCTGAGAGTAAGGCAAGACTGATGTCCCAGAGAAAGTGGAAAACTAATGTGGAGTTAATTACAGGAGAGGAGGCAGAGATCAAGTTGCTGGAAGCACGAAATAAACTGAGACTAAAGTAAAAGAGCTATTTTTAAAATATTACTTACAGTAATATTAAGAACAGGTAAAACTAGTCACTTCTACTCTACCCAATGACTCTCTGACAAATTGTTCCTGCCTTTAAGTAGCTATTTCAGAACAAGAGGAATTCCTTTAAAGATGGAGAAATTTTAGAGCACTCATTTCCAAAACAATACAGTCATTCATTGTTAAGTTGGAAAGAATTTCTTAAAGATGAATGTCTCAGATACATATGCTTGCGTCATTTCTAAATAACATAATCATATTTAGGAAATACGTTTGCCACAAGACTGAACATGAAAGTGTCTGTAATTATCTATAGATACAATAGTATGGAAAAAAATAAGGAACACACCCAGACTTGAAGATCCAGGAGAGTTTGTATCTGTTTTAATTGTCTTTTTACCCTGGAGTAATATTGACTTGGTACAGGTACAGTAATATTGACTTGAAAATGGTTTACCATTTTCAAGATGTTTCCCAATTTTAATGCCATTTTAAAGTTCTTCTTTTAAATATGTGGCAAGCTTGAAATTGCAAAGCCAAACTATCAATAAGAGAAGGATAAAAGTCATAAGAGCCAAACTAACAAAAAAGCTATCTTTGCCATCTTGTACTTTTGTTACTGAGAAAGAGAAGATAATGTGTAAAGATCATCTGAGATGAAGACATTAAGAAAGGGATAATTAAATGAAAGCATCTGAAATACATCTGGTAGTTCATTAAACCCAGTATTCTGTTTTAAGTAAAGACATACATGATGCTCTAGAGTGGTGCTTGAGATGTGGCTACTGGAACTGAGGAAGTGAATTTTTATTTAATTTAATTTAATTTTAAATAGCTACCTATTGAACAGCATAGGTCTAGAGAAAGTAAAAGTTGATCTCTAAACAAAGAGAGGAAACACGTTGTTTGCTTCATGTAGCACTTCATTTAAAAGTTGAGAGAAAAAATTTGAAAGCATCTTACAACATGCTCAAAACTCTCAAAATAAACTGAAATTAGTAGAAAGAGTGGTTTAAGTCAAACATACATGTCAAAAAGTGAGCATTTTGCTATATACTCACATATATGGGATTATAGGAACATTTTATAGAATTGTCAAACATCAAAAGAGAGTATGAAAATTTAGAAAATATGAGATATCAACCATTGCGTTTATTTTGTAAATAGTTAACACCATTGCGTTTATTTTGTAAATAGTTTTTGTGAAACACACCTGCTGATCCTAGCTCTGTTATGAAGCTATTAGGGCAATATCATTACACAATGGTTTAAACGTTCCCAAAGGTACAAACTGCCCATCTAAAACCTTCAATCTTACTCAAAATTGATATCTTTATTCAAGCAACAGCTCTTGATTTTTTACTATATGCACACCTTTGTACCAGGTAGTGATGGGAACTGCAAGAAAGAAAGAAAGAAAAGAAAAGAAAAGAAAAGAAAAGAAAAGAAAAGAAAAGAAAAGAAAAGAAAAGGAGGGAGGGAGGGAAGGAGAAAGAAAACTAGAAGATATGGAGCATTGGTTCCAAGAAGTATTTATCATCTAAGTAGGAAGCCAAAATTTACACGTCTCAAATGTTTGATGAACTCCTAAAAAATGGCATCAGTAATAAGGAGGTGATATGTAAAGTACCTGGGAGGGTTTGCAAGCTGTAGCAGTAGGAGACATAGCTGAGTGCTTAAAAAAAATGAGAAATGGGGGTGAACAAACAAACAAACAAACAAAAACCTGGGTCTTTTAAAGCCTCAAATGCACATATATGTGTACTTCAGCATGAGTACAAACACCTATGAAACAGTCCATCCTCCGTAATTTATCTTTCTATAATCTGCCTTTGACCTAAACACGAAATGGTGAAATCTGATTAGAGTTGACAGACATTGAAGTGAGAAATAAGGTGGGTTGTTATTGTTCCTTTAAGTCTTCATTCCTTTGTTTTGTTTTTCCACTTGAAGCACAAGCAGCCAAGGTTATGTTGTGACTCAAATGCCTTTCAGTGAGCCCTCTGCCTGACAATCCCTATCACCGAAACTTTGTCTCAGATCTGAATATAAAAACCCATGTTATTATTAGGTTGAACCATTCAAGATCGCCAATACTCAATAATTTATCTACAAAAATGTCAGTTTCAAATATTGCAACTTATAGAATCAGTAGGTGCAATTCAAAGAATCTTGATTTTAATAATAATAATCAGAAAACAAAATTATACATTATTGTTTCAAACAGAACATTGAAATAAAAGCAGTTTTTATTTTTGTATAACACTGTAAATTGTTCCCATTTGCAGATTTTATTATTAAAAAATAGAAAATATTCCAACATGTTCTCAATTTCTTGTCTAAGTCCTGCTTTCGTTTGTTTGTCATATAGTTTAATACTCCCTCCTTCATAAAAGAAAGACCTCGGTTTCCTAAAAAACAAAACTAACCAGTTTCTTTGGAACTTCAACTTTCTTAACTGGATCATCTACTCCTTAACAATATTTTTTTAAATACTGTAATATATTGTGAAGTATTATCAAATATCAGTAATTTAATAACAGAGAAAACCTTTTAGCTAAAAAATAGGGTTAAAAATATTTAAGGAGGGCTTCCCTGGTGGTGCAGTGGTTGAGAATCTGCCTGCTAATGCAGGGGACATGGGTTCGTGCCCTGGTCTGGGAAGATCCCACATGCCGCGGAGCAACTAGGCCCGTGAGCCACAACTACTGAGCCTGCGCGTCTGGAGCCTGTGCTCCGCAACAAGAGAGGCCACGATAGCGAGAGGCCCGCGCACCGCGATGAAGAGTGGCCCCCGCTTGCCGCAACTAGAGAAAACCCTAGCACAGAAACGAAGACCCAACATAGCAATCAATCAATTAATCAATCAATCAATTAATCAATCAATCAATCAATCTTTAAAAAAATAATTTAAGGAGTGGTAATGCATACATCACAAATATGAAAAAATCTTCAGGAAATATTAAATGACAAAAGCAAGGCACAGAAGAGTGTATGGTTTGCTATCTTTTGTGAAAGAGAAAAGAGAAAATAAAACTATATCTATAAAAATGCTAACAGCATACACAATAAACTAATAACAGTGATAAAAAGGATGAAAGCAGGAGTGAGAGGAAAAATAACTGTGTATCTTTTTATACTGTTTTGATTTTTTGAACCATGTGAATGTACTACCTACTCAAAAAATTAAATTAAATGTTAAAAAGTATATAAAATAGGCACCAATTTGCCCTTGTATTGTTTTCAAAATAAGAGTACAGCAGTTACAAAGATGCCTGGGTTTAACTATAGCAGCAATTTAGGAAAGAAATTCTCAAAAATGTTAGGTAAAAGATAACTAGTATATAGTACAGCAGTTCTTAAATTTTATTGTGCATAAAATATCCCAGATGCTTTGCTAAAAAATCCATAATCTTGGGGCCTAACTCTGATTATAAATGACTATGTTTGAACTGGAGTTTAAGAACGTGCATTTTAACAAACCCTAGGTAAGGGTCATGTAAAAATTGATTGACCCTACTCTGAGTAACCTTGTTTTAATGTTAGGGTATCTAATATCTTAAAATTTTATGCTATTACAACATTAAAAGATTCTCAAATATACTAAAATAGTATTTCTGAAAATAGTAATTTCCTAACAGGCATTATTTTCCTTTTCAAATTTGATATGATTTTATTGTGTTCATTAGTTAATTTAAAAAGTTATTTGTGGGCTTCCCCAGTGGCGCAGTGGTTAAGAATCTGCCTACCAATGCTGGGGACACGGGTTCGATCCCTGGTCTGGAAAGATCCCACATGCCTCGGAGGAACTAAGTCCGCGCTCCACAACTAACGAGCCTGCGCTCTAGCACCAGCGAGCCACAGCTACTGAAGCCCGCGTGCCTACAGTCCGTGCTCTGCAACAAGAGAAGCCACTGCAATGAGAAGCCCACACACCGTGAAGAAAATCCAGTGCAGCCAAAAATAAATAAAACAAATAAATTTTTTTTAAAAAATTTAAGTTATTTGCAAGTCCAAAGTTTTCTTTATATTTAATATTAACTGGTAATTTTATACAGTAAACCGTAAGAAGATACTAAAGAACCTTGTAGGTTTATCGTTAAAAACAAAAACAAACAAAAAAAAGGCTCCATATCAATTTTAGAGTGCATTTCAAACTTTTTTTAAAGTGGAGTAGTAGATACTGTTAATCTTTGTGATCACTCATCTTCTGAGCCTCATTTCTGTTTGGGAAATTCTCTACTTTGTGAGTTTTGTTGACAGGCAGAAACTACCTTTTAATACAGAAGCTGAATACTCTTTTTTTCAAAACAGTATTTAGAACTGCAACCAAACTTCACTCAGGTTCAGGGTCACAAAAACAAGAAACTGCATTGACTGCATGGCCTCCAAGTCTGGTTCTCTGGCTCTACCAGACAGTGAGCTACCCAAAATCCTTTTAATATACTCTTTTTCTGCTTAAAAAACCAGAAATATGTTGGTTCTGATTTCTTTTTGTTTTTTTTTAATGTCTAAGAACCCCAGCTGATACCTGTGGACTTAGGTTTGAAAAAGCAACTGAAATATCACATATTAGAAATAAGACTTAACAGCAGTTCATGCAAAGGAAAACTAAACATAGCTGATTTCAACTTAATACAAGTCAACAATGCTAATGTGCTTGTCCCAAAATATTCGTACAGACTTGGGGAGGGAGGCAGCACTGAAAGGATAGAGACCAGGATAAGAGGAAAAATGGTAAGACTGATGCTACAGCTCTGCCCAGGCCTGTGCACATTTGGTGCAGAGTCTTAGGCTCTGGGTCCCACTTCTTAGAGAAACCTTTATAAATGTGTGTTTCCAGTGAAAGGCTTGAAAATTATATAACTGTCAAAGCAAACAGATATTTAGCAGTTTAAAGACAAGATTTGATGAAGGATATAAGAGCATCATCTTTCAATAATAATCCAGAGATTTTCCAAAGAAATTAGAAATTTAAACTGGTACCAATGGGGGTATTTTCACAGGATATTATCTCATTGTGAGACTTATTTGACAGTTAAAGCTACATAAAGAAAGAAATAATATAATTCAATTAAAGAAATTAATAGCAATAATAGAGGCCTAATGATAACTTCTCAGCATGTTCAAAGGACATATGTTACCATGTAATGAAATTTACTTAATAAACCCCAAACCTAATTGTCTATTTACTTTGTCTACTTTACATTGTCTATTTCACCAGAAGATATATTTTTTTTACTCAAAGGCTCTTGCCACAACACTGGAAATGAAAAATAAGCTTATAAATCCTTCCCATCGTACTAGTGCTGAGGCCACGAGCAGCCATTGTCATCACAAAGTGACAAGTTCAGTCCACACAGACCATCTGTAAGTTTTTAGGATGAGGTAAAGGGCTTCTGAAATAGTCATGTAGAGTACAGTTCTGGAGGATCTATGAACGGTTTGGTACATGAGATTTCATTGGAGGAGGCAGTGTCACTATGTATAAGGTGATGGGCAGGACTCAAGAGTAGTAGGGCTTCAGCCAATGGAGAGGGCACTTGAAAGGTTATGGCTGAGTGACTCACAAAACTGAAAGTGGAAAAGTGTGAAATACAAAGAGAGCTGTAATTCAGCAGCTAACGTTGGAAGCCAGCGGCACTCATTGAGATACAAAATGTTGGGATCTGCTTGTGAGTAAAGGGGTAATATGGGGCTCCGAAGATCAGTGTTGAGATCCATGACCTGGGACCTGGGTTCTGTTATCTGGACATGTGAAAAATCCAAATTCGTGGGAGGATCAGAGATTCAAAACCAGGTTTAATTCTTATGTGCTTAAGTCAAAGAGTGCTGATGAGATAAACTTCCAGAGTCACGGACACCACTGGATTCAGGAATGAGCCCAGAATTCTTACCAGCACTTACGCACTCCTTTGATGATCTCATCTAGTTCCATGATTTAAAAACTATCTCTGTGTTTATAAATGTATCTTGAGACCTTACGTGTCCTCTTAATTCCAGGCTCCCCTTGGATATTTAACATGTATCTCAAATGCAACATATCTAGAACTCCCAATTTCCATCTCTATAGTTATATATATTAATTCAAATAAGAGTAACGGTTTTCCCTATAGAGAGTTCTGTATGGTTTTCCATCAGTGGCAGTACCAGAATTTCCATACAGGTGTCCCCTTGGAACAATAATCTGATTGGAAAGGGGAGGTTGGCTAGGGAATTTGGGAAAGATGTTTTAGAAGCATTGTCATTGCAAGCACACATTTTCACTCAAATTGTATATTTATTTTAGTGAAGAGAGATTGGGGTATGATGTTGAGATGCCCCCTACCTGCACCCACCACTTTGCATACTTGAATGAATTACCATTGAACTTAAAATAAATGAAATATTACATTTTATAGTTTCCCGGGCTCTACTTGTGCTGGCCTCTTGCCTCCTTCTCTGATGTCATCTTGATTCACCATCCATCCCCTGCTTCACCTTTGCCAACTACATTCCAGCTAAAATACATGTGTTGCTCACACTAGACCTCGAATTTTTTCAGCTTTTTTAGTATTCCAAGCACATTCCTGGTTCAGGACCTTTCCACAAGCTGTTCTATCTGCTTGGATTACTTTTCCTTCCACTTTTTGAATAGTTGTCTCTGCCTTGTTATTTAAGTCCATTTCATTGTCACCTCTTTCTCAGAAAATGTTTCCTAACCATCTAATCTGAACTCTCTTTTCTCCCTCATCTAATATTCAAACCTGCAATTTCTATCATATCGCTTTTTTTGTTCATCTTAGCAGTTATTTATTTTTGTGTTAACTAGTGAATTTTTGTATTTCTCTATCAGAATGTAAGCTTCAAGGACAAGGAGATGGTGTATATCAGGTTTAACACTAGACTCCCAAAATCTAAAACAGTCAATAGTAGGTGTTCGATAAACATGTGTAGAAAGACTAGAAAAAGCAAAAGTAGGTAAATATGCAAAAGGATTGGTAAATCAATTTTTAAACATTAAATACAAGTTATTACAATGTTAACATTTTACTTAAAAGGAAGGGGTAAGAATTGAAACATCGTAGTGTCAGAAACCCTTTGATCTGTGTTAAAGGTAATGGGTAACTCCTGATAGTTATTTACTTGGTGACATGGTACCCATTACTTGAACATCTTTTCAGCATATCATTTCACACAGGGTAACAGTGAAGTATTTCCTTCAAATGGTTGCAGTTAAATGTCTATATATTTAGTTTCTCATTGTTATATACTATAAATCGACTTTTAACTTATGATTAATCTTCCTTTGACAATAATTTTTAGTTACTAACAGATAAGGGTTTTTTCTCCACACCTTGTCAAGAAGTTAATTACATGAAAATATTTTAAATATGTAATTGGTACTTCTATTTTAACATACTTTGCTTAAATATTTTTGAGTGAAATAAGCATAATTTATCTGTGAAGAGAACTATGCTAGAATGTTTCACGAATGTTTTCATAAAATTGTGGTTTGTATACTAAGTTTTCTCAAAAGAAGGGTAATCATTGCCATATATTGCATTTTGAAAAATGAATATATTCAGGTGACCCCAGAAAACATGGATTATAATATAATTACACATAATATTACTGACTTAAAATTGTCCCAGGCTCATAGAAAAAGGAATATTGTTTCAAAAGGAATCCAATTCAATAGATTTTCAATACAGGGCTTTCTTATTGTCTTCACATGAGCTATTGAAGAATTCTCACTGGGAAATAAGTAGACATTAACAGAGCCCCGGCAATGAAAAATCCATTTAGACCACTTTAAATATCATAGTAGATGTTATTAGACATTTATAAAGTGAATCATGTCAACCCTCAGGAGTCCAGATTTATTTATTTTACATAATAAAAATACAACTTTCCATGAAAATTTGATGCAATATAAGAAATCGCTCTGAAAATTCAGTTTCCCTAATTTAAAAAATTCCAATTGACTTACACCTTCCAGTAGAAATATTCATAAAGTTGTCAGTTTGTGTAAGTTGCATGAGAAAGATGATATAAATTTTCAGAGAAGGCAAATTTAACATACCATTTATAATAACTTTTCTTAAAGCCATAGTCTAAATATTCTATTTCTCATATTCACATTTCTTAAAATCCAATCCTGATGAGATATGGATTAATAAGAGTTATAGCTAAATATGTTTAATAACTATTATGTTAATTTAATTTTGATGAAAGCTAGTATACCGCAGCAACTAGAGTTATTTTACAAAATTCAAATTCCTAAGGGATGTCCTTTTAGACTCTCTATCACACAATAAAACACTGATCACTATATGCTAATAGACAATGTCTTAGTTCAGCACTGGTTTGTTTAAGTATTGGGAAATAACAATCCTCCTCTTCTCTACTGTCATTTAGAGGAAAATGTCAAAATTATATAGTGAATAAATGATTTATAAAATGTTTTTCTACTGTCTACTCTCTTTAAAGGATAATAGCATTCCTGAACTAGAATTAGAAAATCTGAACTCTAGTCCCCAAATCATCTTTTAATAGATTACTCTGAATAAATAACTTTAGCTTTCTGTGCTTTCCTCTTTTTACCTATAAAATGGTGACAGCCACATTGTCCTTTTTAACTCATAAACTCTTTTAGTGATAAAATTAATTTTAGGGTCAAATCGTGTCTATGATTTATTAAAGGAGACATGGGCATAATCCATGAAGAATTTGCTGTTTCAATGATAAAAAAGGAGAAGACATTATTTTGGATACTGGTTCAATTTTTAGCTACTTTTATTGAAATATACATACTGGCATATGTATTTTTTTTGAGTGTGTATATGTTTTATTGCATAAGAGTGGATAGGTTTTAGTTCTATGTCATGCAAACTATGCATTTTGGACCACAACTTCCACATAAGACAATTTTAAAACTATACAAAATATTTGAAATACTTTCCTTAGAACATCAAAGAGCAAACAACAATAACTCTTACTGTTGACAAGTAGCAACAGATTGACAGCTATCTCCTCAATAGCAAAAAGGAAGTCAAAAGACTGGAATAATTTACCAAAATGCTGAAACCAAACATTTTCTATTTAAAAAAAAAAATCTCCTTTTAGAATGAGACCTGAAATAAAGGTAGTCTCACAAAAACCAAAAAGCAAAGAATTCATTACTAGCAGACTGATGTTAAAAGAAATTCTACCAGATGACAAGTTAGTAATGCAGAAAAAACAAAGAGCACAGAAACTAATAAACATGTGAAAAAACTAAGTTAACATTGGTTTGTAAACCAATACCTATGCCCATAATTTCCCATAAATAGATAATTTCTATTATCTATTTAATAATAGATATAATAAAAATAATGTTTAAATGCGTCTAAAACTATATAATGTGATATTGGCCCAGGGATACAGAAACAGATCAATACGATAGAGGATCTAGCGATCTGGATCTAACAGATCCAGCGATCTATAGACACTTGGTATATGTCAAAGATGGATTTGCATAGCAGTGTAACAATAAATAGTCCCCAGATAATTGAGTATTCATGTGAAAAATAATATTGGACCTACTTCATATGGCTAATATTTATAGAATTAAATGTGGAAGGGAAAATAATAGACAATAAACAGTAGAAAAGAAAACAATAGACATAATAAAGGAGAATATCTTCAGGATATTAGGGCAGGGAAATACTTCTAAAACAGGACACAAAAATAAATAATACTAAATAAATGATTTATAAACTGGGTTACATTAAAATTAAGACTGTTTATCAACGGCACCATTAGGGATGTAAAAAAATGCAAATCACTTAAGAGAATACAGTTAACAACATATGTAATTGACAAAAGTCTTGTATCCAGAACATATAAAGAATATCTACAAATCAGTAAGAAAAAGACAACCCAATGGAAAACTGGGAAAAATGAGGAACTGAAATTTCACAAAAGAGAATGTGTAATTGGCCATTATACATATGAAAAGGTACAACACATTATAAATCAGGGTAACTCAAATCTATAATGAACTATCACCTTGCAAGCACCATAATGGATGCAACGTAAATGTCTGATGATACCAAAGTGCTGGAAAGAATGTGGAGCAACAGGAATTCATACAATGCTCCTAGGAATATAAACTGGTACAACTACTTTGGAAAAAAGAAAACAAACCTGAAATTATCTCCTAAAGTTGAAAATATGCAAAGCCTAAGGCAAGCAAACCTATCCCTGTGTATTTAGCCATGGAAATTATGGGCATATGGTACATTAGGAAATCAGCACCAAAAAAAGTTAATAGCATTATAGGCATAAACTAAAAGTCCATTAATAGCAAAATAAATAAATATATTTTGATTCATTCATGCAATGGAATCAAGTAAAGTGAAAAAAGTGAATGGACCCGTAACATTACCAGTGAAATTATAAAAAGAATGCTGAGCACGAGATGTCAAACACAAGAAATACACATTGTATGATTTAATCTATGTAAAGTTTTAAAACAGTAAAAACTAAATTATAGTGCTTAGGAATGCATTTTTGGGGGTGTAGAAATTATACAGCAAAATAAGGAAGTGTTTACATAAAAGTCAAGAAAGGGAGGTGAGGAGTTGAAAGTGGCAAGTGGGGAACTTCTGGGGATCTCACAATGTTCTCTTGACCTGGGTAGTTTAATTGCTGATCACTTTTTTAATAATTTAAAGCTGTATACATTTCTGTTTTATGTACTTTTCTGTGTAACTTTATCACATTTAAAAAAGATAAAAATTGTAATAGAAACAGCTAAACTCTGGAAATCAAATGCTTAGACAAAAAGCTAAAATGATGTAAAGAATGAGAAAATAAGGGAAATCAAGAAATTATATGACATATATATACGACATATTTCAAAGGAGATTGATAGATCTAAAAAGGTAAATTAATGCCTTGTTTGAATAGAACATTTAAAACACCCTTTAAGATGTCACAGGAGAATTGTAAGAAATGTTTTTCAAATCTCAACTTTCTGATTTAATAAACATGGGAAGAAGACCCTGCAACCCCTGAGTGCATCCAAGAAAATTAATTTGTCTTCCACAATGAAAAGGGATTGTGAGAGGGGGTAATATAAAGAAGCTACAACTAGAGAAAAAGGGCTTATGGCATTAGTATTATTTTTAATGGTAAATGCAAATTAGGATAATAAAGAATCATGATTTTGTGATTAATTGGTGTCTGGAGGGAAAATCTTAGACCATAAATGCGCTGTCTAAAACTGACCAGAGAAGGTAAAATACATTAAATAAAATGGGCAGAGATAATGCTGTAAGAGAACAAGGAAAATTTGCACATCGTATTTTTAAAAGATAGATATATGGAATTAATACAAACTGTGTGTGGCATTTCCATCCATTTCTTCAAGAAGGAGAAAATAATTGTAACTATATACAATATTAAATTTCCTTTTACAATAAGAAGTGTGAACATTAAATGAGGATGAAAGAAGAAATGATACAGTAAAGTGAATAGTAAAGGGCTGTGAACAAGAAAATAGGCTCAAAATGGAGTTGCTTATGCTAAGCCCCGACTCACCAAACTGAGACTTAACTTAATTACAGTTTCTGTTCTCCCAGAAACAGACTGTTAAACTGTCTATCAGGAATCACCAGATGAGCACAAGTTAGTTAATCTGCCTGATGGACCCCTTGCTGTGCCCCAAAGGAAGGTAACCTTGCAATAAGCAACCAACTTTTTTTGCATAGTATATAGCTTCTTTGTTCCTGCTCCTTTCTGCCTATAGAAGTCTTTCATTTTGTACAGCTCCTCATAGCTCCTTTCTGTCTGCTAGATTGGAATGCTGCCCAATTTATGAATCACTGAATAAAGCCAATAACATCTTTAAAATTTACTTAGTTGATTTTTTTTTTTTAAACAGGGCCAAAGAAAAAATTTTCTTTATCTTCCAAGGAATCAACCTCTATCTTCTCCTACCTCCATGAGAATTACTTATTTAAGGGGTTTCTGTTCCTCTTCTACTCCTTAAATGTACATCTTCTCCATGGTTCCATCCTCGAGCCTTTTCTGTTTTGTCTCTATCTGCTTTCCTCATCCTTTCTAGTGATTTAAATCACTTACATATCATTGATTCCCACAGTCCTTATTTCTTTCTGTTGTTCCACTTGCCTGCCGGACATTTCCACCCAAAGCCTCAATTTTCCATTTCCAAAAAGGAATGCATGACTTTTTTCATAAGACAGAATTACATGCCTGATTTTGGCAAACAGCATGACTATCCATGTAGTAATCCGATTAGAAATTTTGAAAATTTCCTTAGCTCTTTTTTCTCCTTAGGAACATTTTCAACCTTCTTCTGTGCATACACAGAGATCATCATCATCATCACCACCACCACCACCACTGTCATCATCATCATCAGTCTCCAAATAATTCTGTTCTCTATAATGCTGCCAAAGTTCCTTTATTAAAAGCAAGCCTGAATATATAATATAGTTGCCCACTTAACATTCTCTACGACTCCATAATTCTTCCAGTTGACAATTACAGAATTTTTGACACACCATATAACAATCTAGTTTTATACTTTGTTTACGTGTCTATCTCCACCAAATTGCAGATTCTTCAAGAACCAATCATAGGCTTCAATCCTTAGAACAATTAGTATTGAATACAATAAATATTTATGGAATGAATGCATTTTTTTGCATGGCTGCTCGCTATAAATTCAGCATGCTCTAATTATTAACCAAAGGTACTTGGATCCCCATGGGATCCATGTATAGAATTTATGAGTCATCAAAGTTGGATCAAAAGATACATACTTAATTTTCACTAACCTCTGATGAAAGTGAGCATTGTCTTCAAACCATAAACTACAGTAGTACCTACAGCTTTGACACTAATAAAATTGGAGATTTACTCATATCAGATATGAGTTATTATAGATATATTAAAATATCTTTAAGACCATAACAACTTTGGAATATGGCAATTATTAGATCCATGCTATACCATTCTATGTAATATGTTAACAAACACATGCACATATATTAATGTATGATGATTTTAAATATTTTGGTAAACATATTCCAAAACAATACTTTTCCTTAATAACATTATGCATTTAATTTTATTTATTTAAACCTGAAAAAGAAGGACTCCATAGGTTTCAATAGATGCCCAAATGGTTCATGACACCAAAAATGTTAAGAATCCCTATTTTAAAATGAAGTGAATAGAACACACCACTAAGAGATTTATTTTAATTCTTCTATTAGATAAGGAGTTCATCCTACTATGCAAGAAATCACTGAAGATGGACCAGCAAATCAGTTGGGGGAAAAAAAAAAAGAGAATGTGAAGGTCAACAGTGCAAGTGGAAAGGAATGGCATTCCTATCAGTGACTGAACAAGGAGACAAACAGAGGTATGAATAGAAAGAAAGGTAAAATATAGAATTAAAGTTAAAACATAAGAATTTATAATAAGAACTGAAAACTCTTATATAATGAAAACGATTGGACATTGAGTATTTGATTAGAATATCCAAGTCTCCTGGAAAATATAAAACAAAAGACAGAAGTATTACCACAGATAATGGTTTGCTGAGATAAAAATATAAACAATTTTGAAGCACTTAAGAAGAATACAGGTGAAGACCAAGAAAAAAAATAAAAAGCAAAATAAGACAAAACAAGTAAACACAGATATAATTTGTAAGTTGTGAACTTTTGCAAATTCCACATGGAAAAGAAACTGGTTGCCAAAAACTAAATTGTAATTATATATACAGGAATATCACATTTTATTGCGCTTTGCAAATACTGAGGTTTTGACAATTTGAAGTTTTGTGTCAACCCTGCATTAAGCAAGTCTATCAGCACCATTTTTCTAAGAGTATTCGCTCACTTTGTGTCTCTGTGTCACATTTTGGTTATTTGTGCAATATTTAAACTTTTTTATTATTATTATATTTGTTATGATGATCTGTGGTCAGTGATCTTTGTTGTTACTATTACAATCATTCTGGTGGGGGGCGGCCACAACCTGTGCCCACATAAGATGGCAAACTTAATAAATGTATGTGCTCTGACTGACCCATGGACTAGTTGTTCCCTGGCCTCTTTCCCTCTCTTCAGGCCTGTCTGTTCCCTGAGACACAACAATATTGAAATTAGGCCAATTAATAACCTTACAATGGCCTCTAAGTGTTCAAGTGAAAGGAAGATTCTCACATCTCTCACTTTAAATCAAAAGCTAGAAATTACTAAGCTTAGTGAGGAAGGCATGTTGAAATCTGAGTAGGCTGAAAGCTGGACCTCTTGTGCCAAACAGTTAGCCAAGTTGTGAATGCAAAGGATTCATTGATCTTGGAGGAAATTAAAAGCGCTACTCCACTACACATACAAATGATAGGAAAGCAAAACAGCCTTATTGCTATATGGAGAAAGTTTAAGTAGTCTGGGTAGAAGATCAACAACTTCAAACGATTCTCTTAAACCAAAGCCTCATCCAGAGCAAGGCCCTCTCTTCCAATCTATGAAGTCTGAGAGAGGTGAGGAAGCTGCAGAGGAAAAGTCTGAAGCTAGCAGAGCTCGGTTCATGAGGTTGAAGGAAAGAAGCTGCCTCCATAACATAAAAGTGCAAGATGAAGCAGCAAGTGCTTATGTAGAAGCTGCAGCAAGTTATCCAGTAGATCTAGCTAAGTTAATTAATGAAGGTAGCCACACTAACCAACATAGTTTCAATGTAGACAGAACAGCCTTATATTGGAAGAAAGATGCCATGTAGGACTTTCATAGCTAGAGAGGAAAAGTAAATGCCTGGCTTCAAAGCTTCAAAGGACAGACTGACTCTCATTAGGGGCTAATGCAGCTGGTGACTTGAAACTGAAGCCAGTGCTCATGTACCATTCTGGAAATCCTAGGGCTCTTAAGAATTATGCTAAATCTACTCTGTGCTCTGTAAATGGAACAACAAAGCCTTGGATAACAGCGCATCTGTTTACAACATGGTTTACTGAATATTTTAAGCCCACTGTTGAGACCTACTGCTCAGAAAAAAAGATTTCTTTCTAAATATTCCTGCTCATTGACAACACACCTGGTCATCCTAGAATTCTGATGGAGATGTACAATGAGATTAGTGTTGTTTTCATGCCCGTTAGCAAAACATCCATTCTGCAGTCCGTGGGTCAAGGAGCCATTTCAACTTTCAAGTAATACTGTTTAAGAAATACATTTTGTAAGGCTATAGCAACCATAGAACCATAGTGATTCCTTTGATGGATCTGGGCAAAGTCAACTGAAAACCTTCAGGAAAAGGTTCACCATTCTAGATGCCATTAAGAACATTTATGATTCATGGGAAGAGGTCAAAATAGCAACATTAGCAACAGGAGTTTGGAAGAAGTTGATTCCAACCCTCATATGACTTTGAGGGGTTCAAGACTTCAGCAGAGGAAATAACTGCAGATGTGGTGGAAATAGTAAGAGAACTAGAATTAGAAGTGAGGCCTGAGATGTGACTGAATTGCTACAATTTCATGATAAAACTTGAACAGATGAGGAGTTGCTTATTACAGAGGAGCAAAGAAAGTGGTTTCTTGAGATGGAATATACTCCTGGTGAAGATGCTGTGAAGATTCTGAAATGACAACAAAGGATTTAGAATATTACATAAACCTAGTTGAAAAAGCAGTGGCAGGGTTTGAGAGGATTGACTCCAATTCTGAAAGAAATTCTACTCTGAGTAAAATGTTATCAAATAGCATTGCAGGACTTCCCTGGTGGTGCAATGGTTAAGAATCTGCCTGCCAATGCAGGAGACATGGGTTCGATCCCTGGTCCAGGAAGATCCCACATGCCACGGAGCAACTAAGCCCGTGCGCCACAACTACTGAGCCTGCGTGCCACAACTACTGAAGCCTGCGCGCCTAGAGCCCGTGCTCCACAACAAGAGAAGTCACTGCAATGAGAAGCACGTGCACCACATCAAAGAGTAGGCCCTGCTCGCCACAACGAGAGAAAGCCTGCATGCAGCAACGAAGACCCAACACGGCCAAAACTAAATAAATAAAATAAATAAATTTATATTAAAAAAAATAGCATTGCATGGTACAGAGAGATCGTTCATGAAAGGAAGAGTCAGTCAATCAATGTGGCAAACTCCACTGCTGTCTTATTTTAAGAAACTGCCACGGCCACCCCACCCTTCAGCAACCACCACCCTGATCAGTCAGCAGCCATCAACTCTGAGGTAAGACCGCACCAGGAAAAATTACAACTCGCTGAAGGCTCAGATGATGGTTAGCGTTTTTTTAGCAATAAAGTATTTTTTAATTAAGGTACATACACTGTTTTTTAGACATAATGCACACTTAATAGACATATAAGTATATGTTAACATAACTTTTATATGCACCGGGAAACCAAAAAAATCATGTGATTTGCTTTATTGCGGTGGTCTGGAATCAAATTTGCAGTATCTCTGAGGTATGCCTGTAGTTTCCTTAAATAAAGCTGTTATTAGTTTTATGCATTTAACTAGACTTAGTAAATTAAACTTCAATTTTATTGTCAATGCTACAGAATTATTTTCAAATTTCCTGCTTTAATTTATTCACATTCAAATATAGGTCAACCACTCTAAGCATCTGGTATTTACTCTGTTTACCAGTATCCAATGATGAAGTATTCTTGAATCTTTTTATCTCTTGGTAACATCTCTTATTACCAAGGTGAACAGAGAATGGAGAAGAGATGACAACATGGATTTACACAATGACACAGGGGCTATTTCAAAAACACTGGGAAAATGTGAGCGACTATACTAAATTATTATTTAGGGAATAGAAATATGCCACATACCATTCATTAAAATCACAAGATATATTATGTATTATTCTGTGTCTGTCAGGCTCTGTGTTAGATACCAATGATTTAAAAAAAAAAAATGATGACACCATCACTATCTTCATGAACCTACCTTCTAGGGAGAAGGAAGAATTTAATCAAATTAACACATAGCATATAGTTTAATATGATCAGTGCTACAAGCACTATGAAGGAAAGATACATTCATGTAGGACAGGGAAAATAAACTAGTCTAGATCTGTAAGGAGACAATATTTGAGCTGAGATCTGAATGATGAGTTGGCTAGAGGATGAAAGAAGCAAACTACGCAATGAGGCAGTACAGACTCAAGACAGGAAAGAACTTGACATGGTCCAAGAAGTGAAAGATAATCAATGATGTGTACTGAGCATGAGGGAGGTGGCAAGAGGGCAAGAGGGAAGGCAGGGTATACCACATAGGACTTTATAGATAGGATAACCATATATCCCAGTTGCCTAGAATAGTCCAGGTTTAAGATAAGTAATAATTAATAATAATACTTAGTAATTAATGTTGTCCTTTTCCACTCTCCTGAGTGTCCCAGTTTGGTGACATATTATTATTCCACTTTAAATGAGTAGGGTAGGATCATGGTATCAATTAGCAACTGCACTTAGCTGATAGTATCCCTTGGCAAAAACAATAAGAGCTTAAAAAAAGATACAGGTTTAATTTTCTCTCATTAAAAAAAAAAAAAAGTACAAAGGTAGGAAGCCCTGCCCTGATCTGACAGTTATCTTCTATATTTGTGTCTCATCATTCCTAGGTAACAGCTTATCCTCATGTCATCTCATGATTCAACAAGACTTCTTAAGCCTCAGCCATCTGGTCCACATTCCAGGCAAGATAAAGGAAGAACGAGGAAAGAACAAAAATGTCTACATCCTATTAAGGAGCCTTCACAAAAGACCCAGACTAAAAAACTTCCATTTACATTTTATTGGCAGGAATTTAATCACACAGTATCACTTAGTTGCAAGAAAGGTTAGAAATTGTAGTTTTTAGCTGAGCATATTGCTACCACACCAAATAAAATAGGGTTATGTTATTAAGGAAAATGGGGAGAATAGACATTGGGTAGGGAATTAGCCATCTGTGCAAAAGACATACTAATAGTTTAAAAAATATACACATTCTAAGTGAAATGGAAGCCATGAAGAGATTTATGCAGGGTAGTACATAACCTGATCATAGTTTTAAAAAATCTTTTGGTTTTCATATGGAAAGTTGACCTGAGGAGGGCAAGTGTAGAAGTGTGGAGATCAGCCAGGGGACTTGAATTGACATGATGTAGGAAAAATATGAAATAGAGCAAATTCTACTGGAGATAGAGAAAGTGTGTAGATTAAAGAGTGATTATGGAGGTTGACCAAGAGGCAGATGTTAGAGAAGACAATTATTTGTGGCTTATAGTACTGAATGAATAGTGTTACCATTTGAAGAAATACGGAACCTTGGAAGAGACACAGGTTAGAGGCTAAAAGTACAGGTTTAGCTCTGGACATGTGAAGTTGGAAGTGCATTTGAGATATTTAAATGGAAATATCAAGTCAGTTGTTAACATATAGGCTTAAAATAAATTGGGAAATTATTGGCATATAGATGATAACTAAACTTGCAGATATTACTAAGTTTACTGAAGAAAGGCATATATAACATGAAAAGATGGCCTAGGGACAACCATAAGCAACTACAACATCTAATTGTAGAAGATGATCTTACAAGAAGACTGAAAATATCTGGCAACAAAGTTGGAGGAAAAACAGGAGAGGGCATTGTAATGGAAGCCATGGAAGACAGAGTTTCAAGAGAAGTTTACAGGTGTAAACAGGAGAGAGTTTACAGGTGTCACATTCCAGTGAGATATCAAATAAAACAGCTGAACAATATCCACTGGAGTTAGAAAATGAAGGTTATCAAAACTTGCTTCAGGAAAGGGGAAGTGAGAAGCGAGTACACATTATCGAGGAATAATTGGAGGTGAGGTGATAGAGGTAATAGACACGGGTAGGACAAATAACTTCTGCAAAGATTTGCATTGCAAAAAAGTTTAAACATTGTGTAGAGAAAAGTAGGATCTAATGAGTATTTTCCTTTGGTTCTTTTTTTAAAATGGTAGAGTTTAAAGCAAGTTTAGATGCTGCTGAGAAGGATTCTATAAACAAATGGTTTATTAAATGAGCAAAATGTGATGGGACAAACAATACATTGTTTCATATTTCTTATTTCTCTCTTCAAATACACCATGTCAGATTTACTCTCCCTGTTAAGGACATCTCAGGAAGATCCCACATTTAGCCACCACTTTCAAGCATTAAGAAGTCTGATTCTGTCTTATATTAAACATCCATCTCATTCAAGTTAAAGTTTCTTCTCATCCTTCAATGTAGGCCTATCTTTTTTGCCTGGGGACCTGTTCTGGCAAAGAAGTAATTGATCTGGTTTTCCTTCACTTACTTTTCTGCTATTTGCAATGCCAGGAGCAGAGCAGGATTGAAGGAAAGTAGGCAAAAGTTCTACTTAGTGCTATTTAATCCAGCCCGGTGTGAACTGTTTCCTGATGTGGGCAGATGCACAGCTGACTTCTTGCTACCTTTCTTCAGCTTCCATCTCCTGGAGGTATTTACATCATAGAGTTTCTTAAGTGGGGTCCCTTTGAGACAACTCAAGCCCAGGTACATTCCCTGGCATCTGATTGACTTGTGGGGGATCTTATGTATCTTTGGTTTACCAAATGGTGGATGTATGGCTTCAGAAATTAGCACTCTTTCATTCTCTTCCCTGCTGTGTAAGTTTCCTTCACCAGTTTCAGCTTCAGACTCCTGCAGGCAGGAAGTAGGTATGGGTTTCACTGTTTCTAAGTTCACATACACTTCCAAGTATTTGAGAACCTACGTCCAGCCCTCCCATAAGTACTCCCCAACACTCTCATAGTGTACAATTAAAAGGTCAGAAGAGGGAAAACAAAAGTGTTCTCTACTTTTACAAAGTCTTCCTTTAACAAACCTCCTTTTAAGTTTCTAGTCTTTCATCTAAGCTGTGGAGGCTGTGATCACTGTGTCCATTTTGTCATTTTGTAGTAAGTTCTTCACAGGTGTATCCCGTCCTGTTTTCCAGAATGCTGAGACTACTAGAAAAGTGGATTATGTCATGTTATAAAAACAGTCAAGATAGCAGAGAGCGGGCACAACAGATATATTGGACTGCCAAGAAAGTACAGAGTGAGTGGAATGATTCCCCCTCAGAAAGCCAGGATCATTCTGTGAGGGATTAGACACGGAGGTTCATTTGTTTTTTTAATGTGGATTTCGTTCTACTGGTATCATGAGACTGTTGAATATATGGCCTGTGAACTGAAAGATTCAAATATATTCTTTAAAATGAAAATGAAACAGGGGGGAGGGTAGTGTGTGTAGTGGGGAAGAGAGAGTGTTATGGGAATAATTTAAAGGGAGTGGTAATCCTTAATAAGACAGAGACAGTTGGAAATGAGAAGAGAAGGTAGATTCAGGAGAGATTATGGAGTTACAAATGGCAGGACCTAATGACCAGAGGAATATGAAGAAAGAAATAGGCTTAAAGGCGGTGGTAGGAAAAGGGAACTTCAGAGTTGATTTTGTTTATCACCCAAATGTTATGAATTTGAACTAGTTTTGTCATATGTGTGCTATGAATTTAGATGCAAATATTACCTCTCTGAGTCACAGAATTTTACTTTAAAATTTAAATCACTTCCACAGTGACTTGAAGGCTCTAAATTCACAAAAATTGCTAATTCCTACCTCATTTCATTTTTCTCCATGTTCAAAGGAAATTTTCTTCCTGTTTTTTAAGTTCCTGTTCAAAAGTTTTTTTAAAAAACAAATAGACAAATAGTATGTGCCAGGCATGATTCTACCTGCTTTATAAATATTGGCTCTTCCAGTTTTCACAATTGACCCTATAAAGCAATTGTTATCACCTACATTTTGCAGATGAAGAAATCGAACCCCTACAAGACACCCAAGATCATGCAGCTAATAAGTAGCAGAGCTTGGATTTGAATTCAAGTAGTTCATGCTTGTAATTAGTGTACTGTACTCTGCTACTTTTCTCTCCCACAAGAAGCCATCCTAGATTCTTTCAACCACCAGAAATGGCTCCGCCGTCCTCCCACCCCCAGCCTGAATTGCTATACTGCTTAATCTGGACTCTTATGTTGGTCGTTTCTTTCCACCTTGAGTTATAATTATTTATATAAATCTTCTAACTAGATTCTAACTAAATTCTCTGAGGGAAGGACCACTTCTCATTCATCTTTGTACCTATGGACTAAAAGAGCATAGTACTATAGCGTGCTGGGCTATAGTACAGCACAAACCCTAGAATCAGACAGACTCGAGTAGAGCGGATATTACTGAGTTGCTGTGTGACTTGAGCACAGTCCTAAAATTCACATGTTTCAGTCTCCTTGCTTGCAAAATGGAGAAAAAGTCTTTCTCTTGTGTTTGTTATGAAGATTAAATAGATACTATAAACACTGCAACCTAGTTCCTGATACATAGTGAGCCCTCATGAAATACCTATTGTTTCCATTTTTATTGCACATAAACCCTCAGCAGATATTTGTCGAATTAGTGATTCTGTTTTTGAGATTACATACAGATCTGGCTGGTAAAAAGCACAGAAGAGGCCTTACCTATTTTAAGTCACAGGAGAAGTGTTTTAAAATTTAATTGCAATCAAGTGTTTCTATGTTCAGGCATGTTGATTAGTCATCCATTCAAGTTTCAAATTGTAAGGAACAGCTGTCAACTATTACCCAGTAGTTTATCCTTGTAAATACAAAAATTATGTTCATGAGATCATATCAGATAGGAAAGACAAAGGGGCAGTTTGTTTCAAAATTTACCCAGAATATTGCAACATTTCCATCTGTAAAAGGAATAATACATCAAAACTCAAGATTAAGGCTAATTATATTTGTAATTTAGAAAATGAAAATAAGAAATATTAAGCATAATTCTTCAAATTAAATCAGTTGGGACTAAGAATGAATGGGTTCATGAGCTGTTTGTTGTTCTTAATAGCAACAAGAAAACCAAATGTTTTCTATGAAATAGTAGCAGATAATTATTTTCATCCAGCCCTGAATTACAGACTTTGTAGACTGCCCTCCTTGGATTCTTATGTGGAAACACTTAATGAAGGATGTTATGACTCAATAAGGCAAATAGTATTGCATACTTGAACTTCTTTTCTCAGACTATGGAAAGGTACAAGATCATATGATTTCCCTAATATCCAAGTAACACTCTCCTATTATATTTATTTCTGGCTGGCTGGGAAAATGTTATATGAACTACAAATTGTTGCTATAATGGAATTGCAAACATTGTATGTCTATATTTTTTCCTTGAAAGGGCTTCCCAAAAGAAAAGCTCTTGTATTACATTTGGTGGGGAACAGAGGCATTGCTTTAAGTGAATCTGCATACCATTTAAAATGTCGCACAGGTGGTTTCTCTCTAACCTTCTCTTTCTAATCCTTCACTTTCATTGGAAGATTTTAACAGGAAGAAAGATAATACTGATGCCTTTGCAAAGGATAAAATGCTGAAGGTGGAATAACATTAGAGATAGGGCAATCATTTTGAAGAGTATTTTAATCATCCAGGTGTAGCTTGACGAAGTCTTGAATTAGGATTAGTTTCTATTATATAAAAATAAACTTTTTATCCTTTATAATTTTTCAGTTCAAGTTCTAGTAGTAAAGGTGTTTCCTATTAAATGGACTTACCGTTTAATGAAGCAGTAAGCCATTTAAATCTAAAACTTATAGGAAGAAAGTAGGTGATATACTCAGAGCCACTAGAGTTGAAACATAAACTCATTTGATTTCATGAGTCCTGGAGCCTCTATGTGATTACTCAGTTCAAGTGGGGAATCTTTGAGAACCTTAAAGCAATGAACTCTGAGAAAGGAGGAGCTAGCTTGACTGATTGGAAAAGGCAGAAGATAAAGCCCCAGAGCTAGGTAATATGGAAGCGGGATTAACACATCATGTCATGCAGCAGCAGAAATGCCCCTCAGGTGAGTATAAGATGTTCCAGAAAATGCAAGGGAGCCATTTCCTGAGGGTCTGCCCTGTTGACACTGAATTGGAATCAGCCTAAAATTCCGGGCATGATGGTGAAAGAGGATAAAGTGTCAAAAGGAAGGGAAAATGTTGCAAATTTTATCAACAAGATAAAATGAGTAAAACGAACTTGAGCTCACCTGCTCTCATGAGCACACCCAAATCACAACTAACTGCTGAACAACCATCAGTAAAAAAGACTGGAACCTACCAAGAAAGATATTCTACATCCAAAGGCATAAAGAAGAAACCCAACGAGATAGTAGGAGGGGGGTGTATTTACGATATAATCAAATCCCATACCACGCAGGTGGTCGACCCACAAACTGGAGAACAATTATATCGCAGAAGCTCTCCTACAGGAGTGAGCGTTCTGAGCCCCATGTCAGGTTCCCCAGCCTGGGGGTCTGGCATTGGGAGGAGGAGCCCCCAGAGCATTTGGCTTTGAAGGCCAGTGGGGCTTGAGTACAGGAGCTCCCCAGAGCTGGGGGAAACAGATACTCTACTCTTGGAGGGCACACACAAGGTCTCAGGGCAAAAGCAGTGACTTCACAGAAGCCTGGGCTGGACCTACCTTCTGGTCTTGGAGGGTCTCTGGGGAGGTGGGGGAGCAGCGGCTGTGGCTCACTGTGGGGACAATGACACTGGTGGTGGAGGTACTGGGGGAATATTCATCAGCTTGAGGTCTTCTGGAAGTCGCTATTTTGGCAACAAGACCTATCCTCACCCAACAGCCTGTAGGCTCCAGTACTGGGACGCCTCATGCCAAACAACCAACAGGCAGGAACACAGCCCAACCCATCAGCTGACTGGCTGCCTAAAGACTAAAGAGCCCACAGCTGCCTCTGGACACGCCCCTAGACACGGCCCTGCCCATCAGAGGGCCAAGACTCAGTTCCACCCACTGGCCCCTCCCTCCAGGAAGCCTGCACAGCATCTTAGACCAGCCTCACCCACCAGGGGGCAGACACCAGAAGCAAGAATACTACCAACCGGTAGCCTGTGGAACAAGTCCGCAAACGCAGACCAGAGCCTACCCTGGGACCAACTGGTCCCTGGCCCTTGGGAGATGAGAGGGGAGTGCGCTGCTGGGACACATAGGACATCACCTACAGAGGGCCGCTTCTCCAAGGTCAAGAAACATAACTAACCCTCCACATACATGAAAATAAAAATAGAAATCTAGACAAAATGAGACAGAAAAGGAATATGTTTCAGACGAAGGAAAAAGATAAAACCCCAGAAGAACAACTAAGTGACGTGGAGATAGGCAATCTACCGGAGAAAGAGTTCAGAATAATGATCTTAAAGACGATCCTTCTCTTGGGAGAAGAATGGATGCACAAAGTGAGAAGTTACAAGAAGTCTTTTAACAGAGTTAGAAAACATAAAGAATAACCAAAGAGAGTTGAAAAGTTTCAGAGTGAGTAAAAAAAAAAGAAAAGAAAAGAAAACAGTTAAAAAGTACGAAACCAAAACCCAAATCAGTAGTTGCCAGGGACTGGGAATGGAAGAAGTGGGTTGATGACCTGATTCTGGTGGGAGTTACAGGACTGTTCACGTCTGTCAAAATTCGTAAGACTATTTACCTAAAAAGGGTAAATTTTCCTGGAGGTAAATTATACTTCATTAAACTTGAATAAAAAAAGTTAAAAACAAACATTATTCACTTAGAAAGATGAGCATGCTAGTAGAAGTAAAAAAAAAAAAAAATTATGTGAGTGATTTAATTCACAACAATTTTAAATTATAGAATGTGGATTAAGATATGACCAGAGTTTCAAAAGAGGAAAGGGATGGGAAATTGCATATTAACTTGACTTTTCAATTGCTGGCTTGGTGAGACTGTGTATTCTTTATGTGCAGGAGTTTCACACAATTCTGTGTCTTGAATGTGGATCCTAAAGGCAGAAATAAAAGGAGATTGTGCCCGGTTTGCCTTCATAAACTGGTATGTCATAGGTTAGGTGCTCCAGAAGCAAAGGCCACCACTGCATTTAGTGAGTAACGTGTTTATTAGAGAAGGGGAAAGGGGATAAGCAAGATTGGGTAGCAAGAAATTCAGTTGTGATGGACCCAACAAAAACTTGGCCAATTCAGCATGGAGCTCCAGAGAGAACTCAGGTGATCACCATGGACATCTATTGATCCTTCCTTAACCAAATGTGACAGTAAACAGGTAGGTCCACCAACCCCAGGCTGCCTAACATGCCCAGTGGTCCAAATGGCCAGGCCTTTCCACCCGTCCCTGCCTTGCTCAGTCTCTAGGTGCAGGTGAAGCAGTTTGCTGCAGCTGAGGCAACTCTGAAGGAACTCACACTGGGAGGCTGTCTGGTGATGGCATCCCCACAGCAAGTCGGTCTCTGAAGAGCATCTGGGTGGTATCATTTTCACATCTGTCACAGTTCACCCTTTGTACCACTGGCATCTACTTCTCCATATTTGTTCAAGTAGCAGCTCCTAGTCGAGCAGGATTCTGCTGGGTCTCTCCCCTGAGGCATCTCTTAGAAGTGGGAGGTCAGTGAGACAAATGACAGCCCCTCTCATGGCAGTTGGGCATGGAGCCACAACTGATATTCAATTGGAGTCTTCTCTTTACCTCAAAGACCAAGGATCCAATGTGGGAGTTGCTCCAACTGTCCAGTGTTAAAATCCTGGATCAGAAATGACCACTGAATGAATCCATTAACTTAGTGAACTCACTATAAGCTGGATCTTGGCAATACTCCATTTATTATTTGGAGCTCACATGTCCAAATTCTAGGAAAGGGCGTGATGATACTTTGGGTCTTTAGTTGTCAACGTCCACTCATTCACTCTGTCCTTCAGTCTGCATAATATCTAGGTTTCCCCTTTCCCGCTTTCCTTTGGGGAAAGACCTGGGGAATCACTCAAATATAATTGTCACGTTGTTGCAGGGTTGTTTCTCCTAAGAACCAGCCATCTCTGTAGTCAAAGTGTTCCAGTTCTAAAAACTGGCTCAGGTCTGGAAACAGGGCAAAGACTTATGATTTTTTTTTTAATGGGGTGACTTCCCTCTACCTCCCCACCCAGTGATCCAACTTTGATTTCTTCTGCTGGTTCAAGATGAGTAGTGCCTTTGTCAGCTGTCCATCTATTATGCCCTTTTGTATGCCATGTTCTATGAATTATCTTAATAGCTTTCTGTGGATGAGCCCCCCTAGGATGCCAGACCAAGCTTTTTAGTCATTGCAATAGTCTTTGTATCCTGATTTTGGGTAGTTAAGCACTGCTATCTGAATTACATTGTTTTGAGGCCTTATCAGCCCCATTGTTATCAGTGAGCCAAGTTCTGTAACTGCCTTGTCTAAACTACAGAGGAGAGCCACCACTGAACATTCTAGTGATGCTGGTGCCCCTTGCACTAGCACATTCCTTATGGCCTTGTTAATTACTGTGCTCTATGGGTCTCCCTATAGAATATAATAAATGGTGAGTCTTTTGGTAGTATATAACGTCTACATTCCTGCAGAGTCACTTCCCCGAGCCTTTAATGATTTCCTTCACCATCTGCCATGGAAATTCTAGCATTTCAGCTTTGCTCATCGTGATGGTTAATTCTATGTGTCAACTTGACTGGGCTATGGGAGCCAGTTGTTTGATCAAATGTCAGTCTAGATGTTGCTGTGAAAGTATTTTTTAAATGCCAAACATTTAAATCAGTAGAGTTCTTAAAATTATAGCTATCTATATCTATATCCATATCTACATCTATATAGAGAGAGAGAGACACATACTGCTTCTCTGGAGAACCTAACACACTCAGCTGTGGGCTATTGCTTTTTCTGTGTTTTTCTAGGAGCCTTTCTAGTAGAGAGTTCACATCATCTCCTGGGGGTAGTTGCCAGTGTGTTAAATCCTGTATCAGGAGAAACACTGCCAAGTTAATCAACTCTTTCCTATCTAATTTTAAGTTTTGACCCCCTTGATTAAGCATTCTTAGTATCCAGTGACACAAGTACTATACCAGCTCCACTGGCTAAGTCTTGTAGCTGCTTTGGGGGTATAGTCCTGTAATCCTTAAGATACCAGTTACTCCATACATCTAAATAATCTGACACTTCACTTTCACTAGTGCAGAGCTTCCATTGGTATGCCTTCCAACATTGCTGAAAAGTTTTAATAAATGAACCACCACATTGTTCCAGAAGCTGTCTGTGTTGGGGTCCTCCAGCCAGGTGATGAATAATGCAGCTCTAAAAGTCTGTAGTTACCCCTGCTTTCTCAGACCCTTCCTGGTACCAACTTTCAAAGGTTGGATTACCTAAAAGCAGATTCTGAGAAGTTTAAGGTGCAACATATTTATTAGCAGTCAACACGTAAGAAGGGAAAGGGGAATTAGCATGACTGGAAAGTAGAAGAAATCAAAATGACTGGGTTTTAATACATCTGCCACCCTTGGTCACCAGATGCAGGCTACCCAAAACAGGAGGTGACATCAGACAATGTGACTTCCTGCAGCTAAGGCAGAACTTGAAGTTGATGACATGTGGAGGCTTCCTGCTAACCCCGCTCTCTGCATCTGGGCTGCATCTGGGGTCTAAGAAACACAACTGTGTCTACCACATGGAATTAAATTTTCAAAGGCAGGAGACAAAACAAAAAAAACCAAGAAACAAACAACAAACCACCTACCTCTTTCTCTCTATATCAGACCTGACTTCTCTAAGGAAAACTATAAGCAGGTCCATTTGTTGTTTAGCAATTTTTTACTAGCATTCTTCCACTGGTTTCCAGTTGGAGAAAGTAATAGAGAAAAAGAGCTAAGGAGGAAAGTGTGGCAGACTGCGTTTTCCAAAAATGGCTGCAACAACATCTCCCACCCCACATGCTTTCCAAAAATGTATCTTCGCTATTCCCCCTTCTAAAGGTGGAGTCTAATTCCTCTTCTCTTTTGTGGTAGATAGAATGACTTCCCAAAGATATTCCTACTCTACCCTAGAGCCTATGAATATATGTTGTTCACAGGGCAAAAGGGAGTTCGCAAATGTAAATAAGGTGATGGCCTTAAAATAGGGAGATTATCCAGGTGGGCCCAATATAATCACACACATCCTTAAAAGCAGAGAACTGCTTTTAAGAGATGGAATGAGGAGGGAGTCAGAGAGATTCAAAGCATGAGAAAGACTCTAGGCACTGTTGCCTTTTGAAGATGAAGGAGCAATGTGATGAGTAATAGAGGTGACCTTCAGAAGCTGACAGCCGCCATGGAAATGGGGACCTCAGCCCTACAACTGCAAGGATCTGAATTTTGCAGGTAACCCGAATGAGCTTGGAAACAAAATTTCCCCTAGATTGTGAGACCCAGAGCAGAGAAATCAATCAGTCAAACGGACTCAGACTTCTGACTTACAGAATGGTGAGTTCATAAATTTGTGTTGTTTTAGGCCACTAAATTTGTGATAATTTGTTACAGCAGCAATAGAAGACTAATATTGACTTGTGACTTGCTAGTGGCCAGCAGAACAAAATAGAAGAGACACTGAGTAACTTTTGAGTTTAGGTGAACCTCTACCTGGGTCTTGGAAGGCTAGCTCTCAGTAGGCTGCTTTTAGGAACACAGCAATCACACTGTAAGAATCCCAAGCCATAAGCAGAAACCATGTCTCAGTGCTTCAATAAGGAGACCCAGGAGAACCCAGCCTTCAAGCCATTCCAACCCAGGAACCATATATGTGATTGAAGATGCACCTCAATATATTAGGACCCTGTGCTCCTGTCTTTCCACTTGAAGCTACAGACATTATGGAGCAGGGACAAGCCATCCCTGTTCTACAGAGTACATGGGCATAATGAAATTGTTGTTGGTTTATACCACAATTTAAAATTTTTTACACAAAAATAGTAACTGGAAAAGAAAGGAAGGGGAAAAAAAGCTCTCAAATAAAAAGAGGAATAATTTTTAAAGATCCCATACCTGGAGTGAAAAAGATATACAATTCTCTCTAGAATAGTTATGAGGAGGAATTTTATTCTCAAGTTATATCTGGTTGAATGACAGAGGAAGAGAATATCTTTTTATGCTCTACTCTACAATGGGGTCTGTAGCTCCCACATGATAAATGGTACTTCTTGCAGTTAATCTTAACTGAACAGATATTTATTTAAAGTAAGATGCCAGTGAAGTGATTAATTTTTCTATATAAAACTATTTCTGGATTTTGCAATTGTCCAATTTGTTCTTTAAAAACTGATTAAGGAGATAAACTTAAATGTCAAATCTTTTTTAATTTAATTTTTTTATTGAATGAGATTCTTTAAATTCTATAGTGTTTATAATTTTCAAAAGTTTCACACACATGATTTCATACAATCCCATAACCCCTTTTCCCCCCTACCCCTATGTTGCTCCTCCCGGCTTCCCTCTCCCCACTGGCAACCACTAGTTTGTTCTCTATATCTGTGAGTCTGCTTCTTTTTTGTTTTATTCACCAGTTCATTGTATTCTTTAGATTCCACTATTGGGTTGGCCAAAAAGTTCTTTCGGGGTTTTATAAGATGTTACAGGAAAACCCGAACGAACTTTTTGGCCAACCCAATATAAGTGCTATCATACAGTATTTGCCTTTTTCTGTCTGACTTATTTCACTTAGCATAATGCAAATATCAAATCTAAGTAATATTACATTTTCTTTTCTCATGCAAATTATGTCAAATCAATTTGCTTTACTTATGTAACTTTATTTCTGAAATACTATTTCCTAAATATGTACATATTTTGCATATGATAATACCACCTTTCATTTTTGTTAAGTTTTACAATTTAGAAATCAATTCCATTTATTATAGCATCTGGTTGACTCTTCTTAATAATCAAATCAAGTTTTTTATTTACAAAGAAAGTAAAATTTAAACATATTTGTGTCTTTGCCAAAGTAGTGCATTAGTAAAGTGCCCAACTAGGCCTATATCCAGTTATTCAGATGCCTAGTATCTGAAATACTAATTTCAGACATTGTATTGCTTTTTTAACACATTTTTTATTTTATGTATTAAAAATCAAACTTGATATGATAACATATGTCCACAGAAATATTTTTATTTAAATATTCATAGAAGTATTTAAATAATAAAAATAATCCAAATATCCTTCAACATGTGAATTGATAAAAAATAATTGTGGCATTTCCACACAATACAATACTAACCAACACGGAAAGAAAGAACTACTGATGCATACACACAACTACATGGATGAATTAAAGATAAGTATGCAGAATAAAAGAAGCCAAATAAAAAAGAATACATATGATGTCATTCTATTTATATACCATTTTAGAGTACGGAAAACCAACTGGTCTATGATGATAAAAACCAGATTAGCAATTGCCTGGGCTTCAGGGAGGACTGAATAAAAATGGCATGAGGGAACTTTCTGGGATGATGGAAATGCTCTATATCTTGATTAGAGTGGTGATTAAATGGATACAATAATTTGTCAGAATTCACCAAACTGTACACTTAAAATGCATGCATTTTAATGTAACTTATATGTCAATAAAGTTTATTTAAAATAAAATAAAGCTGGTATATTGACAGAGAAATCCACAATTGTTGTTTGAAGTCTTTGGCATCATGAAAGAAAGCTCATTCTCCTTCATAAAGGCTTCCGAGGAAAAAACTCTACATGTCTTTTTTGAAACATGTTTCTGAATCTCTGGATAACCCTTCAACTCAATACTGTAACTAGGATAGTCTATTCCAGTTCAGATTGAAAAAAAGTACGAGGAATATCATTCAAGAAAACTAATATCCCAATATTTATACTCTGATTTGTACATACGTGCAAACATAATTATGGGGTGGGTGTAATCATAGCATTAGTATCATAATAAGTATGAAAATTAAAGAAATAGTGTATAGTCTGCTTGAGAGAACCACTACTTACATCCAAAAAGCTTATCACAGTGCCTATCATGTAATAGTTGCTTAATAAATACGTCTAATGAATAAAACTCATGAAGATTGAATTCCATGACTCAGGACATGCATTGAGAAATGAAATTCTGGTGAATCAAGGAAAAAAAATACAAAATCAATAAACTTCAGGTGACCACCTACATTGCTAGGCTCCACCACAAACCACAGGGCTGGATTTGAAACCTACATCACATTTCATATAACAAATCTTATACAGATTATTTCTTGGGAAAAAATTTATAACAAGTGATAATTCAAGATCACAATCAACAAACTCCCAGAAAAATGAACCAACATTAAGAAATCAATTAGAATTATACAGCAAAACACCACAAAACAAATAAGCAGTTTGAGTCAATGCCTGGCAGATGGAAATCAGCAGAAGAGCCTCTGAATGGAAGACAAAATGGCAAAATGGCTCTAACTTTAGGCAAATAAAACAAAGTAAGGGCAGTTGAAAATCTAGCTTACTGAGAAGCAGGTAGCTGAGAGTATTTTAGCCTGAAACTATCTTGTGACCTATGAGGCATTATGTAAATGCAAACAATGACTAACCCTTCAAGGACAGTCCAGGCACAGGGCAAGTTACACCAGGTTACAAGTTAAGCAGGTAACTTTATGGTCGCATTCTTATGCATCTTGATCAAAACTACTCTCCAAAGTATTTACAGTAAACAGTTATTTTTGGTTAATTAGGAAAAAAACCCTCACCATACATAAATATTTTCTTCATTTGTTAACAGTATGCATAATATCTGTAAATCTTTGTGCCCTTGAAGAGCTTGAAAGTACCAGGGAGTTCTAAAAAGTGAAGCTAAAGTTAATAGACCCACCTAAGACCACATGTACAGGAAAAGGCACTGAAACCTAGGTTCCTTGGTACCATATTCATTCATCATTCATTCATTTGATAAAATTCATTAAATATTAAATGCTTATAAGCCATTATTTACAAGACCCTGCTAGGAAAGTTTATAGTTTATTGTAAAAATTTTTAATCCAAGTTTTTAATTTTATATGCTTTCAGAATAATTAACAGATTCAGATGAAGGCATCTATAATTAGGTTTATAATTAGAATTCATTAAGCTTACTTTATGGATAACATTAAATAAATTGTAAAATTAGAAAAATACCAGTGGACAGGACTTTAAATGCAGAATCCACTGAGAGATTTTTGGAGCCTCAAGAGTCATTTCTTTTGACAAAAGACCTCTCTGGGCTCTTGTATAGTTATTGAAAGGCACCCCATACAACCATGTCCAACATGATTGTTTTCCCTTTTTTTATTCTTTAAAAACTGAGACTAGGTTTGCATTCTCCACAATTCTATGGGAGGCTTCCATAGAAGAGATTTCCAAAGTAGCTGACACGGATGCACTCAAGATATAAATCGAGAAGCAGTGGAGTGATGTCTTTCATATTTTGTATATTGTATGAAACCAGGTCAGAGCAATCATATTCACAGCTGCTAGCCAGCTACAATCTCAGTCACAGTACGCTGCCACTAGATGCTGGATGGCAGGTGCACGTTCATTTTCACTCAGGCTGAGGGGAATACTGGGACATTTGGTCTTTTGTCCTTAGTTAAAACCAATCTATTGTGTGTAGTTAACACACACACACATACCCCTGCTTTGGTCTCACAGAGTCTTGCCAAGAAAAGGCTGTTATATGTTAAGTTGGGGTTGTGAGGATATGTATTTTTAGCCTTGACTTAAGAACACATTACAGCATTCTTGTAAGCTCAATGTTTCATTGGCTTGTTATGCCATTATGATTTATAATCTTATTAAATAACATCTTGTATTGGTCAGAATAGGCTAGGCTATGTTCTCATGACAAATTCTGAAATCTCAGTGGCTAAACACAATAACGGTTTCTTGCTCATACAGAGTCCAGTGTAAGACAAGCAGCCTTTCTTTATCTTTTAGTGACTCCATATTATAGTGACTCCATATGAAACATGAGGCTATTAGAGCAGGGAAAGGTGGGGAGAAAGGAGAATTACTGGTTCTTAATGCCCTTCAGCCAGAAATAACGTAAGTTGCTTTCATTCATACTCTATTAGTTAGAACTTGTCACATGGCCCCAATATAACTGTAAGAGAAGCCAGGAAATGTAGTGACATGCAGATCATGGATACTATTAGTGCCAACAGCCTCTACTACATATCTGTTGCAAAAAACTCACACTGCCGTCTCTTTCCTCCCTTGGGCAAACATTATTGATTACCTTATATCTACAGGAATTTGTGCTGGATGCTGGAAGATTACAGGGAGGAGTAAAAGGTCATCACTCCCCTCCAACAGCCTAAAAGATAGGGGAGACAAAAGAATTACAATATTGCCATACTGTGAAGCAGGAGAAAATCCCCCAAATAGAGGCATACACCATGTACTATAGGAACATGGGAATTAATTCTTATTGAAGGAATCCTTGAAATGCTACAGAGGTGATGACATTTATGCTGGGCCTTGAAGGACATGTTTAATACAGAAAAGAGGGTGGGGAATGAGAAAAGACATGGCATGGCTGAGGAATGAAGGGGCAGAGAAACTGGAAATGAGGCTGTGGGTGTGTAATATAAGTTTGGGTTTTATTAATTTGTATGTTATGTATGTATTCACTAGTTCACTTATTTATGGAACAAGAGTTGCTGGAATATTTAGTACATTGCTATCTTTTGTTTCTCCCATTGTTATTTCACCTATGAGTAGAAATCAAGGCAGAAATTTTACCATAAAAATTTCAAGTTCTGATCATATTATTTGCTTTTCCCCTAAATTGTATTTTTTTCCTCAATTTCTGAAGAATATTAAGACTGCAAGTCATAAGAGAAATTGACTGGATTTATTCCCACCTAATTCTCTTTTCAGATTCCTTTCTAAGCCAAGCAAATATTTACATAGCATGCCTAGCCATAGCAACAAGGCAATTTAGAAATGAACACCCAAATACTAATACTGGGGCAGTAGATAAATTGGATCCAGAGTTTTAATTGTTGGAAAAACAAGACTTAAAAAGAAAACTTGCTACAGTTCTGATATAATACTATGGGTAGTGATGTTTAGGAGTTTGTAAATAGGTTAAATAGGCCAAGAATATGAGGCTGTGAAAAATACAGGACAAAAAGGAAATATAGGACAAAAAAGAAAAATCAAAGAGAAGGAAAAGGGAGAGTAGGGTCAAAATTCAGGAAATATATGGTCTTTCTCCTTCTTTCTGTTCTTTGAAGTAAAATAAAAATGATGTACGAATGGGAAAAATGTCAGTAGCGAACACTCAAGAACATGACTTTGAAGCGTGTATCTTAATGTTGTTTCTTTTTAAAATTTAGCATTCTTTTTTGTAATGAAAATGAAGCATTTATAGTCACTGCTAGACATTCCATCATTATCAAATGTCTTATTATATCTTATACAAGTGTCAATTTACAGATTTCTTCCTTAATATAAGTCTAAAGTTCTTCCTGGAGTTTCTGTCTTAGTTCCTTAGTTTCCAAACTACCCCACTCTCTGTAATACTGTCTTCCAAACTTTCTGATGTTACTAATAATGGCCACCATTTATTCATCTCATATTATCTACTATCAACTTCACATATATCATTTCACCTAAATCTTCTGACAGCAATAAAAAGTTGATATTATTACTATTTTGTAACTGCAGAAACTAAAATTCAAGCCTACAGACTAGCTGTGGCAGAAGTAAGGCAATGTGAATTCAGCCAAATACTTAATTTGTTTCCAAATTTGTAAAATGTGAATAATCTGCCAGCTACAAATGGGCACTTGCCACCTACCTCTACAAGATTGAATCATGAGCTGCTTGCTGCAGCTGCTGACCTTCAACACCCCCTGAAAGGAGTTCAGGGTGGAGATCAGGAATGAGGTACTCTGTGCTCTGGGAAAAACTGGCAGAACAGGCCTTCAGATAGCTATTTTCAGGAGAAGATTTTATGAGCCTGATTTTTGCATCTCCTCATATCTAGAAAAGCACTAAAATCTTTCATGGTGACGTCTGCTCCTCATGACTAGCAGTAACTTTCAGGAGACTAGCAGAAACCTTCTGCAAAAAATATGTGCTTGATTGCATGTACCCCACCTTCACCAAAATCACATATATACTGACCTTCCCCCCTGCCTCTTTGGAGCGCTTTCTCCGAGCTTTCTGAAACGCTGTTTCCTGGGCTATAGACTTCATTTTGCCCCAAATAAAACAACTCACAGCTCTCATGTTGTGCATTTTTTCCAGTCAACAAATCTAATACGGCTACTGTATTAATTGAGATAATCCATATAAGTACTTAGAACAGTGCCTGACAATGATAAGCACTTAATAAATAGTAATTATAATGATTATTATTACCAGATTGCCATTTTGATTCTTTGTCCCTTGGACTTCAAAATTCCACTTATTTCAACTAAATTATCTTGGCTTTTTAGAAATGATTTAATTTCTAGAACAAACAAGAAAAGCTTCTAAGAAGTTATATTTTTATCTAAGATTAATGCAACATTTTATCTTTCTCACTTTTTTGGAGCAGGAAAGGGGGGGTGGGTCAGTTAAATGGACAGAAAAGCTGGAATATGAATTCTCAAATCTAAGCCCCCCTTTTTTCCTCCTGGATTGTTTCTTTTCCTCTAAGTAGTACTTCAACTTTAAAAACCTTAGAGGAACCAATGTAAATGTTCATTTCCAGCCCTTCTTCTTTCCAACTTCCCCCAAAACAGGTTCTAGACAGGGGGGAAATATAAAGGTAGAAGAAATCAAACCAAGACTGGTATTACCATTATCCCTAGCACTATGTATTGTCAAATAACTAAATCCTATTTTGAAGAATTAAATAATTTGAGAAACTAAAACTGAATCATTTGTAAGTGACCTTCTTTCACCTCTTTCCTATTTTCAAGTTCTTGCACTACTCCTCTACCCCCGGGGGGGGTAAATGTTATTTTTCCCTTAGTGTGAGGGATTTGGTTGGCAAGCCTAATCTCCAACACTGCAGTCGTCCCTCCTGCCTCCCTGCCCCGGGCCCCCCCAAAGACCTCCACTGAAAAAAGGCCCAGCACTTTGCCTGCCAGCTCACGAGACTCTTCTCTTCTCCCTGCCTTCGCCCAGGTTCCTCTCCTTTTGCATGGCTTTCCTCACCCCTAGGTTGCACCACTCCCTGCGGTATCTAAACAGAGCTACCACACACCTGGCTCCTAGGCTAGGCGCCAAAGTACTTCGGGTAAAGCGTGCCCCAACTGATCTGGAGCAACAGTTCTACCAGCCTTGCGGCTTTCTCTCAGGGTCAAAACTAAAATCTGAAGTGGAGCGCCGCGAGCCACAGAGAAAGCGTTTACAGCGTTGACAGTGGCCTGGAGCATGCTCAGTCCGCCTGGAGTCACTGGGCGGCGGCCGGCCACCACTCGCGGCCCCCGGACTCAGGCAAAGCCGCGGGCGCTTGCGGCCAACCTCCTCCTCCTCCTCCCCGTCCCCCCCGCCCCTCCGCCTCCCCCCGCGGAGCGGCGCGCGCTCCCGGGCATCCACAAGGGAGCTCAGCCGCCTCGCCTGCCCTCCCCGCCGCCTCCACCTCCTCCTCTTCCACCTCCTCCGGCTGCGGCGGGCGAGAACTCGTCCGGGGACATAAATAAATAAATAATTCCATTCACCCGGTGACAGCGTGGCGAACCGGCGGCGGCCGCCTAGGGACGGATCGCTGCAGAGCCCACCCTGTGCCGGAGACCAGGTAAAGTAAGTTACACCCCGGGAGGAAAGGAGCAGAGGACGGGGCGCCGGCGGTAGAGGAAGGCGAGCGCGCATCCGTCACCCGAGCTGCCCGGGGAACCGCACGCGTGTATGTGAATAATGGCCAACCTGTGACACGCACGCCAAAGCCGTGAGCCGGCGAGCCCTTATATAGACAAAATTCCCCCAGGCGGCTGCCGGAGGAGAGTTCGCGTCACACGAGCGCGGACCTCAGCCGGGTGCAGCCTCGGGGCGCGCGCGCGTGCGTCGGAGAGGGGGGCCAGAGGGGGGCCAGAGGGGTCCGGGGCGGAGAGCGCTCCGCGCGCCCGCGTGCTTCCGGCCAGGCGACGGCAACGCTCCGAGCTTCTGCACAGAGGCTCTGCCGGCGCGGTGCTCCCCCCCGTTCCTTGCCCCACGAGTCCCCCCGGCAGGTTCCCGCCTGGCGTGTCCCGCTTGCGCTTCTCAGCAGCATCCCGCCCCGGGCCCGCCAGCACCCTGGGGTGGCCTCGGCCGCAGGAGCTGGGGATGGGGTGGTGGTGAGAGTGTGTGTAGGGAGCATCTTCTCTTTTAGCAGATGGTGGGGGCTCGGAGAGGCTGGAAGGAGAGGACGAAATACCGGGGGGGGGGTCGAGTTTTGTTCTTTCTCGGTCCCCAGGTAGAGTGGCGGGGGCGAGGCCAGTCGGGGGCAGAAAAGGAGTGTGACTTGACGGGGGCGGAGGTGGGCCTGCGCCTCCCGGGCTCACGCTGGGTTTCCTGCGTGAGCTGCTGCGCCGCGCTGGGGGTGCCAGGCCCGGCCAGGTAGCGCGGGAGGCTGGCGAGGCTCCTGTTTCGGGCGGATGCTGCTTGGCAGCTGCTGCCTCCACCCCCATTTTCTCCCTTACTTCCGCGAAACGGATTGCAGACTGCCTTGGCAGGGGCGGTTGTGACCAAGGCCGCTTTCCGGGCAGGGCTGGAGAGGGAATTTTGTGGTCGACGTCAGGGATGTTAAAATTACACACACACACACACACACACACACACACACACACACACACGAGAGGAAATGTGCGGTTTCTCTCTGCCTCTCCCTCCTGAAGTAGTTCTGAGTGGGGTAGTAGTTCGAAAGCTAATATTTCGTGTCTTTCTCCTTTCTTGGGTCTGTTAAGGGACGCAGCAGAGGAGTAAAACCACGCGCAGTGATGAGGGTGATGTGAAAAAGCCTGGAAACAGTGGGCACTAGGTGCCCTTTACTGGCACCCCATGCTTTATGACTAAATCCAAACTGGGAACTCGGGAGGGCTGCAAACTTTCAGCAGACACGTTGGCTTGAATGTGCTGTGTCATTGAAACCTCAAGAACTACGTGTGCATTTGGGGGAGAGTGGCTGAAAAATGAGAGCTGGGTGGTGGCTGCAGAGAATGATGATTGAACAAGGTGACCCTTATTTGGCCCTGGTGAGGCAATCCTAGCGCCACTTTATGCTTCTGACCACATTGCATTTGAAGCAGTCTAAGTCAGCCGGCCTGAATGATCTCAGTAAAAGGGGAGGATTACCTTAAGCAACTCAGTGTGTTGCGTAACAATTCATAAAGTCGGAAATTAGTTTTTGCAAAATTCATAGCAACAGTTTGCAATTAAGTACTGCTCGCCCCACCCCCGCCTGGACTGTTTTAATAATGGTCAGCGATCTGAAATTTTAACACCTTTTCCCCAATGTCCTAGTTAGTTCACCTTCCTTTAAATGCTCAGTTTATTTCTAGACATGCATTTACTCTTCTATAATATCTGGCTGATATCTTTGGCCTTGAGCCCTCCTGAAGGGAAAGAGGGCAAAGAGACTTAAAGAAATATACTTTATCCAGAGTTATATTCCTGGTTCATGGATCTAAAGTAAAAGAAGTCTCCTGCAATTGCTTTTCATTCTGTATTCATTTATCAAACATGTTTTTGAGACATTCACATGGAAAAAGGTAATTAACTTTAGAGTTAGGCCTAGATTTCAAGCTCGGTTCTGCACTTTTGTAAGGCTGAGTAATTATTTAACAATCTCACCCTCAGTTTTTCTTATTCGTAAAATGGGATTCGTGGTATCTACCCTGAAGTGCTATGGTGAGGAATAAAGTATACGGAAAACACCTAATAAATAAACTAGCTATTTCTGAACCCCTAAAATCACCCCAGACACTGTACTGTGGTTCCCAAGATGAAGGAGGTTGGAATTCTGCTCTCCAAAAACTCAACGTCTAGTCATCTAGGATAATCTTCCTCCTGTCCTCTTTGCCATCAGTCAGTTTCCTCTCAGTGGAAGAAGCATATATCTCAAATAATTTGAAAGGGATGTAGCAATTTCAAGAAATTAAGATGTGCTAAAAGGCAAATTTGAGAAGGGTACCTTGCCTCAGAAACCTGTGTGTTCAGCCCCATCCATTTGCCCATTGAGAGTGACCCAGTATAAACAGGTAATGGAGGATTTTCTCTTGTTATGAGGGCAGGACATCCCTTCCCCAAAGAAGGTCTTTGCTAATGAATTGATTTCCAGTTTTTTGAGAGACTGAGCAGCAAGTTTTTTCTGCACTTTGGACAGACTAATCCACTCACTCTGAGAAGCCCAAGAGTATAGTAACTATAACAACATCTCTGTAATGCTACCATGTTCTGGGCACTGTGCTACCACTGTCTATTAACTCCTTTTATCTCCTTAACAATCCTAGGAGGTAGGTCTGTCAATATCCACATTTATAGAAGAGCAATTGAGGTACAGAGAGTTAAGAAATTTGCTCAATTTGCACAGCTGGCAAGTGGCTGAGATGGGGCAAGCACCCAGGCAGGCTGTCTGATTTTAACCACTAAGTAGTACGGCTTATGCTGCACGAAGCTGAACGAGGGCAGGGACTTTGTCTGTCGTGTTCTCTCTTCTCAGTGCAGTGCCTGGCAGGTGATAGTCCTGAACAACTGATTATAGAAAAAATGAAGCAAGGAGGGACGGGAGGAGAAACAAACAAGGGAAGAGTGAGCCTCCTTTCCTGCCTACAACTCTAAATCTGGCAGGGAATCCCTCATGGACTCTGCCTGGGGGGCAGGATAGTTGAGGATCTTTTGAAGAGTTGTTTGCCTTGTCCCGCATTATTTATTCTGTGTGAGCACATGCATAGAAATAATTCATGGTAGCTAGTGTCAGGTATTAAATATTTGGCGTTAAGGCTACTAGGTTGTTTTAAGGTTCACTGGCTTGTTTTTCTTAACAGATTTTTGGGAACCTTTTGAAGAACCAAGTTTCTCAATAGATGGCATGATAGTGCTGGATTGCATAATAAGCCACTGAATGGACTCTCATTGTCTGAGAGGTCATCCTTGTTTGTCCGAGGCTTTCTCAACTATTTGGATCAAAGTGTGCAGGAAATGTGTTGGGAAACGACTGCACACTAAGTCTCAGTGAGTAATAGAATTTTTTTTTAACTGACGGAGCAAGCTTCATTTTCTCAGTTGGTCCCTTAAATGGTGAATCCAGGGTCCTAATCTACCTACTTGGAAGATCCAGTAGTTTTTATTAATCTTTATTGAAATCCCAAATAAGTTCTTGAAAATTTTACGGGGCATTTGGGTGACAACTACAAAATGCTGGTGTAAAGATATTTTTGTTAAAAATTTTGTACACTTAGGATAGCCCCACAAAAAATGACATACTGTGTGGTTCAGATATCTGAACTGGTGATTACTGTTTGGTAATATTTGGCATTAAAACAGAAATTTTCAATGGAAAATATCTAGTATGGGTGGTAACACAGAGAAATATTTGTTTAAATAAATCAAGATCTGTACAAAATGTTGGTATTTTTAAAAAGCAGTTAAATTAAACATTGGCTGTTTCCTCACCTAATAGCACAATGAAATGTATTCTTATTAATCATGCACACCCCTAAACAGATTCTGATTAGAGCTAATACGTAGAAGAGTTATAAATTATAAGCAGCTGCCCTACTAAATAATTTACTTGAAGACCTATTTCTTTTGGAACTAGATTAGATATGAAAAAACAGTAAAACTAAAAGGCATGCATTTGCTTGAAGAGTTTCTAAGGGATGAACTGTATTAATGATATTTGCCTGTTTTTGAAATTGATTCTCCAAAATTTCAGAATCTGAAGTTCTATCAGTTTTTCTCAAATATACAAAAGGTGCATTCAGTGATAAACAGCATTATGTGACAGTGTTTCTCAACAGGTGACACTATTAGCATTTTGGGCAGGGCTCCTCTACATGGATTAGGAATGCCTCTTTTATTGCAGGACATTTAGTGTGTATGGCCCCTGTCCTCCATATGCTGATAGATTCCCCTCAGTCATAATTACTGAAAATGTCCCCTGAAATACCGTTTGGAAGAATAGTACTAGACGTGATTGAAAACTATTGGCCAATCAGATCAAATTGAGAATGTTTAAGGAAATTATCCTTGAAATGAGTGTACCTTCCAATAAGAAATTCTTTTGTTTTTTCTTCAAAGGATAAAAAGAGTAATCTCCTGTGAAACTACTTTGATTTAAAGGAGTGAGTTCTTCCCTGTAAAGTATATTAAGTATTAATATTTCAGAATCAGGTTATAATTGGCCTCTGAGGGTCCAAATCTTCGTTCGCTTCACACTGTCAACAGCCTTTGGTAATGTTGGCACCTGCTGCTTCTTAAACTCTTCTCTTGACTTCTGCGTGCTCTTTGTGCTGTTCTTACTTCTCTGACTGCTCATTGGTGGCTTCTTCTTCGGCTTTCCTTTCATCTCCTACTCACTCAAGTATGTGTTCCTCAATTTCCGTTTGAGTTCTTCTCTTACCTGTATTTGATCCATTGGCAAAGCTCATCCTCTCTTGGCCTGTGTTTTGACCTCAGTAGGAGTAACGCCCAAGTCATTATCTTCAGCCCTGACTTTCACATAGCTCTGGGCAGCCCTTTCCAAGTACCTGCTGGACAGCTTACCTCTTCTGTGCTTCTGACACGGCTAACACCCTGTGGTCTCTTCTGAACACTGTCTTCCTTCCTTCTGTTGCCCCTGTTGCTTTTATTGGTATTAACATTCTAGTCTAGAAGCTTTTGAGACCCTCAACACCCCCAGCCTTACGTCTTACAGTCAGTTGCTAAGACCTGACATCCAAAATGCTTCTTTCACCAGTTTCCTCTTTTCTGATGCTGCCACAGAGTTCAGGCACGTTTGACATACTACCTAGAATCATGTCCTAGTCTCTTAGCAGGTCTCCTCATTTCTGGTCTCTCACTGTACTAGTGAATTCTGTACATACCATGAGATACTCTTGCTGAAATACACCTCCTTTTCCTATTTGTTAATAACACTTTGTGACTCCCATTACCTAGGTCTAAGGACCAACGTTTCAATCTCTGTAATGACAAAAAGTTTTTCCAGGCTCTTCTCCCACTGCCACCGTCCTCGAGTCAAATTGAACTGTCCCCTGTGCCTCATTTATCTTCATTGTATTTCCTGACACCACACCTTTGGTCTTGCTGTTCTTTCATCTTAAAATGCTCTAACCTCCTGCTGTTTTTCATGTCTAGCTTCAACCTTCAAAGCTGAGCTTAAACACCACATTCAGATTTCCTCTGAAGCCCCTGGATAGGTAGAAGAAGCTTTTCTAAAATTTCAGTTACATTGCATCGTGATCTGTCTTGTGTGTTTTAAACATTGTATTATAGTTGCATATAGATTTGTACATCTTTGGTTTCTCTATATACTACAAATTTCTGTATGTTGGGAATAATAACATATCCATATTTACATATCCTTTAGCACTTTGGTGGATTACGGAGTTACATGGGACTTAGAGGACATTGGTTTCTGCTTTTCTTTATTGTTTCTTCAGCATTTTCAGTATACCACCATCTATTTTTATTTTAAGTATGTTCACTGAGGCAGCCTGTTCTTTTATAGACAGCTCCAGTTGTGACTGCATTCTTCTTGCTTCTACCTAGGACCCTTACTCAGCTTTCCAGGGCCACACAAAATAAATCTTTTTCTGGGTTGATTGAGAGCCTGTACATATGTGGTGACAGCTCACATTCTTGCATTTTCTCTATGAATTTAACATATTCCGTTTTTCTACCTGTTCTTTACAGGACCTGGTGAAGCTATTTTTTAAGGCCATTGTGTTTCTGGAAGCATTCAAGTTTAGGAAAGTCCATATATGTACAAAATAGTTCAAGGATGAAAATGGTTGCTTATGAATATAAATGTTTGAACCCTTGTTCATGAGCCCATTGGTCATCAATATTATCTCTTTTCAGATGAAGTCAGAAGGTAGGAAGTAAAGGCATATAGAGGGATCCACCTTTGGAAGAACCCACTGTTACCTCAGGGCTGAACATTTTCTTTCCATGGCCCTCAGTGTAGTGAATGAATGAATAAACCACCGAAAGGAAGGAAAGAAGGAAAATTCACTTTAAATTTTGGTTACAATTAGATATTAGCCCCTCAGTTAAATTATTTGCCTTTGTAGATTAATGCTGTAAGAGGTAAAGCACCTAAGATGCTGTGTGTGTGTGTGTGTGAGTGTGTGTGTAATAAGTGAGTTTAGAGACCAAAGATGTGGCTATTAGGTAAAGCTATAGAGATCACTTTGAGGAAAAATAGCTTGCCTTTATCAAACACTTCTATGTGTCAGGCATCATTTTACATATTCATTTTACACATTTTAACTCATTTAATCCTCCAAACCTTATGAGGAAGCATTGTTTTGACCCTCATTTTACAGGTGAGGGAATTAGGGCAAGAGGTTAAGTATCTTGCCCAAGCTGTGTACATCTTGTCAGTGGAGGGATCTGGACTTGAATCTATTAACCACAATACACCTTCTCAATATTAGTATTTTAAAATATGCAGTTCTGCAGTAGATTTTAAGAGATTCTAGAGGAAGGAAGTTTGAGAAATGTTAAAAAAAAAAGACTAGTCAAGGATAACGAGTCTTGATCTGTTAAAACACAGTCAGCAGAATGATAAGACTTCCTTACTGTTTAAAGGAAGTATCTGGAACCAAACTAAGAGGCTTAGAAAAAATAATGACCTCATCGCTTGTGGACTCAGGGAGGCTGGGGAACCATTAGGGACTGAAGAAACAGTAAGTCCAGGATGTGATCCCTTTAGCACAGGTAGCAAGATGATAGGGGTGGAGTGTGCATGGGGTGGCGGGTCTCCTGTGGATACCCCAGGCTGTGGGCACCAGTGGGTACGTGAACAGAGTAGTCTCTGGAGAATTCCCATGGATGTATATATGTCAGATCTGCAGTGAAGTGGGCTTTTGAATAAAGCCTATGACGTATTTCAAGCCAGAGAATGTAATCCTTTAATAACAACTATTTATTCATCCACTATGCTCCCAGACACCGTTTTAGATGTTAGAGATGGCAAACAGGTAAGCTCCTTTTAGTCTTGAGTCCCACAAATAAAGGAACATATTCTCAAAACAAGGTTAAGCAATTTATGTCCTTCAGTCAGCGTTTTGTAGACCTCCGATGTCGTCTTCACTCTGTAGTTTGTCTCAGTCTGTGGTTCTCTCTTTCCTTTTTTCTCCATCACAGTGTCACGTGGTGGATCAGAGGCTTTGTGGCTAGTTAGATAGACCTTGATGGAACTTTGACTTAGCCACATCTCAGCTGTTTAACTAAAATCAAGATATGTGAACCTTCAGAGCCCCAGTTTCCTCATTTTAAAAAATGGAAACAATAAAACCTATATCACAGGATTGTTGCTGGAGAGTAAATAAATAATGCAGGTAACTTATAAATGGTAATCATAATCATTTTGTTTTTATCTCTACCAGTATTTTTGGTGCATCTTGAGGCAGGGCCTCTTTATTCTTGAGGAATTCTCTTCTGTGCACAGGTATTTATGAATTATAATGTTACTGTTCACAACCTGAGCCAAGTAGGAGATTCATAAAACAACAACAACTCATTGACTTTACAGTAATGTGGGTCTTTCCCATATAGACAAAGCTCTGGTTTTTGGTACATATAGGAAGACAACTCAACACTGATATTGATGCTGCAAAAATATTTCAGTGCGAAATTTTTCACTTAAACACAATGTTAGTAACATCAATTGGGACTGTATCCCAAGGGCATTTTAAGATGGAAATTTCTTACTTTCCACTTAGAAGTAGCAGTGCACATAAGCACATTTAAAAGCTATGACAAAGAGAAAAACAATAGTCATTCTATCATCACAACTTAGAGACATTTATTCATATTAAGATGCAAACTTATAGCAACGTAATTATTGATACCATTTAAGTGCTTCTTATGTGTCTGATCTTTTAAAAATAGAATTTCTATTCCTCATTATTACCAAGTAAGATATATTATATTCATTTACAGGTGGAATAAAGACTCAGCGAGATGAGGCTGCCCATTAGAGAACCCCAAGAGTCAATGTCTCAGTAGATGTTTCAATGTAGGTACGACGCTAATGGCAACTAGATCTTGCTCCCATATCTTAAAATCAGTTTAAATCAATAAATAATTAAGCATTGCTCCATGAAGTAATATGCACAGAGACCTGAAAATATCATGTATAAGACATCTTTCCTGACCCCCTGAGGAGACTCTAATTTCAGAGACATTCTCTATGTGTGTACAGTTAAAGGTACAATCCAGAGTAGGATTGAGTGTCAAAATAAAATGATAAAGCAGTGATTGTCTACAGCAGAGGTTGACAAAGTATAAATAACCCTTGGGCCACATCTAGCCTACTACCTGTTTTCATAAATTAAGTTTTTCTGGAATATAGCCACACCCATTTGTTTCTGTATTTTCTGTGGCTGAGTGCCTGCTGCAGACAGAATTGAGTAGTTGTGACTAAGTCTGCAAATCCTAAAATATTTACTATCTTTCAGTTTAGAGAAAAATACTTGTTGACCCCTGCTCTAGGATTCCAGAAGAAGGAGACTTTACTATGTAACGGAGCAATCAAAGAAGGCTTTAATGAAAGAAGTGGAAATGTTTTTAGAGCTGAGAGATGAATAGTCTTTAAGTGAAACGAGGAGATGGTCATTATAAGTGCCACAAAACTCGAGAGTAAAAGCAAAAAACACATGGATAAATACAAAAGTCTGCTGGAGTATAAGGATTATATTTCTGTATATAATTCATATAATATTCATTTATCTATGAGTATACTTTTTGTAAGTATTCTTCTAGAACTGTGATTCTTAAACTTGATGGGACATTTGAATCAATTGGTAAAAAATAAGATTTTTTTTTTTTACTCATTGATCTGTGATACTGAACTGTGGGAAATCACTAATCTAGAATACTTATTCATTTGCTATTTTCTGTTGAGGACAGAGAATATTTTTTTCTCAAATTGTATCTCTGCCTCCTTAAACTACATGCATGCTGGACATACATTAATAATTTTGCTAATCACTAGTTATAATAAAAATAATACTAGCTATTGAGCACACAGCTAAGTGCCAGCACTATGCCAGGAGCTTTTTATACCTTCTCACATTAAAAGTTTACAGTAGCCCAATGAGGTAGATGTTATTATTCCCATTTTGCAGAAGAGAATTCTAAGAATAGATGGAACAAGTGATTAATTGCCTTTATACTACAGTACTAGTAAATAGACCCTCTTTATGTAATATCACCAAGAAATTGACTCTTAAAAAGAGAAACTTTTTTTTTAAAGTGTCTTTATTTTTTTTTAATTAATTTATTTTATTTTATTTACTTTTGTCTGCGTTGGGTCTTCGTTGCTGCGCGCGGGCTTTCTCTAGTTGCGGTGAGCGGGGTCTACTCTTCGTTGCGGTGTGCAGGCTTCTCATTGTGGTGGCTTCTCTTGTTGAGGAGCACGGGCTCTAGGCGCACGGGCTTCAGTAGTTGTGGCACGCAGGTTCAGTAGTTGTGGCTCGCGGGCTCTGGATCGCAGGCTCAGTAGTTGTGGCTCACGGGCCTAGTTGCTTTGCAGCATGTGGGATCTTCCTGGACCTGGGCTCGAACCCGTGTCCCCTGAGTTGGCAGGCAGATTCTTAACCACTGCGCCACCAGGGAAGTCCCTAAAAAGAGAGACTTTTGGAGGTAGGGCATAGATAGGAATGGACTTCCAGAAATTTAAAAAAAGAGTGAATTTGCCAATTTGTTCTATTATGTGACTTCTTTTCTTTTAAAAGCATTGTGCCATATTTTTATAAAAGTTGAGTCTGCTTTCATTACAAATTATTCTACAAATTTTTATTGAACATACTGATGTTTTTTTGGACTGGAACTTTCTGTACCCTTTTTGTTTCTCTTGTTTCTGTCACTTTCTGTCCATAGCTCTTAACCTTGTCTCTTAAGGTTCAGTTATTTGTAATGTCCTTCCTTTCTTCCTTCTTTTTCTGTAGTATCCCTTCCTAATATCATATAGATTCCAGTTACTTATTGCCTGGTGTCTTCAATGTAGCAATAAAATGCTTGAATGCATTTTCCTAAAGCCATGGCCTCTTTCAGAAGAAAAACAAAGAATCAATGCAACTAAATACCAGTTTCTTTTTCTGAACTTAAAAAGTGGCGGATACTGCAGGAATATTTGCATATCACTAATTGGTATGACAACATAATAAGTAGATAGGAAAAGGTGAATGATTCAGAAGAAACCTCAGGGAATATAAGAAAATGTAAGTCCATCCCCTGTGGACCACATTAGCATCTCTGTGGAGAGTCACCTGGCCGCTGTGTCCTGGGGAGAACATTAATTACACTCAGTAATGGCCTGCTACTGGAGGATTTACAGATGTCATATCTCAAGCTCATCTAAAAATTATTTCCCTTTTTATCGTTAATTTTCTTAGTAATATGTGCTGTAATTTAAGGGAAAAAAAGCACTTCAATGAGGAAGCATGCAAATTTTTATTGCTTTAAGTTTATTTTTATAAATAACAGATTTATTACTCTATTAAGCTATCTGGGCCCATTATCTACATTTATTTTCAGATATTCCAAAAAAAGGGCCTATGTACTTCTATAGCTGTATCACCAAATTAAAAATCTTATTTTAAATGCTTAGAAACCTAATTATTACTGTTCATTGGGTTACTTCATTATTGATGAACAAAATTATTATGCATATTTGACCTATAACTTTCATTTAAGAGTGAACGTTCCATCCAACTTTTTTAGTCTATAATCTATTTTAAATTATTTCACATTTTATTAGAACTCTTAGTTTACTAGCTTTTGTCTTGAAGCAGTACTACTAATGTCTCCTCAGCTATACATTCGGATATTGAGTTGTGGTCTATAAAATCTAAATTTAAAAATGTAATTTTTTGGTATTCTCTTGGTGTCCAAAGGATTTACACACTCAGATTTTTGGGATTGGGAAAGCGAAAAGAGAAGACACATATCATACTTGGCTCTGGCTGTGTGCCAGAGATAAAGCTGCGGGCGCTTTACATGTATCACCTCACATAATCCAGAAAGTCATTGTCTGACAACTTCAGCAGCCCTATAATATGGGCATCTGGCATTGTTATCACTAATTTAGAATGAAATGAAGTATCTGATATCTCAAGTAGGTTAGGTCACAAAGCTCTATTTTCAAAATCCACATTTTTCCCTGTGTTCCATGTAGTTGTCCCAGGTAGAAGTAGATTCCTCCCTCTTTGCACAAACATTTTATAGAAAAGGGAAATTGTAGGGAAGATAAAAGAGAAATACTTAGGATTCTGTCCTTCTGAAATGTGCTACCTTTTAAGAGTCATGCTTTTAAATATCAAAATCACACCTGGAAGTCTTTCACAAAAAAACAAATGACAAAATTAAAAGGACAAGAAAAATGTTGGCAAAATTGTATTTTGTCCCTCTTCCACATTGTCTCAGTCTGTTTGGGCTGGTATGACAAAATACCACAGACTGGGTAGCTTATAAACAACAGAAATTTGTTTCTCAGCATTCTGGAAGCTGGAAGTCAGAGGTCAGGGTGCCAGCGTGGTCGGGTAAGGGCCTGCTTCTAGGTTGCAGACTTTTAGTTGTGTCCTGGCATGGTGGAAGGGACTCTGGAGCTCTGTGGGGTCTGTATAAGAGTACTAATCCCATTCATGAGAGCTCCATCCTCATGACCTAAGCACCTTGCAAAGGCCTCACCTCCTGAAACCATCACACTGGCCATTAAGATTTGATCATGAGTTTATGGGGCCAAAAGCATTCAGACCATAGCACACATACATAATCCTTCTTTCAAAAATGTCAGCTCCATGAACTGTGTATACTGGGACTGATGTTAGTACCAAGATCGAGTAGGCACGGATAACACTATTGAATTAAGGCTATGTTTAAATAAATTGGGATCCGAATATTGTTTTACTTTTTTTCTAGTACTTGATTGTGCTTTTTTAAACAGGTACATTCAGCTCCAATTATACCTTAATAAGAAAAACAATTCATGACACATTTTAAAAAAAATCTTAGTAATAATTGGTTCATTAAAGTACTGTAACTTCATTATAACCTGAAATTCAGTGTAAGAGTTCCTCTTACACAGAGTCCATTTCAAAAGGACTTTTCAGAAGGAAGTCCCCCACTATAAGCAATTTAGCTCTTTACCTTAGCCTTGTTATAGGAACGGGAGCATTCAGCTGTAGCACCTTGAAGATGGTGCTGTAATGAAATCCTAGCATCATTGTTTTAAAATGTATTCCTTTTGTAGTACAACAACTTCAAAATATATGATTGAGGTACTACATGTTTTAAAATGTGAGGCAGTTGAATTGAACGCTATGTCTTGTTTATCCAGTGTCTGATACACTTACAATGTGAATGGGACTTATCTTTACAGTTGAAAAGAGAATATAATTTGTTCATTGCAATTAAAATGTCCCTTCCTTGACTCCAAAAAGATATCCAATCAAGGAGGTGTGGGAAAATTTATCAGGTATTATTACCATCTACTGAACAGTATTTTATAGGACAGAGTTGATGGGGAAAACAGGAAATGCTCCGTTGTTAATTGAACACTTGTATGGACAGTTTAAGAGCACAGACAACCTATTTCTTAGACAATCTATAGCACTTAAGTTGTAGTTTACCAAAATCAAGAGTCTAAAGCCAATAATTCAAACAAAGAGAAATTATGCAACTAAGGTATTCCTGTATGCATAGGGCCTCTTCCACAAAGGTGGAACTAGAGATTCAAGTTGAAACCATACAGGATTATGATCAATAATCCTATTAAGAATTATTAATTAATCCTGAACACAAATATAATATCCCCAAATAGTCTATTGGGGTTAGAAAAGTTTCTACATGGACTGTTTTAGCTCCTGAAAAGGGCCATCTTTTGTAATCAAATCATTAATGATTTCAAAGGAAGTGGTTCTGATATGCTCGTTATGTTATTAAAAGGCATCAGAATAATATAAGGTAGTTGAAGTGCCATGATTTTTTTTAATTGAAATACAGTATAGTTGTTTTACAATGTTGTGTTAGTTTCAGGTGTACAGCAAAGTGATTCAGTTATATACATATATATATATATTCTTTTGCAGATTCTTTCCATCATAGCTTATTATAAGATATTGAGTATAGTTCCCTGTGCTATACAGTAGGTCCTTGTTGTTTTCCTATTTTATGTATAGCAGTGTGTATCTATTAATCCCAAACTCCTAATTTATCACCCCTCCCCCTTTGATAACTATAAGTTTGTTTTCTATGTCTGTGAGTCTGTTTCTGTTTTGTAAATAAGTTCATTTGTATCTTTTTTTTAAATTCCACATGTAAGTGATATCATATATTTGTCGTTTTTTAAATAAATTTATTTATTTATTTGTTTATTTTTGGCTACATTGGGTCTTCGTTGCTGCGTGTGGGCTTTCTCTAGTTGTGGCGAGCGGGGGCTACTCTTCTTTGTAGTACTCAGGCTTGTCATTGCGGTGGCTTCTCTTGTTGCGGAGCACGGGCTCTAGGCATGTGGGCTTCAGTAGTTGTGACTCACGGGCTCTAGAGCACAGGCTCAGTAGTTGTGGTGCACGAGCTTAGTTGCTCCGTGGCATGTGGGATCTTCCTGGACCAAGGCTTGAACCCATGTCCCCTGCATTGGCAGGAGGATTCTTAACCACTGCACCACCAGGGAAGCCCCCATATATTTGTCTTTCTCTGACTTACTTCACTTAGTATGATAATCTCTAGGCTCATTTTTTAACTTTATTTCATTAGAGAATCAAACTTTGTTTTAAAAAATTGTGTATTGAGGAAACTTGCACAAGCCTCTTAGATAGCTTCATCCACCAGAGGGCAGACAGAAGAAGCAAGAAGAACTACAGTCCTGCAGTCTGTGGAACAAAAACCACATTCACAGAAAGATAGACAAGATGAAAAGGGAGAGGGCTATGTACCAGATGAAGGAACAAGATAAAACCCCAGAAAAACAACTAAATGAAGTGGAGATAGGAAACCTTCCAGAAAAAGAATTCAGAATAATGATAGTGAAGATGATCCAGGACCTCAGAAAAAATGGAGGCAAAGATCGAGAAGATGCAAGAAATGCTAAACAAAGATCTAGAAGAATTAAAAAACAAACAGAGGTGAACAACACAATAACTGAAATGAAAAATACACTAGAAGGAATCAATAGCAGAATAACTGAGGCAGAAGAACAGATAAGTGACCTGGAAGACAGAATGGTGGAATTCACTGCTGCAGAACAGAATAAAGAAAAAGAGAATGAAAAGAAATGAAGACAGCCTAAGAGACTTCTGGGACAACATTAAATGCAACAATGTGCACGTTATAGGGGTCCCAGAAGGAGAAGAGAGAGAGAAAGGACCCGAGAAAATATTTGAAGACATTATAGTCGAAAACTTCCCTAACGTGGGAAAGGAAATAGCCACCCAAGTCCAGGAAGCGCAGAGAGTCCCATACAGGATAAACCCAAGGAAAAACACACCGAGACACACAGTAATCAAATTGGCAAAAATTAAAGACAAAGAAAAATTATTGAAAGCAGCAAGGGAAAAATGACAAATAACATACAAGGGAACTCCCATAAGGTTAACAGCTGATTTCTCAGGAGAAACTCTACAAGCCAGAAGGGAGTGGCATGATATACTTAAAGTGATGAAAAGGAAGAACCTACAACCAAGATTACACTACCTGGCAAGGATCTCATTCAGATTCGAAGGAGAAATCAAAAGCTTTACAGACAAGCAAAAGCTAAGAGAATTCAGCACCACCAAACAAGCTCTACAACAGATGCTAAAGGAACTTCTCTAAGTGGGAAACACAAGGGAAGAAAAGGACCTACAAAAACAAACCCAAAACAATTAAGAAAATGGTAATACGAACATACATTTCGATAATTACCTTAAATGTGAATGGATTAAATGCTCCAACCAAAAGACACAGGCTTGCTGAATGGATACAAAAACAAGACCCATATATATGCTGCCTACAAGAGACCCACTTCAGACCTAGGGACACATTCAGACTTAAAGTGAGGGGATGGAAAAAGATATTCCATGCAAATGGAAATCAAAAGAAAGCTGGAGTAGCAATACTCATATCAGATAAAATAGACTTTAAAATAAAGAATGTTACAAGAGACAAAGAAGGACACTACATAATGATCAAGGGATCAATCCAAGAAGAAGATATAACAATTATAAATATACATGCACCCAACATAGGAGCAGCCCAATACATAAGGCAACTGCTAACAGCTATAAAAGAGGAAATCGACAGTAACACAGTAATAGTGGTGGACTTTAACACCTCACACCAATGGACAGATCATCCAAACAGAAAATTAATAAGGAAACACAAGCTTTAAATGACACAATATACCAGATAGATTTAATTGATATTTATAGGACATTTCATCCAAAAACAGCAGATTACACTTTCTTCTCAAGTGCTCATGGAACATTCACCAGGATAGATCACATCTTGGGTCAGAAATCAAGCCTCAGTAAATTTAAGAAAATTGAAATCATATCAAGCATCTTTTCTGACCACAACGCTATGAGATTAGAAATCAATTACAGGGAAAAAAACATAAAAAACACAAACACATGGAGGCTAAACAATACGTTACTAAATAACCAAGAGATCACTGAAGAAATCAAAGAGAAAATCAAAAAATACCTAGAGACAAATGATAATGAAAACATGACGATCCAAAACCTATGGGATGCAGCTAAACAATTCTAAGAGGGAAGTTTATAGCTATACAAGCCTACCTCAAGAAACAAGAAAAATCTCAAATAAACAATCTAACCCTACACCTAAAGGAAGTAGAGAAGGAAGAACAAACAAAACCCAAAGTTAGCAGAAGGAAAGAAATCATAAAGATCAGAGCAGAAATAAATGAGATAGAAACAAAGAAAACAATAGCAAAGATCAATAAAACTAAAACCTGGTTCTTTGAGAAGGTAAACAAAATTGATAAGCCATTAGCCAGACTCATCAAGAAAAAGAGGGAGAGGATGCAAATCAATAAAATTAGAAATGAAAAAGGAGAAGTTACAACAGACACTGCAGAAATACAAAGCATCCTTAAGAGACTACTACAAGCAACTCTATGCCAATAAAATGGACAACCTGGAAGAAATGGACAAATTATTAGAAAGGTATAACCTTCCAAGACTAAACCAAGAAGAAATAGAAAATATGAACAGACCAATCACAAGTAATGAAATTGAAACTGTGACTAAAAATCTTCCAACAAACAAAAGTCCAGGACCAGATGGCTTCACAGGTAAATTCTATCAAACATTTAGAGAACAGCTAACACCCATCCTTCTCAAACTCTTCCAAAAAATTGCAGAGGAAGGAACTCTCCCAAACTCATTCTATGAGGCCACCATCACCCTGATACCAAAACCAGACAAAGACACCAGAAAAAAAGAAAATTACAGACCAATATCACTGATGAATGTAGATGCAAAAATCCTCAACAAAATATTAGCAAACAGAATCCAACAACACATTAAAAGGATCATACACCATGATCAAGTGGGATTTATCCCAGGGATGCAAGGATTCTACAATATATTCAAATCAATCAATGTGATACACCATATTAACAAATTGAAGAAAAAAACCATATGATCATCTCAATAGATGCAGAAAAAGCTTTTGACAAAATTCAAGACCCATTTATGATAAAAACTCTCCAGAAAGTGGGCATAGAGGGAACCTACCTCAACATAATAAAGGCCATATATGACAAACCCACAGCAAACATCATTCTCAATGGTGGAAAACTGAAAGCATTTCCTCTGAGATCAGGAACAGGACAAGGATGTCCACTCTCGCCACTATTATTCAACATAGTTTTGGAAGTCCTACCCATGGTAATCAGAGAAGAAATAGAAATAAAAAGATTCCAAATTGGAAAAGAAGTAAAAGTGTCACTGTTTGCAGATGACATGACACTATACATAGAGAATCCAAAAGATGCCACCAGAAAACTACTAGAGCTAATCAGTGAATTTGGTAAAGTTGCAAGATACAAAGTTAATGCACAGAAATCTCTTGCATTCCTATACAGTAATGATGAAAAATCTGAAAGAGAAATTAAGGAAACACTCCCATTTACCATTTCAACAAAAAGAATAAAACACCTAGGAATAAACCTACCTAGGGAGACAAAAGACCTGTATGCAGAAAACTGTAAGACACTGTTGAAAGACATTAAAGATGATACCAACAGATGGAGAGATATACCATGTTCTTGGATTGGAAGAATCAATATTGTGAAAATGACAATACTACCCAAAGCAATCTACAGATTCAGTGCAATCCCTATAAAATTACTAATGGTATTTTTTACAGAACTAGAACAAAAAATCTTAAAATTTGCATGGAGACACAAAAGACCCCAAATAGCCAAAGCAGTCTTGAGGGAAAAAAAACAAAGCTTGAGGGATCAGACTCCCTGACTTCAGACCATAGTACAAAGCTACAGTAATCAAGACAATATGGTACTGGCACAAAAACAGAAATAGAGATCAATGGAACAGGATAGAAAGTCCAGACATAAACCCATGCACACATGGTCAACTAATCTATGACAGAGGAGGCAAGGATATACAATGGAGAAAAGACAGTCTCTTAAATAAGTGGTGCTGGGGAAACTGGACAGCTACATGTAAAAGAATGAAATTAGAACACTACCTAACACCATACACAAAAATAAACTCAAAATGGATTAGAGACCTAAATGTAAGACCAGGCACTATAAAACTCTTAGAGGAAAACATAGGAAGAACAGTCTTTGACATAAATCACAGCAAGATCTTTTTTGATCCACCTCCTAGAGTAATGGAAATAAAAACAAAAACAAATGGGACCTAATGAAACTTCAAAGCTTTTGCACAGCAAAGGAAGCTAGAAATAAGACGAAAAGACAACCCTCAGAATGGGAGAAAATATTTGCAAACGAATCAATGGACAAAGGATTAATCTCCAAAATATATAAACAGCTCACGCAGCTCAATATTAAAAAAACAACCAATCCCAAAATGGGCAGAAGACCTAAATAGGTATTTCTCCAAAGAAGACATACAGATGACCAAGAAGCACATGAAAAGCTGCTCAACATCACTAATTATTAGAGAAATGCAAATCAAAACTACAATGAGGTATCACCTCACACCAGTTAGAATGGGCATCATCAGAAAATCTACAAACAACAAATGCTGGAGAGGGTGTGGAGAAAAGGGAAACTTCTTGCACTGTTGGTGGGAATGTAAATTGATACAGCTACTATGGAGAACAGTATGGAGTTTCCTTAAAAACCTAAAAATAGAATTACCATGTGACCCAGCAGTCCCACTACTGGGCATATATATACCCAGAGAAAACAGTAATTCAAAAAGGCACATGCACCCCATTGTTCATTGTGGCACTATTTACAATAGGCAGGTCATGGAAGCAACCTAAATGCCCATCGACAGAAGAATGGATAAAGAAAATGTGGTACATATATACAATGGAATATTACTCAGCCATAAAAAGGAACAAAATTGGGTCATTTGTAGAGACGTGGATGAATCTAGAGACTGTCATACGGAGTGAAGTAAGTCAGAAAGAGAAAAACAAATATCGCATTTTAAAGCATATATGTGGAACCTAGAAAAATGGTACAGATGAACCGGTATGCAGGCCAGAAATTGAGACACAGATGCAGAGAACAAACGTATGGACACCAAGGGGGGAAAGCAGCGGCAGGTGGGGGTGGTGGTGGTGTGATGAATTGGGAGATTGCAATTGACATATATACACTGATGTGTATAAAATGGATGACTAATAAGAGCCTGCTGTATAAAAAAATAAATAAAATAAAATTCAAAAAAAAATTGTATATTATTTGCTTATTCAGACATCTCCTTTCTACATTCCTGGGAATTCTCTCAAATTCCTAGAAATCTGAAAATAAAAACATACACAACCTCATAATTTCTCAATTTGATAATGTGATTTTTGTTTCCAATATGTCAGTGATCACTAACAAAATGTTTCTTTTCCTTCGCTTGTCATTGACTTTTACCTTTTTTTTTTTTCCCCCCACAATCTCCTGTAGCGGTAGTTTCCTGATATGATTGCAAAGAGGTATGTGGAGAGAAGTGTGTGCCAAGATTGGCAAGAATTCAGATGCTGCATTTGTTGCCTCTGTGAAACGGGTGCACCGTGTAGTCACATAATTGCGCCAATAATAATACCAGCAAAGTCACCAGGCATTCTTATCTTTAGTGACTGTTCCTGTTCTCGGAGTGTCATGGATGCTGTTGCCATTGCCCCAGAAATCTGCCTTTGGCATGTTGCTTGAACAGTGTCCTAAGCAACATAAAGACATTTGTGCCGCTGACATTTGTGTTTTCTGAACACCTAAGATGTAGATTTTTCTGTGAACTTTAAAGCTCTGGAGAGTCTAAAAAGATTCGCCTCCTGGAGCCTGCTTGTTGCCTCATCCTGGACCCAGGTCTTGCTCCTGCTCCATGACTTGACTTTGTTGGATCTTGGCATTGACTCTGGCCAGCACCTAGTGACTGTCCCCTGAAATGCCCTTTGGTTTTACTGGAAGGAGGAACTACAAATAATAGTCGTGGGAACCTAACAGTTGCCAGAAGCCAGACTGACAAAGAAAACCATAAAGACCATGCAACAGCATGATGCCTAAAGTATCTGGCTTTTAGCTTTACCACCCTGGGCCTGTAACCTTTAGCTATAAATACATAGAGTAGGGATTTCATTGTACAGCATTTTACTTGTCAGAGAACAGAGTCGGAAGCACTTATTAAAGTATTTACTGAAGGTAGGAAGCACTCTGATAGTACCTAAATAACATCTTTTTATGGGAATTCTCTTGTTTGCTTCTGACCAAACCATTTGATCATTTACTTTGAACAAAACTAAAAAAATTAGATGGCAGCAATAATCATTTGTCATGCAATTCAGATATTCTGGGTAGACCACTAAAAGTGTCGAATCTGTGTTTATCCTCTATAAGTAAGCTCTTAGTTTTCCCTGAGTTTATTTTAAATTTTGATAGATATTTTAGTTTTTTAATGAAAAAAATTCCAATGGATATTTTTTCATAAATATAAAAAAGAAATATTGTGAGTTGATTTTAAAGTTATCTTATTTGCTTTTTATTGTGTAAAAATTACCGTTATCTTCTTAAGACTCTGCTTGATTCTGTTCCTTAGTTATTTAAGTTGTCTCAAGTCAACTGTTAATAAGGGTAAAAAATAATGTTCAATAGACTGAGGAAGGGGAACTGGGTCACTTTTATTATGGAGAAAAGTATAGTCCATAGAAATTAAAGGAATTTCAGCATTTACAGAATAATCCCATTATATGAGGAGAGCTAAGCTACATGTAATGTATTTCCATATTCCTGTAACGTTCATTATTTAAAAGGTAACTAGAACTCATTTCTATTATTATACTTAATAGCATATTTTCTAGCATCATTACCCAGTTAAAAGTTATATTCTGCCTGGGAATTTACCTAAAATCAGTGAGATTTTGTAGATTTTAATTGTTTTATGTTTTGGCATAAATGTATTCTTTGGAGAGGTGGCTGGCTAACTTTATTAAATAATTAATTTGATTTTTTTTTCTACTGCATAGTATTTTGAGTTAATAAGTAGGGTGAATGAAATCACTTTTTTTTTTTTTTTTAGGATTATTAGTAGGCCCTCTTCTCCATAAAGAATGAAATAAAAAATTTAATCTGCATATGTTATTGCTCTATTCTACAAGTCTTTAGTCATGTGAATATATCACCTAAATTAGTGCACATTCATAAGATTTATAAAATGGTTTATTCTTATTCAATATATGTACAATTCTCATCCATCATTATTAATGTACTCATAAAATGCTACTTGGCTTTGGACAGGCACTAGCCTCCAAACTATAGTCTGTTCAGGGAATGCCTAAATTCAGAATTTTCCAAACTTATTTGATTACAGATGCCATTTTTGAACAGAATTTCAGCGTTGGAATTTAATGGAACACTATTGAGAAAATATTGCCTTGAGGAAAAGACCTATGTGTTTAAACAAAATAGAATTTTGAAAGTACTATTCATAAAGTCATGCCTGTGCCTGAAGAGTAACTGAATTTGGATTTCATTTTCATAGTTCAAACAAGTGATATATTCTCAGGTATTTTACAATGCATATCAAAGTAGGTAGCAACTGTTCCTGTTTTCATAATAACACTACCAACATCAAAATCACATGGGTTGGGCTTCCCTGGTGGTGCAGTGGTTAAGAATCCGCCTGCCAATGCAGGGGTCACGGGTTCAAGCCCTGGTCCAGGAAGATCCCACATGCTGCGGAGCAACTAAGCCCGTGTGCCACAACTACTGAGCCTGCGCTCTAGAGCCTGCGAGCCACAACTACTGAAGCCCATGTGCCTAGAGCCCGTGCTCTGCAACAAGAGAAGCCACTGCAATGAGAAGCCGGCGCACCGCAACGAAGAGAAGCCCCCGCTCTCCACAACTAGAGAAAGCCCACGTGCAGCAACGAAGAACCAACGCAGCCAAAAATAAATAAATAAAATAAATAAATTTATTTAAAAAAAATCATATGGGTTACTAGATCATATGGGTTACTAAAATTTTTATATTAATATAACAATAATAAAAGCAAAATAATGTATGGAATTATTGAGGTGGGGAATTAATTGTTGAGACCCGGGGTCTGGCCTAATCTACTCTAAATAATTTAAATATAACTTCATTATTAGGGAGATAAATGAACACTTCTCATGTGAGGTCACTATGGTTACTTTGTTTATTATTCATAGAATCACTCTGCCTTCCCAAACCTTGAGGTTTTAATCATTAGAAAAACATTTATTTTACTGACCTCTGGTTCCCTTATTTCTATGGATTGCCACATCATACATAGAGGCATTCTAAAATTTTGAACGCCTTTGCTAAAAGCTCTTAAATGAAATATAGCTTTATTTTACTATTGTTAAGTAACTGACCAAATTTTGTGCAATCCTTGAGGGTTTTGTGGGTTTTTTTTTTTTTTTTCTTTTTTTGCTTCACAGGAAGCAAAGACATTTACTGTGTATTGCAGAAATATTAAGAAAAAAAATATTGGAACCATTCCCTAACATCTGTAACCCATTTTATCTTTCCTTTTACAGCTATAGCATTATAGCTTGTGGCCATGTCACTGAGTTGCTTAATTATCAATACCATTTATATGCTTATCTGCTAAATAGACTTCATAGATTTCCTTAAACACACGACTCAGCATCCCTAGATCATTTTTCTCACCATATTCTAAAGCTTTATTCCATATATTACATACTGAAACATTTGTTAAACTACATGGCTAACCAACATAGATTGCTATGTTATTTTATACAATAGATTTTAAAATACAGATGCTTAGTATTTTTTTGCTAATTGTGTTTCCATGTAAGCTCATTCCATCTTTTCTAGCATGACTGAGACCAATGAAATTAAAAATATTGTTGTACTCAATAATGGGGTTAAAAGTCACCTGCATTCAAGCCCACAACAGGGCTTCGTAAATTTTGACTAATGTTTGCCAGTCTACGAAAACAGCACACTGGACTTTCCTTCCACATTTCCTGTACCCTTCAAGGAAGGGTGAAAATAAAGATTATGCAAAAACGAATTCTTTGAAAGTAGAACGTTTCCCTCCAAGTCTAAAATGCATGACAGTTAACAGTACTAATTGTTCAGTAATCACACCCTTATTGTGTGTGATCTTCCTTTCTTAATAGTGCCTCTGGTAATAACGTACACATAGATATTAAGGTCGAGAACTTCCAAAGAGAAATGGTTGACTCTTGACCACTGACACCATCATCCTCATCTTCCTACCCACAACTCGCTTTTTTCTTGGTTTTTTGGGAGTCACCTATCCACAATGAAATTTTGGTATAATAAGTGATATCTTTGATAGTAGAAATGCTGTTTTACTTGGAAGTTGGCTATGTTTTCTATGTAGAATTTTATGCTGATATAATTTTGTGATTTATATATATTTTTACCTGTTCCTATATATTCCCATTTACAACACCTGATTATAAAGAAAATTTTCATGGAAATTTTATTTTATAAATTAAAAAAAATTTTTCAACTACCCTAAAAACTCTACATGTTAGATGTATCTAAACTGAGCATTTAAAGTCATTGAGTGACTTCTTACTTAAACATGAAGATTTTACCAGGTACTTTCTATTGAAGTGGGCATTTAACCTTTACCTAATCTGATTTGTGAGGTAAACCCTTTTCCTTTTCAGATTTGTAGGATTCAAACAAAGGCAAATTTAAATTGCAGACTTGTATTGAAGACTTCCAATTTTACACACTCTGTCTGTGTAAACTGAATCATTTACTCAAAGAAACTTAGAGGTTATTTAAGCACATTATTTCACCCCATGTATTAATCTTACTGAATCCATTAAAAGTGATTATCTAGCTTCAGTTGATTGGTTTGCAGGCATATAGTTACTTACCATCTTACAAGCAGCTCATATTTTTCTTAGCCAGCTTTGTTTGTTAGTAAGTTTATTTTAATATTAACCTGAGAGGGAAAGTGCCTGTGAATTTTATTAATCTATGAATTGGAAACATTCACACCAGAAAGGCAGATCTTTGGCTCCCTGCTGACAGATCCTGAGGGAATCTGTCCCTTTCCACAGCCCTAGTGAGGATAACCATGTGTACATCACATGACGTGGGCTGAGTAAATCAGAAATGATGGGCGCTGGAGTTGTAAGAAATCAGTAACTCTGATCTAGTGGCTATGTTGGCACGTGTGCAAATAGAGGAAGCTGCCAGGCAGAGAGAAGACAGAGTATATGCTCAAAAGAAGCAGTTACAATTACGTTATCATAATGACTTTCATTTATTGAGCGCCTACTGTCTCAGGCACTGTCCTAAGCCCTTTACATGCGTTATCTTGTTTAATCCTATAAGAAAAGTAGTTACTACTTTTTTACAAAAAAAGGAACCAAGGCACTGAGACACTAAGTGACTCATCACAGTTCACAAAGTTAGTAAATAATAGAGATAATGTTTGAGACTAGACACTCTAACCTCAGATTCCACATTTTATCACCTAGATTATACTCAGCATCTGAACCCGTTCAGGGCCCTAAAGAGACAGAGGAGGCAGCTGCCTAACAACTCTACAGTTGAGTTCTGTGTTGATATTGTTCTTTTTTTTTCTCCCCTTTTCCTTAAGCTACACTGAGTGAATTTTGATTCCTTGCAGCCATAGATCCCTGCCCATGAAATGGATTTGATTATTCATGTTATTCTAGGTTTTGCCCGCATAAAGATCTCTGAGTGTTATAGATTCGTTGCTGGGATTCTAGATGCAAAGCAGAACACATCAACTTGGAAATTATTTACTGCTTCATATAAAAACCTTTTTTTCTGAAAAGGTCCGAGTAACTACTGAATTTATAATGAGGTGTGTTTATGAAAAATTTGCACATGAAAGCAGTACAATGTGGTCTGCATTGGAATTAATATTAAGGATGAAGACATCAACCAAGTGGTCTTACCTATGGATTGAGAACAGTTTTCGCTATGTGGTGCTCAAGAAGTTATAAGATTTCTCTTGGCTTTTTCATTAGTCAGGAACGTTGATGACGAAGGCCCTTCTAATCACTTCCTGTTGTCTCTTTTGCAAAAATATCTGTAATTTTACCACTATAAAAACAATATTGAATTAGACATGTGTGTCTTCTTTGGAAGGCACAGAAGACAGGAAATTGGCAAGAGAAAATGAATCAAAGCATGTGTAGCAGAGGAGAAAGTAGGAGGCAAACATTTGTGAGGAAGAGAAATCAAGTGTACAATAAGAATACATCTCAGAAGGGAATCACATTGGATTATTGATCAGAACATAAAATTATATACAAAAGTCCATCCCCTACAAACTGGGAGAAATATTTATAATATTTTGTTGTTAGTCATAATATTGCTTTAAAAAAATTACCCTTCACACCAATGTCTGAGTTTATGGCCTTTCGTCGACTTTCCTTAGCTATGCAGTTGGCCCACTGATTGTATTTACAAACCCAGCCCAAACATATTCTGGTTTTGCAGGCCAATCTGAATAGAGGCAGAATATGTAGTTAGTCTCTGCCCAGGATTCTAGGAAGTGTTGAGGCTAAGCTGGAATGGGGTGCCCCATTACTGACAATTGTGTCCTCTAATATTTAATATGACTTGAATGTCCCATTCTCTGTGCAGATGTCTAACACTATTCACCGTGTACCAGAATTGCCGAGCTACTAATTGTTTTCCTCTCATTCTTAGATTACAAAGACCTTGAGAGGTGAAATCACGTTTCTTGAGATCCACATACAGAGTGTTCCCCATTGTTTATTTCTTTCTGACAGACTGAGTCAACTTCTGGAATCATTGGCCCTTACACTGCCTTGTCTGAGTGTGAGCAAACTATCACATGTCACTGTTTGGTATTTTGTGGTACTAATTGATAGCTAGTTTAAACTTTTTTTGAAGTTGTTTAGTATTGTTATTGTTTTACCATATGCCAGAATAAAAGGTCAACATTCCTTTAATGCTTCTCTTACAATTTGGTTAAAACTAAGGCAGTGCAAATTAGACCATTTGGGTATGTGGTGTGAGTGCAGTTTTGTTTCAGTGTTGAAGGTACATAAACATCAGTTTTACAAATTTGTTTTATTAAAATATGAAAACTTTTTTTCTATATAGAAGCTAGGAAAGTATGATTTTTTTTTTTTATCCTGTCCATTTGGGGGAGGGTAAGGAAGTGGATGGTGCACAGAGAAATACCTATTCATGTTAATTCAGGGATGAAAATTTATCTTTGCTTTGAGGAAATTGCATTTTAGTTGTATTTTCAGTATTTCCTCATATGTTTATAACTTTATTTCCTTTACCATTCCATCCTCCAATCACACACGTCTTTATGTTCTCTGACTCTTCTGATTGAAGTAAATGTGAAATTAATGCCTTAGTCACCACATTCTACACTCAGAGTGAGAAGGTGGTATAAAGGTACTATGTGCCTCCCACGTATGTGTGCTCAAATAAGGTAAAGATAAATTGTTAAGTAAGCTAGAGAACTATCTTTTAATTAAGGATAAGCTAACATTAGAAGTATCTATTTAATTACATGTTCAAACATAATGATCAACCTACTTATATGTTGCTGGGATGCTGTCCAAACCAGTATAATCTTCCTTCCAGGCTGAAAAGTATGTTGTTGTTCCCCTCTTACTCTTGGTGATTTAAAATAGAACACAGAAATTTGTCAAACATTTCAATCTAACCTACTCCATATATTGATAAGATAAATCAGGCTATAATTATTTTTTTCGGTCATCAAAGAGAATGAAGTACCTAAGTCTTTTATCCATTTTTCTATGTGATTATCTTTTTTGTTGCTTAGAGTCTTTATATATCCCATGTATTCTATATATATATATATATATATATATATATATATATAAATATTACAGATACCTTCCTTCAAATTAAGGCTTTCTTTTTCATTTTCTGTATAGTGTCTTTTGACAAATGGTTCTGAATTTTAATAGCTGAATTTATCAGTTATTTTCATCCTTTTTTGCTTGTTTGTTTAATCTATTACTCCTTGCTTAATACATCCCTTCCTGACCCCAAGGTCATAATGATACTATCGTAAATGTCCCTCAGTACTGTCTAATAGACCTTTCTGCACTGATGGAAATACTTCATACCTGGCACTGCCCAATGTGGTAGCCACTAACCACATGTTACTTTTGAGTACTTGAAATGTGAACAATGTGACTGAGGAGCTAAATTTTAAAATTTAATTTCAATTAATTTACATATAAATGTAAATAGCCCCATGTGGCTATTGACTATTGTATTGGCTAGCTGAGCTATGGCTTTGTTTTATCATGAAGGGTGATTCACCTTATGTTCATTTTTCTGCAGGGTGTGAGGGGAAAACCTAGGGTCATATTTTCCCATATGGATGACCAGTTGGCCTAGAACAACAGTTTTTTCCTACTGATTGATAATACCAGTTTTGAAATAAAAATAAATTATGTGTGTGCATGTGTGTGTGTTTCCTGGCTTTCTGTTGTGTTCCTTGATGAATTCATCTACCCTGGTACCGGTGCCTCTCACTGTCAGGCACCAAAGCTTTATAATAAGCCTTGATATTTAGTCATGCTCATCCCACTCCTTTGGTTCTATTTCAGAAATGACTTTGCCATTCTAGGCCTTTGATCTTTCAATACATTTTAGACTCAGGTTTTCAAGTAAAAAAAATGGCATTTTTCATTGCATTTGAATCAATACATCTACTTGGCATTTTTATGATATTGAAACTTTCAATTCATGAGCGTGATTTATCTCTATTCATTCAGGTCTTCTTTCACGGGCTCCATTTGTTTTTAATCTATAAAGGATTTGGTAAATTTTGTTGTATTTTAAAGGAAGAACTATATGTTGAAGATACTATGTCTGTTGTCTTTTTAAAACCACATATTCAAATCTCTCAAACGGGTAACATTAAGTATGATGTTACAGATTTTTGTTTAGTTTTTTGTTGTTTTTATAGATAGCAGATTGAGGAATTTTTCTTCAATTTTTAGTTTGGTAGAATTTTGAGATGATTTTAAAATTTTTCCTTTATTGTGGTGAATTATAGTAATTGGTTTTAAAATATTTACTTATTTATTATTTGTCTTTTGGCCCTCAGGTATTCAGAATTGAATTAAAGACTAATCATAATCTTTAGGTTGTGACATGCTCTCATCATTCATAGCTATGTTTAATTATTTGTTAACATAATGAAAACTAATGAACCCACCAACGAATTCAAGAATTAGAATATTAACAAAAATGTAAACACCTATGTGCATCTCCCTGGTCTCATTCTTTGATACTTATCCACCCATCCCCCAACCCCTTCCCAGAGCTAACCACTATTGGAAGTTTTGTATTTATTATTCATTTGCTTTCCTTTTCTTTTGTTCGGTTTTAGTAAGTTATATTTGGGCAAAAGTTTTTTTTTTTTTTTAATGTTTAGTTCTTGTACAATTCTTCGTGGTCTCTTACTGTTTAATTATATTTTAATCCTTTTCTGTTTAAAGCATACTCAATTTATATTTTCTGGTTGATAATTTTGCTATCTAATGTATTTATGGACCAGATTCTACTATCTGTAGTTTCTCCTGGTTCTTGCTTAATAATGCCTTGCAAATGAATATTACTTGGCTCTTCATCATGCAAGAATTATTTGAAGCTTGGACTAAGCTGGATTTCTAGTTGAGAGAATTTGTATTTCCTTTTTCCAGGGCCTGGGACATTACCCAATACTATAAACTGTTTTTAGATGTTTGAACCACCTTGATAGTACGAAATTGGAGGGCAAAGTCATGTGAGAGATTACTGTTGGTTATGAATCCTCAGGTGATATTTTTTGTTCCCTGTCACCAGTGCCAAATTTAGAGGCAGACTGGTTTCTTTGCAGTTGCCGGTGGTGTGTAGTGTGTGCGTCTGTGTGTGTGTGTGTGTCTGTGTGTGTGTAGCATTGCAAACTTGCAAACTTATTTCTGGTACAATGATGGTACAGTTTTATTGGGTCACAGGAGGGAGTATCACCTTTTAGACTTTCCATCTCTGGCTGACCTTGGGCCTTGTGATCTATTGCAACTCTTTGGGCTGTGAAACCCCAAGTCCAAGTCTACTTAGTTGATCAAATGTCCCAAGAGGAAACCTGAATAAAGTACTCTTCTTAACCACTTGGTTTCCACTTTCAGTTAGTTTCGTTTTCTGGATGTTTCTTACTTTCTTCTAGTTTTCCTGTTTTATGTACAATTTTTTAGTTGCTTTCAATGGAGGGATTTTTATACCATAAAGGACAGAGACCTGCACAAATTAACTCAAGTTGGAAACAGGGGATTTTCTTGGAGCCTAATTTCAGGAAGTATAGTTAGATCTGGCTGGAAGAATCATGCAGCCCTGATCTTCCCCCATGGCCTACCGATTTTCCTTTCTGTTGCAGTGCTAAATGACCTCACACTTCTAGTGTCCAACACCATCCAACTGACTCAGTCTTTCCATGTATCGCCTCAAATTCTTGAGATAGAAGATAAAATTGTCTTCGCCTCACCTATAGATGGTAGTATGGTGGTATACTATCTAAGGATAGCATGCGACAATGGTTAGAGCTAGACTAGCATCTAGACTGGCTGGATTTGAAGCTCAGCTCCAAATCTTGCTAGCCTTGTAATCTTGGGAAACTTTCTGTGACTCAATTTCTTCATCTGTAAATGGGGATGATAATAATACTCCCTACCTCATAGCTGTAATGAGGGTTAAATGAGTGACTGCATGTGAAGAGTCAAAAGCAAGAGCCTTGGATATAGTGGCTACTCAATAAGTATTAGTTATTTCTTTCTCCTTCTCACTCGATGTAAGCCCTGGTCTAATTGGCTATAGCCTGGGGTTAGGATCATGTGGTACCTAGGTATGTTCTACCTAGCAGGTCTACCTAGGTATGTTCCTTTATCATCATTGAGAAGCAGACTGAAAGAAAGGAAGGCAGTAGCAAATGTGCCTAATATAGATTGGTGAAATAGAAACAAAACAATTTGTCAGTTTGGGAAAAACATTTTTTAATATAATTTGCTTTATATAAAAAATATACTTGAATGGTAGAATTGTTACCTAAAGAGACAGTTTTTTTTAAAAAATTGGTGTATAGTTGCTTTACAGTGTTGTGTTAGTTTCTGCTGTACAGCAAAGTGAATCAGCTCTATGTATACATATAGCCCCTCTTTTTTGGATTTCCTTCCCATTTAGATCACCACAGAGCATTGAGTAGAGTTCCCAGTGCTATACAGTAGGTTCTCATTAGTTATCTATTTTATACATGGTAGTGTATATATGTCAATCCCAATCTCCCAATTCATCCCACCCCCCCCCCTTCTCCCCTTGGTGTCCATACATTTGTTTTCTATGTCTGTGTCTTTATTTCTACTTTGCAAATAGGTTCATCTGTACCATCTTTCTAGATTCCACATATATGCGTTAATATACGATATTTGTATTTCTCTTTCTGACTTACCTCACTCTGTATGACAGTCTCTAGTCATATATACAGTGGAATATTACTCAGCCATTAAAAGGAAAGAAATTGGGGCATTTGTAGAGGGACAGATGTTTTTTAAAAATTACATTGACTGAGCTATATTATGTAACATGTTACACCTGAAAATTTTCCTGTTGCAATTAATCATATGCTTATTGACAATCTGCTGTGTATGAAACACCGTATTATATGGGAGGAGCAAAAAGGAGGTAAAAGCAGAATATGTTAGTAGGTGTAATTACAGATTATAGGAGTAGAATCATGAGCATTTTACAGAAGAAAGTGTCATTGTTTTCCTAAATATTTCTAGGAAAACCTTAAACATTTCAAGGAATCATTTTCACTGTCCTTTTAAGTTCCTCAGGTTTCTTTGTTTTTTGACTTTTTTTTTTTGATTGCTTTGTTTGTTTCTTAAGAGAAGAGCATGTAACATAAAAGTGAAGGTCTGGACTCAACCTAATTCCCCACAGATTAGTACATGCAGTTATGTTCTGGGTTATTTCCAGGCCCTTGGTAACTTAAAAATGAATAAATAAAACTAACCATGATTTCATTTGTACAGTCTTTTACGATCAACCCAGTGTTTTCATTGATTCATCTCGTTAATTCAGTGAGGTGGATCAATGCGATAATTCTCTCCATTTTATGGATGGATACAACTGAGGGACTCTAAGTGACTCACAGTCACATAACAGATACGCAGGAGAAAGAGCCTGACTCAAACATAGGAGTTCCTGCTGCTTGCCAGCAACCAGTCCTGTCACAGAAATGAATATACTGCTGTCAGTGTATTAGAGGACGCTCCTGAGCTCAGAATTTTGCCTCTGGATTCAGGCTCACAGCTGATGACAACTTGGTCAGATTGAAAAACAGGGAAAGCAAGTCTGGTAAAAGCAAAGGGGATATAAATTGGAACAAGGACAGTTTTAACTCCTTTGACACTGAATAAAACATGTTTAAACTTTCCATCTGAATATATGTTATATGGGAGTTCAGTGTGTACCAACAAGGGACTTTGTTCTTATAACATTTATAAATGTTATTTAATATTGGTTTTTTCTAGTCTCAAGAACATGGAGAGAAGTGCTTGAAAGTACTTGACCTTTAAATGCAGAGTGTATAAATTAATTCATGTTATTACTTCAGCTGAGTTATCTTGTACATAAAACTTTTCCCTCATTAGAAAGGAAGCCAATCTTGCAATTCCCCATAGGTCTCATATCACTTACACCATGCTGCGCTTCATACATTGACCTGGAACCCAAGAGAATTTATGCACAGTTCGTGATTTAAACCAGAAGTAATTTCCTGTGGCATTATGTCACAACATCAACTACGGAACCAAAATCCATTCTTTTTTTGTTTCGTTAGAAAAATTTAAATAAATTCCTTCAGAAGTTCATAAAATTTGATAGGCCACTGTTTAGAGTTCTTGCACTGTATAAAGTGCAAATCCATTTCTTATGTAAACCATGTTATCATGCAGTTATCTATATATGTGAGTGTATGTACCAGTCTTTTGATTTTTTTAAATTTATCTTGATGTCTGATGTTTGTCATTAATTTTTCTAGAGAGAAACTTTAGCTTCCTGAGGAAAAACTTCTTACCTTGAAGTAATGAAATATTTTTGCTCACAAAGCTTCAGAGAAAGTAAGATTAAATATGGGGACTTTCTCTGGATAAATTTGTCATCTTTACTCAGTTCCTGCTCTTTTTTTACATTTTTGTACATTTAGACAATCTCCCTCCCTGCCTTGGTCTTTTTCCCAGACTTTGCTTTTTCTATCACCTAACACTGTTTGTTTCCAAAACCTCTGCTGTTTTTCTTTCCTTGCTCATAATTTCAGTGACGTGTCTGTCTTCAGAGTTTCAGCTCCTCCCTCTAAGCTGGTGGTTTCTGAGTCTACAGCCCTTACCCTGACTGATCTCTTGCTGCAGTCCTGCATGGCCATTGCCTGTACGATGTTCTTCCATTCATACTGTGCCAGTATTGCAAATCCCTTAATATCCACCCAGTCTTCCACATTGGGAACACAAGGTCGTTCTTGACATTTCTCACCATCTAGTACAACCACATTTTCATCAAACCCTTAAGACTCAAGCTATATCCTTGAATCCAACATTTCTTCCCATTCTTGTTGCCACTGCTTTAGTCGGTATCTTTACCATCTTCTACCTGAACTACGCCGCAGTTCTTCCCTGCACTTTGTAATTCTCCCCATTGCCCTCAAAGCAATTTTACTGAAAAACACATCTGATCATATCTTTCTCATGCTTAAAAACCTATAGAGACCTCCCTTTACTGTTGTGATCCTTAGCTTTCCTTTTGCTGTCAAGCACCATCGTCTGTTTCCAGTCTCGATTCCTGTTCCTTCTGAACAAGCATCCAATGATTCAGGGCCATCGTTTGCTACATCAGGAATCATACCTTTGAACATTCTGCTCTTTGTGTCTGAAATGACTTATTCTTCTTCTCCAACTGAATGTCTTTCATGACTCAGTTCAATTCTCATTTCCTCTATGCAATCATGCCAGAGTCCCATAGGAAGCATTTATTGCTTTCATAGGAACTTAATCTACCCCTGCTGTAGCTTTTATCACATTTGACTGTAATTATATGCTTATATGTCTATCTCCTCCACTATGTAGTGAGGAAAAAAACCACATCATTTCTTTGTGTGTGTGTGTGTGTGTATATTTTAACCCAGCACCTAGCTTAGGGCCTACCATATGGGATGTCCTCAGTAAATAATAACTGAATAAATAAATGAATCAATTAATTAATGTCTCACCCAGCATTCAGATTAAATTTTCCCATATTTAGGTTAGAGATATAAATAACTTTTTAAGACTACATTGATTCTCAAAAGACTCTTCTCTATCTTCATTTATATAATAATTTGTTTGTTAGTTGGTCTACTTACCTATTTATCTGTCTTAGCTCAGGCTGTTATAATAAAATACCATAAACAGGTGGCTTAAACAACAGACAATTATTTCTCACAAATCTGGAAGCTGGGAAGTCCAAGATCAAGGTGCTGGCTAATTTGATTTCTGGCATGAGCCCTGTTCCTGGCTTGCAGATGGCCATTGTCTTGCTGTGTCCTCCTATGATGCATGCACACGTGTGGCTGAGATTGGGATCTGGAGCAGGAAAGGGAGAGGGAATAGATAGATACGGTTTTCTGGTCTCTTCTTATAGGGGCACTAATCCCATCCTGAGGACCACCCCACCCATGACCTCATCTAACCCTAATTGCCTCCTAGTGGTTCTACCTCCTAATATCCTCACATTGGGAATTTGGGGGGAACAGAGACATTCAGTCCATAACATTTTTCATCTAACTGTATCTATCTGTCTCCATTTCAGCATTATACAGTGATAGAACAATACTTGGAGAACTCAGATTTCTCAAATGATAATCAAATTTTCTATCCAGAAGCTATATGCCTAACTATTAAAATGATATGCTCTTCTCATACTTGTTTAAAATATTATATTATGACCAGTGTACCTATTACATATTAAACTACAAAAATTATCTACTCATAAGTAATAAAATGAAAGAAAATAAATTCATTTTTATGAGCAACTTTAAAATGGAAGTAGTTGATGGTATTTATAAGTTGTTCCTATAAAAACCTTCTGCTACAAAGCATTTAAGAATGTGTGCCTATGTAGAATTTCTTCAACTTCAAATTTTATTGTCATTTCCCAAATATGCTTATATGCCTTTCTGCATCCAAACTTTTGATCTCTGAATTTAGTATATTTTCTTTTGCAGTCTGTATCTATTAATATTTAGCCTGTCCTTCAAGGGCAGTTCAAATTCCACCCTTTTCAATACTGCCTATCCTGATGACCCCAGCTAGAATAATCTGTTTTGAATTTTCATAGCATTCCCTGATTGAATAATGTTTTTGGAACTCATATATTATCTTACTTTTCAACTTTTTGTGCATTGCATGTAAACTTTCTGAAGAAAAGCATGTTTACACCTTTCTATGCTATGCAATAGTCACTAAAGTGTCATACACCGTAGGCCCAGATCATCAATTGTTGAAACAAGGGACAAAGGAGGGAGAACTGGATTAACTTTGTGGGAATTGTGATACCTCATGGCTCTCCCAGCCTTCTCTTTTTATACACCACTGATACTCCAGCAGAATGATGGCTCCCTGCTGTGGTCTCTTTCCTTGACGGGGTGCATTTCCTCTTTGGGAAGCTCATAGTCCTTGCTTTACCTTGAACGTTATTATGCTTAACATCAAGTGACATATATTGGTTCACTAGTGGAACACTCAAAATATGAGCAGATTTTCTGCCTTTCATAGGTTAAAAATGTAATACAGAACATTCTTCAGATAGCAGTATTTTGACATAGTTGGAAGATAATACTTAAGAAGCACTGTTTACCAGTGTTATGAAAATTGGCACCTTGCTAAACCTCTTCAGAGCTGTTTCCTTATCTGCAAAAGGCAGGTGGTGAAACCTCTCGTAGCAGGATTGTTACAGCTGTTGAAAGAAACACACATGGAGGTTACTTGGCTTATACTGGGTGCTCCAAATAAATCAGCTCCTTTCTCCCAACTAATGGCTATGGACTGAACAGTGAAAATGATTCTTACTTAGCATAGAATCAGCTAGCACTATGAGAAAACTTAACATAGTAGTTTTGTTACCTCGAGTTTTGAAAGTTATGTTTATGGAATATACATGCATTTAATCTTCAATGATTTTTTCACGATAACTGTTTCGTAATAAACTTGTAAGATCAGAATTGCATCTTTCCAGGTGCTAGTTAAACATTAAGCTAATTCTCTGATAAGAGGATTAAATGATTAAAATCAGTGGTTTCTTGGTATCCATGAGGGAAAGCCTTCAATTTCCTTTTTGTCAAATCACGTATTTAGAAACTAAATATATAAGACATTTGTTTCGAGGACAAATAGCTGGGAAATTTGATTGTATATGTATTGTATCCTTTTTCAATAGAAGATATTTATAGCTATGTATTAATTACTTAGGTAGTCAGTTTATTTTTGGTTAAAATTCAAAATTAGAAATTTTGAATTCAGACTAGTTTTAAGGTTGTGGGTGAGGTAGAGAGTGATGGAAATGTGTTTTCATGCTGCATCAGTTTGGCTTCCTGAAGAGTTTGACATACTACAAGGCTATTTCTTCAGCTTTTATTAGGAATTGGATTTATTTTCTTCCTGAGTTTAGGCTCATAACTCAGGCAAAGACATAAGCTCTTCTGCTGCTAGAACAGGCCTTTGGGAAGACAATACATTCCATTCTGTGCTTTTGTTTATAGCAAAATGTCAAGTCAGTTACCTACTGAACACAAACCTCAAGAATTCTGGGATCTCAAACTTGAAATAGATGGACACATCTGCCAGGAGAAGAAAATTGGTACTGGATTTGACAAGGCCTAGTAACGCAGTGTTATATTTAGATTCAGATAGCCGACAGGAAACATTATGGTTCATGCTATTATGTATTATTGTATATAACTGCCTCGTTGATCCAGTTAAAACATATATTGAGTTCTCTACATGTTCAAAGCACTGTTCTACATAGAGGTTCTCGGGAAAGTAAATATAAAGAAAACCTGATTCATGGCTGTAAGGAGGTTAAGTCAGTGTGTGTGTATTTGTGTGCATGTTTATATGTGTGGGTGGGGGAGGGTCGGTCAGGGATAGGGAGAATTAAAAAGGCAAATAAATGACTATAGTGTAATATAAGACACAGAGAAAGATACACAAGAGAGAGAAACAGATCTGAGAAGGGAGGAGTCACATTTTGATGGGAAGGTACCCTTGCATCTGCGCCTTAGAGGTAAATAGGGTGAGTGAGAGATGCACCAGCAGAGAGAAGGCTGGGGCCTAAGTACAAAGGCCAGGAAAGAAAGGGTCAAATTAATTGAACTTCATTGTAGGCTATGTGGATGGGAGTAAAATGGATTAAAGCTACATGGTAGAATTTGGTATTATTTCACTATTAGAGACGTTAGATTTAACAGAGTGTGATTTTAAATTTGTAACTTAAAGTGGAAAAGGGAGGGAATCATGTTTCCAACCCTGATCTTCTTTAGATTCTTTAAACCAGTCTGGGTTTCTCAGCCTCAGTATTATTGATATCTTGGATTGGATAATTCCTTTTATAAGGATGTTTAGAGGCAACCCTGGCCTCAACCCAGGATTGGGATTAGAGGGAGGCCAGGGAGGCAGGTAAGCCATGGTTTTAAGGAGGCACTCACTCCCAGGGCCCTGTGAGCTTTAATCTTGTGTCTGGGTGACCCTAAGGGTGAGTGAGTGCCTCCTTAAATTTTGAGCCCCAGGCGCCTCCCATGCCTGCCACAGTCCTGGCACTGCCTCCATCCACTAGAAGCCAGTAACACCCTCCCAGTTGTGACAGCCAAATAAGTCTCCAGAAACCTCCCAGGTTAAGAAACACTGCAGTCTTAACTGGAATAACTCAGCAGATTTCTTTTTCATTTGTAAAATGCCAAGAGGAGCAGCCAGCAGTGTGATGGAATTCAACTGAAAGGTAGCAACTAAATACAGGTACAATTCGGGCTGAGACACACTTGGGGAGTAAGATTTGAAGAGAGAGCTGTGGGAAGAAGCTGCTGTGATTAATGGGCTGATAGGCATTGGCATTAGGAAGAGACAAGGGTTTGTATGAAAGTTACCTGAAGGTGAAGGATCCATTCTGCTGTTAATAATATACCTGACTTCTAGGCCTTGGCTGCACTGAAGAATAATAATTCTGCTGTCAATCTTGGGGTCGATATGACAAGACTTCCAAGTATGTTTTCCTGGTGCTCATATAAATGCTCAAAAAAAGTCTACAGCGTGCTTGTACTTTATTTTCTTTTTACAAAATTAGGCTGTCTTCTTGGTTAATACGTCACTGTGCTTATATTTGCTGTTATCAATTCTACTCTATTGTGTTTTCTTGGGCTCTGGGGAAGCTGTGGCACTTGGTATTGTGCAGTTTGTGCAGTGTGGTTGCCCAGATTACAGATACATCAGACCCTAGTGGACTACTAACCATATCAGTTACTATGAGATCACAAAGGCACGTAATATTGTGTGTATTTTCATGGTAGGGGTTAAATACAAGTGATATGGTTAATTAATGTTTAGCAATGGAGTTTAAAGCCTGAAATTCCAGGTGTCTCACATTCAATAATGTGTCAACAGCACATAGCTCCATATATTTTTGTGGCATTTAACCACAAAAGTTGGTATGTGATAATAATAACAACAGTTGAGTTTTATAGCTCACTAACATCTACCAGGTAGTGTCCTATGTGTTTTATTTGCATTTATTGTTCCAATAACCTTTGGTGGTGGCTAATATTATTATCTCCATTTTATGGATATGGAAACTAAACTTAACCAGTTTCATTAACTTGCCCACAGTCATACGGTTAGGATCACCTGATTCCAGATCTTCCAACTCCTGAGTACATGTTCTTAAATATTGCTTCAGGGCTGCCTGTAAATGACCTTGTAGGTTGTGCAGGGCACAACTCCAGGTGTCCGCATACACATTGTACACATTGTGAGTGCTCCAAGACTGTCCTGGTAGGTGCACACACAAAGAAGTGAATTCTAATGCTTTTAAGTGTTATTTACTTTTACATTTTTATTGCATGGTATACAGTGAGAGATGGGAACCTGGGCAGGGATTTCTTTCCCTCCCTCCCTCCTTCCTTTCTCCCTTCCCCCCTTCCCCCCTTCCTTCCTTTCTCCCTTCCTTCCTCCCTTCCTTCCTTCCTTCCTTCCTTCCTCCTTTCTTTCCAGCAAGGACATGCCTGGATGTAAATTCCATTGAGGAAAGGAGGGAATTCAACTAAAAGGTTGTTTCTTGCCTATTGTTATTTCCCATATTCTAGTGCAGCTAATGCTCTTAGGAGAATGTAACTACCCCTTTAGAAGTCCTCCTTCAGGTAGTATTAGTGAAAATCATATAATGCCACCCATTCTTTTTCTGAGGCCTGAGGCTAGAATATTCTCTCACTATTATTTATTATTGTCATGGAGCCATTAGCTTTTGCCATTAGAAGCTATACTTATACTAAAGGTGTTACAGCTGGATGTATGTGCTCCAAATTCTCATTACATGCTGCTGACCTCTCCCTATAAATCTCAGCTTGGAGTTATCAGCCTTCTACTTGTTGGCTCTAATTGGAAAGTTCTCTGCTATATCCAGGTACAGAATGTACTATCAGAGCTTGAATTTCTGCCCCTTATTAACATTGCCTTTGTGACTTATTTCCTCAATTCTCTTTCCATTGGCAATCCGGCTGAAACAAATTCCTCAGTTTTATATACAAAGTGAGCTTGTGGTAGAACACATTACAAATCATGCAGTGCAAGAAATGAGAGCACAGTCTAATACTTTTACTATTAGAGAATATTAAAATGTCCTTTACTAATTAATTACTTGCACACCATTTTTTCACTTAATAATTTAGAAATAAATTCATGCATTTTTCAGCAGTTTGAAACTCATTTTACAGTTGAAAATCCAAGTGTCAAGTATGCAATAGGAAATTTCATGAAGAGTTTGTGAGGAGTTGTGTTATAATTTCCTGAAACCTACCTACACTTCAAATGGTTTCTAATTTTATGGATATGGAAACTAAAGACTCTTGTGTAATCCAGAGGTGGCAAAGGGAATGTTTGTGACTTGATTCATCTGTCCATCAGGAAAAATATTTCCCTGAGAGAATCCTTTAGATTTCCCAAATATTTAAGCTGGTGAATTTTCCGATGGTGTATCATTATATCCTTTTTTTGAAGTAGGAAGCCTATATACCATACTTAGAAACAAACACGCAAACATTTCTGTTCTAGGTTCTTTACATATGTTAATAATGACATACTAGAGATCAGTGTTACTCAGAAAGATTCATCTTAAGTGCATACTTAGAAGTATTTTTGTCTTCAGTAGATATTTAAATATTTAAACAGTTACTTCTCAAATTTCAGTCAAAAAGCACTTACTTTGAAATAATTCTGTAGGGTATGCTGAATGTGAGTTTTGTTCTCCTTAGGTTTTAATTTATTTTTTCTATTAAAAATTGATTAAACAGTTTTCAAATAAATGAAGCTCAAGCTTCATGAGGCCATGAGGTAAAATGATCAAAACTGTATAATTTCTAAATTAAGATCTATGTAGAATTATGATGTTTCCAAGAAATTAAACACGAATACTTCCTTTTTCCTCAAATGAACTTATTTTCCCTAGCATTAATATCAAGAAACAATCAAATAGGACAAATTTTAATTTAGAAAAATCTTCATTATTGAAATTTGAGGTTAAATAATCATCCTCTTTTTGCTAATGTATGGAACAAAATTTTTCCAGGCCTTTTCTGATTAAGTTATTCTACAGAACATTTAGACTATGTGCTTCTCTTATATTTGGTGACAAAACATGTGTACAAAATAGGAATTTATTATTGGATGTTGTTACTTTCAGAATTATAGGGGTGCTGGGCAAATTCAGCTGAAGGGACAATAGGTATACTAAAAGATAAACTGAGGCATATTAAAATTCTTAAGAATTTGAACAAAATGCTATTGGAATTAGCACCAAACCAGAAGAGGTTAGGAGTGCTCCACCAACAGGAGCCTAGGAGACACTTTTATAGAGACAAAGCAGAAGCAAAGTAAGGAAGTTTTTGGCTGGCTGCAGCTTACAGCCTATTGGCTGCTTGTGATTGGTTGTCTTTAGTGTTTTGATTTCATAACCATGAGGCACTTACAAGCATAGATTTTGGTTTGCTTACATAGACCTCCACAGCATTACAGCCACCACAGTCTAACGGCCTCCCTGTTGAATTAATTTAACAGGAAGTACCCACTTTGGATATGTATTATATTATGAATTTGATTGCATGGATTTAAGAGAGATTTCAGCTTTCATGTAGCATCAAACACACTGTTTTAATCCAAATGTTACTCTCTGAGCGCATAGACCTGACATTATTTTTCAGATAATATGTAGATTGTGAGAAAATAATTCCTGATTTGGAAAACTTAGAAAATTTTGTTCCTATTTCCAAAATGGATCTGTGCTAGTCAAGTACCACTGACCTCTTTGCTCATTTCTTTATATAGAAAATGGAGACCATGGTTAAGAATAGTCAGCTTTGGGGCTTCCCTGGTGGCGCAGTGGTTGAGAATCTGCCTGCTAATGCAGGGGACACGGGTTCGAGCCCTGGTCTGGGAAGATCCCACATGCCACGCAGCAACTAGGCCCGTGAGCCACAACTACTGAGCCTGCGCGTCTGGAGCCTGTGCTCCGCAACAAGAGAGGCCACAATAGTGAGAGGCCCGCGCACCGCGATGAAGAGTGGCCCCCGCTTGCCGCAACTAGAGAAAGCTCTAGCACAGAAACGAAGACCCAACATAGCAATCAATCAATCAATCAATCAATCAATCTTTAAAAAAAACCAGTAAACGTAACATTTAAAAAAAAAAAAGTCAGCTTCTACCAAGGTTATCTTTGTTTCAACCTCAGATTGCCCTTAGTAAAAGAAGCAGCTCCCATTCTGATCTTTTTGGGTGCACATTGGAAGACAAAGGAAGAAATGTGTCACAAATATTAAAAACTGTTAAAAGTGCATAAATTTAGGATACCACTAAATGTTAATCTGTAATCTGTAATACCCACATAAATGTCTCGGGCTCAAAGGACACTAACAGAATGCATTTGGGAACAAGAGAATTTTTTCCCCAAATACTTTTAATACAATAATAATCTGATATTTTGTAGTGACTAGTCATTTCCACCTCTTTGCCTCCCTGCTCTTTTACCATTCTATTTCTCCGTTTCCTCCTTCTTCTTTCTGTCTTGGCATTGCCCTAAAAATAGGAATGTATTCTATTATTGTGGTCATTGCCTTTTTTTTTAAGTTGCCATTATTTTCCAATCTTGTGATTCTTATTTTATAGGAACTACAGTTCTGGATGGAAGAAGAATTTTAAAAATAAAGTTTTTAATAGTACTTCCTTTTCTGTTGTATTTCAGTGGGTTAATAACTTTTTATGAAAAAAATATAATTGATAGTGCTATGTGTTATCAAGTGCTAACCTGTCTGCAAGTAGTATATCATTTTATTATTTCAATGACCTATGAAGTATTTCTATTTTGGAAAGGAAGAAACTTTGACTTTCAGAAGGTTAACTAAATTTTCCAAATTCACATAGCTTGTTAGTGGTTGGCCCAAGAAAAGACAGATCCTGACTCTTAATTCTTAAATATTCTGCAAGTAATTCTTGGATCTCTTAGAATTAAGCATTACTCAAATAGTTTCTCAGTACATCAAGTATAAATATTAAAACCTCTTCCATGATAATCTTTTAGAAAAAAAAGTTTATACGTTTCTAAAAAAGTGTACTAGAATCTCTGATAGCTGTGTTTGCTTATAATTAACATAGGAAACATAGTATTAAGTACTTGTATGAATATCAAATTATAAGAACAGCAAAAGTATTTTCATGTGTTCGTATTTCTGTACCTTATCTATTAATACATGAGTTGCATTATACCTTGGTTGTTGACATGATCTGAATTAGCATAGTTCTGTTTTCGGCTTCAAATACTGATTTGGTAGTTTGCAATCCAATCCAGTTTTTATCTATTATTGGGAAGTATCAACTCAGTAATACACACCTGACCAAATTTTATAATCCTTTAGGCTCATGGGCTCTGACCTTGAAGCCTTTAAAAAATATGTTGGTTTTGTTTTCCAAAGATTCTTAGCAACTCCAAGACTTGGTCCAGGATTTGAAAGCTAATTTTTCATAATGCTCTTGCAATTCTTACCATCTTTCTTTGATTTTATCATTCCCTATCCTGGAAATTAGTCTTTAGTTTGCTCTGTTAGTTTTTGTTTGCTACAGTGTATTGTTGTGCTCGTCTTATTCCTCCTCTTATAATGTTCTTACAGGTATTACTGTTTATATGCAATAAAACAAACACAAAAACAACCCAAAACTACAACACAAACTCTTTGTGATAGTGAGGGAGTTGAAACCATGCTGTATGACCAAAGTAATGTAGGAAAAGACAGTGTTGCCAACAAAGAATGGCAGCCATTGTCACTGGCTCATTCTCATCATGGGCTTAAAATTCACATTTCTACTTACAGCGCCATCAGCAGGTGCTAACCCATATTTCAGCCTTGTACCAAATTGAAATGCTTATAAGGAAACTCAGAAATACTGCTAGAAACGAAGGAGGCATTAGACTTACGCAATTTGTAAGCAGACCGAAAGGAAATTTGTGATTTACTCTTTGTTTTTAATATTTGACTTTTGGGGGAGGGTGGATTTCATGATTGCAACTTATACATTCTATTTAAATTTTGGTGACTGTCCCTTTTTTGTCATTGGAAATATGTTAACTTGAACTCTGCACTCTGACAGAAAAAAACACCTTAGAATTTCATTTTTCCAAACATGGAGATTGTTCTTTTCATCTGCTACAAGAAATTAAATGACTGAGATTCTGAAAATAATGTAGTGCTTTCTCTCAAATACTCTTGGATTCCATCTACCCAAATAACACAAGGATCCATGCCACCGTTGGCTACTAAAGCCATTTATCATGCCAAATGTTTGCAATTGTGTAGGATTTATTTCAATGATTTTTTTTTTTTCTTTTTTACCATTTGACTGACAGATGTAATGAAAGTCATTGGCAGCCCCTATCAAAAACAAGTGCTGCTGTGTATTAACAACTGAAAATACCCCTTTCATCTTGGCAACCTAATAGAGAGCCTGATATTCTAAATGTCTTCTCAAAAAGAAAAAAAAAAAAAGAAAATTTTAAAAGGAATATTTTGGTGCTTGGGCAAAGTCTCCTCAGAAACCTTTAAACTTCTGTTGTACAGGTTTTTTGAGAGGAGCTGCATGTATGAAAAATGACTTACATGGGCAAATTGAGAAGTCTAAAAAGGTTTCTAGTTGAACAAAACACTGAGGGCAACATTTGTATAGAAAAATTTTTTGGTATATGTTTGTTTATTTATTTATTTATTTTTACAGTTGACCCTTGAACAACAGGGGTTTGAACTGCGCTGGTCCACTTCTACAGGGATTTTTTTCAATAAATACATACCAGAGCACTACACAATCTGTGGTTGGTTGAATCTGTGGATACGGAACCTCGGATACAGAGGAACTGCGGGTACGGAGGGCCGCCTATAAGTTATACTGGGATTTTCAACTGCATGGAGGCTCAGCGCACCTAACCCCTCTGCATTGTTTGAAGGTGGATTGTATACACACGTATTACTTGAAACAATCTTGTATAAACTCTTTAAGCTTTTTCTCTGCCTTTAAATTGGAGCTGTGGTAGCTGCCAGGATACATTGTAGTAAAATAGCACACACAAAGTATTTACTTAGGTAAATCTGTATCCTGCACCCACCTCTTCCATCTCAGAGGCCTTCCCTAATCACATTAGCTAAAAGAACCATTTCCCCCAACCCCTTATTCCTATGATACTTTTTAAAAAATTTACCTCATACAAAGCAATCCTTTTAATTTGTCCGTTTGTATCCCCTACTAGGGCAGAGTACATTGTGTATTGATTTTCTGCCAGATTCTCCTGAGTCTAGTCTTATACATAACATGCATTCATGCACTATTCATTCATTCAAAAATAATTCTTAGTACTTACTTGTCTTGAGATGGGGAAAATGTGACGAACAAAAAAAAATAAAGTCCCTGCACTTATGGGACGCAAAACCCTTTGTATCAAAAAGTAAATTTTTTTGATAGTTCCAGATTTATTCTATAACTGTGCAATAGTTTCTAGGGCTCTTATTATATATGTGTCAGAATAGAAATAAAGCTAGTCTCTTTTTTTTTAATGTTCCCTTTATAACTTTTCTTCCAGGGAGTCACTTTAGCATGGGTAAACATTATCGGTTATCATTGTTTCTTACTTTCTCCATTTGTGAAAAGAGGGAGCCAATTCCAATGCTTTTCTATAGCCTAGGGCTTAATAAACCATTATCGATTGTGCTTTCCAATGTGTGTCAGTTTCCCTTTATAGAGAGCCTTTCTGGCCTTTTCCTAGGTGTTACTAATAAGGCAGTTTAGAGTTTTGTTTGGTGGGAAGATGTGCAGTAATACTAATAGTCCACCGTTTTGGAATATCAGTATTCTATCCAAGTGACCTGAAACACTGAATAAATGTCTAACAAAACAGACGTTTCCTAATGTTGCTTTAAATGGTGTTAAGAAAAAAATGTTTGAATTTACAGATTTTTTTTAAAATTAAATTTATTTATTTTATTTTTGGCTGCGTTGGGTCTTTGTTGCTGCATGTGGGCTTTGTCTAGTTGCAGCAAGTGAGGGGCTACTCTTCGTTGCAGTGTGTGGGCTTCTCATTGCAGTGGCTTCTCTTGTGGCAGAGCATGGGCTCTAGGTGCATGGGCTTCAGCAGTTGTGGCGCGGGGGCTCAGTAGTTGTGGCTCGCGGGCTGTAGAGCACAGGCTTAGTAGTTGTGGCTCGTGGGCTCTAGAGCACAGGCTGAGTAGTTGTGGCTCACGGGCTTAGTTGCTCCGCAGCATGTGGGATCTTCCCAGACCAGGGCTCGAACCCGTGTCCCCTGCATTGGCAGGCAGATTCTTAACCACTGAGCCACCAGGGAAGCCCTGAATTTACAGATTTTTAAGATTGTAACCTTAATTTATTTTAACTTAAACACAGTCTAATATAAAACCTTTCCTACCCATCTTTGTGCTGGAGTAATACGTTATGAACTGATGTTACAAGAGTTGCAAAAGTTGCTGTCTTAGCGTTTCCTGTATGAATACACTGTCATTTGTTTCTTTGCTTCATACTGACCCTTGGGCCTGGAATGTCCTTCCCCTTTTCCTTTTAGTTCACTGGTTCCTTTCTATCTTTTAAGAAACATTGCTTTTTCTAGGATTCTGTCCCTGTCCTTACTTACCTGAGGCTGCTTAGTTATCATAAAGCCATGCACATCGTTATTTCTCAGTGTTTTCATAAAGCCATGAGCATAGTTATTTCCTTCATCACATTTTTCATAATTATTTGTTTCTAGCTTTTCATCCCCTAATTAGTACTAGAGACTTTATTGTGCTCTGGTTTGTAACAATCTAACCCAACACAGTGTCTGGCACATAGATTGTCGCAGACTTTTCAGGTGTCTATAACAAAATACCACAGACTGGGCAGCTTATAAACAACAGAAATTTATCTTTTATAGTTCTGGAGGCTGGAAGTCTGAGATCAGGGTGCAACATGGTCAGGTGAGGGCCCTCTTTCAGGTCGCTGATTTCTTGTATCCTCATATGGTGGGGGAAGTGAGCTAGCTTTCTGGAGGCTCTTTTATAAGGGCCCTAATCCCATTCCTAATAACCTTCCAAAGGCCCTACCTCCTAATACCATCATCTTAGGTGTTAGATCTTCAACATAGAATTTGGGGAGACACAGACATTCAGAACAGAGCATAGATCATGCTCAGTATATGTCCATAAATGGATGAATAAAAGTTAAGGATTAGGATTGGATCCAATTCTTTGTGCAGAGGATAGAGCCTCAAAGAAGGTATAGCCCAGAAGGGGGAATACAATTCAGCAATGATTACTTTTTCCATTGTGATAATGGTTCAAGTTATGAAATATAGGGGCAATAATGAAATGAAACTTGATTAGGGAAGAGCATGCAATTTAGGCCAGAAAATTGAACTGACAATGAATTCAGATTATGGTTATAGGGACCAATTGAGAAGGATTCTTGAATGATTATGAAGAATTTGCAAGGAGTGTACAGAGTAAAGAATGATGAAATTTAATTGAAAATAACTTGTTGAAACTTTATAATAATTGGGAAAATAGAAACGAAGGTGTTGGAAAATTCATTTTAATGCTGTAAATTATTGATGAATTATCACTGCTAGCATATGCTCAAAATAGATTTATGTTGTCAATTTTTAAAAGCCCTTGGATAATTTAGATTAATATAATTCACTTAAAATCTATATAAAATATTAATAAGTGACATTACCCACCACATTAAGACCTTGCTCCATGTCATGGGCTGTGCTGCATACTTTTGTATGCATTATCTTTAATACTTAATCCGGTGCAATTGTTCACATTTTACAGATGAGAAAACAGAGGGTTAGAGAGTTCATTCCACTTGTCTTTGATCACACAATTCATTAAATACCAGATCTGGCATTAAATCCATTCCATTTGAATTGAAAGTTTGTGCCTCATTACACTACACTGTAATATATGCCAATGAGTCTCTGAAGTATGTATACATTTTCAGCATGAGTTTAAAGTGTCAAGCATAAGTGTATATAATTTAGTTATCTTTTATGTGGTCACTCATTCATTCATTTATTCATTCATCAAACATTCATTGTCTCTCTAGGCACGGAGCAAGGTACTGCATATAAAACACATTCGCATGCTCTTTTGGAATTTATAGTGGAAGAGAAAGGCATTTAGAAATATAAATAACTATGTAATAACAATCTTGATAAATGCTATGAAGAAAAATACAGTGCCTTTTGTTAAGTAGATTACAGAGTAGGGCTCACATGTACTTACTTTCCTGTGGGCAAATGTAATTAGATTTACAATATAGCTTACTGTAACTCAAGAAGATGCTTAAAATAACTCTAGATAAGTGGTACCGCACCAGTGTAATCAAGCCGAACAGTTTGAAAACATTGCTCTTCCAGCAGTCTTTCGACAGTACAAAGGGAATTTTGGTGAATTGAAGAAAATTGTGATGTTATACCTAACAGGTTTTGAAACTTTACCAAATGTCATGTCTGTATTTCAGCTTTGGAAGGTGACTTTGGAACTATCTCTACAATGACCTACATCTGTTCACAAAAGATAATAAATATCCATGAAGATGATTATTGCACTGCCCTTTAGAGAGCAGTACCTATCCTGCTGCAACTCTGAGTATGTGGAAGATTTTGAACTAGAAATATTGAGAGAGTATTCGATAAGTTTGAATATTTGGGTTCATGTATTGCTAACATTTGGCATAAAATCTAAACAGCAGTAAAACAGGGGAATTAATATCATTTAAGACCTAATAAAGGTGAATGGCCAAACTAAAACAAACAACCAGAAACATTTTTAAAAGGCAAACAAAGCAAGGCAAAACAGCGTGAAACTTAACCAGATGTTAATAGCAACTTAAGTCCTGCCTTTATTGTAGTTCAAAGGTTATGACAGCCTAAATTTCAGTTTCAGAAGTTACCTTAGGCCTGTGTTATAATGATGTTAAAAGTAACTGGCACTTAAGGAATTTGTGAAAATTGCAGAAAAAGCAAAGTCAATGATCTCTGTTTTTTTTTTTTTTCTCACCAACAAATGTGTGTTGTAGTTTGACTTTTCTTTCTGCCTTCTCCGTTCAAAATCTGTTCATAAACCGATGGAAAACTGGTAATTTCCTGACAGTTGGAGGTACTTTTGTAATTATCTGTAAATCTGAAAGGCTTGAGACTCTATTTATTAGCTCTCAGGGAACCATTGAAATGCTTTTCATGAAATAAGTGGAAATGTATGTTAAAGATAGAAGTTAAGCAAGAAATCCGATATCATAATTGAAACTCATTGTCGTCTATCAACTCTAGGTATTGTAAGGCTTCCCTATTATCACCTTTCCTGAGAGTTCCTTATCCTGTCAGTACTTCTCAGTATCCTCTCCCTTGTCTTTGTTTCCTCCTCTCACAAAAGAGGAATTGTTAAGTTGGGTCTTGAGGAATAAATAGGAGCTTTGCTAACAGAAAAGTGAGAAAAGGATTCCTTGATAGGCACTGACTTCTACCAAGGCAGTAAAGACATGAAGGTATGAAACAGCATGGGTTAAGCTGAAAACTGAATTAATTCAGTGTTGTTAGAACATACAGTGCAAGGGAAGAAGTGACAGTAGAGGAGAACGATGCGGGGAAGGGGTCAAAACAGATGGCAAAACCATCCAAGATCAAGAAGAACGTATCGTATATTAGGTGAGGGCCTATTTGGTGACCAGGAAGGGGCTTACCTCTACTACCAGGACAGGAGAGAATGAATGAAGGACTAATAGAGATACAGAAATGTGCACAGATAAGAACACATTTGTGAGATTTCATGGCTGGTTTAATGGTTTTCATTTTCTTTGCAAATAAGAAGCCTGGTCAACCACAGGTGATGACAGAGTGGTTAGGAAACTTGAGGAGAGAGGAAGCTGTTTAGAACTGTATTGGAAAGGAGAGGAAGGTACCAAGAGGTGTGAAAAAAGCTTACTGGAGAGGCACTGAGAGTCCTGCTAAAACGGAAATCTATGAATGTGTATTGGCATCCATCTGTGCAGTTAATTTATTTTTTTAAAGCTCTACTTAGTACTCTAATTGTAGGGCCCATTTTGAGTTTGGAATTTTCAGGTTCCTTGTTGCCAGAAGACAAAGTTGACTTGAGCACATTGATGATTATAGATGATATTAATATTTATTGAGTGCTTAATGTGCGAGGAATTGTGCTTAGTACATTATGGACATTGCCACATTTATTCCCCTCTTTCCTGTGAAGTATAAGTATTATTCCCATTTTAAAAAACAAACTGAGAATCCTGTTAAGGAATTTTCCCAAGATATTTTACCAATGAGAAGCGGAACTAGGATTTGAATGAAGATCAACATTGCAGCTGAGTAGAAAAAAAATGGAGGTTAAAAAGCGCTAATAGTTTGGGAGAAGATGTAAGTGTCAAAGCAGTGGAAAATTTCAAGGAAATTCCAGGACAGAATTGATGGAAATAAGGTTTTTAGTGTTGTATAAAAGATGGGAAGCTAATTGGGAATTGGAATGTCAATGTTTAAGACTCCAGTAGTAGAAGCATTCAGAGTGCCCGTTAGCTTTAAGTTGGAAGTGAGTTACTGAAAGGAGAGTAGAAGTGGAGGTTGTGGATTCTCTGGCTAGGTTATTGATCACAATGCATGATTATTGATCATCAGTATTGATTATGGTGAGACTTTGGAGTGAAGAGAAATGGATTTTGAAGAAATGATCTGAAGGATGATAAGTCCTAGTTTTCAGGATGATATAACTTGATGAAATGAACTTAAATGAAGAAAGATTTCTTTGTATGAGTTGAAACAGTAATGACAATAAGATGTAGAGTGGAACTAGGATTATGGTGAGCCTCTGTTCTGGACCTAATGATATGGAATTAGCATGTATTCAAGAGGACTCAATTTAAGTCAGGTCTTCAAGGAGAAAAGATCGTGGAGGGAATGCAATGTCTAGGTTAGGAATAAGGAAATTTATTTGAAAAAATGGGAGCTCTAGAGGATACAGTGAAAAAATATTGGGAAGGACATCAAGAGGGGTGGGGTAGGGTGGAGAGGATGAACCAATAGGAAAAAATACACAGTGTAGTTGTGTGAGTATGAGACTGAGAAAGAGGATTAGTGATGAGAGGAAACAGTTAATTTAGGGCCTGAGAGTATGAGAGACAGAGGCATCAGTGGAATTTGATGGCTTCAAATTTGTAAATGGAGCTTTGGTTTAAAGGTGTTTCTCTATTTTGATTCCAAATAGTGCCATGATTTGACTTCAACCACATTAATATTTGAGCTGAGCGTGGCGCTGTCCAAAGTTCTGTAAGTGTTGAGCTGATGGAGGTACCTTGCTGGTCAGTCGTTCAGTATAAGATTTGGATTAAAAATAACTGGATTTATGCTTCTGGTTCTGTCACCTGCTTAATAATATTTTACTTAAAAAATCTAATATTGATATTAGTATATATTACTTAGGCATATTTTTCTAATATTTCACTTATTCAAAGCATCATACTGTATTAATATTTAGTGTTTAGGATTGTATATCATCATCTTTTGATTATTAGGACAGGTTCCTACTTAATGATGTTAATTTCTATTGCTATATTTAAAAACAACATAGTCTTACCTAAGCACTTGAATAACTGTAACACAAATTAAGAAATATAAATGGGGTCTGTGGATTTACTTTTTCCAAAATGTATGGAAAAGAAAGGTGGCTTATAGAAAATAAAGGAGATGCAACATCATCAAGTGGATTTTCTCCAAAAATTCATGAGATTTTAGCACTGGAAGTGTTTTTACACATCACATAGTCCATCCACTCATCAATGCAAGCATTCAAGGTCTTTTTTTTTTTTTAACATCTTTATTGGAGTATAATTGTTTTACAATGGAGTGCTAATTTCTCCTGTATAACAAAGTGAATCAGCTATATGTATACATATATCCCCATATCGCCTCCTCTTGCGTCTCCCTCCCACTCTCCCTATCCCACCCCTCTAGGTGGCCACAAAGCACCGAGCTGATCTCCCTGTGCTATGCGGCTGCTTCCCACTAGCTATCTATTTTACATTTGGTAGTGTATATGTGTCCATGCCACTCTCTCACTTTGTCTCAGGGTCTTTTTATGAAAGATATATCTTCTAACTGTATGGTAGTTGTGGAAAGAGTGAGCAAAATTGAGGTTGGAATGTTGGCTCCTGCCCCTAAAATTGTGTAACCCTGAAAATTTGGCTTCTCCAAGCCTAGTGTTCCCTGTTCTATAAAATGGGAATGCTAGTATTATCAAAGAGTAATTGAGAGGATTGCAGCAGCCCATTTAACTTTTAGACACCTCTAGCTATCAGAGGTTATATTTACATGGAACAAAACTCTGTCTCTCTGTAGTTTTCTAACGTATTTGCTGTACTTCAACTTCCTGGAATTGCATTAGGAAGCTGAAAAATCATCTTAAAACTAAGTTTCACACAGAGTTTAATTTTTTATGTTTATGCAGCAATCTGGGCTTTGACAACTCAATAATAACAATGGTTTATTCTCCCCAAAGATAAATATTGAACACCCAACATATATCAGGCAATGCTATGTGGAAGCCCCCCCAGGCAAAATCAGTCATCAGAGGAGTCACGTATATCCCAGGAACCATCTGCTTTCATGTCCCTGCTGTGCTCAGGTGCAGGCTGGGAGCAGCCTGTGGGAAGTGTGGATTCTGTGCAAATCCAGCAATGGGTTTCAGAGCTCAGCAGATTGTGCCCTTGGTCACTTACACTCCATCTAGCTGGAGGTCTTGGAAGCACATTGTTAAGGACGCCACATCATATGTGTCCACCCTAATCATATGTAAAAATAATATTGCTAAAGGGTCTGGTGTACACTTTGTTTCACAGAATAAAAGAGAAATGTAAATTTGGCTGTAGGGAAGACAGCAGCTAATAGGAACTCCTATACGTTTTGCTTTCTTCACATTTCCCCATGCCAACCCCCTCATAGCCACCTCCACCTGCATCATAAAAATATGGTGACACCAACAAGACAAACTGATTAAGATATGCTTTTGCAATGTGGTTTGGCTTCAACCTTCTTCATGGTTAATTTTCAATATAATACTTAAAGAAATTATATTTGTTTTCAATACTGATCAATTTTCTTTCATTTTTGACTTCTCAATTATCAGGCTGGTGATTTACATCTCCATAACAAAGATACATGAGCAAGAATTGTGCATCGATATTTTTGCTAAAGTTCTGCAATCACAAATTTCTGTTCTTCTGTCTTCTCACTTTATGTTTATTCTAAGATGGTTTAAGTCATTTCCTTGAATTATGTAATTTTGTTTTACTTGTTTACAGATTTTAGGTTATACTACTTATTAAGGAGTGCAATAGACTTTCTTGAAGTCGGCCATGAAAATGGCTACTTACAGTAGCTGTAGATAGTGTTTCTGTAGTTGTATATTACAAGGCTTTGGAGAATCTGCCTCCTGTGACTTTCAAAGATCACCCTTTGAATAAGAAGGGCTTATTCTTTAGCTTTGTCCTAATGCCTTCACATTCTACAACCTTGGGTCAGTCAGCCCCTTATCAGCTGATGTGATTTTACATTTTTGCCTTGATCATTAATCACTCACTTTAAGTTCTCCTTTTGTACTGTTTGCTATTTGCTTCCAAAACAAACATGCTTTCTGCGCTTGTGAGGAAAGGAAAGGAGAAAGAGATTTAAAAGAAAATAGTAGGTGGGTTCTCAGTTATTTTTTGCTTTATTGCTAATGCTAACTACTATCATAAAGTTTGGAATTATGATTGAAGTATTCATGAATAATTCATTCAAGGAACTTTTTCTTAAGCCCTCATGAACACTGAATATTTCCAAATATGATTGGATGATGCTATTAAGTTAAAGGGGAAAACTTTCTCCTAGGAGAGTAGGTTTATCTGCTGTTTCTTCTGAAAATTTGAATGTGGATTTGCATAGTACTAAATATTCTTTTTAGCTCTACTATGTTTTCTAAAATAGCTTCTTATTTTTGGAGGGATTTTTGTCCATTTTGTCAAATATATCAATAAATTTACCTATTTTAACTAATGTAATTTTTAATTTTTATCACTCAGTAGGTAGTAACCAACCATGTGTAAACATGAATGATATATTTTCCTCCGCTACGTCACACTTCTTAGCCCCTTTAATAAGAACCTTTATAAAAATAAGATCATGAACCCTGGGTAATGTATTTTAGTTGCAACAAAAGTTCCTAAGTTAATTAATTATGAGATGACTGTACACCAGACATAGAACTTCATGACACCATGAAGTATTAAAATACTGAAATAGCTGCTGGTTCTTTCTAAAAAGTATGGCCATTTAAATCACCTAAATAATGGCCTCTGAAATTACAGAATTAAAAAATTATATTTTTTTCTACCTGATAATTGGATAAGAGGTTGGAAATTAATATTACCTTCCAGGGGCTGAGAGATTCCTGGGTTTTTTTTTACTTCCTTTTCTTGTTTGTGTTGATTTTCACTATAATGGATCAAGGAATTTCTTTTAGCTTCTGGACTTTTCTAGAAGTGTGCTAAGTTTTGGGTATTGGTTTTATAGTAAGGGACCTATAACACAAATTGTTTTTTTCAATAAGTAAAAGCCTTTGTCAAACTTCTCTGTGATTTAGCCATGCATGTTTCAGAAGGTCACATACACTAACTTTTGTACAAGGTGAAGTTTACTCAGAAGGTCAAAAGGCATGCCAAAACAAATAGAAAGCATTTTATTTCATTTTAACTACATCTCTTTAAAAAAAAAAAAAAGTGTTTATTTAATGGATATGATCACATGACTGTCAAATTAGTCCTTTCTTTTTTTTTTTACACATATCAGCTCACAAGCATGTACATTTTAAGGTCTGTGGCCTGTTTCTGTTTAAAAAAAAAATAATAGTAAAAGTACACAATAAAGCAAATGAGAAAACTTTTGCTGCCCAATTTTTCACAACAAAATACTGTAAATTAAGATAATTCTGGTACTCTGATGTTCTAGAGTCAAATTAGGGAATTTCTAAACTCAAACTGTTAAAATAAGTTTACAGTTAAGATACAAAGGAAAGAAAGAAAACTTCCTTATCTCATTATTCTCAAATGTTAGTAACATTATTTTATCTCACATGAGAATCAAAATATGAGAGACGTTGCTTTTGGGGCATGGGGTAAATAACATAATTATGCAGACAAAAGTGAATTACTCAAATAATACCAATATATCATCGTATCTACACATGAAATGAATTCAAAATTATGTATTTCAGTGGTAGTCACTGAAGCAAAAAATTAAGTGTAGTAAGATGTTATGTCCTTAAACATGTTAACTTTATTATATAAATTTTACTTATTGTGGTATAATAATACCAGTAATTTTGTAAAATATATTTTAATATTGATTCTAAATTCAAATAAATTTAATTGTCACTACAAGGAAGTTCTTCACATATATTATAGAATTGACACATTTTCATGAGATATTTACTAAATGAGACAGTTATATGTGCACAGTCTGCTTTTTATAGTCTTGGAACTTCCACAGTAAGCAGATTGACTGCCAGTCTGAAATCCCTTCCGTTTTAGACTACAATGACAAAGTTCTCCGGTCAAACCAGGTAACATTGCAAGTGCTATCTCAGTGACATTGTATTATCTCTGTTCTCTCCTCTTAGTCTTTGCTCCTGTGACATATATTTCAATAATCTTTGCACTACACCATACTCTGTAAAACAATCTGATTTCTCTGGATCATATCTAAAAGTTGATTAATTATATTGGTTAATAATAAGACAAATAGGACTTATGTACGTAAATAAATCTCATATTTTTCAAGTCAGGGATAAGCAAGGATCTAATATTTATTCATCTATATAAACTAATATTTTTCACTGTTTCAAGTACCAACTATTAATAATAATAATAGTTCCTATTATATTCTTCTTTTTCTTCTTCTTATTTTGTTGCCAAACACTATGCTAGTATTTTACAAAATATTAACTGACTTAATTTAGTAGTCATGATTCTGAGTTAAATACTACTACATCCCCTTTTTTTTCCAGGTAAGGGTATTGGACAGAGAAGTCAAAAACTTGTCTTAAGGTCTATATAATCAAAGAACATACAAAGAATTGATGGTCAAATTTTGACGATCTTTTACAAATTTTTCTGATTTATTGTTAGAGCTTAATAATCTTACTGAAATTCTCTTCAGTTTTCAAATTAATACATTTAATGTAAATAGCCTTTATGTATTTATGTAAAAATTTCAAGTTATTGATTTATAAACATACACATACACACACATTTATTTATTATCCTACCAAAAGTGGAAAGAAAAGTCTCACAAAAGTTAAAGACAAGTTATTGTTTGTTTTGAAGTCCCAAGTACCTTGGGCTGAAGTGAATCTCTTTGATGTTTCCACAGGAATTCCTCTACACTTTGGGAAATATGACTTAAGACAGAAAATATAAAGGCAGGCACAAATAAAGGCAGGCACCATAGTTATGACGGGTTAGTGGTGATATGAAGTAATTTAACTAAACAGTCTGTCCATATCTAAAGAGGGCCTTGAAATAAAACCTTGGAGATTTAGAAAAGGCAAACAGCAATTTCAGCCAGTGCAATAGAAAGCTACATGCTATCAAGTCTTTCAGAGATGGAGTTGGATACCTTTTTCATTTTTCTTTTTATCATGCATCTCAATATTTAGGTGATTATTCTTTCGTTCTTTTAGGAGTCACTCTTAAGATGTGATGCTTTCCTGTGAAACCTTAGACACAGGAATCTTGGAAACCAAAGGACTCTAGGACTCCATGCCAATAGAGCTGCTTTGTGAGTACCCTCAGTGTATAATAACGTTTTCTTCTGTCTGAGTCCTTCTAAGTCATGCCGCTTGTGGAATTGGTGGATCTTAATGTGAACGGGAATGTTAGCTTGGCTGGTGTTTAAATCCATTTTCAAAAATAGAACGGATTTTAAAGTTGGCACTTTTAGCTTTTAGTCCTTCTATGAGTCTATATTCTGTGTGATCTTGGTCAAGAGATTAAGCTTCAGTTTCTCTGTACATAAAATAGAGCTAAATATACAGACTTCCTTCACTGAAAGGATATTATAAAAGTAGTAAATGATAAATTTCAATAATAATAATTATATTATGTTATTATTACTAATATGAATGCAAGTTTTAAAATAAAGGTGGAGGCTTTAGGTATATACTTTTATTATTATCTTTGTCATTTGCACCCTTTAAAAAATAACTATATTTTGAACAAAAATGCTTATGTTGGGAGTTCTCATATTCATATTTTATTTGTATTGATACATAGTCTTTATTACTCACAAAGATTTAATCTAACTTGAGCCTCAAAACAATCCTGGCTTAAAGAAGGTCAGGGATTATTATCCCCACTGTGCAGATGAGAAAACTGACCCTCAGCACTGTCAGTGTCTTGTTCAAGACTGTATAACTAGTAACAGAGAGAATTTGAAGTCAGATGTTCTTATAACCAGTCCATGCTCTTTTCAAAAACTATACCTAATTGACCGAATTTCCTTTTTGCATTTGGATTGCTACATACTTTATATTATAAGAGCATTGTGATAAATTTACAAAGTTGTATCACCTGTTTGTCAAGAACAGTTCCTAAACCAACTGTATGGTTATATTCTGCCTTCATTCTCACGTTCATGAACACATCTTCATATGTCCAGGTGGTAGGCAGAATAGTGGGTCCCCACATCCTAATCCCTTCACCCTGTGAATGTTATGTTGCATGGCAAGGGAGAAGTAAGGCTGCTATTCAGATGACCTTGTGATTATCCTTGATTGTATGTATGGGCCCAATGTAATCACCAGGGGCCCGAGAAATGAGAGAAATAGCAGCATGAAAAGGATTCAGCCCAGTGTTGGTGGTTTGAAGATGGAGGAATGCAGCCACAGTCAAGGAATGTGGGTGACTTTTAGGAACTAGAAAAGGCAAGGAAACAGATTGTTCCCTTGGCCTCCCACTAACACCCTGATTTTAGACCAGTGAGATTTCTGACCTCCAGAACTATGAGATAATAAATTTGCATTGTTTTAAGCCAGTACATTTGTGGTAGTTTATTACAGCAGTGATAAGAAGCTAATACAACCTGACACTGTGAGATTAGGTGACGAAGCTTGAGAGTAGAGTGGTTTATGCCAGGGTGACTGAAGTTAGTCATGGGGGGATTTGCCTCTTTGATGTGTTCATTTTTTTGTCCCATGCTAAGCATATAACTGTTGAAGTAGGTTGTAATATGTCATATGGTTCCTTTTGGATACATGGTTTACTAAGGGAACTGACTTGTCCTTGCCTATTCCTTATGAGTTAAGAGCACAGACTATGGATCCTGAGTATATGAGTTCACATCCTGGCTCTGATTCTTACTACAGGCATACTTTGTTTTGCTGCACTTTACTTTATTGAGATTCCCGGATATTGCATTTTTTTTCAAATTGAAGATTTGTGGCAACCCTGCATCAAGCAAGCCTAGGCACCATTTTTCCAACAGCATTTGCTCACTTTGTAACTCTGTGTCACATATTGGTAGTTTTCGTAATATTTCAAACTCTTCACCAGCAAAATGATTACAACTCACTAAAGGCTCAGATGATGATCAGAATTTTTTAGCAATGAAGTAGTTTTTAATTAAGGTATGTACATTTTTTTAGACATAATGCTATTATTGCACACTTAATGGACTGCAGTATAGTGTAAACATAACTTTTATGTGTGCTAGGACACCAAAAAATTTATGTAACTTGCTTTATTTTGATATTCGCTTTATTATGGTGGTCTGGAACTGAATCTGCAATATTGCTGAGGTATGCCTGTAATTATGATCTGCCAGAGCATTCGACTTTTCATCTGTGAAGCAAAGACAGTAAAAAGCATCTTTTTCATAGGGCTGCTGTGAGAATGAACTGTGTTAATTTATGTTATGTACTTGGCACATAGTAGGAGCTATATAAATATTAGCTATTGTTATTATTATTACTTTTATTCCTTAAATACTGTATTCTCTAGAGTCACAGTCTTTGTTTTCATGGATAGACAGGAGAGTGTCCAAAATCTTGGGGGGAATGCTTTTGGGGTAGAAGCATTTTAATGAAACTAAATTCTGTCAATTTCATAATTTATTATCTAACAGAATTTTAAAAAATTATATATATTTGATAACTAACATTTAATATATTTTAAAATAACATATATTTTACTTTTCTTTTTTCTTTTTTTAATTGAGGTATAGTTGATGTACAATATTATATAAGTTTAAATGTACAAAATAGTGATTCACAATTTTTAAAAGTTATATACTCCATTTATCATTATTATAAAATAGAGAGATTAAAATCTTTTACTTTTAAATAACTCCCTTCCTTGTCTGCTCTCATTATCACAAACATGTAGATGGGGCAAATTTTGCATATTCTATAATAATTCACGTCATTTGTCTTTCTATTTTAGACTCTATTGTGAGTCTTTAGGTTTGTTTTGATGTCACTGTTTAAGCATGCAAATTTCTTGGTGCTAGGAAAAGTATGCAGCACCCTGTATAAAAAGGTCTTAGATTTTAAAAAAAATACTTCGCAAGTGAGAAAAACCTAGTCTGAATTTTCAGACATCCTATGAAGAGAGGAGCCTCTGAAATGGATGAATAGAATTGCTACTTCATTCACTGTGTCTGGCAGTGATCTTCTAAAGGCCTGGTAGGAGCATATATTTGATTACCTTTTTAGACTGTGGCCACAGTAGCTATATTGCAAGGCACAATATATTAATTCGGCCAACATATGTTACACACCTCCCAATGTCAACAGATAAATGATGTCTGTTCAAGGCTTTCCCAGGACAGTGGGGAAGAACCGATGATCCCTGAAATAGCATCGATTCTAGTAGTAGAGTTAGGCAGGGATGCAGGATCTGTTTATTCCATCTACTGCCCTACACACGGAGGCCAGTAGCAGCATGCCATGATTTCTTACATAGTTTTTAATCATGCATTGTTCTTATGGAATAGTTTGTCTCTGCCTGTTTTCTGACTCCCTAGGTTTTCTCTGGTAATTGGATACTAAAAAACTATATCACAGACCTATTGAATATGTGGTTTAAAAACACACCAATAATCACATTGTGTGCTTTTAATTAAATGTTATTTCTATCTTCCCTCAAATTTATTTGGCATCTTTGTGGTGTCCTTTAGTCTGTTTCTTCAACTTCTAATTTACAGCCTCACTCCTCCTACACTTCACTAATTGGCATCTCACTTGCCTGCATACAGTTAAAAATCACAGAAAATTGGGAGGGGCTTTCCCCAAGGCACTTAACTGTGTGGAAATACATAGATCTTTGTGTGACCTCAGAAACTTTTGAACACTGAACATACAAAGGATATCACTCTTTCTTAACTCTGCTTTAATTTTAATCTGAGATTTGACAGAAGGGTAGCAGAAAAAAAGAGAAATTATTTGAACAAAAAAAAGTCACTGGCATGAGTTAGTGGAAGGTTTCAAGAAAATTACATACCAAATACCTTGTCATGTCTTCTTTACCTCTATATGCCTTTCTACCTTGAAATCACATCAAGAAATCAGAAGGGAGGTAAGCTGAGCACACTCCACAGTATTCTCCCATTAAAACTAATGCCACTTACTCACTCCCTGTGTCCTCATTTCTTTTACATAGACTGTGGATTCTGGGGGTTGATGTTAATGCTGAGAGCAAATATTCAGGCTGAATTGGCATATATTTTTGGCCGTCTCTTTAACCCAATTTTTAAATTAAATATTTAGTCTTCACCATTCATGTTATACTCCAGAAATAATGAATTGAGAATTCCTGTTAAGAGTAAATCACTCACCTTTGCTACTCTATCCATGAAAAATGTGGTTAATAATGAGTACATTGGTTTCAGATACAGGGGAATATTTCTAAGATATTAAATTCTGATAATCAAATCCTAACATTGCTTAACAGCTTTATGATGTTATGGCAGATGCCCTGAGCAGATAATTTTATGATTATGGTTCTTATCTATAATATGCGAATGTATGTAGAGATGAGTTAAATCACACAAGATTCTACAGTATATGACAACTCTCATAATACTTTATATCTCTATTTTAGGTTTAATAATTAGAACTTGTTAACTGTGTATGAATCTATTTTCCATCATGGAAGAGTGACTGAGAAAAGAGAACCTGTTTTACTTATCTTGGCATTCCTACTATTCATAACATAATACCTTTTGTATGCTAACTGCTTACTAAATGTTGGTTAAATTGATTAATTAACACAAGGGAAAAATAGATTGGGCTATCCCTTTGACTCATTCATTTAATTAGTAAAATTGATGCTAACCTGGAGAATGTGGCTTGGCTATGTGGTCAAATGGAGTTTCTAATTGAACTTTTCTCCAAAATTTAGGCTTTCCCTTTGTAGGAGCATAGACTGCCCTAGTATATACATGGTATAAACCAGACCAGAATGCAGCTCCTCTGTAGGAAGGCACATAGGGAAAAGAGAGTGCCCAGAAATGTCTGTCCTAAGCTTGCATAGTTTGTTTTTTTTCTTTTTCCAAATTCAGCAGTCAGATGTGGAACAGACTGAGATGTTATTTTACCATAAGTGTCTCCGTAAGGAAACATGAAGCCAGTAGGTAGGTGAGAAGCCTGAGACTCAGAGAGGTTAGGTACTTTGTTCAAGGTCAGAAGTCAAGTGTAGGTCTGAACCTAAGCTTTCTAACACTAAATCAAATACTTTTTAAAAAAAAGAATCCTTTAGAATAGGGTGAAGAAGAACAGAAAGGAGTTTTGCTGCACCACAGTAGGAAATAGCTGGTTCTCAAGGGGGAGGAGGCCTAATGAGTAGGCTGGGGCTCATCACAGGGCCAAACAAAGGCAAAGAAGGTCCATGTGCCCTGTCTGTTGCTGAGGAGGACACCAAGAGAGTCGAGCCCACGCAGGGAAACCAGAGGCAAATAAAATAATTGAAACCATAGGATTTTCATCAAGCCCTAGGGTGTGGTGGTGACTCCTATAAACTTTACCTTTGTCATATGACTTTACATTACTTTTCTTTTTTTCCAGCTCTACTGAGATGTACTAATTGACCTATATAACATTGTGTAAGTTTAAGGTGTACAATGTAATGATTTGATACACGTATATATTGTGAAATTATTGTCATAAAAAGGTTAGTTAACACATCCACCACCTCCCATAATTATCTTTTTGTGGTTGATATGGTGAGAACATTAAAGCTCTACTCGCCCAGCAACTTTCAAGTATACAATATGGTATTCTTAACTATAGTCACCATGCTGTACTTATTCACCAGAACTTATTCATCTTATAACTGAAAGTTTGTACTCTTTGACCACCATCTCCTCATTTTCCCTAGCCCTCAGCCTCTGGCAACTGCCATCCTACTATCTGTTTCTATCAGTTTGATTCCACGTATATGTGACATCACACTGTATTTGTCTTTTTCTGTCTGACTTATTTCACTTAGTATATTGCCTTCAAGGTCCATCTATGTTGTCACAAAAGGCAGAATTTCAGTCTTTTTTACGGCTGAATAGTATCTAATGTACACGTATAATATGTATACCACATTTTCTTTATCCATTCACTTCTGTATCTTGGCTGGTTTGAATAATGCTGCAGTGAACTTGGGTGTGCAGATATCTCTTCCAGATAGTAATTTCATATTCTCAGGATGTACACCTAGAAGTGGGACTGCTGTATCATACAGTAGTTCTATTTCTAATTTTTTGAGGAACCTCCATATTGTTCTCCATAGCGGCTACACGAATTTACATTTCCACCAACAGTGTGCGAGGACTCCCTTTTTCCAGCATTTGTTATCTCTGGTCTTTTTGATAATAGCCGTTCTACTTTTTAAACTTATATGTCATGGCATCAACAATTGAAGATTTTATACTTTCATTTAAAGTAACTTTAACATGTTTAAAAGTTTTTGTTAACTTTTACTAAGGATATAAACTTATTTTGAGGGGTGGAAAAATCTCATACCTGGTGAGATGTGACTGGGCCAGTAGATGTAATGTTGCCTTAAGCTCTATTTACTCATATCTTATATTAATGTCTAATGCCTTTGTAGCATTTTTTTTAAAACCAGGAGAAATAATGGCTTCTAATTTACTACTGGCAGTGAAAAGCCAAAGCACATTAAAACTCTAATGTTAGTATTACTGACTATAGTAATAGATGGAAACTACACACTTGATCATATTATCTAACATATCCCCCAGGTATACTTGTGTGTGTGTGTGTGTGTGTGTGTGTGCGTGCGTGCGTGCACAAAGATGGCTGTGGGGTATGAGCGTTGGAAAGCAGCAGTGAGGAGTTATTGACCACTGTGCCATGGTCTGAGCTTGTACTAACTGTCCAATTTAGGCAAAGATACTGAGGCTTTACTCAAGTAGAGAAATCGGATGCTGGTATAACAATTGGAAAGCTACCAAATTTATTGAAATAAAATGGTACCTGTGGGAAAGAAGGGAAGGAGATGGATTTGAGTCCTTGTGGAAGTAGACTCTACCAGGATGGGTAATTTGATTTGATGTTAGAGAAAGGGAGACAGTATTGGTGACTCTGACTTTGAGCTGAGTCACTGGCAGATGCTGCTGCGTTTACTAGAAAGCTGTGAGGCCATGTGCACGCTGAGGGCAATGGCAGGGAGCTAAGAGGAGTCAGAGGTTCTGAGCTAGAAGGGTATTTCCAAAGTACTCTCTCTCTGAATGTGTTTCCTGTATTGGCTGAATATAGTAAGATCTATTAATTGGGTAACAGTCAAAGATGGAAGGGTCTTAAATGTTCCCTATACTCAAATCATGCTTCCAATAATTCTGTTCTATTAGTGAGCCGCTGTCATCAGCAAAAAGAGGGAAATCTGTTGAAATGGTAGAATACCTCTATATTATATGTTTAGGACCTCTTTGATCCCATTGTATTTTCCTGTGGTATTTTGAAACCATAAAGGAATTATTTTATGCAAGCAAATTTAACTAAAGACTTATTTTTTCCTTTTATGCTTATCAAGGTTAAAAAAAAAAAAGGATTTCTTTTTACATTATAACTCCAAAGGATAATTAACTCAGAATAAATTTGGGTTGTTTTCTTCTATTATATGCTGATTTCAAACTCCATTATAATTCTAGAATTCAGAAAATAACGGGATCACAGTCAATTATGCTAAATGAATGTTAAGATTACAGTACTCTTTCCAGGAAAAGAATAGGAAAAAAAAATTCTCCAAATGAGAAAAGCCATCCATTAAAAGATTCCCATTATGTTTGTGAGGTGTTTGATTAGTCTTTTGACTAGTTCACTGCTTTTCCTCACCCAAATATCTATATCTGAGCTTTCTGCCTTGCAGAATTTCTTGCAATTTTTATTCAGATGAAAAACTTGGGTTTTCCCCACGAACTCAGTTTTCACTCCTTAGTCATAATGCGAAAAACATCAAAATCTCACAAGGGAAATGTGCGAATGCTGCATAGAACTTGGGAATAATGTTATAAACAAATTCATTGCCAGGAACTCATTGTCATATTTCAAAGGCAGAATTAATAACCGTTCCAAGAGCACACATGCTGTTTATCAAGGTTTTCCTCTGAGACCGTTTCCTCTCTCTCTCTCTCTCTCTCTCTCTCATCCCCGAATTATTGAAGAATTTTGGAAACTGGAATTTAAAAAAAAAACTCACATTACCATATTTTTGGAATTACTTTGAGAACTTGTAACCTTGGCAAAGGTTAGTCACCTTCAGCCATTTTCTCCCCTGGGCACATGGTATACAAGTCTGTTTTGTATTTGGCTTTTCTTTCTCAAAGGTTTATGTAATAAACATCACTGTCTTTGAATAGTAATTTCTTAAGAATTTAATATTGTAACAATAAGCAAAATCATACAAAATAAGTACAAAATGTACTGTTCATACTCCTGCCAATTCTAATTTTTTTATATCTTATGTTATCAGGTTATTTTCTTGATAACGTAATTTTTACATATCAATCTTAGAATATATCTTTGTATTTCTCTTTTTATTTAACTTTAGAACTTTTTGTAATAATACTAAGTAAAAATATTAATCACACATATGAGAGCTTTTTAAATTTAGCATTCTTGGTATAATTAATGGCCTGTTTGCTTAATAAAGTTAATAATCATTTATTTGCATAGAATTAAGTCTTATTGTCATTTGGCTTTATATAAAAGTAGTTGATGAAGCAAATGACTAATGAAATTTTGTTCTACCACCTTTTTTGAAAAAAAAACTAGAGGTATATCTACAGAGTACAGAGTGAAGTTATTATTAATTGATTAGTCACCTATGTTGCATCAGGTAATTCTATCCTAAATAAATGCATTGAACACTTCCTAGCTACTGAGCACTTTGCTGTGTTGGGACAAAGGTATTTGAAGAGTTCTCAGTAAAGACGTCATCTGCTTTTGATCGCTATATGTACTATAAAATTGTGAAATCCACATTACAGTTTATTTAGTGTGTTAAAACTTCAGTGTATGTCTAATTTTGTACAAGGCAAAATTTCCTAATGCTTTTATTTTGTTTCATTATATTTTTTGAACTTAAGGTTTTAATAGAAGACATAAAAATATCACGTCTTATTTTTAAAGGCATTTGCATTATTTAGCTAAATAAATTAGAGGAAATGTCCAGAGATTATTTGTTACTACCTGGTTATTGTAACCATTATATATGTACATTTAGAAATGCAGCCTATTAAAATCTTTGGGAATCATATTTTACAAGTCATTGCTTATTGCCTAAGTCTAAATAATGGCATCTTTCATGTAGGAAATCAAATTCTCCTCATCCATTGACCATAGAAAGGCTGACCTGCTGTTCAGCGGAGAGGAACATGGACCTTGGACCCACATAACCAAAATTGGAATCCAGGACCCAATGTTTACTAACTATCTGACCTAAGTAACCAAACTCTGAGCCTCCGTGTCCTCATACTTTAAATATGTATCATAATGTCTATCTTATATGGTTTGAAGAGTGAGGTCATGGATGTAAATTGTTTGGTACAATAACCTACATAGAATATGGGAAACACCCACTAAACGATAGCTCTTCATTTCTCCAGAACTTATTGTAAGTTCTTCAAATCCAAAAATGTCAACACTGACCCACCATCAGATTCCCCAGTTCCTGTTTTTTTTCTAAAATTTATTAATTAATTTATTTATTTTTGGCTATGATGGGTCTTCGTTGCTGCGTGCGGGCTTTCTCTAGTTGCGGTGAGTGGGGGCTACTCTTTGTTGCAGTGTACGGGCTTCTCTTTGTGGTGGCTTCTCTTTGTTGTGGAGCACAGGCTCAGTAGTTGTGGTGCACGGGCTTAGTTGCTCTGCGGCATGTGGGATCTTCCTGGACCAGGGCTTGAACCCGTGTCCCCTGCATTGGCAGGCGGATTCTTAACCACTGCACCACCAGGGAAGTCCCCCCAATCACAGTCTTAGGGGATGACCCTTTGTGACAGAGGGCAGACATTTACAGAATGGCTGGCCAAGTAAGGCATGTAGTATATGATTAGGCAACAAAATGAAATTATCTGCCTCTCAAGGGATTTAACACATGACCTGGGCCTCTTTATTACTGCTCATAACTGATCAAGTTATCTAGTCAGACTAGGTGAAGATTCATTTACAGTTTAATTTGTATATTATATTACTTTTGCAATGCGTTCTATTCATGATATTAAACCACATCATGGTACATACATTTGAAAATGTGGTTATACAGACATCAGAGAAAGAGAATCAGAAGGTTAAATTTAGCAGAAATTAATCAGAAGATTAAATTTAACCAAATTGCGAGACTTAGTTACCTTCTTTGACCCAGAATGTAATTTAAGCCAAGTTAACTTTACACTATAAAAAGTATGAATTAATGGTGCATGTCAAAGCAAGACCTTCAAGAAGAGATAGAGCTACCTTTCCCCTAATTTGAGAGAAGAATGAGGGGAGGGCAGAGCAGAGAGTCTCCTGAGATATGTGTGCAAGTTTGCTTCCAGCTAAAAGTTAATGATCAGTTGACTCTCTTCTCAGTTCTGAGCCCTGAGAAGTGGCAAACTCATGTTCTCTCTCTATTCAGGTAACTTTTAAATTATACAACTTGTACCCATGTTAAGCTACACTTTATTTCTTTTTTTTGAATTTTATTTTATTTTATTTTTTTATACAGCAGGTTTTTATTAGTTTCTATTTTATACATATTAGTGTATATATGTCAATCCCAATTCATCCCCCACCGCCCCCGCCCCCCTTTCCCGCCTTGGTGTCCATACTTTTGTTCTCTACATCTGTGTCTCAATTTCTGCCCTGCAAACCGGTTCATCTGTACCATTTTTCTAGATTCCACATATATGCATTAATATATGATATTTGTTTTTCTCTTTCTGACTTACTTCACTCTGTATGACAGTATCTAGGTCCAACCATGTCTCTACAAATGACTCAGTTTCATTCCTTTTTATGGCTGAGTAATATTCCATTGTATATATGTACCACATCTTCTTTATCCATTCATCTGTCGATGGGCACGACCTGGCTGTTGTAAATAGTGCTGCAATGAACATTGGGGTGCATATGTCTTTTGGAATTATGGTTTTCTCTGGGTATATGACCAGTAGCAGGATTGCTGGGTCATATGGTAATTCTATTTTTAGTTTTTTAAGGAACCTCCATACTGTTCGCCACAGTGGCTGTATCAATTTACATTCCCACCAACAGTGCAAAAAACTAATAAGAACCTGCTATATAAAAAATAAATTAAATTAAATTAAAAAACAAAACACAGTGCAAGACGGTTCTCTTTTCTCCACACTCTCTCCAGCATTTGTTGTTTGTAGATTTTCTGATGATGCCCATTCTAACTGGTGTGCGGTGATGCCTCATTGTAGTTTTGATTTGCATTTCTCTAATAATTAGTGATCTTGAGCAGCTTTTCACGTGCCCCTTGGCCACCTGTATGTCTAAAGAGAAATGTCTATTTAGGTCTTCTGCCCATTTTTTGATTGGTTTGTTTGTTTTTTTAATATTGGCTGCGTGAGCTGTTTATATATTTTGGAGATTAATCCTTTGTCTGTTGATTCATTTGCAAATATTTTCTCCCATTATGAGGGTTGTCTTTTCATCTTGATTGTAGTTTCCTTTGCTGTGCAAAAGCTTTTAAGTTTCATTAGGTCCCATTTGTTTATTTTTGTTTTTATTTCCATTACTTTAGGAGGTGGATCAAAAAAGATCTTGCTGTGATTTATGTCAAAGTGTATTCTTCCTATGTTTTCCTCTAAGAGTTTTATATAGTGTCCGGTCTTACATTTAGGTCTCTAATCCATTTTGAGTTTATTTTTGTGTATGGTGTTAGGGAGTGTTCTAATTTCATTCTTTTACATCTAGCTGTCCAGTGTTCCCAGCACCACTTATTTAAGAGGCTGTCTTTTCTCCATTGTACATCCTTGCCTCCTTTGTCATAGATTAGTTGACCATAGGTGCGTGGGTTTATCTCTGGGCTTTCTATCCTGTTCCATTGATCTATATTTCTGTTTTTGTGCCAGTACCATATTGTCCTGATTACTGTAGCTTTGTAGTATAGTCTGAAGTCAGGGAGTCTGATTCCTCCAGCTCCGTTTTTTTCCCTCAAGATTGCTTTGGCTATTTGGGGTCTTTTGTGTCTCCATACAAATTTTAAGATTTTTTTGTTCTAGTTCTGTAAAAAATGCCATTGGTAATTTGATAAGGATTGTACTGAATCTGTAGATTGCTTTGGGTAGTATAGTCATGTTCACAGTATTGATTCTTCCAAGCAAAGAACATGATATACCTCTCCATCTGTTTGTGTCATCTTTGATTTCTTTCATCAATGTCTTATAGTTTTATGAGTACAGGTCTTTTACCTCCTTAGGTAGGTTTATTCCTAGGTATTTTATTCTTTTTGTTGCAATGGTGAATGGGATTGTTTCCTTAATTTCTCTTTCTGACCTTTTGTTGTTAGTGTATAGGAATGCAAGAGATTTCTGTGCATTAACTTTGTATCTATATTCATCTGTGATATTGGCCTGTAATTTTCTTTTTTTGTAGTGTCTTTGTCTGGTTTTGGTATCAGGGTGTTGGTGGCTTCGTAGAATGAGTTTAGAAGTGTTCCTTCCTCAGCAATTTTTTGGAAGAGGTTGAGAAGGATGGGTATTAGCTCTTCTCTAAATGTTTGATAGAATTCACCTGTGAAGCCATCTGCTCCTGGGCTTTTGTTTGTGGGAATATTTTTAATCACAGTTTCAATTTCATTACTTGGGATTGGTCTGTTCATATTTTCTATTTCTTCCTGGTTTTCCTGGTTCAGTCTTGGACAGTTAAACCTGTGTAAGAATTTGTCCATTTCTTCCAGGTTGTCCATTTTATTGGCATAGAGTTGCTTGTAGTAGTATCTTATGATGCTTTGTATTTCTGCAGTGTCCATTGTAACTTCTCCTTTTTCAATTCTAATTTTATTGATTTGAGTCCTCTCCCTCTTTTTCATGATGAGTCTGGCTAAAGGTTTATCAAATTTATTTATCTTCTCAAAGAACCAGCTTTTAGTTTTATTGATCTTGCTATTGTTTCCTTCATTCCTTTTTCATTTATTTCCGGTCTGATCTTTATGATTTCTTTCCTTCTGCTAACTTTGTGGTTTTTCTGTTCTTCTTTCTCTAATTGCTTTAGGTGTAAGGTTAGATTGTTTATTTGAGATTTTCCTTGTTTCTTGAGGTAGGCTTGTATAGCTATAAACTTGCCTCTTAGAACTGCTTTTGCTGCATCCCATAGGTTTTTGGTCGTCGTGTTTTCATTGTCATTTGTTTCTAGGTATTTTTTGATTTCCTCTTTGATTTCTTCAGTGATCTCTTGGTTATTTAGTAACGTATTGTTTAGCCTCCATGTGTTTGTGTTTTTTATGTTTTTTTTCCCCTGTAACTTATTTCTAATCTCATAGTGTTGTGGTCGGAAAAGATGCTTGATATGATTTCAGTTTTCTTAAATTTACCAAGGCTTGATCAGTGACCCAAGATGTGTTCTATCCTGGAGAATGTTCCATGTGCACTTGAGAAGAAAGTGTAATCTGCTGTTTTTGGATGGAATGTCCTATAAATATCAATTAAATCTATCGGGTCTATTGTGTCATTAAAGCTTGTGTTTCCTTATTACTTTTCGGTTTGGATGATCTGTCCATTGGTGTAAGTGAGGTGTTAAAGTCCCCCACTATTATTGTGTTACTGTCGATTTCCTCTTTTAGAGCTGTTAGCAGTTGCCTTATGTATTGAGGTGCTCCTATGTTGGGTGCATATATATTTATATTGTTATATCTTCTTCTTGGATTGATCCCTTGATCATTATGTAGTGTCCTTCCTTGTCTTTTGCAACATTCTTTATTTTAAAGTCTATTTTCTCTGATATGAGTATTGCTACTCCAGCTTTCTTTTGATCTCCATTTGCATGGAATATCTTTTTCCATCCTTTCACTTTCAGTCTGTATGTGTCCCTAGGTCTGAAGTGGGTCTCTTGTAGACAGCATATATATGGGTCTTGTTCTTGTATCCATTCAGCAAGCCTGTGTCTTTTGGTTGGAGCATTTAATCCATTCACGTTTAAGGTAATTATCGATATGTATGTTCGTATTACCATTTTCTTAATTGTTATGGGTTTGTTTTTGTAGGTCCTGTTCTTCTCTTGTGCTTCCCACTTAGAGAAATTCCTTTAGAATTTGTTGTAGAGCTGGTTTGGTGGTGCTGAATTCTCTTACCTTTTGCTTGCCTGTAAAGCTTTCGATTTCTCCATCGAATCTGAATGAGACCGTTGCTGGCTAGAGTAATCTTGGTTGTAGGTTCTTCCCTTTCATCACTTTAAATATATCGTGCCACTCCCTTCTGGCTTGTAGAGTTTCTGCTGAGAAATCAGCTGTTAACCTTATGGGAGTTCCCTTGTATGTTATTTGTCATTTTTCCCTTGTTGCTTTCAATAATTTTTCTTTGTCTTTAATTTTTGTGAATTTGATTACTACGTGTCTCGGCGTGTTTCTCCTTGCATTTATCCTGCGTGGGACTCTCTGAGCTTCCTGGACTTGGGTGGCTATTTCCTTTCCCATGTTAGGGAAGTTTTCAACTATAATCTCTTCAAATATTTTCTTGGGTCCTTTCTCTCTCTCTTCTCCTTCTGGGATCCCTATAATGTGAATGTTGTTGCGTTTAATGTTGTCCCAGAGGCCTCTTAGTCTGTCTTCATTTCTTTTCATTCTTTTTTCTTTATTCTGTTCCACAGTAGTGAATTCCGCCATTCTGTCTTCCAGGTCACTTATCCGTTCTTCTGCCTCAGTTATTCTGCTATTGATTCCTTCTAGTGTATTTTTCATTTCAGTTATTGTATTGTTCATCTGTTCTTTGTTCTTTAATTCTTTTAGGTGTTTGTTCTTTAATTCTCCTAGGTCTTTGTTAAACATTCCTTGCATCTTCTCGATCTTTGCCTCCATTCTTTTTCCGAGGTCCTGGATCATCTTCACTATCATTATTCTGAATTCTTTTTCTGAAGGTTGCCTATCTCCACTTCATTTAATTGTTTTTCTGAGGTTTTATCTTGTTCCTTCATCTGGTACATAGCCCTCTGCCTTCTCATCTTGTCTGTCTTTCTGTGAATGTGGTTTTTTTTCCCCAGGCTGCAGGATTGTAGTTCTTCTTGCTTCTGCTCTCTGCCCTCTGGTGGATGAAGCTGTCTAAGTGGCTTGTGCAAGCTTCCTGATGGGAGGGACTAGTAGTGGGTAGAGCTGGGTGTTGCTCTGGTGGGCAGAGGTCAGTAAAACTTTTATCTGCTTGTCTGCTGATGGGTGGGGCTGGGTTCCCTCCCTGTTGGTTGTTTGGCCTGAGATGACCCAGCACTGGAGGCTACAGGCTCTTTGGTGGGTCCAATTGCGGACTCTGGGAGGGCTCACGTCAAGGAGTACTTCCGAGAACTTCTGCTGCCAGTGTCCTTGTCCTCACAGTGAGACACAGCCACCCCCACACCCGCCTCTGCAGGAGACCCTCCAATACTAGCAGGTAGGTCTGGTTCAGTCTCCTATGGGGTCACTGCTCCTTCCCCCTGGGTCCTGATGTGCACACTAGTTTGTGTGTGCCCTCCAAGAGTGGAGTCTCTGTTTCCCCCTGTCCTGTCGAGGTCGTGCAATCAAATCCCACTAGCCTTCAAGGTCTGATTCTCTGGGAATTCCTCCTCCTGATGCTGGACCCCCAGGTTGGGAAGCCTGACGTGGGGCTCAGAAGCTTCACTCCAGTGAGTGGGCTTCTATAGTACAAGTGTTCTCCAGTTTGTGAGTCACCTACCCAGCGGTTATGGGATTTGATTTTATTGTGATTGTGCCCTTCCTACCATCTCATTGCGGCTTCTCCTTTGTCTTTGGATGTGGGATATCTTATTTGGTGAGTTCCAGTGTCTTCCTGTTGATGATTGTTCAGCAGTTAGTTGTGATTCCAGTGATCTTGCAAGAGGGAGTGAGCACACGTCCTTCTACTCTACCATCTTGAACCAATCTATCCTAAGCTATACTTTAGATTATAGACACTTTTTTTTCCTTTAATATCAACTGATTTCATGTTCTGAGGTTAATGAAAGACAGTGAGAAAATCTGTAAGTGTTAGCTGGATAGAAAAAGATTTTGCTTTTGAGTGGTACTGAGTTAAGGCTAATGAGGTATTCTATGCTTGTATTAGGAAAATAGAGTTTTTAATGTTTTTATAAAACTAACTGTTCTCATTCTTAAACCTCTTGGCTGAAAGATGTATTAATCACAGTTACACTATATAGTACATTATATAGTCGGCCAAGTCTTCCTTAGTAAGAAAATCTAAAATTTTACTTAATACTGGAATTTTGAAAGTAACTCTGAATCTTTAATCCCTAAAATGTCATTTTAACTTGACATTAGATAACAATATCAAAAGTAATCTTATTTTTCTTATTCTAAATCATAATGATTTATAAATGTCTATGTGTACTTTGCTAAGAAACTGTAAAAATGAATTGGGTTTTATTATGAGGCTTAGGTAATTTGTTCCCAAAACGTTTGGGATTATATTATAGCAAGATTTGAAGTTATTGTGGGTGATGCTATCTGTATAATTTATATGTAATTAAAGACATTGCTTATTAATTTTACAGTTTTCCAAGATGGTTTCTAAAAATAAAAGTATCTACTCTATACATTTACAGAGTAGTCATATTCTGTACTGAGTTCCCAACATAAAGAGATGCATTACTTATGCCACCGGAGCCATAAATTAGATAAATGTATATATTTTCTGTTCTTTCTAAAGTGTCTGGCCATTGTTATCTTTATTCAGCAAGTATCCAAGGCCAGGAAAACTTGTTTTGGTTGTATTTAGACTCACATGATAAAGACAAGTAAACCTCAAAAGCTAAATGTTATTGTGGTACTACTTATCACAGATTTCCATTTATATTTCTCCTGAACTGAAATTAAATGTCAGACAGTGATCGATGATTTTGCAATTGAAATTTGGAACTCATAGAAACCTTGAAGAACCATCACATTTTATATATGAGGATCTGGATCCAGAGAAGGAAAGTAACAAGCGCTATTGAAAGTGCTGGCACTGGTATCAAAAACTCTATTTACTGGGTGACAAATAGAGTTAATGGTTTCTTAGTGTTCACGCTGTTTTTGAAAAGGAAATCATTCTTTAGTCCTCAATACATTTCCATTTGGAGGAATAGCTAAATAAGTACTGGCATTTAAGGTGTAGTTGTGCAGTGATATTTTCCAGATTCACCCTAAGTGTGGCTGAAACTTTTGTTATCAATTTATTAAAACTTATATAATCTAGTCCTTTGTCTGTATATGGATTTGCTTAGGTATGTTTATGTTCTTAAGGTTAGAGAAGAGAGTTTTGCCACTTCTCCTTCTGCCATACACTAAAGCCATGCTGACAGGTTCATAATTTATAACTTAAATATTCAGGTGGCTGAAGTTTCACTAATTAAGGAAATTTTAAATATGAGTAAAATCAGCATATGCACATATATATGAAGCATTTTCATGTAAAGTTTGAAACAATCTGCATTCAATCTAAAGATAAAACAATTATTTGACTATTATGGTCAAAAAAACTAAGTTTGAGACCCTGACAGTGTTTTTTTAAAGTTGGGGATGTATAAATGTCTTATCATGTTTTAGCATACTCTTCAATTCATCTTTGATTATTAGATATTTATATTCAGAACCTGGCTTGCATGTATTAATATGTAGGTGCTAGTCTAATTCACTGTGTCCATTGGATATTCACCTACTTCTCAGTTTTCTACTGAGAGTATGCAAATCAAATTACCATCAAAAAGTTTGTCTCTGTTCCTTTAGCTCATTATCAGATCTACTCCATGAATTGCTGAAAAGTTCACCAAGGTCCTTTGAGAGTTACCCATAAATATTAACACACACACATATATATAAACACACATGCACACACACATGCATGCATGCATACAGGCACATAAGATCCATCTAAAAGGGAAGGAAACAGAGTATCAATGCTCTCAATTCTGTAAAGGGTCTACACCCAAGGTGTTGGAAAACTTTGCCTAAAGTCCCAGCATCACAGTTAACTTGCTTTGCCAATCATGGGTAAATCACATAACCTGTAAGAGTCTCTGTGAAATAAGCTATAAATGGGGGTTATAACAATAATAGGGCTTCCTTCACTTATTTTGTATGAGAATCATGTAAATTTATATAAAACTTTAGCTGGTACACTCTAAATCCTTACTGAGCACTTCCTAGGGCTGCCATAACAAAGTACCACAGACTAGGTGGCTTGAAACAACAGAAAGGTATTCTCTCTCAGTTCTGGAGACTAGAAGCCTGAAATCAAAGTATTGACTAGGCTGTGCTTTCTTGGAAGCTTCTGGGAGAGGATCCTTCCTTTCCTCTTCTATCTTCTGATAGACCCAGGTAGGGCGGCATAACTCCAATTTATGCCTCCATCTTCACATGGCATTCTCCCTGGGTTTCTGTCTTCATGTGGCCATCTTCTTATAAGGACACCTGTCATATTGGATTAGAAATCCATCATACTCCAGTATGACCTTATCTTAACTAATAACATCTACACTGGCCCTATTTCCAAATAAGGTCATATTCTGAGATTGGAGGTTAGGACTTAAACATATCTTTTTTTGAGGGACACAGTTCATCCCAAAACAGTTTGCCTTCTGATACTCCCAAAACTCATGTCCCTCCCATGTAAACAATATGTTCACCCAATCCCAGTATCCCCAAAGTCAGCCATTCCAGCATCAACTCTAAGTCCAAATTTTATCTAAATCAGTTGTGGGTGAGGCTTGGGGTATGGTCCAGCCAGGGCAAAATTCCTCTCCATCTGTGGGCCTGTGAAGCCTAGAAAACAAGTATTCTGTTTCCAAGATACAACAGTTAGACAGATACGGAATAGACATTCTCCTTTATAAAGGGAGAAATTGGAAGGAACAAAAGGATCACTAGTCCAAAACTCTAAAGTAGCTTTTCAGCTTAGCTGGACAAATTCCATTAGGCTTAAAACCTGAAAACAATTCTCTGTGGCTTGTTGCTCTGTCCTCTGGACCTGCTGGGGTGACCCCACCCCTAAGCCCTGCCTCCTAGAATGGGGGAGGCAGCTTCACTCTCTGGAACTGAATTGGTCCTTAGCTGAGGCATCTCCATCTGTGGTTCTCCCCTCAGAGTCATTCTTCCTTGATTTCATCCTACCTCTGTTCCTTTGAATCCATGCTGACAGTGTTTCTCCTGGTACAAAATGTTTAGATCTTTTCTGGATTCCTGCATCTCAGTCCCTGGCTTCTGATGAGTTGGTTGATTGGATCTGTGAGTCACACACCTAATCCCTTTAGGAAATGGTTGTTCTTGACTGTTTCCAGAGTACACTCTTTGGATAGGCTGCGGATTTTCCAAATCATCACGTCCTGGTTCCTTCTTGCTTAACAATTTCTTCAATTGCTTCAATTTTTGTCTTCTCCCATTGTACTATGCAAAGCAAGGAGTGACCAGGCCATGCCTTCCACACTTTGTTGGAAGTGACATCCTCAGCTCAATGTCCAGTTTTATCACTTACAAGTTCTACTTTCCACCCAAGAGAAGAACACAATTCAGCCACGTTCTCTGTCACAAGGATCATCTTTCCTTCAGTAACCAATAACATATTTCTTATTTCTATCTGAAACCTCAGCAAAGGCATCTTCAACATTCATATTTCTAGCAATATTCTGGTCAAGACAATCCATGCTTTTACAGTCAAGCTCCTCAGAACTCTTCCAGCCTCTACCCATTACCCAGTTCCAAAGCCACTTCCAAACGTTTAAGTATTCTTCACAGTAACTTTCCATTTCATGGTACCAAAATTTGTCAGGGTTCTCCAGAGACACAAAACCAAGAGATTAATTTTAAGGACTTGGCTCACATGATCATGGAGGCTGGCAAGTCTGAAATTTATAGGGCAGGCTGGCAGGCTGGCAATCCATGGAAGAGCTGATGTTGCAGTCTTGAGTCCAAAGTTCATAGGGCCAGCCAGCAAGCTGGAGACAGACAGGATTTTTATGTTACAGTCTTGAGGCAGAATTCTTTCTCCTTTGGGAAACCTCAGTTTTTGCTTGTATGGCCCTCAACTGATCAGATGAGGCCCACCCACGTTGTGGAGGGTAATTTTCTTTACTGGAAGTCAATTGATTGTAAATGTTAATTACATCTACAAAATACCTTCACAGCAATATCTTGACTGGTATTTGACCAAACAGCTGGGTATCATAGCTTAGCTGAGTTGATATATCAAATTAACCGTCACATGGGGGTAGTGTAGGAGAAAGGATATGGAGAAGCATTTGATTTTTTTCTGCAAAATGCTTCATTCTTCCTGTCATTTTTTTTTTTTAGTTAAGAGAGTTGACTGGAAATTTGCTAGGGAAACTAATATTTTGCTGCCTCAGCCTTCCTTCCTTCTTTTATGACTTATTCTCAGTGTGATACTGGCTGCTTAGAAGGTATTGGAGACTTGAATCTGTATATTGGAGACCAAAATCCATGTATAATGCATTTTTCTATCTCCTACCCAACCAGATAGTTCTGTTAAAATAACTTGAACATTATCACTATTAAAGAATAGTTATATAACTTTTACCTTTTAATAGTAATATAACTTTTTATTGTTTACTGTGTGCCTCTACATCTCTTTCATTTTGAACTTGTCATGCACACTGCAGCCTCAGGACCTTTGCATATGTTCTTCCCTCTACCAGAACTCTTCCTCCAGGCAACCTTATATTTTATACTGACACCTATTTTTGGTTATTTGTTTAAAAGTCACTTTCTCAGTGAGGCTGTCACTAGGAGGCATTCTTTGACCAAAAGATTTAACATTGCACCATTCTATCCCCAGCTTTCCATTACTCCCTTTTGGGTTTCATTTTACTCCATAGAGGTTATCATCATGGGAAATACTTTTCATTTAGTTGTTTCTTCTTTGCCTTCACCTATTTTTCTACTAGAAGGTAAGCTCTGTGAGAGTAGCAGTTTCAGCCTGGTTTTTTTTCCTATCGCTATTCTCAGTGCCTAGAATAGTGCCAAGCACATAGAATGTACATAATATAGTTACTTATTGAATAATTAAATCTTATCTTAGTTCCGTAAGTACTAGTACTTCATAGATGCAGATGGAGACCCATGCTTTTCTCCTCTGCTATTGCTCCCCTTCTCTCCTTCCCTGTGCCCTGTAATAACAGCCTTGCTGAATTTGGGGTTTATCATTCTCATTCGTGGTTTTATATTATTACTATATATGAATGTTTCATATATAATATTTTATAAAGTTTTTATTAGTTGTCAGACCTCGTATATTGGTGTACTGAATTTGTCCTTTTACCACATGCTTCGTTTATTTGAGATGGCTCAAACATATAACTTGAGCTCATCCAATTTAACTCTGTATATTCCATTCTGTGAATATACATACTTTAATTATCATTCTCCTATTGATAGACATTTAAATTCTTTCTAATTTTTTAAACTCTTATTTCCACACTGCTATAAACATTTGTTTACATGTCTTCTTGTGCAAAAATGTGCGCACCTAGAAGAGAAATTGATGATTGTAAGATATGCATAGCTTCAACAAGCAGTTTTTGAAGTATAGGAGAGTAACCACTGCTCCACATTCTGTGCTTGTTTGGAAACTATAGACATCTAGGATGTAAGCCATGGAGTAGCTTCGTTTGATTTTTGTTGCAAAGTTATGCCTGGGTCCCATTGACGCCAATGTAAAAAAAAAAACAAGCAATTGTCCCAGGTGGTGATGGGCAACAGTTTTATTTTTTCTTCCTCCATTCAGGAGGGATTAAAGAGGGTATGGAATACAGCCCAGACCAGCACCTGGCTTACATTAATGAGCCAGACTCTCTTGTCTCCCATTTTATGGAGTCCTTTAAGTCCCCTCTATCATGAAGAAGATGAACTTCTGCTTCATTGACGGTTCCAGATTCCAGCAGCCTCATTGTTTCACCACACTATGCTTCTGACATGGAGATGTTTATTGTTGTTGTTACTATAATTATCATTTGGTTAGTTATTTAATTTGATTATCTCTTTTCAGATTTTATTTTTCATCACCATTATATCCAAATGAAAATTTACAGAAATATCTTGATCTGTTGGCTGACTTTTGACTAAATTTGAATAGCAGATAATTAAGACTAAAGAGGTTGGCAGTTCTGTATTGCCTATTGTAATAAGGTAGATCTGCTTTGTGTTCTAATTATGTGGGTTGCAAAAATGACATTATTATATAAAAATCAAAGAGCCTTACTTGTATTCTTACCTAGATAGAAGGCTGTGCCATGTCTGTACTAATATGGTTTTGCAAGAGTAGTTTACAATAGTACAAGAGCTTTAATTCAAATGCAGTTTTGGATCTAGTCAGCTATTTGAACCAAAGCTTTAATAAAGCTGTGGAATTCTATACTATAAAGCATAAAAGAGTTGACTCTGACTTGGGATATTTTGTAAGCAGGAAGTTTCCATTTCTATTACCTCTATCATAAAATAACTTAAAAGGCTCTTGTAAAATTTAGGAATTTTGAGCAGTGTAGTGAGCATGTCAGGATGATTTCGCTACATAATCTTCCCATGTGTAATGAACCTAACCTGTTGGATAGAATTTTTAGCATTTTATATCTGAGTGTAGAAGAGCAACAACCAAAAATGATGAGTTAGTTTTGGCATAATTAATATTGAGCTGATCTTTCTGACAGTAATTGGTAAATAGATTCACTTGTTTCTCGAGACTAGTTCTGGAATATACTAGTAGGACCAAGTCATCAACATAGAATAAATACTGAAGATGAGACTCCCATGATGTTGAACAAAATTAAGCCTAACTCAGGAAGGAGATGCACTGTGTTACTTATAAACTAGACCAGTTGCCAGTGAATATGGGGTTTTTGGTCCACTAGTGGTCCTTATTAGTGTATTTAATTTTTTTTAGCAATAAAACATTTTACATGAACATTTATTAATACTTTTTTTTCTCTTCAGTATAGGCTATAATGATAGAAATAGGCTAAAATGATAGAAGTATCATTTGTGAATACAGTGAATAACTGTCTCATATAACCTAGGAGGATATTGGCAACAATGAAGAAAATATCGCAATATCCATTTCTTACCCATAACACTGAACTTAATATTGGTAACACTTTATAAAGATGAAACTATGTGTTTCATTCAGTGTATCACTTCTTCCAAGTGACTTCAGGCTCTTTTGGACTCTGCTGTAATATTTTCTGCAGCATCATTCGTTGTCTAACAGAAAGAGAGTCAACTTTATCTGTTAGCTCTCTAAGTATCTCTCTTACTAGGAACCTTCGCAAAATATTCTTGTCAGAATCATTTTTTCTCACTTCTTTTCACTTGACTAAATCATCTCATCATTCAAGACTCAACCAAAATACATTTATGATCTCCTCAGGCTGGTTTAATTGTACCTCCAAATACAATAGTTATTATCATAGACCAGTTTTACTCAACTAGAGTTTGATGAAAAAAATTAAACCTTTGATGAGAAAATTAAACCTAATGACATAAGTCTTAGAATGGATTAAATTAACTTATCTCCCATGCATTAAGGTGCATAATATTTATGTAACATCATTAGGAGAACTAAGAAAATGGTCACTCAAATCATTTTCTGTGTTTGATGGTTCAGATAACTATAATTTTCCTCCTTATTTGTTGTTGTCTCCAAATAATTGTATACTCTGTGAAGGAATGGACTGCATCTTGTTCCATCATTGTACCCCTAATGCTAACACATTGAACTCCTTCCACGTAGGAGTTGTTTGATAAGTATTTGTGAAATGAATGATAGAAAGAAAGAAGGTTCTTCTGGAAGAACTTTGATGGTAGAACTGTATAAGGTGATTTATATCACAGTGTCCAAGGAGGGATATGTGAGCCTAGGTCACATATGAAGTAGTGTTAAATTTGAAGGGTCCGGTCAGGTGGGGAGAGTGGTTGTAATCAGTGGTTACAGTCTTGAGCTCTCAGGTCATGTTACTCATAAGTGAGCTAGTCTGGGTCAGCAAGAATGAAGATGGGACAAGGCCACGTGTCTCATTATCCAGCAGGCTAGCATTGGTTCCTTTCAGGGTAGTGATGACAGGGTTCCAAGAACAGCAGGAGAAGAGGGGCTCAAATACACAAATGGTTTTCAAGTAACTACTTGTTTCATATTTGCAATTGTCTCTTTAGCCACAGCGTCATGGACTGAATATTTGTGTCTTCCCCAATTTGTATGTTGAAGTCTTAACCCCCAAAGTAATGATATTTAGAAATGGGGGCCTTTGGGAGGTAATTAGTTTATGAGGTTGGATAAACAGAGGCACCAGAGAGCTTAATCTCTCTTGGTCTGTACCCATGTACCAAGAAAAGGCCGTGTAAGCACACAGTGAGGAGGCAGCTTTCTGCAAACCAAGAAAAAGGCTTTCAGCAGAACCTGACCATGCTGGCACCCTGATCTGGGACTTCTAGCCTCCAGAAGAGTGAGAAAATAAATTTCTGTTGTTTAAGCCACCCAATCTGCCACCCAATCTATGATATTTTGTTATGGCAGCCCGCACAAACAAATACACATAGCAAGTCACATGGCCAGGCCCAGAGTAAATGTGAAGAGGAATCATTTAAAGAGGTAGATACTATACGGAGGGGAATAATTTGAGGCCAATTTTGCAATCTATCATAAGTGCATCATAGTCTTTAAGTAAATATGATGCATGTAGGTATCATAAATTAACGAATTATGCTTCTTTGGATGTAAACTTTTTTTTTTTTTTTTAAAGTGAATCCTTTAGAAAATATGACCTGGAGTCAGATATTCTGATGTTCTTCAGTGCTTACACATTATGCACTTACTTATAAAGTGTGCTTCAGAACTATTATGTGTTTTACCAGTTTTGCAGGCTATCCCATATTTCCCGGTGGATACATACATGAGACCAATTGACAATGCAAGCTAAATTACTCATTAAATCCGCCTTCACATAATCTGTTCAGAACTTAAAGTTTCTATTATTTAATTGCCAATTGACCTTCAGGCAAATTGTTAAGAAATTTATGAGGGTAGCAGCATGAATATGTGTTCCAAAATGTCTCTTGGGTAAAATATGACTTATGGTTTTCTTGCTCCTGAAATGATTAAGCATGAAACCTGAAGTTGACAGCAGAGTCATTGTACAGATTGATGTTTTCAATGACTAATATTTGACAGAGTTTGCTTCTGATTTATTATGCTGCTAGGTAAAAACAATTTACCTCATTTTTTAGTATTTTTACTATGCTCTTTCACTAATTGGATGAAAAATTTCAATTTATTTTATGTTGAGTAACATGCATTTTCAATAAACTAATCATTTTAAATTAAACTTTAATTTTTAAAAAGTATAATTTTAATGTGTTTTTTTAGTAGGTTCATGTGGTCCTGCTCTTTTCTTTTTTGATGCCATGTAGCTCCTGCTTTTCTTTTGCTTGTTCCTAACAGTAAGCCTAATACCTATATAAAATCTATTTAGTAATTATTGGATTTTTATTATCATTCATTTATTCAAGCACAGCAAATATACTTGAAAAACAATCATAGACAATTAGGTCAACCTTTACTAATAACTGAGCTTGTAATTCCTGGAAAATAGAAAACTAGGAAATCATTTTTCTCTAACTCCTTAAGAGTACTTTGAATAATTATAGTGTTTTAAATTTATGTTTTAAAGAATTAAAGTACATTACGTTAAGAAAGGAAACAATGCAATAAATGGAAATGGAGGGAGGGAAGATAATATACAATTACTTCCTACAGTATTTTCATCTACTAACCAGACAAAAAAAATTATTATTTATTATACAGCTTCTATACCACATGTATTTTTGATAATTACAGATTTTAAGTAACATTTACATAAATTAGAACATTTCTTAAAGCTGAAGTGAGTCTCTTATAGGCAGCATATAGTTGGGTCTTTTTTTGTCCATTTAGCCATTCTATACCATTTGATTAAAATTTTAATCCATTTACATTTAAAGTAACTATTGATGGATGAGGACTTACTAACACCATCTTGTTAATTATTTTTTGACTAATTTGTAGCTCCCTTATTCCTTTTTTCTGTCTTGCTGTCTTCTTTTAGGAACTGATGATTTTCCTTAGTAGTATGTCTTAATTTAATTCTCTTGACCTTTTATGTGTCATCTGTAGGCTTTTGCTTTGTGGTTACCATGAGGCTAACATTAAACCTCTTATAGATATAATGGTCTATTTTTTGATGATAATTTAACTTCTGTTGCATACAAAAACCCTTTACTCCCCATTCCCCACTTTATGTTTTTGATGTCACTATTTACCTCTTTTTATATTGTGTATCCATTAACAGATTTTTGTAGCTATTGTTATTTTTAATAAGTCTTCCCTTCTTCTCTCTGTCCCCATGGCTACTGCTTTGTGATGGCTTTTCTAGATTACTGCAATAAAATTTAACTACTTTGTTGATACATCCTCTATCTCCCTTCAACCATCTTCTCTGACCTATCTCTAGGATTATTTTCTAAAATGCAAACTGACTAAATCATTCCTTTGCTCCAAAAGCAGAATATAATTTCCAAAACTTTAAGATGAATAGACTATGTACCCTTCTACTCTCATTTCTCTCCAATCATATCATGGTGTCATGCTGTCTCTCATTTCTAGGACATACCAACTGGTATTTTTTTTTTTGTCACCTAACACTCACAATCTCAACCCATCTCAGTCCATCCCAGGAGAGGCTCCCGTTCATCTTTCAAGACTCAGCTCACCCAAATCAGATTTACTTCAACTCCTCTTGAGACTGTTTCTTGACTATCATCGTGTAGTCTAGGTTTTCCTCCTCTTAGCCTCATAGAAATCTGAATTTACCCATCTAATGATGTTTACTGTAATCATCTACTTCATAATTTACCTACTAGATTGAGTTATTTTATAGGTCTGGGACAATATCTTATGTCTTAGTCATCTTTATATTTCCAATGTCTGGCCCATTCTTTGGCATGAAATGAGATGCCCAGTAAATGTTAAGCGAGTGAATGAATGAATGAACCCTGGAAACAAGATATGAAAAACAATGTTCTACTTTGATTTCATCATCAGGGCAGAATTAGAGTAAAGGAAGAAGCTTGGTAAGGTTTATCTCTAGGAATAAGAGCTCAGAATAGAAAGAGCTCATTTCCACTTTAATTATCATCTCAGAGAGAGGCAGGATCTGTATTGAAGACCAGACCAGCACAGTTAATACAGCATAAGCAGTGAATCTTATACATTTTAATAATTTTTACTATTTCCATGTGTTTCCCCACAGTGATGATTAGTAATAACCTGAAAAAGAAAGGAGGAATCAAGGAAAAGCAGGTTTAGGGAGACTATCCCACTTTGAGTTCACGACTGCAAAAGTAGAACTTTTACAAAGGACAGAGAGGCAATGGGACATGAAGATTAGAAAACAGGCTGAGTCCCTGGGACCCATAGCCAAGAAAAAGTGAAGCAAGGGAGAAGTGAGTTTGTCCTGAGAGCTTTCAACAACACTGGAGCTGAACATCATAGAGCATGGGGGGCATTTTCCAATATAGTGTTTCCATATAATAGATAACCAGATTTGAAAAACAACCTTGAACTTTATAGAAATTATATCTAGTCTTATTTCTCTTAGACTGAGAATGAATTATCTTGATTGCTGTTGTGTTTTGGATTGAGAAGAAGGCAGGGAGGAAAGAAGGGGGTTCTTCAACTTCTACTCTCTAGAAGCAAGTAAAACAAGAATTCCTTCACATTTTACTTTTATCGGCTACAATATTTGCAAACTCTTTTTTGTTTACCCTTACCCCTGGACAAGTATTCTCTATCATAATACCCTGTTTATTTTTTTATACAAGGCATCAACTTGTAATTATCTTGTTTATATTTGTAACTTTCTTTTTGCATCTCTTCTTCACTAAAATATATGTCCATGGGTCAGAATTTGTTTTGTTCAGCACTGTAGCCACTGTACTTGGCACATAGCAGGCTTTCAGTTGATATTTGTTGAATGTTGACTGAATATGGAGTCAGATTGCTATTAATAATCTCAGTTTTTCTGACTCTTCACCCTTCACTTGACTTCACAAGGACCTTGAATTCTCTGGAAAGTCTCCTACCAAATATTTCTGGGAATCACGTGAGATCAGAGGGAGATCAAATGAGTTTTCCACTACTGTTTCTCACCATTTCTAATGCCCTCAGTGGAAACATTGCCGATAGAAAGGACCTTATTTCCTGATGCTTCCACAGTAAGTAATTCCTCAGGACCCAAAGCTGGGGTACAGGCTATAATGGCCAAATTGCCCCCTGTCTAAATCTTCACCAAATTTTATCATCTGAATCTTAAGCCATCACTGTGTAAAAGCCTCAAAAATCTCTCAGGAAAATAGTTGCTTTAGCTTCTGTCTTGAAACTCTGTCCCCTGGAACCTTCAGGCTGGACAGTGTGGGCACCATGCCAACCATCTTGTTTATTGTTTTACTCTCTCCTGGGTATCCATACATTCTTTCTCTGCCTATGGCCACATAGCACAACAAATAAAACAAAACAAAATTGTCAATTCATGCCAATAGATTCCTAGAATCATCTTCAGTTCACTAGCTCTGTAAGAATAGTTTGGAACCTCAGTTTTACCTGTTTCAGAACAAACTCTCTGCATAAATAAATATACTGTTCTCCTCTGAATCTAGAAACCTTCATGGCTCATTGCAAACATTTAAAAAAATAGAACTGCTTCAAAAATTGTAGAAAAATTGTTAACATTTTTTCCTAACCAAATTATCTACGATAATAATCTCCCTGTTCACCAGGAGGAGCATACAAACTAGAGCAAGATGCAAGCATGGTGGGGAATGAAGAGGGATGAAGAGTAGTTCTCATTTTGCAGCCCCTTTTAAGGTCAAGTGTGACTGAACATAATATTGCAAATAGTTATTCAACCTACAGCATTTCTTAATCTCTTATATTTGGATGGGGATCCCTCTGTTACTCCTTTGAGAGGGTCAGCTGTGGGAATAACTGGAACCAATGACATTCAGGTCATTTTTTTCTTAGGTCCCTGAGGAACATGGCTTAATCAGTGCAAACTCCTCCCAGGATAGGGTTAGGTTGAGAGATCTAATTATTACCATCACTTAGAGGGGCCTGCTTAGAACCAGATAGAGTTGTGAGACTCCAGGAATCCCTGAACACAGCTTCATTCCTCAGAGTCCTTGGTGATAAATTTTGTATGTTTGAACCTAACTGAACTGGGTGAAATTAATCCTAGAAATTCCAAAACATTTGACAAGAACTCAGCTGGCCTTTAAAAAAGCTTTTTGTGAGACCAAAATTTCTTTATCTAGTTTTATTTAGTCTTTGTGAATCCTGTACCCCATTTACTGAAATAAATTCAACCTTTTAAACTAAATCCATTGAATAGATCTAAGCTTCATCATTATCTCCAGCTAATGATTCTAGCACCAATGTCTGTTTTAGGATTGCATGAGTAACTAACTACATGTTAGAGTTATTATGTTATATTTAAGGGCTAGTTTATATAATTGAATGTACATGAATTTCTCCATCCTGAGGGCTAGAAGAAGTGAATTATTATTTTTAAAATAGTGTAAAGTTTTTCATATCCTAGAACACTCTGCTGAAGTTACTGGGATAGGCACTATAGAGAATATAACTATATTCTCAAGTATCTCAAGATACTTACAGTCCACGATGCGAGAAAGACTGAGTAATTTCAAAAACAGAATATAGTATGGTATAATCAAATAGCTTTATTTGAGAATTTAGAGAAGGGAGATTTTCCTTTCTCAGAAATAATTTTATGATTTTATTTTTAAAGGCATTGTTTATTTGTGTGGAAGGAAGTGTGTGATTTCATCACGTGACAATGTAGGAGGGTTGGGTAAATGGAGAGAAGGTGGATTTCTCGGAAAGAAAGCTTTCTGCACTAAAACAAGTCTGGGAGTTCTTCATTCTACAACTAAAGCAAATTGAAATGCCTGTCAGCATAGTGAATATATTAATAACAAGACTTCGAGAAATTGTGAAATAAATACACCATTTAGTAAAGAATTTCTCAAGTCTACCTGATTATTTACGTGTACTGCCTATAAACATCCTGTGGGATGGGTGTTTCCTGCTATAGTGTTATGCAGCTTAAAACATAGAGAATGGTAAAAATGAGCAAGACAAATTTAATGTAGTCAAATTTTGTAATGCGTTAGATTCAAGGCTATGGGGTTCCATTGACATTTTTGAATGATGGAGTAACCCAATCTGAGGAGTACTTTTTTTTTAATGTAACCACTATTTTATTAATTTTCCTTTAAAAAATTCTTATTGAAGTATAGTTGATTTACAGTATTGTGTATGAGAAGTACTTTTGGGAGATTAATTCTGAAGAGAAGCTTGGTGTATGGAGAGGTGTGGGAGGGAAGGATGGGAAACTAAGTTGAGAGAGTCCCTTAGGGGACTGTGAGGGGAACAGGGGCGTGAACCATGGTGGTAAAGAGGAGGAATGGAAAGAAAGACGCATTCAAGAGCTATTAAAGAAGAAAGGCATATGCAAGAAAGGGGAGGAAGAAAGGACTCAGGGTCTTTCAGCCTAGGTACCAACTCTTATTACAATTAACAGACTTAGGGGCATTCAACATTTCAGTGGGGGCATCCTTCTGAAAATGTCTAGGAAGCTATAAGAAATGAAGAATTATAACTTAGGAAAAGGATTGACACAGGGGATGGAGAATTGGAACACACCAAGTATAAAACATTAGCTGAATTATAAAGGTAGAAAGTATCATGGAGAGCATGTAAAGAGAGAAGAGAGTCAACAATATAACCTTTATGAGAACTTACACATGTTGGACCTGAAGAGAAAAACTAGCCGTGGGAGAATGTGTAGGGATATAGTGAGATAGAAGCCAAAGTCTCAAGTACAAGGTCCAGTGAAGTAATTGCTAAATACCATATAAAATTTTAATGAGATGAGGCCTAGTGGCTTTGGAGATTAGGAAGTCATTGCTCATCTTTAAGAGAAAATTTATTCAGTGAAGCTTGCAAGAGAAGGTCTTACATTAGCAAGGAATTAGGAGTAGGTGGTAAGAAAGAAGAGGTTACAGAGAAGGATGGCCCTTGTGTGAAGTTTTGAAGTGAAGATGAAATATAGTGACAGCACAAGAAAAATAGAGGCTCTAGAGAAGGTTATGCTTTCCTACTATTTTTAGGCTTGAGGAGATTAACATTTTGTAAGTGAAAGAAAAAAAAAACAGAAAAGGCATTAATTAAACGTGTGAAAATTATTGGAGCCAAATCCCATATGACAGGCAAGAGAGACTTCATTAACAATGAAGAGAAATATGATATCGCTTATATGCTGAATCTAAAAAGAAATGTTACAAAAGAACTTATTTACAAAACGGGAACAGACTCACAGACTTAGAGAAGGAGCTTATGGTTACGGGGTGGGGGGGAAGGGGGGAAGGGATAGATTGGGAGTTTGGGATTGACATGTACACACTGCTATGGAGGCTATGTGTGGGAGGGAATAGGGGGATATATGTATGCATATGGCTGATTCACTTTGTTGTACACCAGAAACTAACACAGTATTGTGAAGCAATTATACTCCAATAAAGATCTATTAAAAAATAAAAATAAAATGGATAACCAACAAGGACCTACTGTATAGCACAGGGAACTCTGCTCAATATTATGTAACAACCTAAGTGGGAGAAGAATTTGAAAAAGAATAGATACATGTATATGTATCACTGAATCACTTTGCTGTACACCTGAAACTAACACAACATTGTTAATCAACTATACTCCAATATAAAATAAAAAGTTAAAAAAAAGATAAGTAAATGGATAGCATGAGAAAACAAGAGGGATGCCTTTTTCTCTAGGACCCAACTGGAAGGAAAGGTTTGTTTCCAATGGCGGTAAAAGATAAGAATCCCCTTCCTGTTTTTCCCAGGTTTGGAATGTTGACATTCCTGTGAGCAGAGCAGAAAGGATGGCAGCCTGTGACTCCTATCTCAGCTACTTCCCATGCTGTCTGTCAGACGGGGATGTGTGGGACTGGCAAACAAGAAGTCAGAGAAAGCATCGCGCTCTCTTGTGGAGCGTGAAGGAATGTAAAGGAAGTGTTAGGGCAAGGAAGTGAGAACTCTTCATCCAACCTGTAACAAAGTTAGAACAAACCTGAGTGAATCGCCTGGAACAGAATGGTCTGCAGTCAGGCAGGAGCATATCCGGTCTGGGAGAATGAGTTGATGCTAGGATGTAAGGGGGAAAGGGCAAGGCGGAAACAAAATTAAACTAATAAAATAATTAAAAGGTAGAGAAATTAAATTAGGATCAAGATGATGCTTGGGCTTATTGATATCTTCCCTGCCCAGTTGGCAGCCAAACCTGAAAGAAGGGAGCCTGCAGGCCCTTAGGAGAAAGCTAAGGGGGAGAAAGATGGATGCAGCGTGCAAAGGCGAAACGTTTCCCGTAATTTCATTCCTTCTAATTTGGTGTAGTACAAGTGTGTCATCAATTCTCAGAGGACTGTGTTTGTTTGTGTATTTTTGTGGGATTCACAGTGTTGACTAGTACAGTAAGGAAGAGGGAAGGAGAAAGAGTTTTTCTTTTCTCTGCGTTTGGGATGATGCTTCTTTCTGGTGACCTTCTAGAAGTGACAAGCAGGATTGAACCAATTGATTTCTTTTCAGCGGCTCCTGTAGCTCTTTAACTTTGGGTTCATTTTTGTTCCAGTCAGCACCAACTTCATTATCAGTGTGCAGTGAATATCATAACAATAACATCCAATTCTAAATACGAGGGCTTGAAATAGCGAATTCTGTGGAGCTTCACAGGGAGGTTTCCTTAGAGAGAATCTTCATGGCGAGTCTTTACAATGTCATAAAACGTGACGAAAGTGATCACTTTCAGCTCTGCCTGTTTCAGCTAGGTTTTATCGGTCTTTCATAAGAAATGACTGCAGTTAACATCCCCACGATGTCAGTGTCATAAAATTTATATATAAGTTTGACAAGGGGAATACCTTTTGGCATGTTTGTAAATAGTCAACTCATACATTATTAATGATATCTTTAGTGACTATTTAAATTCTATTGAACGTGATATTTTTATCGACCAATATATGATTGACATGATTCCCATTTGGTAGTTGTACAATATAATTTTTTTTATTTAAGTGTATAAAATTTGGCAAATATGGGAACTAAAAACATATAGTGTATGAATTGAAATATTACATCATTCTTTAAAACATTTAAAATATATAACATGTGAGGTGCTGTTTTCATTCTATCTTTGAAAAATATCTTCATGTGATTTATTGGCAACATTGAACCAAATTGTCCCACTTTTATGGGAACATATTCTGTTAAAGAACATGAAAATATGCTTCAATATTTATCTTGATAAATAAATGAAAACCTATTCAAATCTATACCAGTTCCTTTGAGGATTTGTGCAATAACTTTTCTGGGAACTAAATTGTGATTTGGGAATTGAATAAAATTCTAAGCACACTTAAGGAACTAATACTTGGCCTCTAGAAGCCTCTGTATTTAATTAAACACATGACCCTGTCTGTGTATGTAATGGAATTCCTTCAGATGACTCTTGCAAAAGAACTTTTCTCATTCAGCCCATAGTTTGTAGAATCTTGGAAAACTTGCTCAATTAATGTCTATCTGTTCATTACTTGCTTTTGAACAGCAGTAGATTTTTCCCAGAGAAGGGAAGAAATTTGTATTTCACATGTTAAGAAAGTCTATAAAATAGAACTATGTGTTTTAGTATCATAGAATCAAAAATGAGCTGAAAGGGACCTCAGATAACACTATCCTGCTCTGGCTTTTCACAAATAAGGAAACTAAGAGCCAATGTGAATGTCACTTGCTTATAGGGTTACAACACTTTCGTGGCATTTATTATATGTATTTACATTTTCCATGGTGTTATATCCTGTACGTGACATAAAGCAAGTTACAAGATATTGGAGTTATTTCAATCACTTGGTCATTTGACATTTCCAACAGTCACTATTCCTTTCTGTCCAAGCTGATAGCACATTTTATAGTGTAATGTTTTGAAGAGTATTTTTTTAATTAGTTGGTTTCAGTTAGTGCAAATAGTAACACTCTCACTTCTTTGCGAGGCTCTAAATATACTGAATTATAGAAAATCTGAGTTTGTTAGAACTTCAGGGACTACACCATTGGTCTCTTTTCTACCCCCACTCCTAAATATTTTTCAAACTGAAAGAATTTACTGGGGTCTGACTTAAGCCTGTAAGAGATTCTAAGAAAAGGTACAAAAGCCACACCGTTGGTTTGGTCTTTTCCTTGCTTTAGTAACCTTTGGATTTAGTTTTTGTCCTGAGGGAGTGTCTTCACTTGAAAAAGTTTTACCAAGCTAAAGATGGGTGGGGGGCTGGGGGATGTGTCTTTCAATCCTGCAAGTCCTGTAATACATGCATTGTGCCTTTTCTCTTCTCATCCCTGCTTGCAAACAGATCAAATCTATCATGATTTCATTGCCTCTCCTAGTACTTATTAAACAGGGCTAATAACCACCAACTAATGCTACCAACATTTTTTCTCCTTATCTCTTGTCCCAGAACCCCAACTGCATTGTGTGTATTTTCTGCCTCTTTCAAGATATCATGGGCAAAAGTTTTACCAAATATTTTACATTTTTCTAACCTCTTCTAACAGGGTCCTCACCACCAGCTGTCCATCTCTAAAGCCAATGCCACATACTTTAGGATTTCGTTTTAAACACCCAGCCTCAAATTTTGTTGGGGCTGACAACAACAGATATTTATTTCTTGTTTATGCTACTTGAAGGCTATGGATCAGCTATCACTCTGCTTGTCTCTGGTGGGCTTGGCTGACCTCCAAACACACTCTTATTTTTAGCGATCCAGACTAAAGGGACACGTTCTCAGATTGGAAGGTAAAGACTACAGATGTCAAGTCAAAACATGCAAACATTTTAAGCTCACTCTTGGACATGGGCTATACATCATTGGCTTATATTCCATTGACAAAACAAGTCCAAAGTCAGGGGGTATGGAGTATACTTTGCCTGCAGAGAAGCATGACAAGGATGGGTAGGGGGCAAATAATTACGATCAAAAAATAAAATTAAAAATTTAATTCACTTGTAAGTGTATAGTAGAAGAAACAACTGATAACTTGACTAGTTTCCTAAGAGTTTCACAGCCCTTCTCTTTGAAGTTTAAATCCTGACTACTAATACCATTTTCTTGAATCTACTGAATGGTTACTCTTCTGTGGGCTCCAGCTTTTGTTTCCTCTTCCTATTTTGGCAAAATTACCAAATTAGCAACTAATTGAGTGTCTCCTGAAGTCTTTGGGAAGCACACAGCTGGAATGGATGGAGGGCAGAAAACTCAGGCAAGTGACCACAAGCAAAGCAAGTATTAGAACAGGCAAAACACAGGAGGGTGGAGAGGGGGTGGCAATATGAACACTTCAAGCAGTTCATGACTGAAAATTAACATGAAGACGATAGAAAGTGTATAGCTCTTAACTCTGTAAGAGCCTAGTTCAAAACAAATGCTGCAGGTGGACTTAAAAGATAGTTGACATGGTTGAATTTCATTTTCATTGTCTGAAAAATTGAGGTAATAGCTACTAAACAGAATTACAAGAAAATTTATGTTAAAGTATCAACTGTCTTACTCAGTGATGCTTACTTGTAACAAAATAGGTAACAGTAAATGTTATTTATATAGGTAATTGGTAATCAGCTAATGTAATTTATATCTAAATTTAAGTGTGGGGACCATCTCTGGGTATATTCTTTACAACTTATGCAAGAGCTTCATAATCTCATTTAGGCATAACTAAAAACAAAATGACATAAAACAAACAAAAAGGGAACTTAAAAAATGGAGGTGAGATCTTTAAATAAAATACAGCTTCCAATTTCACTATATAACCTTACATTTTTGAAATGGTTGTAGACTAGTTAAAATTAAAATATTTTTCAAAGTAGTTATAAAACCCCAAACTAGGGCAAATCATTAAATGTATATATTAACTTAAAGTATTTTATATATCAGGATATTACAGGGGACTTCCCTGGTGGCTCAGTGGTTAAGAATCCACCTGCCAATGCAGGAGACATGGGTTCAATCCCTGGTTCAGGAAGATCCCACATGCCACAGAGCAACTAAGCCCATGCACCACAACTATTGAGCCTGCCCTCTAGAGCCCGCGAGCCACAACTACTGAGCCCATGTGCCACAACTACTGAAGTCTGCGCGCCTAGAGCCCATGCTCTGCAACAAACAAGAGAAGCCACCGCAATGAGAAGCCGGCGCACCACAACGAAGAGTAGCCCCCACTCGCCACAAGTAGAGAAAGCCCGCGCGCAGCAACAAAAACCCAGCACAGCCAAAAATAAATAAATGAATAAAGTATGCAATATGATAAATCAAAAAAAAAGATATTATAATAGTATTATCCCAAATTTGAATAGAGAAATATAATTTTTCTACAATCCTCACCCTCTTACTATGTCCTATTTTTTTTCTTTTTATGTATCATTTTTGTCACATATTTTGAATTTTGCAGACATATGAGCTTTTCATTAAATATTATATAATAAATATTTCCCATGTTATCATTATAATTTTCATAATTATCACTTAATGTACGTATAATGGTTTATCAAGTGGATGACTGTAATATATTCACTCACTTTCCAAATTTGGGTCTTTAGGTTGTCTTTAGTTTTCCCATACCATAAACATGATTATTCAAGAGACATAAGGGGCAGTGGTCATAGAATCATGAGGCTACAGCTGACAAAGTGATATGTCATAGATGGAACTGAATATGTTCAGGATTCTGAAAAGAGCAATGGTTCCCAGGTAGCTTCAGCCATTCGGTAGGCAGAGGAGTCAATAGACCATGATGGCTCAAGAACTACAGAGAGTTTATTACATTTATTGCAGCCAACACTTGTAGGTGTGTTGGAGGAAGAGCGTAGACCAGCAACTTTTAAACCTTAGTGGGCATCAGAATCACCTGGAGGACTTACTAAACTACAGTTTGCTGGGTCTCACTTCCAGAGCTTCATTCAGTAAATCTGAGGTCGTACCGCAGAATCTACGTTTCTAAAAAGGTACCAGCTTATGATTATGCTGCTGAACTGGGGGCCACACTATGAGAGCTACTCCATAAGATCTGTAAGCAGGGGCCAATTCCTTTTTACCTTAGTTGATTAAAATTTAGCTAGCAGAAAAAAAAGCAGTAGGAAAAAATTATGAAAATCCTATGTAAAATACAAATAGAAGTACCTGCTACAACTCACAACCAAGTTAACAACTAAGGGGACATATATATATTTGCATAATAAAGTTTTGTGTTTCAGCATTTTTGTAAAGTTTTGAAAAGAAAAATAAGATATACTTATTATGTAACTAAACATTTCAAAAATATATAACTACTTTCCAAAGTCACCTATTAATAGCTTTTCAAGTATTGTTCTAGATAATTTGTATGCAAATAGAAATATATAGACCTAAGTCTTCATGTGTGTATTTAAAATAAATGGAATCATATTTTTTATAGTTTGCTGTTATTGCATTTGTTATACTTTTAACGATATTATATATCAGTGCATATAGATCTACTTCATTCCTTTTACAGTTGTGTAGTACTTTATTATGGATGTGCAGCAATTTACCCATTTTCCTAGTGACTTGCAGTTTGCCACAGTTATAAATGATGTTCCCCTGCACATCCTGTACACGTTTCTTTGCAAAGTTGTGCGAACGTGCTTATAAGAGAGACATCTTTGGAATTGCTGGGTTCATGACTTTCATAAACGATGTCATCACTACTGTTGTATTAGTTTCCTAGGGCAGCTGTAACAAATTACTACAAACTTGGTGGCTTAAAACAGTAGATATTTATTCTCACACTTCACAAGGTATCAGCAGGACCACACTCGTTAAAGAGGCTCTAGGGGAGAATTTGCTCCATGCCTTTTCTAGTTGCTGGCACCAATGAACATTCTGTGGCTTGTGGCTGCATCACTTTCTGCTCTGCCTCATTTTCATATCATTGCCTACTTTCCATGCCTTCCCTTCTGTGTGTCTGTCTCTAAACTCCCTTTGCCTCTCTCATAAGAATACATGGCATTTAGGGACCACCTAGATAATCCAGGATAAACTCCTCTCTTAAGATCCTTACTTTAATCACATCTTTTGCCCTCTGGGCTGCTATAAGAAAACACCATAGACTGAGTGGCTTTCTGGAGGCTTGGAAGTCCAAGATTAAGGTGCTAGCAAATTCTGTGTCTGGTGAGAACCGGCTTCCTGGTTCATAGGTGGCCATCTTCTCATGTCCTCACATGGCAGAAGGGAGCTTTCTTGGGCCTCTTTCATAAGGGCAATAATCCCATTCATGAGGGCTTCACCTTCATGACCTAATTGCCTTCCAAAGGCCCCACCTCCAAATATTATCACACTGGGGATTATGTAACAATTTATGAATTTGGCGGGGGCGGGGAGGGGACACAAACATTTTCAGTCTGTAGCATTCCCTATCTGGTCTTCTAAAATTCATGTCCTTTGCACACACAAAATATATTCATTCCATCCCAATAGTCCCAAAGATCTTAACTCATTCCAGATTCAACTCAAATTCTGAAATCCAAAGTCTCATTTGTATCATCTAAATCAGATATGGGTGAGACTTAACGTATGGTTCATTCTGAGGCAAACTCCTCTCCATCTGTGAACCTGTGAAATTTTCCAAATATAATGGTGAGACAGGCATAGGAGAGACATTCCCATTCCAAAAGGGAGAAATGGGAAAGTAGAAAGGGGTAACAGGTCCCAAGTAAGTTCAAATTCCAACATTAAACCTTAAGGGTCAAGAATGATCTTTGTCTGGATGCTCTACCTTCTGGACCCACTGGGGCTTCAGTCTCACCCACCCAGCACTCACGGGTCTTAGTTCCCTGGCTATGACTCTCCTGGGTATGGAATCGCATTCCAATGATCTTAAGAACAGCTCCGTCCCCAGGGTACACTGGGCGTCACCCTAGTTGGGGCTTTCTGTAGTAGCCCCACCCCTGCAGTTCTCTGCCTGGGCTCTGCCCCTGCAGGATGGGCTCTTGTACCCATAGCTCTCCCTGAGTGAGAGCTCTGCCAGGCATCTTTTGGAATCTAGGTGGATGCAGCTATGCCCCCATGGCTCTTGCACTCTGTACACTGGCAGAGATGATGGGGGAGTGTGGACACTGCCAACGTTTGCTGCCTGTGTCCTCCATAGGGGTGGCCACCATGACACCAAACCACAGCCCATTGGATCTGCACCTGAGGCAGCCAAGGAGCACAGAGCTGGAGTGCAGAGAGCAGAGCCCATGTTGTGAGGCAGCACCTGGCAGCACACCCCAATGTCCCATAGGTTCAGGCAGCCCCTCCTTTGAATTCACTGTGCCCTTGGAGCCCTTTTACTCTGGGCCTGTGATGGGAGGGGCAGCCCTGATGATTTCTGAATTATCTTTGGGGTTATTCTTCCATTGTTTTCCACAATAGCTCCTGCTTCTGCTGAGATGGCCGACTAATCTTACCAAATGGTGTTTTGTCCATACACTGAGTTTCTTCCAATCATATATGCTCATTCTGTTCAATATGGATGGGCTGAGAGTTGTTCAAATCTTCAAGCTCTGATTAACAATTCTGTCCTTTTGTCATTTCTCTCTTCTCTCATTTTACTGTAAGGCGTCAGGAGGAACCAAGGACACTCCTTCAACACTTTGCTTAGAAATAGCTTCAGCTAAATATCCAATTTCATTACTCACAGTTCGACACTAGAACTCGAAGATGAACACAATTCAGCCAAGTTTTTTGCCTCTTTATAATGAAGATCGCCTTTCCCCCATTATCCTGTAACATATTCCTTATTTCCGTCTGAGACCTCATCAGAATGACCTTTACCCTCTATAGTTCTACCAACATTCTGTTCAGGATTACTTAGGAAAGCTGAGGTTTTCTCTATAGCTCTCCTCTTTTCTTTCTTGGCTCTCACCAGAATTGCCCTTAATGATCGGTCCACTTATGGCCATAGCCTTTTTCTAACATGCACCTCAAAACTTCTCCAGCTTCTACCCGTTACCCAGTTCCAAAGCCATTTCCACATTCTTAGATATTTGCTGTAACAGCACCCCATTCCCAGTACCAACTTTTATCTTAGTCTGTTAGGGCCGCTATAACAGAATACTATAGACTAGGTGACTTATAAATAACAGAAATGTAGTTCTCACAGTTATGGGGGCTGGGAAGTCCAAGATCAAGGTGCCAGCAGATTCAGTGTCTGGTTGGGTCCTCTTCCTTATTCTTAGACATCCGTCTTTCAATGTATCCTCAGTTGGTGGAAGGGGCAAGGGAGCTCTCTGGGGTCTCATTTACAAAGGCACTAATCCCATTCATGAGGGCTTCACTCTGATGACCTAATTGCCTCCCAAAGGCCCCACCTCCAAGTATCATTAGGTATCAACGTATGAATTTTTGGGGGGGTGTGGAATATAAGCATTCAGTCTATAGGATCACATAAGGTATATTACAGGTCCTGGAAATTAGGACATGGACATATCTTTTTGAAGGCCACTGTTCAGCTCTGTACAACTGCTTTTACACAATTCTAAAAGTATAGTATTATAAATCAGAGGAATTGTCTGATATGGGATAGTCATCCAATTCTTCATAAATAATTAGGTGCTGGTTCATATTATTTTTTCTAATTCTCCCATTACAAAAACATCTTTAGTTAGTTTGACCCTTGTTATCAATTAGCATTCTCAGAATCCTTTAACTACAGCACTAGTTTACACCTAAAAATAGGTTTTGTGTTACTGACATTTTGGGGGCTATGCACTATTGATATCTCTGCTGTCTAGTTGTCAAAGTAAATCAGTCGGTAGGATGTAAAAGGTGGCCCACTTTGAAGAATAAAATAACCTCCCAGGATTAGATTCCAATTTTAATTCAATTACATGTTGGAAAAGAAAAGATTTGGTTCAGTTTAATTCCCGTTATAAAACTGAATGAGTTGTCACCGTTTAAACATTGTACATTAATTTGATGTTACTGCATCCTTTGTATAATAAAGAGGGAATGGAGAGCAAAAAGACCAGTTCATTATTCTCTAAGGAACGTACTAATTCCTATAGGTGAAAACATAGTTCACTTTATAGGGAGGATGTGAAGAACAACTCATGCTTTATCTATAGGCTACCTAAAAGAATTTATAGTGAAGGCAATGGTCTCCAAACATCTATTGATTTAATTTGGGACTTAGTTTGCTAAGTACATTATTTCTGGGCTATTTTGAAGCATAAACTTCTGGATTGCATAGACTGTTGATAAGGGTTCATAAAATTGATACAGCCTGGTTAGATTTAGGAAGTTGAAGAATTATTATTCACGAAGTATATAAAGGCACATTCTGATATTCTGTACAACTGAATGAGAAAAGAGCCTTGAATATAGCACTAGGATCTAAGCATTGACCATCACTTCAATAGTTACTTTACTCCTTTGTCCTACACCTTCTTCTCCATAGATTAATCAACCCATATTGATTTCTAGAAGGGAAGGCACAATTCTTGGGCTTCAGCATATCCTACCACATAAAGTTTTTGAAAAACACTTGAAGTAGACAGATGTTTTCGGGAGTCATCAAGCCACCTTTTTGTTAACGACAATGATATATTATAGTCTATATACTCAAAAACGTTATAGAAAGGACATGTAAATAAGCCGGAATAACGATCGATTTTCTAAAGACTTTGAAGGATAGTTGGCGTTTAGTATTCCAAAGAACAGGTATTTGAATTCTGATGGACAAGACAGAAAAGGATATGTGCAAGAATAGAAATTTGGAAATTCACCATAAAAATTAAACAGAAGGAGTATATTTATAAGCAGAAAGAGCAGCCTCCAAGTTGGTGTGTTAAGGTGAAATCAGTAACAATGGGCCTAACAGAAAGATACTAGTCATGGTATCAGTGTGATCACTTACTGAATATTACACTTTGGAAAAATCACTTCTTACCTCCGATTCCTTATGCTCTTATCTATAAATGTGATTAAAAATACCACTTCCTCTTAGTTCGTGGGATTATGATAACTAATGGAATCTTTTTAAAAAATTGAAAGCTCTAAAGCATTTTTAAAGCTCCCTGTTATAAGTAAAACCCATCATAAAACATGTGGCATATATGTGAATTGCTAAGAAACCAAATTATTGATAGCTGATACCACAGCCCAGCTTCTAGCTATAGTAATTAACACTGCTTTTGTAGGGGAGAATAAGCTTTAAGCTTTATGCCTACCTGGACTCAGTCTCCAAAATAATTTCTTTCCTGAATTAAAGGAAAGCTTTCCTATATTAAGGATTGTTGTTTCTTCTCTTGGTTTTTTCATCAGACACACAAATTTTAAAACACTGACTTTCATTTTTAAAACTAAGGACCAATATATGCACTGTACGAGTTTATTTGCTTAAATGTGTATAAAAATATGATAGTTTAATAGGTATTGAGAAAGAGATGTAAAATAGATTAATATAGTTATAACTATCACAGAGGATTCCTGGATTATAGGCCAATTTGTTGAAAAAACCTCTGGATACGGGTTAGTCTTTCTGGAGGAAACTAGACCAGTCAGGTTAAAGCTCTGTGACAATTTTGTAGAAATGTTGGTGAGCATTTAAAATGTGGCCTTGTCATGTTCTCTTGTTCTGGCCCCTATGCTGACCTCCATGAACCATGATGATAATTAAGCATAGATGGAGGGTCAGAGCCCAGTTGTCAGGAATGCCTGAGGCTTTCCTCTGAGGCTTTGCCCTAAACTCCAGGCAGCTCTCTCTGCCAGAGGAAACTGACAGAAAATGTATTTCCTCCAAATATATGAAGGGTTTTCTGCATTTGGATGGGCCAGTTACTTGTGGTAGGGTGGAGCTGCCACCCTTGAATTACTCGGCTTAAAAAAGTCACAAAGGCTCCCAAGCCTCTTGGTAGGTCCAGAGCAGATGTAAGCCTCTTCTCCCTGCTGTTATCCCAGATGTAGGAGACCTACTGAGTGTGAACTCTCCATTCCTAGCATAAGTTAAAACTTTAATCCTAGCCTTATCTATTTCTCAGATTTTATCCATGACTTTCTAATTCCACTACTAATCTTCATTCTAATACCCACCCTCAGTTTCTCACTGACTAGGCAACTAGATCACAGACTTTCCTCATCCTCTCATACAAACCTCATTTGGCCTGGTGGTTGCATCGCCTTCAACACTTTAGGATAGGTGGCCCTGGATGCAAGGCAGGCAACTGGGTATTTAACTGACAGAGTTAATTTTTCCTTAGCTTTGGTCAAGGCAAAGGAATGCTTGACCCAAGCAAAATAAACCGTAAGTACTAGCATCTATATACTCAGTACCAGATTTAAGTTGAAATAAAGGCATTTGATGTATTAGGGAGATTTATTAGCATATTCATCTATCACCCAGATCTGATTAGGACATTTGACTTCTAAATCACAAGATTTCTAAAATACTTTTTGTTTCATTTTCATAACTCAATGTGTCTCATTGTAAGACATGTATATTATTGATAGTATTTCTAATAATTCTCTTTTAAATTTTATATTTATTTTCATTGTCAATAGATATTTTATTTAGTTGAATTTTAGAGCAAATTATTTAAATGAGTATAGGGAATTATTTGAGTGACAGCTAATGAATGCCAATAAATTTCCTTCTCACAATGGTAGATATGTAATTTACCATTATTTATTTTAAAAAAAACTAATCTTCATTTCATACTTCTAATTTTTTTTCTCCTGTACACATTTCATCATTTTGTTCATACCTAATAATTCTATCAATAGATTGACAAATATATATGCACATATATATTTATATATATATTCAATTTTGTTAATTATTAAAACAGGGTCAAAATTTATTGGATGAATTAAAGGTAGTGACTCTAATGAGGCTTCTGGACCTCAATTATACATGTAACCCCTGTTTTTCTATTTCTTTAGATAATCCAGAGTCTGCTCTACCTCTCTTCCTTTGTATTGCCTTCAAATATCACACTTCAAGCAATAGTGACAAGGCTTAATATCACACATAATCCAAAGAAATCTGTTCAAGCGAGCATCTGTCAACAGGTAAAATTATACTTTTCACTCTGTTTTTCTTGATTATGCCCACAAATAAAAGGAACAAGATACGATAGCCATAAGTTGTATAAAATATTACAGAATTGTGCACAGGAAAATAATGTGAGGCCAATGAGTGTATATGAATTGGGTCTGAACTATTGGTTAACTCGAGTTGTTAATAATGAACAGGTGATAATCTTGGAAGTGGAATTTTTCAAGGGTTAATTGATTTTGGTCTACTTTGCAATGATTCAGCTAAGAGATCGTAAGATGTCAATTTAAATGGAAGAAACAAGACAGCTGGAGATAAGGAAGTGAAGAGGTATCTGAGTGGTGACTTGCAACCAGGAGGATGCAATTATAATTAAAATCAAGTAAATATGCTGGAGAAAGAGTATAAAAGATCATATACTGAGATAAACTGGTGAACTATGAAAAAATAATACAAAAAACAAAGTATTGAGGAAAAAATAACTCCATCATATAATGCTTTTTTAAAGGGCACTTCACTTTTCTATGAGCATAGATTTCTGTCTATAAAATGGAAATCCCAACATCAACCTAGCTCGTTAGTAAATTTCAATATTAATAGTAATAACATGATTTGAATATTAGTAAACTTCAATATTTATATTGATATAATGATTTTAAAATAATGGATTTAAGATTATTTAGAAATGTTATTTATGATTTGTGAAATGGCTGAAAAATAAATCATCGAGTTGTATTTCTAAGTGTTTACTCTAGAATATAGAGGTGATAAAAGCTACAATAGTTTAAAATCATAAATTAATAATGAAAGATGTTTTAGATTCCTTTATGCAAGCAGGAAAATTGCAGAATGAGGACTTTAAACCTCATGATAGTTTTTACACTCTGATAATACAACAAAAAGTAGTTTACCCCTTACAAGTGCCGTTTGGTATTTCTTTAATATTATTCTAGATTTATTTGATTTCCACGCAATAAGAAATTTGACTACTTTAAAAATATAGTAACAAAATTCAATAATATATAAATTCAGATTATTTAGACAACTTCCAAAGACCGAGTGCTAGTTTCAGCTGGTTTAACCAATACTTACAATCTGTCTCTTTCCTTCTCTGTCTTCCTTAAGTATTATACTTTTTAAAAGATGCTATTTCCAGTGCTCATATGCTGTAAATCCATCATGTTGAATTAAATCATGACCAAAGAGAAACCAAATTACATAGATAGATGATAGATAGATGGGTAGACAAATTTTTATTGTTTCCAATAAAGCAAAAATGATTACAAAAGCAGACCATAAACATTCTGAAGACATTCAAATCTTTTCAAAATCATTCTTTGACAAGGTACGGTGTTTTGGATCGATCAGAACAATTGGCATCTGTAGAATATTAATGAGCTTACAGAAGTGTCCCTGCTCTGATGTGTCCATTTTTGAATAGAATCTACACTGTGTGCATTATTTGTCTGTGGTGAAAGCTTTTCATTTGACCTTAATGCTATAGTTTTCCTGACATTTTGGGTAGGTTTCTAACATACAAATGTATCCATGGAGAGAATTTTTCAAGTTATTTTCTTACAGTCTTGAAAATCGTCTTTGACTCTTTTGACCCATAAGAATATTTTAGACATGCAGAGAGGACATAATAAAAAATACCTAGGATTTTTTTTTTCTTGTTTCCTCTTCTAAATACATTAACCAAGAGTATTATTTCTAATTCTATTTATGTAATTTTAAGAGTCAGCAGTGATTAGTGAAATCCAGTCCCTGACATTATTATTTTACTTGGGTCTAGTTTCTAATATTTCCTGAGCTTTAGCCTTATTTAAAAGATAGGGACAGCATCTTATAGGGCTTTTGTGGAAATTTAACTGAGCAAATAAATATTTAATAAGCACTTAGCATAAGTACTCAATATTTGAGTTAGAGATCCCTTTATTCATTTTTGTATACCTATAGATTAGGTTATAGGTTAATTAGATTATAATACATTTAAATCAGTAAGGTAAGAGACAAGCAATTTGAACTTTTGAAACTATTCCATCTAGTTAATGTCACTATATCTAGAGCCATATTGTCTGTGTGTATGTAGTCAGAGAGAAGTAACTTGTTATCATGCTTTTATTGTATCTTCTTGGAAAAATAAAATGGATTTGCCTTCCCTCTACCATTTAAAACTTTTTAAATTATACAACATTTCTCTTCACAGTCCCTAATAAAAAGGTAGATGCCTTTGTCATTTCTACCCCAACTTCTGAAACAATAATTTGAGGTGGCTTTCCAAACAGCACTTCTAAATGTATGGGTATAAAAACAGGTGTAGATAGATATAAAAAGAAAAAATGGGAGGGAGAAGATACTTTCTCTGTAAACCATGGTGGCAATTGAAGATTTTATTTGATAGTATTTTATCAAGTATTTATACTTTGCATTTTCCATATTTTGTAAAAATTGGAATGCACCACTTATCTAATCAAAAAAAAAAAAGAACTTAAAGACAATTAATAAAAAATAATATTGAAAAAGGAGTATACACAATTAGATCTATACAATCTATATGATTACAATATTATTTAAATTCATCACAAATATAGGAATATAGAAAAATAATGATAAGAGATATGCAAAATTACTAATAATATTGTGTAAGGATAGTGTGATTATGTACAATTTCTTTCTTTTCTTGGTTTTCTAATGGTATTCTATTACAGGGATCAGCAAACTATAAGCCTTGGTCTAATTTGTAAATAAAAGTTTATTGGAACAGCCACACCCATTTTTTTTTTTAGTATTGTCTGTGGCTACTTTTGCACTAAAACTATTAAGATGAGTAGTTATGAGAGAGACCATACAGCCTGCAGAGCCTAAAATATTTATTATCTCACCCATTACAGGAAATGTTTGCTGATTCTTGCTTTATAACTATATCAGTGTTATAAAGTGAATAAAATAAAATAAAATGTAATTGTTGATCTAATTCAAAAATAGAAGAGAACCTTTACCACAATTATCCAAAAGGAGAAATAAAAGAAGGCAATAAAAAAACCCAATAGATATGCCAAAAACCTACGCGAGGATCCTTCCATTCCTTGGTTCAGCATTAAACTGGAAGGAAAATCCAGAACTATAAGTATCAGTTAATGACATCAGGACAAACAAATGGTGATTAAGTACTCGAAATCCTAGTCAGAGCAATTAGTCAAGAAAAAGAAATCAACATCCAAATTTAAATGGAAGAAGTAAAATTGTCTGTTTGCAGATGGCTTGACCTTATATTATAGAAAACCCTAAAGACTCCACCAAAAAACTGTTAGAACTAATCGACAAATTCAGTAAAGTTGCAGGATACAAAACCAATATATAAAAATCAATTGTGTTTCTAAGCACTAACAATGAATTATTGGAGAGAGAAATTAAGAAAACAATTTCATTTACAATAGCATCAGAAATAATAAAATACTTAAGAATACATTTAACCAAATAGGTGAAAGATCTATACACTGAAAATTATAACACTGATGAAAGAAATTGAAGACAGAAATAAATGGAAGGATATTCCGTGCTCATTGATTGGAAGAATTAATATTGTTAAAATGTTCATACTACCCAAAGCAATCTACAGATTCAATGCAATCCTTATCAAAATTCCAATGACATTTTTTGCAGAAATAGAACAATCAATCCTAAAGTTCGTATGGAACCACAAAAGGCCCCGAGTAGCCAAGCAATCTTGAGAAAGAACAGCAAAGCTGGAGGTATCACACTTCCTGATTTCTAACTCTATTACCAAACTAATAAAAACAGTGTGGTATCGTCATAAAAACAGACACATAGATCAGTGAAACAGAATAGAGAACCAGGAAATAAATCCATGTATTTTGTAAATTAATTGTTGACAAAGGTGCCAAGAATATACAATGGGGAAAAGATAGTGTCTTAAATAAATGGTGCTGGGAAAATTGGATATCCACATGCAAAAGAATGAAACTGAACCCCCATCTTACACTATACACAAAAATCAACTCAAAATGGATTAAAGACTTGAACATGACCTGAAACCATAAAATTCCTAGAAGAAAATATAGCGGGTAAGCTTCTTGACATTGGCCTTGGTGATGATTTTTTTGGATTTAACATCAAAAAGCAAAGGCAACAAACGCAAAAATAAACAAGTGAGACTACTAAACGAAAACTAAACTAAAAACTTTCTGCACAGCAAATTGTCCACAAAATGAAAAGGCAGCCTATGAAATGGGAAAAAATACTGTAAACCACATATCCAATAAGAGGTTAATATCTAAAATATACAAGGAACTCATACAACTCAATAGCAAAAAACACAAATAACCCAATTTTAAAATGGGCAAAGGACCTGAATAGATATTTTTCTAAACGAGATATATAAAAGGACAACAGGTACATGAAAAGGTGCTTAACGTCACCAATCATTAGGGAAATGAAAGTCAAAACCAAAATGAGATATTACCTCATACCTGTTAGAATGGCTATTATCAAAAAGACAAGCAATAGCAAATACTGGCAAGAATGTAGAGAAAACAGAAGCCTTTTATGCTGTTGGTGGGAGTGTAAACTGTTTCAGCCTCTATGGAAAAAAGTTTGGAGGTTCTTCAAAAAATTAAAAATAGAACTACCATATGATTGAGGAGTTCTACTTCTGGGTACATATACAAAGGAAAGGGAATCATTATCTCGAAGAGATATCTGTATTCCCATATTCACTGAAGCATTACTCACAGTAGCCAAGATATGGAAACAACCTAAGTGTCCATTGACAGATGAATGGATAAAGAAATGTATACACACACACACACACACACAATGAAATATTATTCAGCTTTAAAAAATGATGAAATCCTTCCATTTGGGACAACATGGATGAAACTGGAGAGCATTATGCTAAGTGAAATAAGCTAGACAGAGAAAGACAAATTCTACATAATACCGCTGTAGAGATGGAGAGAGGATGGTAAAAGTGTACAAACTTTCAGTTATAAGATGAATAAGTTCTCAAGATCTAATGTGTAATATGGTAACTATAGTTGATAATATTGTGCTGTATAATTGAGATTTGCTAAGAAAGTAGAATATAAAGTGTTCATACCAAAAAAAGTAAATATGTGGGGTGATAGATGTATTGATTAACTTGATTGTGGGAATCCTTTCATAATGTATATGTATATCAAATCATGTTACACATTAAATATATTACACTTTTATTTGTCAATTATACCTCAATAGAGCTGAAAAAACTCAAGAAAAAAAATGTGATTAAAGCTGAATGTCTGAGAACTTCCTTGCAGATATGCCTGACTCACATAATGTAAAATAAGCATTTTAATCTTCAGCCCTGTTATCTGTTAATTGCAGATTATATCGATTTCCCTCCATCTATGAAATACTGTAAAATATTATGTTAAAAAGGCTTAAGTATATTTGCCAAAATTAACATTCAGAAAAAGAGTGAAGGTAATAATTGTCCATATTGTTACTTCCATTCTAATACTCATCATCATAGTATTTATTCTAGGGAAACAGTGCTCTACCTATTTTAAGTTTCATTTTTATCATTTTGCCTATATGAGTTTCTGAAGGCAAAGTCCTTGGGTAGAACTATGGACAAATTAGAAAACTTTAAAGAATGTTTTCACTCAAAATCTGGAAGGTGCATATAGAAGATCACCAAAAATATCTTAGATACAGTTTGACATCAAACAAAAATTAAACCTCTGTGTCTGTTCATAGATACCTGTTTAGTTTTTTGGTAGGTTTCCTGAATTAGTGGCAAATTTAGCTTTTATTTGCTTATTTTCTATATTGTCTTACCAACAGACAAGCATTTCCTTTTTCCTCTACATTCCAATTGAAAAATATTCACAAATGGAATGAGAGTAGTAAAAGGAAAATGCTGAGAAATATTGGCGATTACAGCTAAAGGCCAAGCAAGCAGCATCGCTCTACAAAGAAACATTGATGTTAGGGAACCAAGATTTTTTTAATTTAATTTCAGTTGTATTAAGCTATATGTGATCATTTCTTCCACAAGAGAGTGGGTGCTCTATACCATAAAGCTAGCAGTTAAGTGTTCCTAGGCATATCCAAAAAGAAAGTCTCTTTCTTTGAATAAAAATAACATACCATCCATTTGATTGGGAGCATATCATTGCTACGAAGAATTCATAAAATGTGTCATTCATAAAATGATAGGTATCACCAGTTTTGGAAGTGCATTAAAATTAATTCATTAGAATCACACAATTTCTAATCCTATAATTTTAGAAAATAGATCTCTGCTAAAATGTCTTTAAGTATTGTCAATTATTAAAAGTGGAGGACTTCCCTGGTGGCTCAGTGGTTGAGAATCTGCCTGCCAATGCAGGGGACACAGGTTTGAGCCCTGGTCCGGGAAGATCCCACATGCCGCGGAGCAACTAAGCCCGTGCGCCACAACTACTGAGCCTGAGCTCTAGAGCCCACGAGCCACAACTACTGAGCCCACGTGCCACAACTACTGAAGCCCACGCCCCTAGAGCCCGCACTCCACAACAGGAGAAGCCACTGCAATGAGAAGCCTGCGCACTGCAACAAAGAGTAGCCCCCACCCACCACAACTAGAGAAAGCCCGTGCACAGCAACGAAGACCCAATGCAGCCAAAAATATATAAATAAATAATTTTTTTTAAAGTGGAAAAATTCTAAAATATGCTTACTATTTAATTCTGTAAAATTCATCAGATGTAATATAAGGTCCTGTTAACCTTTGTATAGAAAATCTTAAATGTTTTGGATTAAGAAATTATTCTAAGTGATGACGGCTCCATTTATCTTAGAAATCAGATTGAGATAGCTCTTGTTTTTTGGTTGGTACTTTAGTATAATCTGAATTCTCAACTTCTCTTTGAGTAATTGTTTCCATAAACAAAATGCTTTCAATTTTTAACCCATAACAAAGTTACATACCTCACTCCAATTTTTTGGTTAATTTTCTGATAACTTTCTGAGTACCAGAGCATTAAAAAATATTTATGAAAAAATTACATAGTTGTAGTTAATAGAATAAAAATATTATAATATTATTTTGATAACTACCAAGAGTGATTTATGAAAATGGAAATATGGCTTAAACTGTTATTTCATTTTTTTAATGCAGGTTACTTGAATTCCAAATAGAGGAGTGGAAATGCCACCCCCAGCAGGCTCCCCACCGCTACATCCACCTCCTGATGGAGGATGGGGCTGGGTAGTGGTTGGAGCAGCTTTTATCTCCATTGGATTTTCATATGCATTTCCCAAAGCTGTCACAGTTTTCTTCAAAGAAATTCAGCTAATATTCAACGCTACCTACAGTGAAATAGCATGGATATCATCCACTATGCTAGCTGTTATGTATGCAGGAGGTAAGGTTCTTTGGACTAAATACAATTCTGGTTTAAGAAAGCAATTGCTCCATGCCACAGTATTTTACATGTAGTGTCTTGGTACATTAAAGCCCTGTTTTCATATTATCCTCACTTAAAACCAACCAGAAGTATAATTAGGACTGAATTTTTAGTGATTTTAGTAATTCAACATCTTAAACTATTCACTTCATTCTGAGTCTTACTAGAGTATTTATTTGAACGAGGATGTCTTTGCACAAACTAAGCTTTACTAAATTATGGAATTTTCAAGGGTGGCACCTTTCCATTTAATTTGGAATAGAGTCTATACTATAATGGTAGTATCATTTCCTAATATTGCTACAGTTGCTTTTTTCTGAATGAAAAAGAAACTCAAGTTGCTGACAATCTATAAGCCTAGAAAGTAATTCACTTTAAGTTGCAAAATAGAGTGTTATCATGTACATTCTGGATCCATTCAAGTTCGTGTGGATAAAATAATTCCTTATCTCTGTAGTACTTATTAAATATGACATTTTTTAATTTAAATGGTTACCTGACGATTATCTTGTTACCTTCCATGTTCAAATGAGGGTATGATTCATAAGGGATAATGAATAAATAAGCACCATATTACTTCTGACTGTTAAAAATTATTGTAATTATTAATTCATTGCTATGTCACCTATCTGCTTTAAATCAATCCTAACAGCAGACAAGACTGTCTACAGATTTTTTTTAGTCATTACTTAAAATATTTAGATTTTAGGGTTTTCATTTTCAACTGGATATTTGACTTTAAGATACAGATATACGCTCAGAATATAAGCACTTAAAGAAATTATACAAATCATCTTTCAATGTCTTACTTTACAGGTGAGGATAATATGGTTCATAGTGATGGGGATACACCGTTAGGAATAATATCCAACATGTGTTCACATTTACTTTCAGCTAAGGCCTCTCTAAATGCTTGCTATGCGTCATATGACCTAATTCTTTTAACATTCTGTGAAATAAGAATTACTTCTTTCCATTCTATAGCCGAGGAGATAGAGAGATAAAGTACTTTTCCCAGGTCAAGCAGCTCATTAGTGGCAGATAGAAATTGAGACCCCACACATGTAATCACTATGCTCTTTTGCCTTTCTCTTACCTCCATAAAGTAAGTGACAGAGCCAGGTCTGTGCAAGGCCTTCCACAAAGCTGATTCAGGTACTGCCCCACCAAGGTCATTTGTTTAGTGACATAATAATTATTCTTTAGGGTATTGTCTTCTTATTGTACTACCAAGGTAAAAATTTGATCCCCAAATAATCCTGTGTGTGTGTGTGTGTGTGTGTGTGTGTGTGTGTGTTGGTGGGTATTTTCTACTTTCTGTATGTCAGTGATTTTACATTAATCCACTGTATGTCTCCATTACCTTTTTGGTTAGGTTAAATTGATGCATTTCTGTTCCAGTACCAAAAGGTAACTTTAAAGTGCTATTTGGATATGTCAATGAAAACCTTTGCTTTTAAAACACTTTCTGAGATTCTCCACTGGACAGTTGCTTTAAAGGTTGTACCTGTGTTATCTCTGATGACTGTAGAAACAGTAGATACTGTACGCTGGTCTTGTTCCTCTGTCCCATGGGTCAGGTGTTCCTTAATAATGTTTTGCTAAAGCAATGCAGAAAGTCATCTTGTCCTGAGCTCCAAAATGTGCTAATGTTAAAATATCTCGTTTTTCCCCCTTCTTAAATATAACTGAAACAGATTCCTCTGGTGAATTTGTGTAAGTCTATTGAATTTGGATTTTGGGTTCCATACATTAATAATTTTCAGTTGAGCTGATCATTGACTAACTTATAAGCAACACAAAAATTTATGTAATTTTTTAATTAAGTCAAGTCTCAATTGACTTTATTAGTTTTAAGCAAACAACCTCAAAGTCCCAGGGTCTTAAGGGAATTCAAGCTTTTTTCTTGCTCAAGTAATGTTTTATCTAATGGCTGTGCCATCACCTAAGGCTTTGTAGTCTTCCCTAAATGTACTCCATCCAGCTGGACAGAGAATGAACACAGATAGCGTGGAACATCATCTGGGACATTTTAGGGGCCAGGCCTGGAAGGGTTAAACGATATTTCTGTACACCTTCCATTGGTCAGAACTCTTATACTACCCTACCGAGAGGCAGGGGCGGGGTTGCTGGGAAGTTCAGGGTTTCTAGAGGAAGAAATAAAATAACATAGAGCAAGTCTCAGATAGAGCTTGTTACCTCAATAATCATTCTCCATCCAATGAAAGCATGTTGTATTTATAGACGTACCATGATCATATGACATTCTTCCACTCCCAGGCTGGCTCTAAAAGGAGGCTTAGAATGAAGAACAATGTAATTACTTTTGTCAAACCAGTAAATCTCAATGCCATATTATAAATAAGTGAATATATATTTATCATTAAATAACTGTTTTTATTTTATTTGTGCTCTTATTTTCCCATTTTTAATACATACAATATAAATGTTAAAAAGCACAAAAGAGAAGTCTTTTGAAGTTCATCAAGAAAACTGTAGTTTGGTAAAATAGCAATTTAGAAAAAACTGCCTTAAAATGTTTAGGGTAGTAGATGAATAAAATAGGTGTAAATTAAAGATCCACAGGGATTTTGTATCTAGTTGTTTTAAGAAAGCAATGCTAGACACATGACAATACTTAGTAGGTAGTGATTGAAGATGATAATATCTAGGTGAGTTCTGAGTAAGTAGTTGGAAAAAGTCCTTAGAGGCCTTACTCGTTAGAGCTGAGACATTTTGTACATCATCTCTGCCATGGAGAAAAGTCATCAGAAATTCAGCTACCCTTTGGTCTTTCCCTTAAATATAGAAAAGTAATTCCAGGTCCATTGCCTGCTGGATAGAACTGTTACTACCTGCCATGTCCACTGTTGCATGGAGAACTCATACACTTACATGGTTTGTTGGGAATAACATCCATGTCTTACCTTGATAATTAGTTTTTAATTTTTCTAACAAGAAATATTGGTACATTTAAAACTGTAATCTCATTATGAAATCAATTCCCCTTATGTGGGTGCAGATAATTTTTTTCAGAAACATAGTAACTATTTAAAACAAAAAGTCTGATAGACTCAATCTAAGACACAGACCTTGGTCCTGTTACTAAAGTGGCAGTGCTTTTCCACGTATGGGCCACAGATTTTCTGCTTCTGAATCATGGGTCTGTTATTAAAAATGCATAGTTCTGGGTCTTATCCCAAACCCTTTTTTATCCGAATTTCTGTTGGTAGAGTCCAGAAACTTACATTTCAACAAGTATCTCTGAACTGTTGTTAAGAGCAAATCAATATTTGATTTTAAAATATTGTATTTAAATTTTTCTCTAATATTTGAAAAATCTCTACTTATAGAGGCCTTTTAGGCTGATGATTATGAAATAAATTCAAAGATGTAAAGCAAAAAGGCATATAGTTTACTATGAAGTATAATGAGTCTCTCTACCAAGTAACTGAAATATTGTGTTCAACATAGTGCTAATTACATTAGCCTAGAGAACATCTAAGATCTGACACTCATTAGGGCTTAGCACTCAACCTATTAATCACCATGGTGGGGTCACTGGGTAAGACGGAGTGTGTTCAGAGGCTTGGCCTGTGATGTCGGGGCCGGAGTCTCTTGTAATAATTAGTTGGCATTTGGGCCTTGGTAGCAAGGTAATATCTTCCCTTCTTATGTCTGAATTAAAAATGAAACTAATAAAAGGCATGCAGGATGGATGGAAAAGAATGCAAATTATGTTTACCCTTTACTTCATCCTTAGAATAATGGCATTAAATTACAGTACCCCATCTGGCCATCCATATGGTCTCCTGGAGCTCTAACGAATTTCAGCAAATAGGTCAAGGAGAGTGGTCACCCCATTAATAAAGCACTAATTAGAGGTAGAAAACATATTACGATTTAAACTTTCCACATTGTTTAGACAGATATAAGGATTTATTTTGTAAACAGTGATTATGTTGGATTATCTTTCAGTGCAATGTGTGTCTTTGTTACTATATCAAAAGATAATGTGAACATGGTTAGCTACTCAATGACAGAACACAGATTTGGCACTGCCAGTCTCTGTAAGTACCTCATGTTATTTTTCTGGTAATATCTGTTATGACTTGGAAGAATCAGCCATTCGAAAGTGGAGAGTTGGCTTTGTCTCCATGGCAACTTACTCTTCTGTTTTATGTGAGCAGTAACTGCCAATTGTGCTAAAGGAAGGATGATGGTTTTATGATGCACTACTTTACCCAAGGGACCAAGCATCAGACCACTGAGGTTATTTTACTGGAGGCCAACAAGCAAAAGGTTTTAGGCATAGGAGGTTGGTGGCCATAGTATATAATGTGTATTTTTCTATTCTTTTTAAAGTTTAAATAAGCTCACTATATTATTTTGCTCTGTGCTCTAAATATGTTTGCAGAATGAAGGAGACTATGAAAATAAGTCATATAGTGCTGTATCTTAGCAGCAATTAAGACAGAAAAGAAGTTCATTCTAACCTTGCAATTAAGATACCTAGGACTTTCAGCTTAGCTTTACAAAACCCAGAAAGTACCAGGTACACTTGGACAGCCCTGTGCAAGCAGGTTGTGTCCTTCTTATACCTACGCCATGGTGGGTTATTTTTTCATCCATGAATGTAGATATTGCTAAGGTTTTCCTAGGAAATATGGTCCAGTGTGGCAGAAACCATTTTGCTCACCAAATTTCCATGTGCTCTTGAATATTTCCCAGCTTCCCTTTTATTTATTTATTTATTTATTTATTTGTTTATTTATTTATTTATTTATTTATTTATTTAATTTTATTTTGGGCTGCATTGGGTCTTAGTTGCGGCATGCAGGATCTTCATTGTGGCATGCGGGATCTTTTGTTGCGGCAGAAGGGCTCTTCATTACGGCACACAGGCTTCTCTCTAGTTGTGGCCTGCAGGTTTTCTCTCTAGTTGTGGAGCGTGGGCTCTGTAGTTGTGGCGCGCAGGTTCCAGAGCACGTGGGCTCTGTAATTTGCGGCACGTTGGCTCTCTAGTTGAGGCGCGTGGGCTTAGTTGCCCCATGGCAGGTAGGATCTTAGTTCCCTGACCAGGAATAGAACCCATGTCCCCTGCATTGGAAGGCGGATTCCTTACCACTGGACCACCAGGGAAGTCCCCACGTGACTAGTTCTGACCAATGAAATGTGAGTGGAAGGATGTTTGTCATCCCTGGACATCTGGACAAGGCAGTTCCAGCTGGCGTGGATCTTCCTTTTCCCTTTTCCCACGACCTTATTTCATATGATGTGGCTACAAGGGGAAGATCCTTGGTCCACTTTATACTTTGAATGAGTAAGAAAGAACTTTTTATTAAGCTTCTGCAGTTTTGTTATGTGGAATAAAACCTAGATTATACTGATCAGTACAAACATGAAGGCTTAGACTGTTGTGTATCTACAGTATAAATTATGTAAATTTTAAGTAAGGGCTAGAACAGACTATGGGATGTCCTTAGTCATTGAGCTTATATTATGTCATGAGAAGGTTTGTACATATGCTACTTTTTCAGATCTCTGTTAGAGAAGAGGAAGCCTTCAGTATCTCAAATGAAAAAGGAGTCATAAGTGGAAATCCCATTGCCATTTTTCATGGGAATACAAGTGAGAGGCAGGCACTTCAAGGCACAGAAATAGGGATCAAATAATGCCCATGGAACTTTCCTTGTCCCTCTCAAGGCAGGGATGGAGGAGGCAGGAATCAAGGGCAGATCCCAAGTATGCTTAGGCCTTTGAGACTATTCAAGGAGATACTTTAGCTACAGAAGGCTGCTAATCCAGTCCACATACTATTGGATTATTACTAAAGGTTATTTTCAACAGAGAAAATTTAAGAAACTTTACTGAAATCCCTTTTGATATATGTGCTTTAGACAGTGAACATTTTACTTACGGACTTAGGAAAAGAACTTACTTACTAATTTATGGCCTGGCAAGAATAAGAATATCTTTCCTGATTTTTGGCTTAAAATTTCTCTAAAATACAGTATTTTCTCATTACATGTTTTATGCAGATATGTTTTGGTTGCAAATGACAGAACCCTTATTCAAACCCCCTAAGGTCTAAAGAGAAAACATTCCTGCATACAGGTCAGAGGAGGGACTCGGGTACCAGAGTCTTCCAGGTCGACTAGCGCAGGTGATTTCCATCTGTCCATCACATTGCTCTCTCCTTTCTTCTGGTGGGGTAGCCTTGTCTATTTACTTCGGTATCCTCCCCCCGACACAAGGAAGATGATTACCGGCTTCTCCATCTCATATTTCAGTCTCAAATTGGACATGAGAGAGATTGCCTCTCTTCCCTAAATTATACTTAGACAAATTCTAGGGAAGACTGCTAGGGTCTGGCCTCCTTTCGTCTGCCCCTGCCGGCAGTGGATGAATGAGGAGCTAACACTGGCAGCCTGAGTGGAACTCTGTATTTGGTGTAGGAAAGGAGCAGTTCCCTAAAGGAAGGATGACACTCTTCCCAGAGGAAGGAAGGCTTTTGAAGAGACAAAACAATAACTGCTCGCTGCCCTTTTAAAAATAGAGTAATATATGATTTCCCAAGAATAAAACCACGTGTTGCTTTTACTAATCACTCATGAGTAACTTTACAATTAGATAATTTCTCTATAGCTAAGTGGCTATCTAGGTATATGTCAAAATGCCTATACCAGATTGTCTAATGAAATAATATTTAGTAGCCAACCGGAGGACTCAAAACTGTACCTGACAAGAGTTGGCCCCTTGAGTGGAGCTTCGAACTGCAAAGTCCTGGGATCTCCGGAGGGTTTATTAATGGCTTAATAGCCCCGTGAGAGGCAGAAGAACATTGCCATTAAAATAATGAGCTCCAAGATAACAGATATGAAATGTGGACTTGGCCACTTTGTTGTTTGGGCCACGCATTTGACCCTGGATCCTCAGTTTCCCCGTCTGTAAAATTGCAAACGAAAAAAATGTTTGTATATGTACATATGGTATCCACTGGTCAGGGTTGTTGTCATGAATAAACGATTATAATGTATAGATAGTACTGAGTTCCATGCTTAGGAATTTTTAGTATTTGATTCGTGGTAGTTGTTCCTGTGTTCCTGTGTTGATCTTGATATTAACTATTATAGAATGAAATTGCAGATTAGGTTCACGCAAGATAGTAAATCTGACTAGAGCAACCTGTGCCAATAAGGTTTGGAAACAGAGGGTGAAGCAAGAAATAAATAGGTCAGTAATCAGTTCTAAAAGAATACTATGGCTTTTACTCATATTTGCTGTGGCATCTCCCCTATGCCTCCTACTACTCAGGTGGTGAAATGGACATAGATCATTCTTTGGGGCCATCATATATCTCTGAAAATCCTTCCTGTAAATAGGGGATTCCCAACTTTGTGATTTCCTGCCTCCCCAGGTAAAAAGCCAGAAATTTACTTTCATAGAATTCCTTTCACCTAGAGTACCCAGGACCCATTAACCCAGTGTAGCAAGGCCAGGTTTGATTCAGAAACCACTGATGTGAAGAAACAGATGCCCCAGAGAACACATTCAGATGAGATGGTTGCAGATAGTCCATGATCCAAAAGCTACATAAAAATAGTGTCAGTGTTGGGAGTCGGTGGGATTTGTGGTATAGGCTGTAGGGTCTGTGGTCATTGGTGGAAGCAGTTGGTATCCCTACTCTGGAGCAATCCGTTTTATAGTTTGATTTAAGCTGTGCTGAATTGTGCCTTCTCCGCAGATTCATAGTTGAAATCCTAACCCTCAATATCACTGTTTGAAGATAGGGCTTTTAGGAGGTAATTAAGGTTAAATGAGGTCATAAGTGTAAGGTCCTACTCCAGTAGGATTGGTGGCCTTATAAGAAAAGGAAGAGACAGATCTCTTTCTCTCCATGCCCACACACCAAAGAAAGGCCATTTGAGGACACAGCAAGAAGGCAACTGGTCTGCAAGCCAGGAGGAGAGCTCTCATGAGGAATCAAGTTGGCTGGCACCTTGACTTTGGACTTCCAGTCTCCAGAACTGTGAGAAATAAATTCCTGTTGTTTAAGCCACCCAGTCTATTGTATTTTGTCATGGCAGCATCCAAGCTTGTTTTTTTGTTTCTTTTTTTTGATCCTCCCTTATATTCTGTGAGTTACTTTTCATGTCCTTGTTGAATGCCTTCTTCTTTAACTAACTAGAAAAGATTTATGATAGATATATGTGGGTTAAATTTCTAAAAGGTCCTAGTGAGGTCTAGCATGAAATACTTTCCTGAACTATACTGGTTAATTTGCAAACTATTTCTATGAATGTTTCTTTCAAAAGAAGGAGCCGTTCTCTGCCCCCTCAAACAATATATATATTAGGATTGGGAATATGCAACAGTTTTTTTTCAATTAACTACTTTAAAAGGACATTATAAAAATTAAATTTCATATTTTCATGTGCTGTGAGTGACTTAAGTTTGAAAAATTATGTTAGAAAATTGGAAATACCCTTTGAATACTTTTTTCTTTATTTCTTACAAAAATAGTGACTTTGGCAGAGTAATTGATCTATTCCAGAGAGATTTTTAAACAATTAATCTAGATGGCTGTACTTGAGCAAGAATTTGCTCAGCCAGTTAGAATTACATATGCAGATGTGTGATTCATGGATCTGACCCTAAGATGAGATCCCCAACTGTGGCAGAAATACCAATTATGCACAGTATTTGTTTCTGATTATCAGAGGTGGGGATGTGTAGGTAATCCAGTGTCATAACTGGGGACTAAACCTTATATAATTTCATTCATTCATTTATCCTACAGATGTACATTGAGCATCTACCATGTGCAAAGTAGTGGCTTGGCACTGGAAAGCCACACCAAGCCATCAGACACCAGATATGCTTACAGAATATGAAATAGATATTTTCACCTTTCTCTAATAACAGTTATGATACACATGAGTAAAGAAACATAGTAGTTGCCATGAAACTATATAAAAAGGAAACAAATCTCAAAGCTGTGATCAGGAAATGTTTCTTGAGCTGAACTTGAGGGTGAGGATACAGCATTAATCAAAGGAAGGGAAGTATTCAAAGCAGAAGAAATATTATAAATGAAATCCCTAAAGGGGAAGAGTTATAGAGAGTTCCAGTAGCAAAGGAGGTGAATGTGATTAATACATGAGGGCAAGATGGAGAGAGGTGTGGTTGATGGCCTAAAGTCCACTGAAATGATCCTGGGCAACATATTCTGTGTCCATACAGACAGAAGAGATCAGAAGATGGGCATCTAGGATACCAAGATCACAACTCTGAGTACTCTCCCTGCTTTTGTTCTATTTTAAGAACATATTCATAATCCAAATGTGCTAAGATACAGTTGATTCTCATTATGCCAGTTAGTTAGTTATGTTCTATGAAATTGACATGGACACTGAAGTATTGATTACTGAGCTTCCGCTCCTAAGAGAAATACAGGGTTAGGTTCCTACGAGCCGCTGGTCACAGTTTCATCAATCGATCAATACATAACTTTGTTTTATGTGCATTTCTGTTTAAAGACACCTTATTTAATATGTATCATTGATTCATTAACATGGAACTCATGACAAACAGCATTATAACTCATGCCTGAAAGAAAAATATATAACATATATATTTTCTCTGTAAGGCACATCACAGTCTTCTTGTGCTTAAGAACACTAGCCAGCACTTCAGCACTATGCTTGAAGGCCATTTCAAACAGCAAAGTCACTAATAAGAAGTACAAAAGTGTGGAAAATGTGGCACTGAATAGGGAGACACGTTTATAGTATGAGAGCTGGAAAAAGATGGCAGAGTGTCACCTTCTTTGACCTCAGCTGGGAACATGTGTAGCTGCTGGTTCCAGTTTGTCCCCAGTCTGCACATCTCTGTGGATGACAGTGAAAGCACTGCGAGTATTGATTTGGGGGTTACGAATACATTTTAGTGAGTACACAGGTTCAAAAATATGGAACCCAAGGATAATGAGGATTGACCGTACCTATAGACTTTCTGTGATAGAATTACTGTTTCTTGTGCTGTATGAAAAGATTTGGAGTTACCCAACATTTGTATTATAATTGTTTTATCTGTTGTTTTTAAGAATGCAATAAGCCTGCACAATCACAAAGCTAATTTACATTAATGTTTATGATTACAGTGATGCATATTGATTATCACCCTCAATTTTACTGAAGTTCTTACTAGAGGAATATAAATTTCTCAAGCTATTAAAGTAATAATAATTACACTTAGAATCGTTCTGGTCACTAGGGGGGCATTAAGTGGAAAGCTTTGGGCAGCTTCTGTGGGAGCTTTGATAGATTTTGGAAGCAGTGCTCTCTAGCCTTACACTGTTCTCCTTAGGATGTGCTCTGCACTCCCTAGGAATGTTTGATGGTTATAGCATGTTTTTGATTCATGCCATTCTTCTTTGGCCTCACCTCCCATACAATCAGTGACTGGATTAAAGATTCATCTGAAGGACTAAATGGAAGGAACCTATATATTTCCTCAGCACCCCAGTAATGAGTGTGCATTTCTGGAAAGCTGAATAGGAATAAACCCAGGAAATAGAACTTTGATCTACTTTGGATTCATCTGTTCTCTTCAGATGATGAGTGAAAAGGATCTGTGAAAAAGAACATGAGTGAAATCCAGATAATGAAAGGAGAAACATTATGTGTGTGTTAGTGATTTGGAGTTTCTTTTAATTTTTCCAGACTTCTACCAGGTGACACAATGTTCAGGTCCATGACTTATGTTGATGAAGAAGAATCGTCTAGAGACCAAAAACATTTAGAGCAACGTTTCAGTCCTATTAATTAGGAGGAAAAAAAAAATCAGAGTAAGGTAAAAGTATTTGAGATTTTATCTCATTGGTTGTAAGCTGTTATGATATTAGTGGAAAGATGCAATGGTACGTGCTGTGGAAATGACAGTTGTGAAATCCATGTGGCAGAAATAACAGACAGTTGCTTATCTGACTTCTGGGCTAAAGAAACTGTTTTTGAAACAGAGTTCTTTCTCAATGTTGCAGATTTCTGTCATCTTCCAGAGTGGACATAGATCTAGAGATTGAGAAACTTTTTAAAGTTTCTCAATTTCTTTGTCCCTTGTTGTCTGGAACAAACTTTTCTTTGTCCCTTGTTGTCTGGGACAAACAGACAACAAGGGACATGTGGGATGCGTGAGGCGCCAAGTCCATCACAATTGCAGAGAAGTTGTTGTGTGCCATCATCTTTTGCTGTAAATGGCTGCATATTGTCTGAACAGATTTTAACACACTAGACACACAAAGTGAGCACCATACTTGGTAACATAATGCGGCCAGAGAAAATTCAAAACAGAGAAGCTAAAAGGATGAGAAACACATATTTGTGAGTCTGTATTTGTTTTTGAAACAGAGAATACCTCTTCTATCAAGACTGACAAATCAGATTTTGTCTTAATAGGGTGGAAATACCAAGTCTAAAAAGGGAGATAATAAAACAATATGAAGTCCTGAAGGGTATGGATTATGTGAATAGTTGTAACTAAATTCCACAATATTGGAATTGCGGTGCGAGAGAAGGAAATGTAGAGCCCAAGACAGCCTGAAAAAGGGAAATTTTATAATATGACAATGATAAGCCAATAGAATTTATGATCCCAATAAAAAAATGAATTAGACCAAAATTTTAACAGAATCAAACTTTAGATAAATGCATGAATGGTAGATCTAGATATAAATGAAAACAAAGGTATTTAACATATATTCCTTATCAATTCACCCATATTGGGGTTGTTGAATTGTGAATTTACTGGGAATAAGATAGCATGTTAATCTTTCAAGAAAACGGGACTCATACCTTGGTCTCCCTGACTTTCATGCTCATATTTCTGTTCCCTTTTCTGTTTTAGTGATATGAGAACCTTATCCTTTTCTTTCCTGCTCTCCAGGTTGGGGTAATGTGCATCAGCCATATATTCCATCAAATCCATTATGGCATCACTGTCAAAAGAATACAAAATTGGAAGGAGAGTAGATTTGTCCTAGTTTGGAATTTTCTTACTTTATTGTTATTTGTATATTTATAGCTGACTAAAATTTCTTACTACGTCACTTTTTTTTTCTTGTAACACACGTTCATGAATTTGGCCTATGTTTTCTTGAAATAGAATATGGTCAGACTTGTGAAGGCATAATTAGTTCTCATGCCAATAGAAATATATCTTTCTATTATTGAAAAGGACCAGTCATGGTAGTATGAACTTCCTATGTCACTAAAAAACCATAGAGAGAAAAGTATAACTTTGAAGTCAGATAGGCCTAGGAATGTCCTGTTTCTAATACCTCCTGAAGCGTGTTATCTATCCCCTCAAAGCTTTAGTACTTTCTCTAGAAAATGGGAGGACGTTATGGATTCCAACCTGGACACTTTGTTGTAATAGAAAATATAGTGCTGGAAGTAGTAGATATCATCATCATCATGATCACCATCATCATTCAGTCCCTCTCCAGTGAGAACCTAACTCCGATGTTCACATCCTTAAACTTGCCATTACCAGTAACTTTTAAACCCTTCATAATCTCAATTTTCTTGTATTTTACTCTCCAACACTAGGTTCTATCTCTCAGCCCACTTCCTCTAGTACCCCAACTCTAGTAATCCTTCAGCCCACTGGTACTATCCATCTATGTATTGATACTGCCACACTTATCAGTGCTCCCCTCATGCCATCTTTACCCTCCTTACTTAGCTAAATAGCAGATTCAATGATTATCACTTCTTTGCATACATTCTCAACTTGTTTACCCACCTACCCATTTTCCTGCATGCCTTGATGAAACCAGAATTGGTTAAAGCTAGCTCTTCACCTGCTCAGTGCCTGCATCTTCACAGCTCAATGTAACTGAGGAAAAACATGCTGCAGGATGCACTGGTCTCTTAATTGATGATCGGTAATCTCAAGAAGGCCCTTCAGCTGCCTGGTAACCATACTCTATTTTCTGTTGCTCTAACCCACCCTCTCTCCCATTCCATGAGATGATTATTTCTCACTAACTTCTCATTCTTCAAGTCCACTATCATCTCCTCCTTTATTCTTTTCTTTTAAACTTTTTTATTGAAGTATAGTTGATTTACAATGTCGTGTTAGTTTCAGGTGTACAGCAAAGCGATTCAGTTATACATACATACATGTCTATTTTTTCAAATTCTTTTCCCTTATAGGTTAGTACAAAATATTCAGTATAGTTCCTGGTGCTATACAGTAGCTCCTTGTTGATTATCTATTTTATATATTGTAATGTGTATATGTTAATCCCAAACTCCTAATTTATCCCTTCCCCCTCCTCCTTCATTCTTTATCCCAAGTGATAACTTTGATTCTTACTTCATTCAGAAAGTTGAAGTAATCAGAAGAACTGTCACATGCTTTACACCACATTTTCCCACCTGTGTACCTCTGAGCCTGTATACTTTACCTTCTCACCTGTACTGTCTGCATCCCAACTAAGGCCAACCCCTTTACTCATGTGCTTCACCTTTTATCTCTCACCTGTTCATCACTACAGATGAAATTCTTTCTTCTCCCGCCTTCATTAACAATAGTGTCTTTACAAGAGGATCATTCCCATAGCACATAAACATGATATTTCATCTTCCAACTTGGGAAAAAAATGAAACAAGACAAATGAAAAACATTCTCTAGACCCATATTTTCTGTCAACCACACTCTATTTATTTCCTTCTCTTTAAGCAAAACTTCTTTAAAATGTTGCTGTGTTTAGTATCTCTAGTTTCTCTCTTCCCCATCTCTTTGCCCCCATTCTAATCAGATTCTTGTCCCCACCACTCATCTGAAATTGCTGTTTTCGAGATCAATCGTGACTTCCATGTTATCAGTTTAGTGGTCATTTCTCAGTCCTCATTATACTGGACCTTTCAGCAGCATTTGATATAGTAGTGATTGTTCTCTTTTATTAAAATTTCTTAATTTTACTTGTAAAAGACCACCCTTGTGTTTTTTCTTTTGATGCCATTAGCCACAAATGGCATCTCGGTATTTATTTCTTGTATGTATTTCCTTAAACTCTCAACATTGGAAAGGTCAGCTCCTGTATCTTTTCTTTTTCCACATGTACTTGCTGTGTAGGTGACTCACACTTTCTCATGACTTGAGCTATTATTTATAAATTGATGCCCCCCAAATCTCCCAAATTTATGTCTCCAGTCCCAGTCTCTCCTGAACTTTAGACCTATGTGTGAAGCATCTCTTCAACAGTTCCGCTCAAAAGCCTCATAGGCATTCTCACTTAAGCTATCTAAAATTGATCTCCTGAAATTCTTCCCCAAACCTGTTGATGAGGCCAGAAAGATTGGAGCCATCCTTGATTTCTCTGTTTATTTATTTTTTTCTTAATCCCACTTAGCCCATCTTTTGGTTCTACCTTCTAAACAAATCCAACATTTGATCACCTCTCACTGCCTCTGCTGCCATTACCTGGTCCAAGGCATGATTATTTGTGGTCCAGATTATTATTGTAGCCTATGATTTGGTGTCCCTGTTTCTGAATATAGCTGCCAGTGAAATTCTGTTGGAACCTAAGTCCGATCTTGTCCCTCCTCTCTGCAGACCTACCCTAAGCTTCCAAAGCTTCCCATCTCACTCTGGATATGACGTCTCCTTCGTTACTTGCCTGACCTCATCATTCTCCCTTTTGCTCACTCTGCTCAGCTACACTGATCCACCTGCTGTTCCTAAGATATGCCAGCCTCATGGGGACATGCTTTCACCTCCGGGATTTGTACCTATTCTTCCCTTTACCTGGAATTGCATTCCCTTGATGAATATCATTTATAGTATGGCTACCCCCATGCCTCCACTTCTTTCAGGTCTTGACTCAAAATTCACCTTCCCAGAGAGGCCGTCTAGAGCTATCCTATCTAAAATTTCAACATCACATCCACACAGTTCTGTCCTCTGTCCTTGCATTATTTTTCCCCTCTGTAGCACTTGTCACAATTAGTTTTTTTATTAGAAAGCTTTCTGTGATGATACAAATGTCCTTTAAATCTGATTGTCCAATGTATGTTATCTATTAGCCACATGTGGCTACTGAACACTTGGTATGAAGTTAGTTTGAGAAAGGAACTGAATTTTTATTGTATTGTATTTTAATTAATTTAAATTTAAAAAGCCTCAGTTGGCTAATGGCTATCCTGTTGGACAGTGCATGTTTAAAAGATAAACTTTCACCCCCCCCTCCACTGGAATATCCTCATGAGAGCAGGGATTATTTTCCCTCTTTTGTTCACTGTTATATCCCCAGTGGGTAGATATGCCCTAGAACGTAGTAGTTTCAAGCAACTTGAAACTCCTTTGGGAAAGGTCTTTGGAATATAATGAATAGCTATTTTCAATTGGTCAAACTGTGTTTTTTAATCAATATTTTTAACTGTTTTGAAAACAGAATATTTAAAGTTTTTAGGTATATATTGATAGACATACTAAGTATATGGCTTTTTTTTAACATCTTTATTGGAGTATAATTGCTTTACAATGGTGTATTCGTTTCTGCTTTATAACAAAGTGAATCAGCTATACATATACATATATCCCCATATTTCCTCCCTCTTGCGTCTCCCTCCCACCATACTACCAAATGTAAGTATATGTCTTTTAAGTAGATGTTCCAGTTTAAAAGATAGGAAAGAAAAGGTAGAGAAAAAAAGCAAGAGAGGGAAAGATACTGATTTCAGAAATTATGTTTCTTCTCACTAATCTCACTGCCTTTTAAGTAGCTTGATATCAAATTATATGGTCTAAAATCTTATGGGCCAATTTCTGATCCACTAGATTTTAATGACTCTGTTAATAGTGAGCAAGTTAGTAAATAATATTGAAAATTAAAAGGGTACTGAACTGGGCACCAGGAAACCTGACCTCTAGTCTTGGATCCTCCATCTTCAGGCTCTCAGCGTAGCTGGCTGTGATGGTACAGGTTGTGCTCTGCTCCACTTATCCTAAGACCTAGTACCCTCAATTCAACTCCTCCCCAAACTCACCACTCAGTAATCATTACTTACATTTCTGAAAAAAAAAAAAAAATGTGGGAACTTTGTATGATACAATATTTGGAAATAAGATTGTCCAGAGATTTATATTTTATGGCCAATGCATAAATGGATCAGAATAGAGATATGCAAAGTCACCTTAAATAATAAGAAAGAACCTCTAGGCTGTAGTAGTAATCATACTAAATCCTTTTATTCATCTAAATAAGAATGATACTCAAAAGGAGTGGTCATGAGGCAAAACTTGTCTAGTATCTATCCAAACACTGTCCAGTGGTGAAGGGACTTTAGCCAACTGATACTGAGTATTACACTTCTGTTAGCAAGATTATTGAAAATGTGAGGTGGATATAAATGTTGTATTGAGAAGGAATATGAGTGCGTGTTTAGGTAGAGTCTGGTGTTTAGACATGGAAAGGTGAGTTAATCCCTGTGATGACTTCTCCGGTCTCCATAGGCTGACTGTGGAGAGGTGGGTGCTCGAAGAGGGAGGACGGGTGCTTTGAGGACAGAGGGAGTGGTGTGTGAAATCCCAGAGAGTGGCAAAGCTGGATTATTAGAAAAGTATGTAGCAGCACTGGGACACTGTTGAGATTCCATTTGCAGTTTGAGATCATGAAATTTAAAGGCACCAGTCAGGACAGTTTTATGATTTTTCTACACCAATTTTCAGGTCTTTAGTGTAAGTGTGGGAAGGGGAACCTGCCGGGAACCTGCCTGAGTTCATGCTGAGTTAGGTATTTTCCAGATAAACATTATGGAGGAAGGAGTAAATGAGTCAAGGATGCTTTTGAAGGAGTTGTTATAAGCATTAACCATCCAGTTTAAAATCTACAAGGGAAAGAAGTGTAGGAGAACTTGATAAATGTTGGAGGTTGGAGGGGGAAGCAATAGCATCTACGGATTGGAAACCTTGATGAGACTGAGAAATTGTTAATAGTAAGAGCAAGTGAAATGAAAGGTTCAAGTTGGTGAGGGGGATGTTTACACTTGAATTGTGGGGGGAAGGTAGTGCCATATTGGTTGATGACAAATTCCAACTTATGACCATTCAGTGCATCATTGAGGTAGAATTCGACAAAAAAAGAGAAAGAAAGTGAAAAGGTCAGGGGAAATAAAAAGGTCAAGAAACTACAAAGCTACATGTATATTGATGTTCCTAAGAAAGATGATCGGCAGTGAAGTAGAGATAGACTCTTTGCCAGGAGCCAGCCATGAAAGTGAGTGGGTGAGACCCAGGTGACAACAGACAATAGCAAAAAGGAGGTTGGAGAAGTTGCCATAACTGGATGGAAATAGCTTCAAAGAAGCACAGATTTATAAAAGCTGGATAGGGAGTTTAGAGGTTGATAGAAAACAGGGAGAACATATATGCAGCCTCCTGGCCCTGAGTACTTCCGTGGGAGATAAAACGTTTTGTAATTGAAAGGGCATCAAGGGAAGTAGTTTTATAATGGAACAGCCATGACACTCGAAAAAGCCAAAACAACAAAAAACAAACAAAAAATGGGAGTTCCATAGTGCACAGGAGAAAGGTAGAAAATAGAGTATCAGGTGATAGATTTGACAGAACGGCAGGGCTATGAAAGATCACTTCTAAGGTGATTAGAATGAACAAGGATTTGATGCAAATTGGACTAGGACCAGATAGAAGAGTGCAGGCACTCACTCAATTCTAGTTCTCTGTTCCTAAATATTTTGTTTTGTGACATGGAGGCATCCACTGCATATTCTCCTCTTTGCTACACACAGGGTATATCCCTGATGGCTGTGTTAATGGCTGGCAGCATTTAACAGTCTGTCAATAAATGATGATGGCTTGAACTAGCATGGCAAATAGTCAAAATGAGTTTGCCCAGAGGTGATGAATATGCTCTTAGATTACTGACAAAAATAGAATTTGAGTTTATAAGACTCAGAACCTATCCTCAAACAATGTTCTAGATTATGACAGCCACGCTGTGAGACCTATGGGATGATATTCAGCCATATTTTCCCCTGAAGGGACCCACACTTCTATATATTGTGGTGTACTTTTCTTTTTCTATTACACAAGAAAGTAGAAACCTAGAAATTTTGAAAATTTAGCAACTTCTGAAATAAGGAAATATCAAATAGGTACATGCCCTACCTAGATATTTGTCTGAGATTGTTTTTCCAGGTTGTCTAAACTTTTACCTTATAATTCATTTTTGTAAATTAAAAATTATGAAGTACTTTTCCACTTCACATTGTTAGTAGTGCCATTAAGTTGGGTGAAAGTCATGCCCCATATGTATCATCAGTGGATACTTAACACATTCTCATTAATCATGCCTGTGCGTGGTTTGGATAATTAAGTTCATAATTATCCAATTTTCCCCTTAAAGTCATTTTTTCTTAATTTTGAGCTTAATATTAAAAGCTACACAATTTTAGAAAACCCATAGGAGGTGAGGGTATCTATTGGTATTATAACCAATAATAATAGTTGATTACCAGGCAGGTCAAGTGGGTATTTCCTTTCCTTTTCTCATCGTCTCTTTCTGACTTCTTTGTGTAAGTCTTCTGTGACAAAAAAAGAAAAATTATTGTCTGGAAAAATGGTGTCTTCACTCTCTCTGTGTCTCTTTTGTCTCTTTTTATTAAATGTCATTTTCTAATTCCCATATCATTATTAATTCAACATTTTCATTCTTTTCATTTGATTATAATTTTATAGCCTTAATTCTTTAATTATCTGTGAAAACTAAAGCTTTTATGACTCACCTTTCTCTACAGGAAGCCCAACTTTTTTTTTCATCCTAGTAAAGTTGAAGAGTTTTATAGTTAGAAGGTTTTATTAATCAGATGCCTTTATGGTTTTTAAAGTGGTCATGTAACAAAGGGATGAATCCTCACCTTGTAAACAGATTTGTTTCATTAATTTTTCACTTAGACCAAGTTGTTATTCATCACTTAAACTCAGCCAGATCAAAGCAGGCATCTGAAAACAGAATGATAGTTCAGGAGAAGCTAAACACAGCTTTCAAATAGCACGATAAGGCTTGCTGACACCGTAACTGAATTTGACACCTGGGTAGTGCTATCCAGTTGTCTGCTTCTGTGAGAAAAGTTAAAAATAGATCTGGAAAGAGATTCATTCTTTAAAATTATTGATAATTATTGAGAATCTACTTTTGTTGTAGTTGGTGGCCTGCAAGCTTTCACATTTGCAAAGAAACTCTGCAGTGTCTACACAGAGGTCAGTTGTGACCCAACTACTTGTGGGAATCTAGATTAATTTTCAGGAGAGAGGTTCTCAACCGTTAGCTCCACATCTACCAGGAATGATTGAAGGCTTACCCTGTAGGTATCCACATCACTTATTGTTACCACATTTCCTTATTGTAGTCAGTGCTCTTTGGGATCCTAATACAAAAGGAAAAAATCCTGCGACACTTACTTAGGTACATCTCTGTGAGCACCATCTACCAAAAAGAACTCAATCTGTTAGTCCCATCCACATAAATATTCTTAAATCTGCTCTAAAACCCTGGGCTCTCTAAAATTAGAAATAACCAGGAAACACAGCTCCTAAAATGATAAACTGCTGGAGTTTCCAAAATTTTTCTCTATTTCCTATGCTAGTATATAAATACATTTTAAGTGTGAGAATTAGGTGAGTATATATTAGACTCACTGTTATGTAGTTGCAACTGAGTAAAATATTGGTAAAGCAAAAAGCAGTATTATTAAATAAACCAAGGAAGTCACCAAAAAACACAGAGAATGACTTAGCTAAGGAGCACTAGGTTGATGACCATATTTCAGACAACGTTTTGCCTGAGTATCTGGACCAAGTCCATATATTTTACTTTTTCTTTTCCTAATTTATTAAGAGATATATTCAGATTCCAGGTGGCATATTTATGCTCAGAAACTCTCTCTTGAACTACATGCTTCTCAGAATGGAACGGTTTAGTACTTTTCTATTCCACCAAAATATGATTCTTAAAAGAGCTAAGGAACATTCAGACTCTGAAGTCTCTTCACCACCTATGCTATCTACAACAGTGTTTATCCATCCAGCCTTCCTACATAGAGCCCAAGACCCATAGAGAGCTTTTTTTATAGGTCATAAACAAAAGGGGAGGAAAATCTATCACTTGTAATCTAAAGCAAATAAGTTGATTAAATTTCTGCTGGACAGGTTCTAAATATCTTTAAGCCAAGTGTCTTTTCTTATTTTGTTTTGTTTTGTTTGGTGTGATGGAGGGGCCGATCTAATTCCTTTTATAGAATAAACAGTTAATAATGCATACTACAAGTTAAATGCAAAATATTCAAGCTCAAACATGTTTAGATATTTTATTCTTATATATGTTCAAAACTGAGTCAAAGAAGAAGCTACCCTTAAGACTTTTTCAGAAATCCTTAAATTAAGTGACAAAAAGCAGTGATATTTTATATTTGTGTAGCATTTAAAATTTTTTAACATTCTTTAATATGCATTACCTCATTTGAATTTTGAACAACTTTTGAGTTTGGGGAAGGATATGATCATCATTTTCTAGGTTACAGAACTGAAGTTTAAAAGGTTAAATGACTGGCATAAGATCACAGGACTAGTTGTAGGAAAGCAAGCCTCATAGCCCCAAGCTCGGTGCTTTGAAGTCTTTGGCAGCAGGATAAGAATCCCAGATATGTCTCATCAACTTTTATCTCTACTTTTTCCAATCCTTGAGTTCATTGGCTGTCTAAGCACTTTAGACTTAAAATAAAAAGACCACATTCTAGTCTTTACTATTGGTTAGCCATGTGACCCTCATGCAAGGCACCTAAACTCTGAGCCTGACCTATTCATCTCTACTGTGGTTAGAATGCAGTTCCTGGCTCTTTACACAGAGATCATGTGACGCACACCCAACCCAGACAGTGCTCTGAAAATGACTGGGTGCTGCTCTTCTAAAATATAAATAAATACCATTTCCTAGTACTGTACATTTCAGCTTAAGGTAAAAGTCATAAGGTCAAACCTCAACTCCACCTTTGGGAGCTGTGATTCCAGACAAGTCCTTGAGCCAATGTGAGAATCTGTTTTTTTCCACTGTAAAATAATGATTTTTCAAGTGATATTTATTTATTTTTAATTTTCTTCCAGTTTTATTGAGATATAACTGACATACAGCACTGTATATGTTTAAGGTGTACAACATAATGATTTGACTGACACACCTCATGAAATGATACCACAGTAAGTTTGGTGAACATCCATTATCTCATATAGATACAAAATAAAAGAAAAAGAAAAACAAATTTTTTTTCCTTGTGATGAGAACTCTTGGGATTTATTCTCAACAACTTTCATCTATAACATACAGCAATGTTAATTACATTGATCATGTTGTACATTACATTCCTAGTATTTATTTATCTTATAACTAGAAGTTTGTATTTTTTGACTGCCTTCATCCAATTTTCAGTGATATTTATTCATTACAGATTGTTGTGAGAAGTCAAATGGAATAAACAAAAGAGTGAAGGTCTTCATACACTGAAAAGGTGCTGCCATGCAAATATACATATATTGGAGAAAGGCCTCATTAGCGTGTAGTATACTTTAAAATGTTATGTTTTTGAGTCCGTATGTCAGAAATGTAATGGTTCTTGAATCTTTATGGGTTCTAAAGGAAATAAGCCAAAGCAGGTACATGAAAGGGTGGAGGAGGACCGTCTATGACTAAAGTATAATGTGTGACTTTTAACTGGCTTGTCTTCATACCTTTGCCCTTCTCAGGGAGTTTCAACCTCCTCCTTCCTTTATTTCTTAATTTTCTCAAATACCCAAGGTTCTTATTTTTCTGCTGCTTTATAAGGGACTTCATGAAAGTTGAACTGACATTCCATACTGACCCCTCCCTTTATGATTCATCACCGTTCACTCCGTTAAAGTGACTGAGTGCTTAAGTGAGAGTCAGTTACCCTCCTAGACTGGTTAGCTCTAGGCCTTCTTACCCACTCTTGCCAGCATCTATCTTGCAAAAGAGAGGGTGTTAGATGAAGAGCTAATTTCTGTAAGAGTTGACATAAGAGATCACTCTTTTTAAAATTTATTTATTTTATTTATTTATTTTTGGCTGTGTTGGGTCTTTGTTGCTGTGCGTGGGCTGTCTGTCTCTAGTTGTGGCGAGCGGGGGATACTCTTCGTTGCAGAGCCGGTCTCTAGGAGCCCGAACTTCAGTAGTTGTGGCACATGGCATGTGGGATCTTCCCAGACCAGGGATCGAACCCATGTCCCCTGCATTGGCAGGAGGATTCTTAACCACTGCGCCACCAGGGAAATCCCAGAGATCACTTTTTAAATGTCTTGGTTGAAGAAGTATGCAGTTTATTCTCACTAGTATGTGACAGATATCCCTGAGGTTGGCCACACTAGGGAGACAAAAGAAGGGATCTAGGAGGTGAACAAACATATTTAAATGGTAATTTTACACCTAATGTGCAAATGCTGCCAGTTGTCTCAATTCAAAGCTGACTTTCTGGCTATAGAGGGAATTCACACAGTAATCTGAGAAATTCAGGTTAGAATCACAGATATTCCTAAAATTTCCTTAAGATTATAATTGGTGATGTGGATTTGGAGACTTTGACGGTTTAGATTATTGTAATTTTTTATTTATGTAATTAGATACTGTTCAAAAGTTATATTTGAAAGAAAAATTATGAAAAGATTAAGAAGAGTTGTTTCATGAGATTTACAACCATATATGTTTTTTAAATCCTCATATATTGCTATAAATTCATACATTCGTGCATTACTCTCTAGTTTCTTAAAATTCAGCTGGAAGTTTCCTTTTCTATGACACCAAAAATAAAGCCCAATACATTTCCTGTATAATTAAATCATCTTGAAAAGAGTTTAAAACATGATATAAAAGTGAAAGCAAAATTGTCTTTTATAGCTCATGAATATATTTTGAATGGTCTCTGTGTGCTTGTGATCTAGGTGGCAAACAGCTAACGTGTAAGTAGTATACCACTGTGAGGTTCCTGAAAAGTCATTTTGATTTGAGACATATTTAATTTCTACCTCAGAAACATAGTTTTTCTAATGGAAGAAATGCTTTTGCCACTAGGAAACCTAAATAATATTCTCATCACAAGCATAACATGCTATATATCCTTCATGAAGTCGGTGTATTTCATTGGATCATTTTAATGTGCTTTGGCTGAAGAATATCAATTTCATTCTTCAGATGAAAGGAGTTTCCAGTAATGCCTGATGTCTAAGCATCATTTGTAATACAAATGATGGGGAGCCTGTGGCTTAATGGCCACTAATTTATTTTGAATTTATGATGCATTGCGGCCATTAGAAGTAAGCTGCTTTACATCAGCTCATGGGGAATAAGAGTTCTCTTTACGGTGGGTTTTATTTCTTGATGCCACACAGGAAAATATGCCGTTTTAAAATGAGAAAAAAAAAAAGGAACAAGTCTGCAATAAAGTGAGATAAAGTCAGAAGTCTACCGATTCCATGTAACCATTCTCATATATCATGCACATCACTGTGCCTTATCATAGGTAACCATGAGGGTATTTTTAAATGAAATACTGTGTGGCCCTCTGGTTTTGCATTATATTCAAACATAAATTTAACATGCAATTTCCACTGGCTCTTTTAAATGCTGTTTCTTAATATATATTTATCATGGACTATTTCAGAGTAAGTAAAATATAAATTTTATGTAATGGAGGTTACCATATATTTAAATACACACCAATATTAGACTAAAATTAAACTCTCAAGTAACACTTATCAAGTATAAACTCTCAAGTAACACGTATCAAGTATACTATTCTATGATTGGTACCACAGGAAAAGAGAGAAGCAGAATGCATTCATTTGTCCTTCAAGGAGATTACCATCTACTTGAGATAACAAGATTTGGGTAGGAAAGTATATTTTAAGGCATGGTTTTAATAAGAACTCAAGGCAAGAGGTGGTGAGATTTATTCCCACATTTGACAATAGATGGCGTCAGTGGTTGGAAACAGGAGAGCAAGGCTCCAAGGACGGACCCTCATAGACATGGTGGAGCTTGAGTCTTAAAGGAAGAGCAAAACATGAGTAGAAGCTTGAGTAGAGAGCAAAGGATAAGAGGAAGATAATAGATCATGAAAGAATGTAAAAAGCAAAGTGGAAAACTATGAAGTTGAAGACAGGTAACATGATGAATGGGCCATATCTCATTTTTAGGTATTTAGTCTTTATTCTGAAGCTGATAGACAACAGTTTTAAGAAGAAAAACCATGATCAATAATAAGCTTTTTGAAAGATCACTCTGGTCATCTATTTGTGTCTTGTAATAGGCAGTGCAGACTTCAAGTAAGAAAACAGAACAAGGATGGAAGAAGAAAATGGTTTCAAAGTATATTTAGGAACTAGAATTGGCAGTACTTTGTAATTAATTTGATGTCAGATATGAAACACAAGGAGTAATTTAGGATGATGTCTAGCTTTTTGGCTTGATTGAATGGACAGTGATGTCACTAAATATAATCAGAAATACAGGAACCAAGAAAATTTTATTTTAGAGGCTTGAATGAAGCTATATTTGTGACTCAACTAATTTTGAGGTGTCAGTGATATACACAGCAGAAATGCTAGAAAGGGCTTGCTGTCCTGTTCTGTAATCATTAAAGAGCTCTAGTTTGGAATTTTGGATTTGGAGCCTCTATAGTAAAGTCTAAAGAAAGAGAGTAAAATAAAAAGATGGTTTTCACATTTAATGTTAAGCCGAGCAAAAGCAGACTGTAAGTTAATGTATCATTACTATTGTTATCTTTGTCAAGAGAATCCTTAAGAGTATCCCAGTTTAGTTCTAGCCATACCGGTATTCCTCAGAGGCTCTACACCCCTGCACTTGAATCTAGCAGGAAATTATTTCAGTTTTCCTTCAAAGAATATTGACAAAGTAGACGCCAGAATAATTAGGGATTTCATGGATGAAGACGTCCTTGCAATGATCTTTTTCCCCAAAGTCAGGCGAGCAATATTTAGTGTTCTTTGTGTTTAAAATGAATGACAGTTCACTACTAAGAAATATACATACATTCATATAGTTACATAGTAATATGAAAGAAAGGCTCTAAAAATTAAGTTACCATTTAAGCAGAAATTACTACAACTATTAAACTATCTTATAATAAAGTCATTGTTGTGCTACATATTTGAATAAATCAATTATTAATTACAGCTGACCCTTGAACACAGGTTTAGGGGCACCGACCCCTTGCATGGTCTAAAATTCAGACTTCCCTAAAACTTAACTACTAATAGCCTGCTGTTGACTTACTGATGACATAAACAGTTGATAACCCATATTTTGTATGTTATATGTATTATATACTGTATTTTTATAATAAAGTAAGCTAGAGAAAAGAAAGCATTAAGAAAGTCATAAGATATATACACTACCAAACGTAAAATAGATAGCTAGTGGGAAGCAGCCGCATAGCACAGGGAGATCAGCTCGGTGGTTTGTGACCACCTAGAGCGGTGGGATAGGGAGGGTGGGAGGGAGGGAGACACAAGAGGGAAGAGATATGGGAACATATGTATATGTATAACTGATTCACTTTGTTATGAAGCAGAAACTAACACACCATTGTAAAGCAATTATACTCCAATAAAGATGTTAAAAAAAAAAAGTCATAAGAAAGAAAATACCTTTATAGTACTGACTGTATATATCGATACTGTAAGTTTACATCATTTGTTTACAAGATGAATCATCTGTCAGTACCTCCATCAACATTTGTCTTACACTATACAAAACACTGTAGATGTTATATGTATTACTAACAGTAGATATCAAAAATGAAAAGATATTGTGAAAAAGAAATTCATATTTATTTACAAGTATATTCATGCATTGATAATGAAGAAGCAGCAGTATGATTGCTTTATGGTAGCCTAGTGTAATTGATATGATTGCTTCACCATAGCCTAACCTATACACAACTGAATGTGTATTATAAAATTTTTATGGCTATGTTGTTGTGATCATATTTATAATACAGTATTGGAAACATTGTTACATTTTTTAAAAAACCACTTACCTGTGATGATAGGCTGATATGCAGGCATACTGTACAATAATGTAATTCTTTGAAAGCCAAGTCATAAAACAGTAGGAAAATAACATATTATTAATTTTATATTAAATATTACTCACCTTATGCCTATATAAGAATAAACCAGTATCTACATATAGTTTAGGCATTCATGACATACGTTTTTCTTAATTTTTTGATATTTCTAGGCTATATGGTTCATCTGCAAGTTTTTTCAAATCGTCCCAAATCTCCAAAAATTTTTTCAATATATTTATTGAAAATAATCCACATATAAGTAGACCTGCACAATTCAAACCTCTTTTGTTCAAGCCAGTTCTATCAGCTAGAGACATATAACAATGAAATTATCATTTAATACAAGGATTCAAAGTATATATATCTCTATGGAAAAATAATACAATATATTTATAATGTTTTTCTAATTGTTTTCTAACTCAGTGTTCTAATGAGTTAAAACACTAGACTGTATCTTCCTATTCCCTGATCCCCACCACATACCTAGATCTTGTGATCTTACCCCCTTCTGTCTGGCTGAATGGCACAAATCCAGTAAGAAAAGAGGAACATAGACGTAAAACATCATGAGTAAGAGGATGCAAGGTGCCTAGTTCACATTTTTTAAAGCAGATGATATCACCAAATAGGTTCAATCCATTCTCAGACTCTAACCAATCAGGTTAGTAATTCCTTCTCTCTAGGTCTGGCGTAGGAAAAGTGTAGATGGAGCTGTATAACTGAAAAGGGTGTAAGCAGAGGTGATCTTTGTGTAGGAAGGGGAAATAGAACTTATTTCTTTAACAACTGCAAAACTCTTTCCTATTCATTACCTCATTTGATTCTCCAAAGATCCTGTGAAGTAGTCTATAGACCATAGACCGTAGAATGAACACTGAATTTCAAAGGCGCTGTAATTACCCTGTCACTAACTTACAAAGTTGATCTGAGATTTGATAAAGATTTCCTGATTTTTTTTAAAGCATTATATCGGAGTGATTGTGCTGTGTGCTATATTAATATACAGACTTCACTTTCCATCAGATACAGCATATCCATAAGTGTGTACCTTACAGTTAACTGATTTGGGGGCATCTATGTCTGAAAAATAAACACGTCTTCATTTGTTAGACTGCTTTAAAATAACATATTATTTTATGAGTATTTTGGGGTCTTGTTGCTATTTTTAAGGCTGTCAAATTTATTATGTAATTTGATATAAAAATATTCTTGGGTTAATGACCAGATATTTTCATGACTCTTTTGGATGGATATTTTTCTATTTAAGGAATGACTTCTCTATTTTCTAAAAGTAGATATATTTTAATCCATTGTGTGATAATTACTGGCTATGAATATAATGACAAGCATGTAACTTGGAACTTTTATCCTTATTCAGAATGGTAAAACTAAGCAAACATCCTATCATAGTATTCATGATAAAGTGTAAAGAAGTATCTAGTACAGTACCTAAATTAAAATCTGTCTATCCATCTACCTACCTATCTGTAGAGTTCCACTTTTCATATGTGATTACATTCTTAGAAACATTAAAATAGTACCCTATTTTCTTATTCACCGAGTAAAATTCACTTCATATGTATGGGCTTTTTTCTTAATACCTTTTGGCCATAATTAGGGAATTATTAAATTATAAATTTCACTTATGTTCCATTGTTCCTGCACAAGTTATTAGACAAAGGAAAAAAATATCCAGACTCCAAAAAAGGGATACAGTTTTTTTTAAATAAATAGAAACCAACATCTCTCTAGAGACCTATGGATTTAAGACTCAACAAGAAATATTTTATTGGATAACTTTGGAATAAATTCAGAGGAAAACATATTATTCAGTATGCTTTGATGTTCTGCCTCTGAGTGATAGAACAATGGTCTGTTTAGGGGTGAATTATGCAAACATTGAAAGCTGTGTCTTTGCAGCAGAATTATTTTAGGTCAGTTCTTATAAACTTTTTGTTTCTTCAATTGTAGTAGTTATTAGCATAACATTAAACCTAGCTATTATGTGTTTCTAATGAGATTGATTTGTGGTCAGAAATAGATGGCCTGTTGTTTTCAGTGGCCATAGAGAAACTAAATGTTTTTGTTAGTACCCTGGGATTTTTTCACCTCTGTGGACCACATTAGTTTAAAAAAATCATAGATTATAGTAGCTAAGAAGTACACAGACAATATAACTCTGCTATTCCAAGAACAAAACAGTCCAGACTTAGGTTTTGTGACACTAAAACTGTCTAATCTTGAGATTTTTATTTATATTGCAGGCAAAAAATACTGGCATTTCTAGGAGTAAATCTAGATTTCGTTGTTCCTGAAATATTGTATCTTTTGGAGGAAACTCTTTGAAAAAAAATATAAAAGCATCTTACTTTTCATATTTTACTAAGCATATGACCTTGTGGATATATCTCTAAGCCCTTAGGCCTTGCAAGGAACCCATGCAAGTGCAGGGCTCTGGAGCTTAAGCTGCTTTAGCTTTACAGTAAACCTACATTTGGAAGTAGTAAAAAGATATGAATCAAGAAGTAGATTGGTTAATGGCTTCATTACCATTAGTTAAATATTTGATAACGTTGTATATGGATTCTCTTGTTAAATATTAAACCAAATGTATTTGTAACCAGCTAGTTCCCACTATTTCCAACATTTAACTCCATTTGTAAGAAATTCAGATGTCTCTTGACAATATGATCTTTAATTGCAGGGATTACTACAAAAGATGCTTGTATTTGCAGGTAGAATATTTGAAACTTTTCTTGATCTCTACAGCCTTCATTCAGTGCAGCTTAGTCAGAGTGAATCCCAGGAACATGGAACTCTTCATTGTTAAATAATCAGTAGATAAGATTTAGGGTGTTTTGTTTTGTGTTGTTTTTTCTTTTCCTGTGTTAGAAACATTTGTGTCCTCTCAATGTCTAACAATAGGTCTGTAACTCTTCAAATATTTGGTTGATACATGTAGTACTTAAGTTCAACCTGGGGGATATACAGAGGCATTCTTTATTATTTGTAATGGAACATATAAAATCTCATTGCATTTGTGATTCTCCCACTAGTAGCCTGTTATAAAGATGTCAAGTTTGTTGCATCTGAGTCTATTTATTCAGCCCTTCTACTTCCTTTACCTTTGTTTGGCTAACATAAATTATTTTATGTTTCTTTTTAACTAAGCAGCATAACAAATCTTAATATACAGTTTTATTTGAAGCATAGATTGCTCTCTAGAACACATACCATGAGTACCTGTGTGCATCAATGAACACCTGGTACTTGGCATTTCTAGTTAAGCAATAACTATTCAAGTGAACAATTCACATTCTTAGCCAGAAACAGAAGAAAATGCCGGATGCCGAGCCGTAATTCCTTGGAAATAACAATGCCAGAATGCCCAAGGGAACTCTGGGCAGGGCTATCACATATTTCTCTATTTGTTCCCTTGGTGTCAGACCTCTAAACCAAATTCAGAGCATTTGCATGGTGTTGGGGCATAATTCCAATATTTACTCAAAGAGAAATTCTGAAGGTGGTCATTCTACGGAAAGAATAAGTAGGATGGGGCTTAGGCTTGTTGTGTTTGATCTTACCAGTTTTGCTCACTATATTCTGCTAAGGGGCTTCTTTCTTTCATTCTTTGGGCCCTCACCATATCACCCCCATATAGGATGGGTGGTACACTTTAGCTCTGGCTGAATTGTTTTCTAATATAAACTGACTCAAGCTAACACGTGAAGAAAGTTTACCAATCTACTGCTTTTTATGAACTGTGTCTAACTTTGGAGTCAAAGTTGCTCTGGCCTTAATTTTGGGGAAATTCCATAAATTGTGTATCTTAAGCCAGAATCCCATGGATAAATAAGGAGCCTTTCTCTTTACACCCTCTCTTAGAATTCATCATGGAAAGCTTTCTTATTAAGTTGTTTCATTCTACCTTGAATATCTAAATGGAATGTCTCAAGATAAATTCATAATTACATTTTCTTTATTATAATAGTATGTATACAGTATGACATTGACTGTGAATTGGATGTTAGGTTTTATAAAATTTTGAAAATCTGCATCTGAGCTTGTGTATTATTTCTATGTATGCTTAAAATTAGCCAGTGACCTTGCAAAATGTCCATTAGACACATTCACTATCAAGCTACAATTCCCAGAGCTCAAACATGTCTAGAGGTTTTCTTAGAATTTTCTCTCTACTACAAATTATTGTACAAGGAAAGAATAGAAACAGTGACTTCTTTCTGAAGCAACAATGGGATCTAAATACCAAATGATTTGATGACCACTGTCATTCATTTAAATGAATGAATCAGCATAGGACCATGAAATGGTAAATTTTGCATTCTCTCTTTATTTGAACTTATATTTCTCTTATACTTCTGAAAATTATTTTTGTGTTTTTAAGTATTTCTAATCCCTTTTTGCTTTCTTTGCAAAAACATTGCCTATAAATCTAAATTTTTTTTTTTTAATTTTCTGGGATCCTAAGGCACTACTTGTTAACAGAATTATTCTTATTGGGCTTCATTATAATATTATTACAGCAAATGTGATCAAAATAAGATAATTATTAAACAAAAAGTAAACATTTAGTGGAAAGGTGTCTTTTAATGAAATAAATGGGCCTCCTTTGTATCTCCAGATAAATATTCTTTGTTGCTAGCTAAGCAGATACAAGTTTTAGTCTCAATTATATTCCTTTTTTGTTTTGTTTCATGTCTAAAAAAGTAAGCACTGAGTAAATTGTTCACATAATAAAGTAAACAATAATGGAAATTATTTGATTTTAGCAATATCAGTCAGTTCTTTGAATTTGCCAAATGTCACATAATGGTTTACCATCAAAACTTGTTTGTAATGATCTATTAGCTAGCAATTCAATTAAGTCTTCCCTTAATTTTATGAAAAACAGAGAATTGGAAAGCATCTCATTTACAAAAGGATTATTTTTCAGTCAATAAGTTTCTCAACTTCTGAGAAGTTTACCAAAAACATTTACCAACATTTACCAAATAATAAATATCTACACTGCTCTTTATCATTTAGAGACAAATTTTTAATCCAATAAGCTTATGAAGGGTAGAGAAATTAAAATATACACCTTTTTCAATACAGTATTTGTAATTAAGTTTTGTCTGTCACATGTTTTAAGTCTATATTTGTGAAAATTTTGGAAATGCAGACTTAGCTCATTCAATGTGTGGGAAAATGATGCCCTCTAACTTAGTTAGCAAAGCCAGTCCCTACTCTCAAACTGATCAGCGAACTAAGATTTAATTTGTCCGAAAATGTCTGAATTGATTTTTAAATTCAAATAAATACTTTAATATGCTTTTGAGGATTATTGTAAAAGCACTGAAAATCAATATAGTATGCATCTTGTAAAAGTTAAGTCAAAATTAAAATGGTAACATGAGCTCTAACATATTCATCTGTTTTTGCAAAGAGCTTAATAACAAGAACAAATCTATAGGCTGTTTCTGATATGTATTTTGAAATTATTCGGTGTAATATGCAAATAAGATTATTATTTATTTGTGAAGTAAGAATATGACAAAAGACACAATATTACTTTAGTAAATATGTATCTGAAAGTGTTTTAAGAATCAGGTGTAAACATTCAAAAATACCTTACTTTATATATCCATAATTATGAACAGATTGCAGTTTTCTCTAATTATTTGCTTATGTGTCTGAACCACTCTCATTTACTAAACTCAGTTCCTTTAGTGTGAGGTAGGGTCATTTTACCCCCAGCAACTAAGGAGACTCTTAAAATGTCTAGCATGTAACCAGCACTATCTATATTTGTTGACTGAATAAAGGAATTCCAGAACAAGTTACAAGAGCATAGGATTGTCAAACTTTATAAAGAAAGCTTAAAAATCACTTAGCCTAGTGATTTTCAACAATCATTCAATCAAGTGAACGGAACCCTGACAGAAATAAAAACACTTGCTTTTTCTGGGATTCTTGTAGATGTGAGAACCCACCTCTGTTTGAAGATAATATCCCCATGATTGCTTGAGCGCAGATGGTTGATTGCATGATAACTGGGAATATTCAGAGATATGCCCAAGGTTGTAAAACCACAACCAATTTTTTGCTACCTTACTAACCCACATTGCCATTTATTCATTTCTCCATTTGAAACGAGAAACTAGTCATCCACTACGTAGTTTCTCAGAGAGCATCCCCCTCACTACCTTCCCAACAGAGTGATAAACATCTAATTTTTGATGAGCAATTAATTAATGGAGTCAATTCCTATTAACTTAAACAGGAATGAACTGTGAATGTTCCAGAATTTAGGAATTCACTTGCATCTTTTCAAAGTTCTGTGCTTTTCTAGCATTCTTTCATAATCATGTTATTTTTTAATGCTACAAATGAAATTATGATAAATATGTAATGAATGATAACCGTTAATACTAAAATAGCAAGATCAACAGAAGGTAGAAAAGCTGATTTAACACTTTACCTAATAATGAAACTAAAGATTGCATATTTATTGTAGGAAACAATTTTTGATAAGTAATGTGCATTATTTTTTTAAGAAGTGTAAGCCGCTCTGGTAGGCACCATAGCAATTAAACTTAAAAACTATTTCAAAACTAGATCCAAATTAGTCATATAAGAAATTTATAGTTTAACATATTTTAAATTATAGCTTTTATTGGTAACATATTTTAAAATTCTATTTGAAAATCTTGATTGAAAAAACATAAATGTCTAACCAACCTTCAGTTCTTAAGTCCCTCTACAATATTCTTAACATGTGGTCACATACTTCTGCTTGAACAGTTTAAGGCCAAGTAACTCCCTTTCAAATAATTGGAAATATCTTTCCTATACAAAAATCAACCTTCTCTAACTTTTGTCCTGTCTACTAACTCTCAATTGAAAGTTTTTCAGATAATGAAAGGAAGCTATTTTTTTTCTTAAATCATCTTTATCCAAGATAAATATATACATTTTTTTCAACCATTCCTTATATAACATTATATCAAGTGTTCATGTGTGAAATAACTCTCCTCTTCAAATAATCCACTTCTATTTATCTAGCCCAGAGTATTTCAGTGGGAGCTTAATGGAATTTGGGTTTGGACAAGTCTTTGTGTTATGGATCTTGCACATTGCAGGAAGATTAACATCTCTAATCCCATCCATCAAACACAAAAAGTGCTCCAAATTCTAATGAAAACAGATGTGTTCTCTAACATTGCCAACTGTCCCCTACAAAGAATAGATTTTATCTCAGTTAAGAAGCTCTGATGGAAAAAAATATATATCAAAACCACAATGATATTATCTCACAACCCTTAGAATGTTTATTATCAAAAAGACAAGAAATAATAAATGCTTGTGAGAAGGTGGAGAAAAGGGAACCCTTGTACACTGCTGGTGGGAATGTAAATTGTTATAGGCATTATGGAAAACAATATGGAAGTTCCTCAAAAAATTTAAAATGGAACTACCATATGATCCAGTAATCCCACTTTTGGGTACGTATCTGAAGGAAATAAAATCACTATCTCAAAGAGATATCTCTCATGTTCATTGTATTATTCACAGTAGCCAACCTAAGTGCCCATTAATGGATGAATAGATATAGAAAATGTGGCATATATATAAAATGGAATATTATCCAGCCCAAAAAAAAGAGGGAAATCCTGTCATGTGCAACAGCATGGATGAACCTGCAGGACATTATGCTTAGTGCAATAAGCCAGGCATAGAAAGACAAATACTGCATGATCTCACTTATATGTGGAATCTGAAAAAGTTGAACTCATAGAAGCAGAGTGGAACGGGGGTTGCCAGGGGCTTAGGAGAATGGAGGAAATGAGATGTTGGTCAAGGATACCAACTTTCCATTACAAGTTGAATAATTCTGGAGATCTAATATATCACATGGTGACTTAGTTAATAATAAGGTATTGTACACTTCAAATTTGCTAAGAGAGTAGATCTCAGGTGTTCTCTCCACACATGCACACACACGCAAACGGTAACTATGTGAGGTGGTGGGTATGTTAATTAGCTTGACTACGGTAATCATTTCACAATGTATACACATATCAAAACATGTTGTACACCTGAAATACATACAATTTTTAAAAATCACCTCTGATAATGTAGGTGGGGTTTTTGTTTTTCTGTTTTGTTTTTGCTTTTGGTAGTCACAAGATCTCTGTTACTTCAAGTCAGCACAAGGATGTTGACCTGGGTGGGCCTTGCCGATATTAATTGGTGGACCACAGAACACTTCCTATAATCTAGGTTAATATTAATCATTACCGTTCTCCTAATATATCTATTAGTCCTAAATTCAACCTGTATTTTCCATGTTGTGTGTTGGAATTTCATTAGAGATATGGTAATATGTCTTGAAAAGATTGATGTGCTATTGTCTGTATTTCTTTGACATGAATGTACAGAAGGAAATGATCTTAGCTTTAGTTGATAAACATGCTGGGTGATCATAGTTTCTTATTCTAGATTTTCATAAAAATTCCTTTAATAATCTATTCTAATCTGTTCTTAGAAACCCTCAGAATTTATGTCAAACTCATTAACCTATGAAAAACATACTTTTGTTTGTTTTGGAGAAGTGGATTTATATTTCCATTATTCTGCTTTTCTCTAACATATTCTCTATTCTTTATACTTTAACACATTGATTTAATTACCTTATCAGCATCTATCCATCCTTAGAGATACTCCTTTTTCATATTTTTCCATAAAAATCTTAATTTTCTGAGATTTGATTCTCATGCCTATCAAGTATCTCAGGTGTTACACATTTGCCCGTCTTGTTCCTTCTCTGGGTTACTATTCACAACTCTAGTTTTAACTTCCTCAGCTGTATTATCACTCTTCTCTTGAGTTTCCATTTCTACTCCAAAAGTCCACACTTGGCTTCTATTTTAGTGATCTTAAACTTATTTTGTATTTGTCTAATTTCTCCCTTTTCTGTATCAAATGATTAATATACTTCTCAATCTAAACTCATATTTCTAGATGTTTACAGTTACTCCTTTGTTTTTTATATTATTTCCTACATTCTGTATAGGATTTTAAAAAATCTTTTTAAAATCAAAATATACTACAAATGCCTTTCTCTTTTCCTGGAGTATTGTGAAGTTTGCTTCTGAAAACCAGTGTTTGCATCTCATATATCCAGTTAATTCTCTTTCTGCGTGTCTTCACTGCAGGTGCTGTTGCTACAAGTAGCATATGGTATTTTCTGGAGCTTGTTGAGTCCTCATTCAGAACATACACAGTTTGTTTGTTAAAAATGGGGTTTTTTCATTCATTCATTTACACTTGCTCTGTGAACACTAATATAGCTGGATCCGCCCATAGAGGTTCTAGATAATGCCAAAAGATATAAAATGTCTTAATGTAGCTTTTTTGGATAATATTGTCTTCTGGATTAACAGAAAAGTTACATAGATTAGAAAGTATATGTCCCACAATTAATTATAAATAATGAGACTTCAAAGACCATTCTTGACCTTCTAAAAAATTGTATTGTGAATTAAGTGTGTGTGAGAGTGTGTGTCTGTGTGTGTGTGTGAAGATAGTTTGTATAAAGAGGTTAAATATAAGCCAAACACAAAGACAATGTCATATTTTATTTAAATCTCCATGAAGTTCAGAACACCAATAAACCCTTGTCAACTTAAAACTCTCATTTAATTTATGAATGTGTGTAATGCAATAAATTTGCATGCCACTTATTTCAGGAAACCTGTAAAACAAGCTATCAAACAAAATACCCAATTCTTCAAAGTAAAATTGAATAACAGCTTCTCAGTTGGACATGTGATTGAACCAAACATTTTTGTTCTAATTATTCTTGGTATGTCCAAATCTATCCTTCATTATACCACAATATTTAAGGAAAAATCATCTATTTCACTACAGGTTTATCTGCTGGGATGCTTTCAAGGTAAATACTCAATAGCCTTCCACACTAACTAAACACATTACCTCATTTAATAAGAATTTTAAATATAGGGTAACCATAGAACGGCATCATTCGGGTTCCAAGTCCACTGTGATGCTCTTGGAACTGTTAGCTTCTGTGTTTCAGCTTTTTCTTCAGGCCAGCTCTCTTTCTGTTCACAGGACGGCTGTTGTGGTTCAAGGCAACATATGCAAATGAGACAACATTTAGGGATTTCTTGGTAACTCTTCTTAAGCAAAGGAAAACTGTTCCCAGAAATTGCTAATAGATTTCCACTTATTGGCCAGTACTGTGTCCTAAACCCAGCCCTAACACAGTCAGTGGAGAAGGGAATGAGATTGCCATGATTGGCTGTCTTAGTAAATCAGGAGTGACTCCCACCTCAATACAGAGTTTAATTCTCTGAGCACATGGCTGCACAGTAAAAAGCAGATTCCTGGAAGGAATCAATGTTCTCCCAAAAGGGGAAGTAGGAGAAAATGGAAGCACAATCAATAACAAAGAGTGTTAGCCAAGGGAGGGCTCATTTAAATATCAGTTATCATTTCTCTGATGATGACTATTTATACTCTGGAATAAGTAGAGAATACTAATTGTTATTACTCCATGGAACTTTGTAACATGCTAGAAATTATATAAAATGTGCACAAAGAATACTTGGAGCACTTTCTTTTGGTACTATGTCCCTTGGATTGACAGCACACACACCCACACACAAATACACCTGTTTCTACACTATATACACAATCAAATACTGTAGTAGATAGTGGCAGGGCTGTTGGAGCAGTTGGGTCTCATACCTTTAGTTGGGAATTTTGATTGCTTAAAACTGGTCGTTACTCATAAACCAAGGCACTTTTAAAGAGAAGACTTAAGATGAATGGAGATCATACACACATCTCTAAAATGACCTTTAACCTGGCGTATGTGCTGTATTTTTGTTTCCTATATGATTTAGGTAAAAAGAGAAAGGATATAGATTAAATATCCTCTTTTAAATCTTGTCTGCTATGATAAATCCTGATATCATACCAATGTAGTGATGGTGGCATCATATGAAAATCCTAGATGAGCTTAGAAAACAATTTAATCTAATTAAATTAAATTTAAAAATTACTATCTACTATATGAAATATGTTTATCCTATGACTAAATAAATTATAACTGAGTAATATTACACCCCTGCCCTCCAAGAGCTGAAATTCTAGTGATTAATACAAATATGCAAATAAATATACCACAAAGTAGAATATTAATACTATCTTTTAAGAGGGATAGGAACAAAGTAGTATAGCAATTAAAAGGTTAGGGATTACATTAGACAGATGGGTTCATAGAATGCATTATGGCAGTGTTATTTAAAACTAATTTTGAAGAATAGAGGGAGGGAAAGAATATAAAATGTCATAGGACTTTACACAATATTCTATGCACAATAAGAGTTATGAGGGAAAAATATCCATGAGCAGAAATGTATTTTAGCATCCTTTGGAAATGGCCATATTGCTTATTAGTTGCCTAAAACAGATATGAATCTTCAATTTACAAATTGTATTTTCCTGACTGGCTAATGAAAATATATACATATATATATATTTTGAAGATACATTCTGAATTACATATTCATATTTCAAAATCCTATTGAGATTAAACTATTCCAACATTTAATTAAGTATAAAAAATTGGAAACATGTCAGAATCACTTTAAATGTTCTACAGTTAGATCACACTGAGGTAATTCCTTGAAACTAAGTAAACTTTCAAGCTTTAGAGGAAAAGAAGGTATTTAGTAGATGTTAAATACTAAGCGCTCATGTTCAAACCAGCATTTGGTAATGGGAATGGACCTATCATTACTGTCTTATAGTACTTGTGATTCACTTCCCAAATGTTAGACCTGGGGTCTCACAGAGGTATGAAACCAAATCAGGATTCAGTTAGGAAGAAGGAAGAGGACATGACCCTTGGGTAGGTAACCGACAGTTACTGCAATACAGTCTTATTTTTTCTGTATTCCTAAATATTATTCCAAAGAGTAAGGAATGTGAAGAATAAAATTTGTGAAATGTGGTATTAAATGTAAATTTTTATTTTAAAGAATGAGCTTTATACATGTAAAAAAGATTTAATCATTCCTCCCAGGAAAATAAAAAATAAAAATGACACTTTACAGGAGTGTACATAGCTGGCATAGGCAATTATAGCACAGTGCTTGAGCAATCCTTAAAAACTGCTACTTTGCACCTCAGTTTCCTTATATAAAAAATGGGAATGAAGTAATGGTAGCAATTTTTAGAGGGGTTGTAAGGATTAAATGTGATTTTATATATAAAGACCTTAGAAACATGCCTTGTCCTCAAGAAATGTTATTTTTATTATTATGTAGCCATTGTGCCAGCCTTAAGTGAGAATGTCTTTCTGGTTGAGAATAATGTAACCTATAAACACAAAGGAAGTGCTTAGCATTTCTGTCCTTGGGCATGGAAAATTAAAATGATCACTTTCAAATCCTTTGATTTGTACTAAAAGATTTTAATAAGATGTCAGTTTGCCCCTTTCCCCAGCCCATCCCCATACAAGTAGTATCATCCTTTTTAAACAGCTGTGATGATGTCAGGTTGGAGCAATCTGTGGTTGAATGAATATAGAAATGGGAGGAGTCCATATAGAGAGAGGAAAAGATGAGGAAACACAAAAACAACTATCTTTTCGTTTAGGTCAAATTCAAGAACTTTTCTCAAAACCAGGCCAATGGCGGAACAAGCATTCAGATACATGAAAAAAGAAAGATATTTAATATAAAAGATATGAGAAATGAGCTTTAGATGTAAAGGTGTTTTTTTAAATTACCTGTAGTCTCTCATTAAAATTTGGTAGTTTCATCTACTGGAATGGTGAGAAGTCTCTCTGAGGAGATGATATAACTGCAGAGACCTGACTATGAGAAGAATAAAACATTTACGTTTAAGGGGGGAGAACATTCCAAACAAAGGGAACAGCAAATACAAAGGTGAGTTTGAAGACCACCTCAGGCTCCAGGACCCTCTGTCCCTCTATTGCAACTAGCATGTTAATCAACCCCTTTCTTGATTTCTACAACAACTCAAACCATTCATTCAAAACCTTTGTGTGCCATCTTATACACCTAAATACTCGTTGAATGTTGAGTGAATATACGATGAGTGTCTTCACCTGACATGAAGATTCATCTTGTGTAGAACTGGCTGAGCTCTAGTCAATCAAACTGGGACAATTATCACTGAGCAACGTGCTCCTTGAAGATGATTTACCTGTGTAACATTTTTATCTTCATCTTTTGTAGAAGCAGATGCAATAGCTGCTTCCTAATTATCAGGGACTCTCCCCTCATGTTTTTCACTGACGCCAAATGAAAGAATATCACATGGAGAGAGAAACCAGGTGGATTTTCAGTCCCAGCTTCAGTGCAGGGATAAACCTCAGGCATATGAACAAGTATTGAATGAAGAGGATCCCACCCTCTGTCCAAATTAAAATAGGAACAGTTTTTTAATTCAAAAAATCTCTTTGAAAAATATTTCAAATTTAGAAAGCCTCTGTTAGTAAGAAAAACACTGTCATAGTAAACACAGATAAATTTCTGTAATTGCAAACAACTTTGTCCCAGTCCTGCACTAGTGCTTTTTGTCATTTGACTTGACAGGATACCACATATACAAATTTGAAATAAAGCAAATGAAAAATAAATTATAGCAGTTTATCATTTCTTCTGTTACTGTTTATGCTATGCATAAAAATCTTATATAGCTCAAATTGATAGTCAATCCCAGTTCATGGTTTTAGATTGATCAAATATATTTTATGAAATGTTCATTACATAACATACTCTTCAAATTTTCTCACATTTATCAAGTACTCATGCAATATTCAAAAGAAATAAAAATAAGCACTATGAGTTCATCTTTACAGAACAGAATAACAATATACCAAAGAATAGACCAGTTCATATATTCATATATATATGTCATATATTTAAAAATATGTAACACAAATCATCTGTTTAAAACAATATATACAAGGACTTCCCTGGTGGTGCAGTGGTTAAGAACCTGGCTGCCAATACAGGGGACAAGGGTTCGAGCCCTGGTCCGGGAAGATCCTACATGCCGCGGAGCCACTAAGCCCATGCACCACAACTACTGAGCCCGCGCTCTAGAGCCCGCGAGCCACAACTACTGAAGCCCACGCACCTAGAGCCCGTGCTCTGCAACAAAGAGAAGCCACCGCAATGAGAAGCCTGTGCACCGCAACGAAGAGTAGCCCCCGCTCGCCGCAACTAGAGAAAAGCCCGAGCGCAGCAACGAAGACCCAACGCAGACAAAAATAAATAAATAAATTTAGTTAAAACAAACAAACAAAAAAATATATATATATACAAAACCCAAAATTAGCAGTAGGAGAGATATAGTATAGTAGTTTTATTCAGAGTCCCCAAGACCACTCCGAGGTTTGATGATTGGCTAGAAAGAGTCACAGGACTCAACAATGTCTTTTTCATGGCTATTGTTTATTTATTTATTTATTTTTTATTACTCAGCCATAAAAAGGAACAAAACTGGGTCCTTTGTAGAGATGTGGATAGACCTAGAGTCTGTCATACAGTGTGAAGTAAGCCAGAAAGAGAAAAACAAATTTCGTATATTAACACATATATGTGGAATCTAGAAAAATGGTACAGATGAAGCTATTTGCAGGGCAGGAATAGAGACGTAGACTTAGAGAAGGGGCATGTGGACACGGTGGGGGAAGGGGAGGGTGGGACGAATTGGGAGATTAGGTTTGACTTAAATACACTACCATGTGTAAAATAGATAGCTAGTGGGAACCTGCTGTATAGCACAGGGAGCTCAGCTCGGTGCTCTGTGGTGACCTAGATGGGTGGGGTAGGGGGTGGGTGGGAGGGAGGTACAAGAGGGAGGGGATATAGGTATACATATAGCTGATTCAATTCATTGTACAGCAGACACTAACACAACATTGTAAAGCAATTATACTCCAATAAAAAAAAAAACTAAATTGACAGGAAAAAGAATCATGGCTATTTATTAAAATGAAAGGATACAAAGTGAAAGAATCAGCAAAGGGAAAAGCATGCTGTACGAAGTGTGGAAGAAACCAGGTACAAACTTTCAACAGTCCTCTCCTGATGGAATCACAAAGGATGGGCTTAATTCCTTCAGCAGCTAGTTGTGACAACACATGTGAAGTGATGTCTACCAGGAAGCTCATTAGAGACTCAGTGCTTAAGGTTTCTATTGGTTTGCTGATGACAAAGACATTCTCCGTCCAGCAGGCACCAAAATTCTAGACTCCCAGAAGGAAAGCAGGTGTTCAGCATAAACCACATTGTTTGTAAGACAGTGTAGGCATAGTGAGCCACTCTTATCCGTTAGGGAATGGTGGGAACATTTCTGAAATCCAAGTTCCCAGATGCCAGCCAAGAGCCAGTCTTGCAAGCAGGCCTGTCTAAGGATGGCAGTCCTAGCTCTGCTATGTTAACTGTTTTCTGCACAGTAGTTAAAAGCACAAGTTTTATAATCAGATGACTCTGGGCTCATATCCACACCCTAGCACGTATATTGATGTTGACCTTGAACAAGTTATCCAAACGCTTTGCACGTCTCAGTTTTATCAATTGTTAATAGCTTTAATTAGGCAATTAGTTAATTAGGCCATGAAAATCATACGCAATAATGCATGTAGAATTCTCTGCACGATTCCTACAAAGAGTAATAACTCGATAAATGTTGATGTTGATGAACAATAATAGTGTATGTGGCAATTACCTTCACAGAGCTTAGAACAGATTATATGAACAAGTCTCACACAAATGAAATAGACAGCAAGTGTTTCGTTTTGTTCATGTGTGTGTTACTAACTGTAAGTGCAACAGGAGTTTTAAGAATGTAATTTATAAGAACCCACAAAAGCTTCCTTGCCAGAATGAGTATTCTTTTGCTAAGTGTTATGGTGCCTCAACCATAAAAGACAGAAGTAGCTGACAGAAATAGCTTTCAGAAGACAAAGAAGTAGCTGAAAAATAGGGACAATATTTTGATCCTTACATTGCTTTCTGATGAAGCCGTCCTTTACAACTTCGTAGCTAACATGAAAGTGGCCATTGTACATGACAGTAAAGATTCTGAGATAGATTGGAAAGCTGCATCAGGAGAAATTAGTGGCTAGACCAGTCTGATTTAGACACAGTCTGATACTTTTGTGTATGTTTTTGGAAACAAGACATTATTATTCTTGCACACTGTTTTTTAACTGCTTGACAAGCAAATAGAACAAAGCATTTTGATGAGCAATACTTTTGCTCTACCAAGATATGGGCTCAGATGTAACTCTCAGCAGGTGGAAGATTTTCTTTTTTTTTTTAATAAATTTATTTATTTTATTTATTTATTTTTGGCTGCGTTGGGTCTTCCTTGCTGTGTGTGGGCTTTTCTCTAGTTGCGGTGAGCGGGGGCTACTCTTCGTTGCGGTGCGTGGACTTCTCATTGCAGTGGCTTCTCTTGTTGTGGAGCACGGGCTCTAGGCACGTGGGCTTCAGTAGTTGTGGCACGCAGGCTCAGTAGTTGTGGCTCGCGGGCTCTAGAGCGCAGGCTCAGTAGTTGTGGCACATGGGCTTAGTTGCTCCGTGACATGTGGGATCTTCCCGGACCAGGGCTCAAACCCATTTCCCCCGCATTGGCAGGCGGATTCTTAACCACTGAGCCCCCAGGGAAGTCCCAGATTTTCTTTTTTGACATAACTAGTGATTAAGTACCATGAGTACTGGAGAAACACATGCTGAGTAAAAACTTCCGGAATGATTGAATTAATAAATAAATGAACGAATGAGTTCAGAATATAATTAGGCCTAAGATTCTTCAACAAGGGACACCTGTGAGGCTAGTGCATGTTTAACAAAAATCATGTGTGATGAGAATTTATTTACTTGAAACTTCATTTTTCTTGTTAATACAATAAACCAAGTTGCTTTTAAGGTTGGAGAGAGATGTCGGATGGTGTTGTGTTTTACATCTAATGTTAGATGTCTCCTCGGGCTAATATTAAGCATTTAGAGATTCTTTACAAAATAAGCTTATTTTATTCTGTATCATAATTTTAATTTTGCCTCCACAACTATTACAAAGTAGAAATAATTTATGACATTTTATAAGCATTTAATATTAAGGGGTACGGAGTGTTGATTATTTTTAAATAAATCACTTATTAAGTATATCTTTTTTGTGCTAGAAAAAGATTATACATAATTATGTAAACATATCCCTTACAGGATATCATTTAACTAAGATATATAATTTAAAATAAAGTTACTTGTTAAAATTAGAACTCTCATTGCATCTTGACTGATACCACTGTAGAATTTATCAAAGCTTGCTCAAAAAAAGTGCCAACACCTCTAAATGTTTTCTTTTGTGGCTACTCTTAATCAGTCACAGTAATGGGACATAGCTTTGATGTGGTTATCCCAATCTATAGCTATAATTATTTCCCATACATTGCAAATGAGGTTGTGATTCATAGACTATTTTCAAATTTAAATTTACACTATTTAGGCAAACACATTTATAAAATATAGTAATCAGTCAGCCCATTTGTTAGTTATCCAGGCATCACGTAGAAAATGGAATATGTAGTATTAGTGATACTGGGAAGAAATCGTTGTTATTAGTCCAAGTATCGATAAATGCGTTTGAATTCATTCTATATATAATCTAGTATTTATCAAAGCATCCATCACAGTTCTTAAAATAACTTGTTGATTATTTTTTCCTCTGGAACATAATGCATTGAGGATTATAGTTGTGCTTTTATTATTTTATCCTTGGTGTCTGTCAACTGGCTTTATATCAGGAGCTCAAGAAATACTGCATTGAACTGATCTGAGTTGAATTGAATTGAACTGAATTGGTTGAGTAATTTTAAGAAAAGGAATCGACACCTAAATTCAGTAATTAATCAAGCTAATCAATTGATTCTGACTCTCCCCCTCTCAGAAAGGCTATTTGAATTTAACTTCATGCTTTTAATTAAAATGTTCATTTACTAAACCAATGTATAGTTATAATAAATAACTATATTTTATATATAATAATATATATTATGTATATACATAATTTCTTCAGATGAGTTTTACCATATTAGGGACAGAATTCTATTCTTTTCACATCATCTTGTACAATTTTCATTGATTTTTTGCCTCTAACCCTGCTGTTCTTATAGAGCTGTATTATATATGGCCCTTTTTAGGTTTATTTTGTTTGGTGTTAAATGCAAAATGTGGTATTTTGTTTTTGAGTTCTTTTTCTAAAATTATGTGTTATTACCAATATTCTTTCAAAAGATATTGTGGAGTAATATTAAAGACTATTTGGCCACGAGTATTTATATTTATAGGTAAAGAATAAAAATATTAAGTATAGTTGTGTGAAAGAATAAGGTTGTATTGACAATTGAATCTCAATGTGTTTTAAATACCATCCATGTAGAAGTTCTCAAATGTAATGCAAATTTTTAAGTTTTAATATTAACTAAAAATTATTTAATTTTTTCTAGGCTAAAAAATGGACTGAGAATTCTGACCTAATGTAATTTTTTTCCTCAAAGCAGTGCCCCTAGTTTCAGATGAAATATAATTTTAAGTTAAGAAGGAAATGTCAAAGCAAACAATTTACACTTGGACAGGTCTTATAAAGTGGTATGGACTTTCAATGAATCTAAGATAGCCTCAATTGTTAAGTTGCACCACTATTTTATGAAGTACCACTAAAGAAAAAAATGCTGCACGTTAAAATAAGACACACCGACTCTTTCTTAATAAATTACCAAAAGAGCTTTTTTAGACATAAACATAGATTATTTTAATCATTTTAATCACTCCTGAATATTTATATGCACACACACACATACACATACATCAGAAAATGTATGTTAAATACATTGCATAAGGCATTCCTAAAACTTCATCCTATTTAGTATCTGGCTCTTCTAAATTAGTTTTTGAGTCAGAGTGCTCGATGTTCATGTTTCCCACATTAAGATTTTCCCCTTTGCTGGTGAGGCAGCCTGTCTTAATAGAGAGAGCCACCATTTTCTCTGGCAGTTCTATCTAAACTGCTGCACCCATTCTGTAAATTTTGATGGTAGTACTTTCTTGACCTTACCAGAATGTATCAACAGAAGCTTTTTCAAACAACAATCAGGATTCATATTCATATTCCTTTTTCAAATGGTCCTTAAATGGTCTGATTGAAATGTGAGGCATTTCCATTGTCTAACCAAGCCACAGAAATAACAACCAAATTCAAGCATACTTAAGCCATGGCAGCAACATACTACCTATGACTGCCCCCTGATGGACAGGGATTGTTAAGAGACCATCAGTGTAAGACATCCTCATTTCTAATATAATGAGGTATGTAAACAGTTGGTGTCTTATAATAAAAAAAAATAGTACTAAAGAAAAGTCACAGTGGAGTATAATAAAAAAAAAATTTCAGCTGCAATTAAGGATATATATGTGTGTGCACAAACATACATTATTCCAGAAAATAAAATTCTAACAGACAAGTCATTTATATAATTCCTAGATTTTTGTTAGTTAAATTTACCTGCATTTGTTAGGATACTTAGGGAGTTTAGCTATGTCCTGTTGAAAAACTTTTCCATCAAAAGTTGAATAATTATGGTCCTAACAAACTCTATGTTAAACAATTCTAATTTATTATTTTATGTGCTTGTATATATATATGGGTAAAGATAACCAGTCAAATTGATTAGAAAGTATTAAAAAGTTTTCATGATATTCCATGTGAACTAATATTTTTCTTGAGTCATTAAAATGTGCTTTCTCAAATTTCAAAATTAACAAATGTTATAAATAATAAATAAATAAATAAATAATAACCCAGCAACTGAATATTTCTTAATGTCCTCTCTACCTCAGGTCCCATAAGTAGTGTTTTGGTGAATAAATACGGTAGCCGGCCAGTGGTGATGGTAGGAGGTTTGTTATGCTGTTTGGGAATGGTCACAGCCTCTTTTAGTACCAGCGTAGTAGAGCTTTACATCACCATGGGATTCATTTGTGGTAAGTCAAGTTTTGTTTTCAGCTTATTTTCTTCTTAACAGTGTCTGTTGTTTACAAAGCTCTGTCAGAAGCATGAGCAATAGAACATTCTTATTGTTTTCTTTGAATTTCTTTTTTATATCAGATGCTATCTTAAAGTATTGTCATCTGGTACATCAAAATACTGGCTATAGGCTGGCCAATCAAATTTCAAGCAATGGAAACAGCAAGTTATCAGACATGTTATGTGTTATGATATAAATGTCAAAAAGAGAACCTCTTTGGTTTGTTTTTACTGTTTCAACATTTAATATTCAGACAGTGAAGATGGTATTGTGGACACAGACTTTCTGGCATATAAATAGCTTCATTAAAAAAAAATATTTTCGGGGCTTCCCTGGTGGCGCAGTGGTTGAGAATCTGCCTGCCAATGCAGGGGACATGGGTTCGAGCCCTGGTCTGGGAAGATCCCACATGCCGCGGAGCAACTAGGCCCGTGAGCCACAACTACTGGAGCCTGTGCTCCGCAACAAGAGAGGCCGCGACAGTGAGAGGCCCGCGCACCGCGATGAAGAATGGCCCCCGCTCGCCGCAACTAGAGAAAGCCCTCGCACAGACACGAAGACCCAACACAGCCATAAATAAATAAATTAATTAAAAAAAAAAAAAAAAATTTCATTACTTATTGCTATTAGTGTCTGACTTATCACTCATACTAGGTTAAAAATGGTGCCAAAAAAGATATTTCCTGGATTCACTGATTAGCTTTAACAATAGAATTGTTGTTGCCTGTATTTTGATTAGTGGTAGAGCTCTGCATGGATATCCCTTCTTTTTCTTACTAAAGGATTCTGTTTAAAAGCTCTAAAAGGCACATTTGCCACTAAAGACAAATATTTTAAAATGACATCCTGTCACTTGATTATAGTTGTTTCTCATGCATGTCTGTAGACTAGCTGACCTGAATATGTACATTTGGAAAACACTATCTTTATTAGCCTCAGCAATAAATTGCATTAAACAAATCTACACTCAAAATTTTAAGAAAAATTAGACTTCAACGTATAAAGAAATTGAATCATTTCCTTTTGCCCACAGATAAAAAGGTAAATGTATTTCTCTTTTTATGACTTTAGATCAGTCTAACCTTGCATTAATGTATTATTTGATTAAAAAATTAGATGTATTAAAGCCTACAGTAATAGTGATGTTAAAATCTTTCTCTTTACAACCTATGGACAACTCTCTTCTTTTTTGATATGGTAAAACACCTTTGACATTTTTTAAAAATATTTATTTATTTATTTGGCTGTGTCGGATCTTAGTTGCGGTATGCAGGATCTTCCATTGTGGTGCACGGGCTCTTCATTACGGCACGTGGGCTTCTCTCTAGTTGTGTCGTGCGGGCTCTAGAGCACACAGGCTCAGTAGTTGCGGCATGTAGGCTCTCTAGTTGTGGCGCTCAGGCTCCAAAGCATGTGGGCTCAGTAGTTGTGGCCTGCGAGCTTAGTTGCCCTGTGGCATGTGGGATCTTAGTTCCCTGACCAGGGATTGAACCCGCGTCCCCTGCATTGGAAGGCAGATTCTTAACCACTGGATCACCAGGTAAGTCCCTCCTTTGACATTTTAAATGAGAATCTTCTTATATCTAAGAATTGTCATGGTGGAGTGAATGCCCTTTCCTTTGTGCAGAAATAGTACATACAGGTGACCTTGAACAACATGGGTTTGAACTGCAGGGGTCCACTGCACTACATGATCCATGGATCCATGGTTGGTTGAATCCTGAGGAGAGCTGGCTATAAATGACACATAGATTTTTAGCTATGCAGAGAGTGGGCCCTCCTAAACCCCACATTGTTCAAGGGTCAGCCATATGTCATTTGGTCATAGAATTCAGGCTGGGCCCACAAGTAGATGTATTAGGGAAAAGATGGTTTTGATGTTACTGTGTCACAAATATCAATAGCATTTTATGTTATTCTAACTTCAGTTCCATTCCTTTGGGTCTTAAAGGCTTTCGTGCTTCTAGTCAACCATTAAATATACCTATAAGGGATTTATCTTAAGTCATTATCAGCCAAAACTTCTTGGTATCTGTAATCAGACAGGTCTAGCTTTTAAACCTGACTCAGCACACATGAGCCGTGTGATCATGGATAAATAAACCCCCTTATGCCTCAGTCTCTCTGTCTTTAAAATGGGAAAATAATACCTCTTTCCTTTGGGAGTTGTTGTCATGATTAATGTAAAAAATGAATATATGGTACTTTACAGAGAGTACCCAGCATTTTGTCACTTTTAAATAAATATTAGCGTATAATAATAATCACAACATCATTATATAACATCTTAAAGTTCTAGACCTTACTCGATTTTAGCAAAACCCTTTTTTGTTATTGACGGAATTGGAACTCAAGAAGACTAAGTATTTACCCAGTAGCACACATAGGTAAGTAGTCGAGGCAGATTTAGATCTTTTGATTTCAAACCTCATGTTCCTTTTACCATGCCAGACAGGAAATAGATGACCACAATCTCCTAAAGAGAACTTGCATTAACATCTGAAAGCAAAATTCCAGGTGACAGAATGGGGGCACAGGGAGGGAGGATGGCTTAAGGTAAAGAAATTTGAACTTGGAAACACAATTCCTGGGTTTTAATTTGGGTTCTTCCACTTACAAGCTGCTGACCATAGTTTTATTATTTAAATGTTGGATCTAATTACACTCATTCTGCATATCTCACAAGTATAGCTGAGGTAGAATCAGGGAGCATACTGCCCTGTCACTCTCCAAAGCATGTTCTTGGTTCCTTCTTGTCAGTTTTTAGAAACCCTATTACAAATATTTAATACAACTATTTGTATTAATTTGTATTAGAGGTTTGCAGTAAGTATTTGTACTCAGAACTCAGTGTTCCAGAATCTTAATACTTAACCAATTTGCAATACTGTCTCAATTTACATAAACTGGTAAATGCAGAAGAATTCTTACTTCTATAGATCCTAAAATAATACAGAATAATGCCCAGGCTAAAGGGGAAAGAGAGGTATCAACAGTTTGTGTAAATCAATTGTATTTACTTTCTAAACAAACTTATTTGTTTCTGTTGCCAAATAGTTCCTTGGCGAGCTATAAGAAGTAATTCATTTCTCAAAGGCGATACTCAACACTGTCAAGGTGTCCCTAGAAACAGTAGAAACTTTTGACTTATATAAACAATCAGCTTTAATCCCTGAAATGAGAATATGTTTCAAGCAAAACAAAAGTTACTTATTTTTTAGTTAATACGCATGTACCTCTGTACTCAGGAAATGTGAAATGTGAGGGATGAAGAGCATGAAATCGATGGCATGAATTGATTACTCTTTTTTATCATTTGCATAGCTTTGAAAGAAATATCTCTGGGAGACCTAAGATTATTTATAAATGACAACTTTTTTAGTCTGTTCACTCTATTCCACTCTGAAAGAAAGTATTCACATTTTAAACACACTCTTGCCCACAAGGAAGATATTTATTCTCTATATGTGTATATAAATATAGAGAGAGGTTAATTTGTTTGTGGAATTAAGTGATTGTAACTAAGAACGAATGAATTCTGTCCCGGTTTCAACCTATTCTATGATTATTGCAACAGAAGTAGAAGTTTTTGTTTTTATTTTTGTGTTTTAAAAAGAAAGGAATATGAACCTGTCATGCATCTCAGGTGCCCAGTTATGAGAACCTTTTTGTTTATGTGCCATGCTATTGATAATACATAATTATTAAAAATTACTACGTGCTGTTGCATTTTTAGTTCTGCCATTTTCACTTGAATGTACATTTTGAGGAGTAATTTCTTTTGTGAGTGGCATAATGTGTTTGTGTTTTTCTTCCTTTTGTTTTGTTTTTTTTTAGGTTTAGGTCTAGCCTTCAACCTGCAACCCGCCTTAACAATCCTTGGCAAGTACTTCTATAAGAAACGGCCTATGGCGAGTGGCCTCGCAATGGCAGGAAGTCCTGTTTTCCTAAGTACACTGGCTCCTTTCAATCAGTACCTCTTTAATACTTATGGCTGGAAAGGAAGCTTCTTGATTTTGGGAGGTTTATTGTTGAACTCCTGTGTGGCTGGGTCCCTTATGAGACCTGTTGGACCCAAACTAACTACTAAGAAGTCTAAAAATAAGGTTGGTGTAAGAGCGACTAATCCAGGCATGAAGAAAAGACATAAGAAGAAATCAATATGGGCAAAAATTGATAAGTATTTAGATTTCTCCCTTTTTAAGCATAGGGGATTTCTGATATACTTATCTGGAAATGTCATTATGTTTCTGGGGTTCTTTGCCCCCATTATATTCTTGGCTCCATATGCTAAAGACAAAGGAATTGATGAATATTCTGCAGCTTTCTTGCTGTCTGTTATGGCTTTTGTTGATATGTTTGCCCGACCTACTGTAGGATTCATTGCAAACTCCAAATTAATCCGACCCCGAATCCAGTACTTCTTCAGTTTTGCCATTTTGTTCAATGGATTGTGTCATCTCTTATGCCCGTTGGCTGAGGACTACCCAAGCCTGGTGGTGTATGCTGTATTTTTTGGCCTTGGATTTGGGAGTGTTAGCAGTATCCTCTTTGAAAGTCTCATGGACCTTGTTGGTGCTCAAAGATTTTCCAGTGCTGTGGGTCTCGTCACAGTTGTGGAGTGTTGCCCCGTCCTTCTTGGTCCTCCTCTTGCTGGTAAGAATATTTCTCATCAAGGAAAGCAAAAAGCATAAAATTAATATCCATTAGCCAAGACTTTCTTTGTAGTGTAAAATGTGGTTTGTAATAATAGATACTAATTGCCTAAAAGACTGTGGGTGTGTTAATTTTAGCCTTTACTATGTGTTTTTAAATTTCCTAATTAGTCTATTTTAGACAAAAATTTCATTCAGAGCCTGGAGTTATGAACTTAAGAATTTAAATTAGACTGATAATTAGCATAATTTTCAGGTTTTTACCTATATCAACTTGTTTTGTGTTTTTAAAAATTGTATCATAAAAATAAAATTCCACTTTATTTTATCATTGATAAACAGATTTTTCTTCTTTTTTATTAAAATGAGTCAAAAATTTGAAGTAATGCTCTCAAAAGGTCAAGATCTGTTTTCTTATTGGTTATATTAATATGGAATTTGTTACATGCTTAAGGAAGGAATACTTTTATAATTTCACTAATTGGAATATATGAATAGGAATGCAAGAATGAAGGGAAGTTCATTCAAAGTCATTTTCTTGATCAGATACTTATATTCCATATTTATAACAATTACCTTTAGATTTTAAGATCTAAAATACTGTCAGTGATGCCTATAAAAAATCTCTATGCTAAATTATCTAGTAAGGATACTGAGTAGAGACATATGTATAAGTTCATTTTTGAAGTTAAGACTTTGTTTAGTCTTAGACATCAATGTTATAAATATTAAATACTTTTTGTTGACCAGTCTTTTTCAGTAATCACTGTATAGCATTGCTTTAGTTAATGCTAAATGTAGGTATTTACTTAGACCTCTTGGCCTGCCCCCTAATGGTCACAATAATTGCTGGGCTAAACATAAATTTTTTTCGTGTATTTAAAATCAGTGTTTAAAGTCTTCCTACATGACATCAAGGAATCATTTTGAAAGTGGGAAAATTCATGCTTAAATTGTTAATCTTAAGGCACCATTGACATTTACCTTTTGCTTTTTCATTTGGTCAGGAATGAGTGGTATAGTTGTTGACTTTTTCTGTCCACCAGGACTGTCCTCTGGTATCTAGTACAGATGCTTTGGGTGGTATATCTCTCATTATAGATATGCCAGGGCACCAAAACAATTTTCAAAGTGAATGAAGCCAGTAGGTCTTATTCATTTTGGCCAATATATGCCTATCTTTTCATACAGAATTAGTTTTACCAAATGGGTTTTAGAAGCCTATCCATTACCAATAAAATTCTTAGTATCAACAGAGAAAAATTTATTTCACCAGCCATGGTGGGATGAAAAAAAATCAAGTCAGGTCAATAGGCATAGTGGATGGGTGCTATGGAAATGAATGAATCTGATTTGGCCATTTCTACCTGGGCTGAGACCTATTTTAATAATATTTACATCAATTTCAGTATCCTTGAGGGCTTATTTTGTTAATATTGCCAAACTATTGCACCAGTGGGATCAGTGGCAGTAATTGATTTGGGGCTTATTGTTGAAGCTCTCAGGCTATAGCCATAAAAGAGTAGCCATTTTTTTTATCCTGTTTCTGCCTCCTGTTATCCCTGATACTCCTTAACTTTTAGACTGGCTTTTCCTCTGTAGCATTCAGTCACTACTAGCAAGGCGTCTGGCATATAGTAGGCACTCAATAAATACTTTCGAATGAATGGGTGTTGTTGCAGTTACTTCTTATAATTTTTATTTTTTTCAACTCGAACTTTCACTGCTACATTCAAAAAGAGCTGAAACTTTATTTCTGGAAATCATATCTGCTTTCTTGATGATGCCAAAAATTCCCAAAACATTTAGAAAGTATGTTGATTTCACAATCCAAAGTGATGATATAATTCTGATGGGGCAAAAGACCTAATGTTTTTGTATTTAGATATGTAATAATCATTGTATGAATAGGAATATTTGACTAAAGTTAGAATGGAAAATTAAATTACACAATTTTTGTTTTGTTTTTTATGTATATATCATACTTACTCAAATTAACTCAAATAAGTCCATTCTAACATTTACCTAATTAAAGCAGAGAACTTTGTTGAAGTAAATAATTTCACAAGTAGCTAAATTTAATATCAAGCCACTAACTAGATTCTAGTCAGAATGATGGAAATTCTTCTTTTATTTTTTTTTGCATTTTATTTCATTTATTTTTTTATACAGCAGGTTCTTATTAGTCATCCATTTTATACACATCAGTGTATACATGTCAATCCCAATCGCCCAATTCATCACACCACCATCCCCACCCCCCCGCGGCTTTCCTCACTTGGTGTCCATACGTTTGTTCTCTACATCTGTGTCTCAACTTCTGCCCTGCAAACCGGTTCATCTGTACCATTTTTCTAGGTTCCACATACATGCATTAATATACGATATTTGTTTTTCTCTATCTGACTAACTTCACTCTGTATGACAGTCTCTAGATCCATCCACGTCTCAACAAATGACCCAATTTCGTTCCTTTTTATGGCTGAGTAATATTCCATTGTATATATGTACCACATCTTCTTTATCCATTCGTCTGGCGATGGGTATTTAGGTTGCTTCCATGACCTGGCTATTGTAAATAGTGCTGCAGTGAACATTGGGGTGCATGTGTCTTTTTGAATTATGGTTTTCTCTGGCTATATGCCCAGTAGTGGGATTGCTGGATCATATGGTAATTCTATTTTTAGTGTTTTAAGGAACCTCCATACTGTTCTCCATAGTGGCTGTATCAATTTACATTCCCACCAACAGTGCAAGAGGGTTCCCTTATCTCCACACCCTCTCCAGCATTTGTTGTTTGTAGATTTTCTGATGATGCCCATTCTAACTGGTGTGAGGTGATACCTCATTGTAGTTTTGATTTACATTTCTCTAATAACTAGTGATGCTGAGCAGCTTTTCATGTGCTTCTTGGCCATCTGTATGTCTTCTTTGGAGAAATGTCTATTTAGGTCTTCTGCCCATTTTTGGATTGGGGTGTTTGTTTTTGTAATATTGAGCTGAATGAGCTGTTTATATAATTTGGAGATTAATCCTTTGTCAGTTGATTCATTTGAGAATATTTTCTCCCATTCTGAGGGTTGTCTTTTCGTCTTGTTTATGGTTTCCTTTGCTGGGCAAAAGCTTTGAAGTTTCACTAGGTCCCATTTGTTTAGTTTTGTCTTTATTTCCATTACTGTAGGAGGTGGATCAAAAAAGATCTTGCTGTGATTTATGTCAAAGGGTGTTCTTCCTATGTTTTCCTCTAAGAGTTTTATAGTGTCCGGTCTTACATTTAGGTCTCTAATCCATTTTGAGTTTATTTTTGTGTATGGTGTTAAGGAGTGTTCTAATTTCATTGTTTTAAATGTAGCTGTCCAGTTTTCCTAGCACCATTTATTGAAGAGACTGTCTTTTCTCCATTGTATATCCTTGCCTCCTTTGTCATAGATTAGTTGACCATAGGTGCATGGGTTTATCTCTGGGCTTTCTATCTTGTTCCATTGATCTATGTTTCTGTTTTTGTGCCAGTACCATGTTGTCTTGATTACTGTAGCTTTGTAGTATAGTCTGAAGTCAGGGAGCCTGATTCCTCCAGCTCCGTTTTTTTCCCTCAAGACTGCTTTGGCTATTCGGGGTCTTTTGTGTCTCCATACAAATTTTAAGATTTTTTGTTCTAGTTCCGTAAAAAATGCCATTGGTAATTTGATAGGGATTGCATGGAATCTATAGATTGCTTTGGGCAGTATAGTCATTTTCACAATATTGATTCTTCCAAGCCAAGAACATGGTATCATCTTTATCATCTGTTGGTATCATCTTTAATTTCTTTCATCAGTGTCTTATAGTTTTCTGCATACAGGTCTTTTGTCTCCCTAGGTAGGTTTATTCCTGGGTATTTTATTCTTTTTGTTGCAATGGTAAATGGGAGTGTTTCCTTAATTTCTCTTTCAGATTTTTCATCATTAGTGTATAGGAATGCAAGAGATTTCTGTGCATTAATTTTGTATCCTGCAACTTTACCAGATTCATTGATTAGCTGTAGTAGTTTTCTGGTGGCATCTTTAGGATTCTCTATGTATAGTATCATGTCATCTGCAAACAGTGACAGTTTTACTTCTTCTTTTCCAATTTGTATTCCTTTTATTTCTTTTGTTTCTCTGATTGCCGTGGCTAGGACTTCCAAAACTATGTTGAATAGTAGTGGTGAGAGTGGACATCCTTGTCTTGTTCCTGATCTTAGAGGAAATGCTTTCAGTTTTTCACCATTGAGAATGATGTTTGCTGTGGGTTTGTCGTATATGGCCTTTATGATGTTGAGGTAGGTTCCCTGTATGCCCACTTTCTGGAGAGTTTTTATCATAAATGGGTGTTGAATTTTGTCAAAAGCTTTTTCTGCATCTATTGAGATGATCATATGGTTTTTATTCTTCAATTTGTTAATATGGTGTATCACATTGATTGTTTTATGAATATTGAAGAATCCTTGCATCCCTGGGATAAATCCCACTTGATCATCGTGTATGATCCTTTTAATGTGTTGTTGGATTCTGCTTGCTAGTATTTTGTTGAGGATTTTTGCATCTATATTCATCAGTGATACTGGTCTGTAATTTTCTTTTTTTGTAGTATCTTTGTCTGGTTTTAGTATCAGGGTGATGGTGGCCTCATAGAATGAGTTTGGGAGTGTTCCTTCCTCTGCAATTTTTTGGAAGAATTTGAGAAGGATGGGTGTTAGCTCTTCTCTAAATGTTTGATAGAATTCACCTGGGAAGTCAGAATGATGGAAATTCTGACTAAACAAATAGGTCTATTTCAGAATCACCTGGAATATGCATATGATAAATAATATGGATTTGTGTATACTAAATTTTGCCAGTAATAATTATTGTTAAGAATTAGATGCCTGCATAAGCAAGAGGCAAAACTAAGTATAAACAGTATAAACTGAAGCATGTTTAAAAGTCAGTAAGCTTTGCAATTATATGGCACCAGGCTAGTTTTTCAATGTTCTCAATAATCAAATGGAACAAAAACTTTCTTCCTGATTAGTTTGGCCTTAATAATTTAGATTCAGATAAAGTGAAAAACTGTGATTAGCCTGAAAAGTGACATGACACTTAACCAAGAGGTTTGATGAAGCCATTTTACAGAGTAGTTAAGAATACGAGATGCAGACAGACTGGTTAGAGCCCAGATTCTGCCACTCACTCACTGGCTACGTAACCATGGTCAAATTACTGCGAAGTGATCTTGTAAGGATTAAATGCAAAATTACAAATAAAGCGTTTAGCCTAGTGCTAGGCATAGAGAAAGCATTTAGTAAATATTACCCCCACTAGGAACCTTATAAAAGCCTCTGAATTTGTCCTAAAGAATGTAATTTTTCCTCTTTATCGAAATGATAGTAAATGTGGAAAGGTTGAAGCAATCTCAATATGTGTGCTATAAATCTATTCATATATATGTTTATATTTGTAAATACGTATATGTATTTCTACACATGTAGGTTTAAAAATGTATCTCACACATTTATGTATCTATGAATATATACACAAACACATATATACCTAGCTTGTCTTGGTTGTACACTTTTATTAAGGGTAGTAATTTTCAATAGATTTAATATACTGGTAATATAATGCAGAATATGTCTGTAAATGCCTTTACTATGCATATGTGGAAGTAAATGTGGAAGTAAATGTGTCTGAATGCCTTTACTATGCATATGCCTTTACTATGCATAATCTAGAATATTTTTTTCTTTACTAAACGCTCATTTATTATTAACTTAAATAAGAAATAGGTATGCAGTGTGGAGAAGAATTTATTTGCAAATGTTAACATTTTATGGCTGATTTATTATGCTGTCTTAAAAGACATTCTTTGTCTCTTAGGTAAATTGGTGGATGAAACTGGACAATATAAATACATGTATGTGGCCTGTGGAGCTATTGTAGTCCTAGCCAGTGTGTGGCTGCTCATTGGCAATGCTATCAACTACAGACTGCTCGCAAAGGAAAAGAAGTTGAAAGAGACAACGAAGAAAATACATACACCTGAGTCCCGAGAATCTGAATCCTTGAAGACATCTAAAAGTCATGACGTTATTGTCAAAAGTATCAAAAGTCAAAAGTCAAAAGGATCAGGGGTTAATCCCTCAGAAAGAGAAACTAATATTTAACAAGAATCACATCTCTGATTTCAGTGTGTATGACTTTCTTAGGAGTATTTTTTTTTCAACATATTAGAAGATTTTTAGTTGAAATGAGGAGTCATAATTAAGGATAGAAAAGAGATTTTCCTTAATGGCAAAATTTTAAAAACTTTCTTTTTTAAAACTTATTTGGGCAGTTAAATTTTGAGATTATGCATATAAAGAATTCATGCAATGGGCTTATTTCCATACATGACTCTGGTTGCGGTGGTTGAAATGATTTTAAAGTCTTCCAGTGACTTCCAGTCTTGGTTATAGAGATCTGAATCCCAAACCACTGGTTTAAGTAGTTAGAAGGAGTATGTTTAATCCTGTAAGACTATCCTCTCCACATTTCATTTTTTATTTGATATTAAAGTGTGAAATGGAATTTAAGGAAATGAATTTTTCCCAAACATACACACACTGACTTTCACACACTTAAGAACAAGCACACAGGGCATCTGGAGAAAAAAGACAAGTTCAAAAAGAATATTATCACTGTAATTTTTTAAATCCATGGAGAAAAAAGAAATGTGTTATATCTGCATACTACTTTACAGTGTGGATTTTAAAGATAAGAACATGGGTGAAAATGAGGGTGGCCTTAATTTGAAAATACAACTAACTGCTGTAAAAAAAAATCATATGCATATATGAAATAAATTTGAAAAAACTCCATTTTAAACCATTATTTCAGAACACTGTCCGATTTGATTCATGCATGCACATGACTTCTTTGAGGAGGACCACCAGTACCTGGTGCTAGTGAATAGAACCCTCAAATAATTTTCAGAATTTACTAATATGTAAATCAAATTAAAAGCCTAAATGACTCCTAGCAATGAGCTGTCTATTGATTTTAAAAGGATTTTAGTTAGTAATCCAGAAAGTAATAACCAGGGACTTCTTTTAACCAAACTCAATCCAGACTCGCTGTTATACTGAGACATCAAAGTGGAATCAACCGGAATCCTGGTTGACAGGTTTACATATAGGCAAAATTTTAATTTTTCCCAACATATAGTGGTGATCAGAGGGTTACTGTTATGAGTAATCCATCTGAGTAAAGCTAAGAGTGGGAGGTGCTTATAGTGAGCCCTCCAAGCTCTCTCATTTTCCTCTTCTCCATGACAAGCAAAAGCAAAAAACAGAAATCCAAACAGGCTTTTTACTCAGCCACTGAAAATATCTCATATTATAGGAAAGGTAGCACTTGAAAATTCCACCCTCTACCGATAAGCTTTCCTGCTGCCTGCGAGCATAACTAAACCAGGAGACTTAAAAACGGCTTCTAGAACTGGAGGTTGTGTATGATTTGATATATACTTGGAAAGTGTAGATTTAGTTTATAACTTGATAGAAAGAAGCCTGCCACATGCCAACCCAGGTTAATTTAGCAGTTTCTCATTTTCATAACTATGTGAAAACATCTGGGACTGAATCACTCTTGAATACAGAGGCATAGGATAGATCTGTGCATTCAGAACTATAAATACCATTTTGAGTAAGTACTTTTAAACAAGAAAGAGTTTATACATTCGGTATAAAGTTATAAATATTCACCTTTATAAATGAAGTTTAAATTAAGGTCATGATTAATAAAAAGAATTTAGTGCTTGATTATTGAAATAATGTCATTCTTAAGATGTCAAAAGGAATTTGCCGTTCTTCTTACTATTATTATTGCAGTAGAGGCAGGTGCTATTCTTATTTCCTTTAGGATTGCACTTGGATTCCAAGCTTTTGTGATAGTTAACACTAGGGATTGATTTGTAAACTTTAGGCACTGTTTGAGCATGTGGCTCACGTTTAGCAAGCCATATAAAATTCCATATTTCAATTAACATTCACTTTTTTGCATAAAGGTATTTGTATTTTTAAACTATTAACTAAAACAATATGTGCCAATACCATAGGTAAATAAATCAGGGAAAATGTGACAATATATAGTTGTTCTTAATTTAGTTTCACCCAATCCTGAGTCTTGAATGAGCTATTTTCATATTATTAGTGTTTGTATTCAACTCTGACTTGTCATAAGAAGTGTGACATCATAAATTGTTCAGTAGCTTTCCAATCTTAAATGTTTCCAAAAAAGTGCCTTGAATTCTCTGAAGATACATATTTAAATTCATATAGATAATAGACCTCTGGGACAAGTAATGATCATGGGGTTTTAGGGCTAAGGCATAGCCCTTTTTATCACCTGCTGGTGGGTGCATTCCAGTGGCTTTCTCCATGGAAGGAGGTTTATTTACTTGCTGCTGAGGTTCTTGTCAAGTCAAAACCAATTTGTATTTGTTCTATTGCTCTTTGATCATCTTCTTTAACTTTTCATTTCTAACACTGATTATATTAAATTGTTAAAAAAGAAAGGGAAGTGAAATTGCACATTCAAAGCACATGACATGATGTATACAGTCATGCCTGGCAGTAGCACTGCACAAAGTTACAAATATGGTTGCATTTTAATTCCTATACATAAATGTTGAAAGTTAAATCACAACACACTTGAAACAGTGATATAAACTCACACACAGGTTTCAGAACTGTTTCAGGGTAAAATAAATGTTTCAAGTTGTTTACTCTCCCAAATCCCTTGAACTTGTTAGAATATTTGTTGCTTGAACAGAATCTTTCAGAGATTGAGAAGAAAATATCAACCTAGAACATTTATTATTATAAAGTTGCCTAAATGAAGGAGAAAATATAGTTGGCTTTCTGCAACAATTAGTGATTAGTCAGAAAGTATTTCTTCCTCAAGGGAATGACAGGTTTTAGATGGTCAAGAGGAAGCATGAAGCAAAGTCAGAAACCATTAAAATACCTTTTAGTCCATTTTTCTGTTATGGAATTGTGCAGAGGAAGGTTATCATAAACCTGGGTACCAAAATAATTCATGATCACTGGCTAGTTTAAGTATTTTTCCATTTGTGATAACAAGACTCCTCGTATTTTTCACCATTTAATCTTAAATGTTCCTTCACTAATTTATGAATGCAATATGGGATATAGACATGTCCTGACACATGCCCATCCTCTTTCTTGATCCTTTTTGGAGCCAACCAGCACACATTTAAGAGGCAGTTGGGTCAGGTTCTGGTGTGCTTCACATTGGAAGACAGGACGTTTTCTCAGTGTAAATTGGCATGGCTCATAAATTTCACTTCTTTAGTACCAAGTTCTAACCACCTTATCTCATGGGTCTCCCCTGGACACTAGGAAATAAGTAAAATAATTTGGTTTGATATATTTGAATGTACACTTTAAAAATCTAGGTATTTTTTACTCATCTGTCTCTGGCTGTACTTGGCAGAAAAAAAGACCATAAGATGTATGCTGAAAATGTAAGTTTTTATATTGATGTTATAAAATGTAGAGGTATACTTAATCAGTTAGTTGAAACTTATTTTCCATCCAAAAATACCTTTAAAAAAAACCCCTCTTACATGTACAATGTTGCAGGCTTTTAATAAAACAAAATAAATAATCATGATTGTTAGGCTCAAATTAATAGGGAAAAAGGATGTGAAGTGGGAAGGGAATGGATATTTATGTTTCCTGCATTTTGCCTATTTGATATTCAAATCGAATCATAGGTAGAGGCTATTGGCCTGATATAATAGACGAGTGAAACAAAACAAAAAACAGATATACAAAGAAGTTCACAAATTACCCAAAGTTAAAAGGTAGTATGTGACAGAACCAGAACAAAAACTCAGGTTTACTTAAAAGCAGAAAGAGCTCTTAGGGTGTTCACTGCCATGCCACCTCCCCCTAGAAGCTGTAGATACAATGGTAGATAAAATATAGATACAAAAAAATTAAACACTATGTGGTAAACCAATTAGATTCAACTGCAATCTGTATTATGATTTATTTAGTGTTCATTATAGACTGCATTTGCTATAACCTGAATATATAATTTCAACTTGCCTGCTTTTCTAACCAATGCAAATTATCCCAAATTATGTTAATGATTATATAATAGATGTAATTGCTTCACTGTGACTTTTTTCATAAAAATAATGAAATATTTATATGACTCAGGCATAATATATTTTCCCTGAGGTTGGGTTTAGAGGAAGAATGCTATTTTCTTTATGGATAAGTAATTCCCATATTAGTTGCTCTTTATTATGACTCAAAAATAAAAAGTACTTACTATGAAACATTATGTTCAGAATTATAGTGATTCTCACTTATAGGATTATCCCAAGCTACCAAAAATTTGTAAAAGTCTTATGAGATACAAAAGATTTGGTTCATCTACACAGTATATATTTATTTGCATCACTTAATGCAACTGCCACTACACTGTAACTAATTTTTCAAGTTTCCTGAACATCTGTATTGTTATTCTCCTTTCCGTCCCTTTCTTCTACAGAGAGAACAAGTGCCATTGCTTTTGTCTTCTTCTTCTAGACTTTTGGCATCCTTAGAATATTGTTCTTTTTAGCTCTATTTCAGATGGTGCACTTCTAATGTCATACATCTTTCACAAAGTCACTCATGCTGCATCTGGTCCTATATATTTGGTTTGCAGCAATGACCATATTCCTGGAGTCATCAGTGTATACTTTTGGCTAAGACCACTCATCTTCACCAGTAAGGGAACTCATGTGACTGTAGGCGTGAGGTTTCCTGGATAAGGAAGGTGCTTATATTATAGAAGATTTTTTGTTATTATGAATCTTCCTTATGCATGATAAATAGATAATTGAATATGACTTTTAAGAATCTAGAAAAATCGATCTTCCTGTCCTTGACATTTACTATTCTGGATGTTTGTAACTCTCTTAAAGTGCCTGAAATTTTGAGAAACAAAGCTTACCATCACAGCATAGCATCATTATATGTCATCCTGTAGGCTTTTTCAATGCAATTACATCACAGATACATCATAACAACTAGATTCTTGCCATGACAATTCACAATACCAAAGAGCATCAAAATCATTGAGATAAAAATTGAAATTACAATCTTTACTCATCCTACTTATTTTTTAGGTTTTGATTTCTACATATTTATGTGCACGATCTCACATTTGAGAAATGCACTTAAAACATGAAAAGCCCAATTATTAGTAATTAATTATAATGCTTGTATAATCAAAATCACAAACTATCTTTATTGATAGTTTTTAAAAAATGAATAATTTGCTGAGTTCACATTCTTTTTTGTAGTTCTGATTTTCTCTTCTTTGTTATCAAATTGTACACTTTAGGTTTTAATGCTTCACAAGGTCCTATGATCTGGTCTATCTTAGTCTTCTGCTTTGCCTTCACTTTATTTCACTTATGTTCAGTTCATGAAAGAATTATTATAGCAATGAGAATCATAACTTTAGGTCTCTACTTTAAGAGGAAAAGGAATATTGCAAAAAGGAATTTTTTACTTTAGTGGGACATATGAAAACTTTTAGACCAAATTATTTATCCCATCCTAACCCCATGCTGTGTACATTCCTCCCCTCCATTTTTTCCTATGATTATTTTTTAAAATAATTTTAAAAAATTATTTTTCTTTCATCATTTTTCATAATGTCTAGGCCAACTTCTTTAGCATTTTTAATCTAATTATGGACATTTTTAGTGCAGCATGTTTGTTTCTTTGGTGGATTTAGTTATATCTCCACTACTTGCATAATCTCCATGTTTTTCAGTCTTCATATGTACTTGTTAATAAGGTGAGTAATATTCAGGAGTACTTCAGTAGGCTATGATTCTGTGACCACAAATTCATTACCATATCAGCAAATATTTGTCTTCACATGGCTAAAAAAAAATTTTTTTTTTTGTTTCAAATTCAAATATGGCAAAATAAGCTAGAGAGCTCTGTATGAAAACATTGGTATTCAACATTCTATTAAGACATAAGTCAGTAAAAAGTTCTGTTCAGATGAACAAAAGAATGGGATTCTTACTGCATATGAATTTCAGGGTGAAATTTTCAAACATATTCTAAGTGTTTTATTCTGAGTTTTTAGTTGTTGTTTTACATTTATATGCATCTTAAAAAAACGTTTTTAAGTTAGACTCAGTTTATATAACTTGTTCATTCGAGTACAAGTTTCTGATATATTATTTAATGGACTTTATTTTTCTGCCACATGCTTTCTATTTCTAACTAAAGCATGAATATTTCTGGATTTAGTGAGAAAGGACATGTAAACTAAAATGTTTATTTTCTAAGCATTAGATGTAATTGTGTTTTGATTTGTATTGCATTTTGGTTTTGATATATTAAAGTTAGGTTTGTTAGATATCTGCATTTTGACAGAATAAGACTAGAGCAGGTAAGGTCTTTGCCTAAACGTATATATGTCCTCTGAGTAAATGCAGACGTGGAAATAGAACCAGGTCTTTTAACTTCTAACCCACTTTTTTTCTCCATTAGCCATCCTATTTGTAATAGTGAACTTTATAGGCTAAATACATATTTTCTTGGAAACACATATTCTAACCTTACTTGATAAATCCTTCATTTCCAAAATGAATACATTTCTCCTAATTGAATCATCCTTTGCAAAATGATGTTTATAAATGCAATTTGAAGAATATTTGCTGATTCCCACAGCAGATAATTCTAAGTGAATTGGACATAATAACTACTGGGATGAATGATTTTGCACAATATCTGTTGTTATAGCAATATGTAAGTCATTAAAATAATACTCACCAGTAACTTGTTTATAGAATCCATGTGTCCATATTCCATTAATTCCTTTTATTTTGCTTATGTTCATATTTTGTTTTAGAAGCATCATTCACTCACTTCTTTTCTAAAAGTATAATGCCAGAGCACAGAGTGTGCAATACAAGTTTGCTAAATTATTAATTTGCGAGAAATTTTCACTACTGTGTAACCTTGAGGAGAAGGGAACACCCCAATCATATTTGTTGATCTAAGAATCTGAGGATGAGTTAATAAAATTAATAGAATAAAATCTATCTCAAAAGTTCTTGCTTTTTAAATGGTCATTTCACCTACTTAATACTGAAATCTACAACAGGTGTCTGGCAACAGTAAGACTACAGTTTCTTTTATTTTAGAGATACCATCTACTTGCAGCCCCATCTTATCTAGATCTTATTTCTAGATTTTTCCCTTTTGCTTTCATTCAAAAAAAAAAAAAAAAAGAAAAACACTCCTAAATAAAATCCCTGGTGAAGGGAAAGAGTGGTTGCTAATAGGAATTCACTCTGTAAAAGTGTAAAAACAGGAATCTGTACTCAGTATTTGTTTGCTTAGTTCATCAAGGATATTTACACTAAGAACATACTTAAATAAAAGTTTTGATAAACTGATGTGTCACAGTAAACTTTTTCATAAACAGGGCCTTAAACACATTTACAGTCAGTGACATGTCTGTACGTGTTTGCTTAGATTCAGCTAAACTGACATCCAGATGCTAAATGTGCATTGTCACTGTGATGGGGGGGAGTCTGTAGCTACAGTGAGTACATCAACTTAATAACATAAGATTCTTTCTTCGTAATGATGGTAAAAATGGCATTGCACATTACTTAGATATTCGGCATAGAAATCCCTCTTTTGAAGATGGAAGAGCAGGATCTTTTCAAATATTTGCTAAACTTTTACATTCGATTTGAAGCTTTTTATTTAAAAGCACGTTCCCCCAAATATTTTAAACCAGCATGTTGGTTAACATTTCCTAGAATGAATAATTCCCCATTTTTAAGGAATTTTTGAAAACATTTCATTTACTACTTATATTTCTTCAACACACGTTTTTTCTTATCCCATTATTATATTTGGGCAAATATTAAAAGTAAGATTATTGGGATAAAAGTTATACATAATGACATGTTTCTAATAAGACAGACTAAGGCATTCCTTGGCAATAGCTGAACCTAGATAACTTTTGCAAGAAATCTTTAGGGACTGGATTTAGGGGTTAATCTATAGAATTATTTTTTTTTAATATAAATTATATTTTAGGCTGTATTTTTATGATTTTTAAGTGAAAAAAATTTAAACCTAAATCATCACTGTACATATTTCATTTTCTTAAAAAAATCAAAAAGCTATAAAATAATTAATATAAATGCCTGTCAAAGTTTAAAAATAGAACCCTCTTCTTTTTGCCTTCTTACAGATGAATGTACTTAAAGTGACTGTGATTTGATCTTGGAATATATATTTATGTCTGTACTTTTTGTACATGTAGTAGTTCTGAACTGGGCAAATAAAATATGTGGGACAAAATTAACCAAAAATGAAAGAACTGGTATTTTCATACAAATATGTATTTTGTTTTTAATGTAAATATAGTGTAGATTTATTTAAATCAGGAATATATTATATTGTTGATCATTTTAAAAGTTTATTTAGTTCAATATGTTCCGACTTCATTTTTAAGCAAGCTTGTTTGACTACTGAACCATTTATTGCCTAACTTTCATTTATACTATGATGTTACATAGACAAAATGTTTTAGAAAAATCTGTATTGTGGTTTTTAAGTTTCACTATATAACTAACTTGGAACCAAATGTTGAATTACTCTGTGGGAGTACATATTTTGCCTGTGGTTTTGAATATATTTTCAAATTCATCTATTTCTTACTAGACTGTGAGCTCCTTGTGGACAAAGATATTATCTTAGTTATAATAACTTTAATGCCTAGCAAAGTGCTAGGCACAAAATAATTCCTTAATTGAAATGAATTGATGGACCTAGATTATTGAATGAATACTACAGTATTCTATGATGCAGACTGAATATATATTAGAAAAATTCTCTGGCTAATTTTCAAAGACTCAATGTATATAAAGGGAATTCTCTGGCTAATTTTTAAAAATTGGGAAAACAAACATGTAGCATTTGCTTTATCTTAAAACTGATACTCTGTTTTAAAGGTTTATTTTTATTTTATCAGTAAACATTCTATGCAAATGCTGAAATATGCAACAGCTAAACTTCATGGTACATATTAACTAGTTTTATTTTCTTTACAAAATCAGAAATGCTCAATTTAGGCTTCCTGGAAATAAATGTTGACAATCATTTTATTAACCAAAGGTGCTACTTATTTTCCAATATTTACCTTGATCATAAGTGCTCCTGTCTGCTGAGCTTTATTTCTTCCTTTCTGGAGGGAGTTGCAGGGAGAGGAGTGCAAAAAAAAATTACATCTTTTTTGTCTGAATTATGCAATTTAGCACTGTATGTGTTCCTTTGTACTCTATTATTATTGTATTTTAATTATTATTTCTTACTGCTCACTAATTTTTATTTCAGGCCTAGGCTGTTTCTTAGAAAGTATATGCATGTATATTTATATAAAATGTAAGAAAAAAACCTGTATTGCTTATTAACTTAAAATTAAAATGACGAATAAATGTTTATGTTAAACTTTGAAATGAAATCTGCACTGCTTTTTTTTAAGGACCATTAAATGTTATGCTAAACTATGCTAATCAAAACATAATTTCCCCCATCACCTCAGTTGTTAGGGCACTTCTTTTTTTTGAATGTACATAACCGATTAATGTCAATGGAAGTCAGACACAGCCAAAATGCAAGCCATTCCTAAGGGCTGAAATGAATGTCTATTGTTGTTTTCACATATATACAGTTTACTAGATTTACACAGAGGGGACACATTCAGTTCAAGAAGAGAACATTACCTGCACCACGGAAGTTTCCCCTCAAATCCCTTCCCGGCCTACTCTCCCTCCTTTAACTTTTTCTTTAATAGACTTTAGTTTTTAGAGAAGTTTTAAGTTCACAGCAAAATGGAATAGAGATACAGAGATTTCTCATATATGCCCCGTCCCACACATGCATAGCCTTACTCATTATCAGTGTCCCCTCTCAGAGCGGTACATTTGTTACAACTGATGAGCCTACAGGGATGTGTCATTATCACCCAAAGCCCATAGTTTACATCAGGGCTCAGTCTCGGTGTTGCACACTCTATGGGTTTGGGCAAATTTATAATGACATGTATCCACCTTTATAATATCATACAGAGTAGTTTCACTGTCCTAAAAATCCTCTTTGCTCTGCCTCCCTCCCTGGAAAATGTAGATAAGGTAACATTTGCATAAAAACCAGAAGGCGGTGAAGGAATAAGACATGCAGATTTCTGAATGAAGAACATCCCAAGAGAAGGAAACTGTAAGTGTGAAAGGTCTGAGCCAGGAGCATGTCTGGCAAGTTCAAGAAAGGGCAAGATGTTCAGCCTCACTGGAACAGAGAAAATGAAGGGGAGACACAGTAGATGAGATCAGAGAAGGGATTAGGGATTGATTTTAGAGACATACTGGTCAAAGGATTTTGACTTGTACACCGAGGGATAGTAGCATTTTTTAATAATCATTTTTCATCAAGATAGAAGACAAAAATAAGAAAAGTAATGCAGCTGTAGAAGAAACCTACAACCAAATCAATAGTGTTCTACCATCTCCCTCTACTATACTGCCGCACTCCACCTGTGGTCTCTGTTCTAGTTTACATCGGTCTTTACCAGTCTATTTTTAGTATCTAAGCCCCTAGTCCATTTCCTCCAATATCTTTAATCCTCCAGTCCATTTCCCCTTATATTTATTCACATTCTAGCCAGATTTCTATCAAATCACTGTCACCCTCACAAATATTCAATGAACTCTCCGTTTTGTGAAGGAAAAAGATTAAAGTCCTGAGCATGGTATTAAAATTCTCGTTACCTACCACCACTTACCTTTCCAAACTTATTTCTTAATAAATCCTTTTATAATTACTAAAATATAGTCACATGGGTCTCTTATTTTCGTAAATCTGCCAATTTTTTTTTTTTTTGCCTCATGCTATTCCATAAACCTATGTTTTTTCTCATTCCTTGACCTAATGAATTCCTACTTATAAAGGTCCAGTAAATGTTTTTCAGTTACTGACGTTTACTATAAGACTTAATTATTTACTAGACTTCAATTAAGATGCAAGCTTGAATATACATCTATACATATACATCTAATTCCACCCATTCTAAATTCTAAATAAAACTGTCAATACACTAAGAAAAATAAACTACACTTGTATTTGAAATAGGGGGAAATTATGTAAACATGCCAGAAACTAAAATTTCTTCTAGATAAAAGGTAGAATGGCTATGTGCAAAATGCATAGGAACATTCCTGATGTTTGCTCCCTATCAAATATCCCTTACTCCTTTAAACAAACTCCTACCTTACTCATTCCTTAGTGTAGATATCAAGCTCACATTTTTCCATAGACTTTCATCTCTTGGCTAATAATCTTTCTGGTTTTAGCCCTTTGTTAAGTCACTATTTCCAGACTCTGACTTTTTTTTTAAATCAACCTTGATATATACAAGACCAAAAAAAAAAAAAAAAGCCTATATTTAAGGTGTACAATGTGATGTTTTGATATACATCATGAAATGATTACTACAATCAAGCTAATTAATATATGCATTGGCTCACATAGTTATATTTTGTGGTGAGAATACTTAAGATTAACTCTTAGCAAATTTCAAGTATACAATATGGTATTTTTACTGACACTCACCATGCTGCACATTAGACCTCCAGAACTTATTCAGCCCTTAAACCTGAACCCATGCACCCTTTTACCAGTATCTCCCCATTTTTTCCATCCCCCAGGCCCTGGCAACTATCATTCTACTCTGTTTCTATGAGTTTGAGTTTTTTAGATTTCACACATAAGTTAGATCATGCAGTATTTGTCTTTCTCTTTCTTCCTTATTTCACTCAGGATAATGTCCTCCAGTTTCATTCATGTTGTCACAACGGCAGGATTTCCTTCTTTCTCATGGCTGAATAATGTAATAACGTTCCATTGTATGTATACCACATTTTCTTTATCCATTCATCTGTCCATGGACACTTAGGTTGCTTCCATGTGTTGGCTTTTGTGAATACGCTGCAATGAACACGGTTATACAGATATCTCTTTGAGATACTGATTTCATTTCCTTTGGATATATACGTAAAAGTGGGATTGGTGGATCAGGTGGTAGTTCTATTTGTAATTTTTTGAGAAATCTGCATGCTGTTTTCCATAATGGCTATACCAATTTACATGCCCACCTACAAAATACAAAGCTTCTTTTTTTCCACATCCTTAATCAGCACTTGTTAACTTTTGTCTTTTTGACAATAGCCATCCTAACAGATATGAGGTGATATGTCATTGTGATTTTGATTTGCATTTCCATGATGATTAATGATGGCGAGCACCTTTTTACATACTTGTTGACCATTTGTTTGTCTTCTTTTGAAATATGTCTATTCAGGTTCTTAGCCCATTTTTTAATTGGGTTAATTTTTTTTGTTGTTGCTATTGGTTTGCTATTGGGTTAATCTGATATTAACACCTTATCAGACATATGGTTTGCAAATATTTTCTCCCATTCTGTAGTTAGCCTTTTTATACTGTTGAATGTTTCCTTTGCTGTGCAGAAGCTTCTTCATTTAATGCAATCCCGTTTATCTATTTTTGCTTTTGTTGCCTTTGCTTTTGGTGTCATACCCAAAAAAATCATTGCTCACACCAAGGGCAAGAAGATTTTTCCTTATGTTTTCTTCTAGGAATATTACGGTTTGGCATCTTAAATACAAGTCTAATCTATTCTGAGTTGATTTTTATATATGGTATAAGATGTGTGTCCAGTGTCATTCTTCTGTATGTTAATATCCAGTTTTCCCAACACCATTTATTGAAGAAACTATTTTTTCCACATTGTATGTTCTTTGCCTTTTGCAACCTTGTCAAAGATCAGTTGACCATAAATACATGGATTTATTTCTGAGCTCTCTAGTCCAGTCAGTTTAAAACATAGAGCATCTCTTTCTAGTGGTTCCCTCATAAGCCCTGGGATTCTCTTTGATTGCATGAATCTGGGTCATATGCTCATCTTTCAACCATTCCCCGTATCTAAAGCAATTTGTTTGTCCAGGCTAAATCTCAATGCAGTCTTGCCTCTTCTCAACCTTTTTGTCTGGGTGTGAGTGGAGTATATTTTTTCAGAGGAAATCTGAAATGCTGTACTGAAAAGGAGAAGATGCTGGGTAGGCAAAACCAATAATGGCTACTGTATATTGAAAAAAATTGGTGACTTCTAGTTGCTATGTTTGTACTGATTATATTTTTTCATTTCTAATTTGCTTTCATTGCGATAACTGATGCCTCATGAGGTTCGAATTAAGAACATTATCATCATTATTATTATTGTATCAACCTTCTTGACTTCTGTATGAAAGGCACACTACTAAAATGAAGTTTGCTCATTACCTGAAGTTGAAACTCACGTAACTATTTCCTATTTTAAGGAATAATTGATTATAAAGCATAACTATATTTGCTATCACAAAGTTAAACTTTCACACTGTATTTTACTCTTCAAGCTTAATTATCAACAAGAATATCTACTTCAAGAAATTTTCCATATTTTCTTCTTTATAAATATGGTTTATACAACTTTTCATTTTAAAATTAATAAGTCAATTTAAAGCTTGAATTTGTTAAGTTTTATATAATATTGAGTTGACCAAAAAGTTCCTTAGGTTTTAAATAAAAATAAAAGACACATTTTTCATTTTCACCAAGAATTTTATTGAACAATGTATTCACTAACCGAATGAACTTTTTGGCCAACCCAATATTAAAACCTGGTGTTCTAGCAAGTGAAAATTAAACTGAAAACATAATGATCTGATACAAATCATTTGAATATTCTTTTCAAAAATATATATAACCAAATTGTATATGTACATAAGGAAAATAGTGGAATCATACATATTTCTCTGAAGTGCTAATTACTCTGTCACAGAATTTTTCATACAACACATTAGGTAACAGGTACTTTAACATAAACAGTATGTGGAGAAAGAAGTTGTTTAGCGATATCACTAACTAGAGCAAAGTAGGGTAGAAAGATGCAGCTATCTTCAGGCTTATATCTATTAAAAAATAGCCTGTGGAATATAAAAATAAAGTCAGACTTATAGAAATGGAGACTAGAAAAATGGTTGCCAGGAGCAAGTGTTGGGGGAAATAAGGAGAGATTGCTAAAAGGATACAAACTATCAGCTGTAAGATGAATAAGGTCTGAGGATCTAATATAAAACATGGGGACTGTAGTTGTTAACACTGTGTTGTGCAATCGAAATTTGCTAAGAGTAAAACTTACATGTTCTCACACACACACATAAAGATAAATATATGTAGTAATGGATGTGTTAACTAGATGGGGGCAGTCCTTTCACAACGTGTACCTGTATCAAATTGCCATGATGTACACGTTAAATATTTTATCATTTTATATGACAATTATACCCAATAAAGCTGAAATTTTAAAAAAAGAAACAGATGAAATATGAAGTATGCTTTTGTCCCCAGGAAAACTTTCCCAGTCACTTTTAGACTGAGTTTTGCAGAGACCAAGGTGTTTTTGCAGACAGTAGAGGAGTCACTTCTGGGACACAGGGAAGTCCAAGAAGGTAGTTACAAGACCAGGATGCTCTTTACCTACTTCCATCCATGCAACTATTTTTTGTTGGAGGAGGATCCATCTACTATTGTATTTGAAAAGGATTCCACTGTTTTAAATAAGAGTTTGAAGACCAAAAATAATAACAATAACCTGAAATTCCTAATAATTGTATTAACCATTTCAGTTGAAAGTGATTGAGGCCCAGCTGGATCCAGTTTAATTAAAAAGAAAATTTATTGACATGACAGCATACAAAGTTGAAGGAAGACCTGTAGGTATGAGGATATCTCTGACATATTGAAACTTGACACCCTCAGGATAACTTGTCTCTCATCTCTTCTTTTTTCTGTGTGTATCTTCATTCTGTCTGTGTTAGACAGGAGTGTGCTTAGGTGTTATATACACACAACTCTGACCACAGGTGAAAGAGATAGCCCTCATCCCCTACACATGCATGTGTACACAATACCCCCAACTCCAACACACGGGCATGATAGTTCCAGTTAAAAATCCAGGGGAATGATTCCAATTGTCCTTTCTTGGGTTATTATGCCCATCCCTGGACCAATGTCTTGAATCTATTTTACGAATATTCCAACTTGGGTCACATGGCTGCCCCTGGGATTGGGGACCAGGTTCTATTATCAGAAGGAGGGAAAAGGACACTTGGGCAGATAAAGACAATAGGCACTACAATAACCAAAGAAAAAAGATTGATTAGAACAATTTGAATAATTGCTTTAATTCCTTATTTATTTTTGCTTCCCTCTGGTCCAGAAGTGTAACAAATTATGTAAGTACATAACAAGCTTTGGAGTTAATGAGGGCAAGACATGAGGGGAGTGAGCATGGAGGGAGGCATGTTGGAAACTTTGAGAGCAAATTTAATCTCAAAAACTATTTTCAAAATTGTTAGTAGCTTAATGTTTATTCAAATATTTAGTCGTTTTGCAATTTCAAATTTCATTAAATGAAAGATTCATATTTTTATGTTTATCAAAAGAGTCCATGGGTTTGTAATGATTTAGAAAATTGGTGTAACAGGACTTGTTCTGATGACAAAACATAAACTCTCAAATTGATCCCAGTGTAATGCTTGGAAACAAATTTGCTAAAAATCAGTAAATAAACAAGGATTAAATTTCTACTCATTTTCCATCCTATATCTAGGGAATATTTAGTAAATCCTTTGGCTATTGCTCAATGACTCTAATTTCTAATTGGACGTGAGATTACATTTCCAATCTCTTTTCTTTTGTCCTTATTGCATCATGACTAAGAAAAATAAAAAGCACAATAATAGCAGCATTCCCAATAGGATTCTCAAATACTTATTTCATTCCTTGCACTTCTTTTCAAAGTTTCAAATTATACCAATTTAACTTAATTTTTACTTATTGAAGATACATACTGAGAGAAGGATTTTAATGAGCCAATCCAGCTCCTGAAATATTTAACACAATTTTGCACACACATTTGTGTTTCTGCTTGTTTGTGAACACACATATATAGAGAGGGGACTCAGCTTTTATCAAAATTACCAAGGCATTAGTGGAAACAAAAACAGCTTAAGGACCAGTAAGACTGTGGGAAACAGAGTTACTGTTTATTTGAATAGAAATATATCAAGAATTTTAAGATTTTGGTCCTAATTCATTCCACTGGGGCCTACTAAATACTTTGAATATTAGTTCTATTCAATCATATTCTATCATATTCACAAGAATATGTCAAGTGCTTGCTATGAGTTGGCCTCTGTTATATTTTGTACATTAACTAACTTAATACTCGGCACCAACTGTGAAATAGGTATGATCAGCCTCATCTAGCAGTTGAGAATATTCCAACTCAGAAAAGTGAAGTACTTGCCAAGATCACATAACAATGAGTGAAAGAGCCAGAATTGGTATCTATTTCTGATCCTCAACCCCGTCATCTTGCCAGGAATAAATACAGTAAACACTCAATAAACATGAATTGAGTTAAATGAAAAATTTGACATGAGGAATGTGTAATAGGATAAGAATGGAACATATTCACCTCTCATTAAACTGTCCTTCAAGTAAATAAACTATACTACTATTCCCTTACTCCATCCCCATTTCATAAATACTATTTTTTCTGTTTTACAATATACGATAATTTTATTTAAAGTTATCTCATCATTTTGATCATTTAGGAAAAAAAATGAGTCTCCAGAGTGAGGCAGAAGTCTCTAGAAGTGCAGAGAGCAGTTGAACTATTACATCCTTTCTTCTGTGCTCTCTACTTCTATTAATGTAGCTTAAAGTAACATTAGCTCTTAGTCATACATATCACATTGTTAATTATAGTCAAGGAAACCTAATTCATTTTCATGTAAGATTCTGTAAAACTACATCTTCTTCATCTATATACTTGCAGTAAGTTTTTGGATACAACTATAGTATTTTACATTTATTTCTATGACATATTCAAATATTAGATTCAATTCAATTCTAACCTAATTAGAACTTTGAGATGCTGGATGCTACATCCATATTAGTATTCCTTTTTTAGAGCAAAATGATTGGATTTATAGTCTAATCCAAATCAAATAGAGATGCAACTTTGGAAAGGGAGAAATTGTGATTATTATCTTTTTCATCTTATTACTGCTAGTTAGTAACACTAATTACATCTAATTACTACTAATAAAAAACCTTCTTGTTTCCCACATTTCTACTGGCCATTCTTATTACTACTCATTACTACTAATGATGAAATCTGTAAGTAGTTATTTAGATAATACCTTCTCATTTGTTCGCAGAGGAGAGAGAATGATCGAATCTATCCACCTAGTAGAGTTAGCCATAAAGCATGATTTCATTGCTCCTTGCTGAAGACGAAAGAAAGAAAGGAAGAAAGAAGGAAGGAAGGGAGGGAGGGAGGGAGGGAGGGAGGGAGGAAAGAAAGAAAGAAGGAAGAAAGAAAGAAAGAAAGAAAGAAAGAAAGAAAGAAAGAAAGAAAGAAAGAAAGAAAGAAAGAAAGAAAGAAAGAAAGAAAGAAAGGAAGGAAGGTAGGAAGAAAGAAAGAAAGAAAGAGAGAAAGAAAGAAAGAGAGAAAGAAAGAAAGAAGGAGAGAAAAAGAAAAGAAGGAAGGAAGAAAGGAAGAAGAAAGAAGGAGCAGGAGGAAGAGGGAACACAGTGTTGGAGAAACTCCAACAGGATTATGGGGTGGCTGAGGTAATAGAGAGGGTTGTAGATGAAGACATCACCTATGACTATTTTCTTTCAATCCCTGCTATACCCCTGAGGCAGCACAGACAACAGGGACTGATTAGACTTCGGCTTATTTTAAAGCCATGTGAGAAATTAATTAAACTGTTAGAGTCATTCCCAACTCGAATCACCAAAATCTCCTGCAGGCAATGATGGGAATGGAGATTAAATATATATTTGTCATCTTCCCAGGGGCTGTCCCAGCCCAAGACACAAGAAACGCAAGTGGAAAAAAAAAAAAAAAATCCATGGAACTAGTTTGAGAATTACATTTTACCTGATAAATAGTTGTCAGCTGTCAAGGGACAAGAGCCAGAGTTGAATAAAGTGTGGATGGAGGGGAGGAGCAGGGTGCTGTCTCAACCTTCTCGGTGCCTGCTTTTTAGCTTGACTAGGGAACATATATATATTTTAAATGCACCCTGCAAAGATAAGATAGAATTTGGAGAGACATAACCTTGGGGGCACAGATAGGGAAGTATTATCAGTATTAAAATGAGAGATTTAAAATCCACAAAGTTAAGGATACATTTTATTAAACGTCTCCTTAATCTCCTTAATATCCTGTCTTAATTCTTAACTGAAAAACTGTGTTTTGGAACTGGGAAATGAAGAGGCAGATGTTTGGGCCTTATTTTAACTTGAAGATAAAAATAGATCTCCTGGTTTAAAATTAAGTTGGAAAGAACATGAACCATAGATGTATCCCTCTAATATGGTTTTTCTATTTAATATTGATACTTTAAATACTCATTTATCTTTCACTATAACTGAATTTGGAAAGGGACAATTCAATACCTTATGGAATTGCACATATGTAAAATATGTAGCAAGTTCACACTGAGAAGCTATTTGGATCAGTTAGAAATGGTCAACAATCTATTTAATAGAATCATGGCCTTTAGCCCCGTGCCTCCGGTAGATGCTAAAAATATATAATCTCACATATGCCCTTCATCTTATTTTCAGATGAGATAAATAAAAACCATTCACTCATAGATGAAATAAATAAAACAGAGAGAAGTTACATGGCAGGCTCAAATTTGCAAATCATGAAAGAGGAAGAATTTAAATATCCAGCTTCCTCCAAGTACACAAAATTGCCTCAATTTTTCCATTTAGTTGCAGATTGGAAAAGGATAACAAGAGAGATAATATAACTACCGATTCTAATTAATAACTCATACTTGATAGAAATACAATATTTGCTTTGTTGACTGAATGAAAATGTTTATGTTCTTTAGTGATGAAAGAAAATAGTAGAAAGAAGCTAGGATAATCAAGAATATTGGGAAACCATGGGAAGGAATACATTAAAGGACAATTTCCATATCAATTAACTATTTTTTTTTTGGTCTATGTGTATAGCTTCAGCAAGAGCTATTTGTAATAGCGAGGCCAGAAGAAATTTATTTGTAAGTCTTACCTTTTAACCTCTTACTGTGGAGCCAAGCATTAATAAATTAATACTAAATATTAATTTCCTGTGGGGCTCTCCAGGTAATAATCTTTAGAATTATCATCTATTTCATTAGTTAATAAAACATCCTTAAAACTGACTTTCTCTTTCAATTTTTAAAGCTTCCCTCTGTAATGTAAAACTGGTGATTAAGAATTTATTTTTATCCTTCAGATTTCTCCCCCTGTACAGGCACAACTTGGAAATATTGAGGGTTTGCTTCCAGACAACTGCAATGAAGTGAGTATTGCAATAGAGTGAGTCACACGGATTTTTTGGTTTCCCAATGCATATAAAAGTTACATTTATACTATACTGTGGTCTATTATGTGTGCAATAGCACTATGTCTAAAAAAAAAAATGTACATAGCTTAATTAAAGAATACTTGACTGCTAAAACATGCTAACCATCATCTGAGCCTTCAGCGAATTGTGGTAGTAACACCAAATATCACTGACCACAGATTACCATAAAAGTATAATAATAATGAAAAAGCTTGAAGTATTGTGAGAATTATCAAAATGAGACACAGAGACACAAAGTGAGCAAATGCTATTGGAAACAATGGTGCTGATAGACTTGCTCGATGCTGTGTATCTTGGATCCTTCCTCAGTTAAACAAACCAGTTGGTCATGGTAAATACAATAATAATATGATGACACTTTGTAACATGTATTTTTAATTATTTATTCTATTATTCTCTCAAACACCACTGAGATAAATAGTATTTGCATAATTTATTCCTCAGTTATTTACTGAGTCCCTAATGTGCGTCAGACACTGTTCTGAGGGTAACACTGATATCAATGTGCCATGGTTCCTGTCTTCAAGGAGTTCATGTTGTAGTAGGGGAAATACAGAACAGGTTGCCATGATAGGACAACAGCTAAGCAGTTGGTCTTTGTTCTTCCACAAAGTACATTCCCCTGAGTGGAGGCATCTGCTCTTCTTTGGGTGTTTAAAATACAAAATCAGGAGAAAAAAGGGAGGTATAAGAGGAACGCTTCTTTAAATGCAACAAAGGTCAAAGACTAAAATGCGGGGCCAGAGTTTTAATGGGGCTACACAACTAACAGTAACAGGTGGTGGTATTGCAGACATATAGATAAGGAGTTATGGATTTTCAGAGAAGAAGATAAATATTGCAACTTTGAGGTGTGGGGAGGTCTGTGGGAGAATACAGAAGAATGATTTGGGACAGAGGGATTAGCAAAAGCTTGGTAGGTGAGATAGCATTTCACCAGTCCTTGTAAGACATATTTTATTTCACCACGTGGAGTTGAAAGCAAAGGCACCCCAAACAGAGGAAACAGCATGACCCTAGAATCTTTAATGAATGGGATGTATACTTGCAACAAAATGTAAAATGGTTCAGCTGGAAAAATTATCGGTGGATAAATCATAGTAGTGGGAGTTCAGTTTGGAAAGGTAAGTTGTTATGCAATTTCATAACAAATCATGAAATTTGTTCATGCAGGGTCCAGAGAGTTTGAGTACCTTACTGCTGAATTGTGCACATGAGCTGCTCAATTTCCCTTTAAGGAAGGGCTTGGCACCCAGCTTCTGGGAGCGCTATCAACAGCCGGCCCCTTTTGTGGCAAAAGTTGTACAACAATGACTGCATGCTCATGGGATTCACTAGTTCTACCATACAGCATATCACCCGGTGGTAGCCAGCCCGATGGAATGTTGAAGGGATCCTTACAAAGCTTATTGATGGTGCCAGCTTAGGGATGTAGAGTGGTGGTGCTGTTCTTTGCGACGTATGCTGAAACACTGACACACGACTGTTGTGTCCCAAATAGTTATAATACATGGGTCTGGAATCAAGGGGTATGCATAGAATTAGTCCTCTTGCCATTACTCCCAGAGACCCACTTGGAAATGTGTCTTTCCCATCCCCCATAACTTTAGTCTCTACTGAATTAGAAGTCCTTATTTCCCAGGAGAGGAACAATTCCACCACTGGACACAATAATATTTTCACTGAAGCTGAAGCTATTATAGCTGCATGGTCATTTGGGGTATCATATGTCAGTAGACTAGCGGACAAAGAAAATAGTTACCATGCTGGTGAGGGAAAAATTAACTCTGATGATCAAGAAGAGCTAGACTCACTGCTACATAATCAGAATGGTGAGGAGATCTTGGGGAGCTATTGAAGCATCTCTTGGAGCATCCATGCCTGATAAGAGTGAAAGGAAAATTACATCTTCCACAGCTTGACAAAAGCAAAACAGCCGCATGCTCACAACTTTCAGGAATAAAGATCTGAATCAGGCCACCTAGAATATGGAGACTTAATAGATCGTTTGTCAGCAACCAAACATTGATAGGAAAACGGCAACCAAAGTCTCAGACTCCTCAAGGAAGAAGCTCTCCATCATCTGACTGGACAAATACCTAGAACAGCTGCAGTGCTGGACAAAGGTAAGAACAACCTAGAAAGGGCAATATAGAGGATGCAGATAATAATCATTATTTACGGCCTCAGGGAAAGCTGCGGCAATGGGTACTGGAGCTTGTGTCATTAATCTAATTGCTTAGTCTTATTAAAAGAATGTAATTGGTTGCCACCTTGAAACGTAATTGACAGAGTATAATTAATGTGGGTTACAAGTAGATCTTTGTGGTGTAAGGGTGGGTTGGAGCAGATGCTTTTGCTGGCCTGAAATATATCCTCTTACCCCTGCCCCCACTTTCAGTTGCAGGGGCAACAGACATTTCTGTGTGTGCTGACAGCACCCCATCCTCCAACATGAGCCATTCGTCTTACTGCATTTCTGTCCTGTAATTTTCACTGAAGATGCAGAAGCCGACTCAGCTCACATGCAGGCATTGCCTGGCAGTACAGTAGCTTTAATGTTGGAGAGTTTGGGATCTTAAGCATAATTACCCTAGCCATCCTCTCTATGGACACTGTTTGGAGACATTTTGTATATTTATAGGAGGACCTGGCTGAGTTGAGCCCCTGTTGCCTACAGCTGTGACCTCGAGAATGTGCCTTTTATTGGCTTTTCCTACTTTATGTCACATTTCCCTGTAACAGCTTTCTGGAATGTACTCCCAAGTGAAATACCTGTACCAAGATTTGTGTCTCAGGTCCTGTCTATGGGAAAACTCAACCTAAGACATTTTGATGTAACTTTGTAAAACAAGGATATGTATACATGGTAGATTGCATATAGAAACGAACTTAGGTGTCTGGGAAGCCAAATAGGACAAAGAATAGCAAAGTACGATTATTTCACAGGAATGAAGAGTTTTACATAAGTTGGACAGTCAGGAAGAATTTTAGTGTTGGAGAAAAAGTCCATCTGTCATTTGTGTTAAGATGTTTATTATTAGTTGTCCTACACTGCTGTGCTTTGTGTACAAAACTAAAACGGATTGAGCACAACTGAGAGCCTCTTATCTCCTCAGTGTTTTTTGAAAAAATACAGCATTTATTGCTTGTTTTCCTATTTATAAAGTGATATATATTCACCATAGAAAATTTGGATATTACAAAAATATATAGAAATATTACTTGTAACCCTACCATCCAAGAATTTCCATCAGGTAGTGTGAAAGAAGTTTAAAGTTGTATGCTATCTATATTTCAATTCTGTATATGTAAATCTAGGATGGTATTTATGCCATGTGGATATAAAGTGAAAAGTCCACATTTCAGACTCTGAATGTGAAGCTCAAATACTGGACCTTTATTCCTTGTCCAACATCAAAACCCCTGTCATAAACCTGAAAATAGTATTTCAGCCTACAAATATGCCATCATTTATTGACCTACTCGTAGATGATCGGGATTTTTTTTAGTTTAATTAGTTAATTATTATTATGTGGGCAAATCTACAATGAGACTAATAGGTGAAAAGTTAGAAACATGTTGTTTTTAATAACATTGCCAAATTGCTTTTCTGAAAGACTAAATCAATCACCTTTTTATCAGCTAGCAGTGAGTGAACCCTCCCACCTTCACCAACACTAGGTTTGGTTTTGTTTTTCTTAAACAGTGATAGGCCTGGATCATCAGGGGTGTCATATTAAGAGGATATTGCAGACAAGTGATTTTAATAGTGTGGTCCTGGGCCTTACCAGGTTCTTCCTGGTAAGAATGAATCTGAACACTTTATGAGACCTTCACATGGTACTATTGTGACCTGAACTAATCAATGGGGTCTACATCTAATTCATAATCACTTACCTATTTTTATATGTATAAGTTTGGTTTTACAACAGAGAAATCTATTAAAAAATATGACCTTAGGGGTGTGACATTTTAATAAGAATTAAAACTTTAACTTAAAAAAAATAACCAGATCATCCTCAATGCTGTTTAGGCCTCTGAGTCAAACTCAAGCCCTCCCTCATGAGTAATGGTGTCCTCATTAATTTTCTTTACTGCCAGATGGCTTGCTAATTTAAAATCCCTGAAGTGATAGGTGTTTTATTATACACAACCCACTTGGCTGGGAAAAGTAAGACTGCAGCCTTTCACACCTTCACTGATGAAGTTAATGAGTTCATATCAAGTTTATGAAACTCATTTCACTTATTCAGACTTGCAGAATTGGATTCAGGGAGGACGAACATGGATTTCAAGTTCCAGGAATAGTTTGATTAAGTCCATCCAGAAACAGATATGGAATCAAGAGAAAAAAATATATAATATTCTTTTCCATTAACATTACCAATATTTTTAGTAAAGGCCTTTATTAACTCACAGTCTATTATCGAAAGTTCTTATTTAGTTTTCTGCTGTTAATCTCTTGCTTCTCCAAACTACTCTTCATATGGTCATCACAATAATATCCCCCCAAATGTCTCTAATATCATGCAACTGACAATTATTTAAGGTCAAAATCTTTGGCCTGTCATTCAAGTCATCCATCCCTAAATTACCTTTCTTGAATTTTTCTGTACAAACCTGTCACTTTTGCCAAGATGAGTCCACTCACAATCCAGTCATGTTAATTTTGACCAGTTCAACTCTTTTGCTTATATTTCTGGTCTTGGTTTTTCTACTCCTATTTTATTGACACTTACCATCTGAAGCCCAGCTCAAAGGCCACCTCTCTTATTAAGCCTCCTTTATTTCCTCTTCTAGGAGTTATCTCACCTCTTCTATCTCTTACAGAACTTGTTTTCTGCACCACCTATGGGTAACAATTGACAGATTGTCTTTTATTGCAGTTAGTTAAATTTATATGTGGTCACCACAGATTACAAGTTATAAGAGTGCAGGAAAGCAGGAAATATGGTTTATGGATTGTTTATATTCCTTATTGTACTTGCAGAGAACTTGCAAAAAGTAGGTGGCAGACGAATATTTATTTATTGCAAGTCCAAATGTATTTTCTAGGTAATGCTGATAATTGTTTAATGACTCATAATAATACAGAACAGTGAGTTGCTTATCATGAAACATTCCAATAAAAATTAAATAATGTACTTTCTCAATGGCACTGCTAACTCAGGTGCACAAAGTAGTTTTCTAATAACGGATCTAATTCAGGCATGTGGATAATTTTTTTTTTTTTATGTGGATAATTTTAAAGAATTTAAGTATACGCTTAAAATAGTTCAGACCAGTAGATGACATTTCAATGAATAAGATACCACAAAATTAGTTATAGCATCATTGTGTAACTCAGTTGCAAGTAGGAAAAATTACACTTAAAATTATATAATTTCAGTTTACTGAAAGAGTGTTTTCCTTCATTAGTTAACTATTACGGGGAGGTTCAGAATTTTTTCAGGAAGTTTTTAGAGGGTCTGTATCTCTTTCAACACATTTTAGGAGAGCTCTAGCCTAATTTATATACTATGATAAGTTTAAATACAAAGATTCTGCCTCTTTTTTCTACATCATTTACATCTTTATCCAAAAATTGTGTTCCATATTAACTATGTATTATTGCTGAAATATTAGACTATAAATACAGAAAACCATTTTTTAAAAAATATTTATTTACTTATTTATTTGGCTGTATCAGGTCTTAGTGGCAGCATGCAGAATCTTCATTGCCACATGCGGGATCTTCGTTGCTGCATGCAGGATCTTTAGTTATGGCATGCGGGATCTAGTTCCCTGACCAGGGATCTAACCCAGGGCCTCTGCATTGGAAGCACAGTCTTAACCACTGGACCACCAGGGAAGTTCCTAGAAAACCATTTATCTCATGAACTTTGAAATAAACTCCTTGCTTATCAAGAACTTAGAAAATTAAGGTGATCAAATATTCATTTAACAACAAATGTTTATTGGGCATCTATATGTACCAGGCGGTATTTCAAATGGCAAAATATTTCAATTGTAAACAAATGGAAAAAATTTCTAACCATGTGGAGTATATATTATAACTGGGTAAGATAGACAAAAACCCAAAACATAATAAATAAATTTATAATACAACAAGTACTTAAGATAAAAGAAATAGAAGTAAAATTATTAGGAGTTCGGGGGGAGTACAGCTTACAAAATTTCTAATTTTAAGTCTTAGTTCATGATTTCATGTATTCACCCAGTATAAAGTAAATTTTTAAAAAGTATAATTATGTTATGTAATATTGTGATATATAGCCCTGAAAACAGTAGTGAGTCAGCAAGGTAAAACAAATTACCAATATGTCTTATTCATTTATACATTATTCATGAAATATTTATTAAACACTTACTTTTTATTTGGTACTATTATTAAGTGTTAAGGGTAGTGTGACGATAATAAGACAAGTTGTCTGCTCTTTTAAATCTTATGATCAGGTCAATAAATATGTAAGTAAATAAATTAGCAATAAAACATCATATGAATAATAATATTGTACCACGAAAAATATTGTTATGGTTATAAAATAGAGAATAATTGGATGGTTACCTAATATTTGATGGTTTGGGTTGGCCTCTCCCAGTGAGTGAGGTGGGGCATAGCATGAGATCAGGTCAGAGTTAAACAGAGTCAGATGCCAGAAGCTGGTAAGAGGGGTACACCATAATTATATTTTTGTTTTAAAATACTACATTGACCACTATGCAAAGAATAGCCTGTTGAGAATACAGAAGGCCATTACAGTAATGAGGCAAGAGATGATGGTGGCTTGACTGAGGAAGAAGTTAAAGGGATGAGGAGAAGTAATCAGATATGTTTCAGAGACAGAACCCAATAGGACCTGCTCATAGTGATAAAAAATAAGTGATAAAAACTAAAAGATAAGAAATCAATTAAGACTACTTGGTGGGCTTCCCTGGTGGCGCAGTGGTTGAGAATCTGCCTGCCAATGCAGGGGACACGGGTTCGAGCCCTGGTCTGGGAAGATCCCACATGCCGCGGAGCAACTAAGCCCGTGAGCCAACTACTGAGCCTGCGCGTCTGGAGCCTGTGCTCCGCAACAAGAGAGGCCGCGATAGTGAGAGGCCCGCGCACCGCGATGAAGAGTGGCCCCCGCTTGCCACAACTAGAGAAAGCCCTCGCACAGAAACGAAAGACCCAACACAGCCAAAAATAAATAAAGAAATAAATTAAAAAAGACTCCTTGGTGACTGACTTAAGTGAAAGAACGATGCCATTTGCTACCCAATGGGAAAGATTGAGTGAAGTACAGGATTGAAGGAGGTTGGTATAGAAATTAAGAATTTCATTTTAAAGAGTATAAAATGGTAGTTACCAAGGGATGGAGGGGTGAGAGGATAAGACTGATGTTGTTTAAGGAGACAAACTTGGAATGAGTAGTAATTAAGTCATATAGATTTAATGCCCAGTATAATGAATACAGACAATGGCATTGTATTATAATTATGTAATGTGATAAATATCATTACAATGGCAAACATATTACAATATGTAAATATACCAAAGCAACATGTTGTACAACTTAAATATACACAATGTTATATGATAAATTTTTTCAATTTAAAAAAATTCTGTTTTATCTGCATCCCCTTTTTAGGTCATTAGACACCCATGTCAACAGGTCAAGTAGTGAGTGACCCATGAACCTGGGATTCTGGGAAGAAGTCAGGGCTAGAACTCCATATCAAAATCAGTTTTCTAAACTAAATAAATAAATTGACTTCAAATTTATGTTAGAGGTATCTTTTGGAAATTATAGGTATATCACTCTGAATATATGCTCCCCAAACTGCACAATTTGTGGAAAATCTTGGGCAGGAGGCACTTCCGGGGAGATGATAATCAAAGGCTATTTTTTAAATTGAAATCATATGGTGGGACTGAAGAAAGTGATCTTACAACTGCAATTGTCCTTACCACACTTATTGTTTCAGAATACAAATGAGTTGTCTATATAAATTCAAACATTTTTTATAGAGCCTTTAACAGTTAGGTGAAAATTTTTAATTTTAGCAACCTTTAAGGTTTTTTTTGCAGGAAAAAATAAGATCTTAACTGAGGAAATGTAATCAGTATTATCAAAACCAAAGGAGAAGAACTGAAATACTTTGTATTTCAATGAGCTAATGCCTCATTGACCCCAACTTTCAATGGTTAAATCTATTTGCTTTGCTTTGCTTTATTTTCCCTTTGAAAGAAAATATTAAATTCTAAGCTCGTCAAGGGGAAATTGTGTTCATGGTGTCAGTTCATTATTCAGGACATAAGAATTATTAATACTGCCAGGATTGTTTTTCCTAATTAATCACATTAAGTTTCATATTCTTCAGAACTCTCACTTTTTTTTTTTAAAACACACTCTCTAACCACAGATCAAATGGGTCTTGGATAATATCCTCATTATACTATTTCTTTCATTTTACTTCTGTTTGACTCTAACAAAAATCTCATTGCTGCCAATTTTCAAAGAATTAATGGCTTTATACTCTATCAATGTCATTTAAAAAAAAACATGAGCTTTGGAATATATTTAGAATTAAGAGTCACACTAATTTTGCTAATTGAAATCTTTAGCTTGAAAAAGTGAAAAGTACATGTTTTAATGTGTTATCATTTACAAAACTTTTTTTTTAAGGCTAAAACATTCTGTAAACTGTAAAACTTGGGGGATATAAAACAGATTAGAAAGAAACCCTGTGTTTAATATATTTGATTCCTTTAATCTTACAGTCACCAAAGGCAAACTTATACTCATTAATTAAGACTATGAAAAATATCTGATTGATGGTAAAACACTAACACTTGCAGCACTCACCTCCAGGACAGAGATTATGGAGCATTGTAGGTTCCTTTTAATCCCTGCAACAAACACTTGCTGTCTATTGGTATATAGCTGGACCATTCACTTCCATCCCTTTTTTTCTATTCTGTGACTTTTTAATTTTTATTGTACATTGTATATTCCACTACTTTGAACCCATTCTAGTGGCCTTAGAAGAATCAAAACAATGAAAAATTTAATATGTATATGAACCAGTGCTGTTTTGAGTAGAGAATAGTCATTTTTCTGTGAAAAAATATGTTTTTGCCTTCATAACCTACTCTTTTTGTTTACTTCCCCCTTCTCCACAGAAGATACCAACTTTAATGCAAGTCAGTAGTATAGGTAGAGGAAATTTCAGTTTTTGTTCTTTGTTTTTAGACTTCCTATTTAATTTTTATTTAATCTTATCCAAGTAGGCTTAAAGTCTTAACATAGATTTCTATGTATGAGCTGCTAATGAGATATCTGGTATGTGCAGGAGAAGTTTATTTTCCCCCTATTTAAAACTAAAAATGACTTTTATAGTCTAATTTTCCTGAGGAAAATATCAGGTATTTAGATCTTGCTTGTTATTTATGAAATTATCTTCTTTTTGTCATAAATAAAACATAATACATTTCTATGAAACAACTGGCTTCAATCAAAATGAAATTTCATATTTCTAAAGGTATATTTAAATTAAAGGTAAAGATATATTTTAATTTATGTGATTTACAACAGGAAAATTAATGGGAAATAATTAATAGTAAGTCTACTAAAACCTTTTTTTCAAAGCAATATAAACAAAAATTTAATGTTAGACCAAACTTTTTATAAGACTCTGAAAAAAATTTTTTTTTCCATTGAGTGACATACCAAGCTCAAATATAGGCCCAGCGGTTACACAATTAATGTGTTTTTAAATATCTTCTGTAGAAACACACACATACACAAATATATAAAGCATTATTTTTAAACCAAAAATAATTTATCTCTTTGCTAAGAACCCCTTGCTTTATTTTATTTATTTATTTACTTATTTATTTATTGTTGCAGAATCAAACTTGAGATAAGTACATAAAGATCTCATTTTCAACTGACAGGAGATTATTTCTATCTTAACTTTTGCTTCTTGTTAAGAATAAACTTGCAGAATTCAGGTCTTTCGAGCACGAGCCTCCCGTTCTCCTTAAGTGGCCCTTGGAATAAACCTTTCTCTGCTCCAAAAACAAAAACAAAACAAAACAAAACAATAATAAACTTGCTCACCCATGTAAGGTCGAAAACTACAGCAAATTGTTCAGCTCTTTCCTATGAGTAGCAAGTTATTCTCCTTTCACAGAAATTGAGATCTTGTCTTTGGACAGATTGATAAATTTCGCCTTAAATGTATGATCAGACAGCAGTTCACAATTTCTTCCTCTTTTCTCCAAGTAAAGTTCCCAGGCTGAGAAGATTCAAAGAAAGGGTTGTCACCATGTTAAGCACTTACAGGGATAGTGGGTTCTGGGGGTGATGCTGTTCTTTTATACTGTGGCTCCTCCAGAGAGTTTTCAAAAAGACTTGAGAGCCACCATTATCTCTCCTCACTCTTGGGACCAAGAGGCAGTGGAAACATTTCAAGATTTCCTTTTGCAACACAATTTTTCAAAAGATTTCGTTTTCTTTTAAATCTGAGACTCTCATCACTTGAAGTCAAAACATTTTCTGAAGAGCCTTATAGGGGCTTGTTCAACTGATTTATATGATAAAAAATGTGTGCTGAGCAGACAGGTTTTTGTAGGCATTCTTCATCTTCAAAACACTCAGCAACATCTGCAATTTACCTTTCAACTCAAACATTCTGGTAAGGATTCTTCTGCTGCTAAACCAACAGATAGCTGTCAGCAGCGGGAGAGTTCTGAGCTCTTTTCCAGGTTTTTGCAGGGTTTTTACAGCATTCCCAAGGGAACAGCCATTGTTTAATAAAGTTAGCCATTTTTGTACCATCATCCACATGTTAAAAAATCTTCATTTCCAAGAATATCAGCACCTATCTGTGAAGAAAGCAGTGCGTTGTGACATTATTTTGCAGGAGGTGAAATGTTTCATGAGGTCAGTCATTGGATGGACACTAACAAATACAGATGTCAACCCAATTCCTCCAAGACGAATCTTTTGTTTATGAAACTTTAAATATATCTTGCCTTTGCTTCTTTCATGCAGTTCTTTGCAACAGAAAAGGTTTTCTTGAATTTCAACGTCATTTACAAATCTTACAAATGCTATAGCATGACATTTATTGGTGAAATCTGTTGACTCATCAACCTGGAGAGAGAAGCTGTTCTTTTTCAGTTTATTATATCCAACCTTTCCGGCATGATGTGACGCACCATCAATACATCAACTGATTTACTATTTCAAAGTGGAACCTTTCCATGTTATCATACTGTATCTTGTCATAGCATTTTACTCTTTCTCAGTTTACATGCTGGCATTATTAGTTTTCCTTTTCTGGGCAATAAGTTTTGCTGTTACTAAGTAAATTATTTCCCATGCCTTTCAAATCTAGGTTTTTATTCTATTTGTTTTGGGATTCCAATAGTTGTTTAAAATGATCAGCACCTTTATTTATCAAATGGCTGTGAATTTGGTGGAAATATTAGTGTATTTGAAAGTTGTTTTCCATAGACAATGTACAATGGAATAGGAAGACTTGAATTACCAACCCATGTAAAATGCATTTTGAAGTAACTTTCATTGTAGAAACAGGTGATTTTGTGTCTCCTGTTTCATTACTGCAGTAAAATGACACATAAGATTTAAATTCCTCATCATTATCCTCATCAAAATTTCCCAGAGGCCTACACCTAGAATCCTCCTCTTCTGACACCTCATCTTCAAAAATTGTCACATTAGACCTCATATGTTTGTAATATTATATGTGTATGTCATATGTAGCTAATTAAATGTGAAACAATAGGGCATAATAAATAACTAAACAAACAATTGCCCCCAAAATACAAAGTATTCAAACTATGATTTACTTCTAACTGACACCATCTACATTTTGTAACATTTAATTTGAGTAAAGAGGTAGAGGACAGTTGGGGAGGGTAAGCAGATGAATCATGACCCTTAAGAATTTCTCCTAGAGAATACAAATCTCTGTCAGGTCTCTGACCTCACAAACCATCTCTTGGTTGCATGCACCTGGGTTAAAATCAAATATATTGGTGCCAAAAAGGTCTTGCTACATTTAACATAAACATGAGGAGTGAAAGAAGACAGGAATCTTGTAAAGAAAACTCTGAGTACTCCATATATTGTTTAAGGAGAGCCTACTTTAGGACTGGAGGGAAATACCTCTATTATGCTAGCAAATACTTTACAGTTTCCATTGCTTTTAATGAGCTGGAATTGGAATGTACAGAAAGCCCTATTGGAAATATTCAGGAAAGCTACACAAGAAACTGCAAAACTAGACTCCCCTACTGGCTCTCAACAATCTAGACTTCAGTTCTCTCATCCATAAACCTAGTAAGTTAACGGATGAGGGAACTTCAAATCCTGAGATCCTATAATTTTGCTTCTTTGTCTCAACAGGAGGCCTAAATATATGAAAGAGAGCCCATTTCTCCCTTTATCATAAACTCAGATTTTGTGCAACATCCCACTTAATGCTACATTGAAGAATACCACTCCATCTGCTTTGCTCCTTGTAAAATAAGGAGGCATAGCCTTCTAAACTGTGGTATGCAGTAACAGAGAAGGAAAGGGTTATAGGCAAAGTGTCGCAGAAATTAAACAGACTAGCTGTGGTCTTGATATCACTTCTTCCCACTACTCTTCTGCCTTAGGTTTCAGATTCTGCATTTTCACATCCTGGAAAAGACGTGGGGAAAATATCATTTGAAATGTGCTTGCACATAGGTACTCAGCCTGTTTGTCTAGGACAGTCATGTCATGGCTCAGTCCTCAAACTGCACGACTAAATATTCAGCATCTGTTATACTCCCTCACACTTTATTGTTGATCGGAAGCCAAAAAAATCATGCCTTCCTCTCTTCACACAACAGAAGGTAAACTGCTGGCACTCAGATGTTAAATAATGTCATTATAAAGCATGTTGTGTTTGAAACATAATTAAAAAATAAACTCATAAACCACTTGAAAGGTTTTTTTTTTAAATGTTATGCTATAGTAAAAACAAATAACTATTGATCACTTTCAAATCTCTCCTAGGTGTATTAACCAAAAAAGCAGGAGCTTCAAAGTTAAACTTCATGTTAGTAAACTTATTTTTTGAGCATCCATTCACTCAGATTTGCCCTTTAAAAACACTGGATTATTTATATTCACTGACATGAATAAAAGGTGGAACATCACCTTGTATATTTCTCTCCAGCTCTAAGATTGTATCTAACTTTTAAAATTAAGATTTAATAGTTGAACTTGGAGGATATTCTGACAAGTTCATTAACAATGGTTATACAGAGGTCAAGTAATAATAAATGCAATATCCTATGTGCTTTTATATTAATTTGCTAGTTGGTGGGTGCAAACTCCATTCAAAGCAGTAGTCTAATAATAAAATTAGCACCAATAATTGTCATAATATAAACCCAAGTATTAGAAGGTTAATATAAGAAGAAGGCTCAAACTTATATAGGATAGTAATAAAGAAGAAAATCTGTTGTGAGATATGTTGGGTTTGAATCCCAGCTCCATCTCTTACACGTCGAACAAGTTATTTATAGTTCTCTCATCCTCAATTTCTTCTTTGCAAAAGCAGAGATTAAATACCTCTCTCATTAGGTGGTTTAAGGATTAAAGCACACGTGTATCTAAAGTAGTGTCACACTGCTTGGTACTTAGAGACTGTGCAGTCTATGGAAGTCGATTTTATCTGCTGCTGCAGATCATGCAGCTCTGTAGAGAAGGGTCAGTATCCCATTAACTTTTGTATTTTCATTGTGTAATCTTATGTCTGACACATAGTGGATTTGCTCCTGTTAATGTTTTTCAACTCACTTTTCTTTCTGTAGTCTGTGGCCCCACCAACATACTATATTCTAAAAATAAAAGCCCTAACTCTTACTACATTTTCTTCGATTCTTTCCTCCAATTGAGACCAGTTCCTAAGAATATGGAGAAACAAAGAAACACATATTTAGAAAGAGGCTAATAGTTGTTTTTCTAATCAAGGACATTCCTGAGAGTATGGCCCAACAGTTGGTTTCTAGCAGCCCCTGGGTTCACTGTCCTGGAGAACTAAATATAAGAACCAGTATCCTTCCAACTTCGTGCTGAGTACACACAAGAAGAAATCACATTTCTCTCACCTATGTATCTTTAATAATTGTTTCTTTGTAATGTCTCCTTGATTATGAACCATGTATATCAAGCATAACACTTGGCTATAGCCCTGCAAGGCTACACTTGTCAGCAGCCCTTGATACCACCTCTGACACCCAGGAGCTTGGATGCCAGTCTGAATGGTTAACTAATTACAAAAGTTAAATGGTAGCCAGATTCCCCTTTCCTCTCTTTCCTGTGTATCCGAGCTAGCTTCCATTCTTTATGGATGAGTCTTTTCTTGAGTTCCTGGAGAGTTATTGTTTTAAACTTTCATGGCCAGTGCTCAGGATTGGCACTACTATGGTGGCTATTAGGACTTACACCTAATCACTACTATTAGCAAAGATGGAGGAGCATTTCTCTCCCCACCTACTTTTGGGTTCTGTAACATTCACGTCTTGTACCCATGGGAGAGAGGACATGCGTGCTGAAACCCATCCCGCACTCCACTGATGCAGCTCTGTGCCCTCCTCAAAGCTATGCCCACCTGGAGGCGTCACCTTGTCACAATTTCACAGAGCCTCCTGGGCCACTGATGTACCTGGTTTCTTTCTCCCTGACATCAATCCCAGAGTAAGGACAGCTTTCAACTTAATTTTAATGGATTGTTGTTTAAGTCACAAACAACTATTTTTGTCTAATCATTAATTGTTACTAGTAATGAAAGCTTTTTCCTTCCTCATCTGCTAATTCGTATCAGTGCCCTAATCTTAGAGAGGCAGAATCTTTTGAATTTGGGGGAAGTTATCTGATTATATACTTTCTGACACAAATTCAGTGCAAACCTGTTTCAAAGAAACACAGTTTCATAATTTTTATTGGTATTGACATTAAAGGTATGAAGTATGTCTTCTCAGTCTCCTCTCCAGCTTGCCTTCTTCTCTTCTCCACAGTGTTACATTACAAAATGGAAAAGGAAACAATTTCTGACATAAAATTCTTAGGCCAATTCAGAATTCTTGATTCCACAAATGTTTTATAAAGTTCCCACCCATATACATTTTTTTCTCATTTCAAAAATTAGCAAAGGGGTGATCTGTCTATCTATCTATCCATTCATCTATCCATCCATCCATCCATCTATACATGCCTACATGTATATTCTCTGACTTTCCCCAATCTAGTTCCTGAACCACTGTAATTCTGGACTCACTGAGAAAAGTATTTTCCATGATAAAAGAAGTGTTCAGAATAAGTTATTGTGAACTTAGAACTTAGAATAAACTAAGATAGAGCTCTAGCAAGTCACTTGCATTACCTTGAACCAGCAAGTCATGGTCTTCTTTCAATCTATGCCTTTGTCTATATGGTACTGCCTACCAAGGAAGATCCTTTTTTACGCCACTCTCATCCTCCTCTACCTCTATCTTCACAGGATTCCAAATTTGGGTCAGGGTTCTCTTCCTTTGAGAAACGTCCCTGGGTTAAATACTGCTCTTCTGTGATCTGAGACTCCCCCATGCAGATTTCTACTAAAGCACTGGCTTTCAGCTTCCTAAAAGCACTAGGGCTATAGCTTTGTGCAGAGTTCTGTATCTCATCTTGCTATTATTCATGTCTTCATTTAGTAAGCATCTATTGAACGCCAGTCCGCTATGTGGCTTATAGGGGAGGAAAATAATTCTCCCTCTACCCTTCTGAGTTCTTGGCTGAGACCCCTGTAATAAAAGACAGATTAACAAGAAAAAAAATAAACAGATTTATTAACATCTATACCTCATGTATACTTGGGAGAAACCCCGATGAAAATTAGTAACTCCCCTGGGGTGGTTTAGAATTCCAGCTTATATAGCACCTTAAACAAAGCATAATAAGTTTGTGGAGAAATGACAGGACAAAGGAAAGCAGTCTCAGGCTTTCAGGGGCAGAGATACAGGCTAGTTAGTAAAGTTTATTATGTAGATTCCTCTGGTGCCTTCTCCAGGCTGATAGGGTCTAAAGGTGTCTCTGAGGATTAACCTTTGTTCTTCATGGCACAGAGGGGAGAAGGGACACCTTTGTTAATTTATGCCCTGCTTTTTGGCAGATTGAGAGAGGACACAGAGATTTTCTCGTATCTACTTCTTCTCAATTGCCTTTAGCTCAAGATAATCCTTATGCCAACGTGGCATATTTTGGGGCACTGGGATACAATGCTAGGTGCTAAAGGGATAAACATGAACAAATAAACCATAGTCTTTGGTCTCAAGAATTGATTGTCTAGGACCAGAATTTGGCAATTAATAAAAGTGGTAATAATAATTCTAATACTAATGTAATACTAGTAACAATGAAAAAATATGTCTACTATCTTTTACTGAGAACATACGCCATGTGCTATGCTTATTCTTTTCCATGCATTATCTTTACTGAATGAATGACTTGTCTACTTGATTCAGCAGTTACCATAGCATCCTGCCACTTTCCTGTCCCTCATTCATGGTGGTGGTTAGGTGCATTTGTGAACTTTGTGTACCAACAACAAGGCCTATTTGAGGGAGAGCGTAAAGTCAGGAAGTCCATCCATGGAGAAAGGGCATCAGAGTCACCACAGTGATGGACTCCTTTGAAGTTCTCCATACACACATACTCCCACTTCTCACTTTCTTCTGACTTTTTTTGCCAGTTCTTGATCTTCCACTTTTGGCCACATGCCTTATTTTTGGAACTTATTGTCTTTGCATGTTGCAGTCTTATATTCTCTTCTCTTTTCATCATCTGGCCTTGAAATCTCAGTAGCCATGAATTTCTCTCTGGCTCTGACATATTGCTCCTCTCTTTCTTTCCCTAGAGATAATGTCCACATGGTTTATTGTCCTCTCTTGGATCCTGTTGCTAAGCCCACAGAACAATGCAGGCTCTCTGAGATTGACAAATACCATACCTCACCTAGAAATCCTAAAATCAGAGAAGGCACTTTCCACTTACATAATAGACTCTAGTACTGGAATTATCTTTCTAATAAGAACTGCTTATGCTTTATTCATGATTAACATGATACACAACTTTTTTTTTTCCTCAACATTCGATGATCCTTTACCCATTTTCAACTTCCAAATTAATAGACTCTCCATCCTCACTTTGGCAAATAATCCATTTTAAGAACTTGTCAGGCAAGTAACTGGAAAAACATACACTGTTTTATCTCATGCTTGGGTTTGCAAGTAATAAGAATAGCATTTTAATATTTTATACTTAAATGCGTACATTGTCTTGACATGTCTCTTTCTCCTGCTTTGGATAAAAAGCAGAGAATTGACATTCTTCCAATTTAAATTTACTCTTGTAGACAGTTTATCTCCCAAATATCCTTAGTCAAGAGTTGTGGAAGCTTTATTCTGTCTTGTAACTCTGTTCTATATATTTTCAAACTAGGAAACAATCTCCACCATGTTCAATTGGATTGCCCTCTATAACAAAGTGCTCTACTAGTTCAGCGAGATTTCTCTTTAAGCATTTCCCACTAAGCCCTAGATTTTGATATTAAAGATACTAATTTGGTTTTCCAGTTCACTGTCTTACTGACTAAATATATTTATGCAGCAAGCTGCTTTTACCATAGGCTCTTGCTTAAGTCTGAAGCCTTTTTCCTCCTCTCACAGCAGCCTAATTTGCTGACTTCATTCTCCATGATTTGCTTTCATAAACAGGCTACCACATAAAGGTCAACAGTAAGAGTCTAACATCCTGAAATTGAGCACATGATTATTATTTAATGTGCCTCTTTTTCTCTGATTCAGGTATGATATAAACCTAGTTTGGAGATAGGATACAAGAATATTTTGTTTTACCATATCGAACAAATAAACAAAGCTAAGAGCTTAGGGCCTGAATGCTTTTACCCCCAGAATCCTTATAGATGGCCAGAGCATCTCCATTCCACAATTCTCCCCAGACAGAAACATTACAGCACAAGAAGATACTTTCTATTATAACTGGCATTTTAAAATAAAAAAGTAAGGGCTGGGAAGAGATGCCACATGAACCATCATTTGGCCTGCCTGTCTGTAGAATAAGGCACATAGCATTGAAGTCAGGCTTCCCTGCACAATTGTCCCATTTTGCTTGAGTTCTCATCCAGAGGGATCATTGCTGAGAATTAAAGGGCCGGCCGTTTCCAAAGACCGTTGATTACTTTGTTGCTCTGTTGAGGACTTCCAATTTCAATGTCATGTAGAAGAAGGCACACTCCAATTCACTGGGCCCTGCATTAAGGCCAGTGTGTTTCCCTCAACAGACCATTAAACAGATAAGTTCTAATATGCCGTTAGGCCACTATCGCTCTCAGAATTAAGCTGAACACAAGGAACCTGGGACTGTAGGAGTTTGTGTCACTTGTCAAGGAAAATATATATTAGTCTTGATAAAAACAGATATTCTTATGGTCAATGGAAGTGCAAAGGCTCTTTAACATATGAGAAGCTAGAGTTATATAAGTAAAGGTATCACATTTCAAATTGAGTGTTTTCTGGGACTTCCCTGGTGGCGCAGTGGTTAAGACTCCGCACTCCCAATGCAGGCCGCCCAGGTTCAATCCCTGGTCAGGGAACTAGATCCCACGCACATGCCTCAACTAAGAGTTCACATGCAGCAACTAAGGAGCTGGCGAGCTGAAACTAAGACCTGGTGCAACCTAATAAATAAATAAATATATAATTTTTTAAATTGTGTGTTTTCTTTGGTTTGCTTCTCCCTCAGAAGATCCATAGATTGGAATGAGATTAAACTGATTAATGACTGGGCTGAATTCCTCTCAAGTAAACCTTTCCATCTATTGTTTCTCACAATAATCTCTGCCCTTTGGCATCCGTGATTTTTTTCTCCCATGCTTTCATCTGCCCGAGTTATTCCTGTGTTCACTCCCCTTCTTCCTTCTCCCTGCTGATTTCCCTGAACCCTCCTCTTCTGTTTCTGCATTCCTTTAGCATTTATTAAAGGGCAGAAACGTCCAAGGTGGAGTTGATTTGGATCCTTTTCCAGACACTAAAATAAGGTACTGAATGTGGTAATGATGAAATTTAAAGAATAGCAATAATAGCTAACACTGCAAAAGTACTATTCTAATAAGCATTTTGCCTTATTCACTCATTTAATCCTCATGCTAATCCACTGAGTAGTTGCTATTATTATTCCCATTTTACAAAGGAGAACAGTGAGGCACAGAAAAAGTAAGTGTCCCTAAGTCCATGCAAACTAGAAGGTGGCAGAGCTAGGATTTGAAGCCAGCTAATCTAGGGCCAGAATTCTTATTTATAACATCACATCAAACTAGCAGTTGGGTAGTAATGGTGCCTATCCCACAGAAGGCTAGTCAATAAATGTTATTTCTCTTCCCATTTTCTTTCCTCTTTCTGAACTTTTAAAAACAATGTTTTTGTTCAACTAATTCAAACAGTAAATACTGGGTGCCTCCTCTATACCAAGCACTTATCTTCATGCTATAGATAATGCAATGACAAAGGGAAACGTGAATATCACTCATTAGATCATGCTTGTAATATTTTTATTCTCATGAATGACATTTGTGGAATGATGTCTATTCCTCTCCTTGCATTTTACCCACAGCCCAGACACTGCAGGCAGAGAGCAAGCTGTGTGAAAAATGGGCAAGTTATTTAAGTTATCTGCATCTTAGTTTCCACATAAGTAATTTGGGGATAATAGTGCATACCTCTGAGGGCTGTGGAGAGTGTTAATGAGTTAATTCATGTAAAGCACTTAGAGCCATCAGCAGCATCTATGCAGGGCTCCTTTGCTCTATTATTGTTCATCCTGTTTGTTCCCCTCACCGCCCCAAGTGCTTTTCACATAGACTTCCTCCAGTAATTGTGGAATAGATGGACACAAAAAAAGAGGAACTACTCCCAGAACTGCTACAGATAATGCGATTCTTTGAAAGTTCTTTCTGCTTCGCTAATTTGCTTTGATTTTTTATTTCCTTCAGCACATAATGCTGAACACAGTATATATGCAAAGGTCTGCGTTTGGCTTTTACACACTATTAGTAAAAAGTGAGCTTTCATCATTAATCAGCTAATGAATAAGTGTTCATCCATTGCTGGAGAGCTCTGAACTCAGAAAGGAAAAAGGTTATTCTTTTTTTCATTGTAATGAACCTATTTACACGAGAACAGATTATTATGTCTTTGGTATGAAGTCTGTGCTTTCTGAATGTCTCTTGAATTTTATTCCCTTTATCAGTCTCTTATTCATTACGCATTCTCTTTGAGAAAGGATACTTTCTTCCTAATGTCCAAGACAACACAGATTCAGTCTCTTGTTTTTTCCGCTGTTAGCAAGATCACATTACACTTGCCAGAGAATTTGGTGGGGACGTCTTTAAACTTGACTTAAATTACTTAATCGTAAAAATTCCCCAAAGTTAAAAGAACTCACTATAAAAATTTCATCCAAATCACCTCAAGGAATGTTCATTGCAAGGCAAGCTCTCAAGGGGTCCCTCTGCATTTATGTATAACTCTGTTAAGTCTTCCGTGACAGTGATGGTTTCACATTGGATTTGAAGCAAAATATGAATCAGCTAATAAATGTGAGAAATTTCAGGACGTATTTATAATCGACCAGAAAACATTATGACATGAGTATATTCATTTAATCAAACATATTTCGAACATCTCCTGGGCATCATGCCAAACATTGTGCTAGGTGCTGAGATCAACGATGATGAACTTACATCCTCTGCTCTAAATAAGCTCTCAGAATAGTATGGGGAAGCAGACTTGCTAACTGATTGTCTTTATTGAGAAAATGGTATTTACAAAGATATGCATAAGACACTATAGAAACACCTAACCATCCTGGTGGTGAGAAATATGTCAGGAAAACTTGGAGGAGATAATGCCAAAGCTAAGTCTTATACGATGACAAGCATTTGCTAGACCAAAGATCTAGCTGGGTAGGCTATAGCATGCACAAAGACACGGAAGTGAGAACTAGTTTAGCATGTCTACAGAATTGCAAGTTGTTCTTTGTCGCTTGAGTATAAAATATACGACATGTCATGAGGTGAGGTTGGATAGGCAGGAAGAGGTTAAATTGTGGTGGCTTGCTTTTTGTTTTTTGCCTGTTAAGGAGATTTAGCTTTAGGCTAAGGGCTAGGTGGAGCTAGCTGTATGTTTTAAACCTGGGAATGACATGGTCAGATTTGCATTTGGATAGATCATTCCATAAGTTGTGTGTAGACTGGATCTGAGAAACCCAAGATTGGATGTAGAGGAGCTCATAGAAAGCTGTAGTTTCAAGAGACAGTAAGAGCTTGAAATCAGGCTGTGTAGTTAAACTAGAAGGGAACAAATTGGAAAAGTATTTAGTACATGGAAACAGCAGAGCTCAATGCTTATTTAGATTTGGGGGATGGTAAGTCAAGGATGAATCCAAGATTTATCATTTAAGAGGTTAAATGGATAATAAGTAAGAAATCAAATATTTTAAATTAATTTCTTTTAAGTTTATTATGCAGAACACATTTCTAAACCTTGTCTAAAGAAAACAGTAAAACATATATGTCATAATAAGCAGAGCACAATTGCAGAATGGTCTTTTTTTTTTTGGCTCTAATATAAGTAAAAATAGACAAATTGAATACCTAAGAAAAAACAAATTGCAGCAGAAAAATTAGGCATTTTGTACAAATGCATGTAAATGTATCCTCGGATAATTGAAACTAAGACATGAATTAGGTGGATTTATCCTGCCAACTGTTGTCTTAATGCCATACTGGCAATGAAGCCAGACTGTCTGGTCTTGGTTTTACACTTTTGCTGCATTGACAAACCATAGAAAACCAAACAACACACAGAGTTTTGATCCAGGTTCATGATAGCTGCAGAGACCTGGCCTGAGGGTTTGTTTGCTATTGCTGGTGTTCACAGTTTTTTCTGATGCTCCAGGTCTGGCTGAGTTAGATACTATTTTAGTTGGGTTGAGGTTCCAACTGTGCATTCTTTTCCTCTGATGAAAGGAAATTAATGGCCTTTATTTTTAATCTACTTACAGTTGATATTTATTTCCTTCATTCCTTATAAAAATTCCAGTAGCAGCCCATTATACAGGTAAGTAAATGGAAGCCAGAGACATCATAAGGCCAGAAGTGAAGGAAAAGTCCTTCTGGAGGGAGTGTAAAGGTCCTTATGACACTGCCTCTAACAAGTTTGGATGGTTTCATCACTGGGCAGAGAGGACAAAAGAGACCAATTGTCTCCATTTATTTTAATAGATCAAGCAGTTTTTTTCGTTCTTTTTTTCCAAATAAACACTGCATTTGTTTAAGTTAAGGGGAAAACAGGATAGGAACTACAATATATTCAGTGCTAACCATGTGTCTCACACGTGAATTAGGAACTGGAAGTTGCAAAGGTTTGTGGGCGTGGGTTTGACTCCAGGTGCTCCTGTGTGGCTCCAGGCATTCATTTAAACCTCTATGAGCTGCAGTCTTATTTTCATAAAACTGAGTGTTGTAAAGACTAAATGCAATGTTCTAAAAATATTACATAAAATAGGTAGTTTCTAAAATTTCTTCTTTAACCATTTGGGTTATTTCACACATACAAGTCTGTAGAACAATTCAATGAGGTACTTAAAAAATTTTTTTTAAATGCTAAGATAACTGAGACTGGAACTTCCCTGGTGGCGCAGTAGTTAAGAATCCACCTGCCAAAAAGCTTTTGACAAAATTCAACACCCATTTATGATAAAAACTCTCCAGAAAGTGGGCATACAGGGAACCTACCTCAACATCATAAAGGCCATATACGACAAACCCACAGCAAACATCATTCTCAATGGTGAAAAACTGAAAGCATTTCCTCTAAGATCAGGAACGAGACAAGGATGTCCACTCTCACCACTATTATTCAACATAGTTCTGGAAGTCCTAGCCACGGCAATCAGAGAAGAAAGAGAAATAAAAGGAATACAAATTGGAAAAGAAGTAAAACTGTCACTGTTTGCAGATGACATGATACTATACATAGAGAATCCTAAAACTGCCACCAGAAAACTACTAGAGCTAATTAATGGATTTGGTAAAGTTGCAGGATACAAAATTAATGCACAGAAATCTCTTGTATTCCTATACACTAATGATGAAAAATCTGAAAGAGAAATTATGGAAACACTCCCATTTACCATTGCAACAAAAAGAATAAAATACCTAGGAATAAACCTACCTAGGGAGACAAAAGACCTGTATGCAGAAAACTATAAGACACTGATGAAAGAAATTAAAGATGATACCAACAGATGGAGAGATATACCATGTTCTTGGCTTGGAAGAATCAATATTGTGAAAATGACTATACTACCCAAAGCAATCTACAGATTCAATGCAATCCCTATCAAATTACCAATGGCATTTTTTACGGAACTAGAACAAATCATCTTAAAATTTGTATGGAGACACAAAAGACCCCGAATAGCCAAAGCAGTCTTGAGGGAAAAAAACGGAGCTGGAGGAATCAGGCTCCCTGACTTCAGACTATACTACAAAGCTACAGTAATCAAGACAATATGGTACTGGCACAAAAACAGAAACATAGATCAATGGAACAAGATAGAAAGCCCAGAGATAAACCCACGCACCTATGGTCAACTAATCTATGACAAAGGAGGCAAAGATAGACAATGGAGAAAAGACAGTCTCTTAAATAAGTTGTTCTGGGAAAACTGGACAGCTACATGTAAAAGAATGAAATTAGAATACTCCCTAACACCATACACAAAAATAAACTCAAAATGGATTAGAGACCTAAATGTAAGACTGGACACTATAAAACTCTTAGAGGAAAACATAGGAAGAACACTCTTTGACATAAATCACAGCAAGATCTTTTTTGATCCACCTCCTAGAGTAATGGAAATAAAAACAAAAATAAACAAATGGGACCTAATGAAACTGCAAAGCTTTTGCCCAGCAAAGGAAACCATAAACAAGACGAAAAGACAACCCTCAGAATGGGAGAAAATATTTGCAAACGAATCAACAGACAAAGGATTAATCTCCAAAATATATAAACAGCTCATTCAGCTCAATATTAAAGAAACAAACAACCCAATCCAAAAATGGGCAGAAGACCTGAATAGACATTTCTCCAAAGAAGACATGCAGACGGTCATGAAGCACATGAAAAGATGCTCAACATCACTAATTATTAGAGAAATGCAAATCAAAACTACAATGAGGTATCACCTCACACCAGTTAGAATGGGCATCATCAGAAAATCTACAAACAACAAATGCTGGAGAGGATGTGGAGAAAAGGGAACCCTCTTGCACTCTTGGTGGGAATGTAAATTGATACAGCCACTATGGAGAACAGTATGGAGGTTCCTTAAAAAACTAAAAATAGAATTACCATATGACCCAGCAATCCCACTACTGGGCATATACCCAGAGAAAACCATAATTCAAAAAGACACATGCACCCCAATGTTCATTGCAGCACTATTTACAATAGCCAGGTCATGGAAGCAACCTAAATGTCCATCGATAGACGAATGGATAAAGAAGATGTGGTACATATATACAATGGAATATTACTCAGCCATAAAAAGGAACGAAACTGAGTCATTTGTTGAGACGTGGATGGATCTAGAGACTATCATACAGAGTGAAGTAAGTCAGAAAGAGAAAAACAAATATCATATATTAACGCATGTATGTGGAACCTAGAAAAATGGTACAGATGAACCGGGTTGCAGGGCAGAAGTTGAGACACAGATGTAGAGAACAAACGTATGGACACCAAGGGGGGAAAACTGCGGTGGGGTGGGGATGGTGATGTGCTGAATTGGGCGATTGGGATTGACATGTATACAGTGATGTGTATAAAATTGATGACTGATTAATATTTAAAATAAGGGCTTCCCTGGTGGCGCAGTGGTTGAGAGTCTGCCTGCCAATGCAGGGGACACGGGTTCGAGCCCTGGTCTGGGAAGATCCCACATGCCGCGGAGCGACTGGGCCCGTGAGCCACAATTACTGAGCCTGCGCGTCTGGAGCCTGTGCTCCGCAACGAGAGAGGCCGCGATAGTGAGAGGCCTGCGCACCGCGATGAAGAGTGGCCCCCGCTTGCCACAACTGGAGAAAGCCCTTGCACAGAAACGAAGACCCAACACAGCCATAAATAAATAAATAAAAACGAATACTTTAAAAAGAAAAAAAAAAAAAAAAAAGAATCCGCCTGCCAATGCAGGGGACACAGGTTCGAGCCCTGGTCCAGGAAGATCCCACATGCCGCGGAGCAACTAAGCCCGTGCGCCACAACTACTGAGCCTGCGCTCTAGAGCCCGCAAGGCACAAATACTGAAGCTTGTGCGCCTAGAGCCTGTGTTCCGCAACAAGACAATCCACCGCAATGAGAAGCCCGCGCACCGCAATGAAGAGGAGACCCCGCTCACTGCAACTAGAGAAAGCCTGCACGCTGCAATGACAACTCAACGCAGCCAAAAATTAATTAATTTTAAAAAAAGATAACTGAGACTGAGAGATTAAACAAAAATGTCAATGTTATATTATTAGAATGAAGCAGAAGCAAAATTTAAATTTCAAAGTAATTCCCCAAAGTATACTTTTTCTACTATAATATGAATTAGAATATATTTATTAAAAATAGGAGATCATATTTATTGTTTACTTGAACCGAGCACTTTGCTTAATATTTGATGTATATATTTTTAATTTAATTCTAAAAACAATCTTTTGAGGTAAATAGAATTTTTGTCCTTTTTTTATAGATGAGAGAACTGATTTTTAGGGAAGTTAATAAACCTGCCCAATGTCACACATTAAGAAAATAGTGTGCAATTCAGCATCCTAAACACACTATTGTAAAGATACATGCTTTAAAATAGATATCTTCTATGAACAATCTATTTTTGTCAATTCATGTTTAAGACCTGTAAATACTCTAAAGAATTACAAAATTAAGGCAGAAAATTATTGCACAAGTGTCTTTAACCATATATACTCTAACATGTTATTTGCAGGCATCATAAAGTGGTTCCAATCCATTAAAGCAGTGGAAAAAAAAAACGTATGGAAAGAATACTGAGTAATTTACAGTCTCACCGGGAAGGCTAAGACATGGAAAATTGTCAATAATATGGCAGACAGAGCAACATCCACAGTCAAATATCAGGAAACCAGTTCTGTGAGGCCCTCCTGCTATGAACACTGAGCCCTGCCCTCCACAGGTAGGGGCTTGGCCACCTCCTGAGCTGCCCACAGGCTGCCACTGCAGGACTCATCCCCTGAATTCCCAGGAATGTGTACACCTCCTCTGAAGTTGTACTGCTGGCCTCCAAATTGATTTTCCATGAGCTCTAGCCAGCTTTAGGGGAGACTGGCAAAGCAAGTATCAGGCAATTTAAAATTCTGTTGTTTGAAGTGGTCTCTGCCTCCCTCTATCCTCAGAGGATAAGGGTTAAGATTCTAAGAAGCAGCCCTTCCCTACAAAAAAGACAAATGTCTACTCCACTGCATAAGCAAAAATGATCAGGCAATTCAACTTTATTTTAAATTTGTATCCATCAGGTCTTTCTGTAATACATCTGCCTGTGCCTTGAGTTTTTATTTTTAAGGCTGAGTTGATAATGAATGTACAAAATCATTCTGTAGCATACATTTTTAATTGACCTCATGTGCTTTATTCTGTTTTGTTTTTTTTTTTTAACGTAACTTGAGAATTTTGGAAAACTTTGTGACTCAATAACAACTAATCCAAAATATTGATGAGTAATATTCATAAGGCTAAATATTAGTCAGTCAAGTGACTCATGAGATTCTAAGCATTTAAGAACAAAAAAGTCATTAAAAGTTAGTTATCCTATCCCAACACCATAATTTTTCAAATAAGCAGAAAAAAGCCCAGAAATGTAAAGCGAATTTTTCTAAATCCTATAGCTAGGTAGGGACAAAATAAAAAGCTTATTTATCTTTGTACCCTTATGCCAATCACAGTAGTTGCTTCTTGAACTAAATTGGTGTGATCCAAGTTTTCATGCCTCTCCAACTTTTCCACTATGGATGGTATAATCCTTTAGGTTCTTTTCTCAACTTTTTATACTCATCACTTAGTAACAGAAACTGAAGTGGTATAATTAAACTAAAGTCTATATTGAGGGCACAAGATCAGCTAAACCTGTCATGTATATTATCAAGCTCTTGAAGGTGCATATGTATAAAGAACACTTATTGTCTCCATAACATATTACAGTTTTGAACTAACTGAATACTGTTACCATAAAAAGAGAAACTTAAGATAAGGGGGCGCTTGCAATCTATACTACCTTACTAAATAAACAAATGTGTGTGTGTATGTGTGTGCGTGTATCTCTCCTTTGAATATCTTACTAATCACAACCATTTCTATAAGCTATAAACTTTCCAGATAGATCACAGAATGTTGAAAGATGCAATCTAATGCTTGAAGGTTAGCATTAAACCTTCTTGGGAGGAACCAAACATCTTTAAAAAAAAATATTCTATCTGTGAAAAAAAAGTTGAGGCAAGCTGGCATATTATCCAAGGGATATTTATTATAGTTACTGAAGCACCCAAGTTGCCTTCTTATGAAGCACTCCCACTAATGAGGTAGTATCTTCTCTGGAGAAAAAGATATAACAAAATTCCTTTGAATTCTAATTTTAAACCATGATCTTTGATATTGCTAATTCTATAAATTTAATCTATAAAGATCATTGAAACTTGTCTTAATATTGCATTGCGTCTATTAAGGCTATAGTAATCATCCTTCATCCTCACGTAGCCACACCCACAATTCCAATAGCTTAGCTTTATGAAGACACTCAAGATCACTGTGATTATTCTAGAAATCTGTCTCTTCAATAGATTCTCAAGAAGCTTTATCATTCCATTCAAAAGTCTTCAGTCTTAGTGAAAGCCACTGGCTAGCTATGATAATTCTTTCTTTTTATCTATAGTCAGCACATTAGGAACAGATTCTTTGTGCTCTATCCTGAAGGTCTATAGCTACATAATCAAAATATATTGATTCAGTCTCCTCTAGATTCCAATACCAATCCCGTCCAAGACATGAAGTAGCTTCATGCTCTTGGGCCAACATTAAAGCAGTTTTGCTTTTAGTCCTATACAATTTTAGTTTCTCTTTCTTGCATTTTTCATTAACTCATTCACCAAAAACTGAGTGCATTAGGTAACATAGACTAGAAAGACCAAATATATGATATGCATGTTGCTATTCCTAAAACCAGTGCCCAAGACAGACATCATTAATCAACCATGCCACTTTTGCTAGTGTAATCATCTCAACACACTGTCTTAGATAGCTAGTTACTGCCTGGGAGTTGGATTGCAAGTTGAAACATACTTACCATCCCTGCACTAGATATGGCAGGTGATAAATAAAAAACACTCTGACCACACAGAATAGTGGGGAAGATAGAGCAATAAACCATTACATACAATACAGTACTTAATAGATTTGAACATAAAAATGGCAACACATAAGAAAATTCAGACTTGGGAAGGAAGATGAGAGAATAACAAAGTCTTTTCCCATACTAAGTGAAGCCTGAGTTTAATTTCAAGGAACAGGTTGGAACTGACTAGGTTAAGTGGAGGTGAGTGAAGGGCAATAAAATGTGCAAAGCTAATTAGACCTGAGAGACCAGGGCTCCTCTGGAAGCAGCAGCATGCTTAACTGTGGCTGAGGACAAGGAGTTGTGACAGATTCATCAGAGTCAAGGCATAGCCAACTCTGAAAGCCATGCGAGAGTTTGGCATTTCATTCTAAAGGCCATGGGAAGCCATTGGTAAATGTATGACGAGGAATTCCTAATGGAGAAAGATCACTTTTATGCAGTGTGGAGAACAGGTTAGAAGAAGGTAGAGCAGGAGATAGGGAAACCTGTAGCGAGGCTTTTGTAGTGACTGAGAGGAATGATGTGGGCAGTGATGGACAGAAGAGTTTTAAGTTCTAATTGATAGAACTTGGTGACCCATTAGCTATGGCTAACAAAAAAAAAGGAAGATAAGAAATCAAAGGTGAGTTCCAAGTATGACCCTGGCGCTTTATTTCTGTCCCTGAATTTTAGGGTTCCGTGCACTGGTCTCTGAGACTTTTGAACTCCCACTATCGTCATATCTGTTGCTCTAAGCCCTTAAAGTTTCCCCATTTATTAGAACCTTGTCATTTGAAATTCTCCTGCTGCTTTAGAGTCTCCCGTGATCTTAGACTTGGTTTGGACCTAGGACTAAGTGTACATGTGATCCATTTGCCCTTCTGGCAGGTAGCCTGGTCCTTCAATTAGTGTTGAATTTCCTGACAGGCACATTTTTTAAAATTGAAGAGATTTCAGACACTCAAATCTCTGGTCTTGTCCTGTGTTGCAACCCCTAGTTTCTGCCTTACGTGGTGTGTTTGTGGAGACTCCTCAAACTGGTCTCCCTTGAATTTTTAGCCCATTCGGTTATCACCTCATCCTGCAGTCTTTGAAAGGAACACTTCTATTAAAAAAATGAGAAGTAACTGGTCTTTACAATGATTTTTTAATTAAAGGATAAGAATGAGATAACAGAGGCCAGCAGCTACCTAGCACATTTTCAGGAACTGTGTTTTACTTTTATAAGTATAGTCTGCAAAATCATAAAGCTATTATAGAGAATAATGGAGAACGTTGCCATCATCCCCTGCAGGCAAGTACCTGGGGGAGAAAAACACAAAATCTGTGGTTTCCACAGAGGAGGACGTATCCTCTTAAGTCAATTAGGCTTTCTCGGGATTATTGACTGCAGCTGCAGAAAATTTATTTAAAATACTGCAATGCAGTTACCAACTATCAGAAAGCAAATACAGATTGTTTCTATAACTCACTGCAGGCTTTTCCAGCTAGGTCATTCCTTATCCCTCCATTTTCATGTCACCAGCACCCTTTGTGAGGAAGCCAGAATTTACTAGTTTTCTGACTGCACTAACTGGGTCAGTTTTCAGAAACAATGGAACAGTTTACGAATACTCCTCCGTTGAGTTTCAAATTTCACAAATGGCTCAAGAGAAGCAAACATTTTGTTTCTGCTGTAGTCTGTCACATGTACGCAATGTGCCTTCTCATACCCATTCAATGCAAAGGAATTGGTTCATTCCTCTGTATGACTGTGAATGGCAGAATACACATCTGAATGCTGGATGAGACAGGGATGCAAAGGAGGTGAAGGTAGAGCTAAGGTGTTGGTTGGAAACCTCTGGAGCTTCCAAGGTGAAATTGGAAACTGCTCCCTGTGCACTGGAGAGCAAGGAGAAAGGGAATAAAGAGACAGACCATTTCAGATTGGTTATGGGGAAGGTTTAACAAGCACAGGGGCTTACATACCAGGCTTGTCTTGGGCAGCCACGAGACAAGTAAATCTTCGAACCCGTCATCAGGATCTTTAAAGTTTATACAGAAGTCTTAACTTGTCAGTCAAGTACACTGTCCAGATGGTCTACACACACCTTAATCTCTCAAGGCTGTGTCCTTGGAACAGCTCCTAGTGTGGGAATGGAGGACAGAACATAATTCCAGAGACAGGGGAGGGAGTGAGGAGCCTCTGATTGCCTGGTTCCAGCTCTGGGTCAATTAGCGGGCACATCCTCTCGATGACCAACTCCAACACAAGGTTGGAAAGAAGGTGCTTGGGAAAGTAGGGAAGTATTAAGGCCATCTCAGAAGAACTAAATCTGTACCATTTCTTAGCAGCGCATCTAAATGATCCTCAAAGTGATATTTTGAGAGGCAATGCTCTGTATCAAATAAGCACTAGGCTTAGGTCAACAAGGTGAAGTTGATTCTCTGTTCAAAGTTCAGGATCTTATAGCATCCTGACAACTGGATGACTAAGAAACTGCTTCTAATCAATGAACCAGTGCATAGCCTCAGGTTAAGTCTGGTTTTTGGGGGATACAGTTGACCCTTGAACAATGCAGGGCTCAGGGGCACCTCCGGGAAGTGAAAACCCGAGGATAATTTACAATCAATCTTCTGTATACACGGTTCCTCCCTATCTGAGGTTCCAAGTCCATGAATTCAACCACGGATCATGTTAATACTGTAGTATTTGCTATAGAAACAAACAAACAAAAAAATCCATGAGTAAGTGGACTCATGCAGTTCAAACCCACGTTGTCAACTGTATCTGAAACTCTGATGTACGCTATGGTAGTAGCAAACTGCATTAAATAAAACTTTTTCTATGGAACTATCAGTAAACAGTACAAAAGTCAGAAAAGTGAGAAAGAAGAATTATACTGTATTTTATTCTGGGCATCTGGGAAAGTCTGACTAGGCAAAGGGGCCCAGATACTAAACCCTTTGGCAGGCAGGTCTATTTCCTTAATCAAAGATAAGTGCCAGGGGCTTACTTAGATTACCAAAATTCTTTTTTCTAATTCTGTATCTATCAAGCAGCCTTTTGATTACAATTTAACTTCCCATGTACTTTCCCAGAGGGCAGAGAATGTAACTGATCTGTGAGCACTTGAGGAAATATAACTGTTTTATTTGTTATGTCCCAATGCTTGAGTTTCTTTTTTAAAGCAGCTTTATTGAGACATAATTCACATACCACGCAATTCAACGATAAAAAATATGAAAAATCACAGAGTTTTTCAATCATTACCAAAATTAAATTTAGATTTTCTATTACTTTTATCACCCCCAAAACTGTCATTAGCTGTTACTCCCTATTTTTTTTTTTAGGATTTTCTTTTCCAGATTTATAAAACTATAATTGACATATAACATTGTATAAGTTTAAGGTGTACAATTGAATGATTTGATACACACATATATTATGAAATTATTATCATAATAAGGTTGTTAACACATACTTCACCTCACGTAATTACCATTTGTTGTTGTTGTTATGGTGAAAACACTTAAGATCCATTTTCATAGCGACTTACAAGTGTACAATTTGGTACTTTTAACTATAATCACCATACTCTACATTAGATCCTCAGAATGTATTCATTTTTTTTCACTGAGAGTTTGTACTCTTTGACCAACATCTCTTCATTTCACCACTTTTTACCCATTCATCACTTGTTTCGTATTTGGGTTATTTCTACTTTTTGGCTATTATGAGGATTGTTTTTATGAATATTCATATACAAGTTTAGATGTGAGCATATGTTTTCAATTTTGGGGGTATTACCTAAAAGTGTAATTGCTAGGACCTATGGTAACTCTATGGTTAATATGTTGAGGAAGTGCCAAATTGTTTTCTAAAGTAACTGCACCATTTTATATTCCTACCAGCAATGTATGAGGATTCCAATTTCTCCACATCCTTGCCAACACTTGATAAAGTGTGGGGTTGTTTTGTTATTTTTTTTAATCCTAAGTATCTGTCTTTTCTATCATAACCATCCTAGTGGTTGTGAAGTGGTATCTTATTGTGGTTTATGATTATTGGCCATTTGTATATCTTTCTGGAGAAATGTCTATCCAGATCTTTTGCCCATTTTTAATTGGGTTATTTATTATTTTTTTATTATTGAGTTGTAAAAGTTCTTCATATATTCCAGACACAAGTCTTTTATCAGTTATGTGATTTGAAAGTCTTTTCTCCAATTCTGTATTTTTCTACTTTCTTGATGGTATTGATTGATTCCTACCTTTTCTCTTTTTTTTTTTGGCCACACCACGCGGCTTGTGGAATTTAGTTCCCCAACCAGGGATTGAACCCAGGCCCTGGCAGTGAAAGCACTGAGTCCTAACCACTGGACCACCAGGGAATTCCCTGATTCCTACCTTTTAAAGCTTAGTAGAAGTGTGTCAGAATGCTCATTTTCAGTAAACTGATTATTAATTGTTTCACATCTATTTCTGCAAAGACCTCTGATTTGGGAAGCAAAGACAAATAAGATTTATTCTTTTTTTTTTTAAGATTTCTTCTTTTTCAAGGCATTTAGAGTCTTGTAGGGAAGAGGCAAAACACAGGTATACACATAAATAATGTGGAAAGTGTAGTCACGGAGATTTGGTCCATTGTTATTGGAATACTAAAGATGAGATGTACAACTCAGTTTGCGGAGGTCAAGTAAGGCTTCCTGGAGCAGCTGATGGCAAAACTGAGTCTAAGGTGAACCAGGTAATTCAGAGGAATATAGAGATTTTAGGTGTGAGCAAAAGCAAGAGAGAGAACCATGAATAGTTTGATGTTGTTGGATTATGACATGAAAGGAAGGAAATGACTGCAAAATGTGATTATAGAGGGATTGGTAGAAGCCAGATACCATCACACTGTATGGCCAGTTTTAGAGCTTGAATTATGTCCTGTTACTGATAGACTGGAACTTCCCAAATTAAAGAATCACATAACTTAAATCTAAATACAAATGCATACACACACACAAATACAAATATATATCTGAAAAACTGCAATCGAGAACTGGCTTAAATTCAACAAAAACATTCAGCTCTTTCTAAATGCAATATCTTCATTTATACAACTCAATTTGAAAATTACTTTAGCTAATCTACTCTGCTGTATATGACTACAATGAATTTATTCAACATTACTCTCAACAATTTTGATCTTTCTCATAAATTTTTCTTCACTTTTGCCTATGTACCTTGAACATTATGGCTAGACTTTCCCAATTTTGTACGTGGTTATTTTCCTGCTTGTTTTGGAGCCTTTAAGAGAGCATATAGTACTGCACTAATTTTGGCATCTTGCAAAAACCTGGTACTAGGGCAGGTAAAATAAATCTTTGGAGCAAGATGATTACAGGACAAAGGAGAATCAAATAGATTTATTCTCATTCGAAATGTTATTTGCCTGAGAGACATCAGCAAGATGGCAGAGTAGGAAACTCTGGGTCTTCCTTCCCCCCACAAGCACACTGATTCAGCAACAATACATGGGCAAATTTCCTTTATGAAATTTCTTTTTTTAAAGATTACTTGACCATATATGCATAGGTTTATTTCTGGGCTCTCTATTCTGTTCCATTGGACTTTGTGTCTGTTTTTATGCTAGTGCCATACAGTTTTGATAATTATAGCTTTGTAATATAGTTTGAAACCAGGAAACGTGATGCTATCAGCTTTGTTCTTCTTTCTGAAGATTTCTTTCGCCATTCAGAGTCCTTTGTGGTTTATATGAATTTTAGGACTAAGAGAAGTATTTCTTTTTTTTTTTTAATTAATTAATTTATTTATTTATTTTTGGCTGTGTTGGGTCTTCGTTTCTGTGCGAGGGCTTTTTCTAGTTGTGGCAAGCGGGGGCCACTCTTCATCACGGTGCGCGGGCCTCTCACTATCGTGGCCTCTCTTGTTGGGAGCACAGGTTCCAGACGTGCAGGCTCAGTAGTTGTGGCTCACAGGCCTAGTTGCTCCGCGGCATGTGGGATCTTCCCAGACCAGGACTCGAACCCGTGTCCCCTGCATTAGCAGGCAGATTCTCAACCACTGCGCCACCAGGGAAGCCCTAAAAGCTATTTGTATCATTTTTTTCAATACCTCTTTATCACATTCAAGATAACATTCATCCTCCTTAACTTATCACCCAGTTCCATGTGACCTGATGTCTGCTTCTCTCTAATTTCAACTTTTGCTATTCCCAGGCATCAGTACTCCATTTCAGGAAAATCCACTACAATCAACTCCTCCTTCAATTACTGGCTTGGTTGTAAACCTCCATACTTTGGCACACACTATTACATACCTTCAAACACTTTGGTTGCTTCTTCACTAGGCTTCTCATCATTCAGCAAAATATCACTTTACCTAAGAAGTCTACGTCAAAAATTTAATTTAAATGCATTGGATACATACTTTGTATCAGTGTTCATGATTATGCTCTGTTGAAGTATTTTATTGACCATCTCTCCCATCTCTTCCATTCCTTGAGAAGAGTTTCCAAATTGTCAATCTGAGGCTTCCTAGGTCCTAGTACAGTGCTTAACACATTGTCAGTGCTCAACCTTAAGAATAAAACAGCCAGTTATTTTACCAGAAAAATGGGTTTATTGAGGATTTGAGGAGAATTGCAGAGAATTGTAATTTAGGATATAGGCAAGCTATGGTGAATCACAGGCAAGTCTGAAGAACAAAGGAGAGGGAATTGCTTTTACTAGGTTTTAGGAGGAAATTGGGGAAGGTTGTTTTGAACAAAAGTTCACTGAAGAAGAACAAAAGTTCGAGATTGTGGTGGTTGCATTGACTGCAAGCTGTGGTTAGAGCATTGTTGCTGGGTTCGGGAAGGATCTTCCTTTGTTTTCTTAAAAGCAGAAGATCAAATTCTCATGTGATTAATGTCCTCCCTTGTCAAAATAATTCTTATCTTTTCTCTTCTTGCTGGTTATGCAGGTTGCAAGGAGTGGTACTAGTGTGAGAGTTGCCCTCTCAGGGCTTCTTGGCTCCATTTTAAATCTTGGTTTCCTTTATTTATTTTCACAGAATAAATATAAATAAATAAATGAATATAAATAAATAAATGAATGGATGGATGAATTGGTTATGGCCCAAAAGAGAGTGAAACAGGAAATTTATATCAATATTTAAAATCTTTTATGCTTCACTCAAAGGCATCAATTAAGATACCTATTTCAACTTAATATTATGGACACATAACAGGCATTCCAAGTTTACTGAATTGAAACATTTTTTAAGTTGGCAAGAACCTTATGAAATATAAAATTTTATGTTTTGCATTTTTGTTTTGTTTTGTTTTTGTTTTTTGGTGGCTGGTGGTACTGAAAAATTTATTTATCAAAAACTGGTTACTCAACCTTTGAATTGTAAGCCAAGGGATTACAATGGATTTCTTTCTCTAGAGTATCTTTTACAAATATGACAAATTATTTTTTATTGAGGGTAATTGAGATAAAAACTCAAGTCAATTGTAATCAGTAGAAAAATACATAGTTTTTTTGACTTTTATATATGATAATGATTATGTGTATGGCATAACCATTCAAACAGTTGAATTTCTGTGTGTACGTTTGCCTGCTAAAATGCGTGAGAAAAAAGGGTAAAGGTTGCTCTCTGTATCTGTATCTGTATCTGTCTCCCTGCCTGGTGATTCTGATTTAATATTATGTTTAAAAACACTATATATGTATTTTTATTTAAGATTGTTTGGCTTCTTTTATAATGTTACTATTAGCATATGGCATGAGAATAATATATTTTCATATACAGAACATTTGTGAAAAACAAAGATAATGCAATTAATATATATTAAGTAGAAAGCTTCAAAAGTTTTCACATCTGAATTAAAATTAATCACAATTATGAGTTTTAGCCTCCTGTAATTTAAGTATTTATGACAAAAAAAAAAGGTTGTGATAAGATACCTGCCAAATCCTAACATTTGTAGTAAAATAAAACAAATAAAGGGTATAATGAGGCAGATTCTTCTTTTTTTGAGATTAACTATTTGCTAGATTTCCCTAATACTGAAGAAGATCCATTATAATTACTATGAATTGGCATTTAAAATATTTAACATTATTGTACTCTTTTAAAATCATTTAAGTGTTGTTTAGTGGCCTATTTTCAAAAATAAGAGGAAATTTGGAAATGCATTTTTTAATAGAAATGTGATGTTTTTCCCCACAACTCAATCCTGATGAACTCATCTGAGTGCAGTGCTATCTCTGCAGTCAATTAAAATGATGAACTGGGGTCCATTTTATGGATCACAAAATTGAATGAGAAAGGCCTCCTAGAGCTATAAGACTCAACTATAATTGGTCACCTTATTTTTCAATGAAAAATAAATGTTTGGAGGATAAACTCATTCAACTCCAGCTACTTTAGAGAATAAAATCAGGTCTGACTTATAGCTGAATTTTTCCTGTAACATATGGCTTAAAAATTAGCTGCCAAAATTGAACTATGCTGTTAAAATATCCTTAATCACAGGCCTGATTTGTTACACTTTCATTATAAGAAATTTTAAAAGGCTGATAGAAACCAATACAAAGAGATAATTTGTATTTGTACTGAATTGGATAGGGAAACTGTTTTCCTACATGGGGAGCTATTGTTGATATAGAGTATCAGCTTTCCATTTGTTGTTGTTTGCAGGAAAGATACTTGGTTTGCAAATATTTAAATACTGTCTGATCTTTTTAAGTTTGAGTGATAATTTTGTTTTCCCTTTTGTCCCTCTGCTTTATCTCTTTAATTACTCCTCCTAATCATTTCTCCTTCCACCTTTATCCCTTTTTCTCTACCCCGCCCCACTCCAGCTTCTCTTTCTATTTTCCTTGTAATCTTGCTCTGCACACACTACTTTTCCAGAGCCAATTTGTTTCCCAGAATGGAAGGGACTGCTTATCTCAGGGAGAGGAACTTTGCCCCACAGAGCTGTTCTGGTCAGATAAGCAGGCAGCTGCTGATTGGACAGGACGAGCTTGGCTGTGGTCTCTTCTGGATAGAACTGAGTAGCAGGAGTAGAGTCACCTGATGATGGAGCCCGGAGCCACAGACAAAGCTGAAAGTAGGGGATATCTTGGGGTGGGATAAACATTTCAGAGATTCTAAACCTAAATATGTTTTGCTTGAGTTGGTCATTTTGTCCCAGGTTTCTCTCTTTGGCTGCTACTCAGCATATTCCTAATGGATTTCCTATGGTAGCTAAACAGGCGCTATCTCTTGTGCCTGCATTTTGAAAACATAAATCTTCTTCAGCAGGCCCTTATGAAATACCCCCTCTATTAGCAACAAGCTTCCCATGGTGTCTCATTACTGTTCTTTGTTGAAAAATGGCTCAGGATTTGATTTGATGTATTTTCCACATTTCATAGTTGATAGGACTTTTCATAATGATAAGTTAAATACCAGTGGTTCATTTTGTTTAGGTATATAACAGGCATTTTAATTAAGAAATTATTGGTTTGGCTCCTTGCCAATGAAGATGATGCTTCTGACCCTGCAGCTGTGTGCAGTGGTGGCCAAATCTGCTAATCAGTGACCCTTGCTCATTACATCACTGCTTGCATACATAAGTTAGCTTGACAACTGAAGCCGGTGCCTCTTTTCTGGCTGCCTTTCATTAATGTTCTTTCATTTTCTCCATAGAATTAGGCTATTGCCATATGCAGACAAAGCATACGAAATGGTACAGGAATTTTTTTTATGGGAGGACTTCCTGAAAAGAGACGATATTACCATGCAAATTGTTGTAATGATTCAGATAGATCAATCGTTCCCCGATTTGAGAGGGCATGAGAATCACCTGGAGGGTTAAAATACCAATCCCTGGGCTCCACCCATACAGTTTCTCTTTCAATGAGTGTACAGCGGTGGGGAGGTGGCTGGGAGTGAGAGTGTGCCCTTCTAATATGTTCCCAGGTGATGCTGACGCTGCTGGTCCTGGACCACACTTGGAGAATGTCTGGAATAGATGAATGGATTATCCTACAGATGCCTCAGCCCCCACAGCTGTATCTCATCCTCTGGTCCACTTTATGTTTGACTGCAGCCGTCATTAACACTCAGGATCTTGCCATTGCTCATCAGCCCTCCTAAGCATCATTTTATAACTAGAGGCCATGCTTCAAGCTAATTCTATAAGTTTATAATCTGTCCTCATCTTCCCATTTCTGGGATGTGTCACAGTGATTCATTTTCTTCAGACAATACGCTGTGTATGAATTTTCTCTCAGAGGAAAACAATTATGCTCTTTGAAGATGGATGAGAGGCTATAAGAACTTGTTAGTGGTGATGTGTCTTTTGAACGCTGAGCTGGGCACGTAGACAAGACGAATCAAAGTGTTTGACTAAATGGGAGCTGCAGGTCTATTACCTCAGTTCTGCTCATTGAGAAGGTGAGTGACATTAGAGATTCTGATAAGTTTGACTCAGAGATTGAAGCCTCTGTTGTCTGACTGTAGGCCAGTGTGTAAAAACGAAGTATTGATTTTCTTAATTTTTTTTTTTTTTTTTAACCTCACCATCTAGTTTTGAAAAGGTCTAATAAAGTCACTTCCTTAGCTTTGAAGCTGTTGATGGGGATGTTTGCAGCAGATATGATCTGTCTGGGAATGTTGATATTTGACAAGTTTGAGTTGTACCCTAGGCCCTTGCCATTTTGTTAAGATAATTAATTACTGGCTACATGTTATTCAGACAGTGATACTGCCAGAACACGGGATGGATGAAAAGTACCCCTGGAAGGATCTGGGGTAGGGGGATAACTTTGAAGCGCCCAAAGTAACTAGATTTCAAGTTCCTGGAGGGCAAGAGCCATAGCTTCTTCCTTCTCAATGATCGTATTGGCAAGTCTTGACTATATTGTGCCTTCAACACCCACACTTAATTCATTTATTAGACAAATGATATTAACATAATCTTGAGAAAAGGAAATCCTGAGAGATGATGTATCTAAGTATTTCCCAAAGTTGAAAAAGTGTCTTGGAAATCAGTGTCTTAGAAATTGTGTTCATTATCAAAGAATTTTAGAAAATTTAGAACAAAATATAACTAACCAACTCCCCACTCAAAGTCATAATACACATAAGCAAAATAAAGTCCCCAGGAGGTCCTGTAGGAAAAAATATAATAAATATCTTAAAATTAAAATCATATCTTTAGGATTGTTTAACCTGAGAGTCTTTAAATTTATTTAAACACAAATCTTGCTTCAATCATGACATTAAAATATATCCCTTGAAACCAATGTCATAACAAATACTATTTTCACTTCCGTTTTCTCTCCAGTCCTGTCTTTCAACAAGAATAATATCACTGTTTTCTAAAGTAGTATTTTCCTCTCCACTGGCTCCATCCAATCTCTTCCCTAGAATAATGCAATGATCTTCTCCTTGGTCATTCTAATTCCACTCTTGCCCTTTAGCTCTCCCAGATCCTTTCTCTAAATATCACCATTCTTAGTCATTTAGCAACGTAAATAAGATCATGTGACCACTGTAGTCGAACCTCACAATGAACTTTCGTGATGGTTCAAATAAAGTTCAAATTCTTTATCATGGCCCCCACTGAAAGACCTATATAACGTGACCCTTACCCACTAATGATGCCTTATTTTATACGATTCTACCCCTCGCTAAGAATACTAGAGACACACTGATCTTTTCTCAGGTTTTCAAAGAAAACAAACTCATTCCTTTTTTTTTTTTTTTAATTTTAGTATAGTTGATTTACAATAGTGTGTTAGTTTCAGGTGTACAGAAATGCAGATTATTTTGCATTATAGGTTATTACAAGACATTGAATATAGTTCCCTGTGCTATACAGTAAATCCCTGTGGCTTATCTATTTTATGTATAGTAGTTTGTATCTGTTAATCCCATACTACTAATTTATACCCCCCCTTCTCTTTCCCCTTTGGTAACCATAAGTTTGTTTTCGATGTCTCTGAGTCTGTTTCTGTTTTGTATATAGATTCATTTGTATTATTTTTAAAATTCCACATATAAGTGATATCATATAATATTTGTCTTTGTCTGACTTACTTCACTTTGTATGATATTCTGTAGGCCCATCCATGTTGCTGCAAATGTCACTATTTCACTCTTTTTTTATTGCTGAGTAATATTCCATTGTATATATGTACCATATATTCTTAAGCCAGTTGTCTTTTCACGGGTACTTGGATTGTTTCCATGTCTTGGCTAAACTCATTCTTTCTTTAGGCTCTTTGCAATGGTTCTTCTCTCTGCCTGAGGTGCTCATCTGATGCTCTTTGCATGACCAACTCCTTTTCAATTTAGGTTTCAACTCAATTGTGCCTCCTTCAGAGGGAGCTTCTGTGACTACCCTAGCTATCCCTAAATTAACTTTCATCATATCAACATATTTCATTTTCTTTGTAGATTATCACTAGTTGAAATTATTCAATAAGCTTGCTTTCATTTGAATTTTTGTGTCTTCCTCAACTGAATTGTGGGCTGCCTTCTGATTTGTTCATTTATCTGGTTGTATGCTTTGCCTTGTATGAAAGCAGAATTACAAAATAATAGCTAGATAATGAAAGGCAAAATATAAAGTGCTTTCAAAACACAAATTGTATTATAGATGCATAAAAATAATGTACAGCAAAGAATGTTGCTCTCTAATGGGAAGAGTCGATCGTGTAAGGTCATTAAAAAGTAACTCAAACTCCATTACATTAACAAAAGAATAAAAGTCCATTAGGCAAGAGCTGGGAGGTTGGCTATTAATTAAACACTGCAGTGTTTGCCTGCATACATAGTCCTTAGAAACCCACCTAAAAATTTCCTTGAAGTAAGTCAATGTAGACTGATCTTTGGCACTTAATAAATAAGACTTTTACCTAATGAAATAATGGAGCTGGCTTATGATCATCAGTGGATGCTAAAACATTAGGAGAAAGATTGATACAGAACATTTTAATGGAAGATTTAGGTTAATAATTTAGCCCTCATTAGCCTAAATGCTCAAAACTATGTTAACATCACTAAAAGAGGAAAACTTGCACATTATGTGCCTCCTGATATGATTTGGGGGGGGGGAACAACCCTCACAAAACAAAAACAGAATTAAATGAAGTCTCTAGATGTAACTACCAGCTAATAGAAATATGTGGGGATAGAGGAACATGTGAAATTATACCACAAGGATAAAATCAGGCATACCTAGAAAACTCTGTAGCACAAATGATGTACTATCTTATGATGGGAAGATATTCCATCCTTCTGATTCTGAGATTTTTTGGAAGAAAGGAACAGGGGCGTATTTAAGGAGATTAAACAGGTAAGATACCACGTGTGTGCGTGTGTATGTGTGTGTGCATGCCCGCGTGCACGCATTCGGGAGTGGGAGGAAGCCTGGGTGGGGAGCATGCTCTTCCCAGTTGGACCCCGCCTACCTCTCACTACCTCTCAGGTTCCGGTTACTGCATCCACCCCAGTGCCATGTGCCTGTGTATTCTTTACGGCAGCCACTCCACTTCTCACCATTCTTCAGACACATTTCCCCCTTCTTTGTTAAACCTTGCTTTCTTCTCCCCAAATTAGATGCTACTCCATTCACTGCATCTCAGGAACACCATTCTCATATCTCCAACAAATCACATACCCCCCTTGTAAACTGCCTCTGCATCTGTATCAGCCACTAACTGTGAGGACAAATGGGCATAGACCACGTGGTATTATCATCACTAGCATGGGGGGTCTGTCCACATTGCTGAGTCAGCTGTTAAAGCCCCAGATGTTGTTTAAATTAGCCAGTCTTTGGCATTCTGTTGCAGCAGCCTAAACCAAGACCATATTTATACATGGACTATATGTATAGTCTGCTTTCTCCTTCTACCTCAGAGAGCTTCTCAGAATACTATGTAACTCCCTGGGCTGCAGGTAGTAAAGCATGTTAACATACACATGGACACATAGGTAACACATAGTTAACATATACAGTCAACATATAGTTATGTCCTTTCCTTTCTTTAATGACAAAAATGGAAAAACCATGATGTTAGTGCTTTTCAAAGAAAGTCAGCCCCTGAAAAATTCATCCATCCTCAGGATTTATTCCCCAAAGATGGGGCAAGCATTCCTGAGCTATCGATGACAATGAGTTTAACCAATGACATGGTTTTATTTTATAAAAATTATGCAAACTGGGTCACAAAATTGATAAGATATAAGGATTCGGTTAAACTACAATAAATCAAGCTAAAGTCAGTGAAAGAATAATATAAAGAGGGCAAATTTGGTCTACAGCCCCCCAGTGTGTCTCTGAATAATTGAAGTTTTTTTTTTTTTTTTATAATTCACTTGCACATGGTGCTGAAACATTTCAGGAAGAGAAAACCAAAATTGTTTTTAAGTGAAGATAATATTGTGAAACAAACTCTCTGCATGAGTTTAAAATCCTCAAATAATTATTCTTGTTACCTGAATGGAATTACTTAGGAAGAAATTTCACAGTTGGAATGTACAATTCATGATAAAGGGTTCTGCACATCAGCCTTTCACAATTACTAGGCTATAGGGATATACTTATTATTATATAAACTTGCAAAACATTGAGTTGCTAGCAAGTCTGTCAACACATATTTACTGACGGCTTCTTATGCAGAAGGAAATGCTCTAGAAACTGGAAATAACCTGATGTACAAACAGGCATGGATTCACTCCAGTAGAGAAATAAGCGGACAGTAGTTAATTGTGGGATTAAGTTGAATGAGACTATAAGGGAGCAAGGGAGAAGGAAACAAGAACAAACCTTAACCTAATCTCAGAAGATTTTCCTGAGAAAAGTACATTTAAGCAAAGCCCATAAGAATGAGTGGGTTTAAGTAGGATAAGTAAAAGGAGGGGAAGAACAATTCAAATAGAAATAACAGCCCAAAGGCCCTGAGGCAGGTAAGAGCATGCTGTGTTTAAGTTGTTGAGCAATGCTCAGCATGGCCAGGATAGTGAGAACCAGGAGGAAAGTGGTGTGAAACTAGGATTGTAAGTTATGTATTGATAGATAACAAAGTACACAGACCTCTACAGCCTGTGTTTCAGATTTGGGTCTTCAATGTGTAAAAATGATCTGAAAATAGTTTATTACCTAAAAGTTAACATCAGAAATTTTAACAGACATAGAGAACAGACTTGTGTTCACCAAGGGGGAGGGGGCGGTGGGGGGAAGGTTGAATTGGGAGTTTGGGGTTAGCAGATGCAAACTATTATATATAGAGCAGATAAACAACAAGGTCCTACTGTATAGCACAGGGAACTATATTCAATGTCCTGTAATAAACCACAATGGAAAAGAATATATATATATATATATATATATATATATATAACTGAATCACTTTGCTGTACAGCAGAAATTAACACAACATTGTAAATCAAATACACTTCAATTAAAAAAAAAAGAAATTCTAGTAGGCATAAAAATGTCCTTCTTTTGGACTTCCCTGGTGGCGTGGTGGTTAAGAATCTGCCTGCCAATGCAGGGGACACCGGTTTGAGCCCTGGTCCGGGAAGATCCCACATGCTGTGGAGCAACTAGGCCCGTGAGCCACAACTACTGAGCCTGCGCTCTAGAGCCCGAGAGCCACAACTGCTGAGCCCACGTGCCGCAACTACTGAAGCCTGCATGCCTAGAGCCCGTGCTCTGCAACAGGAGAAGCCACCGCAATGAGAAGCCTGCACACCACAACGAAGAGTAGCCCCTGCTCGCCGCAACCAGAGAAAGCCCGCGTGCAGCAATGAAGACCCAATGCAGCCCAATAAATATATAAATAAATAAATTTATATATTAAAAAAGCCCTTGTTTGAAATAAAAACACAAAACAGAACTTTGAAAAGTTCTTGGAGTAGAAGGCAAGTCTCCCCACTACCCCAGGGACCTCTGTGTTGGTTGGGGCCAAGACTTAAAAGAGGTGGGGTGCAGGCCAGAGCTTAACATTTGCAGGCTCCACATCAAGAGATCAAATGGACACTTACATACCATATGTCTAGATATTTAAAAATTATAAATCAAGCTAACAAACTGGTAAAAAATATGTTCTATCATGCTACCTTGAGAAATATATCTTCACAATAAGTTGGAGAAACAGGTTTGAAGTTAGAATTCTTGGACTTCTGGGAATTCTGTACTGGAATCTGATGGCACAGAGAGAGCCAATATTTCGGCCCTACTTTCAATTCTCAAACTATCCCCCATTTTTCCTACCCATACTAGGAGGAATCCTGTATGAAAGCATGCAGACACTCCAAGTTTAGATATTCATGCGACTTATCCTGGGGAAAAAAAGCCTACCCAAGCCCTGAAATGAGCTTGGGAACTTTGGGCAGGGAATTCCTAAGCCCTGAGTACCCAGAGTGCCATCTAAAGGAAGACTGCTGGCTCCAAGTGGGCAAGGTCCAGTGGCCCTGTAGATTCCTCACCACCTGGTGAGGGATGGCCACAAGAAAAGGATCCTCTAAAATGAGCGGGATTACTGATGGGATGTTTCTCTGCATAATAGAAGAATAATTGGGACTTTCTAGATTAGTATAGGAAGAAAACGAGATACTGGAGGGGGAGATAAAGAGAGGAACCAACGAGATGATAAGAGTCTGGGATAAGGTGAAATTCTAGGAGCTCTGTAGCTTGCTCTTCCATTAAAATTTGTCTGCATTGCTCTGATGTAAACCCTTCCTCAGCCTTTCCAAAAAATCTCAAGTAACATCCAATATTGGAAGATGAAAACCAGGAACCAGGGAAGTAATATATATGAATAAGGCTGGCTGAGACAGAAATAAAATAATTAGATGCATTGGGGACTATGGCTACCTCACGGCAAAATGTATCTATCTATATCTATCCATCTATCCATCTATCTGTATCATTTTTTTAAAACAGCACATACTAAGCAAAACATGTGTGTTTGTAAGCTATGGCAATAAACAAAATAGCTGACATTTATTGAATATTTACTATGTGTCAAAATCAATTCTAAATGCTTTGCATGTACTAATTAATTTATTCATCATAGCAAACTTAGGTGTATTGTTATCTTCATTTACATATAAGGAAGCTCTGGCACAGAAAGAGTAATAAATTTGTCCAAGGCCATACACATGGAAAGTAAAGAGGTAAATTTAAATTCAGAAAGTTTACTTCTAGAACTTCTGCTCTTAATTATTGTACTATATTGCTTCTCAGTGGTTCTTGTGAGGAATGTTTAGTTTCAAAATCTGAAGAAGAGGCTGAGTTTTATATTATGATTAATGTGGCACAGACCGAGGTCAACCGAGGAAGAGACGAAATAAAAAGTCAAGAAAGATGATGAAATGTTGAGTATCTCATTTTTATCTAGATCTTAAGGGGCTGTGTTAGTGCAATCTGACAATGAGTTAACTTCCTAAAGGCAGTGGGACGCCATATAGGGTTTTAGGTAAGTGACATATAAAAATTGCTCTGTAAATATTACTTGAGTTGCAGAATGGATTCAGGATAAAAGCAATGGATTAGTTGAGATGCTTTTGCAGTAGACACTCAAAAAATGTAGGTGGTTTGAATGGAGATGTAGAGGCATGGCTGTAGTTGACAGAGTCGGTGTTTTATTGGCGGTAAGGAAGATGCTGGTGTCAATGTAACATCCAGTTTTTTGGCCTGAGCACCTGGGTGGATTGTGATGTTGTTTACTGAAGTAAAGGATGATGAATAAGGAGCAGATTTTGGAAAGTAAATTATGACTTTAGGAACTGGGCTTGTTGAGCTTGGGGTACCTGGGAGAACAACTGTAAAATTGAGTAAATAAAGACAGAAAGGTGACCATTAGCTCGATTCCAGCGAGAACGATGCTGGTAAAATGAAAGTTGTGGATTTCAGATTGTCAAATGAGTGGTTAGCCATTTCCAATAGAAATAGTCATCATCAGGAAGTGAACGTTTTAATATTTATACATAGTTAGGACTTTCTGATCAAATGTTGTTAGCGCCTAGGTTAAAGGACGAGACTTGGAAGTTAAAGGGTGGTTGAAAAGCTAGAAATCTCTGGAGGAAGTTAGAGTTCTCTCCCTATGTGTTTATGTTTCAAAGGGAAATGAAACCTGGAGCTTGGCAGCCAGTTATTTACATTCCAATGGAAGGCAAATAACTAGAGAACGAGAAGATTTACTCCCTCTCTCACAAAGACAGAGGGCAACTTGTAACCTATATAAACACCTAGATTTCATTTTAGGAGTTCTGCCCTGCAGAACAGACCCTATCTGTGCAGGTGTGACTCTGGCTCTCAGAGTTTCACCTGCGGAGCACAGGATGTGGGAAACTGGCATAGTTATTGCTATAAGTTATAATAACTTTGATCCCTGTCCCAGAAACCTTGCATTGACTTTTAGCATAAAATCAAATTATTACAAATATTAAAAACTTCCACAGTGGTCCAACCACTATGGAAAACAGTATGGAGATTCCTTTAAAAATTAAAAATGGAACTATCATATGATCCAGCAATCCAACTTCTGGGTATTTATTCGAAGAAAAAGAAAACACTAATTTGAAAAGATATATGCACCACTATGTTCATTCCAGCATTATTTAGAACAGCCAAGACATGGAAACAACCTAAGTGTCCATCGATGGATGAATGGACAAAGAAATGTAATATATATATATATATATATATATACACAATGGAATATTACTTAGCCATAACACAGAATGAAACTTTGAATTTGTGTCAGCATGGATGAACCGGGAGGGCATTATGCTAAGTGCAATAAGTCAGACAGAGAAAGACAAATACCATATGATCTTACTCATATGGGGAATCTTAAAAACAAACACAAACACAAACAAACAAACAAAAAGCACCATGCTCATAAATATGGAGAACAGATTTGTGGTTGCCACAGGCAAAGGGTGAAATGGGTGAAGGGGGTCAAAAGGTACAAACTTTCACTTGTAAAACAAATAACTCCTGGGGATGTAATGAACAGCATGGCGACTGTAGTTAATAATACTGTATTGTATATCTGAAGTTGCCAAGAGAGGAAATCTTAAAAGTTTTCATCACAAGAAAAAAAACTTTGTAACTATGTATGGTGACAGATGTTAATTAAACTTACTGTGATGATCATTTCACAATATATTCAAATATCGAATCATTATGTTGTACACCCGAAACTAATGTAATGTTGTATATCGGTTATACTTCAATTAAAAAAAAATTGCCTGTATTCTCTTTAGTTTGCCTTCTACAACTCCCAGTGCACTAAATGATCTCTGAACAATAGTTCATTGTTTATCTTAAACATTCAATAATAGCTCAACCTCCTGATGTCCCTCTACAATTTCTGGACAAAATTGGCTCTCCCATCCAAGGTGCTATATGTCTTTGGTTATATGTAGCCTTTGGATATGTGGTTAATTCATTTATATTTTCTTTCCCTTCAATTCAGAAAGATGAACCATTCCCCAAATGATGAGGACCATCCTTCCTCTGTTGCTGTTCACTGATAAACTCTAATCCCCTAGTGTATTGAACACACTGGGGTAGGGTGGGGGGGTAGTTGAATTCTACAACCATGATGGAAATTTCTCTAATGCTGATTGAGTATCTCTGATACTCAGTGGGGGAGGGAAAAAGAGGGACATCAAGCTGAGGAGGGATCAATGGTTCACAAATGGTTAATCCTTTACTTTTCTCTCTCTCTTCTCTTCCTCACCACCCAATTCCAGAGGTGAGGATTTGTGATAAATGGGCCAAGAAGAGATTTTTTGATGACTGCCTGGGGCTGCTCCTTTTTTGGCAGAGGTGTCCTAGGATGCATTAAAAGACCAAGCCTAGATGCACTCAATATTTAATCAGGAATAATGACCAATAAAACATACCAGCCAATAAGAGCTCTACTATTCCTCAATAGTTGTAGAGAGAGATGGGAAAATAAATGAGGAGAAGAATGCTTCCTTTGCCTAAATTTAACAATACATTTTGTTAAAATGTACATTTGTACATTTCATCTTTATTCACTTTATAATATGGGGCTGTGATACATAGATACACACATACACATACAAAAAAAATAAACTTATTAGAAATATAAAGTTTGATCAGTGTTTCGCTAAGTAAGACACATGGGGCTCTGTATTAGAATTACCTAGAGTACTTATTAAAAATAGAGGTTTCTGAACCCCTCCAAAGACTGAATCAGAATGTCTATTTATAAGGGTCTCTAAAACTACAATTTTAAAAACAGATATTCCAATAATTTTTATGAATTATTTAATTCAAGAACTACTGCTTTTATATATGTAGTTACTCTGATATTAAGGGAGTTTTGTGTATGTACCTGTGTTTGTGTCTGCGGGTGAAATGAATTGTGATTCCATAAATCATATTCTACACCAGCATTTTCCTCCAAGTTGTGAAGTCAGAAAACTACTTCTTTTATCTGTTAACAAATGTTCAATACACAAACACACTCACACGTACCCAAAGGTTTTGTGGTCAAATATATTTAGCAAACTCATGCCTCTTTTGGAGATTCCCAATTCACATTAGTATTTTAAAGGCTGTGAGAGCCTATAAAAAGCTGGTGTTTCTCAAATCCTTCAAGCAACTGTTTGATTAGTACTTTTTATTTTTTTCAAGTAAAAGTATGAGTACCCAAGGACAGTTTGGGAAACACCATTCTATGCAAATATTATGAAGTATCTTATCTGTAAGATATAAAAATCTGTGTCTTCTATTTTGACTTTAGGTACTTTTGCAAACAAACAATGCTAGTTTGGAAGGAAGTTTTTGCTTTTTTTCCTCTATCTAGCTGTAAATATAGAAACACTCTCTGTGTTGAACAAATATAAATTTATACCAGCAGACACATGAGCATAACTTTTATGCTTTTGATGGTTATTAAAATCTGTTGTTTTAATCATGTAATCTAGCAATAAACTTAGTCCGTTAATATTCAGAGAGCAACTGACAGGAACACTTTTGTCTTGTACTCTAAAATTATTATCCTTGGTGTTTGAGAACAGACTCATTTAATAGCCATTAAAGAGTGAGAAAATATACAGCTTTAACCTACATTGAGAGGTTAAAAATAGAAATACTAGCAAATAGATTTAAATATATGTATCACCAGACATATATTTCAGTAAAACCCTTCCCTCCTTCCTCCCAAAAAAATCATGGGAAAAACTGCTGTACGCATTTTTATATTCTAGTTTCGATTACTAAAAACCATTCACTTCATTTTTTTCCACCTGTCAAAAATCAATTCAATATTTATGTGAATTGGGTAATAAATCTCTTCTTCCACATACATTTCTCTTTCCAGTGACAAGTTAGCTGTTTAACCTACATTCTGTAACTTGTTCTTAAAGTGCAGTGGTGCCCAGTAGTTCCTGACTAGGATGGGACAATGAGGAGAGAAGTGGATTTCATCCACAATACGGAGCCTGATGAGTGTCATATGGAAGCTCAGTACAGGGATGGATTCCACCCGGAGGGAGAAGTTCCTTGAGTTCTCATATTCTGAGGATGGTAGGGAAGTTATGTAGCTACCCAGTAAGAAATGTCTTAGGTTATTTTATTCTTGTGGTGAATGGTGACAAGGACCACACTCTTTTAGGTTGACCACACATGCATGCATATTGCTGTAGTCATACATTGCTCAGCCCAGAGCAGGGGGCAGGAAGGGCACTACTAAAACCTTCCCTATGGCGGGCTGTGCATGCTAATGGAGAGGAAAAGGGATAGGATTTATCTTTGCAGTTGGTAGTAATGTACTTGTCTAGTCTGAGTTGAGAAACCATTGTTTTTAGCAGTGGTTAGCATTTTTGGAGATCCTGTGTTGCTAAGATGGGCTATGCCTGTAATGAACCTCAGCCCTTCTCTTTCTGTGAGGTCAGGAGGTCATGCTTCTGGATTTTATAAACCATCACAAATGGGATCAGCTAGTCCACTTCACCATCACTTCATCCAATTCAATCAGTCATGCTACTCAAAATTCAAACTCACACCTGCATTATCATAACAAAATAGTTTATATTTTGTGGTCTAGAGGCTTTTATTATTTCTTCAAGAAACTGATGACCCAGTAAGGGAAGTCTTAAAATCTAGGCAACCAGACCCAGAGGGAAACTCCAGGCATTTTCTTTAGCTCCAGCAACCTACTCTGTCCATCTTCTGGATGCTATTTTTGCTTATTTCTTTGCAAACATTGCAATTCTCCCTTCTTTCTAAACATTGAACTGACCATCCTTCACACATTTCAGATCTTTCCTCTGTTTCCCAAAGGCTGTGGGGTGAGCAAGACAGGACAGGACTTTGAAAAGTTGGTCTTAATTAAATGTGCACAATACAGTAACTGGAAAAACATGCTATTTTTTCTAATACCATTACTTAGATAAGAATTTTTAATATTAAGCACAGAATCAGATACAACTTCTTATCTATGTAATTAAATGTGACATTAACATTTGAGATAAACGTAAGGTCATTTTTTTTTCTTACCATTTTTTTAAAACGAGGAGATGGCTGATATAAGTATGAGCCGTATGAGTATCAACTAGATCATAAAAAATTCTGGGAGGGAGCAGAGGACTTAGAATTTTCTGTTATGGAAAACTGTCTTTCATAGTAGAATTTACAGTTTTTCCATTCCCAGTTTTGTTGTTGTTTCTTGGCATTATTAAGTACTTCAATGAAATAAATTCTGTTTTAATTACATAAACTGTATACAGTGAGATGCAGAAAAAGTAGGCAATGACTTGCTTAAAGTCATAGGAAAGTCAACTACTTTGTAAAATGGGGATTAGAAACCAGGTTTTTTGATACCATTGTACAGGATATTTACTATCCAACAGGCTACCTTTTTAATGTGCCTTTCAAAATGTGAGGCTTATCATTATGGAAAAAACTAGAAGGAAAAAGATCAATATATGAGAGGAAAATTGTATCAATGTGATAGATGAGGACTTTAATGGAGACCATAGATTAAAAATGTAGTTGGTATTTTTTTATCTATTGCTGTGTAACAAAACCGCCCACCAGATTTTTGTTGCTTATAATTTATCTCTTACAGTGGGTTGATTGGGCTCAGATCTCTCACAGAGTTGCAGAAAGATTGCAACTGCAACAAGAAACATCTTGAGGGTCCAATGCGGTGAATATCCATGATGGCTCCTTCACTCACAAGGCTGGTCCTCAGCCAGCGTGGGAACTGACTGGATGTCTTTTGCTTTCCGTGTAGCCTTTCAACATGACAAGCTAGGGCCTCCTCAGAGCATTGCAATGTCACTGTAGTTGAATTATTTACCTGGCTGCTGGCTTCCCCAGAGCAAGTGTTCTAGTGTATCCAGATCGTAGCCTTTGTTTCTTATGACTTAGCATTGACAGTCACACATTATCACCCCTACCACATTCTACTGATTAAAAGAAGTTCACAGGAGAGTGTAGTTCACAAGAGTGGGTATCTTTGAAAACTAGCTGTCACAGTTAGTAAAGGTGATGCTGAGAAATAAGAACAATGAAGTTTCACAGAAAAATCTCATATCTTTCTTTCCTTGTAATGTAAATTAGTCATTGATTCTTAGAATAGGGAAAGATCTTAAGTATCCTCTATTTAAAATATCTCATGTACCTTTGAAGAAACTGAAGCTCAGGTAAGGGAAAAGTCTTTGTGTCTACAAAAATTTAAAAAGAAAACAGTGATTATATCTTAACATTTTTAGACCATCAGGGTGCTACAATATTTTAGCAATTAATCTAAACAGAAATCTTTAAAAAATGTGGGAAAAATAATATGTCTCATCTAAAACAATGTGTAGGAATTAATCTGATACAATTGAGAGAAATCTTCCAAAATGTGCCTAAAGTAGGCAATGGTTTGTTTGTTTGTTTTTTTAAAGATTTTTTTGATGTGGATCATTTTTTAAGTCTTTATTGAATTTGTTACAATACCGCTCCTGTTTTATGTTTTGGTTTTTTGGCCGCGAGGCATGTGGGATCTTAGCTCCCCAACCAGGGATGGAGCCTGCACCCCCTGCATTGGAAGGTGAAGTCTTAACCACTGGACCGCCAGGGTAGTCCCTAGGCAATGGTTTTTAAATTTCATATTTAAAAGGAAAATAAATAAATAAATAAATATATATATATGGAACTAGATTAAATTTTTGGTTTATTTCTTTTTCTGTTATTTCATTTGAAAAAAATGTGACATGAGTTTGCAGTGATATATTTCACCATATCCTTAGTAAGGATGTTTTCATTTGAAATATTTTCATTTTGGCCAGGTACAGATGACGTGAGGAGTAATAGTTTTATTAAGGAAACTGGTGATAATCCATCTGGAATTTCCCATAGATTACCCTACCCTAGGAAATGTATTATGGAAAAACCTGAAAGAAATTTTTGGCCAACCCAATACGTAATGACAAAAGATATTCAAAACTCTATGTTAGCTCTTAGTATGTGAATTCTTTAGCAGGAGCTTATTACTACTATGAGGGGACTGCGTGTGTCATTGTTGTTAAATGTGTAGCACATACAAGGAGACAAGGGTCTATGAGCACAGGAGCTATACTTGACCAATGGGTTTGCAATGTAAGAACTCCCATCTGAAAACTCAGTGCACATGAAGAGAAAGAGTGTTTTATTTTGCAATATAACATTGAAATATGTCAGGCACATGCACTGAGACTCGCTGGGCTGATATGTGTTCTGAGAATAAAAGAAACATAAATTGCTAAGGCTCAGGAACGTGCCCATTCTATGAATAGAGATTGACTTTGCTGCCAAGGGAAGCAAGTTGCTTGGGTTTTAGGTGACGCATCTCCACTCTTTACCAAGAAAAAGGTTTGGAAAGCAAACTACTTGAAATGTTTTCCCAGAGGTTTCCAATGAATATCAAACCCATCAAACATCTCATTTATTTTAGACACAGACTCTCCATGCCTCAGGAAACTCTTTCAACTCTAATGTCATTGGAAGCACCTGTCATCTTCCTTCACCTTTCACTGTCAGGCTATCTGTGTCTTTAAGGTAGGTCACCTTTCTTTGGCATCCTGCTTCCTTATAGGATTGGAAGCTAAATTTCTTCTTCCGCGTGAGCTGTATTTGGAATTTGAGGCCTCTTTGCTTGCCCCAGTTTGCCCCACCTCACATATCCCATTGCATGGTCAAACTGCCACTCTCACTCATGTATTTACTCAACAGAATATTTCTATATTATATTATATAAATATTACATTTTAAAATATTATAAATTCATATTTTATTAAGCTATTATTTATTGAACTCCTGCTATGAGGAAGAAATAGAGTTAGGGGTAGAAGAGTCAGGGAAGTAGACTTGCCCTTGCCACCACTGAGTTAGACTGGGGAGAATGATGTCAGGAAGAAGGCAAAGGGCTTTCTGCATCAACAGAATAGAATCAAGGTCTGGTAATGCTCTTCTTAAAATGGGACTGGTGGGACTTCCCTGGTGGTGCAGTGGTTAAGAACCTACCTGCCAATGGTTCTTAACCCTGCCTACCTGACAAGGGTTCGAGCTCTTGTCCGGGAAGATCCCACATGCCGTGGAGCAAATAAGCCCATCCGCCACAACTACTGAGCCTGCGCTCTAGAGCCCGCGAGCCGCAACTACTGAGCCCACGCGCCTAGAGCCCGTGCTCCACAAGAGAAGCCACCACAATGGGAAGCCTGTGCACCACAACAAAGAGTAGCTCCCGCTTGCCGCCAACTAGAGAAAGCCCACGAGCAGCAACGAAGACCCAACACAGCCATAAATAAATAAATAAATAAATAAATAAATAAATAATAGGACTGGTGGGGGGGTCCCCCGTGACATATGTAGAGACCCTGCTTCCCACTATCCCTTGCAAATTTCAGTCCAACTCCTCTATGAGGAAAGTAATGAGTTGTTTTTGTAAAAAAATGGAAAACAGCTCTAATTTTTTTCCCCAGATGTTTCCTAACTGGCTTAGGAATGTGATCCTTGGATTCAGTATGCAAGGTTGAGCCTGGCCAATATGTTTTTGTTTTATTATTCTAGAAACATTTCCTAGAGCCTCTCAAGGTTAATCAAGTACACCAGAGGCTTCTATGTGGGTTGCAGAATCCAATTACTATTCCTTGTGGTTCCCATACCAGCTTCCTCAACGCTACTTTCAGAACTCCTTCTGAGACAGCAAACAATTCCACAGCCAGGTGCTTATGGATAGAGTCATTCTGCCTCTTATTGGATTCTGAAGGGCAAAATGAGGAGAGGAAGGAGCCCCTTTGGTTTCAATGACTGATCAGAAGTGAGTTCCTTTACTCTAAGTTGTGTCAATAATGCAAAAAGACAGTGGTTTAATAAGAATATAATGAGTAATAGGATGCCTGGATGAAACAGGAATGACTTCATTTTGAGGGAGTGTGTGATAGGGAGAGAATTATTACCACCTGCTTTGCCTTGAGAGCAGGGAAACAAATTCACCTTGATTAAGATTATATTTCTTCAGAGAAGAATAAGTAGGGAGACAGCTTTAAGTTTATATTTACGGACAAATGGATACAGGAGATAATCTTATAATGTCACCTTTTGCTTTCTGACTGGTTTAGCGAATGCAAGCCAATGAGGCTCTAACAATAAGATCATTCCAAAGAAATAGTAGAGACCAGACTAGTGACCTCATCTGAAAAAGAGGGTCAAATATTTTATTGACAAGAATTCGTTACCTAACAGGGTGGGACTGATGCTTTCACCTCCATAGAATGGTGTTTACTTTCGGGGGAACAATAAGACTGTGGGTCACAGCTAAAAATCAACTCATAACCTTCGTGCCCCAAATGAAACTTGGGCAGGGACCTGGACCACTAAGTTCACCTTGTTATAGCTGCTTAAACAAAAAATAGAATTACATAAGAGTGTGAATGCACACCAGCAACCGTAGGCTGTGGGGTTATGTTCTCAAGCAGATGTATTGAACTTTCAGTTAAGGTGCAGCACATGTTATTGGTTGGTTATCCCGAAGCCATTTCTCATCCATTTATCCTTTGCAGGCTTCCCATCTTATATGCTGTAAAGACAGGTCTCTTTCACTGCAGAGGTGGCAATATAAGGTAGATCTGGAAGCTGATGTGTCAGGGGATATCTGATAGGGGGAGTTTCTGGAAAAGATAATTTCTAGATGAATAGGTCAGGAACAAGAGAGCTGGATCTCTTCCCCTAGCCAATGTTTCCCAGCCTTACACATGCACATGATGGTATCTGTACCTTAGCCAGGCATTTATTACTGGAAAAGAGGAGGTGATAACAGGCATGTGTATGAAAAAGCTTACACCCTAAGAATAATTCACAATGAAAAGAAAGCTGGTGACCTTTACTGAACCCACTGAACCTCCAGACTTCATTTTAACTGAACAATAAATGGCCCTCTGATTGAAATAGCTTCTATTTAGATATTAATACTTACAGTCAAAAGCATTTCTCCCTGATAAACAAAGTATGTGGGTGCTCAAGGCATCGGTTGAAAGATAAAATACATGTAAATATACTTATTCCAAGTTTGGGAAGTGGGTTATTTTAGTTTCCTGTATCTCCTCAAAGACATTTCACACAAATATTTATTTGGTTAACATATTACTTCTCAGAAGCAGACAAGGTTAGTGTTGATTACAGCCTTATAAATGAGGAAACTGGAACACAGAGGTAAAGGGACTTTATCTAAAGCAACAAAACTTGATTATAGCAGAGCTAAAGCCTGAACTAAGATCTTTGATTCTTTGTCTTAAGATCCTCTGCTGGGTCACGTTGTGAGTTAAAAAATAAATAAATAAAATGACTTTGCCTCAAAGAAACTGGATGACAAATGAGGGTGATTTTCTCTTTTGTTTCAAACTAGGGACCAGCAATACACTCAAGAAAATATTTTCACCTAGGTTTTCTCCATGTTCTTCGTAGAAGGGAATTTATGCAAATACCCCAGAGAACTACCTTCCTACAACAACAACCTAGATCCTGGCTGCAGTAAATGTGTTTACTGTGGTTAGAAATCTAAAACTGAACAGTTTATAAAAGAAGCTAGAGAATGTTGTAGCAGAACCATTATAGCTCTAGTTTTCCTGTTTCTTTCAATTCAGACCCTGCTAGAGAGTCACACTCCCTTTTGGGAATTCATGGTTTGCAAAGAGAAAGAACATCCAGTTTTATACATACTCTGCTGAAATGCAGCAAAATGAACAGTTTGCACCTCAATCCAATGATGTAAATCCTTAGATGGGCTAATCAGCCTTTATAGAAATCTCTTCATCTCTATACAGAAGAATGAAGTATAGTGTTTCTTCAAATGCCCTTTAAAAATAACTACAATTCAATTGCTTTTCTTTTATCCAGGTAATCCAATTTATTTGGGGATTGTCTTTTTATAATGGAGAAAAAAGTATTAAACACTTTTGAAATAAATGCAATAGTTCTATGAAAACAACCCACAACTGTAAATGTTCCATACTTTACCTCACAAATGCATTAATAAGTTGAGGGCAGAACCTGAAGCAGCAAAGATCCTGAAATGAATAGGCGCTACAGTGATTCACACTTGGCAATCCTGTAGTTATTAAGAAATTTATGATTTTAGATCAGCGGTCCCCAACCTTTTTGGCACCAGGGACAGGTTTTGTGGAAGACAATTTTTCCACGGCTTGGGGGGATGGTTCAGCGATAATGCGAGCAACGGGGAGCGATGGGGAGCAGCATATGAAGCTTCCCTCGCCAGCCACTCACCTCCTGCTGTGCGGCCCAGTTCCTAACAGGCCGTTGCCACTACCGGTCCACGGCCCCAGGGGTTGTTGGGGACCTCTGTTTTAGATAATCTTCTGAAAAAAGTATTTTTAGATCCTACTTGGTTTTCCTATAGATGGAGACTTTTTGGAGGGTGGGTTGAAGGAGATATTTAGCATCTCCAAAAATATTTGATAGAAATGAATTTTGCATCACAGTTTACCAAATGCAAACCATGGGGCTCATGATATAATAGATATTGGAAATGTACAGGGGAGATTTCTTATGTTTTCTTTAGAGAACATCTTTTTCTTTTTAATGAGTAGGTATATTGAAGAGGAAAAAAATGATTTTTTTCCCTAACAGACATCAAGAGCATTCTGTGGTTTAAGGACATGGTACGACTTAATCAGTAGAGTTCACACACAGTAGTCTGAGTCATGACTAGGGGCAATTTCCTTTTTTTTTTTTTTTTGGCCCCCTCTCAGCTTTGGGATCTTAGTTCCCCAACCAGGGATCTAACCCAGGCCCCCTGCAGTGGAAGCACAGAGTCCTAACCACTGGACTGCCAGGGAATTCCCAAGGGGCAACTTCCATTATCCCATTAATTCTGAAACTGATGAGAGGTGAGGAAAAAATGCTGGAACATAGGAATGAGTAAGGCAGATAGTTGGAATGAACTAAAGTGATGAATTAAGAGAGAAAAGGGAGAGACTTAGGGACATAGAGAAGGTCACAAAAATGAAGAAAAAGCAACAGTAACAAACAAAAATCACATTTTTACATTGTGTGCTAATTAGCCACATTATAATTAATTTATTTCTGGTGACAATTCATCATTGCACTTTTGTTTTATATCCCTGTTATTTAAATATATCTTTTAATTTTTTTTTTGAAAAATGCTTACTTTTCAAATTCATTGCTTGATTGGCTGACTCATTCATTCCTTATTCATTCATCCAGATATTTGTTAAATATTTACTGGATTATTTAATAAATAATGAATTAAGTCTTAGAAATACAAATAGGCATGTTACTTTCCTAATGGTCTGATATGGGTGACATAGAAATTTATATAAATAATTAGAAATACTTTTAAAGGCATTTTGATGCAAATATATGCAAAATGCAAAAGGAGAATTTTATTTTATTTTTTAACTTTTATCTTTTTTATTGACATATAGTTGATTTACAATATTGTGTTAGTTTCAGGTGTAGAGCAAAGTGATTGTTTTATATATATATATTTTTTTCAGATTATTTCCCATTACAGGTTATTACAAGATACTGAATATTGTTCCCTGTGTTGTACAGTAGGTCCTTGTTTCTTATCTATTTTATGTAGTTTGTATCTGTTAATCCCATACTACTGATTTATCCCTCCCCCCTCCCTTTCCATTTTGGTAACCATAAGTTTGTTTTCTGTCTGTGAGTCTGTTTCTGTTTTGTATATAGATTCATTTGTATTATTTTAAATATTCCACATATAAGTGATATCATATAATATTTGTCTTTGTCTGACTTACTTCACTTAGTATGATGTTCTCTAGGTCCATCCATGTTGCTGCAAATGTCACTATTTCACTATTTTTTATGGCTGAGTAATACTCTACTATATATATGTACCACATCTTCTTTATCCATTCCTCTGTTGATGGACATTTAGGTTGCTTCCATGTCTTAGCTATTGTGAGTAGTGCTGCTATGAACACTGGGGTGCATGTATCTTTTAGAATTAGAGTTTTCTTCTTTTCTGGATATATGCCCAGGAGTGGGATTACTGGATCATATGGTAACACTATTTTTGGTTTTTAAGGAACTTCCAGACTGTTTTCCATAATGGCTGCTCCAATTTACATTCTTTCAACAGTGTAGGAGGGTTCAAAGGAAGAATTTTAAAATCCAGAATCTGGATGCTTCTCAACACCTCCACTGCTGCCTCCTTGGTCAGATCCACATTATCCCTTGACTGGATTATTGAAGGAGCCTCGTCACTAATATCACCACATCCACCTTTTGCCTTTGTCCTGTTGCAATCCTTTCTCAGGACAGTAGTCAAAAATAATTCCTCTAAAACATAAGCCAGGTCATATCAATCCCGTGCTCAATGATGGCTTCCACTTTCGTTCAAAGTAAAAGCCATAGTCCTTCTAATGGTTTATGAGGCCCCACAGGATCTGGTCCCAACTCCTATTCTCTCTACATTCATCTCTGCCGACTCCCCTCCTTACTTACTGTGTCCATTCACATTGGCCAGTCTTATCTTATGATGTTTGCTCTCATAGCTCTCTCTATAAAAAAGATATCTGCTTCACTTACCTGTGGAATCTAAAATATGACACAAATGAACTTATCAATGAAACAGAAACAGACTCACAGACTTACAGAACAGACCTGTCATTGCCAAGGGGGAGGGCGGGTGGAGGGAGGGAAGGATTGGGAGCTTGGGATTAGCAGATGCAAACTATTATATATAGAATGGATAAACAAAAAGGTCCTACTGTATAGCACAGGAAACTATATTCAATATCCTGTGATAAATCATAATGGAAGATAATATGAAAAAGAATGTATATATATGTATAACTGAATCACTTTGCTGTACAGAAGAAACTAACACAACATTGTAAACCAACTATACTTCAATAAAATAAATTAAAAAAAAAAGTAATATGGGGACTGCATTTTACAGAAAACAAAAAAAAGGATATCTGCTACGCTTTCTCTCTTTTTCAAATATTTTCTCAAGTCCCACTTTCTCAGTGAGGCTTACGCTGAGAACTCAATTTAATACAGCAAACTGCCCCTTTTCTACACATATTCCCTATTTCCCCTATAATACTCTATTTCTTTATTTTCTCATAATAATATTCACCATGTAACATGCAACATGATCTATTTACTTATTTTAATGAATGATAATGTTTTATTGTTTGTAATCCTCCCCCAGAATGCAAGCTGCAAATAGCAGGTATCTCTATTTTGTTCACTGGAGTATCCGAAATGTGGAGAACGTTGACAAAATGTTTCTGAAAGAAAGAATGAAAAATAAGGAGTTTATTCTACTAGAGGGTAGATAAGGAGAGGATGAAGAAAGGCAACCCCAAATTAAAGACCCATATATTTAGATTGGAGACATCAGTAGTTATTTGACAGTTACTCACAAGGAAAGAACTCTCAGGCAGAGAAAGTTGTGTGAACAAAGGAGAAGAGGCTGGAAATAAGTATGTGGAGATGTGCAAATCTGCCTCTTTTCCTAGGTCAGGGGTCAGAATACTATGGCTTGTGAGTCAAATTCAGGCAATTCAGGCCATACTCTTTATATATAAAGAGTATATATGTATGTATATATATATAAAGATTTATTGGAACATACCTATGCCTATTTGTTGAGGTATTATTATTTATGGCTACAAATGGTTCGCAAAAGCATTTATTTTCTGAACCTTTTAAGAAAGAGTTTGTTGCCCCTGTCCTAGGAAATAAGAAATAAGTGAAGGTTTTAAGCTGGAAAGTGCCATGTTCAGAATCACGATGTGGCAAAATCATTCTCTATTCAGCTCAGTTTTCCTAGTTAATCTTTTCCTCAAGATATCTCATTAGGTTCAAGACAGTGGAGTAGAAGGATGTGCGCTCACTCCCTCTTGCAAGAGCACCAGAATCACAGCTAACTGCTGAACAATCATTGACAGGAAGACACCAAAAAAGATACCCCACATCCAAAGACAAAGGAGAAGCCTCAATGAGACAGTAAGAGGGACACAATCACAATAAAATCTAATCCTATAACTGCTGGATGGGTGAATCACAAACTGGAGAACGCTTATACCACGGAAGTCCACCCACTGGAGTGAAGGTAGTGAGCCCCACGTCAGGCTTCCCAACCTGGGGGTCTGGAAACGGGAGGAGGAATTCCTAGAGAATCAGACTTTGAAGGCTACTAGGATATGATTGCAGGACTTTGACAGGATTGGGGGAAACAGAGACTCCACTATTGGAGAGTACACACAAAGTAATGTGTGCATCAGGATCCAGGGGAAAGAACAGTGACCCCGTAGGAAACTGAACCAGACCTACCTGCTAGTGTTGGAGGGACTGCTGCAGAGGAGAGGGGTGGCTGTGGCTCACCACGGGGAAAAGGACACTGACAGCAGAAGTTCTGGGAAGTACTCCTTGGTGTAAGCCCTCCCAGAGACCGCCATTAGCCACACCAAAGAGCCCGGGTAGGCTCCAGTGCTGGGTTGTCTCAGGCCAAACAACCAAAAGGGAGGAAACCCAGCCCCACCCATCAGCAGACAGTTGGATTAAGTTTAACTGAGCTCTGCCCACCAGAGCAACACCCAGCTCTACCCACCACCAGTCACTCCCATCAGGAAGCTTGCACAAGCCTCTTAGATAGCCTCATTCACCAAAGGGCAGACAGCAGAAGCAAGAAGAACTACAATTCTGCAGTCTGTGGAATGAAAACCACATTCACAGAAAGATAGACAAAATGAAAAGGCAGAGGACTATGTACCAGATGAAGGAACAAGATAAAACCCCAGAAAAACAATCAAATGAAGTGGAGATAGGCAACTGTCCAGAAAAAGAAGGAGATAGGCAACTGTCCAGAAAAAGAATTCAGAATAATGATAGTGAAGATGATCCAGGACCTCGGAAAAAGAATGGAGGCAAGATCGAGAAGATGCAAGAAATGTTTAACAAAGACCTAGAAGAATTAAAGAACAAAACAAAACAAAAAAAAAGGACAAACAGAGACGAACAATACAATAACTGAAATGAAAAATACACTAGAAGGAATCAATAGCAGAATAACTGAGGCAGAAGAACAGATAGGTGACCTGCAAGACACAATGGTGGAATTCACCGCCGTGGAAGAGAATAAAGAAAAAAGAATGAAAAGAAATGAAGACAGCCTAAGAGACCTCTGGGACAACATTAAACACACCAACATACACATTACAGGGGTCCCAGAAGGAGAAGAGAGAGAGAAAGGACCTGACAAAATATTGGAAGACATTAGAGTCAAAAACTTCCCTAACATGGGAAAGCAAATAGCGACCTAAGTCCAGGAAGTGCAGAGAGTCCCAGGCAGGATAAACCTGAGGAGAAACATGCTGACACATAGTAATCAAATTAACAAAAATTAAAGCCAAAGAAAAATTAATAAAGCAACAAGGGAAAAAGGACAAATAACATACAAGGGAACTCCCATAAGGTTAGCAGCTGATTTCTCAGCAGAAACTCTATAAGCCAGAAGGAAGCGGCATGATATATTTAAAGTGATGAAAGGGAAGAACCTACAACCAAGATTACTCTACCTGGCAATGGTCTCATTCAGATTTGATGGAGAAATCAAAAGCTTTATGGACAAGCAAAACCTAAGAGAATTCAGCACCACAAAACCAGCTCTACAACAAATGCTAAAGGAACGCCTCTAAATGGGAAACACAAGAGAAGGAAAGGACCTACAAAAACAATTAAGAAAATGGTAATAGGAATATACATATCGACAATTAACTTAAATGTGAATGGATTAAATGCTCCAACCAAAAGACACAGGCTCTCTGAATGGATACAAAAACAAGACCCATATATATGCTGCCTGCAAGAGACCCACTTCAGACCTAGGAACGCATGCAGACTGAAAGTGAAGGTATGGAAAAAGATACTCCATGCAAATGGAAATCAAAAGAAAGCTGGAGTAGCAATACTCATAGCATATAAAATAGACTTTAAAATAAAGAATGTTACAAGAGACAAGGAAGCACACTACACAATGATCAAGGGATCAATCCAAGAAGAAGATATAAAAATTATAAATATATATGCACCCAACATAGGAGCACCTCAATACATAAGGCAAATGCTAACAGCTATAAAAGAGGAAATGGACAGCAACACAATAAGAGTGGGGGACGTTAACACCTCACCTACACCAATGGACAGATCATCCAGACAGAAAATTAATAAGGAAACACAAGCTTTAAATGACACAATAGACCAGATAGAGTTAATTGATATTTATAGGACATTCCATCCAAAAACAGCAGATTACACTTTCTTCTGAAGTGCGCATGGAACATACCCCAGGATAGATCACATCTTGGGTCACAAATCAAGCCTTGGTAAATTTAAGAAAATTGAAATCATATCAAGCATGTTTTCTGACCAAAATGCTATGAGATTAGAAATCAATTACAAGGAAAAAAGCGTAAAAAACACAAACACATGGAGGCTAAACAATATGTTACTAAATAACCAAGAGATCACTGAAGAAATCAGAGAGGAAATCAAAAAATACCTAGAGACAAATAACAACAAAAACACAACATTCCAAAACCTATAGGATGAAGCAAAAGCAGTTCTAAGAGGGAAGTTTACAATCTTACCTCAAGAAACAACAAAAATCTCAAAAACAATCTAACCTTCCACCTAAAGGAACTAGAGAAAGAAGAACAAACAAAACTCAAAGTTAGTAGAAGGAAAGAAATCATAAAGATCAGAGCAGAATTAAGTGAAATAGAAACAAAGAAAAAAATAGCAAAGATCAATAAAACTAAAAGCTGGTTTTTTGAGAAGATAAACAAAATTGATAAACCTTTAGCCAGACTCATCAAGAAAAAGAGGGAGAGGACTCAAATCAATAAAATTAGAAATGAAAAAGAAGTTACAACGGACATTGCAGAAATATAAAGCATCATAAAAGACTACTACAAGCAACTCTATGCCAATAAAATGGACAACCTGGAAGAAACGGACAAATTCTTAGAAAGGTATAACCTTCTGAGACTGAACCAGGAAGAAATAGAAAATATGAACAGATCAATCACAAGTAATGAAATTGAAACTGTGATTAAAAATCTTCCAACAAACAAAAATCCAGGACCAGATGGCTTCAGAGGTGAATTCTATCAAACATTTAGAGAAGAGTTAACACCCATCCTTCTCAAACTCTTCCAAAAAATTGCAGAGGAAGGAACACTCCCAAACTCATTCTACAAGGCCACCATCACCCTGACACCAAAACCAGACAAAGATACTACAAAAAAGAAAATTACAGACCAATATCACTGATGAATATAGATGCAAAAGTCCTCAACAAAATACTAGCAAACAGAATCCAACAACACATTAAAAGGATCATACACCATGATCAAGTGGGATTTATCTCAGGGATGCAAGGATTCTTCAATATACACAAATCAATCAATGTGACACAGCATATTAACAAATTGAAGAATAAAAACCATATGATCATCTCAATAGATGCAGAAAGAACTTTTGACAAAATTCAACACCCATTTATGATAAAAACTATCCAGAAAGTGGGCATAGAGGAAAACTACCTCAACATCATAAAGGCCATATATGACAAACCCACAGCACACATCATTCTCAATGGTGAAAAACTGAAAGCATTTCCTCTAAAATCAGGAACAAGACAAGGATGCCCACTCTCACCAGTATTATTCAACACAGTTTTGGAAGTCCTAGCCATGGCAATCAGAGAAGAAAAAGAAATAAAAAGAATACAAATTGGAAAAGAAGAAGTAAAACTGTCACTGGTTGCAGATGACATGATACTATACATAGATAATCCTAAAGATGCCACCAGAAAACTACTAGAGCTAATCAATGAATTTGGTAAAGTAGCAGGATACAAAATTAATGCACAGAAATCTCTTGCATTCCTATACACTAATGATGAAAAATCTGAAAGAGAAATTAAGGAAACACTCCCATTCACCATTGCAACAAAAAGAATAAAATACCTAGGAATAAACCTAACTAAGGAGGTAAAAGACCTGTATGCAGAAAACTATAAGACACTGATGAAAGAAATTAAAGATGATACCAACAGATGGAGAGATATGCCATGTTCTTGGATTGGAAGAATCAATATTGTGAAAATGACTGTACTACCCAAAGCAATCTACAGATTCAATGCAATCCCTATCAAATTACCACTGGCATTTTTTACAGAACTAGAACAAAAAATGTTAAAATTTTTATGGAGAGAAAAAAGACCCTGAATAGCAAAAGCAGTCTTGAGGGGAAAAAATGGAGCTGGAGGAATCAGACTCCCTGACTTCAGACTATACTACAAAGCTACAGTAATCAAGACAATATGGTACTGGCACAAAAACAGAAATATAGATCAATGGAACAGGATAGAAAGCCCAGAGATAAACCCACGCACCTAGGTCAACTAATCTATGACAGAGGAGGCAAGGATATACAATGGAGAAAAGACAGTCTCTTCAATAAGTGGTGCTGGGAAAACTGGACAGCTACATGTAAAAGAATGATATTAGAACACTCCCTAACACCATACACAAAAATAAACTCAAAAGGGATTAGAGACCAAGTGTAAGACCGGACACTATAAAACTCTTAGAGGAAAACATAGTAAGAACACACCTTGACATAAATCACAGCAAGATCTTTTTTGATCCACCTCCTAGAGTAATGGAAATAAAAACAAAAATAAACAAATGGGACCTAACGAAACTTAAAAGCTTTTGCACAGCAAAGGAAACTACAAACAAGATGAAAAGACAGCCCTCAGAATGGGAGAAAATATTTGCAAACGAATCAACAGACAAAGGATTAATCTCCAAAATATATAAATAGCACATGCAGCTCAATATTAAAAAAACAAACAACCCAATCCAAAAATGGGCAGAAGACCTGAATAGACATTTCTCCAAGGAAGAGCTACAGATGGCCAAGAAGCACATGAAAAGCTACTCAACATCACTAATTATTAGAGAAATGCAAATCAAAACTACAATGAGGTATCACCTCACACCAGTTAGAATGGGCATCATCAGAAAATCTACAAACAACAAATGCTGGAGAGGATGTGGAGAAAAGGGAACCCTCTTGCACTCTTGGTGGGAATGTAAATTGATACAGCCACTATGGAGAACAGTATGGAGGTTCCTTAAAAAACTAAAAATAGAATTACCATACGACCCAGCAATCCCACTACTGGGCATATACCCAGAGAAAACCATAATTCAAAAAGACACATGCACCCCAATGTTCATTGCAGCACTGTTTACAATAGCCAGGACATGGAAGCAACCTAAATGCCCATCGACAGACGAATGGATAAAGAAGATGTGGTACATGTATACAATGGAATATTACTCAGCCATAAAAAGGAACGAAATTGAGTCATTTGTAGAGACGTGGATGGATCTAGAGACTGTCATACAGAGTGAAGTAAGTCAGCAAGAGGAAAACAAATATCGTATATTAACATATATACGTAGAATCTAGAAAAATGGTACAGATGAACCAGTTTGCAGGGCAGAAATTGAGACACAGATGTAGAGAACAAACGTACGTACACCAAGGGGGGAAGGCGGCGGTGGGGTGGTGGTGGGATGAATTGGGAGATTGGGATTGACATATATATACTAATATATATAAAATGGTTAACTAATAAGAACCTGCTGTATGAAAAAATAAATAATATAAAATTCAAAAAAAACCCCAAACCAACTGTATACACATTAAAAAAAAGAAAGAAACAAAAAAAGAAAAGAAAAGTTTCATATTATACAGTATATTTTTTTTGTTTTATTTTCAATCATAGTCTCCTGCTCTTTGTGGATCTTCCTTACAAATACAGCAGTTGCTACCAATGACTAAATGGGTGATACCGTGGAATACATTTAAAACTCATCAAGCATTACAGTCTGACATGAGATGTTTCTGATTAAAACACGAAACACCAGATGGTTTCCAATGTACTTTAGTTAGTTATCTATGCCTTGATTTGGATTTGGTTGGCTTTCCAATTTTCTTTTTACCTTCTTTTGTAGAAACTGGATAAAAACACTATATCTGGAGAATAAGTTAATTGCTAAGGTGGGGCAAACATGGCTTAATCATGCCAAATGCCTGGTAGTAAGTGAGCTGGAATCATCATAATAATTTAATTTATAAAATTCAAACTGGCGAGAGACTCTACAACACTAATGATAGCCAGTTGACTAATTAGCTCTGCAACAGTCTTTCCAATTTTTTAAAGCAAAATGAGCCATAGTTGTGAACCTGGGACAGCAGATAGCTTCCTATTAAAAATCTGTTTTAAAGCATGGGGGGGGGGTTTTAACAATAGAGGTAGTCTAGTGCACATAGGTTTCCTCTGCAAATGACAGCATGCACGTGGCATTTGGAAATTTAAACTATATTAAACTGATGAAAAATTTGTTTCTTTATGTAAAACAACAGGCTAATCCAAGAATGATCTGAACATATTTCTCAATAAACATTAACATATTGTTTAAAAGACTCTCTTTTTGTTGTTTTTTTAAAAGGGGGGTTATTTTATTATTTATTGTTTCTTTAATTTTTTACCCAAACTGTTACTTTGCTTATTGCTTTGAGAAATAAAAAAATATGGAATCTCCTTTAACCAAGTAATTTTTAAGATTTTTATGGTCATGTGTCAGATCTCCTGTCTCTGTAATATTCAGTTTTAGTTCAGAGGATAACCCACACTATGAACAACATGATTATGTTGCCAGTTTTAAACTTTACAACCTAGACATTTAGTTCCCTTAATACCCACAAGGATCTGCCTTACAGAAATATGTAGGGTGGGAGTCATTTCTTCTGTTTTCGGAGGTTTCCAAGCATCCTGTCATGCTTTAAAAATCTGAAACTATCTAGAAGAAAAAGGGAAACAAGACTGAACCAAGGAACCAACAGTGTGAATAGGGTGGAATATTCCAGACTTGCACTTCTTGGAATAGGTAGCACAATAATATGGCACATCAGGGATACACCTTTGGGAATTGCTCATAACTCCCAACCACAAAGCCACATCAGCCAGGCATATGGACATTAGCAGCACAGATGATATGATTAGAAAAAGTCTGAGGACCTCTTTGCAACATAGAGTGGCTGTAAATTTCAGGCATGCGTGGTAGATGGTAGCTGGAACAAATGACAGTTAAACACCATTCATATATTTGACAGTCCTTTGTGAATGAATGGAGAAACATATGCATCTTTCATTAAGTTGGTAATTCAGGAGGATGAAGCGAGGTACACTTACATACCTGCAAATTGACACTAGGATTGAACAAAGGTTGGAACTGGTAGGAGTGTGTTATCATTCTACCTAGTTGTTCATTCATAGATTCAGGCTATATAATTTTACTTTACAGAGGAAAAAGTTTTAAGTGGTTGACTGTATTTTATAACCAGCAGTGTCCCCGTGTATCTGATGATCGATAAAGGAAGTCTAGCAAGGCAAAGAACTCTCAAGGAATCAGCAGGTTCTTTTCGGTTACCTAGGAGAAAGACGTTCTTTTTTTTTTTTTTTTTTTTTTTTAAACATCTTTATTGAAGTATAATTGCTTTACAATGGTGTGCTAGCTTCTGCTTTACAACAAAGTGAATCAGTTACACATATACATATGTTGCCATATCTCTTCCCTCTTGCATCTCCCTCCCTCCCACCCTCCCTATCCCACCCCTCTAGGTGGTCACAAAGCACCGAGCTGATCTCCCTGTGCTATGCGGCTGCTTCCCATTAGTTATCTATTTTACATTTGGTAGTGTATATATGTCCATGACACTCTCTCACCCTGTCACATCTCACCCCTCCCCCTCCCCATATCCTCAAGTCCATTCTCTAGTAGGTCTGTGTCTTTATTCCCATCTTGCCACTAGGTTCTTCATGACCTCTTTTTTTTTTCCCTTAGATTCCATATATATGTGTTAGCATACTGTATTTGTTTTTCTCTTTCTGACTTCACTCTGTATGACAGACTCTAACTCCATCCACCTCATTACAAACACCTCCATTTCATTTCTTTTTATGGCTGAGTAATATTCCATTGTATATATGTGCCACATCTTCTTTATCCATTCATCCGATGATGGACACCTAGGTTGCTTCCATGTCCTGGCTATTGTAAACAGAGCTGCAATGAATATTTTGGTACATGACTCTTTCTGAATTATGGTTTTCTCAGGGTATATGCCCAGTAGTGGGATTGCTGGGTCATATGGTAGTTCTATTTTTAGTTTTTTAAGGAACCTCCATACTGTTCTCCATAGTGGCTGTATCAATTTACATTCCCACCAACAGTGCAAGAGTGTTCCCTTTTCTCCACACCCTCTCCAGCATTTATTGTTTCTAGATTTTTTGATGATGGCCATTCTGACCGGTGTGAGATGATACCTCATTGTAGTTTTGATTTGCATTTCTCTAATGATTAATGATGTTGAGCATTCTTTCATGTGTCTGTTGGCAATCTGTATCTCTTCTTTGGAGAAATGTCTATTTAGGTCTTCTGCCCATTTTTGGATTGGGTTGTTTGTTTTTTGACGTTCTTAACACAAGCCAGGTACCCAGAGGTTTTCCAATTGAATGTAACATGCTATCTTGATTTTCCTTCTGTTGGAGCAGGTTTCCTTGCTAGAGAAAAATAAATTACTTACATGTTTCTTACGAGGTTGACCCCATAGAGATCAATCTACTTCATTATTATTAAAGAGCTCACAGAGGGGCTTCCCTGGTGGCGCAGTGGTTGAGAATCTGCCTGCTAATGCAGGGGACACGAGTTCGAGCCCTGGTCTGGGAGGATCCCACATGCCGCGGAGCAGCTAGGCCCGTGAGCCACAACTACTGAGCCTGCGCGTCTGGAGCCTGTGCTCCACAACAAGAGAGGCCACGATAGTGAGAGGCCCACGCACCGCGATGAAGAGTGGCCCCTGTTTGCCACAACTGGAGAAAGCCCTCGCACAGAAACGAAGACTCAACACAGCCAAAAAATAAATAAATAAATAAATGTGGGGTTTAAAAAAAAAAAAAAAGAGCTCAAAGAGACCATTTGTTTTAACATATATTTTCAAACATCAGTGGAAGAGTAAGATTGTACCAGAATTTCAATACTCAGTTTGGAATTATTCTAATAATACTTCTGCTGCTTCAGAAATTCAGCTCTCCAAATGAAACTCTAAAATGAATGAAAACAATTCTCACTCTTAGATGAGGATTTAAATTAACTATTGAAAAATGTAAATAGTATTTACTTGGGTCACACCATACCTGTTAAGATGGTGATTGGATTATGCATGTTTAGAGGGAAAACACACAAAAGAAACACCACTGTTTCTTTTATTATACATTTGATTTCTAGAACCATCTTACATGACATTTACGAACTTTCCAACTTATGAAAAAGTAGGTTGTACAATTGGGAAACTGCAAGCTTTGAAGTTTTACAGTAACTGTCAGTTACTAACTTTGCAGTCTGAAGATAATTACTAAACCACTACAGGCCTTGCTGTCCACATCTCTGAAATGGGGATTAAACACTTAAATTATAGGACTTTTGTAAAGAACAATTGAGATAATGAATGCAAATCTTCTACAGCACAGTAATTATACGAAGTAACCTTATTATAATATTATCATTATCAAATGGAAGCATATACAATAATTTTCCAAATAATTTATTAAGCAGTATTTACCTCCATTCCTTTCGCATTGTTGAGTCTCTCTGTCCTTGTTAACCCAGTAGACATTTCTTGTGTGTTCAGATTAGTTCTGCAAAACACAAATACACACACACACATACCCCTAGTATCTTTTTCTTTAATGTTAGGTATTTTTCATAAAGCACAACACAATATTTTATTTCATAGTACAATTCAGAATCTATGTCATTTTGTTCTTTACCATTAGCTTTTAACAGTTTTTAACAGAATTTATTTTAAGCATATCTTTGTGTCTATGCTTTAATTTGATGGCTTTCAGAGTTCCTTTTTTTCCTTTTTTAGCAGTCAAGCCCTCTCTCCTCCCCTTTGAAGCCAAACATTACACAGAACTTTGATATACAAAACTGACACAAGTTGAGCTTTTATTAAAGCTGAAATAATGGATCAGGAGTTATTTATTCACTTGTCCCTCCTTCCTGCCCACCTGCTCCCAGCAATCCCTGAGTCACTCTGAAAAAACTAGGCACAACAATAGACAGTTTAAAAACTGCCATTTTCATCAATCCATTGGGTGCCCTTCTCCTCTGTAGTGCTAACACAGTGACACAAACTGTACCCAACATAGTAACAAAATGTTGAGAAAATGAAAACACTGAACATCACTCTTACTAATGCATTTGACGTGCCAACACCTTTTATCTGTCCATGTTCATCATGGGATCCAGCACGACTCCAGGTATCTTTCTGATCAGTAACTTGTCTGCTTTCTTAGATCTAAAGAGTAATCCTGGCCTCTAAATGTACAATTTAAACTTCATTTAATTGTCATCATGTTATCGTAAAGCCATTTCTCTAGTTTTTCAAGGTCACTTTGAATATTAGTTCTACATTTTCTACAACCCTGCCCTGTGTATAGACTGTCTGCCTTTTTGCGACCATCAGGATGAATTTCATGTAATGCTACCTGACCACTAAAACTAAGGGAACCACCAGATTGATCACATCTTTCTATAACTGTTGTTTAATGTGTGTTTTCTTCGGCACACTTTAAATTTCATTATGGCAATCATATGCAAATGACTTGACTTTCCTTCCTGTCAGGATAGGAATACATCTCTCACACGACAGAAAGATGCTGCTCTTCTTCTCCTGCCCAATCACCCTAAAATTACATACAGACTGGGGACTTGCTCTCTACCAAGAAAGAGGGAAAGCATTAAGATTCATACGGTGTTTAACATGAAAACAAACACACATTGCCATCAATTTACTCTATCATTTTTGATCACTAGAATGTTCTCCTTGGGAAACTTCATTACCAGTTTTGCATTTTGGAATGTCATAAGGTGTTGCTGGTATTTCCAGCAGAGGCAAATATAAGGTTGTTTCAAATGAGCAAAATTTAGGTTTCTGTCTCTATACCTCATTAGCATTAGCAAGTTCCAGTCTCATAGCAACCCAGATCTGATGATGAACACCTGCCAGCCCAGATGGTTTAGGAAGAAAATTTTTAGCCGAATGGAACAAAGTTCTGCTGTTGAGCTGTCCAAGCCATTATTTAACAGGGAGGCTACAAGAACCCTGAACTATTATTTTGGAATCGTAATAAACAAGTATCTCCAAAGTTGTCATGTTCAATTGTCATCACTTCTAATGTCTAATGCCCCTACTTTTTAAATTTGTGTAAATAATATATAGTTCTTATGTCACTACACATATTACAGATGATATTGGATGTCAGTTGGTATGGACATAGCACTGCAGCAAAATCAATCGCATCCGCACAATTATGAAAGAGATGTTGGTTATTTTCATATTTGCTTTGAAATAAATCCAATCCTTGTTTCTTCTAATGAACTGGCTGATGTCCAAAATACTATATTCTGAAATAGGATCTTGACTAGAAATTGAGTCAACTATTCCAGCCTACAGTACTTTCTCCCTCATCTGAACCACAACTTTACTGTTTGTGCCATTCCATTGGCAGAGAAAAGCATATGGCAACAGAGAAAGGGCTGGATGGGAAGTCAAAAGTTCTGGGCTGTTGGTTATCCTTGTTCTGTTGCTGTTATTTTTGTGACCTGATTAAGCTAATTAATCTGAGTTTTCCTGTCTGTAAAATAATTTGGAACTAAATGACTAATTTAATTTTTTTCTAATGTGGAAACAAAACTTTCTTCATTATTTTTATATGTACGTAGTTGCTTTACACAAAAGTGAACTCCTTAGAACAAAGACTGCACTTTAATGTCCCCAACCGGTGGCACAGAGTTGTACAAAACCAATGCTCAAGAAATATTAGTTCCCTCATTGATTTCCTCTTCGGTTAGTGGAAACTACAAAGGTTATGGACTTGGGTAGAGGATTTACTACTTTTTAGCTCTGTGATCTTGGGCAAATTACCTGAGTTCCTTGAGTCTCTCTTTCCTCATTGTACTTACCTCATGAGATTGGTAAGAGTATTAGCAAATTGACACACAACATTTAGTGTGTTCTCAGTAAACTTGAGTTCTCATGCTTCACTGTCTGTGGTTGCTAGCACTGAACATTGCATAGAGTTGATACTTAGGGTGACACCATGCAGTAATTAAGAAAATCACAAAGTTTCAAATCTAGCTTTGCCATCTCCTAGCCTTGTGACATTGTGCAAGTATTTAATCTTTGTTTTTCTCAGTTTCCTTACCTTTAATGGAAACAATGGTAGTGTTTACTTCATAGGACTTTTATGAAGAGTAAATAAATTTAACACAAGTAAATTATTTAAAGAGTATAAAAACACAGTATTGGGCTTCCCTGTTGGCGCAGTGGTTGAGAGTCTGCCTGCTAATTCAGGGGACACGGGTTCGAGCCCTGGTCTGGGAGGATCCCACATGCCGCGGAGCAGCTAGGCCCGTGAGCCACAACTACTGAGCCTGCGCGTCTGGAGCCTGTGCTCCGCAACAAGAGAGGCCACGATAGTGAGAGGCCCGCACACCGCGATGAAGAGTGGCCCCCGCTTGCCACAACTAGAGAAAGCCCTCGCACAGAAACGAAGACTCAACACAGCCAAAAATAAAAAAATAAAATAAATAAATAAAAATTAAAAAAACAAAACAAAACACAGTATTATTTAAGTTTAGATCTTAGTTTCAGTTTTACAAATATCCATGATTTAGGGTTGTGAGAAAAATGCTATTATAATGTGGATTGTTCTTAAACTTCTATCTTATATATTTGATATTAATTATGTTCAAGATGAGCATGATAATTATTCTTGAATTTGGCGGATTGTGTAAAATGTACATACTATAAAATAACAGATGAATGTGTTTTTTAAACAAATTTTTATAGTTTACCTTTCTTAATTACATGCTAATCAATATTTTAAAAGAATGCAAATAGATTTCTTGCTTACTCTGTACACATTGTGTTAATTTCTGTCTTTCTAATCCATGTATATTCACACATCTTCACGATATGCTAATGATAGTATAATCTTTTTAAAACCACCAAATTCTGCTACGTTTGCTCAGTTCAATGATACATGAAATTTGTAAATATAGTCTATGTGTGCTTTTTCATCAGTTTAACCCTCAACTTCTTTCAAACCAACATGACTGTAGTGCTGGGATGTTATTCAACACCATAGCCTCATAGTTAAGAGGACTGTATCTTTTAAATTTATTGAAGACCTTTCTTGTATTTGGTATGTGTCTTTTTTCCCATATGTAACAAACAAAATAAAACATAGTACATTCTAGGAGACTGTCTCCCAAGTATTTCTGGGTGTTAACTGATAAGATATGATGTTCCTTGGGTTAAAAAAGATGGACCACTGACAAGGGTGTTAATAGATGGTAAAAACTCAAAAAAGCTGCTGGGGGGCTTCTCTGGTGGCACAGTAGTTGAGAATCTGCCTGCCAATGCAGGGGACACGGGTTCGAGCCCTGGTTTGGGAAGATCCCACATGCCATGGAGCGACTAGGCCCGTGAGCCACAATTGCTGAGCCTGCGCGTCTGGAGCCTGTGCTCCACAACAAGAGAGGCCGCAATAGTGAGAGGCCCGTGCACCGCGATGAAGAGTGGCCCCCACTCGCCGCAACTAGAGAAAGCCCTCGCACAGAAACGAAGACCCAACACAGCCATAAATAAATAAATAAATAAATAAATAAATAAATAAATAAATAAATAAAATTTTAAAAAAATTAAAAAAAACAAAGACCTATGCCCTCAGCAACAGCTTACCATGTGCTGTTGCTGGGATGTTTGTACTTTAAAAAAAAAAAAAAAAAAAAGCTGCTGGAATGGAAAATTGTGGTCCTTTGCCCAGGCCAGTTCAAATTAAAATCACAAACCCAGAGTCCATTGATTGAAGGAGAATCCTGGAAGCCTTGATGAAGGACCCTACAATGCTTCTGAATATATACAATAAAAATCCTTGCCCCTTAAGACTTGTGGTTATTTACAGATCTGTGTGATCTAACATTGATACCTGGGAAACCAAAACATCAACTAAAATAAGAGATTATGGAGGTCAGGTGGAAATAAAGTGTTGGGTAAATCTATCTTATAACGTTTCTAAGAATTTCCACAGACAGTATGTGATTATTACCCCAGTCCTGGAATGTGTACTTGGAACTGATGTATTTAGCAACTGGCAGAATAATCACATTGGTTACCTGACTAAAGAAATGAGACATTATTGTATGAAATGCCAAGTGGAAGCCCCAGAAACTATTGGAAACTATCCTGCCCGTGCCAAGATAGTAAATCAGAAGCAATAATGCCTCTGGGAAGAAATGGCAGGGGTTTTCATGTCATTTCTTAATTAGCCTTCATAATCCTTCCAAAAATGAGATGAATGAATGGTCAATGAGTATTGACAGCCATAAATTTAACCAGTTGGTAGCCCCAATTTCAGCTGCCATGTTGAATGTTTATACTTTTATTTGAGCAGATCGTTAAAGCCTCTGACACTTGGTATGTGGTCATTGATCTGGCAAATGTTTTCTTCTTGAACTCCTTCAGTAGGGAAAATCAGGAGCATTTTGCCTTTGCATAAAGTGATGGCAGCCCTCAGTTCCTGCCCTGCCCCAAGGATACGCTGACTCTCTTCTTCTCTGTCGTGATATAGTCCACTGGGAGGGATGTCGATTATTTTGATGCTCCACGCATATTGTACTAGCTCACTATACTGATGACAGCTTATGAACTGAATGTGATGAGAAAGAAGAGGCAAGTACTCTAGATGCGCCAATAAAATACTTACATGTCAGAAGATGGGATTTAAGCCCTTAAAGAGTCAAGGATCTGCCACATTAGTAAGTTTTAGGGTCCAGTAATCGAGTAGATGAGTTAGCCGCTCTAAGTTAAACTACAAGTTGTTCATACTTTGTCACTTTTTTCCTCTATGAAAAGGTTCAGCTCTTTGGGCCTCTTTAGATTTTTGAGGCATTACAAAGAGAATTTTAGAAAAGCACTTCAAATCATTGGTTAGGTAACATGAGAGGCTTACAGCTTTGATTCGTGTATAGAGAAAGACAGTGGGTCTAGGCTGCAGTGCATCTGCTCTGCCACTATAATTGGCAGATCCAATGGTGTTAGGATCCTTGGTGGATAATGATGCTGTTTGGTCTTTGGCAAGAGTCACAGCATAGATCATGCTTTCTGCAGCTCCTTGAGTGCTACTAAGCCCTGGTAGAGACTGAGTACCTGATCATGAGACACAAAGTGACTAAGTGGCTTGAGGTCCATCATGAGCTGGGTTATCAAATCCAGAAAGTGATAAAACAGGGCAGGCACAGCAGTAGTTCATTTTTTGATAGAAATGAGCTTGGCATGAATAAAGTTATAGAACCCGAAAGTAGAATGGTGGTTGCCAGATGCTGGACTGTAGGGGAAATGGGGAGATGGTGGTCAAAGGGTACAGACTTTCAGTTATGAGTACATTCTGGGGAATCTATATACAGCATGGTGACTATAGTTAAATAGTACTATGTTGTATACTTGAAATTTGCTAAAAGAGTAAATCTTAAGTGTTCTCATCACTCCCAAAAAAGATAACTATGTGAGGTGATGGATGTGTTAATTAACTTTTATGGTACTCATTTAACAATGCATATATAGATCAAATCATCACGTTGTACACCTTAAATATATATATATTATATATATAATATATAATTTTTGTCAGTTATACCTTAATAAAACTGGAAAAAATGATCTCACCCAATTAAAAAAATACAAATATGAAAAAACACTCAACCTCATCCATTTTAATGTAACGTAAAAACTAAAATAAGAAGACTTTCAGGGGACTTCCCTGGTGGCGCAGTGGTTAAGAATCCGCCTGCCAATTCAGGGGACACGGGTTAGAGCCCTGGCCAGGGAAGATCCCACATGGATCATGGAGCAACTAAGCCCGTGCGTCACAACTACTGAGCCCGTGTGCCACAACTACTGAAGCCAGCGCACCTAGAGCCCATGCTCTGCAAAAAGAGAAGCCACCGCAATGAGAAGCCTGCGCACCACAATGAAGGGTAACCCCCACGCAACTAGAGAAAGCCTGCGTGCAGCAACGAAGACCCAACACAGCCAAAAATAAATAAATAAATTTTTAAAAATTAGGGAAAAAAAGACGACTTTCACATGGATGAGATTAAGCAGTTTGATAATACGTTGTATGACTAAGAGTAGGTAGGGAACCTCACATTCATACACAGTAAGTAGTTCTGCCTCAAAATCTGCTTCATCCTCCTTGTTCACGTTTGGACTCATATACTTCTCTACTACTCAGGGTGTTCCTCTCTTGTTAAAGATGGTAAGGAAGATTTTATTCCAGAGGGGCTTTATGTAATTGAAGTTTTGCGTTAGGAGAGAGAGATTGGACTCAACTCCTAATACAACAAGGACAAGTGGAGATTTATGGACAAGGAATAGGGTGGAGTGGGGTCAGTGGATAAAAAATTGCTAAGAGGAAATGTCCAGTCTAGAGGGATTCTTGCTAGACCTACTCGATAGGAGGTTTTGCTGAAGGCAGGCCAGGGTGATAAGATATCGGGTGGGGCAAGAGGAATTTGATCAGATATCAGGATGGGGGATTTTTCATTACACTGCCTGAGCAGGATTCTTGCTAAAACTAGACTAAGTGGACCAAGAACAGAGACCAAAGATGAGGCCTAGTCAAAAAGGGGACTCAGGAGAGCCTAACTCAAGTTTGATCAAGGAGAGAATCTTTGACCATCCTCACTTAGCTTCTGACTCTTACTTATCATCTTCTGGTTCTTCTCTTTAACTTCCCCTCGGCTTATCTGCTTTGCTACAAATCAAATCCCGGAGAGGGAGTTTTAGGTGAAGTAGAAAAGGATAGCTTTATTGCTTTGCCAGGCAAAGGGGAACACAACAGGCTTCTGCCTTAAAAAAACTATGTGTCTCCACCCCAAAGGACGTGATGAAGGGTTTTATAACAGTGGTCCAAAGGTGGGGTCTCTGACAAGATTAGGGTGTGAGCAGAGCTTCCACCCCCTTCATCTCTCAGGTGGTTGTCTCCTAATCTTGGTGAGCTTCTCTGGCCCCTTTAATCTCGCCTCAGGTGGTTTCTTGGCTGCTCCTCCCTTGATTAGCAACTGTTCGAACCCGCCCTTTGGAACTCAGGGAAGGTCATGGAGGCTGGAGTCTTGCCTATAAGAAATGGGGAACAAAAGGAGGACTCTGTGCCTGGGCTCCACTCGGTTTCAGTGCCTGGGAGCCCCACAGAGCCCCACTCGGTTTCACCCTGTCTTACCCAAATTTCTGTAGAGGCCCAAAACTCCTCTTTTTATTCTGCAGAAGAAAATCCCTTTCAGTTTCATGTTTTAGCCTCTGGTCCCAGCCCTGCAATTCAGAGGATTCAGCTCTGGCTCTCTTCTGGCTACACCTCTCCATAGAGGTCAAGGGGCTAAGGTGCTAAGGAAGGGGTGGATCTACCTTGAGTCCATGCCTCTTCCCCTTCTAGACTAGCTCTGGGCCCTGGGAACCCTTGAATTCCCTATCTAAATTACCCTAAGCTGAGTTCAAGGGTCTGTGCCCCGGTGCTGACTCTCCCCACACAACCAAGGAAATCCAAACAGTCTGGAAACTTCTAAGTTCAAATCTGGTTGTCCACATTGTTATAAAGATACATTAGTCAAGGTAGGAGGATAGGACATATTTTATGTAATGGTTTGTTAGCTTGCTTTATAACTTTTAAATATAAGGGCCTCTATTTGTATCTTGCTCTGGGCTCTGGAATCTTTTGGCAAGGGCTGGTCAGAACCACCAAACCTATGCTCCTTAGGCAGAGTGTGGGCTCCTCCCCGACATCAGAAGGCTGGTCTCTTGTTCCCTGGTGTCATATTGAAGAAGAGTGACTCATTAAAATATCTTCTAGAAAAAGCCCTGAAGACCTGTGGGGGAGCGGAGGTGGGTAGGGCCTGATGAGTAATTGCTACAGAGTGTAAATGTACTTTCAAAGCCCTTGTTCTCCTGCTTATGTAAAGTACAATCCTTTTTGGGCTCCAGCTATAGTTAAGGCCATACAGTGAGTACTCAGGTAAGAAATAGATTCTAAAGGCAAGAGGATGCGCCTGAGATGGAGCCAGGAAAGGTTCTCTGAGGCAATGGGAACATACAATTGCATTTTACAGGGCAACTCTCATCCCCTCCAAGGGCAGCTTGGTAGATAGCACACAACATTTCAACAAGGCATTAAACCTGTTTTCTTCACAACTAGTAAAAATAATCCAATTGAGTAACTGCTTATATCTTTGTGGCTCAGTGGAGAAAGAAGCTTGGATGTCTGAAGAGGTTTATGAAATCTGCATAGCCCTCACCTCACGAGATAATATAGTACTCACTTATATTCCCCTCACATTGGAGATTCAAGAATAATCTCAGGGGTGGAATTCTATCTTTAGTTTTCTACTTAAAAGACAAGCAGTGAAGAACATTTGTTCTAGGGGACAGAGTAACTCTGCCTTTTGGTTCCCATTGACGTGCAGAGCTAATCACTGGGGAGAAAGTAAAAAACAAACCAACAAACAAAACAAACAAAAAACACCCAAACAACTACAAATGAGTGTTGAGACCATTTGTCTTTTGGAGCAAAGGAAGAGAGAACATATTCATTTGTTTTTTTAAGACTTAGCTAATGTCTCTTTGAAGGAAAAGACAACAATGCCACCAAAAGGAAAACTGTGCCTGAGATGTCAGCCTCCCTAAACCTGGAAGGCCTGGAGCAAGCAGTGTCCTCAGGAATAAAGACTAAGCTGAATCTGTAAGGTCCTGAGCTATAAATCCTGGTAAACCTGCCAAGGGTAATTCAACTCTCAGCCAAGTATAACGCAGGAGAGAGTGTCATCCTCCTTCAGAGAACCTCAGCAGCTGGGAAGCTGGTCACTAAGCCGCAGATAATGGCAAGAACAGCACAGACACAAACACAAACGATTCTTGAATGCGAAGGACGATTTTTTCATTCGGAGGACTTGTCCCTGAAGTCCAGCTTCAGCCTGACGGTATATGAGCAAGCAGGACCAGCTCGTCATCCACTGCAATGTACCTGAGTTTGTGGGGCAGGGAAATCCCCAGTGGGATTCTGAACTTCCTGCTCACCTGAGCATGTGGTGGCTTAAGCAATTAATTTGAGTATTAAAATAGATATAGTCCTATATATGCTATGAGCTTCTGAAGTGGATATAGGATAGAATTTGAGTATTACCCCAAATGTTCCCTCCCAAGGAATATCTCAGACCTCAAGCATTCATGTCATACTACCAGTAATTCTCATAGTCTTTATTTTTGTTAAGTCATTGAAAACTTTTGTTGAAATGCAAGTGTTATCTAGATCATCGATTGAACATATGTTGGCTAAATAAATGCATGCTACATAGAGAAGAGGATAGCGGAATTCCAATACAGTAGATTGGTTGCAAAAAGAAACAAGGCAAATTTAAGTAAGAAAGCAGGAACAGTTTTTCAAAGGCCATTACTGAACAGGTAACAAACCAGAGGTATAGAAACCAAGTCTGAAAAATTCAGAGAAGCAACTTATGATGTAATTGATAGGGTTCAGGGCAGGATGTCCCAAAATATGCCACTCTGGCGTATTGATTATTTTGAATTAAAGTTACTAAGAAGCCAGCACAAAAAGGACACTCACCCTCTTCTGTCCCCCTGAAAGCAGGAAATAAATCTCGCATGTGAAAGGTACCCTCCCTGTACCAGGAGGTAGAGAGACAAACTTATCACTAGAGATAGTGAATTCAGGGCTGAGTAGGCTGTGTAAACAAAGCTTGTTACTTCCTTACTAATTTATTATCCCAAGCCCAAACTTCTTTTTCTTGTCAATTTCTCAAAAATTTATTGTTTCTTTGTCTAAAAGGTATAAACTGTCTGCTTTGGTCACTTCTTTGAGTCTCATATTTCTATGATCTCCCATGTGTACAAAATTTAAATATGTTTTTTTCTCCTGTTAATCTACCTTATGTCAATGTAATCTTTGGCCAGCCAAAGAATCAAGAAGGGAAGAAGGAAAAGTTTTCCTCCCCTACATAATTTTTCTTTTCCTATTCTAGGTCTGCATCTTTTGTAATAATATAGTTGTACCCAAAAAGGATTCTATAGTTTATGCTGAGAATAAAAACCAATAAAAAAGTCTTGAGTCCTATAAATGAGGTCATAGTTAAGAGTGCCTAGATGTCATGAGAAGTGATTGGAAATGTGGATCAATGGTGAAGTGGGGATGTTAGGTAGACTGGGGCACTAAAAGGAGGAAAACTTACAGAAAAAAATGAACAGCACAATCTTTCCTTTCTGACATCTTTGCCTTGTTGCTGAGTGCAAAACAACTTGTTTTTTTCCAAATACCAAGAGGAAGAATACTGCATATTCTGTGTCTACCTGGTGACCACAGAAAACTGTCTATCCAAGACCACTTAGATCTGGGAATTCCCTGGTGGTCCAGTGATCAGGACTCCATGTTTCACTGCCGAGGGCCCGGGTTCAATCCCTGGTCGGGGAACCAAGATCCTGCAAGCCATGCAGGTGCTGCCAAAAAAACTTGGAAAAAAACCCCAAAAAACAAAAACCACTTAGATTTCAGTCAAAACAGTAGCCATAATTTAGAGAATATACTTGGCTGTAAGGAGAGTGACAGCTGATTTCATCAAAACCATCCTTATCTGATTGAATTGACTTTCTAAACAACATCTGAGTTTTCAAACCTGAGTTTGAAGACATTGTTAATAAATTATTATTAATAGACGATATTATTAATATAAGCACATTCTGAGAAATGTATCTTGCTGGATTTCAAAACCTGGCTACACTTTAAAATCATCTGGAGAGCTTTTAAAAAAATACTGGCACCTGAGCCCCACCTTAGAATAATTAAATGCAAATTTTTGGGAATAAGCCTGTGACTTGGTATTAAAACAAACAAACAAACAAACATCTCTCCAGGTGATTCTAATGTGTAGCCAGGGTTTAGAAACACTGACTTGATGAGCATTGTTTCCTACATCCATTTTTACCTTGACATATTTGTATTTTCACTGAGACAAACAGAAGATATTCAAGTTTCTGTTTCCCTGAGAACTGATAGAGTTGTTTCAAGGAGTGATAGATTGTATTATTTTACCACAATTCTTGCACCCTTACCACCCTCTGCCGTTGCTTCCCTGTTGTTGGAATATACTTTTCCAAACTATTGACTTCAGACTTGGCCATATGACTTACTTTAAGTAATGGAATGTGGAAATGGCACTTGGTCAGTCATCTAAGGCCTTAAGAAGCATGGCAAGTGTCCACCAAGACTCAGAGACCTTATTCCTTGCCCCCCATTAGGAGAGCAGGTAGCCTTTAGTATGGTCAGGGCACTCAAGATGGCTGTTCTCTTGCTCTCTGTACATTCCCTACTCAACCAGTGCCTGCTTCACCTACACCCTACTCACATGACTGACCTTCCTACGTACTTGCCCCAGGCCCTAGCTAGTGATTGTTCTAGCTTTAGATCAGAACTTTCCACTATGCTTATCAAAGGGGCAGTGAGGGGTGTGCCCTTCTGCTGGTTTCCCAGGTAACCGATGAGCCAACATGACATCAATTCCTCCTATAACTGGTCACACCTGCCCTCCCCCACAAGCGAAGACTGCTGCCACATTCTTCCCCTCACGGTTGGCCTGGCCGAACACAGTGGGGTGGTGTCATCATTCCACGACCTTGCTTCAGACATGTAAGATCCCCCTATCCATTAAACCATTGATCCCATTGATGTCTCTGTTGCTGACTCTGGGCTCTTTCTTTGGTTTTGAAGCTGGGCAAGCACAACATTGTAGACAACCCATTGTAGGCAGCCCAACACCAGTAATCTTTTGACCTGAATCCAGGAATAAAGCTCTATGGAGATAGTCTCTAACCCAAAGTCTGGAGTCCCACCTCATCCAGCTAAGCCAATCTGAGTCTATCCAAAACTGCAACCAACCTATATAAATACTATGAATATGAAATAAACTTTCTTGATGTAATCCTCTGAGATCTTGGAGTTTTGTTTTTAATCCAGCATTATTGCAAGAAAAAAAAATGAAACTAATACACAAGTCTTTGTACATAATCTATATATCAAGCAATATCTAGCAAATAATAGGTGCTAAATAAGTATTTGTTAGATTAATCTGCTTTTATGCAGTTCTCACTTAAATCTGATGATACTAAACAAAATTGGCAATCACCAAATTTTAAATGTTTTAAATTTAGTTTATTTATTTTAAAAATAATGTGATGATTATTAGAATTTAAATGAATTAAATAGATTGTATGTCTATTGTCTGCTAGTTATTTTGTCCATTTATAAAGCAGAATATAAGTAAGTATGCTTATCATTGCTCTTCCTAATAGCCAAAAAATCAACTTTTCATCTAGATGAGTTTGTGGAAAGCATCTGCCTTCTTAGCAAATGTGTATAGATGAGGATCAAACTTTGCCCTGATTTGGCAAATGTGTATAGATGAGGATCTAACTTTGCCCTGATTTGGAAATACTACCCCTATCTCTAGGATACTGCCAAATTTTCAGTTAAGATTCAGAGAAATCAATTTATAATTTAGAAATCTATGTATTGAGTCACTGAGATAGGTTTTATCATTAATGCCTAGAAATTATTAATAGCAATAAACAGATACTTCTTGAGCAGTAACAGGGTCAAGATGAAGAGTTAATGGGTAAAAACCCCTGAAAATGTCTTTTGTGAATATATTAGGAAGTTATAGAGAGTCAGGCAAGCAATCATAGAAATCTCTGAAAGAGAAGATCCTACTTCGAAAGCAAAATACATCTTAATCTCAAACTGTCTTTTTGAAACTCTCTTTGTCTTAATAAAACACAGCGATTCATTTTAGAAAATGTTTTAGTTCTTTTTAATGTAAATCTTTTCACTTCTAAAATCATTTTCTTAACTTTTTCCTTATGATAATTATAAATTATTTTATATCTGCTTTTTGATGATCCATCATTGATTATTAAGGGATTTAGATACATAAAGTAGAGGTACCAAATAAATTATCTTTACATTATGGGTAAAGCAAGATGTAATTATGTTGTCGCTTCATGTTTTGAGACTTATAAGGATGTATTAAATAGATGCAAAAAATACTCAAACTTTTTTAGACTATGAAACTGCCATTCATATGTGATGCTATTTATAGCAAAGGCAAAAATAGCACAGCAGAATAATACAAGAAATGCAGTGTTCACACAAATTGGCTTTGGTGTCCAGGTGTCTTTGTAAAAAAAGTATTAATTTTACAGTATCTTGGGGACTAAGTTGATGCTCCACACATAATCCACAGTGTCACAAATGTCCTTAGTAAACCATACTCCCAACTGCAAAGCCTTCACACTTAATACAGAAGACTGTCACTCTGTGCTCACTGAGTTGCCAAAAAGTGCTAGCAGTGTTACCACTATATCACCTACCTTCCCCCCTGAGAAGGGAGAGAGGAGACAATTCAAATTAAGTGCAAAAGAAGGCAGTAAGTAGGGTAGTGCATTTTGATCCCAGATATTTGTTTGAATCTATGCTACATGTTGGCTAAAGTCTTATTCCAGGCATGAATGTGGTCCTACTGTAAGCTTGCAGGAGACTTAAAATATTGGGTTGGCCGAAAAGTTCTTTCGGGTTTTTCCGTAAGCTGTTAAGATGTTACGGAAAAACCCAAACGAACTTTTCGGCCAGCCCAATACTTTAATTAGGATGCTAAGATTCTCCTGCAACCAATAAATAGTGTCCTATGACTAAATGTTATATTGTTATCCATTTTCTCATGTTTTCTCATTTTTTTCCCCACTCACAATCATGAGTTAAGTACAACTCTAAGGTGAACTTGTGCCAGATTTGGATTCATAAATATTATAATACCAGAAAAGTTATATTTCTATAAGGAATATATTTTATGAGAAAAAGTCATAGACCAAGTCAGCACTCCGCTGTAGGCAGCCCAGGGGCAATAAGACATAAGGAAATATTACTGATAATGTGTATCTTCTTTTAAGAAAGTGCAGCCAGGCTGCTCTGTCCTTTTGTGAGATGGGACCTCCTAAAACTTTTCAATCATGGATTAGTTGAATAAAGAGACAATCTTAGAATTCCTGATACAGTGAAGATAAGATATGAGGTAGAAAAATTGTAGCACCAAAGTTTATGGAAACCAGTTGTACCACTAAGACATGAAGGAACCTAAAGCAGTAACTCACATTTAATCAAAAACACCATCAGAATTTAAAACAAAAGTGGTGAGTAGAAGGAAGAGATGATTAAAGGAGAAAAATGGAGAAGTAAAACACTATTTATAGAACATATATTACTTGTAGGGCATTAATTGTAGGACACTTATATATATATGTTGCAAGGTGTTTTTTTAAAGTTTGACTTCCCACCTTTTCAAGGATCTAGTGTTTCATGTGCATACCTCAAAAAAGTTAAAAATAAAAAAAGATATGGCCTATTCCTTATAAACATGATTCTTAAATTAAAATATTATAGAAATGTGGTACAACCCTCAGTTCTCACATTTTTCATCTATAAAATGGACAGATAGAGCTAAAGTCTGAGTTCTGTTCAGTATTACATTATATGATTATTAAGTGAATAAGTAAGTTACTTAATTAATGGATAAAATATATTGAGACTATTCATAATGCTCAGTGAAGGGATTATTCAGTCTAAGTACTCAGGATCTCAAAGACTATTTGCATGACATTCCAATAGGAACTAATATTTTGCATGTTTTCCTTGGTCATATTACAAGAAGATGCACTACACTGATTGGTTTGGCAAAAAGAACTGCAAGAGAGGGATATGCTGTAGATTTCTCCATATAAGTGTATGGCAACATTTTCTATCCCTTTTCACCATATATGGGACTCCATCCCTGCTCTATCAATGGAATTTTAGGTTGCATTCAGTCTTCTGCTATCACAATTAACGGCACAAAAATTAGCCTCACACAAAAGTCATTTTGTATTTTTGCCAACTGTGTATTTTGAATACATTTCTAGTAGTTAGATTACTGGACAAAAAGTATACTTACCCATGTTTTATATTTTGGCATTTAGAAAGAATTTTAGCTGCATTCTAATTATTTTCTTTATATTAATACATGTGTGTTGTACATTTGTCATATTTGTTACCTAACATAAAAAATAATAAAATAGATGGCCCAGGCTCGGCGACGGCCGGCCGGAGGGAGGTTCAGGGCGGCGGCGCCGCCGCAAGTTGCGCTGCTCGCGGCGAGGTAACTGAAGACAGAAAACAGGCCTAAAAATAAACCCCAGAAGGAAGAAGGGATTTACCTACATTTGGCTCTGACCGTGTGGATGAAAGGCTCTTGGTGCTCCAGCCAGGTATCAGGGCTGTGCCTCTGAGGTGGGAGAGCCAACTTCAGGACACTGGTCCACAAGAGACCTCCCAGCTCCACGTAATACCAAATAGCAAAAATCTTTCAGAGATCTCCATCTCAACATCAAGACCCAGCTTCACTCAACGACCAGCAAGCTACAGTGCTGGACACCCTATGCCAAACAACTAGCAAGACAGGAACACAGCCCCATCCATTAACAGAGAGGCTGCCTAAAATCATAATAAGGCCACAGACACCCCAAAACACACCACCAGACGTGGACGAACCCACCAGAAAGACAAGATCCAGCCTCATCCACCAGAACACAGGCACTAGTTCCCTCCACCAGGAAACCTACACAACCCACTGAACCAACCTTAGCCACTGGGGACAGATACCAAAAACAACGGGAACTACGAACCTGCAGCCTGTGAAAAGGAGACCCCAAACACAGTAAGATAAGCAAAATGAGAAGACAGAAAAACACACAGCAGATGAAGGAGCAGGGTCAAAACACACCAGACCTAACAAATGAAGAGGAAATAGGTAGTCTACCTGAAAAAGAATTCAGAATAATGATAGTAAGGATGATCCAAAATCTTGGAAATAGAATAGACAAAATGCAAGAAACATTTAACAAGGACGTAGAAGAACTAAAGAGGAACCAAGCAACGATGAAAAACACAATAAATGAAATTAAAAATATTCTAGATGGGACCAATAGCAGAATAACTGAGGCAGAAGAACGGATAAGTGACCTGGAAGATAAAACGGTGGAAATAACTACTGCAGACCAGAATAAAGAAAAAAGAATGAAAAGAACTGAGGGCAGTCTCAGAGACCTCTGGGACAACATTAAACGCACCAACATTCGAATTATAGGGGTCCCAGAAGAAGAAGAGAAAAAGAAAGGGACTGAGAAAATATTTGAAGAGATTATAGTTGAAAACTTCCCTAATATGGGAAAGGAAATAGTTAATCAAGTCCTGGAAGCACAGAGAGTCCCATACAGGATAAATCCAAGGAGAAACATGCCAAGACACATATTAATCAAACTATCCAAAATTAAATGTAAAGAAAACATATTGAAAGCAGCAAAGGAAAAACAACAAATAACACACAAGGGAATCCCCATAAGGTTAACAGCTGATCTTTCAGCATAAACTCTGCAAGCCAGAAGGGAGTGGCAGGATATACTTAAAGTGATGAAGGAGAAAAACCTACAACCAAGATTACTCTACCCAGCAAGGATCTCATTCAGATTTGATGGAGAAATTAAAACCTTTACAGACAAGCAAAAGCCGAGAGAGTTCAGCACCACCAAACCAGCTTTACAACAAATGCTAAAGGAACTTCTCTAGGCAAGAAACACAAGAGAAGGAAAACACCTACAATAACAAACCCAAAACATTTAAGAAAACGGGAATAGGAACATACATATCGATAATTACCTTAAATGTAAATGGATTAAATGCTCCCACCAAAAGACACAGAGTGGCTGAATGGATACAAAAACAAGACCCATATATATGCTGTCTACAAGAGACCCACTTCAGACCTAGAGACACATACAGACTGAAAGTGAGGGGATGGAAAAAGATATTCCATGCAAATGGAAATCAAAAGAAAGCTGGAGTAGCAATTCTCATATCAGACAAAATAGACTTTAAAATAAAGACTATTACAAGAGACAAAGAAGGACACTATATAATGATCAAGGGATCGATCCAAGAGGAAGGTATAACAATTGTAAATATTTATGCACCCAACATAGGAGCACCTCAATACATAAGGCAAATACTAACAGCCATAAAAGGGGAAATCGACAGCAACACAATCATAGTAGGGGACTTTAACACCCCACTTTCACCAATGGACAGATCATCCAAAATGAAAATAAATAAGGAAACACAAGCTTTAAATGATACATTAAACAAGATGGACTTAATTGATATTTATAGGACATTCCACCCAAAAACAACAGAATACACATTTTTCTCAAGTGCTCATGGAACATTCTCCAGGATAGATCATATCTTGGGTCACAAATCAAGCCTTGGTAAATTTAAGAAAATTGAAATCGTATCAAGTATCTTTTCCGACCACAACGCTATGAGACTAGATATCAAGTACAGGAAAAGATCTGTAAAAAATACAAACACATGGAGGCTACACAATACACTACTTAATAACGAAGTGATCACTGAAGAAATCAAAGGGGAAATCAAAAAATACCTAGAAACAAATGACAATGGAGACACGACGACCAAAAACCTATGGGATGCAGCAAAAGCAGTGCTAAGAGGGAAATTTATAGCAATACAAGCCTACCTCAAGAAACAGGAAACATCTCGAATAAACAACCTAACCTTGCACCTAAAGCAATTAGAGAAAGAAGAACAAAAAAACCCCAAAGCTAGCAGAAGGAAAGAAATCATAAAGATCAGATCAGAAATAAATGAAAAAGAAATGAAGGAAACAATAGCAAAAATCAATGAAACTAAAAGCTGGTTCTTTGAGAAGATAAACAAAATTGATAAACCATTAGCCAGACTCATCAAGAGAAAAAGGGAGAAGACTCAAATCAATAGAATTAGAAATGAAAAAGGAGAAGTAACCACTGAAACTGCAGAAATACAAACGATCATGAGAGATTACTACAAGCAACTCTATGCCAATAAAATGGACAACCTGGAAGAAATGGACAGATTCTTAGAAATGCACAACCTGCCAAGACTGAACCAGGAAGAAATAGAAAATATGAACAGACCAATCACAAGCACTGAAATTGAGACTGTGATTAAAAATCTTCCAACAAACAAAAGCCCAGGACCAGATGGCTTCACAGGTGAATTCTATCAAACATTTAGAGAAGAGCTAACACCTATCCTTCTCAAACTCTTCCAAAATATAGCAGAGGGAGGAACACTCCCCAACTCATTCTACGAGGCCACCATCACCCTGATACCAAAACCAGACAAAGATGTCACAAAGAAAGAAAACTACAGGCCAATATCACTGATGAACACAGATGCAAAAATCCTCAACAAAATACTAGCAAACAGAATCCAACAGCACATTAAAAGGATCATACACCATGATCAAGTGGGGTTTATTCCAGGAATGCAAGGATTCTTCAATATACGCAAATCAATCAACGTGATACATCATATTAACAAACTGAAGGAGAAAAACCATATGATCATCTCAATAGATGCAGAGAAAGCTTTTGACAAAATTCAACACCCATTTATGATAAAAGCCCTGCAGAAAGTAGGCATAGAGGGAACTTTCCTCAACATAATAAAGGCCATATATGACAAACCCACAGCCAACATTGTCCTCAATGGTGAAAAACTGAAACCATTTCCACTAAGATCAGGAACAAGACAAGGTTGCCCACTCTCACCACTATTATTCAACATAGTTTTGGAAGTGTTAGCCACAGCAATCAGAGACGAAAAAGAAATAAAAGGAATCCAAATCGGAAAAGAAGAAGTAAAGCTGTCATTGTTTGCAGATGACATGATACTATACATAGAGAATCCTAAAGATGCTACCAGAAAACTACTAGAGCTAATCAATGAATTTGGTAAAGTAGCAGGATACAAAATTAATGCACAGAAATCTCTTGCATTCCTATATACTAATGATGAAAAATCTGAAAGTGAAATTAAGAAAACACTCCCGTTTATCATTGCAACAAAAAGAATAAAATATCTAGGAATAAACCTACCTAAGGAGACAAAAGACCTGTATGCAGAAAATTATAGGACACTGATGAAAGAAATTAAAGATGATACAAATAGATGGAGAGATATACCATGTTCTTGGATTGGAAGAATAAACATTGTGAAAATGACTCTGCTACCCAAAGCAATCTACAGATTCAATGCAATCCCTATCAAACTACCACTGGCATTTTTCACAGAACTAGAACAAAAAATTTCACAATTTGTATGGAAACACAAAAGACCCTGAATAGCCAAAGCAATCTTGAGAATGAAAAATGGAGCTGGAGGAATCAGGCTCCCTGACTTCAGACTATATTACAAAGCTGCAGTAATCAAGACAGTTTGGTACTGGCACAAAAACAGAAATATAGATCAATGGAACAGGATAGAAAGCCCAGAGATAAACCCACGCACATATGGTCACCTTATCTTTGATAAAGGAGGCAAGCATATACAGTGGAGAAAAGACAGCCTCTTCAATAAGTGGTGCTGGGAAAATTGGACAGGTACATGTAAAAGTATGAAATTAGAACACTCCCTGACACCATACACAAAAATAAACTCAAAATGGATTAAAGACCTAAGTGTAAGGCCAGACACTATCAAACTCTTAGAGGAAAACATAGGCAGAACACTCTATGACATAAATCACAGCAAGATCCTTTTGGACCCAGCTCCTAGAGAAGTGGTAATAAAAACACAAATAAACATATGGGACCTAATGAAACTTAAAAGCTTTTGCACAGCAAAGGAAACCATAAACAAGACCAAAAGACAACCCTCAGAATGGGAGAAAATATTTGCAAATGAAGCAACTGACAAAGGATTAATCTCCAAGATTTACAAGCAGCTCATGCAGCTCAATAACAAAAAAACAAACAACCCAATCCAAAAATGGGCAGAAGACCTAAATAGACATTTCTCCAAAGAAGATATACAGATTGCCAACAGACACATGAAACAATGCTTAACATCATTAATCATTAGAGAAATGCAAATCAAAACTACAATGAGGTATCATCTCACACCGGTCAGAATGGCCATCATCAAAAAATCTAGAAACAATAAATGCTGGAGAGGGTGTGGAGAAAAGGGAACCCTCTTGCACTGTTGGTGGGAATGTAAATTGATACAGCCACTATGGAGAACAGTATGGAGGTTCCTTAAAAAACTAAAAATAGAACTACCATACGACCCAGCAATCCCACTACTGGGCATATACCCTGAGAAAACCATAATTCAAAAAGAGTCATGTACCAAAATGTTCATTGCTGCTCTATTTACAATAGCCAGGACATGGAAGCAACCTAAGTATCCATCATCGGATGAATGGATAAAGAAGATGTGGCACATATATACAATGGAATATTACTCAGCCATAAAAAGAAATGAAATGGAGGTATTTGTAATGAGGTGGATGGAGTTAGAGTCTGTCATACAGAGTGAAGTAAGTCAGAAAGAGAAAAACAAATACCGTATGCTAACACATATATATGGAATCTAAGAAAAAAAAAAAGGTCATGAAGAACCTAGTGGCAAGACGGGAATAAAGACACAGACCTACTAGAGAATGGACTTGAGGATATGGGGAGGGGGAGGGGTGAGATGTGACAGGGTGAGAGAGTGTCATGGACATATATACACTACCAAATGTAAAATAGATAGCTAGTGGGAAGCAGCCGCATAGCACAGGGAGATCAGCTCGGTGCTTTGTGACCACCTAGAGGGGTGGGATAGGGAGGGTGGGAGGGAGGGAGATGCAAGAGGGAAGAGATATGCGAACATATGTATATGTATAACTGATTCACTTTGTTATAAAGCAGAAACTAACACACCATTGTAAAGCAATTATACTTCAATAAAGATGTTTAAAAAATAAAATAAAATAAAATAAGCTAGTGTGTCCTCCTTTCTTATCCAGTCTCTCATTTGAAACCTATGTAGCAATTAGCAAGTTTATTCTAAGTACTGTCTCCAGTCCCCCTACATGAGGCTAATCCTTGTACCATAGAAGGTAAAAAGAGATAGGAAACATTTCCGTACACTTATATGGAGTAATTTACAGCATATCTTATTAAGTAAAAATAGCAAAGTGCTGATATTGTTTGTAGTATTCTACCTTTTAAGTAACAAAGGATGGACTTTTAAGTAATAGGGGGGATGTTTATGTATTCTAAAAGGAATGATGGACTAGAAAACCAAAAATCAATATTAATTCTAACCTTCAGGTGGGAGGGGAAACATTGTGAAAGATGCACATAGAAGCAAGGCTTCTGTGAATGTAAATTGTTTCAGAGTTTTCATTCTGAATTCACATAAATGCATTTCCTAACTTAAGAAGAATCAAAGTGAAACCAAAAAGGGAGAAAACGAAATCCATAAAAAATTGAAAACATATTGAAAAAAACAGATCTTTTTATATACAAAGTTGGTGGCATAATCAGAAAAGAAAAATATTTCAAGTGACTTTAATACATAGTATTTTTTCAACAGCTTTACTGAAGTATAATTTACAACAAAAATTTTACAATAAAATTCACTCATTTTAAAGTTAAATGTAGCTTGATGAGTTTTGGCTAATGTACATAGTCATGTAATCTTCACTATAGTCAACATGTAGACTATTTCCAGACTATTTCCTTGAGTTCTTTAAGAGTCAATATTGTCCCTCAACTCTTGACCACCAGTGATTACTGATCAATGGTCACTTTGCCTTTTACAGAATTTCATATAAATATAATTATCAGTACGTGCTGTTTCGTGTGTGTGTGTTTGTGTGTGTGACCAAGACTGCATTTTTAACTCTCCTCCTCACAGCAATGTCTGCATTTTAAAGACACTTTCTCTAGCACTCCTCTTGACTCTGGAGAGTATTTTACTTTCCTTAGGTGCCTATTCAAGGGGCTGCTAGTAAGTTACTATCACTCCCTCCTTAGTGTAGAGGGTGTTTTAGTCTGAATGTGGGGACGCTTGGTTTAGGTCCCAATGTCTGTCCTATATACATTTCCCTTGAATTTTAGCAGCTCTTTTGAAAATGCTGACGCTGGCCCAACTTCTCATGAAACATGTATTGAAAATTAGATCCAAACAATGACTCTGGAATATCCTAAGAAAGTAAGTTGACTAGTCCTGAATTCTATAGTTAATGGACTTGTGTAACTAAAAGAAGAGACGTAGATAGGAACTGTCCCATATACAGGCATACCTCAGAGTTAAAAATGCAGTCTTGTTCACTTTCCTGGTGATTAGGTCCCCAGTGTAGTTCCTGAAAACTGGGATTCCAATGCCTCAAAGAGAGGGAATTCTGCTGGTTGAAACAACTTTCTATTTGCAAAGAGTTGTGCATATAAAAATCATGTTTACATTGTACTGTAGTCTATTAAGTGTACAATAGCATTGTCTAAAAAAAGTACACGACTTAATTTAAAAATACTTTATTGCTAAAAATTACTAACCATCATCTGAACCTTTAGTGAGTTGTGTTCCTTCTGTTGGTGGAGGGTCTTACCTCAATGTTGATGGCTGCTGACTGATCAGGTCAACTGAATGTTGGGGCGGCTGTGGCAGCTTCCTATAATAAGCTAAGAATGAAGTTTGCCACATCAATTGACTCTTCCTTTCACCAATGATTTCTCTGTAGCATGCAGTGTTGTTTGACAGCATTTTTACCCACAGTAGAACTTCCTTCGAAATTGGAGTCAATCCTCTCAAACCCTGCCACTGCTTTATCAACTGATTTTATGTAATACTCTACAATCTTCATAGCCTCTTCACCAGGAGTAGATTCCATCTCAAGAAACCACTTTCTTTGTTCATCTGTAACAAGCAACTTCTCATCCATTCAAGTTTTATCATGAGATTGCAGCAATTCAGTCACATCCTCAGGCTCCACTTCTAATTCTAGCTCTCTTGCGATTTCCACCACATCTGCAGTTACTTCCTCCACTGAAGTCTTGAACCCCTCCAAGTCATCCATGAAGGCTGAAATCAACTTCTTTCAAACTTCTGTTAATGTTGATATTTTGACCTCTTTCCATGAGTCGCAAATATCCTTAATGGCATCTAGAATGGTGAATCCTTTCCAGAAGGTTTTCAATTGACTTTGCCCAGATTCATTACAGGAATCACTATCTATGGTACTTATAGCCTTATGAAATGTATTTCTAAAATAATAAGACTTGAAAGTTGAAATGACTCCTTTATTCATGAACAGGTGTTGTGTTAGCAAGCATGAAAACAATATGAATCTCATTGTACATCTCCATCAAAGCTCTTGGGCAACCAGGTTCATTGTCAGTGGGCAGTAGTCATTGAAAGAAGGAGTAGGACTCAACAGTGAGCTTAAAATATTCAATAAACCATGTTGTAAACAGATGTGCTGTCATTCTTATATTGGAAGAAGATGCCATCCAGGACTTTCATAGCTAAAGAGAAGTCAACACCTAGCTTCAAAGCTTCAAAGAGGAGGCTGACTCTCTTGTTAGGGTCTAATGCAGCTGGTGATGTTAAGTTGAAGCCAATGCTATTTACCATTCTGCAAATCCTACAGCCTTTAAATAATACATGACACCCCAAAATAATTACAATAGTAACATCAAAATTCATTGATCACAGATCACCATACCAAATATAATAATGAAAAAATTTGAAATATTGCAAGAATTACCAAATGTGACACACAGACATGAAGTAAGCAAATGATGTTGGAAAAATGGCACAAATAGACTTCAATTTGTGAAAAATACAACATCCGCAAAGTGCAATAAAGTGAAGTGTAATAAAATGAGTTATGCCTATACTGACCTCTGCTAGGAGCAGAGAAAATTTCTCAAAGGCAGTGGACCCAGAGGCTAAGAGCTAATGCTAAGATAAGACAAGTCTTTGTTTTTAACTCAGCTTTGTCACTTGCTAACGTTGTGACTCTTGGCAATTTACTATAACCTTACTAAACTTTAGTTTCCTCATTTACACATAGGATAGTCACAACTGTCTCATGGGACTATTACAGGACCAAATGAAATATTATATTTAAAGTACTTTAATCGGGGTCTGACACATGGTAAATATTCAATAAATATATATATGCATATAAATATATTTAAAGTTAGATTTATGAATGAGAGTAAAAACTGCATTATTCACCCAAATAAATTGCTTAGGCATCAGGCATTAGTCTGGTTCTTACCTTGTGTTTCACAAGTGTAATGGTACAAGGGGAAAGTAAAGTGAAATCTGAAAAAGCTCAAATCCTAAACTGACATTTTACAATTGCATATGGTATGACTTATTAATCCTACTAATCCTTAAATAGCCTCACATGGCACAAAAAATATAATGTCTACATCATTTAGAATTAATCAACTGTCACTTGTTATTTTCGTATAAGGTTCCCTATGAGAATACAGAACTTACCTAGTGATGGCTGTAGAGTCAGCCTCACAGTGGTCTATTTAGATGGCAACAATTTCATGACTACAATGTTATTATGTGTGGTGAAAAACAATTTATTGAAAATGAAGAAAAATGTAAATGATTCCTGTAAAGAAATTAAATTAATGTTAATACTAGAACACAGATGTTTTGTGTGCCATACCTATGCAACCATGTCATTAAACTCAACTCTCTAATTAACTGACATCTGTTTCTTGTTCAGTTTTGAAATGATTCATTGAGACCATTTGCAGAAACAAGTACACTTGTAAAGGAAAAGAAATGTTCCTGACCTTTTCTCCCCTACTATTTTTTTCCACTTTATTATTGGTTTTTTTTTTTTTTTAATTGACTGGCTGACTGACTTAATGATTCAGAATTAAGACATATCTGACACTCCAAAGCCCCTCTATTTTATGTCTTAGCTTCAGATCCTGTAAAACAAAAGATTCTATAATAAAATCAGAAACACTAAATAATATTAAGCCATGAAAAACAGGTTGCTGAAACTTGGGCAAGATAGTCTAATTAATTTTTGAAGAAAAGCAGGAGAGCTAATTTTATACTAGCCCTGAAGCTCAGCTTCTATGAAAAATATTAATATTTTAATTTAATTAAACAAATACTGTTGTACATATATGTATTAGAAAGATAGCTATATTGCAGTAAACCAGAAGAAAAATAAGGGCTTTGAATAAGAGAATTTATTCAAACTCTAATTCTGAAACTAACTTTGTAACTTTGGTAGTTAGCCTCTCTGAATTCCATTTTGCTTACACGTAAGTGGTCATAATACTAAGAACAACATCAAGGGGTACAGTGAGGAGTGACATACAGGCTGTTTATATCTGCCACTGTGGTGTATTATTCACAACAGATGCTTAATAAGTCATAATTTAAAACATTATTACTTTCATTAGTATCTACCTAGCACTTTAGAATATGCTTCCTACATGTTGGCAATTTCCCACATTAGTCATCCATTTTGCTATGATAAAACCCTGGAAATTTGAATTGTTAGCCTCTCTTGTATCTAAGTTCTGGATGCCAGGCAGGGGCTCAGCTGAGCTGCAGAGAGCTGTGCTGCCAGATGTAGAAATAGTTGACTAAAGCAACAAGCCAAAAATAAAAGTTAACAGTCAAGCCTTTGATCTCTTACTGCAATAATATAACTAAAGTCTAAACCAGAGAAAGCACCAACTTCCCTCCCTCCCCTCCTTCCATTTTCCTTCAAGAATGGCACACAGGTCAATGACCCGGTGGACAGCACAGATATAGGGGATGTCCTGCTGTTGAGAGAGCCCCAAACAAAAGGCTCCTGCAGTTGAATGAAGCTAGTGGGGGAGAAGGGAGGGCGAGGAGAAAGAGCTAGGAGTGGAGAAGTACTGAGTTCTGACTCAGAGTGAAGAAAACTGTCTTCAGGTTTCCCTTCCCCCCTTTCCTCCAATAAGGAGATTTCAGAAGAGGTGCCTGAGGCAGGCCTCTGCTAAGTACCCAGATAAAGTGGGCTCTGAACGAAGGTGTCTGCACCAAGAATGCAGATATGAATATGAGCAAGGCCAGCCAGGGGTGCCTGAGTCCTTGACTGCAACTCCCTTCAGAGACTGCAGTTTGCTGCTTATCCACCAAGTCAGGTGTGGAAAGGGAAGCTTTCCCCTGTGAGGTCTGCCACGTAAAGCCTTTGTAATTGCCAATGGTTGGGCCTGAAAAATCACACATAGAATTCTGGCCTGGGGCTGGACTCCTCACTAGGATCCTTCAATCAGGTAAATTCAAAGGATGCTTAGATATAGACTTGATCAAAGTGAAGAGGTGGTCTCATTTGGGTTGGGGTAGGGGGCAGTATTTTTCCTTTCAAGTACAGTTTAAAAAGCAGCTAGCTGAGTTGATGTAGTAGAGGTTAAGCTTCTTGCATTCGAACCTGACCATCCTCACTGCTGAGTGATGAAAGCAGTGCTGCCACTAGAGCCTCCTGTTGTGTGGTTGGTTATTCTTGGCTGCTTCACTTCAGAGCTTGATTCTCTGAACTACCTGGCTATAGTACCATGTATAGTTTGGATGATCTCAGTACCGAAGAAAAGTATATGTTAAATCTAGAATAAGGTCCTATGTGCAGTCATCAGCAGAGGTATATACGTAGAATTTTATGATTCTGAATATCTCTTTATAGTGTCATTTGGTGAGATTTATTTACTTTACTTTTTTTACATTAAAAATTCTTTGTTTATAAGTTTATGCATAAGGATACATTTTATATATATATGTGTGTGTGTATATATATATATACACACATATTGTGTTCAGGTTTTAGTATAGTACCAATAAATAAGCCCATAAATATTTTAAATTAGTGATGACACAGCAAAGATATGAATGTACCTCCATTTGCATGAAGCCATCATAAAGAAGCTGATCTCAGAGTTAAGGACAGAATAACTTTATATTGCAAATTCAGTAAACTCAGGAAATGGGTAATTTTAAAATTAGTAACTTTTTATCATGATTTAGGTTTTTGTATGAATATTAACATTATTTCATTTGGATATATTATATATTTAAAGATAAGTAAAAATAATTTTTAAAAAATTTTTGTCTTTTCCCAAAGAGCACAAGTTAAAATATATTGACATAATGTCAACAGGATATTCAATTTGCTGCACTCTTGCTGGAAAAACAAACAAACAAACACATGTGATGATGTAGACTGAATTTGGATTAAAGTATCCAGTGTAATGGAAGTTTTAGTCTTGTTTTTTAATGTGCATGTTTAGGAAACTTGGTAGAAACACTTTCTCTGATCCTGTAGTGAAATCTTTAGGTGAAAGGGACACAAATCCCTACCTGGTTTGCTATCTGAGCAGGATGGAACACTCCCCAAATTGAATGATTTTATTGAGATCACTTCGCAGTGACATCAAAGTATATTTTCCCAACATATGGGAATATACACTTAAATATTAATTTTTCTTTACTTTTTAAAAAGATTTTTATTTATTTCCTCCTCTTAAAATGGAAATCGGTCTGAAATCAAATGCTACTGTAATAAGACAAGTCCTCTCATGAGGGGCCAGCAGGAGGTGTTGAGGGAAGAGGAATCTTTCAGTATCATTCTTCACAGAGCTTCATATTATGGTGTTTATGATGTTTTATGACATTACATGGAGTTATCACCTCTTCCTTCTTTCCAACTTCCCAATCATGGCCCTTTGAACTATTTCAACACCAAAAGCTTCATTGTATAGCCAAGATCATTACTTATACGAAAATTTGTAGCAAGAATGGGGAAAAAAGCAAGAGGAAAGATAAAACACAGCTCCTTTCCTAAATCTGGATCAAACCCAGGATAAGGAGAATTCCTTAGAGAAACTTCATCAGATTAAAATTTCCTGGAGAATTGGCTCTGCTAAAATATAGCATGGGTTCATGGGTTTAACCCAAGTAATTGTAATTAGGTTAACTTATTTTACACATTATATCCTTTATCCCTGTTCTCCAAAAATACATAATCCAGTCACTCTCTAAGGAGTTACATAGCTTGCTAGCAGAGACTTTGAAGGAAAACATTGAGCTTCTTAATTAAAATCTGAAATTGAATTCTATAATATCTTAAGTGTTTAGGTGGTCTCAAGTTTAACACAGGTAAGAGATTTCTTTGGTATACATAGACAAGTTTGTCATAAATTTTACCTGCCGTACCTTGATTCCACAAGATATGCTTCTCAGTAATACTGACATGTTCTGTTCTTTGTTGCTTTTGTATTCATTTGATTAGTTATGTTAAGCACATTTCTGATTCTATCCTTGCATCATTTTACAAAGTAGGGCAAGGAACATTCCTTCAGTTTTCCTTCTGTCAAATAGTATCAGAATTTGAAAGCAAAGAATTAAAAGTTTAAAATGGAACTGGAAGCAAAGAAAAACAGTCCTCTGTAACTTTAATTCCTACTAAGCTGTTTCTTTCCTTTGCTAGCTCATAAAGGTGTTTAAAAAAAAAAGGATTATGAACATATTTTGTAAATCATAAAACTCTACATACTTAAATAAAGCACTATTGACTACACGTCAAGGCCAACAATTAATAGTTTATCCTCTTGCCTTCTGCCACTCCTACTACTTCATTTACAATTTCTAAAAATCCAGAGTATGATATTTATTCTGTAATTTAGTAAAACACCTTAATGTCTGCAAATATCATTAAGAATAATTCCAGAATATTTTTGGACAGAAATTATGCTATATGTTTAATATAACTAAGGCTTTCTATTTTTGTTATTTCATGATGATTTTCCAAGTTCATTTAGCTTTTTCAATATAAGAAAATATGTTTTAACTCCACCACTAATTGGACTGATACTTTTATATTTCTGCCCTTTGCTATCTTGTATATATCTTTTAGACATATGTAGGTATTAATGTGCTAACATTTCCTAACTTTTTAGCCAATGCAAACTTTTATATTAGCTTCTCTTCTCTACCTTTCCACATGTTTCTTAAGGAGTTTTTGCTTCTTTCCCTCTACTCCAATTCACTAATCAAACACTTGAAACAGTTTCAATGCAAAAATTTGTTATGACTATAAAATAATTTTACATTTTATTTATGTTTAACTTTATGTTTCAGATGTTTTCTGTAACATCTTGATAAAAACTGTTTTACTCGTATGAGGCAGTTACATTTTATTCAAAAGTCTGCCTTGCCAAAGTCTTTGCATAATTTAAAACTTATGCAATTCAAAACAGATCATGACAAAAATGGTGAATATCTCTGTCTATTGGTATACAGAATAATGTCATATAGCATCAACATAAACATAGCTTATAATCATTCCTTATTCCTCTGCTTTGGAATTATGCTAACTTTAAAGACTTTTACATTTTTGGATTCTCATTATTTCAGTCTTTGTTGATGAAGTGAGATATATTAACATATATGTTTTTCAAATTTATAAAATATAACATTCTCAAGATAATATCCAAATATGTAAAATGATAAACAAGTGAAATGAAATTATATTTGACTATAAAGACAAGGCATTCCTTTTAAAACTAAAATAATGTCTTTAATTTTCAAACCATGAGTTTAGTTTTATATCACATAAAACTATCCCACAAATTTCTTTTCTTCCTTTACATGATAGTCATGATGGAATACCTAGTAACAGACCAGCTCTTCTGCTGCAAATAGCTATAAAAGTCACAGAAATATTAGGAAACAAGTTGTGATAGGCAGAATAATGGTTTCATAAAGATATCCAGACCCTAAGCCCCAGAACCTGTAAATATGTAACCTTACATGACAAGAAGGGGATTTGCAGATGTGAATAGATCAAGATGTGCACCTTGAGTAAGAATATTATCCTTTTGGATTATCTGGTGGGCCCAATCTAATTATATGAATCCTTAAATGTGGAGAACTTTCTAAGCTGGGTTAGAGAGATGAGACAGAAGGAGAAGGAAGAGAGATGTGATGCAAGAAAGACACAACCTATTGTTGATTCTTGGAGGGTGAAGGAGAGGAGCTATGAACCAAGAGATGCTGGCAACCTCTAGGAATGCTGGAAAAGGCAAGGTAATGGATTGTCCCCCTAGACCTCTACAAAGAAACACAGGCCTGCTGATTTGTGGATGTTAGTCCAGTGAGACGCATGTCAGACTTCTGACCTGGAGAACTGTACCATAATACATTTGTACTGCTTAAGCCACTAAGAAAGTAATAATTTGTTACAGTAGCAGTAGAATGCTAATACAGAATTTGATACCTGGGAGAAGAGTGCTGCTGTAACAAACGCCTAAAAATGCAAACTGGCTTTGGCATTAGGCAGTGGGCACAGGCTGGGAAAATGTTGTGGAACATGATAGAAAAAGCTTAGATGGCCTTGAACAGACTGTTGGTAGAAATGTGGACATTAATGACAGCTAGTGAGGATTCAAAAGAAAGTGAGGAGCATTACAGAGAAAACAAATCATTCTAGAGGAAGCCTAAATAATCATGAAATGACGGTCAGTTTCATGGACATTAAAGCATTTCTGGTGAAATCTCAGAAGGAAGTAAGGAATATGTTATTGGAACCTGGAGGAAAGAGGATACTTGTTAGATAGTGGCAGAAAACTTAGCGGAATTGTGTCCTGCAGGATTTTTAAGCAATGAATTAATGCTGGTTAGTTGAGATTTCCAAGCAAAGGGTTAAAGGCGGGTCATGTTTTCTTTCTTGCTGCTTATAGTAAAATTCATGATGATAGAAATAAAGTGAGGGTAAAACTATTAAAATGGAACCAGGACTTGGTGATTTGGGAATTTCTCAGCTCACCCAGATGCAGAAGATGCTAAAGTTAAAAGATGTACTATCAGAAAAGAAAAAGAATACTCTTAAGTAAAAGCCAAGGGTTTGTTCAACTTTTCCTTAATGATTTTGAAAAATCAAAAAATCAGAGTATTTATTCACACAAATGGCTCTTTGAAGAGATTAATGGTGTGACTCATAGGTCCTCTCAGTCATCTCAGAAGAAACCAAAAATAGAGAGGGAATTATCTAGGAAAGTTCAGTGGATGAGTCCCCTATCTAATCGAGTGAATCCCCATGATGTACATGGGAGATCCAGAAAGTTCTTGAGAATTGTATATCATCAGAAATACTACCACCTTGCACCAAAAGGAAAGGAACATTAGTGAGTGAAAAAAGTTGCCAGATTCTCCAAAATTCTACAGGCAGGTAACAGGCTAATAAAGCTACTCAGCTGCAAGTGGAAAAGGAAGGACATCTTAGAGAGCAGAGACATGAACCTAGAGAGCAGAGTTTCAAGCCCAGAGAAGAGAATTTCAAGCCCATAGAGGGTTATTCCAAATTTTGAAACCTAATGGAATTTGCCTGGTAGATTTTTAAATCAATTGTGAACTTCGACTGCTTTTTCTTTAATTGTCTCCCTTTTTGAACCAGCATGTCTATAACTGTTATCACGGTCCTGTCCCATCATTGTATTTGGGACAGAAAACTTATTTCTTTAGTTTCACAGTCCAACGGATGGAGAGGAATTGTGCCCCAGAATGGATCGCACCCAAAGTCTCACCCATTCCTAATTTGGATGTTACAGACAATAAGAATTAGGACTTTTGAGTTCTTTAGATTTAGTTGTGATTTGGAAATTTGAGTTGATGCTGTAGTGGGTGAGACTTTTTGGGACCTTGGAAGGAAGTAAATGTATTTTACACGTGAATGGACATATATATTTTTGAGGTCCAGAATAATGAGCCTAAAGATGTCCATGCCCTAATTACCAGGACCTGCGAATGTTACTGATATCTAAAACTTGGCAGTTGTAATTATAAAGATACAGATACAGGTGATTAAAGTTACCTTGAGACGGAAGATTATCCTGGATTATCAGAGTGGGCCTGATCTAATTACATGAGTTCGTAAATGTGGAGAAACTTTCTCCGATGGGTCAACATGATGAGGTAGAAGAAAAAAGAAGAGAGACATGAGGTGACAAGGAGCTGACCTGCACTTGCTGGATTTGAAGATGAAGAAAGGGAGCTGTGAGTCAAGGATTTTGTGCAGCCTCTAGAAGCTGGAAAAGATAAGAAATACTACAGTTTCAAGAAGAAACACAGCCATGTCATCATCTTGATTTTAGCCCAGTGATTCCTGTACTGGACTTCCCATCTATAGAATTGTAAGATGATATTTGCATAGTTTGATCCATTACTACACAGTTCTTTTCAGCCATTGGACAATAGGCAATGCATGACTAATTTCTGAGAGAAGGGAAACACACAAAGTATGGCCCGTAATCGTCCAGGTTTTCTGTTTAAAGGCAGTTTATGAAGTACATACAGTCCATGGAAGTAGAATTCAAGCAAGCATCCAAACTAAAAGCACAGGAAGAAAGATGGTTAAAAAAATAAACAAAGCCTCAGTGACCTATGGACAATATTATGTGGTCAAACAATTAATTTAAGTTTTAGGAGAAGAGAAATTGAAAAAGAAATATATTTAAATAATTAATGGCTGAAATTTTTTCATATTTGTGGAAAATTTTCAATTCAAAGATCCGAAAGGCTCATTGTCCCCAAGTCTTAATTATATTAAAAAATGCATGGGATATTGTAGTTACATTGCTTGAAAATAAAAGTAGAGATAAAAGCTTAAATACAGCCAGAGAATTAAAATAAACATACAATATACAGAGAATCAACAATTAGCATGATCATTTATTTATTAGAAATAGAGCAAACTAGAACAAAGCAAAAGCCTTCTTTAAAGTACTGAAAGAAAAAGAAACTGTCAACCTAGAATTATCTGTACAGCACAGACATAATGAAAGGAAAAGAGAGATATTTTCGGATAAAAACAAAAGCTGAGAGAACTTTTCACCAATAGAACTCTATAAGACATATTAAAGAAATTTAAATCAAAGGAAAATGAAGTTAAATAGAGTTATACAAAACAATGAACTGTATCACAAATGGAAAATATATCAATACATATAAAACACATTTTTCTTCTGTCTTAATTTTTTTAACTTCATTTCTTAAGTCAAAAATATAAATTGTGGCTTTTTATAAGATATGTAGAAGTACAATATGAGACAAAATTAGCTCAAAATATGGGACCAGGGTAAGTGAAAGAATACTATTGTTAGGTTCTTCCATTACAAATGAACGCATAACTCTTAGTACACTGTTGTAAGTTAAGAATTCATATTATAAGTCCTAGACTACCACTAAATAATATAACAAACATGCATAACTAAAAACCAAGAGGAAATAAAATAGAATATTTAAAAAGAAAAAAAAAAACCTCAGTTAATGCGAAATAAAAAGGGAAAAATCAAATCAACCAATCAAATAAATTCCAGATGGGCTAAATAGAAAACAAATAGCCATTTGTTTTCTTTAAACCTAATTATATCAATGAGGTACAATTCTTTGTGATAAAGACCAGGTGTATAAGGACGCCCTAAGGCACAAAGAATTTTTTTCTAATCACCTAACAGTCGAGAAACAAAAATAAAAGGAAAAGCAAAACCATTTAGAGCAAAATGATGATAAAATTTGTTCATCATATCTCTCACATCAGCCTGGAGATTGTTGTCACTTTCATGAAAATGTCATACTTTATCCCTTGGGGTTTAGTCTGTGTAAAGGTAAATGTGCCTTTCTATAAGGTGGATTCCTGAAGATTAACTTCTGGCACCAAATCCAGAATGCTGAATAAATAAACAAGAGGGACTTTGTAGAACGATAGTTTTAGCTCCTTCCTGCTATTCTGCATCTTGTAAAATTTATTAATAGCAAGAGTTATAAATATCTGGGTATAAAAATAACTATTTGGGCTATATTATATAAATAGGCTAAACTCCACCACCAGGATGAGTTTTCAGACTCTGTAAGACCCACCTCACATAAGCTGCTAACACTGGATGTGACGGTGGTATATTAAAGTGGATAAACAAATACAGGGCATTGTATGAGGGAAAAAGCAAATACCTGCCTACAACCTCTGGGATCATCTTTTGCATTTTCCTTTGGTAGTAGGTGACATTTCTTGTTGCACTGATATGAACTTTAGCATAGATTTAATGCCTAATCACCATTTTTAAACACATTGAAACTAAGGAGGCTCCCGCCCATATAACATGCAGTGACTGGAACATAAAAATTAATGTTGGACGTCGCACTTTGTCTTAGAAAGTTGGCTCAAGTTATGACCTGCTTATTCATGTCCACTCCTGTATCTTCTTTTCTCAGCTCTGGCACCCTGATTCCCTATCCTTCCTAGCTTGTCATATGCTCATTTGGCCTAGTTCATTTTGGAAACCTACCTGGACTATACTTTCTAGCTTTCCTCTGTGTTTTTATCTCTACATGATGCCTCATTTTTGTTTTCTCTGGTGCTCCATTTTATGAGATAGCTGCCGTCATCTTTAGCCCCACAGAACTCTTCTGTCAGGGCTGATTGGTACTTCCGACCAAGAGATGAATAATGACAACAGAACAAGAAACCTAAGGGTGAAGTGAAGTGGGAAGATAATTCCAGGATTGAAAAAGAACACAGTCCAGTAGCATGAAGCGAGTAGATAAATAGGTAAACAGAAAGAGCTGAGTAGGAGCTTGGACAAGGCTAGAGGACTGGATAGAACTTATCTCTGCGTAGTTGAGAACAAAGGTATGTCTGGGTTAGAACTAGTCAAAGCTCCAAAGAGTTTCTGATTATATCAGCACCTTCCCAGAATAATTAGGACAAATAATTCGGGTAGGATAATACGTTGGGAGGAGGCAGGGTAGAAAATCAACTTTACCTTTAAGTTTCCCTATTTTATTATTTTGGTTTCAAACACCAGAGAAAAGTCGTAGACATGGAAAAACTATCCTGGCAGGAAACTGGGAGGATAGAAATCAGTCTCCAACAGATTAATTAGCAAGAGATTTTTTTCCCCGTCTATGAAGAAAGAGAGAGAAAAAAAGAGCAGAGACAGACTGAGACATTTGGGAGTCCTGAGAGTTACTGGTTCTTGTAGCCTGCTGCCCAGTGATGGTACAATGGAAGTGGAAAGACCCAAGTGATGATTATAAGATATGGCAGACCAGATGGGATTCCCATGTCCTATATTTGGCATGTAGGTAGTGATATAGTCATGTCCAAGTCCCATGGACTACATAGAAGCTTCACTAGAATCACTGGAATTGAAGGAGCATGGAAAAATAGAATAATGGACATTTAAATAGCAGCCTGCATGAAAGGCAAACCAAGCACCAGATGCCTTCAGCTGCTGAACTCCCTCCCAAGCATCTGAATAGGATTAAACTTTGGGACTGGGCAACACAATGGAAACTAAACCATGGATACCAAGTGAAGTCAAATGCCCTGTCATCCTGGCAGGTTGGTATTGGGGTGAGGTGGGGGTGTCAAGAAAGAAATGGAATTGTTTTAATGAAAATGGAAAAATTGACTATGTTCGGCACCTTAGCTTGTGAATGAACATTCCTATTATCAGCCCAAATAGTTAATGAGTGTTTTGTGTAAGGCATTGGTGCTAAGAACATTGCATGTAGTATCTCATTTAATCTTCACAACCATCTTTTCTATGAATTGTAGAAACAATCTTTTCTACAATTACTTTAAATTGTGTAGGGCACAAGGCAATCTCTAAAAATTGTATACATACATTTCAACCTTCATGAGAAACTCAAGGCTTAGAAATGTAATTCTATCAGTCAGCCACGTTGGCTTTTCTCTTTGTCCACACTAATTGTTGCGCTATACCGCCTCCTAGGCTGTGTAGAGTGAGCAAAATCTAAGAGAGGTTTCTGAACCAGCAGATGCGATCTCTCAAAAAAGAGAACTGTGGACTTCCCTGGTGGCGCAGTGGTTAAGAATCCACCTGCCAATGCAGGGGACACGGGTTCAAGCCCTGGTCTGGGAAGATCCTACATGCCATGGAGCAGCTAAGCCTGTGTGCCACAACTACTGAGCCTGTGCTCTAGAGCCCGTGAGCCACAACTACTGAGCCCACGTGCCACAACTACTGAAGCCCACGTGCCTAGAGGCCGTGCTCCACAACAAGAGAAGCCACTGCAATGAGAAGCCCGCGCACCACAACGAAGAGTAGCCCCTGCTCGCCACAGCTAGAGAAAGCCTGCGCACAGCAACGAAGACCCAATGCAGCCAAAAATAAATGAAATAAAATAATAATAATAAAAAAAAGAGAATTGCTTGCTGAGAAGGGCTAACACGGAAGAAAGAAGCAGAATGTATGGTGTTCATTGCATTTGTTCATTTTATCTCTTCATTTCTCCATCCCAAATTGTTCTATGCATGAAGGTGAACACTTAAGACATTGTTTTCCCAAATATGTTTTTTGGGACACTATTTCTACAGAATGATTATGGACATAACAAAAAGCATTCCCAGGTCAGCATAAGCTAAAGAAACAGTAAGTACAACAGATTAAAATATGTGTGTACAGGCCTGGAGGGGGAGGGGAGGTTCTTTTTTTCTGAGTTCACAAAGGCTTTAAAACTGCAGGAATTCTCAGAGGTTTTCATTAATATTTCAGTGGCAATCTCCTAGAAGGGGTAGCATTCTTAAACTCATTTGAGTATGGGTTTATAAACATATTTAAAATATCTATTTATTTGTTTATGTATGTGTGTATGCATATGCATTTATATATTTACATATGTATGTATTATTTGATGGATTATTTGCCAGATACCTCAAGGCAACAGTTGAGATGGGACGTATTGTGGGAAACAATGGTCTGGTAAAAAGGATATTCCTAACCAGCTTAAAAATCTGTGTATAAGGGGCTTCCCTGGTGGCGCAGTGGTTGAGACTCTGCCTGCCAATGCAGGGGACACGGGTTCGAGTCGTGGTCTGGGAAGATCCCACATGCCGCGGAGCAACTATGCCCGTGAGCCACGATTACTGAGTCTGCGCGTCTGGAGCCTGTGCTCTGCAACAAGAGAGGCCGGGATAGTGAGAGGCCCGCGCACCGCAATGAAGAGTGGCCCCCACTTGCCACAACTAGAGAAAGCCCTTGCACAGAAACAAAGACCCAACACAGCCATAAATAAATTAATTAATTAATTACAAAAAAAAAATCTGTGTATAAGTCTTCCTGTCCCCACACCCTGGGGCCATTTTTGGACATGTCTAATCCTTTTACTTTGCTCCTTACCTTTGCTTCTGTGCATAAAGAGTAAGGTCTTAGGTAATGGGCACTTACCTTCCAACCAGATCCTATCTTTGAGTCTTAAAAAATGATTTGAACTTTTAACAATAATGCACAAACAATCCCTCTACCGACTGGCATCTGTGAATTTCTTTGAGTCGTATATTTGCATTTCTAACCTTAGGGAAGTCAATCACTCTGCAGCTCAACTTGCCCTTCTGAAAATGAGTATTTAGCTGCAATAACCTAAGAACTTCCTTTTACATATATAATTCTCATATTCTAGAATATGAGGAGTTTAGAACGATTTTAAATTATACTAGACCACCAGCTTCTTCAGTGGCTTCCAGATTTTACCAATAAATTAGCCCCCATGCTAAATTGTTCCAAATATTTGGAGAAAGCTTGCTTGTAACTCTTTGCAACTAATTAAAAATATGAAAATATGATAATGAGAACAGCTGGCATGGGGCCCAAAGCCCCACATTCAATTAACCCCCAATCCTTTTTAAGAAATAATACAGGAAGGTTTAAAAATGCCATTATTTGTGAAACATATCCTCTTTAATTATGGGTTTAGAAATGCAGACTTACTGCATCTCTCCCTACCCCCTCCACATTCAATCTTCATTCTCCAGAGAATGGCAGACATCTTGCATAAGACCTATTACTGTTGCCCCATGATATTTTCCTGAGGTCATGTTTTTCTCTTTGTGCACACATTTACAAATCTATGAAAGCATATTTCTTGAGAAGAACATCTAAAAGGGAACATAGGGATGTGGATCAATAGGAACCATAGCTTTAAAAAGAGACCAGTGGGAAACTACAGAAAATGTCAATATGAAAACCCTTATCAGCTATACACGATGCTACTTAAGGAATAGGCTTTGCCTTGGGGTTCTCTAACCCAGTTATTCATTAACTGACAGGCAATGCCTGACCTGAGGGATATTATTATTATTTCAAACTTGGTCTTTTTCTTCTTCTCCCAAAGTCTACAACATCTCTATTTCAACTGAACCCTTCTAATAAAATCCTTTTTGTGTGACTATACATTTTCTAGAAAATGATAAATTGTGGGAAAAGTGGAATGTATTTTAAATGTTGTTTGAAGGTTACAATCTTATTAGAAGTCCATGAATTTGAAAAACTATGCAACGTATGACAGGTCCTGTATCATACAGCCCACTGGCAACAAATGAGCTCGGGCCACTCTTTCTGTGAATATCTCTATTCAGAAAAACCACCTAAAGCAATTTTATTTACTGAACATGTCACTATTGTTCCTAAGAATGTTTGATATTCTTTTCAGTTCATACTTTATTAGTTTTTACAAAAGATCAATTGATGACTGCAAAGAACATGAACTAATGAAACGTAACATTCGATTTTATGCATATTTTTCTTTTTGTCGAAAAGTTGTGTCTTATTTCTCTTGAATACTATATATCATTTAGTGTTTAACATTTGGTTTAACTGAATACAGATGGATGATGTTTGGTAGTATTTTGAAACTGATTCCTAACCTGGAGATGTTTTTTATGATCCAACGTTTTGTACTGAGAAAAGTTCAAAGCAATATCTACATCTGATAATACTATCAGGTAGAATTCTGCTTTTCATTTAATTCCTCAGTTTTGTCCCCATTATTCCAACCTTAAGCAATGAACTTTGAGATGAATTATTAGTAAAAGAAAGTATACCTGCAGTCAAAGTTGTAGTGACAAATGATTTAAGTTTTTTTTATTGTTATGTGGTGAAATGAAATTCTAGGGTAAATATGTTTAAATAGTATGTGCTATATTCCACAGCTGCTTAGGACATTGCTTTGTCAGGAAAGAGGTCGATACTTTACATAACAATTAGTGCTTCCCTGTACAACACCTATTATGTATGAATAATTGCTCCTTTGCTTGTCTCTTTGGGATATGATAAAGCACTCCTTGGTAAGGTTTGAATGACATCAAGGTGAACAATTTTTGGATTCTGACTGAAAGACAAACGAGAATACTTAATACACAAAAGAGAGAAGACAAGGGGTAATTTAAAAATACGTTATTATGAAAACATTTCAACTGGTTTCATAGGTCTCATCTATGGATTAGAAGAAGGAATGGTACAAGGCCATGGCTTTTCCAAGGATTACATTTCCAAATGTGAGTACTTACAATATACTTTGAAGCATGAGTATTTTAGAGTTCATAATATAGGGAAGTAAATGATCCCTTATTGTGCACTTATTTGTTATTGTCATAATTTTAGCCTAGGTAGAATGGATTGTCCTCTGATTCATATATTAATATTAATTAGTCATGTTAATATTTATTATTAACTATTAATCTCTCAAACTTTTATTAGTGAAACAGAATTATAAGGAAAACATTTTAGTATTATTAATGAGGTCTAAGTTCGTTGAATATTTACTATCCCAATTTAGCTCCTCTGCAGTGGTGAGACAATACCTTGCCTACTTGGGCAGAAGAAATGAATGAAATATAGAGTCAAGGGAATCTGAAACAATATGAGAGATGTCATTGTGCAGAAATGGGAGCACAGGGAAGCGTAAGTATTGATAAGTTGTGGCCATGTAATAATTAGATAAGATGGCTTTTCGTCCTACTGCCCGCGCCTCCCGCAGCCAACATGGCGGCTGTCCGTGTGTCCTGCGGCGCAGCCGCTTCGTACCGGCTCTTTCTTGTGGGTAGGGTTAGCTTTGCCCGGGGACAGGGCCTCTGGAAAACCGCGGCTGCTAAGCTCCAGAGAAGTCCCGGATGCCAGATATTAAGGCTAAGACACACTACAGTTGTAACAACAAGGAAAAATGTTACAGCCTTAAGACGTGAAACTTACACAGTGGATTTTACTAAAAAGCAGATTGAAGAATTCAACATAGGAAAGAGACACTTAGCCAACATGATGGGAGAAGATCCAGAAACTTTTACCCAAGAGGATACCGATAGAGCGATTGCTTACCTTTTTCCCAGTGGTTTGTTTGAGAAGCGAGCCCGGCCAATAATGAAGCATCCTGAAGAGATTTTTCCAAAACAAAGAGCAATCCAGTGGGGAGAAGATGGCCGCCCATTTCATTTTCTCTTTTATACTGGCAAACAGTCATATTATTCATTAATGCATGGAGCATACGGAAAGCTACTAGATGTAGAAAACCGTCAAGACCAGCTGCGAGCCAAAGGTCTGTTTTCAGAAAAAACTAAAGCCAAAGACCCCATTGGCAGCAGATGGCTGATTAAGGAGGAACTGGAAGAAACGTTATTGGAAAAACTGTCAGATCAGGATTAGGCACAGTTCATTCGGCTGCTGGAAAGGTTATTGGCATTGCCGTGTGACGCGGCTGAAGAAGAATTTGTGAGCAGGTTCTGCAGGAGTGTAACCATTCAATCGAAAAACACAGCTGATTGACCCTTTGCAGTATGACGACGAGAAGGGTATGGCCTTCAGCACAGTCCAAGGTAACAGAAAGACTGCAAAGGCGTAAGTGGCTGTTTATGACCATGGAAGTGGGAGGATAGAAGTAAATGGGGTAGACTACCTGCTCTACTTTCCGGTGACTCAGGACAGAGAACAGCTGATGTTCCCTTTCCACTTCCTCTACCGGCTTGGAGAACACCACGTGACCTGCGCGGTGTCGGGGGGGCGGGGCAGACGGGCGGCGCAGGCGCGGGCCATTCACTTGGCGACAGCGAGAGCCTTGTGCAGGTTTGTCACCGAGGACGAGGTCGAGTGGATGCGCCAAGCGAGACTGCTTACTGCTGATCCCCGTGTCAGAGAGCGGAAGAAGCCAGGCCAGGAGGGAGCCCGCAGGAAGTTCACCTGGAAGAAGCGCTGAGTGTTCTGGGCAGGAAAGGAGAGGGACACTGTGCACCTGGCACGTGGCAGACGCGCAGGAGACAGTTGCTGGCCGGGGTGAAGCAGCACCATCAGACGTTTGAGATGTGAGATGATTTATTCTAAAATGCAATGTCGTAAAGGTTACTGTCTAAAAATAATTATTTAAAACTGTTTAGCTTTGTTCTGCTGCGTTACTTTTAAAACTTTTTCAGAAGAGAGCTTTAGAAGCATAACTCAGAATCTTGGCATATTCGATCTGAAAGGAGCCTTCAGCAGAATCCAATCAAGAGACCGCCTTTTGCGGACGGAAAGGCCCAGCCCCACAGATCTGACCCACCAGAGCCACACTGCTAACTTAATGACAGGACGGACTTGGACTCACTCCCCCTACCTCTGTCGTTTTCCCAGATAACAGTGGTTACAACGTATTTTTCAAAACTGAGGGATGAGAGTGCTTGTTGAGAAGAATGAAGTCCGTGGAGCGTCTTTGTCAGGAGCTCAGTCGAGTCTCTGCGGAAGACAACAAGCCAATCCCCTCCCCCAGCCCCTGGCAGCCACCATTCCACTCTCTGTTTCTGAGTTTGACTCTTTTTTTTTTTTAAAGATTCTACGTATAAGTGAAAAAAATTTAAAAATTTAAAAATAATTAGATGAGATGGATCCATGCAAACTAGTATTCACTGTATATGGAGTGGAACAATCGTTGGCAATCAAGGAGAGACTAACGTTTGGAAATCCACAATTCATTTAAAGTGTCTCATTTGAAAAATGCCTATAAATCTATAGATTCAACAAAAAAAGATAATGCTATGTTTGTATATTTCTAGTCTATGACTTTTATAGGTTCCTGCCAAATCAGATTTCCAAGTGCTCCCTTAAATTGTAGTAAATACAATTTTTCTTTTTTTTTTTTTTTTTTTTTGCGAAATCTCTTTAACTTGAAAGAGTTCAGGAAAATTGGCAGAAACAAGAACTGTTAGTTTTGTAATCTTATTATGCAAATTGAAAAACCCATTCATTGTAGTGTACAGGCCTCTGCAGGCATAGTGGTCTCTGCAATTGGAGAATGAGATATTTACATTTTTAATTCGAACACGCTGGAATGCCAGAATGTCTGTGCTCATAACCTTAATGAGTAAAAGTAAATTTTGGTGTCAAATTGGTTTAAAAAATATATTTGAGAAATGAGAAAGCAGGATTTTTTTAAACTACACTTTCATCAGTTTAATACCTTACATATTCCACAACTACTTGTTGAGAATTTTCAAAGCATTAAACACAGTCTTGGGCACTGAGGATACAGAGATCAATAAGACTCAGGGATGCTCAATGCAACTGAGAGGATGGTTGGTAAGCATTCAATTACAACTCACATGCAGTGTGCTATGACTTATCTTAGAGGATAAATCCTGTGGTTTATCCTGTGGTTTATTCTGTGGCTTATTCAGGAGGGAATGTCCAGTTGGCAAGGCACAGATCCAAGGAGAAAGATTGGGAAGTTGTCAGTGTCCTACGGGGCTCACTCCTACCCTGCCTCTCTCTCTACTGCTGTCTTCACAGACTTCTTCCCTTGGAATTTAACTCTGTCTTCTTTGTCCTCCCATGGTACTTTCCATCTGAAGTATTACTATTTCTGTTTCCCCAGATCACCTGCCTAGGGTCAAATTCAAGGTGCAACTTAATGGCACAACAGCTAATCTATAATTTCATCTTTTTTTTTTTTTCTTTCCTTTGGCTGAAAAAGAAGGTAATTTCTGAATGTCTCAGACCTGCCAACTTCCTTCTGTTACCAAGTGACTGAGGTGGCTCTCCCTGTCTAACTACCCCAGGACAGAATGCCAGAATGTCAGGAGAATCCAGACTGTTGAAAAATCCACTGTTGGAAAGTATCACTGTTATTGTAACTTGCGCCTGAAATGATTCTCCTTCACATTTTGGTCTCCTTTGCCTTCCATGGATAATAGGGTTCCAGGGACAGGCTACAGAACCTGGTGTGAGTCTATGTGAGATTAGAGGAAGCGTCTTCACCATGAAGCAGCCACACTCTGTGTGACAAGGACTAATGTATGTGCACCCTCGATTGCTCCGCTCACATTCTGCAAGCTCTACCTCCAAACTGACATTTTATTTTGCCAGTCCCCATCCTCAGGGTAGATGTAGCTTCTATTCTCAGATTTCAAACCAGACCACCTGATTTCCATTAACAGTATGTTTTGGGTGTAGTTGGCAGAGAACATAAAAATGAGAAGCTCAAAGATAAAATCAAAATGTAATTAATTTTTAAATTCTATTTCCTGTTTCATCAGATTAAGAAAATTGTAAGTTCTTCCAGGGCAGGCACCATTTGTATATTTATATGTGCCAAGTAGTCATTATGGCTGGTTGTGTAGTGCTGTTATAGATACCTCATAAGCCTCAGCAGCACCAGGCTCTGAGTTGATAGTCTATGGCCCTCTAAAAGAATTGACAGGCAATATGGACCATATATAGATGTCCTGTTTTACAAGGCTAGGCATAGCAGAGACACCTATGACCATCAGTATCTGTCACAAATCCTAATCTGCATTCAACAGTGACTAGAGCTGGAGAGTTTATTTACTCTCTTACATTGCATATATCTTGTGTCAACCCTTGATTTGCTTCATCTTAATGCAATTCCCTGCTACTTTGATTTTCCTGAGTCTTTTTTATAATGCAGAATATTTCAAAGGCTGATAATCAGGCTTTGTCTCATATTATATATTTTTTAACAAGGATACTAGAAGGATGACACCAGGATAGGTTATCAGTATCAGTGCATGCAAACAACAACAGTGAAAAAAGCAAGTCTTTTTCACGTAGATAGTGTATGACATTGTTTAGGATAATACAGTTATACCTTGGACTTTATATTTTTAATTAGTCAAAAGATATAGTTTAAATCAGTGGATCCAGAGCAGAGGGACATGTACTCATTGAAATCTTGCTCTTATTGCATGGAATACATGCAAAAATCCATATATACATCAATTTTTTTCCCCTAGACTGAAGGAATATTAGGTCTTGCATATATGTATATTATAGTTTTTAAAGTGTAAACAGATGCCTTTCAGATTAATAAATTACAAATATATTTTAAAGTATTATCCAAATATAGATCATGGTCAAATAATGTCATGATTAATGTCTATAAAATTATTTTGGTATGGGAATCTGCAAATGTTTTGATTTTAAAAAGGACTTCATTCTCAAAAATAAGCAATTCCCAACCTAAGAAAAATATGGACTCCTATCCGTATAGGTAATGGATGAGGCAGAAATAAAATCATTATTTCCTTTTCATTTTCTAGAATGATCTTCTATTTGCAAATATCAACTTTTGATATACTTGTACTATTTCAAGTGATTAGTTAATGAACAGCAATTTTATGCCTAGAACTATAAAAATAACTTTACATCCATCATATTATTTATACTTCACAATAATCACACGAGGTAAGTTTTACTTCCCCCCTTTTACAGAGGAGGAAACTGAGGTTTAGAGAGATGTAACGTGGCAAAGGTGACACAGTCCTATTACGAGACAGAGCACAAATTAAGCCATGTCAGAATTATTTAATATCTCTGCTGTACACAAGCCACCAAAAACAAAAACAACCTTCCGAACAATGCTGGAGATACAAGTTTCAGTAATTCTTTTTTTTTCTTTTATAAATTTATTTATTTATTTTTGGCTGCGTTGGGTCTTCGTTGCTGCGCACGGGCTTTCTCTAGTTGCGGCAAGCGGGGTCTACTCTTCGTTGTGGTGCGCGGGCTTCTCATTGTGGTGGCTTCTCTTGTTACAGAGCATGGGCTCTAGGCGCGCGGGCTTCAGTGGTTGTGGCACATGGGCTCAGTAGTTGTGGCTCGCAGGCTCTAGAGCGCAGGCTCAGTAGTTGTGGCACACAGGCTCAGTTGCTCCACGGCGTGTGGGATCTTCCCAGACCAGGGCTCAAACCCGTGTCTCCTGCATTGGCAGGCGGATTCTTAACCACTGCGCCACCAGGGAAGCCCCAAGTTTCAGTAATTCTTAACAGGAAGTTATTTCTTAAACCGGAAGTTCATTTATCAATACTGGGTCCATTTTTCCTAACGCTTGTAATATTTTTTGAAGTAGTATTTATTTATTATTGCTCCTTCTATGGAAGAGCTAGGGGAAGTAAAATGAACAAATAAACAAACAAAATCTTTTCAGTTCTGGATAGGTAGATTTTAAACAGGTAATCAGACGTCAAATATAGTTGTTCTGTGATCAATTAAAGTTCTTTTTCAGGAGACCTTCCTACCAAAAGAAACCTGCACATTATCTTGGGTGACTTTTAGAATTCCCCTTCAACTATAATGACCAAGAATAATTCAGGGCCAAGAGGAGTCTGGATTTCTTTTCTTTTACTTCTCAGGTTATCTCTGGATGAGCAGCGGAAACATTGCGTAGACGTCTGCCTTCTCCAAAACTAATCTGTTTTTATGGCTTTTGTATCATTTGCACGACTGATATCTTTATTTGTAAAAATGTCATTCTATTGACTATCTTCTAGAGAGTTGCCTAAGTTTAAAGCCAGTAATATTTTAAAAGGAGAAATGCCACATATATTTTAATAAATGGTAGTCTTTGTCAGGTTTCTCCACCATAAATTTACTCTTTTTCCTGTGCTTTCCATACTTTTCCAATATACAGACCAATATCAAGTTTAAAATGTAAAGAAATACCATTTTTAGAGATTGCCTGTGGACTACACAATTTATACAGTTTTATTTACCAGAAACAAAAGTTTGATCTTTTAAATGGATCAAGAAACAATGTTAGCTAAAAAGTCAATACTTTGTCCATTATTTTGGTGAACTATCTAAGCACTTCAACAGGACATGCAGTGGTTATAGAAAAATATTAATTTATTTCCCATATTTCTCCAAAAATATTTGCATGTAGCAAAAATATGTTGTTTTTTTTTTTTTTACCAAATGAATTTACTTTAGAGAACAAGAGATTTTAAAGTAGAGAGACTTATGGTTCTCCATTATGTGTTATACCAGAAATAGTACTCCTCACACTGAGAAATCTTGCATTTTGGTTTTCTACTTTAAAAACAAAACAGAGAGAAAATAGGAGAAAACATGTAACTAGGGCAGAGGATATTATTAAAAATATAAAAGAGGGTAAAGAAGACATGTAATATTTCCTAATAAATCCATTGTTATGAAAAGTGATATATTAGGAAAAACAAGTTTCCAGCCAGCACTGAAACAAAGTTCAAGCCCCACCCTTTCGGTTTTTAGCTCTTTAAGAAAATCCTAGACAGGCCCCCCAAAATGCTTGTCCCTTCATGCATGCCTATAATAAAGACTATGTTTCTCAGCTTTCCTTGCTGTTAGTAGTGTCTTGCTGTTAAGTTCTAAACAAAAGTATGTCAGATCAAGTTATATGTGTCAGCTTCTGGGAAACTTAAGAGTAAGTTAGTCTGTACCTTTTATCTCTTCTTTTTTAGCCTCTCCTTTTCTCTGCTGACTTGAACGCAGATGGATGTGGCTGGATACAGTCAAGCCAAAGTTGACTGTGAGTTGAGTGGAGCAACAGACAACATAGTTAGCAGAACAACAAGACAGAATAAGCTGGGTTCCTGACACAGAAGGTACATCAGCCCTGAAATGATTATCTCCAAACTTTTACATGAAACAGAAATAAACTTTTGTCTTTTTAAAGCTACAGTCATTTTGAGTTTTCTGCTACTCACTGCCAAACCTAAGTTTAATTAATATATTAACATTCTGAGCCCAAGCTCTTGCTTTTTGCTAATAGTAATAATAGCTAATATTAATTGAATTTTTTTCCCATGCACTGGTCTATATGATTTGTATATATTAATTCATTTAAAATTTACAAGAATTGTATGAAGCATGATGATTGCACTTATTTTACAGATGAGCAAACTGAAGCTCCTAAACTTTAAATAAATTGACTCAAAGATAAAAAAGTGTTCAGTAGCAAAACTAGGATTTGAATTCAGTTAGTCTGGGATCTGATCACGTAATCTGAAGAACATGAAATCTCTGTACTCAAATCAAGAATTTTCAGAATATTAGAATAAAAATAATTTTATATTAAAGAAAAAAATCGAGGTTTGACTATTGTTAATAAATACTTGAAGAGGCAGCATAGCATAAAGTTTAAGAACATGGGTCCTAGAGACAAACCACTGAGAATTTAACCTTGTCTGCTTATTAGCTACTTATTAGTTAGATAATCTTGGTCAAATCTCTTAGCTTCTCTGAGCTTTGGGTGCTTCATTAATTCAGTGAGGGATAACAACTGTACCACATAGCATTGTTATACTGAGGATTAAAAAAATAATTAATGTAAAGTGGTTAGCACTGTGCCTGGACCAGTGTTAATGTTCAAAAATAAATGTAAATTATTACGGTAATTCCTGACATCACAAAGAGAAAAAAAATTTACCACCAAACTTGTGAAAGTTTGACTAAGTTTTTAAAAATTCTTTAAACTCATATTATTTGACTTTTTTTTCTAGGATCCATTCCTAATTACATAGAGTGAATAGCCAGATTTGAATGCTCTCCTGGCACTCTAGCGAGATATATATTTTACTCTGCAAATGGCAAAGATTTACTTTGCTATAATCCTTTTGAGAAAAAATAATTGAATATTTTTCCTTCCTACTTGGCAGTCTATGATAATGGCCTAATAAGATATAACACATAGAATGTGACAAGTGTCAGAGATGAAGTAATTTGTAACTTGAAATAGTGGAAATTGCAATTCAAAGATCTTATATAGTTTTATTCTCTAAACATATTATGGTAGCAGGTGTGCCCAAGAGACTATTGCTGCATCAGTTATTAAGCAAAAGTTTACCAGAATATTTTCATCAATTTTATTTTTTGTGTGTGCTTGTTTTATATTTCTAAGTTGAATCTAGTGTTGTCTGTTACCATGTACTAGAATTGCTACAATCAAACCAGGAAAATGTAGATAAAGTGTTTAGAATAGTCCAAAACCATTTGCTCAAAGACCATAGTGACAATACACTTCATGCATGCTGAACGTTAGCTGTGGATCTGGAATTCTTCTTGTGTTTATTTAATTCTTCTAATTTATTTAATTCTTCTAATTACCCCGAAATAGAAAATTACTACCTTTATTTTACAGATAAGGAAGCCAAATCACAGAGAGGTTGAAATACTTGTTGAAAGTCATAAAATAAGTGGCAGAGCTAGAATTTGAACCCAAACAATTGGTTTCTAGAATCTCCCTTCAACCGTCATGCTATCTTGTTTCTCAGTGTCTAAAATATAAGGCCAAAAGAAATTTTGAAAAATAACTAAAAAGTTAATTTTGGAGTCAAAGATTCTCTATAATTTGTGCTTACATGTGATAATCACCAGCAGAGAAGTCATGTTAAGCCCTTGTTTCAAAAAAGAAATAAAATGGATAGGCAAACTGTATAGGGATAAAAGTCCACAGAAATGTGAAATTACTTCTAAAGATTATGTTCAACCATATTTTTATTATACATTTCATTAACTATCTATAGTATCTTCCACCCTGTGTATCTTGCTTAACTCAACATAGAGAAAATTCCACACTCTAGGAGCTTTCACCTTGAAATCAGAAGTATAATCAGAACTCAATCAATCAATATTATCATCCATCCAATGTCCTCAATCTTTTAGAGTAAAAGCAATGATTGAGTCTGTTTCTCTAAATACTTTGAACTGCTTATTTAAATATAGGGATTTTATACAAGGTATTTTCTCCTATCAGTCTCTAAATGTAAATGCTCTATATATCTGAGCTTCAGATGAACTTCAAGCAATGAAATTTTTATCAAGTTTTTCCTGGACTTATAAACTGCCTCAGTACACAACCACAGAGCATTAGTATTTCAAAATTAATATTAGGTATACATTAAGTACATTTTGAAATGCAACATAATTATTAGTATTTTAAAATACTCTGATCTCTATCATTAGCCTTTAAAATGTATTACTATCTTAGAGAAGCAGAGAAGTAGCACAGTGTAGATAGGAGCCATGTATTTAGGATTAAAATCAAAAGTGTAGTCTTTTGTAAAGGTACATGGTCTACTGAGATTTTGAGCACTCTAATTGCCTTCTTAGCAAATTTAGTCTTCCTAGTAGTCCTTACCTAGGGATAATTGATAGTTCAAAAAAAAAATCAAAATGGAATTGTGACAAAAAAACTTTAGGCTCTTATCGCATTAATGACATTATTCAGAAATATAGAGCTTGCACCAATGTTTTCAATTATTCAGTAGTTCAATAATTATTTTTGAATTCTTTGGATGTACATAATAGTTACTGTGCTAAAGAGGTTGCAAAGATAAATGAGGCATGTTCTATACTTCAGGAGTTCAAATTTTTAATAATACGTGGTATTATAGTGAAAATACTTCCCTCATGCCAGCATTTTTCACACTGGGTTATAATCATCTATTTATGTTTCTGTCTCTTACGGAATCTCTGCAAGACTGTATTTTCTTCCATTTTGGATCCTTAGCAAAAATCTCTCAGCTTGGCACAAAGGAAATCAAGATTTGGTTTGGCAAAGTAAATAGACACCAAGACACACGAGTGGATGGCCTGTTCAGAGAACAGGTAACTGCCCTACCTGTCTGGAAGTAAAATAGCAGTCATCCAAAAGGTAAGTTAAACAGAAGCCACCTTGATAATATCCAAATAAAATATTTTGGTAAAATTCTAAGTATTTAAATAACATTATTTTGGGTATCACAGAATATTTTTCTCACAGAAGATGCTGATTATCCTATAAAAATAACTATGGGTTTGTGAGAAACAAACAAAAATCCATTTGATTAGTCCCAGTTCTATGAAAACATCCTTTCCTCCTACTATAATGAAGACTGCGGTCCCTCCTAGGTTAGCTATGACCTGAATCTAATTCTCTTTTTAAAATCTTGAGTATCAATCCAGAGCACTCCCTTTTTATCTGAAACTTTGTCTTTCTACAGGTACCTTTGTATGAAATTTACACATGCTTAAATCTCTCCCATCCTAAAAAAATGTGCCCCCTTGATTTCCTCTAGTAATCCAGGTGCTGCCTAGTTCGTGTTCCCTTCTATAACAACTTCTTAAGGGGTATATTCTAAAATGCTTTTCCTCTGTTTTTTTCACTTCCCACTCACTTTCCAACCCATTCCATTTTAGAGCCTTATTACTCCACTCAAAGTGCTTTTATTAAAATCACCTGTGTTCTCTTTGTCACCAAATAAAAGGACATTTTTAGATACTATCTTGTATGGTCTCTTAGCATAATTTTACCTAACTTCTCTCTCCTCGAAACACTATCCTTCTGTTAAATATCCTTCTGGTTTCTATATCCTTTTCTTTACATTCCTGTTTGATTCTCTCTTACATACTCTTCTATAGCAATCCCATTTATTCCAAAGGCTTCAATTACCATCTCCATGTCAACAACTCTTATATTGTTATTTTCAGTCCAGATCTCTTTTCTGGGCTTCACATTTCCATATATGCCTGTCTACTTGACATTTCCACTTACTTATCAAAATCATCTCAAAAGTGGCCCCATCTAACTGTTTAAACTGGAATTCTATGAATCACACTTAACTACATAGCCTCTTACTCCCCACTTCTAATAAAAACTAAAAGCTGGCTTTTAAAAAATACTTGCAGGATTTTATTTTAAATTTTTTATTCTTATAAAATATATATAACCTAAAATGTTACCATTTTAACAGTTTTTAAGTGTACAGTTCAGTGGCAATAAGTACATTCACATTGCTGCACAACCATCACAACTATCCATCTACAAAACTTTTTTTAGTGTCTCAAATAAAAGCTGTCATTTTAATCAAGAGCATTTCTTTAGGGTCCACTGTTTTTTTCCATATTCATTGCTACCATACTATGTTATTGCCATTGCTTCCTAAATTATATTTCCACATCTCTACTTCATATTTTAATCCAATCTTCACATTTTAGACTGACCTTTGAAAAGTCTCTAGTCTATATAGATCCCATTGTTTTAGGAAAAAGATTAATGCATGAAGCACGTCTTCTCTAGCTTTATTTTCCACTATCTCTTTCTGCTTCAATGTGCTTCATTTCTCCATTTACAAATTCTTTAACTTTTTCAAATGAGCTTTGCTTGCTTTCACCATATTTGGTGGTTTTTGCACTTGATATTCCATGTCTTAGAATTCTCTTGCTTGCCATCTTCCTTTATGCCTATCTACATCATACCTATAGTCAATCTAGGAGACCTTTTCCCAGATATCTCATGGTAGGCTATGCCCACCTGTTACTCGCTTCCATACCCATTGTGTGAGCCTTGATTTTATCACTCAGTGCTCTTACAAGATCAATGTTTATTTTTATCTACTAGATTTAAATCTTTCAGAAGATTGTGGCTACCACATTTCTGAGACTTAGTAAATATTTGTTGAATGTGTGGCTATTTCAAATATTCATTGAGTGTCTACTATGTTCCAGACACTGTTTTCTGCACTAGAGATACAGCAATGAGCCAAACCAAGGTCAGCAGTCTCTTGGAGATGCCATGCTAATAACATAAGATTGATGATACAACAAAATAAATAAATTCATATCAGTTGATAATGTGCTAAGGAGAAATGAAAGCTTAGAAGGGGAGAGTAACTGGGATGCTATTTAAAAAATAGATTAAAGTCTTTTTGATAAGATTGCATTTGATCAGATACCTGATGAAATGTGGTGCCACGGTGGATATCTAAGAGAAGAGCCATCCAGTAAGAGGGATTCTCAAATGGCATGAAGCAGTGTGTGCTTGGCTTGGTCAAGGAGGACTTCCAGGGCACGTGGGGTGGGGCTATGAGAGAGTGAAAAGAGAAGAGCAGGTGACAGGTCTGTAGGACCTTTAAAACCATGGCTAACACTTTGAGTGATAGGGCAAGCTATTGCAGGGTTGTGAGCACAAAAGTGACATAATATGATTTACTTTCTCAAAAGAGCACTCTGTCTGCTTTGTAAAGAGTAGGCTATGGAGAGAGTTAGTATAGAATTAAAGAGGCCACTTGAGAGACTATTTAAAATGGTTCCGGTGAGTGATGATGATGGTTAGAGCAAAGTGTTCTAAGTAGAATTGATGAGAATGGTTTGATCCAGGATAAATATGGTAGAACTAATAGTATTTGCTGATGAATTTGGTGTGGAATGTGGGAAGATAAAAGAAAATATTTATGATTCCAATATTTTTGAGTTGAGCAACTGGGAGGATGGTGTTGCCATTTACCGAGAAGGGAGAAATGAAGAAGCACAGATTTGATAGTGACAATAAAGAATTCAACTTGGGACATGTAAAGTTTGAGATAATGCAAACATATCCAAGTGGAATCATAAGTAGAGAGCTGGGTATATGAATGAATGAGTTTCACTTACTTTCCATATATTCAGGAAAGAAATTACTTAATATTTTTATGCCTCATTTTCTTAATCTATAAGTTGACCCTGCTGGATTGTTTAAAGGATTAAAGGTAATATACTTGCAAATACCCCAAATATGCCAACACAACATAAGCATTCAGTAAGTTTTAGGACTTTTCCCCCTTCAAAATGCAGCCTATAAGATAAAGTATTTGTGAGATACAAATGAGGCATGGGAAATTTTCCACAAACTCAGAAGTATCAAAATGTAAAATATTAGTTCCATTATTTCCATTATCATTGGTAGTAATAAGGTAATAATGTCTTAGTCCACTACATTTGTTTTTCATACTAGCGATGCTTTTGAAAAATAAAACATGAGGAAATATAAGGTCTATTTCTTGGGCTCTTTGTATAGTAGAAGTCTCAACAAAGAGAAGCTATTTTATTGTTCTGACCTTTATATAACCCTCAAGTCAATGGAAAATTATAGTTCTTAATCATTACTTGGACAAAATTCATATGAACACCCAAGTATTATTTATGGTGTTAATTTCTTAGAAGATACACAATAAGTGGGATAATTAACTCCACAAAGAAAAAGATGTAGCCAGCTAGGAATCATGACCACTTTTCAGGCTATAGAAAGGGATGGCGTCCAGTGCTACAAATACAATTTTTTCCTGGTATAATCTGGTTCCAGTTTGATTAGATGTCAGATAAAGGAAGCAAGGCAAGCAGAATGTCTTCTCTGATAAAACCACATTTTTATTATAGACCTATCATCGATGCTCTTCATTCCACAATCCTTGCCAATGTCAGCTACTCTAAGTCCTGAATACTCATGAGACACTGGATTCCATTTAAAGACAGTTTTACCTTTCTGCCCTCTTTATCAGAATAATGTAGAAAATGAAAGAAAGCATTTCATTCTGATATCTGTCACATCAATGGTCTCGAAAAGTAAGATAGAAAAATGACATATTCATTTATTTAAGCTAATATGTTCAGTTCCAAAAGTCGGAAAGAAGAGATCAAGAGCAAGATAGTCATGTCTGAGTTAAAGAAACTGTGATTACGAACTTATAGGAACTCACTGGTGTTTAACAACTTCCTTGATGGAGATCAAAAAGAGCAATTCAAAAGATTTTCAACCAAAAGTAGAGAAAGCTATTTTTTTATACTTCTCTGAGAAGTTAAGAGAGTGTTTGTTAAAACAAAAATTGGAAGAATAAAACTAACAAATAGTAAAATGTTGAAAGTGCCAACTTGAAAAATCTGAGTGAAGTTTTGTGTGGAAAGTAAGCTGAACACTAGAAAATTAAATTCTGAGTGAGAGTCAGAGCAAGAGGAGGCATCACAGCAGGCAGCAGGTAGCTGCTGGATATAAAGGCACCAAAATATGCTCCTCCAAATAAAAACTGGTCTTTTTGTTCTTATTTTGTTGCATTCAACCTAGAAGTCTAAGTTGTGATATATTTCTTATCCTGATGTGTTTGGTTTAATGACTTTTTTTTTTTTTTTTTTGGCTGTGTTGGGTCTTCGTTGCTGCGCGTGGGCTTTTTTTTTTTTTTAACATCTTTATTGGAGTATAATTGCTTTACCATGTTGTGTTAGTTGCTGCTGTATAACAAAGTGAATCAGCTATACATATACATATATCCCCATATCTCCTCCCTCTTGCGCCTCCCTCCACCCTCCCTACCCCACCCCTCTAGGTGGTCATAAAGCACCCAGCTGCTCTCCCCATGTGATGCAGCTGCTTCCCACTAGCTATCTATTTTACATTTGGTAGTGTATATATGTCAATGCTACTCTCTCACTTCGTCCCAGCTTACCCTTCTCCCTCCCCGTGCCTCAAGTCCATTCTCTACAGTCTGCGTCTTTTACTCCCGTACTGCCCCTAGGTTCATCAGAACCAATTTGTTTTACTCTTAGAGGAAAACATAGGAAGAACACTCTTTGACATAAATCACAGCAAGATCCTTTTTTGAGAAAGACACATAGGGTTTTAGTACCAGCTGTGTCACTTTCTGGCTGTGTGACTTCTGGCAAGTCAGGTATTCTCTCCATCATCATTGTTCTTATCTGTTACATTAGGATAATAATAGTCCACACCGAACAGGGTTATTCTTAGGATAACACGTGATCATACATCTAAAGCACCTAGTGGGGGGGGGCCCTAATAAAATCCTTTCTCAGTCTGAGAATTAGGGAATGTCCAGGTAGAAAGGTGAGAATAATTATTCACAGGCTTGTCTTTATATTTGCTTTATGATGGTAGTCTGGAACTGAACTTGCAATATCTCTGAGGTATGCCTACATGTTTTCATGTGCTGAACGCATGGTATTTGGACATACTTGTTTGTTTTTTTTTTCCTGAGTGAAACGCATAGATTTTAATTGTACTATTTGCTGAGTTTGACAAATACATATACCTATGTAACTGAAACCCCAAACAAGACATTAAACTTTTCCATTCCCAGAAAATTTACTCATACCCCTTTCAGTTAATCCCCACTCTCCGTAACTAATCAACATTTTAATATCTATTAACTTAGGTCAATTTTTCTTGATTTTTGGATTTCATAAAAATAAAATTATTAGTAAACTTTAAAAAAAAAGAATCTATGAGAGACATCTAAATTTAACAAAGCAAAGGGGGAAGAGAGAGTACATGTATATGTTGGGGGGTGTTGTGGGATCAGCAAATGATGGGTAATATGACATTTGCACCTTGCTAAAGTCAGTTCAATAAAATATATTTTACTAGGTGTACCAAAATCTCCAGGGGACTATGAAAGTGGAGTGGAATGTACAATTTAAATAATCCATTGAGGCTCATGGGTGGGGTAGGGATAATGATGAGTCCTGACTGACCACGTAATCAAAACTCAGCTGGCTAAGAACTGAACTCAGGTAACCTCAATCTCAATTCTGAGCCACTTCATCTGTATTTCATACACCTCTGGAATGAGGTTCCTTGACTTTTTATTTGTTTGCATGTTTTGTTTTGTTTTACGTTAATGCAATGATTTGATGACATGAACTTCAGATGCCATGTAATAGCACATTTAAATTCTTCTATACTTTAGATTCTGGACGAGCTTAGTCCAAACTTGCATTTGTTTCTGATCAAAACAACTGTAACATCCCCAAGATAAGCAACTTGGGTTCCTGAGATGTGTTTCTCTTAAAGAATGACAAATTTTAAAGTAAATTATTTTGCCCATTTCTGTAACAATCTTGTCCTATTTTCTTGTTCACTTACCGAAGTATAGGAGATGACAAGCTTCCTTTGACAAGGTTTTAATTAGTTTCCATATGTGATACTTCTATACCATGTGGTCCTGAAATTTTCTTTTTGTGTGGAAAAAAAAAAAGGCCACTCAAACTGTTTTAATTATTTATCTGCATCAGTTCTGATATTCCCCAAGCAGATGGCTTTGACACTTTTTTGCTTGTTTTTGCTTCTGATTTTTTCTTTTTTTTAAAGCTTTGCTCTCATTCCAGCAATCAGATGGACTGGTTTACTTTCTGAGCAATTGAATTAAAGACAAAGTAAAAGATCAGCTGTAGGTCAACTGAAGAATTTTCTGCAGTTAAACTTAATTTCAGGCAACTACTGAAATGAATTCAAAATTGCCTTTCCTGAAGCATGAATGGATGCTGTCCCCTGATTTCTGACAGGACAGTGCTTGTAGGGCTTTTTCAAAATGAACAACGACATTTCTTATCGTTTGTTTGTTTGTTTGGCTGTGGGAGCTGGGTCCAGAGAAGGAAGTTGTTGTTTGGTTGGAGCTTCATTCAGTTTCCATAGTTGCACTAAACCAGCAGCCAGCTTTGACAAGGATGATTTATTCTGTACAGGCAGATGAGGCATTTCTATCTGACAGGAGTGATTTAGTTCTAGCACAGATGCACTTTTCCATTCTTGCAGGTGAGGGCGCTAACTGGGCTGCCCCTTGGGACTCAAGCAGAGATACTTACCTCCTCTTTCTCTTCCTCTTCCTCTTTGACCCTGGCTAGTCTTACGCTTGGCAGAGAGCTGCATACGGGGACCCTCAGGAAAGCTTGAAACCAAGGCTCACTCAAGAGCATTGACAATTCCTTCCTATCTCAGTTTCCTCTATACCTCTGCCAGCCGGGAATCTTTGTTTTGCCCACCCGTCTCCTCTTTTCCAAAACTCAGCTTGAACTTCATCTTCTTCGAGAAACTTCTTCTATTCAAGCTCATTCACCTTAATTATTCCCCCAAACATTTTGTTTGAGGTTTACAACATGATCATTTATTCTTAATCACATATTTTTACTTAACTTGCCTGTTAACAACATATGTAAGTCTTGTGTCCTTAACTAGATTTTAAAATTTTACCTTGTCTTTCTCTGACAAAGACCTGACATGTTGTTTCTATTTCTTTCATGCTGGGTTATACATGTGTCTAATGCTCTATCAGCCAGTGTTCCAGAAACTTTGACATTTCCTCTCTTACCACTGATACTGAATTGGTGTTGCCAGTTTCTTTCCTTTCCATTTTCCTGGTTCATCACTGTTCTTTAGTTTTAGCAGGTGTGGCCACTTAGCTTCATTTGACTACCTCATTATTTATTACTCCTTTTATTTATCTCTAATTAATATTCTCTTACTTACTGGAACACTTGTCCCAAATCTTCACCAGGCTTCTCAGTCTCAGCCTTCTAACCTACCCCTGGCTTTAGCAAATGGCTTTGCCTCCTACTTTACTACAAAGTTTGAGGTACTTTACCTGCTTTCTCCCTACCCCTGATTTTCTCTGTGTTTTCGCATCTGTCTCCTCTATATCTCCTGCCTATGAAGAGGCCTTTTAGCCTCTCAGCGCCTGCTGCTCTTTCAGAAACACTGACCACCACTTCAATCTCTCTTTCCTTTGCTTTAGAATATGCTCAAATCTGTCTCTGATACATGAGTAATTTCCCAAGATGAAATGCACAAATGATTGATCTTTTCTAGTGTAAAGTCAATGGATAGAATGTGTCTTTAATTACATGAACACTATGTGAAGGGGAATACTTATTTATCTCATTAATAATAAATGGCTTGGGTGTGAGGGCATTATGCACTGGGCTAGGAAGTAAAGGCAAAGTAAAGTAAACCTGCTCCCATTCCACAGGTTAGATTTCATGGGCATGTGGCCACATCACTGTAAGAGTTGTGCAGAATATCATCCCTAGCCATTCAGCCACTTCTCAGTGACACTGCTGTAGCATGGGAAAGGGCAGCACAATGAAAGTTACTTCTGTAGTGAAGCCAGCTGGGTCTAGAGTTTGCTCTACAGGTTTTTTTTTCTTTTAGCAATAGATTAAATTTCTTTAACAAATATAAAAGTCTTTCACCACCTGCGTGCGCAGCTTAGGAATCAGAAATTAGAAATAGCACATATAATGTTGGATATACTTTTATGCAGTCTACATTGTCTGAGATATTGACCTATTATTCTTGACTTCCTTGCTAGCTCTGAAATCCAGTTTTTGTGTCTGCAGACCAAAGAGGCTGCCACAGCTTTTGGATGTTGCTTTCTGATTGGCTTTTATGCCTCATGAATAGAAATAGCAAATGATCTCAAGTGAAAAAAAAAGTTATGGCAAGCATAGGACTCGCCACAAAACATTTACTTTTTCTTGGGAATGTTTTATTTTTGTTTTCAGTATTTTTGTTCAATATAATGAACATTAAGTTGTCCTATAGCAGCACTCTAAATATGTATAATATTTATTTAGAGCATTTAGTTAACCTTCTCCCTACTGTACATTTTCATTCCCAAAAAAGATTGTATGAATATTTCCTTTCAAGTGTTAGTGATATAAAGGAGCAAGATAAAATGTCAACAATGATTTGCTTCACATTCAAAAATATTTTTTCTCTTGCTCAAGAAAATATATGATTGATTTATTTATATAGTGTAAAACAAATCAATTCTTCTTTTAAGTATCAACCCATTTATTATTGAGATAAACAAGTATGCTTCTTCACATAGTGTTCATGTATTTAAAGATAGAGCAAAGTAGTATTTATTAATTTATAGTACCTCACTTGTTTAGATCATCCAGAATTCTTAAATGAGGGGTACAGATCATATTTTCCTTAAATACTTTAATTCTTCAAAAGACAGTATTTCCTCCTGCACTATTGGTGGGAATGTAAATTGGTACAGCCACTATGGAGAACAGTATGGAGGTTCCTTAAAAAACTAAAGATAGTTACCATATGATCCAGCAATCCCACTCCTGGGCAAATATCCAGAGAAAAGCATAATTCAAAAATATACATGCACCCCATAGCAGCACTGTTTACAAAAGCCAAGACATGAAAGCAACCTAAGTGTCCATCGACAGATGAATGGATAAAGAAGGTATATATATATACAATGGAATATTACTCAGCCATAAAAAAGAATGAAATAATGCCATTTGCAGCAACATGGATGGACCTAGAGATTATCATGTTAAGTGAAGTAAGCCAGACAAAGATAAATATCGTATGATATTGCTTCTATGTGGAATCTAAAAAGAAGGATATAAATGAACTTATTTATAAAACAGAAATATATTCACAGACATAGAAAACAGAAGTATGGTTACCAAAGGGGAGGGGGAGAGAAGGATAAGTTAGGAGTTTGGGATTAAAATATACACACTGCTATATATAAAATAGATAACCAACAAGGACCTACTGTATAATTCATTATCTTGTAATAACCTATAATGTAAGAGAATGTAAAAAAGGAACACATATTTATATATATGTATAACTGAGTCACTTTACTGTACACTGGAAACTAACACAACATTGTAAATCAACTATATAAAATTTTTTTAAAAGATGGTATTGCATAAAGGTTGAGTATGTGTGCCCTGGAATAAATTTGCTGAGTATAAAGTTTAGCTGTGCTCCATGCTAGTGGATAGTATTAACCTAGGCATATATACCTATCCTATTTTACAAGGTAACTGTGAAGCTTAAGTATGATAAACATGGAAAATTTTTAGGACCATGCTTGGCTCACAATAAATTATTCCCATTTATAAATTTTAATGTAAAGAATGTCTTTATATTTGAAGGCAAACTTATCTGATATTATCCTTTTAAAATTTAAACACTCTATCTCCCTCTCAGCTACCCCATCATGGATAAATAATCTAAGTTGATGCCAGAAGAATGCTAAGAGATTCCTTAAGCAGGTAATACTAGTACTGATACTAATACTAATATTTTCAACTGACAAATAAGCCAAAAATGCTGAAGCTCACCTTTTTTCTCCTTGTTTCTGCAGTTTTACAGGAACAGCAACTGAGAAAAAATTGAAATACATAATTTGTTAGATGTAAATCTCTTTGAATTTTTGAAGGTATAACATACTCTGTCAGCAACTGGATGTTTCATAATCTAGTTCAATTGCAGTTGGATTGTTGATACACCAACGTAAACTCCAAACACATAAATTATTCTGATTGATTTGTTTTACCATCAGCAAAATGACACCTCAAACCTGCATCTGTGTTTATGGTATAAGACATGGGCAGTAGAAATTGCTAGGACTATATTCTTGTAGATGATTGCTGCAGTGTATTGAAGCAAACATGTTACTAATGGGTCATAACTAGTACATAAGGTTTAGTCAGCAAGTAAAAAGCAGTTTTTGTTAATAAGAATAAACAATAAGTGTTGACTCAGTGAAACAGTTCTAAATTTGTCAAGGGTGTTTCAGTGATAGAAAAAAAATTGTGTGTCAAGTATGCTATGGTGTCTTCCAACTTCTCATTTTCTATGATTTATTTAAAAATATTTTCGAGCACTTTTTATAAGAAGGCACAGTGACAGATGCAGAGATAAATAAGCATTATCTGTGTTGTCTTTATTTCTGGCTGCACTGCGAGGCTTGTGGGATCTTAGGTCCCACACCAGGGCTTGAACCTGGGCCACGGCAGTGAAAGCACAGAGTCCAAACCACTGGACTGTCAGGGAATTTCCTTATCTCTATTGTCTTGATATAAGGTAGAACGTGATAGCTGATGAAAGAGGTACAAATATAAAATGTGGTACTTGAAATAAGCAAAAGTTTACTCTGGCCAGGGAGTTATAGTAAGACTACAAAAACCAGTGTCATTTGACCTGCATTCTAACAGATAGGTTACTCCTTTGGGGATAGGGAAAATAAATTGTCGAAAAACAAAAAGTATGAAATTAGAAGTGAAGAAAAGGAAGATCATTAGCAAGAAACAAAAAAATAGACTAAAATGTATATGAGGTTAGAAAAGTTAGGTTGGGGCCAGATTGTTGAATAATATAGAGTTTATTTTTCACTCCTGGGGCAATTTGGGACCACTGCAAGTTTTGGGGTTTTTTTTGTTTGTTTGTTTGTTTGTTATTTCTGAGATATACATTTTAAAATAATAACTAGAATCACTGCAGTTTTTGAGCTGACAAGTTTTGTGGTGTGTATTAAATGACTGTTACTATCTTAGCACTGCATTAGATTGACTGGAGAGAAAAAATAATTGGGGCAGAAAGACCAATTAAGAGCTCATTAAAATAGACTAGCTAAACTGATTTTAGGGCATCAACTTGACTAGGGATAGAACTAAGATAAACCCATTTTTGTTTCTACTTAATGATCCTCCTAAATGATTGGTTCTATATAGTATAAATTCAAATTTGATTTATTAGAAAATGAAAGTACAAGTAAAGCTATAAATATGGAGATACATATATATATTTTAACATGAAAAAATATTTAAGCTATGATTTCCAAGTTCCAGTAAGTGAATCCCAAAACTGGAGGAGAGAGAGTTGCATCAGTACAGCTGATGAGATGTCCATTGCAGGCAAGTTGGTGATCTTGTTCCCTGAGTAGCAGAGTCTGAGAGAGAGATTTGCAATCAGGAAATGTGATTTGGGAAATGCTCTTGGACGACATCTGTGGGGAGCTGAGTAGGCAGAGAGGGAATCTGGACTGCAAAGAAGGCTTCAATGAATCCTAGAGGGAATTCTGGAGCTAAGATAACCCTTCAGAGTTGTTTTGGATTGAGGCAAGACAGCCAGCTTTGGCACCACCATACCTAACATTTGGTAAACAGTCCTCGGGGTGGGACTTGTCAGAGAGCAATTAGCAACCAGTACTCCCAGCAGCCGAAGGAATGAATGCTTCAGTCCTAAAAGGAATGGTATGACCATCTAGGCAATATACCACAATAAAGCATGGCAAGGAATAGAGGTGAAGTGTCATGTGTTACCTGGGTTCTCTGAGAGTGTCACCATTGTGGGGTTAGCAAGAAGCAATTTCCATCCAAAGAGTTAAATAGTCATTGAGTCATACCGTGATTTAATCAATCATTCCCCTGTTGTTGAATTTTTTCTAGTATTTTACCATAATATTGTAATAAACATCCCATTAGCCATAGTTTTCTATTGGAATATTCCTTTGGAATATATGCTTTTGATGTATTTCAATCTCCATACTTAGGGAAAAATATAAATACTGATTCTCTAAAGAATAGAATCTGTTCATTTCTGAAAATCTTTAACCAGACCAGTGCATGGCTCCATTTATTGAACTCCTTAATCAAACAAGAATTAATTTGCTATCTAGAAACCTGCAACTAAACAATTCTGCAACTAAAGAGTTCTGCAATATACTCTTCCTCTGAATTGAAAAGGCATGGTATGATCTGGTTCATGCTATTTCTTCATTGGCTAGTGAAAGCTTGGTGGCTGAATGAGCCAGAGAGGAATCAGAGGTGAGGAATCATGTAATTATTACAGCAGGATGATTCCACAACTTGTGGTAAGAAATAATTATGGAACTGTGCTCAATAAATGTGAGTATTTTTTACCTTCTATCACTATCAGACCACTGCCTATTCTTTTCTTTTTTTTAAGATTTTTTTGATGTGGACCATTTTTAAAGTCCTTATTGAATTTGTTACAATAATGCTTCTGTTGTTTTTTCTTTTTTGAATTTTTGAATTTTATTTTATTTATTTTTTTATACAACAGGTTTTTATTAGTTATCCATTTTATACATATTAGTGTATACATGTCAATCCCAATATCCCAATTCATCACACCACCACCACCACCACCCCCTGCCACTTTCCCCTCTTGGTGTCCATATGTTTGTTCTCTGCATCTGTGTCTCAATTTCTGCCCTGAAAACCAGTTCATCTGTACCATTTTACTAGGTTCCACATATATGCATTAATATATGATATTTGTTTTTCTCTTTCTGACTTACTTCACTCTGTATGACAGTCTCTAGATTCGTCCACGTCTCTACAAATGACCCAATTTTGTTCTTTTTTATGGCTGAGTAATATTCCATTGTATATATGTACCACATCTTCTTTATACATTAATCTGTCGATGGGCATTTAGGTTGCTTCCATGACCTGGCTATTGTAAACAATGCTGCAATGAACATTGGGGTGCATGTGTCTTTTTGAATTACGGTTTTCTCTGGGTATATGCCCAGTAGTGGGATTGCTGGATCATATGGTAATTCTATTTTTAGTGTTTTAAGGAACCTCCATACTGTTCTCCATAGTGGCTGTATCAATTTACATTCCCACCAACAGTGCAAGAGGGTTCCCTTTTCTCCACACCCTCTCCAGCATTTGTTGTTTGTAGATTTTCTGATGATGCCATTCTAACTGGTGTGAGGTGATACCTCATTGTAGTTTTGATTTGCATTTCTCTAATAATTACTGATGTTGAGTAGCTTTTCCTGTGCTTCTTGGCCATCTGTATATCTTCTTTGGAGAAATGCCTATTTAGGTCTTCTGCCCATTTTTGGATTGGGTTGTTTGTTTTTTTAATATTGAGCTGAATGAGCTGTTTATATATTTTGGAGATTAATCCTTTGTCTGTTGATTCGTTTGCAAATATTTTCTCCAATTCTGAGGGTTGTCTTTTCGTCTTGTTTGTAGTTTCCTTTGCAGTGCAAAAGCTTTTAAGTTTCATTAGGTCCCATTTGTTTATTTTTCTTTTTATTTCCATTACTCTAGGAGGTGGATCAAAAAAGATCTTGCTGTGATTTATGTCAAAGAGTGTTCCTCCTATGTTTTCCTCTAAGAGTTTTATAGTGCCTGGTGTTACATTTAGGTCTCTAATCCCTTTTGAGTTTATTTTTGTGTATGGTGTTAGGGAGTGTTTTAATTTCATTCTTTTACATGTAGCTGTCCAGTTTCCCCAGCACCACTTATTTAAGAGACTGTCTTTTCTCCATTGTATAACCTTGCCTCCTTTGTCATAGATTAGTTGACCATAGGTGTGTGGGTTTATCTCTGGGCTTTCTATCTTGTTCCATTGATCTATGTTTCTGTTTTTGTGCCAGTACCATATTGTCTTGATTACTGTAGCTTTGTAGTATAGTCTGAAGTCAGGGAGTCTGATTCCTCCAGCTCCATTTTTTTCCCTCAAGACTGCTTTGGCTATTCGAGGTCTTTTTTGTCTCCATACAAATTTTAAGATTTTTTGTTCTAGTTCTGTAAAAAATGCCAGTGGTAATTTGATAGGGATTGCATTGAATCTGTAGATTGCTTTGGGTAGTATAGTCATTTCCACAATATTGATTCTTCCAATCCAAGAACATGGCATATCTCTCCATCTGTTGGTATCATCTTTAATTTTTTTCATCACTGTCTTATAGTTTTCTGCATACAGGTCTTTTACCTCCTTAGTTAGGTTTATTCCTAGGTATTTTATTCTTTTTGTTGCAGTGGTGAATGGGAGTGTTTCCTTAATTTCTCTTTCAGATTTTTCATCATTAGTGTATAGGAATGCAAGAGATTTCTGTGCATTAATTTTGTATCGTGCAACTGTACCAAATTCATTGATTAGCTCTAGTAGTTTTATGATGGCATCTTTAGGATTTTCTACGTATAGTATCATGTCATCTGCAAACAGTGACATTGGAATACTTCTTTTCCAATTTGTATTCCTTTTATTTCTTTTTCTTCTCTGATTGCCGGGGCTAGGACTTCCAAAACTATGTTTAATAATAGTGGTGAGAATGGACATCCTTGTCTTGTTCCTGATCTTAGAGGAAATGCTTTCCGTTTTTCACTATTGAGAATGATGTTTGCTATGGGTTTGTCATATATGGCCTTTATTATGTTGAGGTAGGTTCCCTCTGTGCCCTCTATCTGGAGAGTTTTTATCATAAACGGGTGTTGAATTTTGTCAAAAGCTTTTTCTGCATCTATTGAGATGATCATCTGGTTTTTATTCTTCAGTTTGTTAATATGGTGTATCACATTGATTGCTTTGTGTATATTGAAGAATCCTTGCATCCCTGGGATAAATCCTACTTGATCATGGTGTATGATCCTTTTAATGTGTTGTTGGATTCTGTTTGCTAGTATTTTGTTGAAGATTTTTGCATCTATATTCATTAGTGATATTGGTCTGTAATTTTTTTGTAGTATCTTTGTCTGGTTTTGGTATCAGGGTGATGGTGGCCTCATGGAATGAGTTTGGGAGTGTTCCTTCCTCTGCAATTTTTTGGAAGAGGTTGAGAAGGATGGGTGTTAGCTCTTCTCTAAATGTTTGATAGAAGTCACCTGTGAAGCCATCTGGTCCTGGGCTTTTGTTTGTTGGAAGATTTTTAATCACAGTTTCAATTTCATTACTTGTGATTGGTCTGTTCATATTTTCTATTTCTTCCTGGTTCAGCCTTGGAAGGTTATACATTTCTAAGAATTTGTCCATTTCTTACAGGTTGTCCATTTTATTGGCATAGAATTGCTTGTAGTAGTCTCTTAGGATGCTTTGTATTTCTGCGGTGTCTGTTGTAACTTCTCCTTTTTCACTTTTAATTTAATTGATTTAAGTCCTCTCCCTCTTTTTCTTCATGAGTCTGGCTTATGGTTTATCAATTCTGTTTATCTTCTCAAAGAACCAGCTTTTAGTTTTATTGATCTTTGCTATTGTTTTCATTGTTTCTATTTCATTTATTTCTGCTCTGATCTTTATGATTTCTTTCCTTCTGCTAACTTTGGGTTTTCTTTGTTCTTCTTTCTCTAGTTCCTTTAGGTGTAAGGTAAGACTGTTTATCTGAGATTTTTCTTGTTTCTTGAGGTAGGCTTGTATTGCTATAAACTTCCCTCTTAGAACTGCTTTTGCTGCATCCCATAGGTTTTGGATTGTCGTATTTTCATTGTCATTTGTCTCTAGGTGTTTTTTGATTTCCTCAGTGATCTCTCGGTTATTTAGTAACGTATTGTTTAGCCTCCATATGTTTGTGTTTTTTACGTTTTTTTCCCTGTAATTGATTTCTAATCTCATAGCGTAGTGGTCAGAAAAGATGCTTGATATGATTTCAATTTTCTTAAATTTACTGAGGCTTGATTTGTGACCCAAGATGTGATCTATCCTGGAGAATGTTCCGTGTGCACTTCAGAAGAAAATGTAATCTGCTGTTTTTGGATGGAATGTACTATAAATATCAATTAAATCTATCTGGTCTATTGTGTCATTTAAAGCTTCTGTTTCCTTACTAATTTTCTGTCTGGATGATCTGTCCATTGGTGTAAGTGAGGTGTTAAAGTCCCCCACTATTATTGTGTTACTGTCGATTTCCTCTTTTATAGCTGTTAGCAGTTGCCTTATGTATTGAGGTGCTCCTATGCTGGGAGCATATATATTTATAATTGTTATATCTTCTTCTTGGATTGATCCCTGGATCATTAAGTAGTGTCCTTCCTTGTCTTTTGCCACATTCTTTATTTTAAAGTCTATTTTCTCTGATATGAGTGTTACTACTCCAGCTTTCTTTTGATCTCCATCTGCATGGAATATCTTTTTCCATCCCCTCACTTTCAGTCTGTATGTGTCCCTAGGTCTGAAGTGGGTCTCTTGTAGACAGCATATATATGGGTCTTGTTTTTGTATCCATTCAGCAAGCCTGTGTCTTTTGGTTGGAGCATTTAATCCATTCATGTTTAAGGTAATTATCGATATGTATGTTCCTGTGACCATTTTCTTAATTGTTTTGGGTTTGTTTTTGTAGGTCCTTTTCTTCTCTTGTGTTTCCCACTTAGAGAAGTTCCTTTAGCATTTGTTGTAGAGCTTGTTTGGTGGTGCTGAATTCTCTTAGCTTTTGCTTGTCTGTAAAGCTTTTAATTTCTCCATCGAATCTGAATGAGATCCTTGGCAGGTAGAGTAATCTTGGTTGTAGGTTCTTCCCTTTCATCACTTTAAATATGTCATGCCACTCCCTTCTGCCTTGTAGAGTTTCTGCTGAGAAATCAGCTGTTAACCTTATGGGAGTTCCCCTGTATGTTATTTGTCATTTTTCCCTTGCTGCTTTCAATAAGTTTTCTTTGTCTTTAATTTTTGCCAATTTGATTACTATGTGTCTCAGTGTGTTTTTCCTTGGGTTTATCCTGTATGGGACTCTCTGTGCTTCCTGGACTTGGGTGGCTATTTCCTTTCCCATGTTAGGAACGTTTTTGACTATAATCTCTTCAAATATTTTCTCGGGTCCTTTCTCTCTCTCTTCTCCTTCTGGGACCCCTATAATGCAAATGTTGTTGCATTTAATGTTGTCCCAGAGGTATCTTAGGCTGTCTTCATTTCTTTTCATTCTTTTTTCTTTATTCTGTTCTTCAGCTGTGAATTCCACCATTCTGTCTTCCAGGTCACTTATCTGTTCTTCTGCCTCAGTTATTCTGCTATCGATTCCTTCTAGTGTATTTTTCATTTCAGTTATTGTATTATTCATCTCTGTTTGTTTGTTCTTTAATTCTTCTAGGTCTTTGTTAAACATTTCTTGCATCTTCTCGATCTTTGCCTCTGTTCTTTTTCCGAGATCCTGGATCATCTTCACTATCATTATTCTGAATTCTTTTTCTGGAAGGTTGCCTATCTCCACTTCATTTAGTTGTTTTCCTGGGATTTTATCTTGTTCCTTCATCTGGTACATAGCCCTCTGCCTTTTCATCTTGTCCATCTTTCTATGAATGTGGTTTTTGTTCCATAGGCTGCAGGACTGTAGTTCTTCTTGCTTCTGCTGTCTGCCCTCTGGTGGATGAGGCTATCTAAGAGGCTTGTGCAAGTTTCCTGATGGGAGGAACTGGTGGTGGGTAGAGGTGGCTGTTGCTCTGGTGGGCAGAGCTCAGTAAAACTTTAATCTGCTTGTTTGCTGATGGGTGGGGCTGGGTTCCCTCCCTGTTGGTTGTTTGGCCTGAGGCAACCCAACACTGGAGCCTTCCTGGGCTCTATGGTGGGGCTAATGGCAGGCTCTGGAAGGACTCATGCCAAGGAGTACTTCCAAGAACTTCTCCTGCCAGTGTCCTTGTCCTCTCAGTGAGACACAGCCACCCCTGCCTCTACAGGAGACCCTCTAACACTAGCAGGTAGGTTTGGTTCAGTCTCCTTTGTGGTCACTGCTCCTTCCCCTGGGTTCTGATGTGCACACTACTTTGTGTGTGCCCTCCAAGAGTGGAGTCTGTGTTTCCCACAGTCCTGTCGAAGTCCTGCAATCAAATCCTGCTAGCTTTCAAAGTCTGATTCTATAGGAATTCCTCCTCCCTTTGCTGGACCCCCAGGTTGGGAAGCCTGATGTGGGGCTCAGAACCTTCACTCCAGTGGGTGGACTTGTGTGGTATAATTGTTCTCCAGTTTGTGAGTCATCCACCCAGCAGTTATGGGGTTTGATTTTATTGTGATTGCGCTCCTCCTACCGTCTCATTGTGGCTTCTCCTTTGTCTTTGGACATGGGGTATCTTTTTTGGTGAGTTCCAGTGTCTTCCTGTCAGTGATTGTTCAGCAGTTAGTTGTGATTCCAGTGCTCTTGCAAGAGGGAGTGAGAGCATGTCCTTCTACTCTGCCATCTTGAACCAATCTGCTTCTGTTTTATGTTTTGGTTTTTTGGCCATGAGGCATGTGGGATCTTTGCTCCCCTACCAGGTATTGAACCCACATCCCCTGCGTTGGAAGATGAAGTCTCAACCACTGCCTATTCTTTCCTGGGAGCATACACACATAAAAGTATAGCAGAGTTCTATTTGGTGACAGACTAAAAAGAGTAAAGGGTCTATCTTGTCAGACATGCCAACTGATTTCCTTAGGGCCCAGAACCAAGAAGTACTTCCACCACTGTTAATCAAGAGAGAATGATATCTTTATCTGTGTCATATGATCCAGGTACATTTATGTCCAATTTTTATAGCAACCATTTGAATCAGGAGTTAATGCTATTAATTTTCAAATGTACTATGCTACATAGAAATGATAGACCTAGGACTGAATCACAGAATGTTCTGTTTCAACACCTTCATTCAGAAGTTGCCATTCCTGGCTACACATAAGAAACACATTTGGAGCATAAAAGAAATTAAGATGCTGGACTACATACCTGGGAATACTCATTCAGTATGTTTGCAGTAGGAGCTCCAAATGCATGCTTTAAAAGCTGCCCAGATGGTTTTAACAAAAGCTAAGATCGAGAACTATTGCCTGTGCTCTTTTCACTCTATTTCTCTGCATTTTAATGTCAGAAAGAGAAAGCAGTTAAGTTTCCCAGATAGCTTATTGTTGAATCCTGTCAGGAGTATATGTTGAAGGTTATGTATTGAAGATATCTGATCAAAAAAGTTCCTGTTCCTGTTTAAGTTCACAATCATCTGCTATACTGATAAACTTCTAAAAAGGTTTCATAAGTTATTATATATACACATACTAATATTACACATAAATAGGACATATTGGTAACATAGTAAAATCGTTGCATCAATGACATAACTAATTAAAATACTTAAGTGGAAATCTTGTTTATTTACTTTCCCTACAGGACTTTTTCCTGTTGTAAATATCTTTGCCATTCTTGACTTATTTCCATTAGCAAAATTTTACTTGTCTTTACACTAATTATCACTTAAATTATAATTTCTTAATGGTATGCAAATAGAATTAGGGTGCTAAGTGCTACTGTGAATGGAGATTGTCAGTCTGGGCACATATTAAAATAACTAACACATTTATACCTGCTAAGTAATAGGTGCTGGACTAGGTGCGTTAAATTGTCTTAAATTGCGTACCTGCTATGTGCCAGGAATTTTGCCAGGAATTTTATATTTATAAAAAACAACTTAGGATTTGGAGAAGCAGGCTTATGCTCCATTGTGCACATGATGTAGTGGAGGCTCAGAGAGGTTGCCCAAGAATGCATAGCACATAACTGGAGCCAAAATGAATGTAGGCTAATTCTACTCTAAAGCACTTGCCTTTTGCCCTATATCTAAATGACTATAATGTTTATGCTTAGTGTCCTAGGCAAACATCACTTTCTTATTATTTCTGTAAACAACATTTATTTAGCAGTTGATAGAGTAGGAAGAGCCATGTATTATCAAACAAAAAATCTGGGCTTATGTTATCTCTTAACCAAATGGATTCATGGGGAGAACACATGATCATGAACTTTGGAATCAGGGAGCCTAGGATCAAAGTGCTTCTACTAAGACCTCTCCCCTATTAGCTTTTTTTTTTTCATTGAAGTATAGTTGATTTACAGTGCTGTGCCAATGTCTGCTATACAGCAAAGTGACTCAGTTATACACATATATACATTCTTTTTTTTATACTCTTTTCCATTATGGTTTATCACAGGGTACTGAATCTAGTTCCCTGTGCTATACATTTAGGACCTTGTTTACCCATTCTAAATGTAGTAGTTTGCACCTACCAAACCCATACTGCTTTATTCAACTTCATCAGAAAAATGGGGAAAAATATGGAACTTACGTCCTAGTGTTGTTGAGAAAGTTTAATGCAAAACTAACTACAAAATATCTACTAAAAAGCAGTTAGTGTAGTAGGTATTGATATTTCATAAATACAGATATTGTTATTAACAAAAATTCGTATTAGATAATCAGCCATATTATTTCCGTTTACCTCTCTTAGCTTCAGGAAAATAGGATAAGTCTATCATGCTTTAAGAACTGAAGGCCTACCTAAGTAGTTGTCACTGACATTATTCTAACCTTTATATAGTAAAGGTCTATGAGCATTTTTTTTTATACCACAACCCCAAATCTAGGGAATTTAACTGTGCCATCCAAATAAAATGATATAGGTATGAGAATAACTATGATTAAGAGATTACTGGGGCATGAGGGATAAATAGTCTGGGTAAATTTATATGGAAAGGGAATTGGTGACTTCGAGCTTAATGGTTTATATCCGGCTAAATCAAACAATCTTGGAAACAGGAGTATCCAAGTTCCTTTTACAAAATGTAGAGAAATAAGAGGGTTATGTTTTGGGAATACTACATGTTCAGGCCATTATTTCTGCATTTATCAAAAGGATGACAACTATCATACCAGCTCCTTCTAGAAGACAGCTAAAGTAATCACAAGAAATCTGAAAAATAGCAAAAAATATTTGATTACTATTGAAAATATAGTCACAATAGATATCTAGCAAACTGAAGCAATTTAACAAGGTTCACCATCAACAGCCATTCCTGAGAAAATGATGTAGACTATGAAAAATCAGAAGAAATCATAGATATCTAGAAAACTGAAGCAATTTAACAAGGTTCAATATCAGCAGCCATTCCTGAGAAAACGAGGTAGACTATGAAAAATGAGAAGAAATTGTGACAGAATCTCATTTATACACTGACCTTTGGAAAGTTTAGTTCTAGAAATAAAGAGTTGCAGGAGAGATGCTTTTAACCATTTGGAAATTAGCTGAGGTGGACCCTCCAAGAGCAAACATTGCTAATTCCAAAAAAGAAAACTTGTATGGCATTTCATGGATTTACATTTTACCTAATGTGGCAGATTTCTTCCCTACTGCAATAAACAGTGCAAACAGGAAGGAGGCCCATATAGATATAATGTACACCATATATCTAAAGTCAAGGCGAGGTGGTATAGAAAACTGCATGTGAAAATCTGACTCCAAAAAAGAGTAAATAAGTGAATGAAAAAATGTCAGAGAAGAAATTAAAATATTGATCCGAGCAAAAAGAATATTATATTCCTGATATTAATGACAAATTGAGGAGGCATCATAATTCAGAGAAGTATCTTAAAAAGGGAAATCAACAGAGTGGAATGATAATGAACACAGGATATGGAGCTAGATTACAGGTGTACATGATTCCACAATTTTTTTTTTTTTTTTTTTAAACATCTTTATTGAAGTATAATTGCTTTACAATGGTGTGCTAGCTTCTGCTTTACAACAAAGTGAATCAGTTACATATATACATATGTTGCCATATCTCTTCCCTCTTGCATCTCCCTCCCTCCCACCCTCCCTATCCCACCCCTCTAGGTGGTCACAAAGCACCGAGCTGATCTCCCTGTGCTATGCGGCTGCTTCCCACTAGTTATCTATTTTACATTTGGTAGTGTATATATGTCCATGACACTCTCTCACCCTGTCACATCTCACCCCTCCCCCTCCCCATATCCTCAAGTCCATTCTCTAGTAGGTCTGTGTCTTTATTCCCATCTTGCCACTAGGTTCTTCATGACCTCTTTTTTTTTTTTTTTTTTTTTTTTTTTCCCTTAGATTCCATATATATGTGTTAGCATACTGTATTTGTTTTTCTCTTTCTGACTTACTTCACTCTGTATGACAGACTCTAACTCCATCCACCTCATTACAAACACCTCCATTTCGTTTCTTTTTATGGCTGAGTAATATTCCATTGTATATATGTGCCACATCTTCTTTATCCATTCATCCGATGATGGACACCTAGGTTGCTTCCATGTCCTGGCTATTGTAAACAGAGCTGCAATGAATATTTTGGTACATGACTCTTTCTGAATTATGGTTTTCTCAGGGTATATGCCCAGTAGTGGGATTGCTGGGTCATATGGTAGTTCTATTTTTAGTTTTTTAAGGAACCTCCATACTGTTCTCCATAGTGGCTGTATCAATTTACATTCCCACCAACAGTGCAAGAGTGTTCCCTTTTCTCCACACCCTCTCCAGCATTTATTGTTTCTAGATTTTTTGATGATGGCCATTCTGACCGGTGTGAGATGATACCTCATTGTAGTTTTGATTTGCATTTCTCTAATGATTAATGATGTTGAGCATTCTTTCATGTGTCTGTTGGCAATCTGTATCTCTTCTTTGGAGAAATGTCTATTTAGGTCTTCTGCCCATTTTTGGATTGGGTTGTTTGTTTTTTTGTTATTGAGCTGCATGAGCTGCTTGTAAATCTTGGAGATTAATCCTTTGTCCGTTGCTTCATTTGCAAATATTTTCTCCCATTCTGAGGGTTGTCTTTTGGTCTTGTTTATGGTTTCCTTTGCTGTGCAAAAGCTTTTAAGTTTCATTAGGTCCCATTTGTTTATTTGTGTTTTTATTTCCATTTCTCTAGGACCTGGGTCAAAAAGGATCTTGCTGTGACTTATGTCATACAGTGTTCTGCCTATGTTTTCCTCTAAGAGTTTGATGGTGTCTGGCCTTACACTTAGGTCTTTAATCCATTTTGAGTTTATTTTTGTGTATGGTGTTAGGGAGTGTTCTAATTTCATACTTTTACATGTAGCTGTCCAGTTTTCCCAGCACCACTTATTGAAGAGGCTGTCTTTTCTCCACTGTATATGCTTGCCTCCTTTATCAAAGATAAGGTGACCATATGTGCGTGGGCTTATCTCTGGGCTTTCTATCCTGTTCCATTGATCTATATTTCTGTTTTTGTGCCAGTACCAAACTGTCTTGATTACTGTAGCTTTGTAATATAGTCTGAAGTCAGGGAGCCTGATTCCTCCAGCTCCATTTTTCGTTCTCAAGATTGCTTTGGCTATTCGGGGTCTTTTGTGTTTCCATACAAATTGTGAAATTTTTTGTTCTAGTTCTGTGAAAAATGCCAGTGGTAGTTTGATAGGGATTGCATTGAATCTGTAGATTGCTTTGGGTAGCAGAGTCATTTTCACAATGTTGATTCTTCCAATCCAAGAACATGGTATATCTCTCCATCTGTTTGTATCATCTTTAATTTCTTTCATCAGTGTCCTATAATTTTCTGCATACAGGTCTTTTGTCTCCTTAGGTAGGTTTATTCCTAGGTATTTTATTCTTTTTGTTGCAATGGTAAACGGGAGTGTTTTCTTAATTTCACTTTCAGATTTTTCATCATTAGTATACAGGAATGCAAGAGATTTCTGTGCATTAATTTTGTATCCTGCTACTTTACCAAATTCATTGATTAGCTCTAGTAGTTTTCTGGTAGCATCTTTTGGATTCTCTATGTATAGTATCATGTCATCTGCAAACAGTGACAGCTTTACTTCTTCTTTTCCGATTTGGATTCCTTTTATTTCTTTTTCGTCTCTGATTGCTGTGGCTAACACTTCCAAAACTATGTTGAATAATAGTGGTGAGAGTGGGCAACCTTGTCTTGTTCCTGATCTTAGTGGAAATGGTTTCAGTTTTTCACCATTGAGGACAATGTTGGCTGTGGGTTTGTCATATACGGCCTTTATTATGTTGAGGAAAGTTCCCTCTATGCCTACTTTCTGCAGGACTTTTATCATAAATGGGTGTTGAATTTTGTCGAAAGCTTTCTCTGCATCTATTGAGATGATCATATGGTTTTTCTCCTTCAATTTGTTAATATGATGTATCACGTTGATTGATTTGCGTATATTGAAGAATCCTTGCATTCCTGGAATAAACCCCACTTGATCATGGTGTATGATCCTTTTAATGTGCTGTTGGATTCTGTTTGCTAGTATTTTGTTGAGGATTTTTGCATCTATGTTCATCAGTGATATTGGCCTGTAGTTTTCTTTCTTTGTGACATCCTTGCCTGGTTTTGGTATCAGGGTGATGGTGGCCTCGTAGAATGAGTTGGGGAGTGTTCCTCCCTCTGCAATATTTTGGAAGAGTTTGAGAAGGATAGGTGTTAGCTCTTCTCTAAATGTTTGATAGAATTCGCCTGTGAAGCCATCTGGTCCTGGGCTTTTGTGTGTTGGAAGATTTTTAATCACAGTTTCAATTTCAGTGCTTGTGATTGGTCTGTTCATATTTTCTATTTCTTCCTGGTTCAGTCTCGGCAGGTTGTGCATTTCTAAGAATCTGTCCATTTCTTCCAGGTTGTCCATTTTATTAGCATAGAGTTGCTTGTAGTAATCTCTTATGATCATTTGTATTTCTGCAGTGTCAGTGGTTACTTCTCCTTTTTCATTTCTAATTCTATTAATTTGAGTCTTCTCCTTTTTTCTCTTGATGAGTCTGGCTAATGGTTTATCAATTTTGTTTATCTTCTCAAAGAACCAGCTTTTAGTTTCATTGATTTTTGCTATTGTTTCCTTCATTTCTTTTTCATTTATTTCTGACCTGATCTTTATGATTTCTTTCCTTCTGCTAGCTTTGGGGTTTTTTTGTTCTTCTTTCTCTAATTGCTTTAGGTGCAAGGTTAGGTTGTTTATTCGAGATGTTTCCTGTTTCTTGATGTAGGCTTGTATTGCTATAAACTTCCCTCTTAGAACTGCTTTTGCTGCATCCCATAGGTTTTGGATCGTCGTGTCTCCATTGTCATTTGTTTCTAGGTATTTTTTGATTTCCCCTTTGATTTCTTCAGTGATCACTTCGTTATTAAGTAGTGTATTGTGTAGCCTCCATGTGTTTGTATTTTTTACAGATCGTTTCCTGTAATTGATATCTAGTCTCATAGCGTTGTGGTCGGAAAAGATACTTGATACGATTTCAATTTTTTTAAATTTACCAAGGCTTGATTTGTGACCCAAGATATGATCTATCCTGGAGAATGTTCCATGAGCACTTGAGAAAAATGTGTATTCTGTTGTTTTTGGGTGGAATGTCCTATAAATATCAATTAAGTCCATCTTGTTTAATGTATCATTTAAAGCTTGTGTTTCCTTATTTATTTTCATTTTGGATGATCTGTCCATTGGTGAAAGTGGGGTGTTAAAGTCCCCTACTATGATTGTGTTACTGTCGATTTCCCCTTTTATGGCTGTTAGTATTTGCCTTATGTATTGAGGTGCTCCTATGTTGGGTGCATAAATATTTACAATTGTTATACCTTCCTCTTGGATCGATCCCTTGATCATTATATAGTGTCCGTCTTTGTCTCTTGTAATTGTCTTTATTTTAAAGTCTATTTTGTCTGATATGAGAATTGCTACTCCAGCTTTCTTTTGATTTCCATTTGCATGGAATATCTTTTTCCATCCCCTCACTTTCAGTCTGTATGTGTCTCTAGGTCTGAAGTGGGTCTCTTGTAGACAGCATATATATGGGTCTTGTTTTTGTATCCATTCAGCCAGTCTGTGTCTTTTGGTGGGAGCATTTAATCCATTTACATTTAAGGTAATTATCGATATGTATGTTCCTATTCCCATTTTCTTAAATGTTTGGGTTTGTTATTGTATGTGTTTTCCTTCTCTTGTGTTTCTTGCCTAGAGAAGTTCCTTTAGCATTTGTTGTAAAGCTGGTTTGGTGGTGCTGAACTCTCTCAGCTTTTGCTTGTCTGTAAAGGTTTTAATTTCTCCATCAAATCTGAATGAGATCCTTGCTGGGTAGAGTAATCTTGGTTGTAGGTTTTTCTCCTTCATCACTTTAAGTATATCCTGCCACTCCCTTCTGGCTTGCAGCGTTTCTGCTGAAAGATCAGCTGTTAACCTTATGGGGATGCCCTTGTGTGTTATCTGTTGTTTTTCCCTTGCTGCTTTTAATATGTTTTCTTTATATTTAATTTTTGATAGTTTGATTAATATGTGTCTTGGTGTGTTTCTCCTTGGATTTATCCTGTATGGGACTCTCTGTGCTTCCAGGACTTGATTAACTATTTCCTTTCCCATATTAGGGAAGTTTTCAACTATAATCTCTTCAAATATTTTCTCAGTCCCTTTCTTTTTCTCTTCTTCTTCTGGGACCCCTATAATTCGAATGTTGGTGCGTTTAATGTTGTCCCAGAGGTCTCTGAGACTGTCCTCAGTTCTTTTCATTCTTTTTTCTTTATTCTGGTCTGCAGTAGTTATTTCCACCATTTTATCTTCCAGGTCACTTATCCGTTCTTCTGCCTCAGTTATTCTGCTATTGATCCCATCTAGAGTATTTTTAATTTCATTTATTGTGCTTGTCATCGTTTCTTGGTTCCTCTTTAGTTCTTCTACGTCCTTGTTAAATGTTTCTTGCATTTTGTCTATTCTATTTCCAAGACTTTGGATCATCCTTACTATCATTATTCTGAATTCTTTTTCAGGTAGACTACCTATTTCCTCTTCATTTGTTAGGTCTGGTGTGTTTTGACCCTGCTCCTTCATCTGCTGTGTGTTTTTCTGTCTTCTCATTTTGCTTATCTTACTGTGTTTGGGGTCTCCTTTTCACAGGCTGCAGGTTCGTAGTTCCCGTTGTTTTTGGTATCTGTCCCCAGTGGCTAAGGTTGGTTCAGTGGGTTGTGTAGGTTTCCTGGTGGAGGGAACTAGTGCCTGTGTTCTGGTGGATGAGGCTGGATGTTGTCTTTCTGGTGGGTTCGTCCACGTCTGGTGGTGTGTTTTGGGGTGTCTGTGGCCTTATTATGATTTTAGGCAGCCTCTCTGTTAATGGATGGGGCTGTGTTCCTCTCTTGCTAGTTGTTTGGCATAGGGTGTCCAGCACTGTAGCTTGCTGGTCGTTGAGTGAAGCTGGGTCTTGATGTTGAGATGGAGATCTGTGAGAGATTTTCGCCGTTTGGTATTACGTGGAGCTGGGAGGTCTCTTGTGGACCAGTGTCCTGAAGTTGGCTCTCCCACCTCAGAGGCACAGCCCTGATGCCTGGCTGGAGCACCAAGAGCCTTTCATCCACACGGCTCAGAATAAAAGGGAGAAAAAAATGGAAAGAAAGAAAAAAAGAGGATAAAATAAAATAAAATAAAATAAAGCAATTATAATAAAAAATAAGAAAAAAATTATTAAGAGTAAATTTATTAAGAAAAAAAATTTTTTTAATTTTTTAAAAATAGATTTATTAATTTTTTATACTAAAAATAAGAAAAAAATTATTTAGAAAAAATTTATTAAGAAAAAAAAATTTTTAATTTTTTAAAATAAAAAATATGAAAAAACTTATTAAAAATTTTTTTAAAAATAGAAAATAAGGAAAAAATTATTAAGAAAACATTTATTAGGGGAAAAAAAAAACAAAAAAAAAAACGGACGGACCTAACCCTAGGACTAACAGTGAGAGCAAAGCTATACAGACAAAATCTCACCCAGAAGCATACACATCTACACTCACAAAAAAAAGGAAAAGGGGAAAAGTTAATATATCCTGCTCCCAAAGTCCATCTCCTAAATTTGGGATGATTCGTTGTCTATTCAGGTATTCAACAGATGCAGGCACATCAAGTTGTTTGTGGAGCTTTAATCCGCTGCTTCTGAGGCTGCTGGGAGAGATTTCCCTTTCTCTTCTTTGTTCGTACAGCTCCCGGGGTTCAGCTTTGGATTTGGACCCGCCTCTGCATGTAGGTCGCCTGAGGGCGTCTGTTCCCCGCCCAGACAGAACGGGGTTAAAGGAGCAGCTGATTCGGGGGCTCTGGCTCAGTCAGGCCGGGGGGAGGGAGCGGTACGGAGGAGGCGGGGCGAGCCTGCGGCGGCAGAAGCCGGCGTGACGTTGCAGCAGCCTGAGGCGCGCCGTGCGCTCTCCCGGGGAAGTTGTCCCCGGATTACGGGAGCCTGGCCGTGGCGGGCTGCACAGGCTCCCGGGAGGGGCGGTGTGGAGAATGACCTGTGCTCGCCCACAGGCTGTTTGGTGGCGGCAGCAGCAGCCTTAGCGTCTCATGCCCGTCTCTGGGGTCCGCGCTGATAGCCGCGGCTCGCGCCCGTCTCTGGAGTTCGTTTAAGTGGCGCTCTGAATCCCCTCTCCTTGCACGCCGCGAAACAAAGAGGCAAGAAAAAGTCTCCTGCCTCTTCGGCAGCTGCAGACTTTTTCTCGTGCACCCTCCCGGCTAGTTGTGGTGCGCTAGACCCTTCAGGCTGTGTTCACGCAGCCAACCCCAGTCCTCTCCCTGGGATCCGACCGAAGCCCGCGCCTCAGCTCCCAGCCCCCGCCCGCCCCGGCGGGTGAGCAGACAAGCCTCTCGGGCTGGTGAGTGCTGCTCGGCGCCGAGCCTCTGTGCGGGAATCTCCGTTTTTCCCTCTGCGTCCCTGTTGCTGTGGGATCCGCGCTGATAGCCGCGGCTCGCGCCCGTCTCTGGAGCTCGTTTAGGCGGCGCTCTGAATCCCCTCTCCTTGCGCGCCGCGAAACAAAGAGGCAAGAAAAATTCTCTTGCCTCTTTGGCAGCTGCAGTCTTTTTCCCGGACTCCCTCCCGGCTAGCACCGAAGCCCGAGCCCCAGCTCCCAGGCCCCGCCCGCCCCGGCGGCTGAGCAGACAAGCCTCTCGGGCTGGTGAGTGCTGGTCGGCACCGCTCCTCTGTGCGGGAATCTCCGCTTTGCCCTCCGCAACAATGTGGCTGCGCTCTCCTCCGTGGCTCCGAAGCTTCCCCCCTCTGCTACCCGCAGTCTCTGCCCACGAAGGGGCTTCCTAGTGTGTGGAAACCTTTCCTCCTTCACAGCTCCCTCCCACTGGTGCAGGTCCCGTCCCTATTCTTTTGTCTCTGTTATTTCTTTTTTCTTTTGCCCTACCCAAGTACGTGGGGATTTTCTTGCCTTTTGGGAGGTCTGACGTCTTCTGCCAGCGTTCAGTGGGTGTTCTGTAGGAGCAGTTCCACGTGTAGATGTATTTCTCATGTATCTGTGGGAAGGAAGGTGATCTCCGCGTCTTACTCTTCCGCCATCTTGCCCCTCCCTCCTCCACAATTTAATGGCTGTATGAATCAGGCAGATACTTAATCCCTCCTTACCTCAGTTTTCTCATCTGTTAAATGGAGATAATAATAATTCTTAATTAGAAGATTATGTAGAATCTTAAATGGATCAATAAATGTAACATGCTATTGTATTAAAAACTCTTTTATGTAGCCATTAGAAGAATTGAGAGAAGTGAAAAAAAATCAAAGGAAAAAATAGGCAGTGTAGCAGAAGAGAAAATTAAGGATATAGGAAAGAATCACAAAATTAGACCTCAAAATATTGGCATAAAAGTAAGCATTTCAGTCATATATGTTACATTGAATCATATAAAAGTGATGTTTTATGGGTCATAAAATGTCAAATATCAGCAATATCATGTGAGTTAATTAACCTAAAGACATAAATGAGTTTAAAAACTTACCTTTAAGAGAGAGAAATTAATTTTTAGAAATGTATCCAAAATATCACCTACACTCCTCATATATTGAGATTTTAAAGTCTTCAGTAAACCTTGAAAATATTTCATGTTTTAAATCATGAAAATAGAATAATCATAGTTACTATTCCTGCAACTTCTTTGTTAGTGAAATAAATAATTTTATTATGAATTATAACGAGGTAATGAATTAATTGCTATTTCATTTTAATTTCAATAAGACAAACTTATTTTTAATTTCCTCCTTTTAAAACTAATTTGAAGCTAAGATGGAAGTGCTTGATATCTATTTGATGTACTTAGAATGCAGAAAATATTTTCTAGTGGTTATAGCAATTAGACATGTATAATTATACAGAAGAGCAATTCATTTAATAAGATTTCACTAAAGGTATTTAATTTGTGATTAGATTAAATGAGACTGTAAAATATTAGTGGAATGACTCAAAACTTCTTTTCTTATTTTAGTTTATGTAATTGTGGGTGCTTGTGAAATGACTCTGAGATATGTTTAATCACATATCTGCTGTTTTATTTTATTTTATTTTATTTATTTTTTAACATCTCTTCTATTTTTAATGGATGATCCTTTTGATGGCTGTCACTCAGTAAGAATAGAAAGAAGCTGTATATATTTGTATCTTACTATAATGGAGAATATATTAAGAAAAATGAAATTAAAGATGTTCAAAATAATTTTTAAATAATGATAAGCCACCTAGGTATGTTAACATATCAGGTGTTTCACCCAGAATACTATTAGTGAGTGCATATTTTCAAGGGAATAAGCAATACCTATTTCACTGCATAATTTGGTTAAGAATTTAAAATTCTGAAATCTCATTTAGAGAAAAGCTTCTCAGTGGACTGAAAATAAAATCTGGTGGAATCTTAAATGTTTATTAATCATTTTCACTTTAAGCAAATTACAGTAGTTAAGTCAATAACTAATTTTCTGAGTCTTTAGAGAAAAATAAGTAATGGGGAATAAGCCAACCATTTCTGCTGTAATACCTTTAGGAAAAACAGTGAAGCAAGAAGTTTCCCTCCTCTAATGCAGACAAATAGAACATTGAAGAGACGTGAACCTCTCGCTAAGGTAAGGATGCTGCTGTTGGAACATCCTCACTGTTCAGGTCTTCACTGAGATCCAACTCTCATTTGATTCTCCCACATCATGTGCATTGTCATGTGTGCCTCTAACACAACCCACATGGTCAGCTGCAGTAATCCCAACACAGGAATGTCTGCAACTACAGAGAATTCTGACCAGAAATGAGGCCTGGGAACAATGGGGGCATGGGCAGTGGTTATATGCCCACATTCTAGGGCAGATGGTCTATGACCAAATTCTAAATCTACTTGCTAGCTGTGGAAATGTGGGCCAACTATTAAACTACTGTCCATCAGTTTCCTTATCTGTAACATGGAGTTAATGGTGCCTACTCATAACATAGCTGGAGTTCAAAGAGTGATTTCATTGAAAGCATTTTGAACAGTGCTGAGCATATAGTAAGCACTCAATAAATTTTAGTAATTACTGCTACCACCACTACCACTACACCTAAGACATAGCCTTCTTTTCCATTTTTAACGTCTGGTATTGGGTGCTAAACTTATGCTATACTCCTGGTGGGGAGGTAGAGAAAGATGAACATAGATTGTTTCTGATTCCTTTATCTGACCTAGAATCTATTTTCTAACTCTTAGGCATTAATATCCTATTACAAATGGAACCTGCATTTCATAGACGATTTTATTTAATCCTGCACATCTACCAGGATGTTCTTATAGTTACTCCACGCGGTTGCTCTCCTCCCTTCCACATGAGTGCTTGGCACTGCTACCACCCCTCTACCATTTTTTCCATTTTTGTTGAATGCTTCTGATTGTGCACCTTTGGGACAGGACAGTGGCAGGTGTGTGTGTGCTGTCCATTTCACTATTATTTCTTTTACTAATGTACCCATTATTTTATTTGAATGCTCAAAGTTGGAGGAGGGATTAGAGAGATGCAAGCTTTTTCAATCTACCTTATGTTTTCTGTTCCCTCAGGGAATCATACAAATTTTCAGGGCTACCAGTTACATTATTTTCAGTTTCAAGTCCCATTTTGAGAATTAAGTTCACTAAATCCTGGACACATATGCCTTTTGGTGGCTTGTCCCAACATCCTAGCGTTTACAAGTTGAGTGTTCATAACACCGTCATTCATGTTGATCTAATAAGTTCAAATTAGGTCAAATAGAACTTCAATGCCCTCATAATTAAACATAAGAAAGCAACAGAGAGTAAAAATTAAAAGAAGAAGTTATTAGGGTTGTGGCAGATGAGGGAAAGACTAGAATCAAACACATATGAACACTGGAAAAGAGAATGAAAAAGTAAAAAAAAAGAGATTAAATAAACCTGAGAGGAAGAAGCAGGAAGTCCAAGGAACTCATACTGAATGGCTTAGGCTTCCCAGTAAAGAATGACACAAAGTCATGTAGCAACAGTGAGAGACAAAGGAACTTTGAAACTTGAGAGCAGGTATGTTTGTCATCATAGGTCTGGTAAATGCCACTTACAGATTACTGAATTGAATCTTATGCCTTATGAAGTACTATTTTGACCTTATAAATGTCAATTAAAAATTAAAATATTGGGTAAAGGTAAATACATTCACATTTGGATGGTTCTTTTTGGCCACCTACTCTCACTTCACTCAGATCTCCTAAAGTGAGTTGATCTGTCACAAATGAAGAACACATGGTACATGACTATATACCAGGCTTTTGAGGAAAAGAGAGAAGGTATACAGGTCCCCCCGTCTCAGTTTAATTCTTCTCTCTTTCTCTCTCTCTCGTTCTCTTGCCTAGTTCTCTCTCACTTTCTTCCCCTTTCTAGAGTGGCAATTTTAGTAATGAGGTTTAGGAATGAGGATGAACTCTGATTAGAAGCTCACTCATATTAGAAAGAATCCACTTTCTTTGGCTTTAGTAAACTTAAGAGAGGCAAGGAATGAAATCAGGGGAAAGAAAACAAATTGCTAGCCTTTAATGAAGAAGGGAGTTCTTAGGTATCCAATCTACCTCACCATGAGGAAGAATGATCAGGAATTCAGGAAAGAAGTATTGCTGAAGATACAGTGTATTCATACTTGAATAGTGGCAACTGAATATTCTTTCATTTTTCATTTCTTTATACCTTAGTATGTTAGTAGGTCGATCTTACTACAGATCTGTCATTCTCAATTCAGAAATAATGGGGAGATTTTTAAGACTACAAATATTATGTAATGATCCCTTGTGATTCTGTTTCAGTTGGTCAGGGGCAGAGCCTAGGCATCAGCCTAGTAAAGATGCTCTGCGTGTAGTTCTTCTATGTCGCCAGAATTCAGAACCACTGATCTAGATACAGAACATCTCTTCTGATTCTCAATTTCTATATTACATCAATAAGTCCTGAACCTAAATTTCCATAGTTCAGGTTTGAATCTAGAAGCTGTATTCTTGGTGTTCATTTCTGGGTCAGTTCTCTGAGATTTATTTTACAGTGTTTGATTAGTAGTGTTTTCTGCAATGTCACCCTTTGGGTGTTACAGATTTCAAATTCAGGGGTCTGAGGTTTGGACTGGCACTCCAAAGCAAAGCGATGATTCGATAGCTCTGAGACAAGAAATTACATAGCAATTCAATATTTTAGGAGCACCCCTGGATAGCACTTGGCTGTGGGTGAATCAGAATGTCAGCTGGCATATCAGCCTCACAGAGAGAGATGGCAGTGCATGGTAGATGGACAAAGACCAGAACATCTCAAGAAACTGAAAGAGTGAATGAAGGGAACAGAGGATTTTGAGGGACCATGAAGCGTAGGATCTGAATACTTACTAAATCAAAGTTTTAGTTCAGTAAGATTTTCCTATAATTTTTTGCTAGCCAGGAGTCATGCTCACAGGTAGGCAGTCCATATCTTCCATAATCTTCCGGTTAGAAGATTCTGAAGAAGTGGAAGTTAAGTGGAATATATGATATCAGAAATAAAAAGTCAGAAAAAATAAAACATCACTTCCTTTTACATTGTTCCATTTAATGCTCACTGGAACTCTCTGAGTTACTCTGAAAATATGGTAATTAATCAATATCGGAACAGGCATATTTTCAAGTCATTTATTCTGGGATTAAGGCAATGCCTGGCAAGAGATATATTGCCTTTTCCACACAATGCTGTAGAATCTTGTTAGAAAATTCTGCTTTGTAAATAGGAAACTATACAACATTATTATTTACATTCCTTATATTAGCAAAATTGGGGCTTAATCACCAGTGTGGTAGACCAGACCCTGAGACCAGAAAGCTCTGTAGAAGAAGCAGTAATGGTCAAAGACTAGACACTGACTCTGCGGAGAGTAAAAACACATGTGGGACTCCAAAACAACCAAGAGACAGCAAACTTAAAGGTAGTTGACTTGTATATGATCCAGTAATTCCACTTCGGGTATATATCTGAAGGAAATAAAATGAGTATCTCAAGCAGATATTTGTACCCTCATGTTCATTGCAGTATTATTCACAATAGCCAAGATATGGAAACAACTTAAGTTTCCATCAACACATGAATGGATAAAGAAAATGTGGGGGATATATATATATATATATATATATATATATATATATATATATATATATATATATATATATACAGATAGATATCCATGTTTCTATCATCTATCATCTATCTATCATCTATAATTTATTCATAGAAAAGAAGTAAATTCTTCCATTTGCAACAATATGGCTGAACCTTGAGAGCATTATGCTATATGACATGTCAAACAAAGAAAGACAAACACTGTATGATCTCATTTACATGTGGAATCTAAAAAAGTTGAACTCATAGAGAGAGTGGAACGGTGGTTGCCAGGGGCTGAGAGTGGGAGGAAATGGGAGATGTTGGCCAAAGGATATATATCTTCAGTTATAAATTTTCAGGATCTAATATAATGTATGGTGACTATAGTTAACGATACTGTATTTTATATTTGAAATTTACTAAGAGAGTAGATCTTAAATACTCTCACCAAACACATACAAAAAAGGTAACTATGTTAGGTGATGGATGTGTTAACTAACTTTATCATGGTAATCATTTCACAATTATACATCAAATCATCATTTGTTCATGTTGAATTTATACAATTTTATTTGTCAATTATATTTCAATAAAGTTGGGGGGGGAAGGTAGCTGGTTAGTGTGTGGTGGTTCAGAGAAAGGAAGCTATCCTCATAAAAGTGTCAGATGGTCTGGTCTTCTGCAAGATGTGGCTTTTGTAATAAAAGAAGGCAGTACTTTATTACAGAGCACAAAAATAAGGCACTAGTTACTGGGACTGAGATAAAAATGAGGGTTTATTCAGAGCATAAAAATGAGCAAAAATGGGGTACAAAGTTCGAGCCTGTGGAGAAGCCTAAGTTAAGAAGAAACACTCAACTTGCTCCCTAATAGTCTATTAAATCCCCCCAGATGGGACATGGTAGTATTGAAATCCTTACTCAGTAGCACCAGTTTAAATAATTTGAATGGTGTATCTCAACGCAATAAAAATAAGTTCAAGTATTAAAATGAATATTACATATAGCATGCAGCTCTTTGGTTTGTACATAGGAGTATATTTAAAACCTTGAATGTATCATGCAATGTATATGCTAAAAATAAATGCAAAAATTGGAATTCTGCCCTAAATTTTTCCCCCAAAGGGGTGAACCCTATATATATCCTTAACTATTGATTACATGAATATATTTGGAACTTATTTTGTAACATTGTATTCTTCCACAGAGTTTTTAAAAACAGATTTATTGAGATATAACTGACATACAATAAACATCATGTATCAATATTTACAGTGTACTTTGATAACTTCTGACATCTATATACATCTATGAAACCATCACCAAAATTAAGATAATACATATATTCATTACTCTCAAAAGTTTTCTCCTGCCTCTTTGTAATTTCTCCCGCTTGCTCTAGCCCTCCACACCCAAGCTTTCACTGATCTGAATTCTGTAAATTTAGAATGGTTTACATTTTGTGGTTTTATATAAATGGTATCAAATAGTATGTACTCTTTTTTTTTTTTGCCTAGGTTTTTTTCATTCAGCATAATTATTTTGAGTTGTGTGTATCATAGTTCATTTCCTTTTTTTTTTTTCTTCTTGAGTGGTATGCCATTGTAGAGATATATCACAATTTGTTTATCTATTCATTTCTTAATGGACATTCACACTCTTTCTAGTTTTTCATGAAATAAAGCTGCTCAGAATATTCATCTACAACTCTACCACCTCTAGAATCCTTGTGTTTTTAGCGTATAGCTGTTCAGCTTAGGAAGTCAGAGCAAAATACTGAAAAACTGTCCAAGAGAAGCTATAGATACGTGTGTCCTCAATGGGAATTACGCTGATATCTCGTCTCCTCCATGACAGCTTGTTGTGTTCCATCAAGGCAAGTACCCACTCTTTTTTATTGACTCAGGATGAATATGTGGCTAAATAAGATTCAATGGTGTAGAAAGTGTATTGAAGCTAAATTCTCTATTAGTTTAAGTCCTAATATCTATCATTATATTTCTTTATTTTCAGATATTTTTCTAAGGAATTGTAGTGAAGATATCCAAGCTTCATAACTGTGAATATTAAAATATAATCATCTCCAAATTGTTTCTAATCAAATTCTAAAATTTTCATGTAAAAGGAAGTCATACCCATATCCTTTGATTTCTAAAATTCTCTAAAAGACAGGCTTGAAATCATCAAGTTGGAAAGCATTTATTAAGATTCATTACAAACTTTTCTTCAGAATAATGATAATGCAAAACAAATAAGAATATTAAAACTATGTTTTCTCAGTGACCCAATAAATACTTTCCATGAGTTAAAATCATAGAATGTGAGCATTGGTTGAAAGCTTAGGGGTCATCTAATCAATGTTACTTATTTCACATTCCTGGAGGTGAAATAATTGGCTTTGAGTCACATAAGAACAGTTACTAGTGACTGCGTATGTATTTAAGCCAGTTACCAGTCAGATTTTTGATGTAGTTTTATTTCCACAATTCCTTACTATTCCTGTTGCCTCCTCAATTTTTTAAATGGTTTCAAATTTGGGGAGACACACATTTTTATGCTAAATTTTTCATGAAAATAGATGTGCATTGTCTTAGCCAAAAGGTATCATTTTACCAAGACAAGCTGTCATCACTGTAAGAGCTACAAACTTCTGTCCACGGAGAAATCCAAAATCTACACTTTTTGTTCTTACTCTAAGTCAAATGTTGTCTTTATTTACTTTAACTCAAAGCTGCTCTTGCTGGTAGAAATAGCAAAAGTTTGCTTTAGATTAAGTGTTCTTTTAAAATGTCATAGTTCCTTTTCCTCCTACCCAAAAATCCATTCTCATCCAAGGAATGCGAACTAGTTTTAATTTCTAAAACTTTTTCTTCATTTTTTTAATAAAGAAGAAATAAACAAGTTTATTTAAGTCACATAGTGGCATATGTACCCTGAAGTAAGAATACTATGCCACTTGGTAAATGTACAAACTTGTACATGTGAATTTAGCTCTCAAAGCTTTAATTTCACTAGAAAGTGCATGTAGTATTCTCCTCTGTGCCCATTTCAAAAGACTGTCATGAGAAGAAATTGAGATGCTTTATGGGAGAGCACTTTATTGACTACAACAGGCCACAGACAACATAGCTGCGATTTTATCAGTTCTTCAAAGTTGGATAAGGAAGATGTGAAAATCTTGTCAGAATGCTAGGTCTAGTCTACTTGGGTTCCTACCTGTGGCAAAATATGGAGTAAAGAACAATGAGTTTTAGAAGTGCAAGATCCACTTCTTCAAGACCACTGCAATGGTTTTAGAAAAATATGTCTAGTTCTTTGTCCCAGGGTGTGCTGAACACATGATGAGGGGTATTCTCATGCTGGTGAAAGCACTACTGAGGAGGAAAGAGGATGCAGAAGTCTCCCATAAACCCAAAGATTTCTGTGTTTAAAGTACAGATTCCCTCTGCTTGGTTCACATATTGGATTTGAGTTGTATAAATGACCCATGGTTAACTGAGGCAATCACATTTTCAATTGAGATACATTCATTCAACATGTGTGTATATAAATAACTTTCTCTGAATCAGGCATTGCTAACCCCTGGATATACAGTGATGGACCAGATCAATATACGTCCTGACTTCAGTAATTTATAATTGGGTACCTATATTTCTCCACTGTTAACTTGAGCTTGTACATGGATGAAGCTATATGGTGTTTTGTGAATCTGACAAAGATTTTAAAAGTAGAGGCTCTGTCTAGCAAGCTGTGAAAAGACATGGAGGAATCTTAAATGCATTTTACTAAGTCAAAGAAATCAATCTGAAAAGGCTATACTCTGTATTACAGTTTCCGATTATACGTTGTTCTGGAAAAGACAAAACTATGGAGACAGTAAAAAGATCAGGGTGGATGAGGGGTGCAGGAGTGGATAAAGATGAATAAGCAAAGCACAGAGGATTTTTAGGTAAGTGAAAATATTCTGTATGATATTATAATGATGGATATATGTCATTATACATTTGCCGAAACTTATAAAATGTACAACACAAAGAGTGAATGCGAAGGTAAACTATGGACTTTGGGTGATTATGTTGTGTCAATGTAGGTTCATCCTTGGTATAAAAATGTAACATTCTATTGTTGATGGTGGAGGAGGCTATGCATGTGTGGACCCGGGGGTATATGAGAAATCTCTGTATTTCCCTCTCAAGTTTGTTCCTCTAAAAAAATAAAGTCTTAAAAAAATCAAATAGGAAAAAAAGTAGAGGCTTTTAATTCAATAAAGGGAACACTTCTCTGCATCTTCATTTGGTATCCATGCATCTAATTCCAATATGTATTTTTACTATCTATTGATGATAGTAATTTTCCATTTCTATAATATCATTTTACTTCATATTTTCAAGAGAGAGTGATGAAAAAATATATAGATAACAACTTTGACAAATTTCCAATGCATGTGATAAAATATTTTGAATTTTGGTACATAACAAATCATCCCTCCAGCAGATGATATTGGTTGATAATAAACATTTTAAAAAACCTTTTGCTTAAAATACTATAGAATATCTGATATGTGTAAATACAGCCTTGATGTGTGATGAAACTTCCAGACTGCTTCCTGAAGAATAATCCTGATTTTAGTCTGTAACTGAATTTTTAAAATACAGATGAACTTAAATCTTTTCTTGAGTAGAACTCTGGTTTTCACTGCAATTCTGGCTAAGGTAAAAAGAGTAATTTTAATTTAAAATATTTAGAAAGTAGATGAAAATGTACCTGCTTTCAGAAATTATCTTTTCAACTGAAAGGTCAAATAAATCTTGAGTAAATCCCATTTCATTGCCTTTTATTTACGATGACCTTTTTATTCATATATATTTCAATTTCTAAAACTAAAAGGTAACATTTGGAAGGAATATTATGACTTTCAAAGTTTCATTCTTTCTGTGATTGTTTTAAGTGTTAAGAAAAGTTTAAATGTTGCATTTTATGGAGCAGCTACGGAAGCATAAATGGAAGTTATGCACAAACATCACAGCATGGGTTCCCTCTCACTAAGGCTGATCTAGCTGTTCCTGAATTCCTGAACCATAAAAAGACAGACAAATGCTGAGCTTCAGATACGGTAACGTCTCTCAATGATCTAGCCAGGTAATTGGAACCCCACTGATTATTTCTGAACCCTTTCACTGTCGAGGTGACAAAGTTTTGATCTTGCTGGGATATTCATCCACTCAATACAGGAAGGCAAACCTTCCTGCCTACAATACTCTGGCTAGAATAACTGTGATTCTTTACAGAAAATTTGACCTACTGACAAAGGATCCTGCAAAAAAACACTTTGGATCAAACAACAAGCCTGGGGATGACAACACGTAGGTCTGGGTTGCTGTTTTTCATGAAGGAGTATAGACATTGGATGAAAACATATAAATGGCACACTTGCCCAACAGTCAGAATAAATTAATCCCAAACCAGGTTGTGGAAGTAGGATTGGCTCCTATCATCATCACTCTCAGTGACTTTGCAGATTTGAACTTTGTGCCCATGCAACCCTAGGCTCTCCTGGATTGCAGGTCCTGGTCACCAGATGGGGTGCCTCCATCAGGGTACATTGTAAGAGTTCCACTGGGCATCTCTTGGAACTTTCATGACTTTTGACAATAGTGCATGGACAATTGCTGAAACCTAACCTGACAAGGCAAAGGGCACCGAGGACTCTGATGCCCAAAGTATGGTGACCCAACCAGATAAGCAACTTACTCCAGCTGACGTGCTGGCCAAGAGTGAAGGAAATCTAGAGTGGGTAGATGAAAAAGATGATGAATATCAATTATAACCTTTGTACTAGCAGCAAATAGGAACTATAGCTTGTTTTCTTAACTCTATTGTAAACAAATCTTATTTTTAGAGGTTGAAAGCAGTACCACTTAGAAGAGTCAGCAACAGAGTGAACTTAACATAAGATGCAAGCAGATTCAAATGATAAAACTGATGATCTATGCTTGGATGCACCATGCTAAATTTCATTGTCCCACCTGAATTCAGCACAGCTATGGTATACTGTTCATTCACCTGGTCTGAGTGCCATGTTAAATATACATAGTGCAGCCTCTATGCCTTGCTGCCTTGTGGACTTCTCCTTAGCTGCAGAAGGCTGCTTGGCATTTCACTGCTGCAACGTGAGATTCAAGGTAGTTAAAGTCCCCTGGGTCATTCCTGAACAAATATGGAACAAGAGCTGGTATATAGTTCAGCCAGCCTTTTTATCCCCAGGGAAGAAGGGTCAATTCTGAGTTGTGTTCTATGTAGTTTCCTCATAGTTTCCCCAGTGAGACCGAGCCTTAGTTTTCTACAGAGGTAACTAATTAATTAACACACACTTTATTGGCTTTTCTGTCTTCCACACCTTACATTCTTTCTTCTATATACATTTTAAGAGTTGTCACAATATAAAGTATGCAAGAACTAAAGGGAAATTCTTTAGGTTATTTTTATAGCCTCATTATTCTATATGTGTCCACATGCAAATGTGGAGTTGAATGGTGTTCCACAAGAATATTTACTCAACACATTTCATTTAATCTGACTTTGGTCCAAGTGGTCCATTGACTATCAGTTCTACATAGAATCCCAATTTCTCTACTCCAGGACGTGTCTGCATTTCAGTATTGTCTTCATATCCAGATCACAAATTTTTCATTGTCCTATAAATTGCCTTTAGATTTGGTTACTTTATGTAACTTAAATTTCATCCCTTTCATCTCCAGATCATGGTGATGCTGAAAATGTAATAGATGCTCTGGCAAAATGAACTGATACCAGGGAGTATGGAAAAGAATGTACATCTGTCTATGGTTAGTTTTCAGTCTCAATTTGAAATGTTAAATAATGTTTGGACTACCAAATAAGGCTGAATCAAGGGATATCAAATGGGTAACTATTTTATTTAAACCTGGCAATTTTATTCCTTCTATAATAGCATACCAAATTTTCAAATTAATTATTCTTGAGCATAGTTTATGGTCAGTGGACTTTACACTCATTTATTTGAAAACTGTTCTTTAGAATGAGAATAAAAGGAATTTATGAGGTGTTTCACAGTTCTACTTGTAGTATTAGGTGACTCTGAGGACAATAAAATTGATTATGTTTATGAATATTCTTTTCTAGATACCATCCCAGGAAGACTTCTTCAATAGTACAATAATTTCTATTTTTTCTTGTCAGTCTTAAAGCTAAATAATATTTTACCAATTCTAAGAAATAAATTACTTATATAAATATTTAAAATTTTATTAGTCCATGGGTTTCATTTTTCTTATTTAATAGCAAAAATATTTATTTAAATAATGACATTGTAAGCAAATATATAATATTGTGCTATCCAGGAAATTAATCAAAGGACAGAAAATATCTTTGATAGAAAATCTATGCAACAAAGGTTTGTTGAATGCTCACTAAGTGCCAGATACTGAGGAGAGTTTATTATAATGGGTGAGCAAATGCAGTTTGAGTCTCAGCTTTGATATTTGCTGACAACATGATTTGAACTACTTATTATTAACTTCTCTGCTAATTTATCATTAACAAAGGAGAATATGGGTATTTGTCTAATAAGCTTGATGTCAGAATTAAATGAAATAATATATGTAAAATGTCAAGCAGTGCCTGGGCAAAGGGCTCAATGAATGTTAGTTATTCTTAAACTCTAGGGATTTAGGCATAAACAGTGAGACATTTAGCATGGAGACAGCCAATGTAACATGTAATTAAATACAGTAGGATAAGTGCTCTTATAAGTGAAATAGAGGAGGTGGTCATAAGATAGAAGAGAACAGGCTTCTGGAAAAAGGTAATATTAAAGTTAGAATCTGAAGAAAAAGAGAAAACAGGCAAAAATAAAAGAATGATAGTACTACAGAACAAAAGAAAAGGCCAGATAATGAAAGAGCACAGCAATTTCAAGGAACTAATATAACTTAATTGTAGCTGAATAGGTAGTATGATGGAAGTTTGCAACAAGAGATAAACATGGAAAGAGTAAGTGAACTTAGATCAGTGGCTCACGAACATTTTGGTGGCAGGACTTCTAGCTGCTCTTAAAAATTACCAAGAACCTCAAAGGGATTTAGCTTGTGTAGGTTATGTCATTCAATATTTACCACATTAGAAATTAAAACAAAAAATTTAAAACATTTATCTATTAATTCATTTAAAAATACCAAAAATAAGCCCATTATGTGTTATGTAAATAAGATTTTTTGTGATAAATATATTTTCCAAAACGAACGAACAAAAAAATTGTGGAAGAGTGGCATTTTTTTTCATTTTGCAAATCTTGTCCTTAAAGTCTGTCTGAACAGAAGATAGCTGGATTTTTATTTCTTCTTCTGAATTTAAGCTTTTGTGATATGTTACTTTTGTTAACATTTGTAAAGCAAATACAGTCTCACATAGATATGAAGTAGGAAAATGGAAGGAGTATTTGCAGGTAATTGTGGATAGTCTCCCTTTTGATACTCTACCAAAAATCAACAAGGAGTAGTTTCTTAAAAGTTAGGTACAGGGCTTCCCTGGTGGCGCAGTGGTTGAGAATCTGCCTGCCAATGCAGGGGACACAGGTTCGAGCCCTGGTCTGGGAAGATCCCACATGCCGCGGAGCAACTAGGCCCGTGAGCCACAATTACTGAGCCTGCGCGTCTGGAGCCTGTGCTCCGCAACAAGAGAGGCCGCGATAGTGAGAGGCCCGCGCACCGCGATGAAGACTGGCCCCCACTTGCCACAACTAGAGAAAGCCCTCGCACAGAAACGAAGACCCAACACAGCCATGTAAATAAATAAATAAATAAAAAAGACTTTCTCTCTATTAAAAAAAAAAAAAAGTTAGGTACACTGTGAGATCTGATCCCATATCAATGAAATTGTCATACACAGTTACATTATGATTCATTTGTCTATTTTGCACTTTGGTGAATCTTTTTCTCAGGTATAATTTTGCATCATCAGCCACTGGACATTTGGAAAATATTGGTTCACTGTCTTATCCCATACTGGCCTTTCCAGAAACATCATTAAGTATTGGGAGGATAACAAGTTCATGGTAGCAGATACAAGTTTTTAATTTTCACTTGAAGGCTAAAGTTTTATTATTGGCAACAAATATCACATATTTTTGAACAGCTTCACTTCATCAGTTTTGAGAAAATTGGGCAAATACCCAATTCCAAATAATCATCTTTTGTCTGTCAGTTGTTCATTCAAGGAAAAATGGTGTTGAATCAAGAAAGTGGCTAGTTCCACCCGCAAATCAAGCAATTGCCAAGTGCTTCCAAAGCGTTTTATACATGCTTCCCATTTTATCACACAGATTATGAAAAAAGACACATTCACAAGAGTTGAGGTATGGCAACACTATGAATCTTACTTCTTCATTAAGATTATTTTTAAGTGAAGTGGATTATTTTTAACTTTTTATTTTATATTGGAGTATAATTGATTAACAATGCTGTGTTACTTTCAGGTGTACAACAAAGTGATTCAGTTATACATATACATGTATCTATTCTTTTTCAAATTCTTTTCCCATTTAGGTTTTTTTTTTTTTTTAACAGAGAATGTATAACAGAGAATAAATCAATGACTACTGGTAAGTTTGGTGCCACTGTCTCGATTCACCTAAGCTAACACTGCTTATGTGTTAGCAGTATTATCCACCATTGTTTCTGCACCATCGGTACAAAAGGAGAAAAGATATTTTAGTATTGTTATAAAAATAGCTTTGATCTCACAGGCTCCTCTCTGGAACCCAGCGGTTTTGGATCACACTTGTTCTAAGAATGATTAGATTATTAAAACCCAAAAATATCCAAGAAAAGGAAGCATACATTTTAAATGGTATATAATTTATCTCTTGTAGTTGTTACTTGGTCATCATATAAAGGTCTCTAAGTGTTTAGACAGCTGTTAAATAAAATAGGAATTAGATGTGTTCTATGTTTGGTTTCTGTGGGTAGAATTAAACCAGTAAGCATAAATGACAATCAGATGTATTAAGGGGCAGCTAAACATGACTTTTTAAAGCATCACTGGCTGTCTCAGACGGTGAGACTGTTTGTGGTAAGTGATACATTTTTAGGAATTGAGCCAAGGCAGGAAAATCATCAATGCTACAGAGTAGGCTTAAGTGCAGAGAAGTTGTTAGACAAAATTACTCTTAAATTTTCTTCAAGTGTTGAGACTACGATTTTTTTATTTATTAGATTGCACCAAATGTAAAACAGTATGAGACACACAAAAAAATTATAGGAAAAGATTTGTCAAATTAATTCTTCAGAGCTGTTTTGTTGTTGTTGTTTTAAACCCCAGTTCCGCAGATTCCCACAGACCAATTACTTATGGAAAGAAATTCTATTGGAAGCTTATTTGGCTAAAGCATTTATCCAAACACAATCTGATTAGTCCTAAATAATGATAAAAGCTGCACATGGTAGTGTGCTAAAACAGAAGCAAGTTATTCATAATTTTGCTTAGTGCCAGAGCTAGTTAATTTTTATGAATTCTGCTTCATTTGTCTAGTTACCATGATCACTTTCTGCTTTGTTGATTTTTTTTTTTTCAGTTTTCAAGTGGACAATGGAACTAGTGCATCAATTCAAAAAGAGTTGGAACAACTAGACATGAATTAAAGAGTGACATAATGAATAGGTGACAAGTTTCTTAATTGTTTTAATGAACATTTATCTCAGGTGAAATTTATGTGATACCTAAACAACCATTTAATTCAGTTAATTGGGAGACAAAAAAAGTACGACGCTATCAGATGATCATTGGCTTCCTATATATCTCAGTAATTATACTGCTAACTTTTCATGTTGTGTAGGCATAGCAAAATATACTTTGATCTAGAATAATAAATATGTTTTGTTAACTAATTAATGTGTAAAAAAGCAAAAAGATCTCTCTCTCTCTCTCTGTCTCTCTCTTTTAAAGTAAAAGAAAAGTTGTAAAGAGACCTGAGAAGCTAAGAGATAAAAAGATGCCTGCTAGTTCTATGAAATACATGGAGGTGAAACCATGTGAGATTTTAAAAACAAATTTAAAAAGAAATCCACAGTGTCCTTTTATTCTTCATCCTCGTTTGTCTCCTCGATAATATATAAGAACACTCCAATCACATCACTCCTCATCTGAAGTGCTATTGTCTGTTTCCTTGTTCTTTCAATCTTTTCTCTTTTGCATGGTAGCTTCTTTCATCTTTAGCTGTTAAAAGATAATTCTAACCATTGTTTAAAGAACAAGTAATCTGAGGTGAAAAAAGCACTAAAGAGCATTACATTTATTGAATTGTACTTAAGATCATGTATTATGAATTTTCTATTAATGTTCTTTCGCTATTTTATGGACACATTGTCCTATTCTTTGTTATATATATAATGCACCAAGCCTGCATGTAAGCAACATTCAGCTTTACCTTCAGTCTTGTCTCACTTTTCTCATATGGGCTTTTAGTAATTCTCTCTAAATCAATATTTGTCCTTTCTATTAAAATACAAGCTCTTACAAGCAAGAAACCATTTACTGTGCATCCTAAATCAACAGAATATAAGCTCAGAATTGTGTTAATTCTAATGCCTGAGATGTCGATATAAAGAAAAATAATTTAACTGCAATGTGAAATTTGTCTCCAACAGATGTTAATTCAAAATTATTTAAAATATTTGTTTTAAGGTAAGCCTACCTGAACAACTTTATAAGGGCATGATTGAAATAGGTTACAATGCATCCTCAATATTATGATTATGATTTTTTGGAGTTTTTTTATAAGTACCCAAATTGAACAAATTTGATACATTTTTCCTTTACTCACCATGGTTTTCACGCATCAAAGCAAAAATTGCACCAAAGTTAAACAGGCAAGAGAGACTGAACTCGACTTCCTGAAACAAAAGTCTGGAGAGATTTTAAGAGCTGGAGTGGAGGGATGATCCTCGGCCATCTGTGTTTGCTAATTCGCTTTACTCAAAGGAAAAGTAAACTTTCTTGTATCCTCATGACAGGAAGTAGTTTTACAAATTGGAGTAAGGTACTCACAGAAGTTAGGCTCCAACCTTTCACAGAAACTGAGAGATAGGGGTGCTGTCTTCCTCCATGTTTACATTTCAAAGGATTGCTCTCAGAACACTGGGGTGCACGTATCCTTTCAAATTAGTGTTTTCCTTTTCTTTGGTTATATATCCAGGAGTGGAATTGCTGGATCATATGGTAGTTCTATTTTCAGTTTTTTGAGGAACCTCCATACTGTTTTCCATAGTGGCTGCACAAATTTACATTCCCACCAACAGTGCAAGAGGGTTCCCTTTTCACCACATCCTCACCAACACTTGTTATTTGTAAACTTTTTTATGATAGCCATCTGGTAGGTGTGAGGTGATATCTCATTATTTACAATAGGCAAGATATGGAAGCAACCTAAGTGTCCATCAACAGATGAGTGGATAAAGAGGATGTTTTATATATATATATATATATATATATATATATACACACACACACAATGAAATATTACTCACCCATGAAAAAAAAGAAATTCTGCCATTTGCGACAATGTGGATGGACTTAGAGGGTATTATGCTTCGTGAAATAAGTCAGACCAAGAAAGACAAATACTCTGTGTTGTCACATATGTGAAATCTAAAAAATAAAACAAATGAATAAATATAACAAAACACAAACAGACTCACAGATATAGAAAACAAACTAGTGGTTACTAGTGGGGAGAGGGAAGAAAGGAGGGGCATAATAAGGGTAGGGGATTAAGAGGTACAAACTACTATGTATGAAATAAATAAGCAACAAGGATATATTGTACAGTGCAGGGGAATATAGCCATTATTTTGTAATAAATTTAAACAGGATAATCTACAAAAATATTGAATCACTATGTTGTTCACCTGAAACATATTATAAATCAACTGTACTTTAAGAAAAATAATAATAATAATAAAAAAGGATGACTCTCTGAACCTTAAGAAAAACATTCCTGGGTTGTAAACTGGCAAGAAGCTTGGAGAAGATTTACATGCATTTCAAAGAAGCAGAGAAAGAGTTTGCACTGACACGTTTTTTAAACTAAAACTGTAAGGAAAAGGAGGTCAGGGGCCTAGAGACAGGAAGAAGCCTGCCTAAAATTTGGTCAAGCTGTGGGAAAGGGTATGACTGCCCTGATCACATGCATAGTTTTTTTCTATTGAGACCTGTTTTCTAGTCTTAGATTGCATTGGCTCATCCCAGTTACTGATAGGAAAGACAAAGTAGTCCCTATATTACAAAATTTGGAGGCAATGGCTATTGATTTTCAGATTTTTATTATAAAAATATCTATGAAAATGTTTCTTGGCTTAGCTATTAAGGGCCCACAATTTATAAATTACCATTAAGTAACATGAAGAAACAGGGTATACAGGATATTCTCTAACCTTGAATAGCCATAATCACATATTTTTATACTAATTGGTGATCGTGATATTTCTAATATTTACAAGATGATAATTGTTGGGCAAATAATTGGAATTTGTCTAAAATCTTGCCAAAGGCTCTGAGTTATCACATATACAACATACACAACCACTTGGTTTTAACAAATATTCCTTGGATTGACATATTGTCTACTCTGTGGAAGTCTGAAAGGATATAAAGAGGAAAGGAAATTAGAAACATATATTGTTAGAGTTAAGTGCAATCTTAGATAATGTCAAGTTCTCCCTATTATTTTACAGATGAGGAAGAAAACAAAAGAAAATTGAGATGGTCCAGAGTCACAGGATTATCTGTAGGACTTCGGCCCTTCCTCTAAATTCTTGAATATTGCTTCAAATGGCAGGAAGTACATATGGTTTAAATCTGTCTGGAGAGTTGCTAAGCACTTGATTTAAAAGCATTTCTTAGGTAATTATGGACAAGAAAAGTACAAAAGTAAAGATGGAAGAAGCACTGGCACATACCACAAAATAAATATTCAACACATGGCTGAGACGGTTGTTAGTAACAAGCACCTCTTAATTGTTAAAATTTTACTTTGACCATATAGTAATGAATATTACATTTTATCAGATACTTTGAGGTATGATTTTCCCATGTGTCCTATAATTATATATTGACTCTGACCAAATGTGTGTATGAAGAAAATTCTAATCTTATACGTTAAGGAAGAGTAGTTTTTACTACCATTCTAGAGAAACAAGTCACTTTGAGTGACCCCTTTTTATATAGGTCTTGACTGCTCTTAATTTGAATTGAATGGGTAATTAGCAGGCAGAATTACCTAGAGAAAACAATCTATTTTCAGTTCTCCAGTGGGAATTAGCTAGTAGGGATTCAGCCTATTGTGCAGAACATCTCATTCAAATTATTCTATCTTAGAAATGTCTTATGCATGGTCACAAAATGGTTTAAAGACTTTTCTGAGGCTATGGGTTAAATAGGGCATTTAATAATAAAACAGAAGAACAAAGTGGCATGATATGGATGCAAACCTAATCAACCTCCTTGCCATAAGCATCCTTTTTTTTTTTTTTTATGAAAACAGGTATTTATTACAGAACATTTTTTTTTCTTAATTAAAGGCTTTAAACAAAAAAACATAATTCCACACACTGACATTGACTTGGTAGCATGGAAATACTTCAGCCTGGAGAGGCATGTTTGTTCTTGATGAATTTACATATAATAAATTCTCATGACGTTTGATTCTGAAATATATGTATGAACTGACTTGACATGATTATAAACATAAGGGCAATTTAAACACTGGTATTAGTTTACATGAGTCAATTCAAGGTCAGTGACTGGAGAACTATATTTTAAAAAATCTGAGATAAAAAATTCTTTAGGAAGCAACCACGTACCTATGTATAGTTGAAGATCAAGGGTTAAAAATCCACTCTTGATGAATACCATTAAGCAAAGGATGTATAACATCCATCACACATCTGTTCCAAAAACAGCATGTTTCCAAAATTATACATTTCTTTACAAATAAACATTACAGCATTAATAACTATAGAGGAACCAACAGAATGAGTTCCAAAATGTGCTAATTCTCACAAGGCAACCCTGAGCCATATCTTAAGGCATCCGTTTTAATCTTGGGGCTTTAAGAACATCTTCTTTGTTTTAATTGGTTTTATGTCTCCATTTTCATCTTCTTCGTAATTGGCACGGTCTCTTTTTTTGGCAAACTTTTTCCCAATTGTCCCCACCAAGGTCTCATATCTTCCAGCCATTTCTTCATCTGACACATCGAGCTCCACTGTTTCCTCTTCAACTTCTTCTGCTTTGTTCTTAGCATTCATCTGAAGCATTAATTTCTCAACCTCAGGATTAAATCCTCTGAATGACATTCTTCCATAGAGAAGATCTTCACATAACAAGAAACTCTGCTCTTCTATTATGAAACTCTCTTTCTCTTTAAGCTCGGGCAAATCCAAGTACCAGTGCTCTTCACTAATGATTTTCTTTTCTTCCTCTTCTAGTTGTTTCTTGGTTTCTGAGTCCAGTCCCCTTTGCATGAACTTCATGCGCAGCAGGTTCTTGGACAACTTAGTTTTGCGCTCGGCCGCCATACTGAGCACCCCGGCCACCGCGCTCTGCCACTAGGTCCGCTGCGCATGTGCGATGCTGCGTGCGCCCATAAGCATCCTTTTGTTGCTACTTATTGGTAAATTTGCCTTTCCGTTTCTTTTTAAGTATCGTATATAGATATCAGTAATAAAATGGGAGCTGAATAGAATATTGTCTAATGGAGCCAAAGGCAGAGTGCATCTTCCAGTACAATTCAAATGCAACCTAGGAAATTAATTTCAAGATGCCTGACGTGACACCATCGATTTTGGTTTTAAAACCAATTAATGTGGATGGGACAAGAATATTATTTTTCCATCTTTACTGTGTATGTAATGACAGGGCTCAAGCTACATAATTAGATCATAATGGGAAGAAAATATTCCCGGATTTTAGATACTGAAATGAAGTGGTCAGGAGTGTAATGCCTCAGTCAGGAGGTGACAACTACATTTTTCACACTGTGCCTGTTCAACGTGGTTTGTAGGTAAAAGAAAAATAACCAGTTTTGGATAATTCCTTTAGTATGAATGTTTTCCTAAATGATCTGTATTAAATAAATTTAAAAAAATTATCTGACTGCTGGTGAATATATTATTAAAGGGAATAGTGAAGGTAATTATAAAATCTTTGAGGCTGTGTATGAGGATTCTAACTCTTAAAAGTGATGTATATATATTGGCTGTTCTTAATTTGAGTTAAATGGATAAGTAGCAGGCAGAAAGGTAGAAATACCTAGAGAAAATAAATTATTTTTAATTATCCAGTGGGAAAGGAATTAGCTAGTAGAGATTCAGCCTTCTGTTAAATGGTAGCTTCTTATTGCTTATGTCAATACTATAAAAACAAGGGAAACTCCAAATATTATTCATATTTGGCTTTAAAATATAGTCCTTGCTTATTATACAACTAATAAATAAATATATTCTTTCTATAAAAGATTTAAAGTGCACAAATATAAAGAGTAAATTGTGCAAGTCTTTTCTTCCTCTCCCCAGGCCTGCTTTCATCCTTAGTGTTACCACTCAAGAGCTTGGTATATATTCTTTTGCTGTGCATTTATATACATTTACATGTAAGCAGACAACGTACATAGCTTTTTTTTTTGACCTACATGAGATCACGGTATATGCACTTTTTGGGAACTCATATTTCAATCACTAAGTTTTGGTGATATTTCCATGTCTGTGCATACAGGCCTACTTCATTTTTCTTAATGGCTCCATAGCTTCCCACAGTATGGATATACCATATATTATGTAACTATACATCTCTTAATCAACAGTTGGGTCATTTGCAATATTTAGCGTTTAAAAACAAATTGGCAATGAACATTCTTTAGAACATTTGTGAACTTGTACTTCTGGGGTTTAGATTTCTAGATGTCAAATTTCCCTCTCAAATGTACAAAGTTTTAAAAGCTGTTAGGTACTGCAAAAGTACCTTTCAAAAAACTTTATGGATGTAAATTCTAACCACCAGTATGCGTGTGCTCACTTTTCCCACATCCTTGCTTCTTGTGTGGCTATTATGCATTTTTGTCATGCTGTGTACATAATAGAGAAGGGCCGGTGTGATTCTTGACTTGGTGGAATATACAGTATTTCATCATATTTTGACAGCTTCTACAGTGAGCTGTTCCACAGTCTTCTGGACAGGCCAGGGCATTATGAAATGACCAGTGGCATTAATTCTCTTTGAACAAACATTTTGCTGAAAACACTGCCTCAGAACCTCTAAAAGCTTTATGAACTTTTGAAATCTTCCTATGAAAGCTGTCCTTGAAGAAATAAACCCCATACGTTTATGATCTAGTGTTTGTTTTCAGATTCATTATATACATTTCCTTTACAGTTTTGTTTTTATTATTTTATCTTTATTCTTATGTATCGATAGAATAAGAGCTTTATGCCTATGTTAAAACTACAAAATATTTAGGAGAATATTGATGGAACATGTCGCTAATAATTGCTTTCATGTAATCTCTAGTGAAACTTCTGATTAAAGTTGTTAGTGTTATGAGAATGGTCTATTATCTATATAAAATAATCAGATAAAACAAATTAAAAAATTTAGATTTTCTTCATATTGTTTTCTCTGGAAAGTTTTTATAGCTTTATGTTATTGACTACCATTTCCCACACTTTCTTTTTGAGATCAATATATTGCTGGATGAATTGCAACACATAGTTAGGAAGCAATTTGCTTTTTGTGATGTTATTTTCATTCAGGCAATATTTCTCTATATCCTTTTAAGATATAGAAATATTAATTTTAAAATGGAAACAGTTCATATTTTCTTATCAGATACTTCATGTGGAGTATGACTAGATAAAATTTGAGCAATAAAAATAAAAGAGCATTTACTGAGCATCTACTATTTGCCTGATATAATGAGCTAAAAATCTGTATGTCAGGGTATTAGCTGACAATTTATTTAATGTATTGTTATATAAAGACAGACGGTTGCGTATTCTTATATGGTAAAATATTCTAAAACGTAATAGAGAAATCAAGAATGTCTAGCTCTTTGGCAGATAAATGTTACTAATTGAAAATAAAATCTTCTATATTGACTTTTTAAAATGATGAATTATGCCAGAGCTCAGGGAAGTCATACATATTTCAACTGGATTTTAAAAAAATGTCTCAGTGAGCCAAGAAAGACAGATTTCTTCTCATTTTTATACGTGCTCGGCTCATTTTAAATTACAGCAATGTTTCATTACCACCAAAATTCTCAAGATAAAATTCGTAGCACAACTGCTTGCTAAGCAAAAGGAAAAACATAAATTGTATCCATGTTGAGAAAATGGATATGGAAACTGACTTTTATTTGGCTTGCAACTCCCTTTGCAGAACAAAGTTTCTGCTGATTCTGTTGAGGATGTGGCTAACGTCAAGCAGATAATCTGACAATCAACTGATCTACAAGAAGGGTAGACCAAAACAGACGTTCTCTGTTTTATAAATAGCAGTGATTCCTTTAACCTCACCAGTTTTTTTTTTTTTATATATCTCTACTGTGTCTGTTCTTTTTTTATATAAATTTATTTATTTATTTTTGGCTGTGTAGGGTCTTCGTTTCTGTGCGAGGGCTTTCTCTAGTTGTGGCAAGCGGGGGTCACTCTTCATCGCGGTGCGCGGGCCTCTCACTATCGCGGCCTCTCTTGTTGTGGAGCACAGGCTCCAGACGCGCAGGCTCAGTAATTGTGGCTCACGGGCCCAGCTGCTCCGTGGCATGTGGGATCTTCCCAGACCAGGGCTCGAACCCGTGTCCCCTGCATTAGCAGGCGGATTCTCAACCACTGCGCCACCAGGGAAGCCCCAACCTCACCAGTTTTGATGTGGAAAAACTAACTGCTCACATTCATTTTTTTTTCCGCTAAAAGCAACATTTTCGGGGTTTTTTGTTTAGAAACCTAACGTTCCAGCTGTAATTATATTATTCCAGTAAAATTACCAAAAAAAGTCTTTTTATTAATACATAGAAACGATCACTTAGAACAAAATACATGCCCATTTCAATCTGTCCAATGAAGCTCATTTAAATCACTGACGTGTTCCTTGCAGTCTCCTCAAAAACACATTTTCTGTTTCTTAATGTGTAGGTTGTCTAAAATTTGCAAGAAGCCAAGTAACCCACATTTACTTTCATGTACTTCCACTCCCGAGCATTTATTTTCTCATATAGTAATTGCTAGTCCACGCAAATAGATTTTTAACATGATTCTACTGCTTTCTTCAATAATATTTTTGTTTATTCAATATGCAAATTCCTAAGCTCTGCTATAAGTTACTTTGTTTCTAGTGTTGCTAGAGAGAGTGAATCAGAACAGATATTACATGGCTTCTTTTACATACATTGGATTCCCCATTTTTTTGAACCATTATTGTTTAGATCCCCCGTTTAAGTTTATTCTTGTGCATACCTGTATTTTGTATTTTGATTTGACAGAGAAGGAGCTGAAAACAAACGGTCAACGCAAAATTTGGCAGTCATGTAATATTCACTTTCTAGTGATAACTACAGTTATTTTCTTTATATAAATAATTTATCCAAATGTAATACAAACTGTTTTCAACCTGTAGAATTGAACACATATGTTTACTTCCACTCTCCTGAAACTACACTAAAATGTAAATAAAGAGACTTTAAATAGGCATAAAATGTTAAGGACAAATAGAAGTGACAAAGACGGCAATGACATTTTGAGACTGGAAAGCAGAAATAGTAAATCACACACACACACACATCAATCTTCCCTTCTTGCTCAATTTTTCCCCTTAGCACTTATTACTTGGTTCTGGCCTAGTGCCTGAATCTCTGCCAGAGCAGGATCTACACTAACTATTAGGACATAATTTCCTAGTAGAAAGTAGAGCACGTGTTACTGTGTGCTAGAGTCTGAATCTTCTTTCCCAATAATGGTCCAGTTGGTAGAAGGTCAATTTGAATATTAGCTTATGACATTTTTTTCCACATAGTTTATAGAGTTCTTAAATGATGACCCTATAATTCTGTTTCTTCATAGATATTCACAATGGAAAGTTTGGAGGCTCTTGTAGTTCACTGTCATTTAACCAGGAAGATGGGAATTCTTTTTTTTTCTTACACATTTTTGATTTTGGGCTCTAATTTTTACGTGAGATTGTTTAGTAGGAAATGCTTCTTCCAACTTTTAAATAAAACAGTCTTGGCCAATGGAACATAAGCAAAACTAATATATGAAATTCTGGGTAAAACTCTTAAAGGGAAGTAATGTTCTGGTCCCTTTCCCTTCTCTTCATGCTGGGTGAAATATAGATAGTGTCTCTCAGTATCACCAACCTAGTCAATATATCCTATAGCTATTGGAGGAATAAGAAGAAAAAACCTGGACCAATTATTATTTTGCAGACATGCATTATGCTTGGGAAATTGAATGATCTTACTTTAGCCATGCTATTTTGGCTCTCCTGTATGATTTGTTATTAATTGAGTTGTGTCCTCCCAAATTTCATGTGTTGAAGCCCAAATCCTCATTGTGATTGTACTTGGAGATAAGACCTAAAAGGAGGTAATAAAGGTTAAGTGAGGTCATAAGGGTGGGACCTTAACCTGAAAGGACTGGTGTCATCATAAGAAGAGGAAGAGACATCAGAGATCTTTCTCTCTTGTCTCTGTCTCTGTCTCTCTCTTTCTTCCTCTCTCTCTCTCTATCTCCATGCAGAGGAAAGCCATGTGAGAATACAGTGAGAAGACAGCCCTCTGTAAGCCGGGAAGAGAGGCCTCTCTAGAAACAAATGCTGGCACCTTGATCTTGGATGCAAATTCAATAATTTCAGTGAGGAGGGTAAATTGAAGTTTGTGCACATGAAGGACTCCCTGACATAATTAATCATGATTAGAAAAATTAAATGTATTCAGTATCAGAAAAATGACAAATGCATGGTCCGTTATTCAGAGTGCATTTTGTGGAGGTATCTAGGGAGTGTGCACTGGGCTGGTTCCTGGGCAAAAGAAGTCAGAAAGGGGAGAGAAGAGCGCTCAGCTCGCTTACCTAGCAAAGCTAGCACATGGGTTTAGAAATGCAACAATCTAGGTATTTTTCTCAGAAATTAATCTAGTGATATCATTCTAGAAAAAGGCTTCCTTAATTAAATATTGTGGGCTATGCTATGTAAAATATTATTTCAGTAATTATTTAAAATTAGTATTAATTTTATACTGATTTTAGGGAGATTTACAAGGATTCATTTAGTTTTATTAAGTGAATATCCTAATATTATTTAAACATCAAACAACTTTTCTCATTTTTTCATAGAGTAACTATATATTTCTTGAGGAATTGGGGCTGAGTAGAACATATATTGGGAGATACTAGTCAAGAAATCAGAATGTGTACTTCTAACGTTTAGCTAAAGCTGCTAAGTCCCAATTAGGTCTTTCCCCTGAACTCTTGTTAGAAAAGAGCAGTTTTGTTCACTGTGTTTGTACACAGTTGTTACCAAATCAGGATACATTTTTAAAAATCAATTGTTCTCAATATCTTCTAACTTCCATTTGAGAATCCATTTAGTTTTTGGTAAACTGACTTCATAGTTCCAGGGTTGGGACCCAAAACCTAATCTAAATATGTGTTCCATTCTATCTTCTTGACCATAATGATTGGTTCAGAGAATGGGCATTTGCCTCTAAACCGATCTAATTAAAGAAAATCTACATACACTTGTTTGGAACACTGGGCCAAGAGTTTTTCTTTTCCTCTGGGTAGTATGCTATATGGACTTTATCCTGGAATTCTGAGAGTCATTTGTTTAACCATAACCTTGGCAAGGAAGCAGGCAAACAGGAGATGAAGCAAATTAAAGAAGAGGGTAGTCAAGATATTTTCAGACAGATGGACCAGGGACCTTGGTGCTACTGTGAACCCAGGATTCAAATTATGTGTGAAAACTGACATGCTATTGAGATCTTTAGTTATGTGAGATTATAAACTACTTTTATTACTGGAACTAGTTTGAATCAAACTGTTACTCGTAACACGAATAGTGCTGATATACCCATTCCAATAGGAAATGAGAGCATTCATTCTGAAGAGCTTTCTTCTAACTCTACTCACAGTACAGAGAAGAGTTGGAGTGGAGCAAATATCTAAGATACTGATCAGAGAAGGGCAGAGAGACCATTCAAGATATTATCACTGAGGAAGGATCAATTGAGAGGAATAATCAATAACACTGTATTGAGTAATTAAAATTTGCCAAGGGGAATTCCCTGGTGGTCCAGTGGTTAAAACTCCATGCTCTCACTGCCGAGGGCCTGGGTTAAATCATTGATGGGGGAACTAAGATTCCACAAGATGTGAGGCGTGCCTAAATAAATAAATAAATAAATAAATAAAATTTGCCAAGAGAGTAGAACTTAAATGTTCTCATGCCCACTCCCCCCCCCAAAAAGGTAAATATATGAAGTGATGGATATGTTAATTAATGGAGTAATCCTTTCACAATGTGTATGTATATGAAATCATCACTTCATACACTTTAAATACCTTACAATTTTGTTTGCCATTTATACCTTAATAAATTTGAAAAAAAAGATAATAAAATGGTTTTTAAAAAAGAAAAATGTTTAGGGTTGAAGGATAGTCTCAAACTGAGGCAACAGTGGAGAGATCAGAAATTATATGTTACATTGGAGTAGGAGTAGAATTTTGCTGGGACTTTTATTAGAAAGCTAACTGGGCCTTCATGGTAAAAAAAAAAAAAAAAAACAATTGATGTGATTAGAAAGGAAGAGAGAAAACTATATTATTTGGAGGAACTTCTGAAACAATGGAGAAGCTGGGGCTATTTTTAAAATATACAACAGAGCCTCTTTTACCCTGTAGTTTATAAGCAATTTTCGAATGATATATTTATTATACTTTGACTATTGCTTAATTCTGGATTTACTTGGCAAAACCAAGTGGCTCAGATAGTTTTGTGTACTCCCAAAAATAAATAAATAAAAGTAGAGGTAGAATAAATGAGTTTGTAGGATCTACTGCTCTCCTGCCATTATGTAGAGATCCATCCCATGCAAAAATTTAGTTTATCTATAAATCTATTTGGCCTCATAAACTAAATTCAATAAATTGTATGTGAACTAAGGATAATGTTGGAATGAAAAGTGTGAAGACAAGCTTGCAAAAGAACAGTGGGAGATTAGATTATTATTCCAAATTCTTTATTCTCTTCCTGTTAGAAAATGATTTATCCTGACAAAGGAGACAGCATTTATTTCTCTACCCTATTGGTCTTTTGCTTGGCCATGTAACTTTTTCAGCCAATGGAATATTAGGATATTTGATACAAGTAACTTTATTTTAGTTTGAGGATTTGTTTTGCTTTCTGACACTCTTGTAACCTGCCTTTAGAAGAACATACCCTAGGTAAACACCACCCCTTCAGCCTGGACTGTGGAATGAAGAAATGTGAAACAGATTTGAATTTAGTTGGACTCCTGGAGAACAAACTCGCCCAATCAATCCGGCTCAGGTTAGTTGAACCACCATCAACCTGGAGACCCTTGAGCATGAAAGTAAATATTTCTTTTGTTAGTTGTTGAGATTTTGAGAGTTTTTTCATTGTTGATACATAGGATACTGTGGCAACAGCTGATTGATAAAAGACACCAGTAATAAACTATTGGGAAACTGATTGATCTATTAAAGCGTCACTGTAGAACCTTTGTGTCAAAGATGAATTTTGATTATTTTGTCAAAAAGATTTGAAGAGCCAATGTGCTGTGGTATAAACATTCTTGGATTAGTAGTCATATAATACAGATGAATTTTGTTTTCTTTATAAATGACATTTTCTATGTGTAGTAGGTGAATCTAATTAATTTATGGATAGATTTTAAGTAATGTATTTTTTTCCATTCCTTCTGCTTTTGTTAGATTTTTCCTCTTCTTTTATAATCCATTGATTTTATTTTAAATTTTGTCTTCCTTTTATATTGGTTTAGAATTTATACAATCTATTTCTTTTCTTTTTTAATAAGCTTAATATTAAAAAATGCACACTTAATAAAAAAAAGTTAATCAACATATGTAGGTTGCTTTCACTTAGTGAATTTTAAACATTTTAATTTGCCTTCCCTCATTTACATGCTATTTGGGCTAGCATTTTAGTTCTACAAAAGCAAACATTATTTTTATTAAGAATCTTTTCTTTAGCTTTCCACTCACTTAACAACTTATCTGCTCATAATTTGTTCTTCCTCTTATGCTTTCGGCTTTGAGTTCAGTTTTCTCTTCCTGAAATATAGACTCTAGAATTTTTTTAGTGGGGAATGTTGGGGATTACCTCTTGTGTATAGGGGTGTGTGTGTGTGAGTGTGTGAAAATAGTGGCATCTCCCCTTCTTATTCCTGTATTTTTAATTAATTTGACATAAAATTCTAAGATGGTTATAGTTTTCTCTCTTCCATTTGAAATAAATTTCCATTTTCCTTGCTTTAATTACCATTATTGAGAAGTCTACTGTCAATTTTGGTTATGTATCTTTTTCCTCTGGGTGCTTTTAAAGTTTTTTTGTTTTTGTTTTTGTTCTGTTTTGTTTTGTTTTTTTAACTCTGTGTTTTCTCAAGGATATGGTTAAGTTGTGGCCACCATTTTAGTCTTCTGCTTTTCTGCTTCAGACTTGTTGAGACATAAATTTGAAAATTCACTTTTCATCAGTTATGTAAATTCTCAGCCATTATTTATTTGGAGATTAACTCTTCTTTTTTTATATTTTTTCTTCTAGAATTCAATTAGCTTATTTTAGATCTTTACTCTTTCCCCATCTTAACTTTTGCCTCAGTTTTTCAATTTTTTTGTTGCTCTGTGCAATTTCTTTGCATCTCTCGCCTTAATCATTAATTCTATCTTTAGCTACATGTGATCTACTGTTTAACTTGTTTAATGAAGTTTATATTTTAAGATTATAATTTATTATATCTATAATTTCTTTTAATTATTGGTTCTTTAAGAATTCTAAATATCTCTATTTTTTATTCTGTCTCTGATAATTCCATTCAGGTGCTATTATTCAGGGGTTTTGTTTGTTTTTGCTGCATTTTGTTCAGGGTGGCTTTCCCTTCTATTTCTCTGATGTTAGGAAGGGTTTTATCTTTGAGATTTCTATGGGGATTGGGGCTGCATCTCTCCAGGGACCATCAAACACTGAAGAAGCTGAGTGTACCAGAGTGCTACCTACCTTGGGAAACTTTAATTTCTCATCTTGAGGATTTTTGAAGCATGTAAAATTATAATTTGAAACTCTAACACAAATAAGGGGAGAGATGTAATTACAAACTATCAAGGGAATTTTTTTCTTACACAATGCCCAAGTCTAGATAGGTAAGGTATTTTGATACCTGGCATTGATGGAAGGTATATTTTTTTAATTGTCCAAATAGTCAAGGAGTTTTTGAAGTTCTCTGTTCTAACCCTCTTCCACATATAAGTTCAGGTTCTTATGTTTGATTCTGTATGCAGTTCTTATAACCCAAGTTTCTTGGATACTAATATTGACAAACACTTCCAGGGATTTCAACATCAGCTTGTTTCTAGGTTCCTAATTTTTTTTTTTTTTTTTTTTTTGGGCTTTGGACGATTTTGTTATATTTTCTCAATTTTTTTAGTATTTTATATCTTCACATTTTTTTTTCATCCTGTCTAGTGCACTGCATTGCCAAAATGAGTTTTGTGATTTCCTCTATAACTATATATGGTACTTAAGGGATTTGGGGATGATCAAGGAAAAAGATATGACCACAGGAGGCAGTAACACACAATTAACTTTACTGGGTGGTGCTTGGACAGGGTTGCATGCAAGGGAAGTCTATCACAGCATGAGACTGTCCGGAGGCTTATAGCAAGGAGGCCACCATCTAGAAGGCGAGGAGGGCAAAGGAACCCCTGGGGAGTGAGGACAATCAGACAAGGGGATTACATAGTTAGGTGACGACACTCAGAAGTATGGTAGGGAGACTGTGGGTCAGCCTTATAACCACAAGCCTCTGTCTTCAAAAAGATAGCATATATGGGATGGTATTTCACAGGGTATGCAAAGCAAGCAGGCTCTAAATGGCTTAAAATCTGCTTGCTTGGGCTTTTTAAAGAATGATTGGATGCGTAAAAATTTGATTTTGGCACTGGTGAGCTTTTGAGCTAAGATTTATTAGCCTACAGTAAAGAAATAACCTAGGGGCCAATACACAGAGGCCATCTTTGGCTCATCTGTGTAATAACTACCTGAATCCCAGTTACTTTGCTTTTATAAATACAGAAAATATAACTTTGACCAAATGTGTTTATTTGATTGTTTAAGCCCTCATAATGTATGCAAGATAAATAATAGACAAACCAATGCATTGATCATTATTTCATTTTCTCACTTTCCAATTTGCCTCTCTAAATTCTAAGGAATTTGAGAAAAATAAAGAAATGTACAGACAAAAGCCATATTTATTTTTTCCTCTAATTAAAGTAGATAAAACCAGGCTTCTATTTGTGTTGACACATCAGTATTCTTGTGAACTAGTTGTTCAGGGGAAGTTAGTTATGAGTGGTTGCTATATATTTCATATAATATCTAACTGTTTGATTGGTTGGTCATTAACCTTAATGCCAGCTGTGCTCGTTCATTCTTTGGATATATGGATAAATTCAGCTCAAAGCTCCAATCCCATGACCTAAAAAATCTAAATTTCTTCCAAGGATGTCTGTGAAACTCATTTGCTCATCAGCTTCCCTCCCTCTGGTTTTTACATTCACATATTCAGTTTCTCCTTATTTGATGTCAATATGGATGTGAAATCAGCGGCTGACAGGTTTCTATATACCCTTAAGCCATTTACACCAAGGATTTAGAAATCTGGGCTTATGGGTTAACATCTTTGAACGTATTACTCTATGACATTTATATTACTCTGACTTTTATCTCTTTAATATTTGCCTTTTCTCTTTTCTTCTCCTATTGTTTTGAGAACAAAAGAAAAATTTCTTCCCTTATATGTAGCAGTATAGTGACCCCCTTTGGAAATCTGAGAACATTCATCTCAAGTAGCTTCTCAGTTATTCTCTATATCATTTAGTTTTCTTACAAAAAGTTTACCATTCTTTCAAAAAGTTTTTCTGGAAAACAAAGTTTTCTTCATTATTTGCAAGAAGAGCATAGGTGCATATTTATTCATATATGTATGTGAGAATAAATGCATTTATCTGGAATCCCTCAGAGTTAGTTTCATTTTTTCTTTGTTTAGGACACTAATTGCAAATATATATAAATATTCTCAAGCTACTTATATTTGTCATAGAAATAAGATGATAGTATAATGTGTATCATGATTGTTCCCATGTTGTTACTTTAAAACTGACAAATTGCCAAAATCACTCTTAATCAATTGTAGAGGTTGTCACTAACTATAGACAAAACAAAACAAAAAAAAACTAGCTCTGTTCAGAGGAGACGAACATGAACAATATTCCTATATGAACTATATCTTGAAACACTTCAAAGAGAGGTAAAAATTCCTGAGCACTGTCCCCAGTGAGTTGTTGATCATTGTGAGGAAGCACAACGGCAATGCAGAGCATGGGTTCACAGTCGCTGCCTCTTATGGCTGTCAACACAAAACTCTTTGCAAATCTCGGTTTAATTTTTCTTTATATACTGATGTTTGATAATATGGGATGATGTCACAATCAGTATATGGTAATTAAAACAATAATGTTTGACTATATTTTTGAATCACCAGCCAGTGCCTGCTGCTTTCTACCTGTGCTATTTTCCCCACTTCTATTGTGTTAATTTAGTTTGCAATAAATTATTCTAATATTCTCACTCTCTCTTGGAATTCACAACAAAATTTTCACTAAGAATGATTATTCAAAAAAGAATAAAAAATGTGATAGAAGTGATAAGCATCAATTCAGCCCTATATTTATATATAATTTTTAATATTTCCAAGTTCTATCTTAATCATCTACTCTGATATTTTGGCTATCACATCCTTCCTAATTAACTAGACAGAAAATCTGTGCTCCAAGATTTTTTCAGAGTTTACAATTTTGAGTTCTCTGCCACCAAGTTTTTTTTTTTTAAACAAAAGTGGTATGTCCATACCATAGAATATTATTTGGCAATAAAAAGATGAAGCACTGATACATGCTACAACATGGACAAATCTTGAAAACATGATGATTGAAAGAAGTCAGTCACAAAAGACCACATATTGTATGATTCCATTATATAAAATTTCCAGAATGGGTAAATCCATAGAGACAGAAAGTAGATTTAGGGTTTGCAGAGTCTGGAAGAGAAGGAAATGAGAAACTACTGGGGTGTTGAAAATGTTCTAAAATTAGACGGTGGCCATAGTTGCACAATTCTGTTGATATACTAAAATCTACTTAACTGTACACTTTTTTAAGGTGTACCTCATGATGTTTTAATATACATATACATTGTGCCACCAAGTATTTATTACAATTCTAGTTTGTTTATTCAGTCAACAAACATTTAAGTTTCTACTATATTTCAGTTGCTTTTCCAGGTGCTAAGGGGCCATAGAACTTGTGTTTCTTAATATTGATGGACATACAGTGAAGAAAAACATATAAACATATAAAAATAAAATTTCCATATCTGTTTTGATGGAGGTCACAAAGGAGGTCAAAACATGGAATAGTCAATCGTAAAGTATAAGGAGATTTGTTAGTAAAAACTATTTGAGTAACTTTTGCTTTAAAAGTAGTATTTTGGTGTCATTCTGGGGCATAGCTTGAAAGAAGCCTACTGCTAACTGTAAAACAACAAGTTCGTGACTTTTTCTGAACCCACTGAAGTGCTAAAGTTACAGGGAAACTGATGCTATAATCTAAAAAGAGATAGGTTCCTTAAAATAGAGACAAAGTGTGAAGATGTCCTTACTTGGGCAAGGCACATCCGGACATGGATAAGGAATGTTAAGCTAGGGTGTGATAGGTGAACTGGTGAAGGCCAGCTTAGTGTGCACTGCTGAGAGATGGCAAACCCCAGGGACCATAAGAATAATGAAAGTCTACAACCTTCTACAGGCTTTTTTTTTTTTTTTTTTAATGTGCTCCACCAGTTGCTCACTAAAAATATCAGGAGAGTTCAAAAAATGTCTCCTCATTATGCAGAACTGGAAAAAGGAAATGGCAGCATTGTGGAAGAAGCAGAAAACTCTACCTGGACCTCGTGTCCTACTTTCTCTATAGAACTAAAGCCTTAATTTGTGGATAGATGGCAAAAATATGGTCACATTTAGGCACTGATGAAAATGCATTGCAGTTACAGGAAGGAAAAAGGTGAAGAAAATGCTACACCACCTGCAAGAAGGGTAGGAATAAGTTCTAGGCACAGATGAGTACTGGGGAGGTGATAAGAATACAGATATGAAATAAATTAAGGTAAACATCATTTAAAAAATATTTTTATTGCTCTAAAAGATTATTCCCTCTCTAAAGCAAAATTATTGCAATATATTTTGTGTTTGTAGCATGTGTAAAAGTAAAATATATGCCAATAATAGCCTATAGAGTGAGAGGAAGGAATTGGAAACACTGTCATAATTGGGTTAAGCAAGTAAAGCAGTATACTATTGATTTAAGGTAGATTCATATTAATTAAACTATATATTAAAAAATATAGATGACCACAGAAGAATTTTGAAATATATAAATACTAGGTCAATGGAGAAGCTAAAATAAAATTATAAAAAGTCTTAATCATCCAAGAGAAGGTAGATTGTAAAGAAAAAATATATGGAAAAAATGGAAAATAGCTGGCAATATGGTAGATATCACCATACCAATAATGACATTACTGTCCATGGTCTATACACACCAGTTAAAAGACAGAAAATTTCAAACTGGATTAAAAATTAAGACCCAACTATATGCCATCTACAAAAAATAAAATAAAATAAAATAAAATAAAAAACACTTTCAATATAAAGACATACATAGGTTAAAAGAAAAAGGGTAGAAGAAGATAAACCATGCAAACTCTATCCCAAACAAGCTGGAGTGGTTATAGTTAAGTCTAGGCACAGTTAATTTAAGAATTAACAACAAGGAATATTATCAGGGATAATGATAAGTATTACATAATGCCAAAGGGAAAATTCTCAACAAAAGTATACCGTTCTTAAATGTGTATGTATATAACAACAGAGCTTCAAAATAATGAGGCAAAAACTTAAATACAGCTGAAAGGATAAACAGACAAACATACACAGATGGAGATGCTAATGTTCCTTTCTTACACAGGAATAGAAAATAAATAAAATTGTACCATGTAAATTAATTTTCTACCTCTGTCTCCCCTTCTAAACAGCATCTATAACAAGACTCTGCCCACAGGGGAAAAATCTATAAATGTATTTGATCATGTCTAGAATACCTTTCTGAGTTTTTGTTTAAAAGTAAATAAACAGGGTGGTAACATCAGTGAAATGACAAAATAGGTAGACTCAAGGGCTTGTCCCTTCACTGACACAGAAAAAATAAATAAAAATTATTGGAATCAACTTTGGCAGAATTCTGGAAAAATCAAAGGCTTACAGAAACCCAGTGAACATAGAATCAAGAAAAAGGCAACCTAAAAATGGTAGGAAATCTTTGAGGCATATTAACTTTGGCATTTTACTTCCTCTTACACCGAAGTTTTCACCTCTGGTTGATCTTTAGGCTCAGCACAAGCCAGAAGTGAAGCTAAGGCAAAGTTTAAACAGCCTGGGTAACTGTTTAGTACCTCAACATAGTCAATCTCCAAAAACTAGGAAAGGTTTTTTCCTTTCCTTTCCTTTCCTTTCCTTCTTCCTTTGTTCCTTCTTTCCTTCCTTCCTTCCTTCCTTCCCCCATATTATTTAAGGAAATCTCTGTCAAAACATTAGCTGACCACAAACTAAAGGAACAGAGACTTTAGAGACTACACACAACAAGGAATACAGATTTTATAATATTTAGAAAAGTCAATTAAATAACTAATGATTACAACCCACAGCAAACAATAAAACAAAACCTGAGAAGGAGGGAGGAATCTAATTTTCAGAGTTTCCACATATAATATTCAAAGTTTCCATGACAAAAATCCATGAAGCATGTAAAGAAAAAGAAAGTATGGGCCATTCATAGGAGACATTAACATGAATTTTCACTTAAGAAGCACAGACATACTTAACAGACAAAGACTTCCCTGGTGGTGCAGTGGTTATGAGTCCACCTGCCAATGCAGGGGACACGGGTTCGAGCCCTGGTCTGGGAAGAGCCCACATGCAGCCGAGCAACTAATCCCACGTGCCACAACTACTGAGCCTGCGCTGTAGAGCCCACGTGCCACAACTACTGAAGCCGCGCACCTGGAGCCCATGCTCCACAACAAGAGAAGCCACCAGGATGAGAAGCCCGCGCACCACAACAATGAAGAGTAGCCCCCGCTTGCCGCAACTAGAGAAAGCCCACACGCAGCAACAAAGACCCAATGTAGCCAAAATTAATTAATTAATTAATTAATTAAAAAATAAAATTTTACAAGGGACAGATAAGGACATTACTGATAATATGATCAATTCATCAAGAAGATTAAAAAAATGCACCAAAAATAGAATTCCAAAATACATAATGTAAACATTAACAAACCAAAGGGAAAATAGGCACCCCTACAATATTTGGAGACTTCAATATCCCACTTTCAGTAATGGACAGAACATCCAGACAGAATGTCAGTAAGGAAATAGAGTACTTGGATAACACTATATCAACTAGGTTAACAGACTTACATGAAACTTTCTACTCTAGAAAAGCAGCATAAAAATTTTTCTCAAGTGCACATGAAACATTCTCCAGTATAGACCATATGTTAGGTCATAAAACAAGTCTCAACAAATTTAAACAGACTGAAATTATCCAAAGCTCTTCTCTAACCACAATGCAATAAAACTGGCTATCAAAAACAGAAGGAAAAGTGGGAAAATCACAAATATGTGGAAATTAAACAACATCCCCTTAAACATCCAATGGGGCAAATAATAAATTATAAGGGAAATTAGAAAATACTTTGAGATGAATGTAAGCAACACTACAACATACCAGATGTATGGAATGTAGTAAAAGCAGTGCTTAGAGGGAAATTTTTAGCAGAATGAAGGAAATAATAAAGTTTAGAGTAGTGATTTAAAAAAAAACCAGAGAAAAGGAAAACAATAGATAAAAATCAATGAAACCAAAAATTGATACTTTGAAGAGATCAACAAAATTGACAAACCTTTAGATATATTGACTAAGGAATAGAGACAAGACTCAGATTACCAGAATCAGAAATGAAAGTGGGAATATTATTACCAACTTTCAGAAATAAAAAGAATTATAAGAAAGTACTATGAATAATGGCATACCAACAAATTCGATGATCTTAATGAAAAGGAAATATCTTAGAAATGGACAAAGTACAAAAATAGATTAAAGATGAAATAGGAAATATAAAAAGACTTTTAGCAGATAATTAGATTGAACTAGCAATTATAAAATCTTCCAACAAAGAAAAGCGCAGGAACAGATGGCTTCATTGTTGAATTCTACCAATCATTTAAAGAGTTAACAATAAATCTTCTCAGACTCTTCCAAAAAACATGAAAGGAGGGAATACATCTCAACTCATTGCTCTGATACCAAAGCCAGACAAAGATATAACAGGAAACTAAGCAGACAACAACAACAACAAAACTACAGACCAATACCCCTTATGCATATAAGCAAAAATCCTTAACAAAATACTAGCAAACCAAATACAGTGCATATTAAAATAATTATACCCCTTAACCTAGTGGGATTTATCCCAGGAATGCAAGGTGGTACAAAATAAAAAATCAATCAATGTAATACACAACATTAATATAATTGAAGGTTATAAAACAACAAAAAACTCATGATCATCTTAACTGATACAGAGAAGCATTTGATAAAATCCAACATTTTCCTGATAAAAACACTTAAAAAACTAGAAATAGAAGGGAACTTCCTCAAACTAAAAAAGAGCATTTATGAGCATACCACAGCCAGCATCATATTCAGTGGCGAAAGACTGAAAGGTTTCTCCCTAAAAACAGGAATAAGATAAGAATACCCACTTTTGCGTGTTCTACTCAACATTGTACTAGAAGTGATAGATAGAGAAATTAGGGAAGACAAAGAAATTTAAAAAAACTTCCAAATTGGAAAGGAAGAAGTAAACCTATCTCTATTTGCAGATGACATGATCTTATATATGAGAAATTCTAAAGAATCCACCCATAGAAAAACTGTTAGAAGTAATAAATTTGGTAAGGATACAAAATCTAAACATAAAAATCATTTGTATTTTTGTATGATAGCAATGAGCAATCTGAAAGGAAATTAAGAAAAATGTCCATTTCTGATAACATCAAAAAGAATAAAATAGGATAAATTTAAAGGAGGTGCAAAGAGTTGTACACTGAAGTGTACGTTGTTTAGCCTCTTTTTTATACTATTGCAGTAAGGGAGTAAAGACTTGACTGACTTTGTTTTGGCTTACTGTCTTAAGTGACTACTCTGACACCTAGCATAGCAGCTCAGCTTAACTCTTAATACGCAGCTAAGAGACAGCAAGACACAGATACTACCTGAGGAGGGGCTCTTAGGGAAGTCCAAAAACAACAGAGAGTATATTGACAAGGACAATGGAAGAAATTGAAACTATGGCACTAAGAGTTACAGCAAACATTAAACACAGCCCAACTCTTAGCCAGATGAAACCTCACGCTAATGGCCTATTTACCTCAGTTTCTACTACCTTGATACATTATGTCTGGTTTTCAACAAAAAATTACAAGTTATTCTAGGAGGCAAGAAAAAACACAGTTTGAAGAGACAAAATAAAATCAAACAGATTCAGATACTGCACAGATGCTGGAATTATCAGATAGAGAATTTAAAATAACATTGATTATGTTAGGGGCTCTAATGGAAAAATAGACAACATGCAAGAATAGATGGGTAATGTAAGCAAAAATGTGGAAACTCAGAATGAATCAAAAGCAAGTTCTAGAAGTCAAAAACAATGTAACATAAATTACAGAGTGCCTTTTATGGGCTCATCAACACATTTGGCATGGCGGAGTTAATTATCTTTGAGCTTGAAGAAACATTAATAGAAATTTCTCTAACTGAAATGCAAAGAGAAAAAATAATTAAAAACAAAACAAAACAAAACAAAATCGAGAAGAGAACATCAAAGGATTATAGGACAAGAAAGGTTTCCTAAAAGAGGCAAAACATGAACTGAGCTTTTTTTTTTTTTTTTTTTACTGTTTACATTTCCTTTTACAGAAGTAACACATGCTCAGTGCAGAAAACTTAGAAATTATTGGAATATGTGAAGGAAGGAAATACACCAATAATCCTACTGCCTAGAGACAGTTAATTTATTACATCCTCTTGTGTGTCGTGTGTGTGTGTGTACAAGGTTGTGATGTTAAATTTACTTTTTACTCAAGATCCAAGCTAGTTTGAATGTATGTGCATTTGAGGCAAGAGCTGGGGCAGAGTTGGATTATTCTGCATAATAGAGGGGTAATTTGTGGTCCCAGAACATGAGAAAGCAAAGAATTTGAAAGCTACTGGGAGAGGGGGAAGCAGGAGAAAGGAAAAAAGTACCAGAGTAGAAATACAGCCTAGAAAAGACTTTGAAGGAGAGAACTCAGACAAATTAAAAAAAAAATTTTTTTTAATAAAGAATTATGAGACAATTTCAAAAGGGATAGCATAAACATGATTGGAATACCAGAAGGAGAAAAGAGAATAGAGCAGAAGAAATATCTGAACAAAGAATGGCCAAAAATTTTTGAAAATTAATGACACACCAAAACACAAAATATAGGAAACTCAGGACCATAATATTGTTTTTGATGCATCTTAATTTCCCTGATTTATACTTATGTAGTCATTATTTGTTTCCCATTTTCTCTTTAACCTTGTAGTTTACCTGTTGTTGTCTTAAATATGCAGATGTTTTAATCCTCTTCTATTAACCTCTTAAATCTTAATTCTTTCCTCAATAACTAATCCTACTGTCATGTTTATAATCTTTACCTTTTGCATTGTATCCTTTTATCATATTTCCTCTTATTTTAATATTTTAAATGTTAGTTTATTGATTTCATGCATTTGCTCTGCTACATTTAAATTGGTATAAAAATGTTTAAATTGTGCTTGAATTCCTGATTTATATTATTTTAATACAATCACTTTTCATTGTTTACCCTTAATCTGTTCTAAAATTCTTAGTATTGGCCTCTTCATCTTTTATTATTTGAAAGTTCTTTTTCTTACAAGGGAATTCTCAGTAAAATATTATCTTCTATCTAATCACCATAAACTGGACATAATAAAACCTTTAGCATTTATTCATTGTCTTACATTCATTTAACAAATATTTATTGATAATGTACTACCTGCTCAGGGATTTGTCTTCTCCATATATTGGGGAGACATTAGTGAAAAATACAGAGTTCTTGATTCTTATGAAATTTATGTTCTAGTGTATATTTGTGAGAGTAGGATGGAGGAGAGCATGATCTCAGAAATAAAACAAGCAAGTAAATAAAATAACCATGATGTAGTCAGATAGTGAATATTCCCAAGAGAGAAATAAAATAATTTGATTTGATCAATTGCCAGGGTTAGGGAGTGCTTTACATTGGGTGGGCAGGGGTGACATTTCTTACAGAATGATAAGACTTGAATGATAAGAAAGAGACAAAGAGCTGACATATTCATACATATTCTAGGTAGAGAGAACTGTGAGAAGGCCCTAAGGTTGTAAACACCTTCCTGTCTTCAAGGAACAGAAGGCAGCCAAGGTAACTAAAAAAGGCTGAATGAGAGAGAGAGAGAGAGTCAGGAGATAAGACAAGAAATGTGGTCACATGCCTGATCTTCAGGGCTTTATCAGATATGATATAAATTTTAAGTTTTATTGTAAATGTAATGAGAAGGCTTTCAAAGTTCTGATGAACCCTTAAAAGATGATCTTTCTGACCTCCATGTAGAAAATGAATTAGATGCAAGAGTGGACAAAGGAAACCTATTACAGTAGTTCAAGTTTAAGGTTGCAGTGACTTCCTGGTGCAGTACTAGAAAGAAAGCAATGGAAAAATGAGAAGTAGACAGATTCAGGATATACATTTTTGGAAAAACTTACAGGATTTACTGATAGGTTAGATGTGAGGGGAAAGATGAAATCAAGAATAATTAGTGGATTTTTGGCTTGTGCAATGGGTAGAATGAGTCTGCCACTTACTGAGATAGAGGAGACTGAGAAGAACATGGTTGAAGGCAGAAATTGAAATTTTATTTTGAATATTTTAAGTGTGAGATGCTTATACATATTCAAGTTCAAATCCAATGTAGGCTGTTAGAAATAAGTGTCTGTTAACCTTATGGGAGTTCCCTTGTATGTTATTTGTCATTTTTCCCTTGCTGCTTTCAATAATTTTTCTTTGTCTTTAATTTTTGCCAATTTGATTACTATGTGTCTTGGTGTGTTTCTCCTTGGGTTTATCCTGTATGGGACTCTCTGCGTTTCCTGGACTTGGGTGGCTATTTCCTTTCCCATGTTAGGGAAGTTTTCGACTATAATCTCTTCAAATATTTTCTCGGGTCCTTTCTCTCTCTCTTCTCCTTCTGGGACCCCTATAATGTGAAAGTTGGTGTGTTTAATGTTGTCCCAGAGGTCTCTTAGGCTGTCTTCATTTCTTTTCATTCTTTTTTCTTTATTCTGTTCCACTGCAGTGAATTTCACCATTCTGTCTTCCAGGTCACTTATCCGTTCTTCTGCCTCATTTATTCTGCTATTGATTCCTTCTAGTGTATTTTTCATTTCAGTTATTGTATTGTTCATCTCTGTTTCTTCTTTAATTCTTCTAGGTGTTTGTTTTTTACTTCTTCTAGGTCTTTGTAAAACATTCCTTGCATCTTCTCAATCTTTGCCTCCATTCTTTCTCCAAGGTCCTGGATCACCTTCACTATCATTATTCTGAATTCTTTTTCTGGAAGGTTGCCTATCTCCACTTCATTTAATTGTTTTTCTAGTGTTTTATCTTGTTCCTTCATCTGATACATAGTCCTCTGCCTTTTCATTTTGTGTATCTTTCTGTGAATGTGGTTTTCATTCCACAGACTGCAGAATTGTAGTTCTTCTTGCTTCTGCTGTCTGCCCTCTGGTGGATGAGGCTATCTAAGAGGCTTGTGCAAGCTTCCTGATGGGAGGGACTGGTGGTGGGTAGAGCTGGCTGTTGCTCTGGTGGGCAGAGCTCAGTAAAACTTTTATCTGCTTGTCTGCTGATGGGTGGGGCTGGGTTCCCTCCCTGTTGGTTGTTTGGCCTGAGGCCACCCAGCACTGGAGGCTACAGGCTCTTTGTTGGGCCTAATGGTGGACTCTGGGAGGGCTCATGCCAAGGAGTACTTCCCAGAACTTCTGCTGCCAGTGTCCTTGTCCTCACGGTGAGACACAGCCACCCCCTACCTCTGCAGGAGACCCTCCAACACTAGCAGGTAGGTCTGGTTCAGTCTTCTATGGGGTCACTGTTCCTTCCCCTGGATCCTGATGTGCACACTACTTTGTGTGTGCCCTCCATGAGTGGAGTCTCTGTTACCCCTAGTCCTGTTGAAGTCCTGCAATCAAATCCCACTAGCTTTCAAAGTCTGATTCTTTGGGAATTCCTACTCCTTTTGCTGTACCCCCAGGTTGGGAAACCTGACGTGGGGCTCAGAATCTTCACTCCAGTGGGTGGACTTGTGTGGTATAATTGTTCTCCAGTTTGTGAGTCACCCACCCAGTGGTTATGGGATACGATTTTATTGTGATTGCACCCCTCCTACCATCTCATTGTGGCTTCTCCTTTGTCTTTGGATGTGGGGTATCTTTTCTGGTGAGTTTCAGCGTCTTCCTGTCGATGACTGTTCAGCAGTTAGTTGTGATTCTGGTGCTCTCGCAAGAGGGAGGGAGTGCACATCCTTCTACTCTGCCATCTTGAACCAACCTCCCAACTAATCTTCTAAATGGCATACTTCCTTCTGACTTCAACCCTTCAAGTCCAGACTATAGATTGCTGTCAAGTCTTCTCAGAAATACTTCATCATTGTCTTACCCTTCCTCATAAACTTGGAAAATTCTGAAATAAAGTATCTTTATAATCTGACTTGAACCTATAACTTCCAGGTATATCTTCAACTACTTCTGCAGAATCTTCTACCCAAGTTTTGTTTTGTATATTTTCTAAATTTGCATTTTTGTTTTTCCTCTAACCTTTGGCTAGAAGGACTTGACCTACTTACATTCTAACAGTTCTTTAAACTTCAACCTGAAACTTACTCCATCATATCACCTTCCTGGGACTCCAGTGATGTCTCCGTACCATGAAATTTTATTGGGCTAATCGTCTTCATATTCTCCTCATAATTTTTATCTCCTGCATTGAAATGTTCTTTATTTATATATTTTGTAACTTTTCACAATACTTAGCACCAGTTTCACCAAATAAATGTATTAAGTGACTATTATATACAGTTTTTTTCACATATTTAAAGTTCCTTCTCAATTAGATTATTAATTATGTCCCACAGTGCTCAAAATTTTGCCTTGCACATACTAAGTTTTCAACTATGTGCAGGCGGGCTGGCCTCATATCAATATAAATTTAAGTATACTTAAATTTATGATTATTAAGCTCATCCTTAAACTTTCTCATTCTTAAAATTGTCCCTCCTACAAGTGTTGAAATAAGTGAAAGTAACATTTTACAGTAAAGTGCTAAATGTTATATTGTATAGTTTCCATTGTGCATAGTAGTTTTGTAAGTTTAAGTGAATTTTTATTTTATTTTGTTTTGCATTGAGAGTAGGTAGTTGGAGAAACACATTGTACAACAGTAGAAAAAGCATGGTGTTCTGAATCAAAAGATCTAGGTCTTAATTTTGCTATTTCCTAGGTGTTTGGCTATGAGCAAATAATTTAATATCTCCCTGAATCTCTTTCCCCTCATATAGAATGTGGGTGATAATTCTAACAAAATTTAAGGCCCCTGTGGGATATTTGTCTGTTTTGATCACTGTTGTATCCCAAGTATCCAGAATAGGGCCTGGTACAGAATAAATACTCAATATATTTGTTGAATGAACACCTCCTCCAAAAAAAGTGTTTGTCAGATTGAAAAAAATTAATGTTTGTGAATGTGTTCTGATGAGGGATTCTTTAGTTTTGTGCAAAATTTTATGTGACGTCCTGAAGAAAAGGACATATCATTTACCAACTTACCCCTCGTGCCTGGCACATGGAAGATGAACTATTCACTTATAACTTGTCTGAAGGCGGAAGTAGAGGCTGACAACAGTAATTCCTATATTTGTATTTGCCATTGTACTCATATGTCATTATTTGCCTGTAACTTTTCTCTCATCATTTAAAATATGCTATGGTTGATATAGTTCAGGAAACCAATTTGTATCTGGGTATCAAAATCAGGTGCCACTAAATTACAATGTAGACTGGTAAAGCTATGTGTGAGTGTGTGATTTTTAGAGATAGATTAAAATATTTAAAGACATGCAGGGGAAATAGGAAAATTAACACCTCTTTGCCCTGTTATAGGATCTAGATGTTTTTCCTTCCATTTCCATTTGATAAATGTATCATATTCCCACTAGGTGAACAGAGATGAATATAAAACATTCACATTCTATTTGTTTTCTTAGGAAAACTAAGTTAGCTCTATTAAATAAATGTATTCTTAGCCCCTCTACAAATATAATAAATCAGATTTAGAGTGGGTGAGATCACATAGTTAAAAAGAAATCAAGGTGCAAAGACAAGAATCTAGGCCATTAGTTTTCAGAGAGTGTCAAGCCATGATTATAGCAATATCAGGATCATTTGTTTGAAGGCTGTTATGCATTCTTAAGAAACCAAAACTCCTCTGTTTTCTTCATCATTGTATCCTCATTGCCTATATTTTTTGAATAAGTAAATAAGTAAATGAATGCTATATTAGAAGTTCAAATAAGTTATCAGGGAAAACCAAAATGAAAAGATTCCTTGGGAGAAACTGAAGAAGTTTTTAGAAGATAAAGAATTCTACTGGATTTAGATTAAGAGTAGGAATCTTGTTACATGAGGAGGGGGTTATGGGAAAAATTATTTTGTGCAGAGAATGGAACACATTCATGGATACTGAAGTAAAGAAAGGGAGCAAGTTCAGGAACTAGCAGTTTGATGATGATAGAAGGAAAAGATATAGAATGGATGGTACTTAACTAGAATATACCCTAGTGCCCTGAACACAAGGCTTTGAAGTTCGAATTTAAGTTTTATGTGATAGGATCTGTACTTTAAAATTATGATTCTCATAACCCTATGTGGGGGGATACTGGTGTCAGGAAAGACTGAATCTAAGAGTTTGTTAGAATAATATTAAATAATAGCTCAGTAGAGAAATAACTTTTGCTTGAGATGCACTGGGTCTGGTGGGCATGGCTGTGCCAGGGCCAGCAGGGAGGAGAGGGGCCAGCACCAGTTCTGGGGTTCTGGGAGAGCACAAAGTTATTGGTTATGGGAAGTTCCAGTCCCTGGTGTCTGCACTGGCTAAGACTGCAGGGTCCTTGGTGGAGAAGGCTGTGATAGGGGTCTGAGGCTGCAGCAAGGCTGAGAGCTGTGGGGGTCATCCTGCTCTAACCTTTTTCCCCATGGAGGAGCTGGCAGCAGAGAGGATTCTTCTCAGTGCTAGGCTGTGTTGGTCTGGGGGATGGGGTGACACAGCTAAAATGCCTCCTACCTTTTCCTCTGCTGTCATCTCTGGTCCCTGTGCTCCACTGGGTTGCTGCAGCTTGTCATCTGCACTCTGGAGTTCTCCCAGAGCTACATTCATCTGTGGAGAGTTGGTAAATCATTGGTTTTGGCACTGGATGGGAGGGTGGGAGTAGACAAGACCTGGGACCTCCTATTCCACCATCTTGCTGACATCGCTCTCTCCTAAATTCTTCCTCCGGACACAGTCGTCAGGCCCAAGCTAGAGAATAATCAATTCCCCTTCTTGAGCAGCTGAGGAAGTTTACGCCTCAACCACTTCCCTCATCAGGTTCTCACACACTGTGCCACTGTGCACCTGCCCTAATCACCCTGGAGCCAGGTCAGACGACTAGGAAAGCCACTGAGTCCCTGAGCCCAAGAATTTATTCTAATTAGGCAATCCTCAGGGAGCCCGTGAAACCCAGTTAACCCTACCCTTCTTGCTGTTCACAATCTGCCCCCTATAGCTCTGGCTTGCTGCTACTCTGCCCCCAGGTGGAACTCCCTGAGGGGCCCTGCCTGGCAGCCTTCTCTCTTGGAGCTATAAGTAACAAAATTCTGCCTTTCGTCCATTAGAGTGTCAGTGTGTTGTTTTCCACCATCAGAAGAAACGTTATATCTTATAAAACATATCCTGAGACAGATTTAGTATTATCTGGTACCTGGAGAGGAGTGGAGTGAGATAATTTGGTAGAGTAGAAGGCATAAATAACCAAGGGATTATAAAGAAAAAATAGGGAGTAAAAAGCAATCCAAGGACAGAATGTTCAATGTGCCTAATCTTAAGGAATTTAAGAAACAGACTGAGGAGGAAAATGTGCAAATCACAGTAAGTGGTCTAAGATGGCAGAAAATCTGGAAGAGTGAAGGGTCTAAGCCAAGGAGTCTCATGGGGTCTGTACAGATTTTAAGAATCACTATAACTGTTAAGAGAGAGAAATGATCAACACAGATGAATGCTATAGCAAAGAAGAAATTGAAGGGGACTTAAAAGAGTTTAATGGCTATTTAATTCACAAAATAATCTCCATGGCAACTTCTTCTAGCAGTTAGTGGTTTCCTCTGCTGTGTTCCCATAGCTCTTGGTGTGCATGTCCCTTATTATGGCACATACATGCCATATTGTCATAATTTGTCTGTTTCGTACATTAAAATGTAAGCACTCTGAGGATATAAATCATGGACTTAATCTGCTGTCTATTTTTTTTAACATCACATATAGCCACTGAGATAGAACTATTACTCATTGATTGTTTGTTGAAGGAAACAAATGTTTATTTTACTCTGATATTAACATTTCGGTGCATTTCTTGGTATTCCAGAGAGATGTCCTGGAAGTGGACGAGATCCCTTGTTGATTTCCTGATTTCCCTAACATAGCTCCGACATTCTACAGCAGCTCAGCTCAGCAGTTATCAATACTTGAAAATTTGTCCTGCCATGTATGTTTAAAGTGTTCTTTCTAATACTGGTCCAAGCAGAGCTAGAGAAACTAGATAATCTTGTGTCAAAATTCAGTATCAGTGTACTCCTCAAATTTATCTCATCCCCATAGCAATAGCCCCACCTCCCTCTACAAAGACACTGTGTGCAAAGGTGTTATATATGTGATATGGAATCATAAGTCCTTCGTTAGTAAGTCAGTAGGTTAAAATCTTGTGCTTATGAGAACAGTGCTATTGGGAAATAACTTCTCTAGGGACCAATTAACGTTATTTTGCCTGATGAATACTGAGTATATTCTTTACCCTAATAAATCATCTCATAAACCTGTGTTTCTGGTCACAGGGGCAACTAAATAAGAAAATATATGTCTGAATTAAAAAAATGAAAACATACAGCAAAGTAATACAACACATATATTTATATTGATTTCCTATTCTTTGCCAGGCGATTGGACACTGGGGCTCTTCCCTATGCAAAAAGAGGATGGTAGATGGAGAGAATGTTAACTTACAGTAAGGAATGCTTATTTTGATGATAGTGGGTGCTTAGTATCATTTGCTCCTAAAAGTTAGAAGATGAGGACATGAGAATTAAGTCAATCACTTTAAAAAATCTCAACAGAATATGAGGTTTTGTTTTTTTTAAAAAAACGCTCTGAGATATTTTATATATAACTGGTTAGTAACCTTACAACAGTTGCTCTAACTCTCACTGCATGTTAATATCACCTAAGGAACTTGGAAAAAAAATATATCGATGTCTGTTGCCCCCCTCCTAAAAGTTTTGATTTAATGGTTCTGTATTTGGCCAACATTTACTATGAAGTCACAGAAAGACTGAATAGTATTTTCCTCATTCTGGGAGAATGAAGGATGACCACAAAAGAATATTAGCAACATCCGGAGATTACAACAATCCCTTACTTCTAAACAGTCAGATATTCTTGTATTGGGCAAGACACAATCTGCTTTTCAAAAACAGAAGGGGAAATAAAATGAAAGAAACAAAATGTGTTCACATTTCCAAATGAAATATGAGAATGGACTTTACATAAAAATGAGCAAATATTTGCTTTATTTCCAATGTTGCTGCCACTGACAATGCCAATTCCATCGTCTAATTTTATGGAGGTTTTCTGTTTGTTTATATTTTTACATTTTAGAAACTAAAAGACAAATTTGTGTGCTGGCTTTTATTTACAGATGCAGGTCTGTTTATTGAAAACAAGAAAATAAATGAAGAATTTAGACCATCCCCCAACTCGAGAAAAAGTAATTACAAATTTAGTTGTGAGCAACAAATAATTTGTATGGCAGGAGTTCAAATGGGCCACATTTCAGAGTTTTTAATGTGCAGCTGGGTTTGAGAATGCAGTCATGTTTGAAAACACTATCCATTAACATCTAAATTTAAAAGTCATAAAATAAGGATTTTATTCACAATAGAAATAACTATGTGCTAGAAGTAAACTGAACAAAAATGTTTTTAAAAGAGCTGCAAGAAATACCTAAGGGACCTTGGGGAAGAATGAATAAAGGAAGAGAGATACCATGTTCCTGAATATCAAAACATTTCCAATATTTTAAAGATGTCTGTTTTTCCCCAAAGTAATTTTCAAGCTTAATATAATTAAAATAAAGCATCCAATGAGTCATCATTATTATTTTTTAGGAGTGAGAGGGATGTCACAAAAGCAATTCTAAATGTTGTATACTTTTCTATTGACTCATCATGTTTAGGTTTTTGCTGAGCATAAAAAAGAGAATCTTAATAAATATCTGCTAATTGATATCTTGGTGGTTCAGTAAGTAATCAAGTCCTCTTACTTGGTTTTAAATACACTATATATTTGATACTGAAGTTTAGTATCAAATAGTATAACAAATATGCTATGTAGTGTATCTTTAACTGTTTCTATTAGGAAAAGTTCCTCTGAGTTTTAATAATTGAAGATTCAACAGATCTTCAACCTTCCTATGGTCATAAATAGACCCAACATTTATTTATTTATTTACTTATTTATTATTGACTTACAATATTATGTTAGTTTCAGGTGTACCACACAGTGAATTCAATATTTTTATAGCTCACAAACCATACAAAGTTATTATAAAGTATTGGCTATATTCCTTGTGCTATGCATTGAATCCCTGTGACTTGCCTGTTTTATAACTAGAGGTTTGTACTTCTTAATCCCCTCTTTTGCCCCTCCTCCTACCCCTCTCCCCTCTGGCAACCACTAGTTTGTTTTCTCTATCTGCAAGTCTGTTTCTGTTTTGTCATATTTGTTCATGTGTTTTTTAGATTCCACATATAAGTGAAAATGTACAGTATTTGTTTTTTCTCTATCTGACTTATTTCACTGAACATAATACCCTTCAGGTCCATCCATGTTGTTGCAAATGGCAAGATTTCATTCTTTTAATATTTCTGTCTGTGTCTCTATCTCTACCTCTCTCTATATCACATTTTCTTTATTCGTTCATCTGCCCATGGGCACTTTGATTCCTTTCATATCTTGTCTGTTATAAATAATGCTGCAACGAACATTGGTGTGTACATATCTTTTGAAATTAGTGTTTCTGTTTACTTCAGATAAACACGCAGGAGTGGAACTGCTGGATCGTATGGTAGTTCTATTTTTAATTTTTTGAGGAAACTCCGTACTGTTCTCCATAGTGGCTGCACCAATTTATATCCTCACCAACAATGCACAAGGGTTCCCTTTTCTACCCATCCTCTCTGACACATTTCTTGTCTTTTTGATGATAGCCATTCTGACAGGTGTGAGCTGATATCAAAAGAGGAGTCCTAAGGGAATATGACATATGAGAACCATGCCACTCAATCTCTTGGGACACAGCTTATCTTCACTCTAGATCCACTGGCAGCCAGTCCTCAGTGCAGCCAATCTTACCTGTTAATCGATTCTAGCCCTGGGCCAAAAACCCCATGTGAGTGAAGCCAGCTGTCAAAAACTATTTAAAAAATCAAATGAGCAAAACACAGCACCTGTTTCTTTTCCTTATTTTTACTTTACTTCTTCCAGATTCCCACTTTGTTTTTTTCTTGACCTTGTATCTTTCTATTCCATCTTCCATTGACTTATAAAATATGGTTACATAAAGATATTAAGTATACTATTCATAGATTTACACGGGATGAATCAGTTGCTGTCTTCTAATAATCAAGAGTTACAAATATTCCCCTGCAGTAAAATTATAGATTGATTTCTCTGTGTTAATAGCATGTTTGAAAGGTTTATCATCTGTTAATGGGTTATGATATGTTTTCCTAGAAGCATATGAAGAAAACTTTAAGAACACAAGAATATTGAAGATGGAGACATTATAATATCCAAAAATTATGTGGAATTATAAACATTCATAACTAGGTGCCATGTAGAATGGGAACCCGTTTGCCACATCCATGAATGAAAATTGGGACTAGGTAATTCCTAAGTTCCACTCAAATTCTTACTAAGACGGCTTTATTATTAATTTCATTTCCAAGTACAGGTATAACTTTTTTAAGTACTGAGAATTGATTAAGAAAGGGAAATATGTAAAACAGAGATTAAAAAAAAAATTCTAAATATATATTTACATGAGCCAAAACAAAATAAAATTTCCCAGGTGATGTATAGCCAAGTAACTAATTAAATGTCTGTCTAGACAAGAATCCCAAGTCCTCAAATCAGTTTTTCTAAACTGTACTCTGAAAACACTAGATCTCTAAGAACCTACCCCTCCCCTTCTCTAAAAAGAAAGAAAGGAAAGAAAGAGGGAGGGAGGCAAGGAAGAAAGAAATAAAGAGACAGAGAAAGAAAACAAAGAAAGAGAGAAGAGTTGCTTGTTTCATTTTAAACAAGCTTGGGCTTCTTTAGGCAAAGTTTCTTTACTTCACAGAATTTCTTAATGCCATTAATATGATCTTGAGCATTGTGAATCTATAAGCAGGAATACATATTTTTTCCCCCAAACTGATTTGGCCACAACAACTATTTTTATTACTCAATACTTGTTAATGTATTATGGGATTCATTTAGGAAATACTCCCCCAGATGATTAGACATTCTTCATAGAAGAGTTAACGTTACTCTTTCAATCATTCCAATTCTATGATGCCATATTTCTTTTCAAATATTAAACGAGATCATTCCTAAATTGCTTCTGGTAACGAGAAATGGGAAATAAACTTTTTTATTATTAGACTAATATGTAGCACATAATATTATTTCATTGAGAACTAAAACTTCAGTCCTTGGTCTAAGAGTTATGGTTTTCAAGACCAAGCAGTTATCTAATTTACCCCACAAGTGTATAATAACTGATTATTAGTGTTCAATTATCCATCATTTTTATTAATATGTCTCTTCATTACATTTCCAATGGGAGCTTAAAATGACTTTTTTTTTGGAGGAATTAACTATTAAATTCATAGCTGGATGCATGCTCCTTTCATTTCTTAGTACTGTTCTATAAAATGGAACAGAGCTGTCACTGGTTAATTTATTTCCATGCCAAACCATTTACACTCTCCAGAGAAACTTCTGTTTAAATAAGGCATGCTTGACCAAGAAAGGTTGTCATGTATTAACCGTCTCCGTGGGGAGTTGATGTTAAAAGCATAATTGGTTCAGTGGAGGGAAGAGAAAATAAGCTCTTCTATTCACAGTCAGAAAAGCAGCTCCCAGTCATTTATGTATGTAAGTGTGCTGTCACTTCTAACTAAGGAAGTGCCATCATACATAATTAGCGTAGGAAGACTTCTGCTTTTCAAACCTTCAGGATTTTTTTTTCTACCCCGAGGACAAAAGTTCTCCTAATATGCATTCTCTGATTGCCATTTATCTGTTTGAGTGTGAGGATGCATTTTTCAACTTTTTCTATTTCCTATCAAAGAGAGAATCAGATTTCCTCTTGTTTCCTTCTTATTTCTCTTCTCAGTTTTTCATGATATTGTATTCCTCCTGGTATTTCATACTTTCTTCTAGTATGGAGAAAGCATTTATGCCATGGGATTTCAAGGTTATTCCTATGCTGTATAAGCAGAAGTATTTTCCAATGCTAAAAAAGCAAAACCATTTTTAATGGGGGAGAAAAGATTAAAGACAACATCAATTGCGAAGAGAATCAGAATCCTCCTAGGATTTTTAATCCACAGTTCAAACAAGGTTCTAATTTCTTAATCATGGTATCGAAAGACTAATGCAACCAATAGAGAAAACCGTTTATTCCCTCCCTCTTTAAACAGCTCTACTCAGCAATAGTTTCAACCTGGGGATAAAATACTTTATACAATTCTTCACTATGATTACCCAGTGTTGATACTGCAAACCACAAAGGCATTTGCAACCTAAATTTTAGTTTCTTTTAGAAAATGTTTGATTTTCCCTTGGCAGCACAATTTATTGTTTCTATTGCCTTTCCAGCAGCGTGAATTCAGACTAACTTTTTCAGCTTTCAGAAATGATGGCTTAATACTCTCTCTATTCTTTCTTACATACAAAAAAATACAAAATGTTGTGGCTGATTTGATTTTTAACTTTTTTGTGTGGTTAAACAACATGGACTGTATGATATCAGTTCTTTGAAATGTGTTGAGTCTTAGGAGTGACCTAGCGTATAATCAATTTTTATAATAGTTTAATGTGTACTTGATAATAATGTACTATCTCTACTTGATTACAGTACCCAGAAAGATTATGTTTTGTTTTCAAAATCTTCTATATCCTGGCTAAATTTCTGATCTACTTGATCACAAGTTTCTGATAGAGTATTATAAAGATTTCCCACTATGATTAGTGAGTTTGTTAGTATCTCCATATAAATCTCAACAGGTTTTGCTTCATATATTTCTTCAAGATGCCAATAATATTTTAATATATTCTTATCCATTTGTTTCTTTTATTACACAATGCTAATATTCATCTCTATTAATGCCTTCTACCTAGATTCCATTTTATCTAACGTTAATATTGTTAACAATTTTGTTTAATGTTTAGTAGTACATATTTTTCATATCTTTATTATTTAACTGTTCATTTTGCTTTTGTTTTTGATGTGCTTACTTTGTATTTTGTGTTATCTGTTCCTAGCCCCTCTTCTTTGCTTCTTCCTCTTATCTCCCTTTTTTGCCTTCTGTTAATTGATATATATGTTGATAATTACCATTTATGTTTCTCTATTAGTTTGAAATCTATGGATTGTATTTTAGTATTTAGTTGTTATGTTTACATTTCAATCTATATTTCAACATAAATTTTTCTGACAAAAATTAGTAAATACCTTAATCTTCCTCCAGAAGATAACTTTATTATTCTCTCCTCTTACCACTCTCCCAATCTTATTATTGGCATCTTGAGATGTATTTTTATTTTTATGTTGTTAGGTAATTTGTTCCATTTTACAAATAGTAAAATTATGGAAAATAATTCTCTGAGTAAAAGAAAAGCTTAGATTAACTTACTTCACTCAACACAAATGTTTTTAAAAGATAACTTTTAACTTCTGCCTTTACAGTCTATTTTTGAAGATATTTATAAGCATTCAGTTGAAGAAAACCTTTCTCACTGCCAACTCTTATGAATCCAATTTTTCTGCTTTATATCTATCTTACAAATAGTCTTTGTATCTGAGGTTCTGTGGCATGATGGAGAGTGGTATTTAACATTATGACTTCCCTATTCAACATGGAAAGCAGAGTAACAAAGCGTCTTGACATTTAGATGCTTTCCTAGTTTTACTTATTTTGTGTGTATCATGGAAAAGCCTGAAAGCTTTATTACTCACTGAAGCAAAGTATCATGTTATTCCACAAAATAACCCCAAGATTAAGCCCATCTTCTTATTTTATAATTTACAGTTGTGTGTTTGTAGGTGACCTTTGTATAATATCCATTCTGTGTGTTCTTTTCCTAGTAAAACTTGTACTCAATGTCTAGGCAAATGGAACCATCTTCAGTTATTCATATTTTTGCTTAGTTCGTTTGAAAGTGCACCTGCAATATATCTACTGAACACAGAGAAGAGAGAATGGTTTCTCTCATCCAATTTTTGTTCCTTATTTGAGACAAGGAAGAACAGCTTATACATTAAGGGTTATATATTACAATCACCAGGAGAGAACTTTTGGTATTTGGCTCCAAGATGATTTACAGACATCTGCTAAGAAGTTTATTGATCACTGCTGAGTAAGAATGAATTACTAATTTACACATATGTAGCATCTCTAATCTGGGTTCTTCCTAATTTAGAGATTCAAATGAAGAGAATATTATAAGTAAACTCATGCTTATTAACAAACAAGAGACACATTTCATTATTGGCTTATGGGAAACTCCTTTTCCATTTTTCTGGTAAAGAATAAAGTTATGAGTTGAGAATGGGGTTTTCAGGTAATTAATATATAAGAATCTTACCATCTGGTTAACTTTCCTGGGTTTATACCTTTATGATATCTGTGTATATGACTGACTCTCCCTCTTTCTCTCTCTCTGTCCTTCTCTCTGTCTCTGTCTCTGTCTCTCTCTCTATATATATACATATATATCAAAATAAGTTAAAAAACAAGTAAAACATTTGTAATCTTACACTTGAAATGAAAATATAAGTAGGATCTCATAATTCTTTTCCAACAGAATAACATTTTTTGCTCTGTGCAACTTTAAGTCCAAGAAGCAATAACAACTCAGTTGCAGAGAGCTCACCTACTACCCAGGTGATACTCTCTAAATACCACTTTCTACAAAAAGATGAGAGTTCTTTGGGGGAAACATGGTTGATTCCAGGTCTGGGGAAGAAAATATGCAAAGTTAACTTGTGCTTATATTGCTGTACCAGAAAGAAAGGATGATATATAAAACAAATGAGTCATGTCAGAGGAAACAAGACAGTCTGCAGGTTGACAAAGATGGGAAAATTTTGAATTCATCAAACCAAAACACATCAAATACATAGAAATCTAGAATTCATGATGATACTCAAATGAATTTTAGGCAGCAACTAGAACACTAACTCATTATTCTGAAAAGTGGTAAATAAAGTAAAGGGAGGAGCATTGGTTTTGTACCCTTATATTGTTGGATAACCAATAGTTAATAAGAGAAAGTCTTCTTCATAAAAAAATTAAAGGTAATAAATGTGGGAGGAATGATAAAAATGTTATACTACTATTTTGTAGTCTCTAATGAAATAATGGATCTAGGCAATGATCAATAGTGAATGCTAAAAGCATTTGGTGAAAGGCTGATGGGGAAATGGTGAAAGGCTGATAGGGAAATTATAAAAGGAATAAATCTGATGTATTAAATTTCTATTGTTGTCATAATAAATTATGACAAATTTAGTGGCTTAAGAGAACACATATTTATTATTTCACAGTTCTGTATATTAGATGTCCAAGTACAGTGTGACTCAGTTCTCTTACCTAGATTTTACAAGTCAGAAACCCAGTTGCCAGCAGGGCTTCATTCTTCCTGGAGGGTCTGGGGATGAATCTGCTTCTAAGCTCATCTAGGTTTTTGGCAGAGTTCAGTTCCATGTGGTTGTAGGACTGAGGTCCCATTTACTTGCTGGTTTTTGCCTGGGGGTCATTCCCAGCTTTAGAGGCCACTTTTATCTTCATAGTCAGCAACAACAGTTTTACTCCTTTTCATGTTATGAAATCACTGACTTCCCCTTCTGCCTCATCTCTCCTGCTACCTCTTCTCTCTGACCCCAGACTGAGAAACCTTTCTGCTCAGAAAGGGCTCAGGTGATTAGACTGGATCCACCCACTTAATCTAAGATAATCTCTTTATCATAATTAGATCTTTGAAGTCCCTTCACAGCAGTACCTAGGTTAGTATTTGATTGACTAACCAAGGCCAGGAACTTGGGTGGGCATCTTTAAAAGTCTGCCTACCACAGCTGAAAATACTTGAAACTACTAATCAATCCCAATCAAATCCAACTGTAGCTTTGGTAAAAAAAAACAAGTAGAGGTTGAGTTTCCAGTTCTGCATATAAGGACCTTGGAAGTCACCATTTCAACTTAACAACAAGCAGAAAGCTGAAAAGACTGAAAAATCAACAACTCTTCTTGAATTCATGAGAGAGGAGAGGACATAGGGCAAACCACTGCCCCCCCAGGATTGGAGAGACAGGTGAATACAGGGAGTCAAGGTTTACAAGGGCAGATTCACAAGCAGAAACTGCCTCAGGAACCAGTGCCGGGGTAGGAAAACCTGAACTGTAATTGATAATTGCTGAAGGCTCAGTGTGGACAAGTCTGAGAGTTAAAAATTCCAGGAGAACCCATTGATGGTCAGGGGTGTGGGGGCAGTGGGTGCCCACAAAATTGTGACGTTTACCTACAGGAGCTCTACTAAATTCCCAGAGTAAATATCAAAGAATATCCCTTCCTGCTTTCAGCAGGGGGAGGCAAAAGGAACCATTTTGAAATACGCCAGAGCACTCTTCTTAACATGCCCTGACCTCAGGGGAAACTAGTTAGCCTGAGCCTAAAACTATTATCAGAGCTAAACTGACCTGGGGATGGGAAAAACCCAACTCTAGCCATTTTTTGCGTACCACAAAGAAGAGAAATACTAAATACAGCCCACTCTAGGCATCCTCCCCCATCTAAGGGGGAGAAAAAAACTGAGAAACACTTGTAAAGTTTGCAGTGTAGAGGCTTAGGCTCATTAGAAGACTGAGACCTAAACACAGTACTGTAGAATGCTTCCTCTTCTCCTAAACCTTAAAGATCTATTTACAGTAGTTTCTTTTACCCAGTACCTCATGTTTGGCTATCAAGAAAAAATTACAAGGCATTCCAAAGGGTAAAAAAACACAATTTGAAGAGACAGAGAAGGCACCAGAACCAGACATAGTAGGAATGTAGGAATTATCAGATGGTAATTTAGAACAACTATGATTAACATGCTAAGGGCTGTTATGGTAAAGAGAACATGTAAAAAAAGATGGGCAGTGTAAGCAGAGAGATGGCAATCCTAAGAAAAAGCCAAAAAGAAATGCTAGAGATGAAAAACGCTGTAAAAGGAATGAAGAATGCCTTTGGTGGGCTCATTAGTAAAAGAGAACAGTGAAGAAAGAATCTCTAAGCTAGAGGATATATCAATAGAAACTTCAAAAACCAAAAAGAGTAGAGAACAAAGACTGAGGAAAAAAGAGTGGAATGTCTATGGAATGTGGGTCAACTACAAAAGATGTAACATACACATAATAGGAATACCAGAAAGAAAAGAAAGGAACAGAAGGAATATTTGAAACAATAATGACGAAGAATTTCCCCAAATTAATGTCAGACACCAAACCACAGATCCAGGAAGCTTAGAGAACACCAAGCAGGATAAAAGCAAAACAAAAACAAAAACCTAAAACAAAAAACTCCTACATCATCATTTTCAAACTACAGAACATCAAAGTAAAAACATCACTGGTTGCTAGGGATTGGGGCTGCAGGAGGATGAATAGGCAGAGCACAGAAGGTTTGGGGGGCAGTGTAAATACTCTGTATGATACCATAATAATGGACTCATGTCATTATACATTTGTCCAAACCCACAGGATGTACAACACCATGAGTGAACTGTAATGTAAACTATGGACTTTGGGGAATTATGATGTGTATGGCAGTGCATCAGTGGTAACAAATGTATCATTCCGGTGGAGGATGTTGATAATGGCAGAGGCAATGCATGTGTGGGAGCAGCCGAGAATATATGAGAAATCTCTGTACCATCCCCTCAATTTTGCTGTGAACCTACAACTGCTCGAAAAAAGTAAAGTCACAAATAAAAAAAAAATTAACAAAGCTACGTAGTTTAAACCTTTCACACACACAAGAAAGAAAAATTTTTAAGTGTTAACTGTTGATGCTGGCTGATGGGTACATGGGATTTTATGATATTATTACAAAATTCTTCTTTTATGTGTATGCTTCCATAATAAAAAGAATAAATAAACTTCCACCTTAGATTTTCCCAGCGTAGTGCCTCAACTGCACTTAAGAATGAAGCCATAGATCCTTGTTATCCAGCCTTCTCGCTTATTCTGTGTCCCCCACATTGATAACATTACCACCTTGCTTGGAGCAGAGTCTTGGCTGGTGAATGCAGTTGGTGAAACCAATCCAACCTTGAGGGAATGGGGAAGGGAACCCATCTCCAAATATCTATATGGCCATTGCTGATTATATTCCCTTTTTGTAAGTGAATCTGTAAGTTGAAATGGTCTGTTGTTATCATTTGACATCCATTACCAGTGTCCTGGTTACAGCTGCTAAAGAACCTGGCCACCTCGCTATGATTAAATTTGCTTAAGTTGGGAATAAGCATATGTACTGAGTTGGGCTCCTTCCTGACCTATTTCCATTTTGCCAGAAGGATCTTATTTCTATTCTTACAATAATTTTAACCCTTCCAAGCCTGAAAGTCTGGTCCTTAAATGAGTTTTAAAGAAATGACATTCTCACTATAAATAGAACACTAAATTAAGTTACCATAAATAGAAGGTAACTATAAAAATAATCAATATAAAAACTTAGTAATGTTATTAAAATTTATCTAAATTCCCTCATTCTTTGAGTTTAGAGACTGTCAGTTGCTGCTGCAAGATAAAACTCTTCTGAGGCAAATGATGGCAAAATCAATTTCCACTGTATCTGCTACTTTGTGTTCTTTCCTGTAGCCCCAATCACAATTATAATTATAAAAATATCATATTTGCTTCTTCTTTAAGATGGGATTATTCAGTATTGTCTATGGTCACATTGCTTCCTGAGGATACACATTGATCACACTTGAACATCACCAAGACATAAGGAAACTCTGGCAACAATCCTTTGAATCTTTCTAGGGGTCTGTATATTGCTCACATAATTTTCTGCTTCTTTCTGAGTGTCTTTTTCATTCTTTAATCATAAAATGGACCCACTGTCTTCATATGTTGCAGAGATAATCAGTCATGAGAATTCTGCAAATTAGCCTAATTCCTGTTGATAAATTCATAGACAGGCTGGCTCTTTGCTTCTAGCAACCTTATGCGTTGGTAGAGGTTAGTAACAATCTTCAGTTGGGTTAGTTTCCTGATCACAATCCAATCATCTGCCAAGCGTGATAAAACACAGTTGAGAACTCTGGCTTAACAGAGGCTGTGTATGGGTAATTATATCTATTATAATTTGGACCTGGCAGGTGCCCTGAATGACATGCCCAATATATTCTGAAGCAAATGATTTAAGCCATATACTAAATATAGCAGTCAGAATGAAAGACAAGAGAAAGACAATGAACTAGAAATATTTGGAGGCTACCATCAGCAGACAAACATTTTGAAATAAATCCATTGTTTGAAAGAATGGAGGAAAAAAAATTTAAAAAGAGTTATTAGGGTTCCAGTGAAGGTTGTTTTATTTATTTACTTTTGTTTGTTTTTACCATCAGAACCAAGGCAGATCTGCATATATTTGAAGCTATGACTTGAAGGATACAGGGAGAAGATTGGCACTTTTGGAAAAGGAGGGAATGTGTGATCCATTCAGAGTTAGGAACAGAGTAGAATGTCAGCTTATTTCAGGTGTAAATGATAGCAGACTACAGAGCTGGGAGAAAATGCACAACTCTTTGAAATCTCCAGAAATATTGTATTATAGCAAATTTTTGAAGAAATATGACATATGAACAGTGCTCATCTGGAAGGACAGAATTGACATTGATGTAGTAGTATCTGCATTTATTCAGCAGGATAGGGAAAAAGAAGATTGTTTTCAGTTCAAATAGTACCTTGGTTTGGTTCTTATTTTCTTAGCTTGATGGTAAAGAAGATGTGGTGTGTATATCTATCTATGTATCTATCTATGTATCTATCTATCTGCATACCTACCTATCTATCTATGAAAGGGAAAGAGAGATACTGTATGATATCACTTTTATATGTAGAATTTAAAAACAGCCAAACTCATAGAAACAGAGTAGAATAATGGTAACCAAGTGCTGGGGGGTGGGAGTATGGGGGAGATTTTGGTCAAAGAGTATATAAACTTCCAGTAGCTACTAATCATGAAAGTTAAAGATATTTTAAGTTTAAGTTTAAAAAATTATGTATCATACCATGATCTTATGTCATAAAACTGATTTGATAATATAATATCTATACAATTAAAAATATAACCTAAATATAACTAGTTTCCTCTCTGAACTAATCCTGAAAGTCTGGTTTTGAAGAGGTCAAGGAAGTACAAGTCATCAGATTAGCACTGTGCAGATGGGGGCACAGAAGGGACCAGACAGGTGAGAGGATGCATGTGACAGTCTTTTATAAGACTCATCACTTTGACTTGTAAAGAAGAAAATGACACCATCTGTGCTGTCATTTTTGTTAACCTTCTGCTTTGAATAAGAAAGATAAACTGAATACTGAGAATAGGTGAATGAACACAAAACAATATTTGCATCAGGGTTATTGAAAATCAAAGGATGAATAACCTTGCCTCTCTCATGCTTATTGTACATGTTTTTGTAGATAGTTATCTTCATGACTGAGAAACTATTTGTTTTGTGGGAAAATACTATGCATTAATTCTAGTTTGAAATTCATCTATTTTTATGCATTAAAATCATACTTTTGACGTTAGTGAGCTATTTATTAGGTAATATTTCACTATGGCTCTTATTTTTAACATCTAATTTTTAATAACCAGAGAGAGAGGAAGTAATTTTGATTTTTACATGTAATTTAGCAAAAAAGAAAGGAGAAAAATTTTAATGTTAATGACACCATACATACTTTCTTGGCTTGACTAAAATTGTGAGAGAATAATATTGTCTTTTATAACTACTAGTCTTCCAGTTTTGTACTATTTTGAGTGATTTAATTTCTCAGACCCTTAAGACATTCATTTCTTTTCTTCTATCACATCCTGCTCAAGGGAAGAGAACTAATCTATTCAGATCCTCAAAGGTCTGTGTAATATACACTACCAGTCACACTAGTTCCTTATGTCTCTGAGTGCCTTAGTATCTAGCCATGTGATCGACCAAGCTGTATTTCTCCGTGATTCCTGTATCTTATGTTGGACTAGGTACCTGTCATTTGTATTGTTTAATTTATATAGCTACCCAATTCCCTACTTAGATTTCCTTGCCTCATCTCTAGTACGTACTATATTCTTATTAAATGTGTGCTTTTATTTGCTGACCGATTTCAGTACCCATAGCATAAAACTGAAACTCCTTAGTACAGCATGTAAGGTCCTTCACTATTTGACTGAAATTGCTGTCCAGAGCCTCATCTCCTTTGATTTCATCTCATACCCTATGTGTCAGCTGAAGCTATAATCTTGCAGTTCCTTACGCACTAGTCTCTTGGCCTAGAATGTACACATCTCACCCCTCCATTGTTCCAAGGCTAATCTTCCATACCTAACCCCGCTTGGCTCACATGCCTCTCTAATGTGAATCCTCCCATAATTCCCATGGTAATGACTTGTCCAACACACTTATTTTGGTAGAGTTTACCTTCAAGTGATTTCTTCAGCAAAGAAGAATGGAAGGTAAACTTGACTCTGTGAATATTGAAGATATCTATGTTGTGTTCATATTTGATTGAGATCAAAAGTAGATTTAGATAATTGTGAAGAAACCTTTTTGCAGAAGAGGTGATTTTTTTTCAAATTTACTTATATATTTAGTGCAATTCCAATTAAATTATAAAATTTAAAGAGAAGAATAAGGGAAACATATATATCCTTTTGTAATATATGTATATCCCAAAGCTGATACTACTATATTTTTAATTGTAATACATTGTAAAATCACTTATTATAAAGAAAGGAACACAATTCTTTATAAAGTTATTTACTTTTATGTCTGCCTCTCCATTCTAGACTGGAAGACACTTGTTGACAAAAACTTTGTCCTATGGTTTTTTCTAAACATAGAGCATTGCTATAAATAAATGATTCAAATAATAAACTATAAGTCATAAGAATTGATATTATTTTTGACATACTAACTCAATATCTTCTCATGGTCATATTATCTTAGTTCAGATAAATAACTTAATAGAATGGAGAAACATCTAAGAGCGAAACTCCTAAGTTATGAGACATGTCTGAAAATTTAGAAAATTCAGAAGTAGCTTCATCATAGATTCTAAGCATGATCTTTTTACTCTTTGGAGACCAAAGCAATATCATTTCTAAATAACTACTGAATATTCATTTTCTTATACCCTGAGACAAAAGGTGTCTCTTTCATAGGTGTTTTAAAGAAAGTGATTTAAAATATATTACCTAGCTTTGAAGAAAATATAATCCCACATCTTGAGATTTCTGATGATAAGCAAATAGTGAGAGGGAGTGGGTTCTGACATTAGACCACATTCAAGAATTAAAGAACAAAACAAAACAAGGAGATATGCCCACAGAGGAACCAGGGTGCAGATGGGGAGAGACAAGACGCAGTGTCAAGATTTAGCAATTTCAAGTTTTCAATTAGGAAAATATATAGGTAGGTGACATCCAGAATTGTGGAGACAATGATCTCATTACTTAGTTTATATAAATATCTCTTATGCTTGTTGTTAATCAAGCAGCAAAAGTAACATACAGGAAACTCAGTGTTCAAAGTCAGAATGGTCAGAAGTTGAGTAGTTTTCCCCTGGGTAACAGAGAAGCAGCTGTTGAGAAAGGGTTCAAGGGCAGTGCTCAGGGAGTTCAATCTTCAAATGCAGTCAAGGGAACATATAAACACAAGTTCATAAACTGTAACTTATTGATATTATTTCTGATTTTTAATGTTATTTTATGAAGAGTTAAGAATCGACTTGGAAAGTAATTTGACATTTTTCTTCTCATGATCATGTACATGACCACAGGGAAAATTTAGTGGATTTGATCATTTGTATATTTTATATACTTACCCTATTGTCATAGTCTTGGCTGTAATTGTCACTTTTCTCCAAATCCTGTTTTTAGTCCTCTCAATGTAATTAACTCTAAGAGTCTATTAAAAATTACTCACATGTGTCAAAATTTCTATTTTTTTCAGCCTCAAATTTCATTTGGAGGTGTCATGGAGATTAAACCAAATTTAGAACCCCAAATGATTGCCATAATAGAAAGGCAGGAGTAGAAAACAAAATATATACTTCAATTCTCAGTAAAATAAAATATAAATACGAGATTTTCCCAGATATTTATAGGGCATTTAATGTGCACAGAGAGGCATTACTCGACATAATTCATTTAAACCAGGATTCTAATAGTATAAAGCAAATCCATTATACACACATGAATATTAAGACACATTAAAATTTAATTAATCTGAATAAGCTATTGTATCCTATTTTCTATCTATATTGTTAGAATGTTCAATATAAAAAAACTAAGAAAATTATTGAATATGTTCACACATATTAAATTGGGATTAAGAAAACTTCAGCTTCCATTATTGTCAATGAAATTTTTTTTTCCTATATTATGCTACCATTCAATAAATTATAGACTACAATCTCATTTTTATAACTGAAATGCAAAGGCCCAGAAAGAAGAATATGCTGAGAAAAACATTCAGAAGTTTCTGTTTTATTTTATCTTTTCTGGCTTGGAATTCAGATATCTAATAAAAATAAAATTTTTTGACATTGTTAACTATTGAGCATATCCTATTTAATTAGTTATTTGTGTTTTATTCACCGACTGCTAAAAGAGAATCAAAAGAAATATAAGGCACCATATAAAGCGTTTAAAGATTTATCTTCCTCTTCTTGATGAGGCAAGGTGAACTCCTCAGTATCCCCTCATTGCCTTTAATATAAAGTCTGAGTCTTAACATTTATGATATGTTGCTTCAATCTCTTTGCTCTAGATCTTAGAGTTGAAAATGCAAGTGACTAGTCCAAGTAGAGTCAAGCTGTAAGCCTAGCTGGAGTGCAAAATTCATTGTTGAGTCAAGAGGGAATGAAGAATAAGAAATAATGTGAGACAGTTAAAGACCAGATAATGCAGAGCCTTGAATTTCAATACGTCCTCCAGTGTCCCATAGGCAACAGAGAACTATTAGAAAGAATATAAAGTTTCAGTTATGCTAGATGAATAAGTTCTAGAGATCTGCTTGTATAACATAGTGCCTATAATTAACAATATGGTATTGTGCATTTCAAAATATGCTAAGAGGATAGATCTCATATTAAGTGTTCTTACCACCTACCCTCTCCAAGGAAACTTTCAGAGGTGTTGGATATATCTATTACCTTGATTATGGTGATGGTATCGTGTTTACATATGACCAAACTCATCAAATTGTACGTGTTAAATATGTACAGTTCTTTTTATATCAATTATACTTCAATAAAGCTGTTAAATTTAAATGCATTTTGAAATATAAAACATGCTTTCATTAATCTTCTTTGCCTTTTCTAACTTTTTAAAAACAATTTATTTATTTATTTTTGGCTGTGTTGGGTCTTCGTTGTTGCACGCGGGCTTTCTCTAGTTGCAGCGAGCAGGGGCTACTCTTTGTTGTGGTGCGTGGGCTTCTCATTGCAGTGGCTTCTCTTGTTGTGGAGCACGGGCTCTAGGCATGCGGGCTTCAGTAGTTGTGGCATGCGGGCTCAGTAGTTGTGGCTCGCGGGCTCTAGAGCACAGGGTCAGTAGTTGTGGTGCATGGGCTTAGTTGCTCCGCTGCATGTGGGATCTTCCTGGACCAGGGCTCGAACCCATGTCCCCTGCACTGGCAGGCAGATTCTTAACCACTGCGCCACCAGGGAAGTCCGCCTTTTCTAACTTTTAAGTTTTAAGTGTAGCCGTATATGTATAGACGTTACATGTTCAAAATGAATGAACTGTGATGACTGACATTTACCACATAACTGGGCTGCATGCATGTAATGAGGTTGCAGGTGTTTTTGGAGGAACTTCAAGTTCAGGTGACTACTTGCCTTTCCTTTTTTTTTTTTTTTTTTACTTAGAGCACATATCTGTGGAATATCTAGTTTATTTGGTATCATTTATCTTCTTCCATAATGTCTGTATCTCTAGATTTTGTCATTGGTTTTAAAGTCCTAGTCCGATGTACAAATGTTGAATGTATTGTAGTCTAGCTTTGTCCTTTGCCAACCATGTGGCATTGGGAAAATTACTTTATCTCTCTGAACATGAGCTCTCCCAACTGCAAAAATAGGGTTCTTTACTCCTTTCATAGGAATTTTGTGTGGATGATACAACACATTTAGAGCATCTAGCAATATGCCTTATCGATTTTAATTTAATCAATAGATAATTCACTTTCCCATCCCCTTTCTTTCTTGTTATTTACATTTTCCATCAAATATTCCATGTCTTTAATTTTTAATTGAAAAAGACTTGCATTTTATGAATATTTCAAACCAGTCAGAGAACTTTTTTCCTTCCATGTACCTATTAACAATATACAGCATGTCATATATGCTCTTTGGCTTCCAAAAGCTATGTTGTCACGGCTGCCTCTTTGCTGTCAAAGACAATTTGCGCTGGGCTATTTCCATAAATATAGTTCCCTGGAAAGTCAGCATGATTTAAAGACTGGTTTTTAAACATTTGAGTTTTTATAATAGAATATACTAATGCAATATAATTACAGATTTGTGACTATCCAAAATATACATATGTTTTCTCTGCTTTGTCATCTTTTTCTTCTTTCTCTTAAAACCTAAGAAGCTAATTCAAAAAAACTAATTTACAAGAATAGCTGAAATTTCCAAATAAGAAGTCAGGAAAAAAAAAAAAAAAAAGGAAAAAAAAGTCAGAAAAGTTGCAATGTTATTTCTCATATTACTTTTCTAAAATTACACATACTGCACAATCCACAATTCATTTAACTGTCTAGCTAATAATTTATAATAATCACTATGTGCTGTGTTTGAATAAAATTATTACATTCATACTTCTCATATTTCTGCAACTTCAAATTTTAAACGATCTAACTTATCATTAGCTTTTCCTCTTTTACCAGATAACACAACTTATTTTTTTCCAGTGAAAGTGAAGAAAAATGGAAACAGATTTACAGTACTTACTTCTCTTTCATTTCATTTCATTTCATTTTCTTTTTTAAAAAATGCAATCAGCAGAAGTTTTCCTATTTAGGAATTTTAAGTGTTGACTACCATCACCCTTTCTCCATTACCTCCTAAAGCTATTCATTCCAAATTCCATTGTTGAACTGCAAAAAGAACTGTCACATGTGCCCCTAATGGCAGCGAGTTTCCTTCCTTTCTATTTTCTGTGTATTTGTGTTGAACGGAATTTAGTATGTTAGGTCCAACTGACTATATCCAAAATGATGTGACTGTCAGTTCAGTGAGAATACTGATTCTTCCTACATGGAAAAATGTGCTTGAATGCTGGTCACCACTGCTATTCAACACTGAATCCCAATCCTGATGCCACCACCATCATTGTCCCAGAAAAGAATTGCTGTTTCCACAGCCACTGCCATCAGGGATTTTACACAGTCCATGTTTCTTTAGTCCCCAATTCAGTGTCTGGGAGAGAGGCATCTGCTTAGTGGAGTCTAGGACTAGTACCTTTGCTTCAGACACAGGGTTATTTGCAAAGCAAATATCTGGGGTTTTTTTCAGGTTTTGTGGTAGGAGAAGACTCTTCTCATCAACATGCATACTGAGGAATTGCTCAAATAACAAAGGGCAATCTCTTCACACACATCAGAACCTCCAAGAAAGCAAATATCTTAATTAAGGCAGACTGAGTTCCCTCTCTTTCTTCTCTCTGTCTCCCTGAGCCTTTTCTCTTTCTCTCTAACTCTTTTAATTACAATGAGTTTTAATAACACTATGATCCTCCATGAATATGAGTGGATTATATAACTGGGGAAGTAGGAGGAAGTCCAACATTCAACCCCTATGAAAGTTGCATTATTCAGTCCAGATTTACCATTAACGAAGCTGATACCAATATCTTACTTTGAAACCTATATCTATTTCTCACTTTATGCAGAATCTATATGAAGGGAAGAGTAATGATAATTAGCACACCTCAAAACCCAATACACGGGGCTTCCCTGGTGGCGCAGTGGTTGAGAATCTGCCTGCCAATGCAAGGGACATGGGTTCGAGCCCTGGTCTGGGAAGATCCCACATGCCGCGGAGCAACTAAGCCCGTGTGCCACAACTACTGAGCCTGCGCGTCTGGAGCCTGTGCTCCGCAACAAGAGAGGCCGTGACAGTGAGAGGCCCGCGCACCGCGATGAAGAGTGGCCCCCGCTCGCGGCAACTAGAGAAAGCCCTCGCACAGAAACGAAGACCCAACACAGCCAAAAATGAATAAATAAATTAATTAATTAAAAAAGTGAAATTCTTAAAAAAAAAAAGTTAACATGGTAAATTAAAAAAAAAACAGAAACAAACAAAAAAAAAACCCAATACACTTATTTCTTGAACAAGAAGTCAAAGCGTTTTGGCTTTTAACTCAGGAAAAGATTTATAGAAGCAGCCCCTCATTAGAGTTGCTATCCCATACGGTAGCGTATGGCCTTGTAGTGCAGAAATTGGATTTTCCCTGTTTTCCATATATGTTTACTTTTATCAAAGTTTCACGTAAATAAAATTTACACTATGTATATACATGTATAAAATACATTATATATATATATATATATATATATAAAATCCCAATGTATTAACTGAAAGATATTCCTTTCTAAGAATCGGTGTGTTCTCTCTAGTCCCAGTTCTCACAGTTCCTTACGGAAAAACTGGTGATCAAAAGTTGTTTGATGTGGCTGATCCCACTGGTTGGGTAGTACAACTTCCATTTGCAAACCGGTTCTCTCTTGCTAATTCCAACTATAGTGGCATCCTTACCTTCTCTTGAGTTAAAAATGGCCATTTGTCCCGGATATAACAAATAAGTTATCATTGAAAGTATGGGGTTCATGGGATCCTGAGAAAGCTTTTGCTTTATTGATAAAGCACTTCACGATCTGGCTGGCATTTCTCCTTTTTTTTTTTTTTTTTTTAACATCTTTATTGGAGTATAATTGTTTTACAATGTTGTGTTAGTTTCTGCTGTATAACAAAGTGAATCAGCTATATGTATACTTATACCCCCATATCCCCTCCCTCTTGCATCTCCCTCCCACCCTCCCTATCCCACCCCTCTAGGTGGTCACAAAGCACCAAGCTGATCTCCCTGTGAGATGCAGCTGCTTCCCACTAGCTATCTATTTTACATTTGGTAATGTATATATGTCAATGCTACTCTCTCACTTCGTCCCAGCTTACCCTTCCCCCTTCCCGTGTCCTCAAGTCCATTTTCTATGTCTGTGTCTTTATTCCTGTCCTGCCCCTAGGTTCATTAGAACCATTTATTTATTTATTTTTTTACATTCCATATATATGTGCTAGCATATGGTATTTGTTTTTCTCTTTCTGACTTACTTCACTCTGTATGACAGACTCTAGGTCCATCTACATCACTACAAATAACTCAATTTCGTTTCTTTTTATGGCTGAGTAATATTCCATTGTATATATGTGGCACATCTTCTTTATACATTGATCTGTCGATGAACACTTAGGTTGTTTCCATGTCCTGGCTCTTATAAATAGTGCTGCAATGAACATTGTGGTACATGACTCTTTTTGAATTATGGTTTTCTCAGGGTGTATGGCTAGTCTAGTCCTGGGCTTTTGTTTGTTGGAAGATTTTTAATCACAGTCTCAATTTCAGTGCTTGTGATTGGTCTGTTTATATTTTCTATTTCTTCTTGGTGCAGTCTCGGAAGGTTGTGCTTTTCCAAGAATTTGTCCATTTCTTCCAGGTTGTCCATTTTATTGGCATACAGTTGCTTGTAGTAATCTCTCATGATCCTTTGTATTTCTGCTGTGTCAGTTGTTACCTCTCCTTTTTCATTTCTAATTCTGTTGATTTGAGTCTTTTCCCTTTTTTTCTTGATGAGTCTGGCTAATGGTTTATCAATTTTGTTTATTTTCTCAAAGAACCAGCTTTTAGTTTTATTGATCTTTGCTATCGTTTCCTTCATTTCTTTTTCATTTATTTCTGATCTGATCTTTATGATTTCTTTCCTTCTGCTAACTTTGGTTTATTTTTGTTCTTCTTTCTCTAATTGCTTTAGGTGTAAGGTTCGATTGTTTATTTGAGATGTTTCTTGTTTCTTGAGGTAGGATTGTATTGCTATAAACTTCCCTCCTAGAACTGCTTTTGCTGCATCCCATAGGTTTTGGGCCATCATGTTTTCATTGTCATTTGTTTCTAGGTATTTTTTGATTTCCTCTTTGATTTCTTCAGTGATCCCTTGGTTATTTAGTAGCATATTGTTTAGCCTACATGTGTTTGTATTTTTTACAGTTTTTTTCCTGTAATTGATATCTAGTCTCATAATGTTGTGGTTGGAAAAGATACTTGATACGAGTTCAAGTTTCTTAAATTTACCAAGGCTTGATTTGTGACCCAAGATATGATCTATCCTGGAGAATATTCCATGAGCACTTGAGAAGAAAGTGTATTCTGTAGTTTTTGGATGGAATGTCCTATAAATATCAATTACAACCATCTTGTTTAATGTATCATTTAAGGCTTGTGTTTCCTTATTTATTTTCATTTTGGATGATCTGTCCATTGGTGAAAGTGGGGTGTTAAAGTCCCCTACTATGATTGTGTTACTGTTGATTTCCCTGTTTATGGCTGTTAGCATTTGCCTTATGCATTGAGGTGCTCCTATGTTGGGTGCATAAATATTTACAATTGTTATATCTTCTTCTTGGATTGATCCCTTGATCATTATGTAGTGTCCTTCTTTGTCTTCTGTAATAGTCTTTATTTTAAAGTCTATTTTGTCTGATATGAGAATTGCTACTCCAGCTTTCTTTTCCATTTGCATGGAATTTTTTTCCCATCCCCTCACTTTCAGTCTGTATGTGTCCCTAGGTCTGAAGTGGGTCTCTCATAGACAGCATATATACGGGTTTTGTTTTTGTATCCATTCAGCCAGTCTATGTCTTTTGGTTGGAATATTTAATCCATTTACATTTAAGGTAATTATCAATATGTATGTTCCTATTACCACCTTCTTAATTGTTTTGGGTTTGTTTTTGTAGATCTTTTCCTTCTCTTGTGATTCCTGCCTAGAGAAGTTCCTTTAGCATTTGTTGTAAAGCTGGTTTGGTGGTGCTGAATTCTCTTAACTTTCGCTTGTCTGTAAAGGTTTTAATTTCTCCGTCGAATCTGAATGAGACCCTTGCTTGGTATAGTAATCTTGGTTGTAGGTTTTTCCTTTTCATCACTTTAAATATGTCCTGCCACTCCCTTCTGGCTTGCAGAGTTTCGATGAAACATCAGCTGTTAACCTTATGAGTATTCCTTTGTATGTTATTTGTTGGTTTTCCCTTGCTGCTTTCAAAATTTTTGCTTTGTATTTAAGTTTTGATAGTTTAATTAATATGTATCTTGGCATGTTTCTCCTTGGATTTATCCTGTATGGGACTCTGTGCTCTTCCTGGACTTGGTTGACTATTTCATTTCCCATGTTAGGGAAGTTTTCATCTATAATCTCTTCAAATATTTTCTCAGACCCTTTCTTTTTCTGTTCTTCTTCTGGGACCCCTGTTTAATGTTGTCCCAGAGGTCTCTGAGACTGTCCTCAATTCTTTTCATTCTTTTTTCTTTATTCTCCTCTGTAGTATTTATTTCCACTATTTTATCTTCCAGGTCACTTATCCGTTCTTCTGCCACAGTTATTCTGTGATTGATTCCCTCTAGAGAATTTTCAATTTAATTTACTGTGTTGTTCATCATTGTTTGCTCTTTAGTTCTTCTAGGTCCTTGTTAAACGTTTCTTCTATTTTCTCTATTCTGTTTCCAGGATTTTGGATTATCTTTACTATCATTACTCTGAATTCTTTTTCAGGTAGACTGCCCATTTCCTATTCATTTATTTGGTCTGGTGGGTTTTTACCTTACTCCTTCATCTACTGCATATTTCTCTGTCTTCCCATTTTTTTTAACTTACTGTGTTCGGGGTCTCCTTTTCACAGGCTGCAGGTTCGTAGTTCGTGTTGTTTTTGGTGTCTGTCCCCAGTGGGTGAGGTTGGTTTAGTGGCTTGCGTAGGCTTCCTGGTGGAGAGGATTGGTGCCTGTGTTCTGGTGTGTGGGTCAGGATCTTGTCTTTCTGGTGGGCAGGGCCACGTCTGGTGGTGTGTTTTGGGGTGTCTGTGAACTTAGCATGATTTTTGGCAGCCTCTCTGCTAATGGGTGGGGTTGTGTTCCTGTCTTGCTAGTTGTTTGGCATGGGGCATCCAGCACTGGAGCTTGCTGGCCGTTTGGTGGAGCTGGGTTTTAGAGTTGAGATGGAGATGTCTGGGAGAGCTGTTGCCAATTGATATTATGTGGAGCTGGGAGGTTTCTGGTGGTCCAATGTCCTGAACTCAACTCTCCCACCTCAGAGGCTCAGGCCTGACAACAGGCTGGATCATCAAGACCCTGTCAGCCACATGGCTCAGAAGAAAAGGGAGAAAAGAAGAAAGAAAAAAAATTTCAAAAATAGTAAATAAAACAAATTATTAAAATAAAAAATAAAAAATAATAGTAATAAAAAAAATGAAGAAAGCAACCAAACCAATAAACAAATTCACCAATGATAACAAGCGCTAAAAACTATACTAAGATAAACATAAAAATCAGAAACTAATCAGTAGCAGACAGCAAACCCCAAGCCTACAGTTGCTCCCAAAGACCACCACCTCAATTTTGGGATGATTCATCATCTATTCAGGTATTCCACAGATGCAGGGTACACCAAGTTGATTGTGAGGATTTAATTTGTTGCTCCTGAGGCTGCATGGAGAAATTTCCTTTCTCTTCTTTGTCCGCACAGCTCCTGGGGTTCAGCTTTGGTTTTGGCCCCACCTCTGTGTGTAGGTCACCCTCAGGCATCTGTTCCTGCCCAGACAGGACAGGGTTAAAGCAGCAGCTGATTAGGGGGCTCTTGCTCATTCAAGCCAGGGGGAGGGAGGGGTATGGTAGTTATAATTGGAATGCGGGGCGAGCCTGCGGCGGCAGAGGCCAGCATGACGTTGAAACAGCCTTAGGCGCACCATTTGTTCTCCCGGGGAAATTGTCCCTGGATCACGGGACCCTGGCAGTGGCATGCTGTGCAGGCTCCCAGGGGGGTGTGGATAGTGATGTGTGCTTGCACACAGGATTCTTGGTGGCTGCAGCAGCAGCGTTAGCGTTTCATGCCCATCTCTGTGGTCTGAGCTGATAGCCGTGGCTCACGCCGATCTCTGGAGCTCATCTAGGTTGTGCTCTGCCTTCTGTGGGCAGACAGGGAAGGAAACCCATCTCCTTGTGGACCCTGAAACAATGGTCTCTTGCCTCTTAGTCAGGTCCAGACTTTTTCCTGGACTCCCTCCCAGCTAGCTGTGGCGCACTAGCCCCCTTCAGGCTGTGTGCATGCAGCCAATCCCAGTCCTCTCCTTGGGATCTGACCTCTGAAGCCCGAACCTCAGCTCCCAGCCCCCACCCGCCCCAGCAGGTGAGCAGACAAGCCTCTAGGGCTGGTGAGTGCTGGTTGGCACTGATCCCCTGTGCAGGAATCTCTCTGCTTTGCCCTCTGCACCCCTGTTGCTGCGCTCTCCTCCATGGCTCCAAAGCTCCCTGCCCCCAGCTGCCCCTCCCATCGCCACCAGTGAAGGGGCTTCCTAGTGTGTGGAAACTTTTCCTCCTTCACAGCTCCCTCCCCAAGGTGCAGGTCCCATCCCTATTCTTTTGTCTCTGTTTTTTCTTTTCTCTTTTGCCCTACCCAGGTATGTGGGGATTTTCTTGCCTTTTGGGAAGTCTGAGGTCTTCTGCCAGCATTCAGTAGGTGTTCTGTAGGAGTTGTTCCACATGTAGATATATTTTTGATGTACTTGTGGGGAGGAAGGTGATTTCCACATCTTACTCCTCCGCCACCTTGAAGGTCCCCCTTCCTTTCCTTTTATTATTGCTGGTAATGCACATGTGGAGCTGTGGCTACCATTTTATAAAACTAAAGGATAGCATGAAGAATAAAAACCAACATGTTTAAGATAGTAAGGCACTAACATAGAAAGATCCCCGTTCCTTGAATACATTGTTTAACAGCTGGGTAAATAACATCTAGTTTTATGATGTGTTAATTTAACAATAAATGTCTTTATATTTTATGCTACCATTAGTCATATATTTTGTTAATTGAAACCAAAGCGTTCTCCTGACACACAGTAAACATGATATCATACAAAAGATAATAAAATGTTTATTTATTATTTTATTAGAAGGGATTATTTAGTATAAACTTTAGAAAACCCAGTGAAATAATCCTATCACACAAAATTGAGGATATTTCTTTAGAGATAAAATTGCTCCTACAGTTTTATTTCCATTGTGTTTCTTGTGCAGACAGTATTTAATGTACTGTGGCCTTTGTCTATGTAAGCTTATTTTCCATTATTTTATACTGGTCACCGACTGCATGGAAAAATTCACATTTCTACTTAAATTGTTTACTTTTATTAGTAGACATTGTGTCTTTTATATTCAAGAGTTGATGTTCATTAGTCTCTTGATTACAATGGCGTCTTACAGTTACTTCTTTGAGGGTTGAAGTCTGATTTTGCAATTAATTAGCTGTTAATCCTAAGTAAGTTATTTAACTAGAGCTTTATAAATCCATGTCTTAAATTACACCTTGAATATTTAATTTTTTAGGCATATACTGAAGCTTCTCTAGCATTGCAATATCCTAGGTTTCCCTCAAAATAAAAGCACCCTATTTCAATAAATAGTTTACAATTTTTTTGTTTCTCAAAGATTTTTAAACTCTTGACTCCATAATTTTCTCCTTAGAGGCAAGAAAAACATTTAAAAGAGTATCTACTAAAATTTTAAAAATTGCAATACAGTCAAAATAATACAGTTGTAATTAATAAAAAGGGAAAATAATTAATTTATAATTATTTAAAATTATATATGGAAGTCAGTGTGACTGACAGGAAAGACACACAGAATTTATGCGAAATATGAGTTTTTCCTTCTACTGCCCTCAAAGACTCAGGCATACAGATATTTAGTTAACCTTAATACTTACTTTCCTATTTAAAAAGAAGGAAATCTGTAATGCATTTTTTCAGAGAATATTATCTGCAATAAATGTCATTTAAAACATAAGTTTGATGCTAATATGTATGATCATTTATTTAAGGTATTTAGTGCAAAACATGACTCATGTATATCTGAGATGTTTAGAGGGGCTTAACAGGCTGTTTGTAAACTGTTATCTAAATCTTATTAGTGAGTTTAAAAAATACATTTCTATTTCTATCTTGAATATTGTCATTTTGGTCATTGTAGTATTTGCTGGGTATTTAGAATTTCAGCTGGCTTTAATTTTTTGGTGGTGAAATAAATAGCTACTCTTTCCTCTCTTACTGTTTATACATATTCAATACTAAATTATTTAAATTCAATTTTAATGTGTGATAATTTAAGCAGATAAATTAGGCTATTCAGGATGAAATCTGATTACATGATCATTGAAAGGTAATGTCATATGCAGCTTGGTACAATCTATAAAATAATTCTTTATAAAGGAACTGAAACTTTAATTACATGTGTATATCATTTCATATTATTATCTAAATTGTTATACTCTCCTTTACATACAATTCTAATTTAGCTTTGGTCTCATTTAATGTGTCCCACATTCATTTCTTAATGTTCTTCAATTTTAAATTTGGGCCTTTGTCATATATTAGTATTAATGTTATATAGGCATGCATTTATTTTTACCTACCTTATGCCCAAAAGATATTTAATATTACCATAATGTTCTTTCACAAAGAAATTGAATAATAATCAGAGACCAGAGGGATCATTTGGAACTATAATAAAGACTGACTTCATTTTTGATGTTTGATTCCTGACAGCTTTCAAGCCCCACCATTTCTCCTCCACATTTGGTGAAGCTGGTAAAGTAAGCCTGGGTGCTCTCTCTCTTTGTGTTTATAGGATGTTCAAAGTATGTAATCTCTGGCCCATGTATAACAACCCTCACTCAGTTCCACTCCCTGACCACAAAGCAGAGCCTGTCTTCATTTAGACCATCTTGGGACGTTATCTTGCTCTCACCCCAGAAAGCTGCATTATATAAGTAAGAAACTTTTTTATACCCTCTTGGGGTGTGTGTGTTTAGCATCACCAGTCTCAAGACCTGAACCAAATGCTGAGCGGAGTGTCCATCCCATCTTCGTGTGTTGGTTACAACAGTTGGCACTGTAAACAGTTTGTCTATGTAATGATCACTAGTCATCATTATTTTTTGCTTTGGTTTGCTGCCTTCTGGCAAGCATTTTCTTTGAGCTGTGCTTCTCTGTGCTGGATTTGCTGAGTCCCACTGAGCCTCTTATAGATTAAAAAACTATGTTCAAAGTTTCAATAATTGACATTTAAGGGCAGGAGTATGGGACTTGGCCCTCCTTAAAGTGACCCTGACTTGAGTGTCTTGGCCCAGACTATCTTTGTGTCTTAGATTGAATCATGTGTCTCAATTCCAGTATAAGCCATGACTGATGCTAGGCTCAGGAGAACAACTCTTACCCTGTGACCACTGTTATGTGTCTAAACCCCCATTCTATAGAGTACGTAGAGGGAAAACTGATATTCTTTGCAACACATTGCTCCATTGGGTGTTCGCTTGTGTGGAGGAAGAATAGTCACCATGTGGTATGTTGAGGTCACATTCCTAAAAGCAGATGGCTACAAAATGCTTCTGCTGTTGCTGCTGCCTATGCCTCTGTGGTCAAAGAAAAGATGCTGTTCCTTGGGGTGTTAGGGAAAAATACCCATGGCACCCCTATGGCACAATCACAGGGTTAATTCAAACTGGGGGTCCTTAAACCATATAAAGCAAACACTGCCACAAGGGAACCCCCTAACCCTCATGATATTGATTTAAGGTTCTCTGATGGAAGAAACTTATAAATGTACCCAGGGTAGAAAGAATTCCCCCCCTGGAGTAGAGCTAGTAACGAAGAAGAAGGAGAAGGAGGGGGAGGGGAAGAAAGGAGATGAAGTAGTAGTCATTGCCTAGACACAGAGGAAGGAAACAAAGAAAATAAAAGAGGCCCCAAATTTGACCCATTTGAAAATCCAAAATTTACTAAAATAATTTATACCAAAAAAAGAATAAAACAGCACTGATTTGGCCTTTATGCCACTACAACATAGGTTCTGAATTAACTTTAACAAATGCTGAAATGCACCAAATGGCAAACCTTAATAGCCTTAACTGATACTGAAGCTCAAGTTACATTCATGCCTGAGATGCCACTAAATTTAAATAAGGTACCCCTATTCTCTTGGGGGAGTTACCAAATTTAAAAGTCTCACCTTAACTATTGTAGCTATTGCCTTGCCTAAAATACCCCATGGTCATAACACCTGTTACCCTAAAATATCCCATAGTGAGCATAACATTCTGATCCAATGAGTAATATATTTAAATTTTTAAGTCTTGGCACTTAACAATCAGCTTGACAAAAATGGGATCTGCCATAGACCTCCCCGTGTCCCCACCCAATTAAAATAGTCAATATGATTCAATATAAGTTAAAACAGGCCTTCAAGGACTGAAACCCATTATACAAAACTTATTTTGATAAGGAGTGATTTTCCCCACCATTTCTCTATTTAACAGCAGAATTTGGCCTGGTTTTAAACTTGGAAAGAATGAATGGAGTCTCCTTGTGGATTTCAGCAATCTTTATACTGTGGTTTCCCCCATTAAGTCACTTATATTAAATATTATGGAAATTCTTGACTCCATCCAAGCAGAAACTAATAAATACTCTGCAGTCATAGATTTGGCTAATATATTCTGTTCAGTGTCTATTTCAACAGACTCTCAGCTGCAGTCTGCTTTAAGTTCAAAGAAATATAATGCACTTTTGGGAATATAATGCACCTTGGAGTACCTCAACATCCCTGCCATCTCACATAATCTTTATAGAAAAGAATTTAACCCCATTCAACTTTCTCCAGGAGTATAGTTATAATACCACATCAACGACATCATTCTCCAAGGAGATTCATTTGACAAACTCATTCAGGACATACAAAAACTCACAAAGGAGCTTTACCAAAAGGGGATGGGTCATTGACCCACCCATAGAACAAGCCCCCACCATCTTGGTTAAATTTCTAAAAAATATTTGGTCAGTCAAGTGTTGCTCTGTCACTGACACTATCAAGAAACAAATATTGACCTGCTCAGTACCAGTGATGTTAACATGAGCTGGACATCTTTTAGGCCTTTTTGTGTTCTGAAGGTAATACCTTCTCAATTTATAAATTTTACATAAATCCATTTATGAAGCTACTTGCAAATCAGCCCACTTTGAATGGAGTACTTTACTAGAAAAGGCTCTAGAATCCATCCAAATTGTAATACAATAGGCACTCCCTTTAATGCCTCCCAGACACTCCTTTACTGTAGAAGCTTTAGTAACCTCCTCTCATATCTCCTGGAGTAACTGGATCAACCATGACGTCAGTGAATTTCCCTTGGACTTCCGAAGCATAAAGTGTCTATGGACTTCTGCACTGCACACCATTAGAACATCAGTTCTGGCTGTGTACTGAGCTCACATAGGCTCTAAGCCTATGAAGCTCCATATCCAGCTGCTCATTATGCCTTTGGTCCTGAAAACAGCACCCACCAAGGTCTCCTTGATAAGATAAAAAAGATACCCACAAGATAGTGCTAAATCTGGGTTCTCTGACATATCCTGGCTGCAGGGGGAATGGCCTCCTTTGTCAGGTACATGGTGCTGTAGGTGGTTACTCTCTCTCCCACCCCTCTATTTGGAGAGACTTACGGAATGAATTGAGTGAATAGCAAAGGGAGTTTTATATTTTGAGTATGGCAGCAATATCCTCACATGTGATAGAGCTTGCTGGAGAGCTGCTGCTTCTTATCCCTTAACCAGAATATCTCTGATCAACCATGAAACCCAAGGGCTAGTACAACTGGCTGAACTTCAGTCAGTGATCCTAGCACTGGATTGGCCCGCGCCCCATCTGTATGTTTTTATAGACTCTTTGGCCATTGTCAATGGGCTGGCTATGTTGTCCAGTCAATGCCAGCAACAATTCTTCAGCCAATATTGCTGCCTTTGGGATAGAGTTTTTGGAAACTCTTGCCTCACAGATACTCAAAATATAATTCCAGAGCACATATATCTCTACCAATACAAAAACCACTATGCAAGGCCTCATCAATATATTCCTCAATCCTTTCTGAGTTTAGATATTATTGAGAGTGACCAGGGTACTCATTTTACTTCTTAAAATATATATTCTTGGGCTCTTAAGTAAGAGATGCTAAGGACTTTTCACCTCCCTTGTCAGCACTGGGCTACAGGTCTCACAGAGCAACAAAATGTCTCAGGTTCAAATTCAATTAAATTAAACGTGGCACATTTTAGTCATCAAATATCAAGATGTACTGAAATAGAGTCTAATTCCATTTTTGATGTTTGACGGCTGACAGATTTCAAGCTTTACCACTCCCCCTTCACCTTTTCTCCCCATCTGAGCAATCTTATAAGATATCCTGGCTGCTCTCTCCTTTGGCACCAGCAGCAAGTTCAAGCCACACAAGCCATGCAAGATTTGTGGGAAACCTCACACTGGGCCCACCCTAATCATCATAAAAGATGAACCGGTCTCCTTTCCCTACTATCTGAAGTCATTTTCAGGCCAACTTTGAATGCCACTTTGTTCTTCCCAGAAAGACTTAATTCATTAATAATGCTTTAAAAAAAATTTATTGAAGTATAGTTGATTTACAGTGCTGTGATTAATCATGCTTTTTATGCCTTATAGGTGAATATGTGGTGTCTGTTGTCATCTTGACATCTGAACCAAATTTTGATTAGGTTGATCTATCCTACTTTTATGGAGTGGCTACAATAGAAACATTGTGCATCAAATGTCTTTCTATTAGAGAGTGCAGAGAAAAAAAAATCAGCGTCCTCAAAAATATTTAAGGCAGAAACCACAGTGGTTACCTGATCGTCATAACAATTACAAAGATTCCCACATTACTAAAGCACTGATTGTTATTATAGATGAGTATTTTTACCCAAAGGGATAAAATAGGATGTTTAACAACAACAACGACAGAGTGTTATTGCCCTTGTGGTATTGCCTAGAACCACAAAAAATATGCTTGGAAGAGAAAAAACAGTTTGCTGGTGTCCTGTTCTACATTATTAAAGTCGTTGGTTTTTATTTTATTTCTTACTTCGGTTCTAAGTGCATTATAAAAAAATTTGGAAGCATTCAGTTTTTTCTTTCCAATTATTGTAATGAGTGCAAATATGATACTTGCACAACAATCACTTCTATTAATAAATTTCTGACCCTTAGAAGTAAGCATATCATTTGCATGTCTATCTTTAGAACCATTTCCATCCACCAATTAATCACTAATCAACTGGTACCCATGGGAACTTGATAGCAAAAAAAGAAGAGGAAAAAAAAGTCAGATGAAATTAACTTTTAACAATGGAGAAAATACAATGAAACCATGAAGGCTGTAAGGTAAAAACCATGTTTTATCAGCTACTGGAACGCTTTGATTCACAGATAAGGATAAGAATAATGCCCCAACTCCGCCCAAGGAGTCTCAAAGTGCAGTGATCAGTACTATTTTCCAGTTATGTATCTCTTCCCCTAGTATGTCCAGGAATGTGTGGATGCTTAAGTGTGTCCCAAAAGATGGTCTTGCTGTTTTTTGCCTCACCATGCTGAGAAAGGAACTCACATGAACTAAGAGGATGCCTCAGTTTTTTCCCAGAAGCAGCTTGTCCTAGAATGAGCCCCTTCTTTGAAAAGCCATTGAATCTCTTGTACTACAGCCAAGTTTAGACAGCTGAAATCCATACAGATTTAAGGCATTCGTTTGCTGCAGGACCATTGGCCATGCTCTTACATTGCAGCATCTGTTGGAACTACAACCATGTTGCAAGATGAAGTCCTCGGGCAGGCAGTCTTCCAGTACAGGCCATTTCCTCCCTCTCTAGTGTGAAATGATGCTAAGATGACAGGAGTGTTTCAAGATGTGAAATAAAATGATTTCCCCCACTTCAGGATGATGCTCAGCCAAGTGGCACCCCATACCCAAACTGACTTAAATTTCTAATATTAAAAACAAACTCTGGATTTACTCAGACTGCCACATTTTCAGAGTAAACTTTGTCCACTAACTGGATTAGGTGAGGTCTCTGACCCAGAATAACCATCTTTTTTCTACTAGTGCAGTACTAGTTCTGTTGCTCGTGTCTCTTTCTCCTCCCAGAGTTATTTCTGTTATTAATTTTATGGGCCTATTATCCTTCCCACCACAGTAGACTGTAATAATTTAGAATCTCAGGGAGAAGTGGTGAGAATATATAATCTTTGTCTCCAAGGAGATTTCTTTTCTTTTCAAAATTCTCCATATTTACCCAAGACATTTTGATCTCTTTCAATAAAAATTTTTAAAATATTATCAGTAGTTATTTCAATGAATAGGCATTTAAACACCATGAATTTAACTGGATTCCATTTTCCAACCATACTATAAGATGCCTCAAAAATAGACAATCAAGGATATTGTTTATACATTGAAATTTTTTAAAATTTATTTATTTAATTAATTTATTTTTGGCTGCTTTGGGTCTTCATTGCTGCTCGTAGGCTTTCTATAGTTGCAGTGCACAGGCTTCTCATTGCGGTGGCTTCTCTTGTTGCAGAGCATGGGCTCTAGGCACTTGGGCTTCAGTAGTTGTGGCATGTGGGCTCAGTAGTTGTGGCTCACGGGCTGTAGAGCACAGGCTCAGTAGTTGTGGCACACTGGCTTAGTTGCTCTGCGGCATGTGGGATCTTCCCAGACCAGGGCTCGAACCCGTGTCCCCTGCATTGGCAGGCGGATTCCCAACCACTGCACCACCAGGGAAGCCCCAATATACGTTGAAATTTTTAACATGGATTTTTTTCCAGTTTTATTGAGAAATGATTGATATGTATCCCTTAAAGTTTAAGGCATTCAGTACGATGGTCTGATATATTGTGAAATGATTATCACAAGTTCAGCTAACATTTATCATCTCAAATAGATAAAATAAAAAGAAAAGAAAGAAGAAAAGAAAAGGGAAAATAATTTTTGTGATGAGAACTTTTAGGATTTACTCTATTAACAACTTTCCTATATGCCATGCAGCACTGTTAATTATAGTCATCATGTTGCACATTACATCCCTAGTACTCATTTATCTTATAACTGGGAATTTGTGCCTTTTGACCACCTTCCTCAAATTCACCCTCTCCCCACCCTCTGCCTCTGGTAACCACATGTCTGATCTCTTTTCCTATGAGTTTGTTTTAGATTCCACATATAGGTGAGATCATACAGTGTTGGTCTTTGTCTGACTTATTTCACTTAGCATAATGCCTTCAAGGTCCAACCATGTTTTTGCAAATGGTATGACTTCCTCATTTTATATGGCTGGATATATTTATCCATTCACCTTAGTTATCCGTTCATCCATTGATGGACACTTAGGTTGTTTCCATGTTTTGGCTATTGTAAATATGCTGCTATGAATATGAGGGTGCAGATATCTTTTAGAATTAGTGTTCTGTTTCCTTTGGATATATTCCCAGAAGTGTAATTGCTGGATCTCGTATGTTAATTCTTTTTTTAATTTTTTGAGAATTCTCTCTACTGATATGAATTTTTAACTTTTGAAAATATTTTTTGTTGTTCAATCTTTATCGTTTATTGTGTAAATTTTAAAAATATAAATATTTGGGGCTTCCCTGGTGGCGTAGTGGTTGGGAGTCTGCCTGCCAATGCAGGGGACACAGGTTCGATTCCTGGTCTGGGAAGATCTCACATGCCGCGGAGCAACTAAGCCCGTGCGCCACAACTACTGAGCCTGTGCTCTAGAGCCTGTGAGCCACAACTACTGAGCCTGTGTGCTGCAACTACTGAAGCCCGCGCGCCTAGAGCCCGTGCTCCTCAACGAGAGAGGCCACCACAATGAGAAGCCCGTGCACCGCAACAAAGAGTAGCCCCCGCTCACCGCAACTAGAGAAAGCCCGCGTGCAGCAACGAAGACCCAACGCAGCCAAAAATAAATAAATAAATAAATATATATATATATAAATATTTGATTTTTAAATTATTTTTCTGTGAACATAGTCTCTAGGAAACTAAACAATTTGTTTGAAAAAATTTTAAACATCCTTAATTACCTCCAGATTGTTTAGATTCCAGGCTAGGAAGTATCAATAAAATTAATTTTTGTAAAACTAATGTTGTAGACCATGAATCTTGAGGAAAAAATAATTTGCATTTTTATATTAAAAAAAACCTATGTCACCTACACACTTAAGACAAGTCAATAAAGTCGTATTCAATGAAAAATACCCAGTTAGAATTTTTTTTCTACTTTACATGACATCAGTTGGATTTAATCAACTGTTTAACTTACATACATGGTATGTAGTAGACTGCTTCAGAAGATGTTATGAGTGAACTATTTTTAGTAATCATATTTTGCCATCATTGTGTGTGGGTGATTAAAAAGAAAAATCTGACTTTTTAGGCAAATGTAGAACTGTAAATTAGGGTTAGAAGGAGTGCCATGCAGTTTGTAACACCCTTGTTCTCCAAATATAATTATGGATACATTAGAAACTAGTGTATTTTTAGAACCCTGAAAGTTGAAGATTATTATTAAGAACCACACGCAAAGAAAGCATTGTTATTAGACAGTCTTGCATACTGCATACTTGATCGGAAACAAATACTCAATGAAATATTTTCAAATATGGTGTGTTTCTTTATTAAGTTACCCATGTCTAATATCTACTTTATATTTAATTTATTTCTGCTTTCTTAGAGTTTTCCTGTTATGATGGTAGGTAATAAGGTGTTATACATTTTGAATTATCTTTTTGGAAACATTCTTAATAAGTATCATTGTGTATATATGTGTGTGTGTGTGTGTTTAGAACTTTTTGTTTTACTTATAAAATTATATCTAGTGAAAATGTATATTCTGAGTAAAATAAAATAACATTATTAATTTCTTCTATTTATAGTCTTTCTATGAAGACGATCATAGTATTTTTGTCTTCATCCATACCATGTGCATAGCCTGTCTCCACTTGTGGGAATTCAAGGTCTGCTTCTCCATGAAAATTTCCCCAAGATCCTCATTTGGAATAAACTATCCCCTATCTTTAAACATATCATGGAACATCTTTAACTTTATTATGGAATATCATATTCTTTCTAGTTATCTTGTTGTGTACATGCCTATAAGTCATACTGTGCACCATGGACTATGGTTTATTCAGCTTCAAATTCCTCACATCAACCAGTACACTAGTTCACTACCCATAGTAAATACTTCCTAATAGTTGAGTAGAAATCAGAGCCATTGGTGGTGGTGGGATGAATTGGGAGATTGGGATTGACATATATGCACTAATATGTATAAAACAGATAACTAATAAGAACGTGCTGTATAAAAAAAGAAAAAAGAAAAGTGATATATAATAAAATCTTTCTTAAATAATTTTTTTAACATTTGAACTGTTTTATGGCAAAGTAACCTTTGTATTATAATTTAAGAAATCAAGAGTGAGTATGGTACACACACACACACACACACACTCATGAGGTGTTCTGTCTGAGTATTTGAATATTATTTTGATTCTACATAACTAAAATTCCTGTCCATTCATATTTTCTTTTCAGACTAATTCTCAAGTGTTTTCTTTTGTATTCTCAGTTAACAGATAAAGTATGTGATTTGAATTTAAAAAGCATAGGAGGAAATAGGTATTAAAGTGATGTATTAACCATCAATAGCAATGAGGGTTGTCTCCAGGGGCTGGGGATTATGGGTGATTCATTTTACTTTATGCTTTTATGTATTTCTAGTTATCTGCAATGAACATGTATTACCTGTAAAATTAGGAAGAAAATAAATATCATAAAAATAAAATTTAAATAAAGAAAAAATAAATAAAAGTGCTCAATAGAAAAAAAAAAATCAGAGCCATTGGCACAAATGTTTTAAGACTGTCTTAAGCTTGAATAAAGGTAACCAGCATTTCTGTCCAAGGGGGTCATTGCAAGGGCATCGGCTTCCAACTGGGGACTCTCATAAACATAGCATATTTTGCCTCATTGGTTCATCTTCACAGGCTAGGACAAAAACAGTAGATGGTGGAAAGTGAAAGCAGTTACTGATATCATCTGCACATATTTTAGTTCCTTATTCTAAATTGAAGTAAATTTATGATAAGGCTCAATATAATTGTCACCTCATCTGAAAAGCCCAGCATTGTTATATGATGTCAGTAAATGTCAGCTATTATCAAGTCTTTTAGAAAAATTAATTGTGTCTGTTTATGTCCTTTACATCACATGCTAATACTGCTATTGAAGTCCTTATCATACTCCAGTTTATTGTCTCTGAGATCCTCAGTGATAAAGAATGCCTTCTTCATCTCTTAGCTTCCAGTTCTTAACACAACTCACAGTCTGTTCTGTATACTCAGTGCATATTTGTAGAACGAATGTGTAGTTTTACTTAAATTGCAAGACTGCCACTTGCAACTGTAGGACTCATGCTACCCCTTGATAAATTTTGCCATTACATGTGACTTTAAATTTATTATAAATGAAAAATAAAATTGTTGATAAATTTAATTTTAGCTTTTGAAGACATGATTAAGAGTGTAAGTAAAAGTTAGGTTATAAGCATTTGCTAGGTTATTACAGTAATGATTTGGGTTGACAGATGTTGAGTTAAAACTCAACTTTATTCTTTTTTTTTTTTTAATTCAAACAGAAAGTCACAAAAATCACCTTTATTCTAATAAATATTTCTCAGGCAAATTTAAGAGGAATTGGTGGCTAGTGTTTCATGAACCTTTAAAAGGAAAATTAACATCAGTTACACAAACAAAAATGAACAGAAAAAATAAAACCTGTTATTTCACTAAATTTTCATCTACTCAAAGACAGAATATTATTAACAATAATTCATGTCATTATTAATCATAAAGTTGATGGTAATAACTAACATTTAGTTTGCTCATATTAATTTCCTAGTTTCCCAGTGGGTTAATTGTAGTCTGTTCTCCATTTTTAGGAGAAAAAAGTAGTGGTAAATTCTTTGTCAGTGTTACATAGTAATTAGCTAAGCTCGGATTTGAACCCAGGTCTCTATGTTTCTACAATGCTTGTGGTATAAGATCTGCACTGAAAATGCTTAACTCAGACTTACAGTGAATACCTTACATCCAATCACCAGGTGGAGAACTGGATTGACTTCTAAGGAATGTCCCCTGAAATTCTACAGCTCAATCTTCCTGACAACTTTGTGAAGAGAGCAGAACCTTTTAAGAGACGTATTTTTCTACCAGATTATTAATTACCTAGACACCAAAATATGAGTACCTGTGAAACGCTTAAAGGTCTGATTACGATATTTATGTAGATAGTCCACTGATTGTTTTAGCCAATCATCTAGAATAGTGGTTTTTGAATTATGACTATGGAGTCAAATGACCTGGGGTGATGCACAAGGGGCAGGGGCACTGCAGGAGAAAGCTCCAGCACCGCTCCCTCCACTAATTAATAGAAGTATTACTTTATTTATGAAATATATTGGATTTGTTGGCAATATATTTCATTTAAAAAACAGTTTCCTCAATGGAAAAATAAAGAAGAAAGGAAGGAAGAGGGAGAGAGAAGCGGGGGAGGGAGAAGGAAAGAACAAGGGGAAGGAGAAAGAGAAGAAGAAGAAAGACAAAGGAAAGAAAGGACGAAGCGAGGGAAGAAGGAAGGTAGGGAAAAAGGAAATTTATATGCACTAGTCTAAGCAATTCAAGGCATAAGGAAGAACAGAAATTCTCATAAGTTTGCCTGAAAAATGATGACTGAGAAATTAAAACTACATCATACATATAGTTCAAGTAAACATGTAAATAGGGAGACAAAAATAAATGTTCCACATAGGAAATATGTATATACTTATACTTATCTTTTTGTAAATATACAAATTGATAGCCCAGAACACATTTTTATCTAGCAATTGTTTCCAAGCAAAATGTGTTAAGGAAAGAGACTAAACTGGGGGAGATAAGAGTTAATTTTATTTTTTAACTGCTTATTCATTGTTAGAAAAAAAAAGGAATATGTACTACTCCCTTTCTCCTACCTATTACAAATACAAGCTGTGAGAATTTATCAGAAATCCAATTCCTTGGATTAGAGAAAATAAATAAAAATACTCTGACCTTTAGTGTATGCTCTCATTTTCCAGTGACAAGACATTTCCTTTGGTTACTTTATCATAGCTTTATATTCCTTAGGTTTATTATACAGAAATTTAACCTTAGTCATTTTTAGTGGGACTGTTTCTGACACAGTTATAGGTAAGGGAACAGGCACATGCCACTTGTACTTGAGGTTTGAAGTCAGGGAGATGACACAAAAAGAAGGGTGAACTATAATATTACCAGATAGAGTCACATAGACTGAAGCAAATCTTGCTTGTATGACCCCCCCCCCCCACAAGGAGAAAGTAGTCTAGAAGCTTTGAAATGTCTACTAGGAAGCAACATAGGACTGTGGTTAGGAACTTGTATTCTGGAGTAGGACTGTCTGTTTTGTCTAATTCTAATTCTCTATCTTACTAACGTACTTAACCATTCAATGCTTCAGTTTCCCCATTTGCCAGATGAAGATTATGAACTATTTCCCTCATAGATTTGTTGATTGAATGAGAAAGCCCATGCAAGAAACTTAGAATAATACCTGAAGACATATCAAATGCTCAGAAAAGGTTAATTAATATTATTACCATGGGCTGTGTCAGTACAAATACATGAACATTTAAAATGATGGCAACCACTGTTCTCCACGGGAAGACTTTTGTCGCTTCGCATTATAAGCACTTGTGGGAAACTTCAACACGAATATGAGACAAAAGAAAACTGCATCATATATAAGTGAGTGAGAATTCCTGATGTCACTTTGAACAATTTTAAAACCAGTTTCTTTTTATGTAAAATAGAAAAAAATAGGGTTTTAGGGATACTCAAATGACAAAATGGATGTGATTTTATCATAGGACCTGAGAAATGTTAATCACTCATAAAAATGTACTCTTATTATTAGTGCAATAGTCTGACTCCATGTTTGATGTTCGACTCCTGGCAGCTTTTAAGCCCCATCCCTCCCTCTTTCCTTTCAGCCCCACATCTGAGCAAGCAGATAAGAAAGCCCAGTGCTACTCCCTTTAGCCCTGGCAGGAAGTTCAAAGATGCACCTGCACAGGAACCCTCATCCACTCCTTACTCATTATAAAAACAGCAGGCCAATTTCCTTTCCCTGCTTTCTTAAACAATTTTTAGAACAACTTATTAAGTCTGACTTTCTCTTCCCAGAAAGCTTCCTTACGTGGGTAAGAAAATCTTTTCATGCTCTCTTGGTATATGTGGGCATCCGTGGTCTGGACATCCTAACCGAATTTTAGATTTTAGGCAGGGACTACCCTGCTTCTATAGAGTGGCCACAATAAAAAGCAACTCATGGGTCACGCGATCACTTTGCTCATGTGAAGTAAGATTCTTCTATTAAGTATAAGGTTCAGATAAACTGCATCTGAAATACTCAAGCCATATTGAAAGGGAAAAAATTAATGCAATGCCTCCGGTCACTTTGTTAGCAGCTACAGGTAGGGAATTCAACAAAGTATCATTGGAGGTTCTTCGTAAATCATAAGGAGGAAACATAATTTTAATGATTGTTCTTCACCTTTTCTTTGTTTTGTATTTTTGGAAATGTAATGCATATATTTGAGGGTATTCTTATATATTATTTTGTCTTTTTGCTTCTTTTCTTATGTATGTATACTGCCTTTTCATGTCATTTATATTTCATATTAGTGAAATTGTCACTTCAAATTAAATTTTTGTAAAGTTGTCTTCATTAATCAATATATCCTTATAGTTTCCCTATCATCAGGTTGTTTTTTTTATTATAGAGTTACATTCTGTTTTATTTATGCTTCTTTTCATTCACCTTTTGATGTATTTCTCTTCTGTAATAGATATCATATTTGCTTATCATTTGAAATGTGTTGTTATAATAGCATTTATAATAAACATGATAAGATTTTGTTCTCACATTTTCAAGCTCTTTGTCCTGGCCTCTAATCATCAATTTATAAGTTTTTTCATCCACAAACAAACCTCAAAAATCCTGTTATGAAATGCTTGTTCATTTGTATATCTGGATTCCAGTCATATGTACTCTTTATTTTCTTCAGAGACAAATTATTTTTCATGAAAATGATTTTCATTCTTTAAGAATAAATAAAAGTTTAATAAATCTACAGTTTTAATTTCAAAGGACATTATTATTGATTGCCATTATTTATGAGGTCACTAGACTTAGGTAGTCAGCTGATTACAAGGAAAGAAGTCTTAATAAAATTAATTAGAGCTGAGTGTTTTTTTCTGTGTTGTCACCTACCCTATTTTGTTGTAGTTTGGACATTTATAAATGAAAATAGTGTTTTTCTTCCAATAGTAATTAAACAAAAAGGATTTAAAACTGAGTTCTTTGAGTTTCTTGGATTAAAATTGTCATCAATTCAATAACTTTATAGTTATTGGGTTTTTATATTATCTTGCATTTTATGTGACTTTTAAATAAATATACTAAGTTCCTATTTAACACTTAATAAGTGACAAAGTGAAGATTTCTAAAAGTCAAAGATCAAAGATTAAAATGAAAAGTTGATGTTTAAACAGTTAAACTGGATATAATTTGTGTTTCTCTTTGTATTGAGTACATTTTTCTACAGTGACTCAGTTCATGCTGTACGTTGCCTTGTTGGATTTCCTCTATTGAGCTCCTTTCAGGTTGAATTCTATGATATACCTGGCTTGAAATTTTTTGAAGAGAGGCTAATTTATTTATTTTTTATTTTATTGTTTTTATAAATTTATTTTTGGCTGTGTTGGGTCTTCGTTGCTGCACGCGGGCTTTCTCTAGTTGCGGAGAGCGGGGGGCTACTCTTTGTTGTGGTGCACAGGCTCTAGGCGCACGGGCTCAGTAGTTGTGGCTCGCGGGCTCTAGAGCGCAGGCTCAGCAGTTGTGGCACACGGGCTTAGTTGCCCCACGGCATGCGGGATCTTCCTGGACCAGGCCTCGAACCCGTGTCCCCTGCATTGGCAGGCGGATTCTTAACCACTGCGCCACCAGGGAAGCCCAAGAGGCTAATTTATATACACATTATTTATCCCCAACCTCAAAAACAGTAGAAGTGGTCAAAAATTCCTGCACACTGTCGACCTTATCCACTTTCCCAGGCACTGTTCATTCTTAGCCTGAGCCTCTTTATTGCTGAATTATCTATTTTTCCTGCTTCTCATGAAGTTCCTAAACAAATATAAGTTTAATTAAAGAATGCTTGAAAATCTGTTTCATCATCGACTGTCTTAATGTTGCTTTGTTAGCTGGTCTTACTAAAAACATGTAAGTTGAAATGATGTGTTGTGGTGACTTGGACAAAACATGCAGAATGGATAAGGGCAGAGGGTTTCTAGAACTTCTGTGTACCAAAGAACCTCTTCAGGGTAAGGTCACAGGAATAGAAGATGCCAGGACAACTGGCTGGAGTTCAGAGGCAGGGTAAGGATGAGGCAAGAAGTAGGGCATTATGTCACAGGTGTTTATATAATCTATTGATTGATTGATTGATTTGTTTCATTAAGGTTTAACAGATACAGTGAAATGTACAGATTTTAAGTGTAAGTCCAATAAGTTCAAATGTGTATAAGATTAAACTAAAAACTTTCTCAAAATCTACATTTCCATCATGTGTAAATATATTTGTGATAAAAGGAAACTCTGTTATTTGGGCACAGAATAACCAGTATTTAACAGAGAGAAAACTCAAATTCTAGTTACTCCTTTTTTATTTGCATATTATAAATTAAAAAATTTGCAGTAAAGGAGTCACAAGCCTTTTTGTTTCCTTGTGAATAAACCTATCATATTTAGCCAATTTTGTTAAATTTTAAGTACATTTTGTTGCTTCTATCTAAATTGTTATTTGCACTTATTATAGCTCAGGTGCACAAAGTACATTTTGTTCATACACTCTACACTTATTACATATCTTCAAGTATATTTCATTATTTTCTTTCATATTTTGGTACAACCAGACCTTTCTTTCTTTTAAACAAAATATTTTACTTTTATCTCTTTTATCTTCCTAGATAAACAGCTCATTCATCCACTGATGGACACTTAGGCTGTTTTTATGTCTTGGCTATTGCAAATAATATTGCAGTGAAAATGGGAGTGCAGATACCTCTTTGAGATACTGATTTAACTAGGAACCTCTACAGTGTTTTCTGTAGTGGCTGTACCAATTTGTATTCTCACCAACAGTGTGCAAGTGTTCCCTGTTCTTCACATCCTCACCAGCACTTGTTGTCTCTTGTCTTTTTGATAACAGCCATTTTTATAGGTGTGAAGTGATATCTCATTGTAGTTTTGATTTGCATTTCCTTCATGATTAGTAATGTTGAGCACCTTTTGATGTATCTGTTGGCCATTAGAATATCTTAAGAAAAATGTCTATTCCAGTCATTTGCCTATTTTTAAATTGAGTTATTTGATTTTTTGATATTGAATGTAATGGCATTTTTTTATAGAAATAGAAAAAAATGATTCTAAAATTTGTATTGTAACAAAAAAGACCCCAAATAACTCAGCAATCCTGAGAAAGAATGAAGCTGGAAGCATCACACTTCTGGATTTCAAACTATATTACAAAGCTATAGTAATCAAAAAAGTATGGTACTCACATAAGAACAGACACATAGACCAATGGAATAGAATTGAGAGCCCAGAAATAAACTCATGTATACATGGTCAACTCATCTTTGACTAATACTCAATGGAGAAAATATAGTCTTCAATAAATGGTGTTGGGAAAACTGAATATTCACATGCAAAAGAATGAAAATGAACCCATATCTCACACCACTCACAAAAATTACCTTGAAATGGGTTAAAGACTTAAATGTAAGACCTGAAACCATAAAACTTCTAGAAGAAAGCAAAAGTAACAAGCTCCTTGACACTGGTCTTTGCAATAATTTTGTGGATATGAAAACAAAAGCACAGGCAACAAAAGCAATGCTAAATAAGCAGGACTACATCAAACTAAAAAGCTTTTGCATAGGAAAAAAATGATCCACAAAATAAAAAGGCAACTTATAGAATGGGAGAAAATATTTGTACACCACTTATCTGATAAGGGGTTAATATCCAAAATATATAAGGAACTCATACGATTCTTAGTCCTATACAAAGTAGAATATTGTTTGTACTGTGATAGAATTAGAAAGAAGACATAAAGAGTTGTTTTAAAACCAATATTAGTAACTCTAATTTAAAAAAAAATCCTTCTATTTATCAGAAATATACTAAATTAACTTTAAAAAATACAAATTATAAACTCTGTATTCATAAATCATATTTTAAAAGACTCTAAGTTATGTTAAAAAGTTCTGAATATCACACTTTTCTTTTTATCTCTAACCACAACTAAGGATGTTACCTTAATTCACAGAATTTTAGAGTATTTTTTTACAGAAAAAAATTTACTGTCCAACCTGTAACAGAGCTATTTTGGGGAGAAAAAAAGTTTTCTTTAAAAGAGTCAAAACTTTTAATACATTAAAAGTTAAACATTTTTTAAAATTTCTTGAATTTTTTCATTTTCAATTAATGTAAATCCTAAATATGTATCAATTAGAACTTGAGCTCCAGTAGCTTGTAAGAGACTTTAAAATCTGATTCACTGAATCCTTGTTTTATGGAGCCTTTCAAATGAACACCCTTGTTCATATCAAAAGTTCCTGTTACTGTCACAGCAATTCCAAATTGCCCTTGGTGAAATTATGTCAATTAAAGAAATATGCATATGAGTTAAATTGTAACAAGAGTTATGAAGGAAGCAGATATTTAGTCTGGAGGGAACACACACTTAAGAAACTTCATGAGAACTGCAACAGTCAGTAAAGATTACAGTTTTGAAACCACATGTCTCCAGAACCGGGCCAAAAATTAGTTGTCACCAAAGACTAGTGGCCCAGAGAAGCTCCCTGGCCTGGCAGAGGGAATTAAATAAAATATTCTCAGAAACATGAAGACAATACTGAGGAATGTCCTTATAAGGTTTTCAAAGTGCAACATGACATTTTGAAAGCATCAGCTGCAATCCAGTTGAGAGGACAATTTTTCCAACCTCTATCTGTCTCTTGCCCTTTGAACTTCATCTTATAAACCGGGGGTCAGCAAACTACAGCCAGAAGGTTAAACTCAGACCAATATCTGTATAAATAAAGTTTTATTGGAACACAGCCTCGTGCATTCATTACATATTGTCTGCAGTTTTCGGGCTACAATACCGATTCGAGTAGTTGCAGCAAAGACTGTCTGGCCCAGAGAACCTAAATATTTACTACCTGGCCTTTTACAGAAAAACATTTATTGAACCTTATTAGAGACATAAATCCTTACAGACAATAGACAGGTAGAGTTGGCAGTTAGCGGTAAATTAATGCTATGGAAGATCCACGCAAAGGAAAAATGTGTGCACATTTGACCAATGACCAACAAGTCTGGGGGATTCTTTTCTCAGAATGGAGAAGAAAACATAATGCTGAGGACTCTATGAAATAATTGGAACTCTGATTAAGCAAAAAACTTACATCATATTCACCAGCAGGTGGGCTCAGCTGGGGAAGACTCCAGGTATCTCAGATGTGCACACTGTTACAGAGGTGAGCTCCTTGTCAAGGTGAACGAGGGATGTGGCCAAGTCTCGCTGGGGCTCCACTTGCTAAGACCATCCAAGTCACTCTGGTAGTAGGTTTATTAGCTTGCTACAGCAAAGGAAAATGCAAACTGTGAGGAACCATGAGGAGTCTCAAAATGGGGAATCTGGGAAAGTAATTTATAGCATTTTGGATACTGGAATTACTCATAGGATGGTATTCACAGGGACTGAACTGATTTTGTAAAATAAGGAGCTGCTGGAAGATCAGTGCCATACCTTTAAAATATATGAGTCTCTACAGGGATACTATTTGGTCAATTGGTCTGTGTTTTAGCTTGAAACATACGGGTCTGAATAAACTGGTGTTAAAGGGATTTGAGCTTAGATAGATTATCTTGCATGCCATGCTTTTGTACAGTTTATCTGTTTTGTGAGTCCTTTGACTGTTTTGAAAGTATGGTTTCTATTTCAAGGATCAGTATAATAACATGAATTGGAATAATAAATACCACATTTAGGTTTGTGGGAAGAAGATGCAATTGAGGACGTGTGCAGCTTCTATTTGTACTTTTCTTAAATTGGCATAGCTTAGGTTATATTTTTTATAAGATGCCCCCTCTTCCCTTGGCCTATGGACAGCCATTGATAGGGTTAAGAGTAGAGTCACCAAACGCTAAATGCTCCTGCCAAGATCTCGCCCTCCTTCTTCCTCTCAGACGTAATTCAGCTCTATTCCATTATTTTCTGCTTTAAACTCCAGGGGGAAATCTCAATGTTCTTTTTAGCCTGTCACCTCCAGAAGCCCAGGTCTCCCTGGGCAAGTCTTATGTTTCCGACCATAGACTATAAGCTTACAATACTTTTCCACGTGAGCATTTCTTATATCCTACTTGCTTTATTTTTTCTATGACACTTATCATCCTCTAACATAACGTGTATTTCACTTATTTTCTTAAATATCAGCACTGACTGTTGTGGCAGGCAGAATTCTAAAGATGCCCTTGCCCCAAGATTTCCGTCTGGTGGTTATTCAATCAAACATTAATATAGGTACTGCTGTGAAGGGATTTTGCAAATGTAGTAAAATCCCAAAACTGTTGACCTTAAGATGACAGAGACTATCCATCCATCCAGGTGGAATTGACTCAATCAGACGAGCCATTTTAAAGCAGTTTCCTCTGGCTGGTAGCAGAAAGGAAAGACAGAGATACTTGAATTAAGAGAACTTGATATGCCATTGCTGGTTTTGGAGATGGAATGGGTCACGTACAAGAAGCAGTCACAGGAGCTAAGAGTGATTCTTGGCAGAGAGCCAATAAGCAAAGGAGGACCTCAATTCTACAACTGCAAGGAAATGAACTCTGCCAACAATGTGAATGATCTTGGAAGCAGATTCTTTCTCAGAGACTCCAGATAATAGCCTATCCCTGCTGACTGGTTTTTTCATCCTTGTGAGAACCTACACAGAGGACCCAGCCAACACGAGTCAGACTCTTGACCTACAGAACTGAGATAATAAATAGGTGCTGTTTTAAGCTGTAATAAGAATAGAGATGGTTTTCCCCATTTTGTTCACTGTTATATCCTTAGCACCTAGAATTGTGCCTGACACATGAGAAACATTTTAGAAATAATTCCAAATTAATCTAAGTTAAACACTATGAATAATATGAGACTGTTTTTTAATCCTGTAGACTCACTCTAGATATTTAACTGTAAATTCAGTTAAGTAAAAGATTAAGGGTTAAAAGTTTGAGGGTCCATCTAATAATATTACATAATTTTAATCTTATTAAAATTATAAAAGGCATCAATGTTACACTTACAAATGTTTAAATCTTTTTTTAAGATGAATTGATTACCAGACACTGAATACTTAATTTAATGCATGTTTTAGTGCACTTTATGTGACACAAATTAATTTGCAATAGAGGCAGGAAACCTATCTCTAAGGTAATTAGTCATGGTCAAGTCTTAATTATCTTCTTAAATAGGAAAACAGCAGGTTTATAAAGATATCTACTATGGTATTCTTGAGTGATACTCTCTCTTATTTGTTAATAACTCTTTCCATTAAAATACTGAAAACATTCAATGATATAGATTTCAACACAAGGACTTTGAAATAATGATACCTATTTTTGAACACCTACAACCTTTCAGCCTCTGTACATTCCTTCCAACCACACCACAAGGTGCTTTTATTTCTATTTTAGGCATGAGGAAAGTAAGCCTCAGAGATATGAAGTAACTAATGCAACATAGGAAAAATTGAATTGGCAGGTCTTACGATTCCAGCACAGGTGGCTGCATAACTCAAGTTTCATGTTTGTTCTATTCTGTTACATTGTCAATCAGTGATTTTTTTGTTTATTAAATGCATCCATAATTACTATGAATATATACGAATTTACATACATGTCTGAATATTTGCAGTGTTTGTACCTGAGATTTATTATATATGAACCAGATATGATCATCATTTTCCTAGACAACAATTTTATCTTGGAAACTTGGTTAGAAAGAGTTGAAATTTTGTCATGAGAGCAATAATCAAATTTGCAAAACAAGTGCAAATGTGAGTTGATTTTGATCTACAAAATGACTGAACGACCTTAAAATGATCAGTTATTAATTGACATTTCTTATTCTTTCTTTCAGTACATGTTGATTGAGAGTACATCATGTGCCTGGCATTGCACTCTAGGCTAAATTCAACATGAGATTTGTCCTTGGTATTCTGGGAGCTTTGAGAGGGGGATCTGAAGTGATATATTGACAGCTGAGGCCGAGAGATGAGTGGGTGTTAGCCTTAAGAAGGGCAGTTTAGAGGGAAAAAGAGAGTAGGAGTGCGGGAATATTCCAGACTGAGAGAAAGTGACTGAAAAGGACTTAAAATGAAGAAGATCTTTCTTTTTCTGAGGAACTGAAAGAAGTGCATTGCTTTTGGATCATAGAGTCTATTGTGGGGAAAAGGAGCACATGGAGAAAGATTAAAAAGGATGAGATTTGTGTGTGCAATGCATTCTAGGTCACATTAATAAAGTTGAAATTTATGTGGTGCCACTGAAGGGAATGCCATGAGTAGGTTTTGTATTTGTTCACTCACTCATTCAACAATATTCATTAAAGGCTTGCTCTGTGTACTGTGCACCAGGCACAGGCTCCTGGGTTAGGAGCTACAGACTGCAGTGAATTCGTCACTGTCAGGGTCCTTTCCCTCATAGAGCTTATTATCTGGATTGATGGTTTTGAAAGGACTATCTCTTGCAATATAAATAATAAATTGTCACAAAGAAAGACCAAATAGAGGGAGTTGGAGTAGGAAGCAAACAGGGATAATTGCCTGAGCTAAGAACACAGGATCTAGCAACAAGGAAGTCTTGGTGACAGAGATGGGGATATATTGGATGGAGGAGGCATTTAGACCCCAACTTCTTTTGTAAAGTTGGGACTAGATGGAGAGCAGGTACAATATATCCTCATCACTGTATTTCCAGCCCTTGTTTCCTAATTTAACCTTGACTCTGAATCATAATCTTTGCCAGGTCATTGCATCCAAGCATTCTTGATTTTAAAGTGTGCCCAACATCTGCCTAACCTATTAACTGGGACTGAATTTGGTGGTTTCAGGTCCTTTGCCATTAAATTCACAATTACTATATTCTGGCTAATGAAAACCTTGACTCTTTGGACATTTTTCTTTTCAGCATTATTGGGATAGAGTCACATTCAATTAAATAGTGAGTAGCATGGTGATGAGTGGTTAGTGAATCTCTCTTTCCCCAAAATATTTACTAATCTAGTCAAAAAGTTACAAGATGGTAACTGCCCAAATTGATGACCTATTTTAGTAACTATTTGTTCATTGATTTTTCTGTGCTGTGCAATTGGTTCTTGTATAGACAGGTTTGCTCTATAATATTTCATATGTAAATGTTTCTTCTCCTTCACAGTATTTAAAACAAAAATGTTCAAATAGTTGTTTAATTTTTCTTCCCTACCCTTAAAATGTAAATTCACTCATTTTCTGGTTTTAGTGTGTTTTTTAGTTTTTAAATTTATATAAGTTTATAAAGTGCATGCTTTTAAAATTACATTTTTGGTTTTTAGAAAAATAAATATATTCAACAATTTATTTAATTACTTTTTAAATATTAAAGGTAGAATATAATTATAATTTGCAAAACAGTTCATTCTTCCACCACATTCTTGAAAGAAAAACATAAGCACTCATACTCCCTGTTTTCAGGCCCTCATTTTCTTGCAAAAAAAAAAAAAGGTATTTGGAGATTTGAAAAGTTCCAATTTTATATTTAGATCTGACAGGAACAAATTTCAGAATAAATTCTATTTTTAAGTCCCCTGTCAATTTTTAACATGTCTATGCTTAATTTTTTATTAGTTGTGTTATGGCTTATTAGTACATTTAATGGAAGTCACAGGGTTGGATTTGAATATATTTGTGTTTAAGTTTTCTTCTGTTAAAGTTTATTTGTTTTACTTGGACTGTCTAATCTTTGCTCTCGAGTGTTATACATTCAAACTTCAGTAGCATCATATTATAAATCATGAAGAGTAAGTTTGACACTTGGAGAAAAAAAGTATAGAATTATTTCTTCAAATTGTCATAGTACTTTAATGTCTTGAACTGTGTAAAAATTAAAGTGTATAACAGAAACGTTAAATATTTCTTAGACATCCTAGGGCCACTCCCATTTCTAATTTGATACACTTTCTTTACAAAAAATTCCAGCTTTATATGTTTAGTCCACATTTTTCCTTCTTTTTCTTCTTATTTTTAGCAATATACTTAGTATCACAGTTGCATAAATGAAAAAGTTAAAATAAAAATTCTCAATCAAAACTTCCATTTTATGAATTTCATTTGATACCAGAAAATTCAATATTTATAAATGTTTATAACCTGCAACAATTAATGTAAGCTAACAGGTACCTTTAAAGATCAAACATTTTAAATTACTAATAAAAACAAATAAAAACGCTTAGAACTAGTCCTATTTAAGTAAGCACTCAATAAAGCTGGGCTTCTCTATTCTACTTTTTATCTTGCCTTTAACCCTTTAAAGGCAAGGTTTGTAAAATAATCCAAAGCTTTACATTGGGGAATTTATGGATACATTATAAATACTATAGGATGAGGTAGAAGTAAAGTCTTCCTTCTGGACAGTAGTTTCTAAAACAGTAAATTTCACCCGTTCCTGTGGTATTAGTTCTATGATAAATCTCCCTTGTAGAAGGTTTCTGTATAATTCAGGCAGGCTCTCATTATAATTTGCAAGAAGTTGCCTTATAAACGAAACCTATAATTTGTGCTATGGTTTCTGTCAAATTCAAATATTCTTCTATTACTTTGAAGACTTTCAAATGTTACTTGTCGGTATTAAAATTGTATTATTTTCCCACTCAAAATCGTCTCTGCTTTTGATATTCAAGCACAATAGGTGAGTGGCTATTCTCCAAAGAAATGAACAACTGTGGATTTAAAATTCTATTTTATTTTTTTCGCTTATGAAATCTTAATGGGTATCCTTTTGGCTTTATGGAAGTGGACTATAAAACTGACAAACAAGTCAAAAAGTTAATTTCACCATTATGTATAAAAACTTGATATGGAAAAGTCAGGTTTCATTAACTGTTCAAAGATTATTACTCTCTTCTCTATCGTAGACCCTTGAACATAGAGGGCGCTGTTACATTAATGAAGATCACCATTTCAAGCAGTGTTTATAGTTCCTTTTAATGGCAAGACCATCAGTTCAAATGTGCTCCATGGCTGCTATGTATTAAACATTTTATCTTTCTCTCAGTAAATATCTTTTTCATAATGCTTTAATGAAGTCCTTTTCATAGGCTTTCATCTGAGATAAGTAAAGATGTGAATATGAATGCATGGAAATATTTATGGAAAACATTAACTCATATGTTAAATGCCTCATGAAGTTTCCTGACAGCACCACTATTAATTTTTCACACATATAATAATATATCATGACAAAAGTCAGTCAACATGAGTCACTAGATGTTAAATACCGAAAATTATGGAAAGAGCAATAACTTACATTGACATTTTGGAAAGGCACGTGTTTTTGTCACATATGTGCCAGGATATGCAGACCACCATCTTTAGTCGGAGTGATGCAAAATAATTCTGGCAATATGTCAAGTATCCCCAGTTAGTTGTTCCAGTGATCATTCCAAGAAAAACAAGGTTGTTTAAAATATTGTAATTTAGAATTACACTGATCTTTAAATTTTTATCTAGCTGGCTTGAAAATAATCCAATAACGGACAGTATACCTGTGAATGTTTTCTAAAGTGAAAACAATCAGAAGAGAGGTACCAAGTTCTCAATTTGGAATATTATTTACTCCTCTCCTCCAAGCTCTTAAGTGTTTTACTCATCCCTAAATGCTGACTTCATGTTTACCAGCTGCACTGCTGTTTTCTTAGGTCAAAATACTCACACTGGCCCAGCTTCAGATAATGAGCCTTAGCATACAGAATATATTATTGGAATGCTTAGGAGATATGGTTATTAATTATTATCTGCCTTTACAGCCATTTAGATGCCAGAAAAAAAAAAACTGTAAACAGCACATGCATCAAGAGCATTAAATGTGTTTTTCTCTTTAGACACTCTAATCCCATTGTCTAGAATCTCCCTCAAGATACTACTCTGAAAGCATAATGATACCTTCATGCAAAAAAGATGATTTTTGCAATGCTGGAATCATCCCAAATAATTAATACCAGTATACTACTCAGTGTGGTATAGAAATATTGAAATAATCATTTTGAAAATGATATTAACATTGACATTTTTCATGAGTTTTGAAATAGAAAAGAGTGAGCTCTCTGGTAAGGATTATTAATATGTGTATTAATATGTGTGATATAATATATAATTAATATGTGTATTAATATGTGTGATATAATATATAATATATGGTCAATAATGTATATAATATATAATAATAATATAAAATAAATTATGTTAAAGTGCAGATTCTGAAGCCTGATTGTTCAGGTTCAGATTCTAAGCCAGTCACTCAGCAGCTATGTCAGTTTCAAAAAGGAATAATCTGTCTCAGTTCCCTCATCTGGAAAATGGGTATGAAAACAGTTTTTAAAAACTATTTACATAGAATTGTTGTGAGATTTAAATGATGTGGTCCCAACTAGAATGTTTAAAATTGTGTTTAGACCATATTAAGAGCTTGCTATTGCTATTTTCATGGTTCCTAATATTAAAGTGATATTTTATAACAATATGTTTGCATTTATCACTCTAAATCTTAACCTTTATCCATATGTTCTGCAAAGGAAAGATGTTACCAAAAGTAAACTTTAAAAAGATGAATTGGTGTGTGCAAGGTGACATTTGAGAGGGAGGAAAATGAAGGTATGGTGACTAGTTAAAAATATACGAGCAGTACTGGAATGAGGTCATATTAGAATATTCAGTCACATCTTACCTCTGTCTGAGAACTATACAGATATCAAAGCATCCATCTATTATCATTTGGTCATTTGCTCCCTGTCATACTTTAATTATGATGTCTGCATATCACATCATGATGTTCCAATAATGAGGTTTTTGTGGTGTCTTATGTGTCTCTTGATGGGAAGAGATATCAATCCACAATTTAGAGATTCTACGACTACAAAGTTACCCTCTTACCTGTCACTGGAAACTCTGCTTTCCATTATAGTTATATATATAAGTCATGAAATTTCAAGTCACTCTGCTTGTCTTTTACAACTTGCCCCCTCACCTCATGCTACTCAGCTACCTGGGTCTCAGGGCCCTCCTTTGAACACATTAAGCTTCTCCTATGGCAGGACTTTACCTGTTTTTTCCCCACACTGCCTGGCTTGCGAGAGGGCCAGTGTCCTCATTACATTCAAATCTGCTTAAATGCCACCACATTAGAGAGGGTTCTAGTAACCACATGCATTAAAATAGCATAACCCTCCCATCACTCTATATTGTATAATTTGTTAATTTTTCAACATAGCTTTTATCATAAATATATATTGTATCTATTTAATTATGATTTTTTTGTCTTCCTCTACTAGAATGTAATTTTACTGAAGCGTGAGCTTCGTTTGTTCTCTCTTATATCACTTGCCTCTAGAAAATAAGAGTAGCCAATTAATACATATTAAATGGCTGAATGGACATGACTGACAAATTTTATTTAAAATCAGATAAAATTTCTTTTCAAACAATCTTGAAACTTGGTAATTGTAACTAGGTAAACTGTGCTGATATGTAATTTCAGCTCAACATATTTACTTTAAAAAGTTGCAGTATTATTAATGGCACTTTCAAATATTTACAGACTATTCCTAAGGGAGAATTGAGCTGGACATCATCAGTGAATTATGGAGCAACGGGGTGGGGGTGAGGTAAGCACCAAAGTAAAAAAATAAAAATAAAAAACTGCTCTAAAAACTGAAGAATAATTTTGTTCCCACTTTAAAGACAATGAGTGGATTTAGAAATAAAGGGGAAAATAACATTTTACCTGACTTAAATCTTAATCTAAGTACTGTTCTCATTATCTGATGATCAGATATTCCCTGAATTAAAAGATAAGATAATTATAATTTGGTTTATGCCACTACAACAAGATTTCTTATTTTGTCATCTAATTAAATTGTGTGAGCTGGGCAGACAAACTGAATAAATGCTAATGCCCAAAGGGCTACTCTTAAATATTCGTATTTTATGGTCTTACTTTAGAATAGAACATGCAGTATTTCTCTCTGAGGAAATACGTCATAAACAGCAAAGCCTTTAAGACCACCCTTTTGGACTAAAGAGCCCTCTTGACTTTCTGTAAGAAATAATAGTATCATAATCAGAGAATCTCAAGTATGGAAAAACAATTATAAACATTATGATAATTATATTATTATTATTGATTCACCACATTCTCAAATCAAAATAGGGCTTTTGTTTCTAAGTGTGCTGTTTTCGCTCCATTTCCTAGATAGAATCCCTGTTTCAATCACTAAAGCATACTTGCTTGTATTTTAAGTAATTGAACAACTTTCAATGGTGACTGAAAATAAAGATAACTTCAAGTCAGTAAATCCTCAGAAATGCATTCAGAGGCCATGTCAGGAGAGGTGCCATAATCTTTGGCAAGTTTCTTAACTCCTCTTCTTTTTATCTCCTTATAAATAAGACAGGTATTAATAATAATACCCAGACATTGAGGTTGTCTTAAGAATTAACTCAGTAGAAAATCTGGCTCATTATAGGCATATACAAGGTTTGTTTGTTTTAATATAGCTGTTATTATCCTTATGGAATTTGACAATTATTTTGGAAATATGAGATTGTTTTGATCATTTATGTTAGCCAGTTCATTGGAAACATTGCTATATAATGGTAATCAAATTCCTTAAAATAAATATCTACATGAGCATCACTGAGTCAATTTTTAAAGACTATGGATGTGAGTCATGAGTTATCCATATTCTGCTGATGACTTGATAAGACATTCTTGCCTTCTTTAACTACTCTTTAACATGTTTAATAACGTGACCATTGTAGATGTTTACTAACCATACTTCATCCTAATAAGGAGAGAAGTGCCGGGAAGGGAGTGATAGAGGACATAAAAAATGTTTATGACGTCGTCATTGTCCCCTAAGGGAAAAAAGAATATTCAGAATATAATTTATTTTTCAGAAGTCAGGTGTAGGTTAATTCAGTTACTATTATGAATGTTATATTCTATGACAGTTATTCTCACTTACTAATGAATTTTCAGGTGTTTTAACAAAACTGAAGAACTCCTTCATGAAACTTAGTGACAACCTCCTTGGGGAAAACCACCCATTTAGAAGTGTTTTCTTGGGAGATATATTATGCTCTCATTGGAAGTTTGACTGATACCTTGATATTCATGTTTTGGTAAATGGCCTGCTACTGAACTAACTAGAAAAGGATTGATATGAGTAAAATTTGCATTATTTATTTTGGTTCTTCATAATATTTTACACTCAACTCTTTCCTATCTCTCTCTTCCTCTCCCTCTTTAACACACACACACACACACGCACAAACTCATCTGATACAAAGTATTCTCAACAGAGACTCTAAGTAGTCTATTCATTGAGAAATGAACCATGTAAGAATATAAGGTCAGGAAAATTCAGCACCCTAGAATTTTATTCAGACATGAGGCATATTCAGTTCTTGTATGATATTTGTTAAGAATTAGCTGCAATTGATTACATAACCCAGGTAGTATTTGTTAATACCTTTTCCCCTTTTTATTTTACATCCAATTGTGCTTTCCAGGTTGGTTTTATATTATTGCTAATTTTTCTTTGACTATCAGAATAAGAGTTAAAATTACAATATGCCATTGTTATTGGTACCCTGCTTTATGTTTATTTTAACATCTTTAGTTCTGTGAGAAAAATCTGATGTACCCAATAAGTAACCTGCCACAGATATTTTTAAGATGAATCTTTTCTGGAAAATTTCCATTTGCTTTACTTATTATAATCCCATTGGTCAGTTTGTGCCCTCACTCCTTGCTCCTGGTAACCCAAGTCCTATGAATTTTTGTGTTCTGGCTTTCAGCAGGTGGGTTAGATGACTCAGTTCTATCAGGACTTTACTGAACAGTTGCACTGCCTCAGGTTTTTCTCACAGGGTTCTTCTAACATTTAACATTTAAAAATAAAAATAAAAAATTTGTAGGCAAAACTGGAAAAGCTAAAGTTAACTATCATACAAATAGTTATTAGCTATTCAGTGAAGTATAAAACTATTCAGTGTTATATTGTTAAGTCCTTAAATCTTAGAATGCTATAGGTATTGATGTCTGACTCTATAGAGATTGTTCAAGTATGACCACATGACATACTTTAGTATTAGACCTTAGGGAAGTGCCTAAGGTAATAAAAAACTCATTAGCATAATTATTTTTGTATCAATCAAAATATTTAAATACAGGAAGTAAAAAATTAGCATGACTGAAGTAAGCAAAAAATAACTCTATTAAAAGATTGTTGGTGGGAAAAAGAATCACTAAAAAGCGTACTGGATGAGACTCAGAAGACATAAGGACAAAATCACATCTAATATCAAGACACAGAGAAGCTGAACCTGCTCTGCCACAGACTATATACAACTATTTGTGCCGTGGCCCTGACCTTTCTTTTTGTTCTTTGGAGACCACCGTTACTGATGCAGGCTTTGCTGCCCTTGGAAACTAAGTGATGTTGCCACTGTTAAAACCTCTGCCTGAAATGACTTTCCATAGACACGTCTTTCTTGTGTCATTGGCTACAGATTCTAAGGCCTGAGGAGCTCTATATGTGCAGCTGAGTCTAAGGCATATGTCTGTGTCCTAGCAGCAAGTGACCAAGAAAATAAGTATTTGGCAGGTTCAACTTTTTGGAGTTATTTTCCCCAAGATGGGTAAAAGAGATCTGGCACCAGTCCCACCATCCATTTATATATCCTTCTGTAGAGTCCTCCTCTTGAATTTGGTTGACTCTGTAACCTGTTCTTTATCAACAAGATGTGATGGAGGTGAGGTAAAAAAAAAAAAAAATCCCTACGGCTTCCACTTGAGTTTTTTGGAACATTTGTTGTTGAGTTGTTGTTTACTTTGAAACCTCACTACCATATAGTGGTAAGTCCAGGAAGCCATGTGTAGATGCCCTGATTGATAGGCTCAGTTGAACTTCCATCTGATAGCCAGTTGCAACTCTCAGCCATGTGAGTGAGACCTCTTAGATATCCAGCCCAGTCAAACTCTAAGACCACTGTAGTCCCAGCTGACACATGACTGCAACGTGGTGAGAAATCACAAGCAAGAACTGGTTCACTAAGCCTAGGAAGCCCACAAAATCCACAGCCATGAGAGATCCTATACATTGTTGTTTAACTGCTATATTTTGAGATTGTTATGCAGCAATAGATGTCATCAAAAGAAGAGAATTCCACAAATGTGGAAAAATTTTGTAGATTCTGTGCAGGAGGGGTGGAGGGGGAGAGAGAGAGGCAGAAGGAGAGTGAGAGAAAGGAAGAGGAGGAGAAGTAGAAGAAGAGGAGGAGGAAGAGGAATAAAGATAAACTACAGATTTACAAATTCTACCTGTTTCCTTTTTCATTCATCCCATTGAACATGGACATAATAATAACTTTTTAAAGCACTAACGTTTCTCAAGTGACAAGGACTATACCAGATGCTCTCTCTTAGAGCTGTTTTTCTTGACTAAATCATCACAATCCTTTTCATAAATCATCACAATTCTTTGAATTATGCAACTGTATTTTAAGAGGTAAAAAGTAAGGCTCTGGGAGAATAGATAATTTGCCTAAGGTCACATAGTTAATTGTAGCAAGGGAAGTTCTGGACTCAAGTCTTTATTAATCCCAGGACAAAGTTTAACTTTACTAGATTGACAAATTTGCCTTTTTTTATTCTTTTATTTGGTAGCATGAAACTAGTTTGGTAAAGTTTGCTTTTTTATTTCAAAGAAAAAATATGCAAAACATCTCAGCTCAGAATTGATTGTTTAGAATTGCCCATGTGATTTTGGGAAGACAACAACACTTGGTGATCTATATTACAAATTATATGTCTAGTTTCATGAAAAAGTTTGCTCAAGTCCTCTACTTCAAATTATTTTTTTGGAAATATGCTTGACTAATTATTGTTTCTATCAACATATGCCTTCAGAGCCATTCTGGAGACATACAAACACCCACTTATCCATAGGCTGTGCCCACAGACTTAAGGACTTAGACATAAGCATAACAATGATTTGTGGGGTAATGGCAGAGAGGGCAAGATTGCTCATACTTGGTATTTATTTACTAAAAATTAAATAGTGTAGTGGGAGAGTTATTGGGCCTTTTTAGCTGGCCTGTCAAATTGAATGATTATGGGGTCACACAGTGAGATACTTACTAAAACAAATTAGCCCACTTGTAATGAATCTTTGTTTTGGCATTACTGCTAGCCAGTTGTTGTAACAGGACAGTTATAACAATGAATATGTACAAGCCCATTATTTCCTAATAGCATGCTAAACTAGAATCAAAACAGGCATATATCAGCATGTATTAAAGTTGAATGGCAATTAAACCAGCACTGACACATTTTCTGATTTGCCTTCTCAAATTACTCAAACAGTTTGTTAAAAACCATGAGAGTCAGAATGGTGCTAAGAATAAGGATCTGAAAGGTATTAATATTTACAAAATTCATATAGATAGGTAATAAAAGAATCTTACAGTCAAAAGGGAATATGAATGTATCTTTGAGCTTGCTTATCATTTATTTTTTATGAAATGAGTATTTTTGAAATTAAAATTAAAAATTAAAAAAATGTGTATTTTTGAAATTGAAATGTATATTTTTGAAATTAAAAATTAAAAAATTTTGAAATTAAAAAATTGGATAATCTTTCTAGAAATAAAAAATACATCTTCAATGTTAATTTATAGTGAATATATTGTGAACACAAATTAAAATATAGTGATTAACTAACAAAGCTTAACATGACTGACTCATATACTCCAGAGAAGAACTTTGATATTGGCACATGGAGTGTGTACTTTAATTTCTCCAAGTTTACAAACAGCATCTTGGTATCCTACTTCCCTATCTAGTTACTGCTCTACTTCTTTTTGATCAGCATCACCTTCAGTTGGAACATCACTGTCTCTTTTCATCTCTTATTCTCTATTGCTCCTCAACAGTCTGATTTGGTATTTTCTTTGCATCTCCCATTCCTCTCAAACTCACAGTGCCCTAGGAAAAGACACTAAAACACAAGACTGCTGGCTCCCTCCCCCAAGTTGGGCTGAACTCATACACCTCTACCTCTTAAACTCATGAAGGCTGACCAGAGCTGTGCCTGGCCTCCCCCATATACATTATTTGATAGAGAAACCATTCATCCCAGAGGCAAATGAGTTCACAAAACACAATGACAAGATATTTGCAGGGCATCTCTATTTCAAAAGGAAAGAAAAAAGGACACTTTCTCTGTGTTTTCTTCTAGGCGTTTTATAATTTTGGGTCTTACGTTTAAGTCTAATTCATTTTGAGTTAATTTTCGTGAGTGGTGTAAGACAGGGTTCCAGTTTCATTCATTTCTAAAAATTAGATACCTAGATCTTATTCATCTTATAACTGAAAATTTGTACCCTTTTACCAACCTCCCCTTATTTCCCACCCCTAGCAATCACTTTTCTACTCTCTGTTTCCAGGAGGTTGACTTTTTTTTTTTTTAGATTCCACATATATGTGATATATAGTATTTGTCCTTCTCTGTCTGGCTTATTTTACTAGCATAATGCCCTCAAGGTTCATCCATGTTGTTGCAAGTGACAGGATTTCCTTCCTTTTTTAAGGCAGAATAGACTTACATTAAATATATATCCATTAAGTATATATATTATATTAAATATATATTAATATATTACAATAAATATATATAAATATAAATATATATATATATTACATTTCTTTATCCATTCATCCATCGATGGACACTTACACTGTTTCCATACCTTGGCTATTGTGAATAATGCTGCTATGAACATAGAAATACCGGTATCTCTTTGAGATAATGATTTCATTCCATTTGAAATACCCAAAAGTAGGGGTACCGGATCATATGGTAGTTCTATTTTTAATTTCTCAAGGAACCTCCATACTGTTTTCCAAAGTGCTGTACCAGTTTACACTCCCACCAACAGTGCAAATGGGTTCCTTTTTCTTCACATTCTTGCCAGCATTTGTTATCTCTTTTCTTTTTAATAATATACATACTAACAGGTGTGACGTGATATTTCACTGTGGTTTTGATTTTCATTTCCCTGATGATTAGTGATATTGAATACCTTCTCATGTACCTGTTGACCATTTGTATGTTGTCTTTGTTTTTTTCTTTATTGAGGGCCTGGCACTATGCTAGCTACTATGCTGATAAAGGTGAAAAAAATTGACACAGACCCTGTCCTCACAAAGTTTACAGACGGGGAACCAGACAAGAAAACAGGCAGATACAACAGAGTTAACACAGCACAGCAGTTAAGAACATGGAGGCCTCTGGAGCCAAACTGCCCAGGTTTGAATCTGGCTCTACCCCTTATCAGTGATTTTGGGCAAGTGACTTAACTTCTCTGTGCTCAGTTTTCTTTTCTGTAAAGTGGGAATTATAACAGTAGTCCCTGTCTCATAGGTTGCTTTGAGGATTTAAGTAAAGCACTTAGAACAGTAACTGGCACAGAGTAAAAGTAAGCTCTATACAAATATTTGATAAAGACAGTGATAAATGCTAAAGATCAGGGATATGGGAGCATAAAAAAGGTGCCTGTGGGATCCAGGGGACATGACGGTAAGTGGAAGTTGCCCAGTCAGGCCTGGGTATGGCCTTGTTGTAAGAAGGTTTCAGACCTAGGATCATGTAAACAAGTGCTGATGCCTCCTCCCGGGGAGTTTCATTCTTTTGCATGTGGATATCCAGTTTTCCCAACACCATTTATTGAAGGGACTTAGCTTTCCCCATGTGTGTTCTTGGCCCCCTTGTCAAAGATTAGTTGACCATGTATGCATGGATTTATTTCTTGGCACTGTGTTCTGTTCCACTGGTCTGTCTGTTTTCATGCCAGTACGTATTATTTGATTACTACAGCTTTGTAGTAGAGTTTGAAATCAGGAAGTGTGATGTTTCTAGCTTTGTTCTTCTTCCTCAGAATTGCTTTGGCTATTTGGAGTATTTTGTAGTTCCATACAAATTTTAGGATTTAGAAAAAGATTTCAGTCAAAAATGCCATTGGAATTATGATAGAGGCTGTACTGAATCTGCAGATGCATGTGTTAATTACCTTAATTAGGTAATCCCTTCACAATGTATATATACGTCAAATTATTATGTTGTGCACTTGACATATATACAACTCTACTTGCCAAATATACCTCAGGGAAAAAAAAGAAAAAAAGTGCACTGCATTACAAATTGTATCAGTAGAAGAAATATCAATACAGAAAGGCCTAGAATTTCACAGTAACTTAAAAATCATACTAAATTGTATAAAGAAATACATTATCAAAAAAATCACAAAGAACCAGTAAAATATTTGATATGAAAAATATGAGAGTTGAAACAAGAAGTCAACAGATGAAATAGATAGAGCTAGAGATATTTTCTAATATCTCTATTAGAGATATTAGAAATATTGATAGAGCTCTATCAATTAGAAAATTGTGAAATCAGAATCAGAAATTTCATAGAAGTATAAACCTCAAGAGAGAAACATAAGAGATACGAATAATAAAAATAAAATGCAACATGCAGATCATAGGAGCCTCAGAAAGATTGAAAAATAAAAATGAAGAGAAAAAATATTTGAAAAACATTGACGATAAATGCATTGTAATAAAAACAAAGCAAGAAATTGATAAGAGATCTTATGCTATTGAAAGGACTCACGCATCACCAAAGAGATAGGAAAAACTTCAGTCCTCCATATAAAGTGAAATTTAAAATATCAAAGACAAAATGATTATAAGAGAAAAGAGAAGACCACAGATAAAAGAGCAAGACAAAGGACATGGACAATAGCTTAAAAAACATGAAAGAGAGAAGATGATGGGACTGTATTTCTAGTGTTTGAAGGAAAAGGATTTAGAATTTTACTCCAACAAATTTCCATTTAAATAGAGTGCTTGATAATATATTCTTGGGTATACAAAGCTTTAGAAAGTTTGCTACACAAAAACTACATTGAATACAGTTATGTATGGAGTATATAAATAATAGTAGACACCAATTCAGGAGATATCTGAAGAAAAGACAAGCAGATGCCTTAGTAACATTTATTACTGTCTTAAAATATGTATACCTATATCTATTTATCTAGACCGACCTATCTATCTATCTATCTATCTATCATCATCTATCTATCAATAAATTATCAAAACTCAGTCTTAGAAATCTATGTAATAGTATGATGAATTTGGGTGGAGATCAAGAGTTTTAAGAATGTGGAAAATTATTTTATTCTTAGGCTAAAAATACGGATACCAAATATTTTTAAAGTGCTGTAAGATGAAAAATATTAAAAAATCAAGACAAATGTAAGATACATTATGTTATTGAAGCAGATATAAATATATTGATATTAAGAATTAATAGAAACAGATTAAAGTCACCAGTTAAAAGAAAAAGACTGACAAATGCAATAAAGGCTTGGAGTATACCAATACTCTTTTTTTTCTGCCTGTACTCACTCCTGTGTAATGTCATTTAGCCTTGTGGCTTTAAACAACATTTAAATACTGTTAACCCCAGATTTATATTTCCAACCTGGATTCTTCCTAGAACTCTAGATTCATATACCCAATTACTTGCTCAACAACAGGTCACATGATCCATTACTAGAGAAGTTAATGGAATTATAATCTAGGGTGTTCAGTGAAGGCTTCCATCAGCATTTGTAATAAATTTTGAAGAATAAAGACAAAGAAAATTTCAAGTTGAGCTGGGAGCAGGGAACCTTCAGGGGAATAGGAACAGATTGAGCAAAGGCTCTAAGTCAAGAAGGAGCCTAGCACATTTGAGGAATTGAAAAAAGATCATTGTGGCCATACGTGAGCACACAAAAAGAAAGTGTTGCAAATAAGACTCTATAGGTGGGTAGGGCAAGGATCCTCCACAGCCCTGTAAGCCTTGCTAAAGATTTTGATCTTTATCTTAACAATAAGAGATGACTGAAGGATATTAAGCAGGATCACAAATGATCAAATTTTGATTTGGAAAAGATCCTTAAGAAAAAAAATCAAATTTTACTCATCTGTTGCATTTAGCAAGACACAAGTTGTACAGCAGAGGCTCAAAAATGTCCTTTGAATGTATGTGAAAATATTCAGAGCTACATCAGTTGTTAATAATCAAATTTTAAAGAATTTTATCATTACTATCTAATACTGGGAAGTAGCTTTTTCGACAGCTCTGTAAAATTGTATTACTTCATATAAACATTCCCTCTTTTTATATTATTTTAGATATACTGTGAGTTAACAATGAGTTGTACTTTTCAGGAGTCATGATTTATACATTTACTATAAACTTGAAAAGGTAGAGTGCATTTATTGGGAGCTGTGAATATCTACTGAATGTTTAAAAGTCCTTGGGTCATTTTATCTACCTAGGTAAAACTTCAAAACCCACTTTTGACACAGTTTCATTTTAGCACAGTGGGTTGCTAATTGAAATTAAAAAGAAAAAAAAAATTTTCACACATGGTCGACAGACCAAGTCTGCTGAGGTTTCTATAAGTCTAGCTTGCTGTTGCCTATTTAATTAACCAGCGTACAAATAAAATGTCCTCAGTTTAATTGCCATTCCGTAGCTCAATACTGTAAACTATTCACAGCATAATTAAAAGTCCTGAAGTCTCTCAGGAATGATATTACCAGTAAGCAAGCAACCCATGAAATAGAGAAGCCTCACTGTTACTCTGCTAAATTGTGTGTGTTAATAAAGCTGCACAAGTGTTCTTTGCTTAATCTGACTGAGCTGAGAAAACCCCAGCTGGCATCCAACTTACCTTCTTTTAAAAACCTTCTAAGCATCTGAAATCTTGGAGAGCTTCATTAAAGTTAATATAGGAATTGCATTGTATTTTATTGAATTTCATTGAATTTTCTTCGTGAAAGAACTTACTCTCAGATAAATTCACTCCAATGTCACCAAGTATAATTATTGTCAGTTTTCAAGTTTGATGCTTATCTTGAACCAGAGGGAAAAGAAATGTAATAGAAGGTTTTAGAAGAAAAACAAAAGGGTTGCAGCTTGACTAATGTCATTTAGAAAAGGTACTCAGTTGTATGTATATGATGTTTAAAGGCTACTTCTTTTCTGGGTAGTCATTATTCAAAGAATAAGTAATTTGAACGTGTAACAAAAATAGCTACACAAGGCCCCATGGACTTAAGTTACTTCAGCCTTATGCAAAGAATCTGATTACTGTATGGTGAATACCTCCAATTGCTTCAGGAGTCACAGCGAAGAAAGGATAAACAGAGAATTAATAGTGCATTTGTACAGTGTTTGTATAATTAATCTACATATTCAGGCTCTCCCTGAAAGTCAAATATTTTCAGAAACCTAGCCCACTACTTGTTGCTTTGATATTTTTGATGCAATGCATTAAAAACGTTTCATGGTTTGGATCAAATCTAGGTTTTATGAATGATGCTCCTCCATCTGAAATACCCCAATACGTGATCATTTTGTTGACAAATAGAAAAAAAATTTGGCCCTATGGCTTCATTTCCTGAAGGATTGCACATTCCTTTAATTGTCAATTCCAAACTGATCTCACACTTGAAAAATTATCATTTGAATAGCACACATTTATTCAGAGTGTTAGGGTGAGTGTTTTGGGCAGGGTGCTGTGAATGAAGGAGAGGATGCATGTTGGGCTGGATTTCACAGATGTTTTCTTGTCAGGTGACAATGAGGAGCCAGTGCTATTGATTTTGATGCTGACTTGCATGTTGCATATTTAGAGAAATTCAATATCAGAATTGATTCAGGTTAAACAACAGAGTATGCAGACTAGACCATCTCAACTAATTGTCAAATTCATAGAACTTGAAGGCTGAAACAAACATACAGCAATTTCTCAGTTTGGTTTAGGAACCATGTGTTAAAATGGTTGTAAACATTTCAGGGAAAATGTTCTATAATCTCCTTTGACAACTCATCCTGGTGGTCAAAAATGTTTTAGAGAAATGTTTTCCCATAAATATTCTCATGTTTTGGTTTTTATCTTGGCCTGAGTGGAAATGAAGGACTGTGTTTTGAAGTTAGTATCCCCTCTTATACATGAGATATAGATAAGTCTTTCCTTCTCTAGGCTGGATTGGGAGTTAAACCTGATACCCAGTTTGTGTATGGGGTTATTTTATTAGACATACTGTTTTGTTGTTGTTAACATCTAGTTTGTGTTTTAATACTTATAAGAATTGGGTTATAATAAATACAATCAGTTCAGCACTTACTATCTTACCTGGCCTACTTCATACATATAATTTAGCATCCCTGGCAGACTTTTGAATGTGTGTTCCCTGGACTCAATTGTCTGTTTACTGTTTATTGTAAAAAATAATAATATAGTATGAAACTTGTGGGACTAGCTTCTCTCATATAACAAAATGCAGGTAAGTTTCATCTATGTTTTTGCATAGATTAATAGTTCATTTCTTTTTATTGCTGAGAAGTATGCCATTTTATGTGTGGACTAAATATTGTTTATCCATTCACCTATTGAAGAAAAACTAGGTTGTCTACAGATTTTGGTGATATGAATAAGACTGCTATGAATTTTTGCATAAAGATTGTGTGTGTGTGTGAATACACATTTTTAATCCATTTGAATGAATCCCTAAAGTGAGATTGCTAGTTTTACGTTATTTGGCTAACTGCGTTTACTGCCAAATAGATTTCCAAAATGGTTGTACCATTTTGTATTAGCCAGAAATGTATGACAGTGCCAATTATTCCCACCAGTCCTTAGTATTGTCAGTACTTTTTATGTTAGCCATTTAAATAGGCATGTGCTGTAGTAGTAGGTATATTTTTAATTTGGATTTCCATAATGACTAACGATATCTAGCATTTTTTGATACACATATTTGCCATCTGTATTACTTCTTTGGTAAAATGTCTTTATAGATATTTTTTCTTATTTAAATTTTTTAAAATTATGTTTTAAGAGTTCTTCATATATAGTGGGGGGAGGGGGAAAGTCCTCTATCATATATGTGATATGTAGTTATTTTCTCCCAAACTGTGGCTTGTCTTTTTATTGTCTTAAAAATGTCCCTTGAAGAGTGAATGTTTTTAATATTGAAAAGTGCCATTTATCAATATTTTTAGTGAATTATGCTTTTGTTGTGGTATCTCAAAACTTTTTTGCCAAACCAAAGCTCCCATATCCTTTCTCCTGTATTTTCCTCTGAAAATTCTAGAATTTTAATTTTATATTTAGGATTATTATCCAATTTGAGTTAATTTATACATAAGGTATGAGGTATGTTCCGAGGTTTTGCTTTTGTTTTTGTTTTTTTAATATATAGATATTTAATGTTCCAGCACTATTTGCTGAAAAGACTATCCTTTCTCCATTAAATTGTTTCTGTTTCTTTGTAAAAAATCATGCGTCTATATTTGTGTGGATCTATTTCTGGGCTCTCTATTCTGTTCTATTAGTTCTATTACTACTGCTTTTTAAAATAAAATTTAATTTTGGGAGAAATCACATCTTAATAATATTGAATCTTCTAATTCATAAACACAATATATCTCTCCATTTACAACTTTTTTGATTTCTTTCATAAGTGTTTTGTAGTTTTCAGCATACAAATGCTGTACATATTTTGTTAAATGTGCTCCTAAGTATTTAACTGCTTTGATGCTATTGTAAATAGTAATGTTTTGGTAATTTCCAATTCAAATTGTTGATTGCTGGTACGTGGTAATTTAATTGATTCTTGTATACTGACAGTTTGTTAAACTTACTATTTTTAGGAGCTATTTTGTAAAATTTTAAGATTTTCTACATAGATATTTTATCTGTGAATAGAAACAGTTTTTTTTAATCCATTACAATCTGCATTTTTAAATTCCTTTTTACTTCTCTCTTGCCTTCACTAGGAATTCTAGTATAAATTTAAGCAGCGCCTATGAGAGAGAACATCTTTGCCTTGTTCAATGTCCTTGGGGGAAAGCATTCGGTGTTTTGTCATTAAGTAGTTAGCTATATGGTTTTGTAAACACACTTTATTAGGTTACGGAAGTTCCCTCCTATTCCTGGTTTACTGAGAGTTTTTAATCATGAATGGATATTGACATGATGTCATTTTTTCCTGCATTTATTGAGGTAATTATATTTTTTCTTGTTTTAGTCTACTAATATAATTCCATTGATTTATTTTTGATTATTGACCCAGACTTGCATTCCTAGCATTAATCTGTTTAGTTGTGATACATTATTTTCTATATGTATTCTTGAATTAAATTTAATAAGATTTTGTTGAGAATTTTTGAATCTACATTCATGAGAGGTGTTGGTCAGTAGTTGTCAGGAAATGTCTTTATCTGGTTTATCAGTGAAGGATTTATAAAAAAAGTTGCAAAGTGTTTCTGCCTCTTTTATTTTCTCAAAGAGATGTTGTAGAATTGTTATTTTTCTTTCATTGATGTGTAGTAGAATTCCCAAACTTTGGGACAATTCACCATTAAAAGAATCCAGACCTGGGATTTACATTTTTGGAATGTTTTAAGGCATAATTCAATATATCTAATAGATATAGAGCTATTTAGATTACCATTGTCACTGGGTATCCATGGGGGATTGGTTCCAGGACCCCTGCAGATACCAAAATCTGTGAATGCTCAGGTCTCTTATATAAAATGGCCTAGTTCAATCTGCCCTCCATACTCATGGGTTTGCACCCATATATTCAACCACTGTGGATTGATCCTGGGATACAGAACCCATGGTTATGGTAAGAAGGCCCACTATACTTAATTCCTTCTTAAATGAAAGTTAGTTTGTGTGTGTTTGTGTTTGAAGAATTTTATGCATTTTAATTTAAGTTGTCCAGTTTATGGGCATATAATTGTTTGTAGTAATCCCTCTTTATCCTATTTAATGTCTGTGGAGTCCATAGTGATGTCTCATTCTTCATTCCTGATGTTGGCAATTCTTCTCTCTTCTTCTTCTTCTTTTTTTTTTGGTCAGTCTGACTAGAGATTTATCTATTTTATTGATGTTTCCAACCAATAACCTTTAGATTTGATTGATTTTCTTGATTATTTTTATTAATTTTTCTTTCATATAAGTTATTTTTTATTTTAAGTGATCAATTAGATAGATTTTAATATATTTACAAAGTTGTGCAACCATTACCACTATCTAATACCAGAATCTTTTTGTTATCCCAGAAAAAATCCAATACCCGTTAGTAGTCACTCCCCATTGCCTGTCCCCTCAAACCCTGGTAACCACTAATCACTTTCTTTCTCCATGGATTTGCTCATTCTAGACATTTCATATGAATAGAATCATATAACCCATGGCCATTCCTGTATGCCTTTTTTCACTTGATAATGTTTTCAAGGTTCATCCACATTGTAACATGAATCATTACTTCATTCTTTTTTGTTTGTTTTGGCTAATATTTCATTACCATATATTGTTGACATACCACTGTTGTTTATCCATTAATCAACTGATGGACATTTGGGTGTTTCCCACCCTTTTGCTATCATAAATAATCCTGCTATGAATAAGGTTTTGTGTACGTATATTCTTTCGATTCTCTTGAGTATATACCTAGGAGTGGAATTGCAGGTTTATATGGCAACTCTATATTTTATTTTCTGAGTAACTACCAAACTGTTTTCCAAAGCAGCTGCACCATTTCATATTGCCACCAGAAATGTAAAAGTGTTCCAATTTTTCCACATCCTCAGAAAGACTTTTTATTATCTGTCATTTTGGTTATAGGCATCCTAGTGGGTTTTTAATGACATCTCATTGTGATTTTAATTTGCATTTCTCTAGTGCCTAATGATGTTGAACATTGTTTTATTGTGCCCATTGGCTTATAGTCCAGGTATGATAATGATGAATTCTGTTTTAATCTTTTCTCTAAATGTAATTTTTCTTTAATTTTTGAAAGATTCTATTTCTAAATACAGAATTATTGGTTGACAGTCTTTTTCTTTCAACATTTTGAATATAACATCCTTGCCTCTTGACCTCCATGGTTTTGCAGAGAAATCAGCTTTTAATATTATTGGGGATTGTTTGTACATGATGAGTTGCTTCTTTCTTACTGTCTTCAAGATATTCTTTGTCCTTTGTTTCTGACAGTTTGAATATGATGTGTCCAAGTGTGGATCTCTTTGAGTCAGAATCCTGTCTCAGATTCTTTGAACTTCTTGGATGTGTTTATTGATGTTTTTCAACAAATTTGACATGTTTTCTGACAATATATCTTTAAGTATTCTTTATGTCTCTTTCTCTCCTTTTCTTCTTAAACTCTAATTATGTGTGTGTTAGTAAGTTTGATGATCTCCAACAGATCACTGAGGATTTGTACATTTTTCTTTATTACTCTTTTCATTCTGTTATATGGACTGAATACTCTCTGTTGCCCAATTTTCAAATTCACTGATTGTTTTCTTCTGCTAGATGAAATTGACTTAGCCTCCATTATAATTTTGTATTTCAATTGTACTTTTCAGCTCCAGAATTTCTATTTGGTTCTTTTAAAATGTTATCTCTTTCTTTACTGATATTCTATCTTTGGTGAGACATTGTTCTCAGACATTCTTTTAGTCCCTTAAGCATATTTAATAATAGCTGATCTAAAGTCTTTGTTTAGTAAATCTAACATCTGGGCTTCCTCAGGGACAGTTTTTATTGACAATTTTTTTTTCTGTATGAGTTATATTTACCAATATCTTTGCATATTTCACATTGTTGTTGAAACTAGATTTTTTAATATAATGTGGCATATGCTTTCAAAACGAATTATTTATAATTTTGGGAAATCTTCATTTTCATTCCATAGTGGTATGTTATAATTTTCTTTGACATTTAGATATTGTTTTCACAGTAAACAAAACAATAGTATGGCATCAGGATCTATGTATTTGTAACCTTCCTTTTACACTAATTTTCTTGAAATACTTTGTGCAATTTTTTAAGAGAATGTAGCAGTGTATGCCAACAACTATACAATAAATTCTAAAAGTTCATTTATTTATAATATCCTTATTAATAATCTAATATTTGAATACATTTTATGTGAAGACTATACTCATGTGTCAAACCAAAACACTATTTTATTGACTGGAAAGTTTGGTTGTCATAAAAGTTGGATGAGTCCAAGTCTGAAAATTCCTTAGAGGTCAACTGGGAACATTCTATTAGGTGAATTGCTTTACTTCCTCACTATTTATTTATTTATTTATTTATTTATCTATCTATCTTTAGTAACAGTTCTTTAGGTCCCTAAATGTGGATTTGTTGCCTATAACTCCTATTGTGCAGAGTTTTTTTTAAAAATTCAATAATTTTTTTTTCTCAGTATAGACAGTTTATTTCTTCATATCTCTTATCATCAAGAAAACTTTCCAGCCATATATTTGTATAATATATTGTTCATACATTATATATTACTATTCACCATTTCTTACTTTGAAGTAGCTAACATTTATGTTCTAATATTGTGATGGTTAATTTCTTAATTGGGTGAAAAAGTACATAGTCTTATGGCTAAATTATGTAGTTTTTTTCTGATTTATGAGTAAGAGATGCTATCTCATCTTTCTAAACACAGAAACAACTTTTGAAATTAAAAAAATGTTTTTTATTTTTTTCCTAAAAAGATAAACAATTCTATCTAAATTAAAACAAAGAAAAACAGAACAAAACGTGTTACTTTTCAAGGTATCAACACCTATTTTACATGTACAATTTGACAAAAATAAGTGCTTACATTAAATAAATATAATCTGAAGTTGTTTGTTCATAAACATTTGCTTGTATGTAGTGTCTAACAACTGAACTAACTATTGCAGTTCCATAAAGTGGATAAAATGTTCTTGTAAAAGGCAAAGAAATAGCACATAAAGGCAGAATGTCTGGATAGTAAACTCAGGGCACATAAAATTGCAGTAAACTATCTGTACTTGGATCTAATATTTGTAACTTGAAAAGTTCTTAAACAGTATTTTTAAGATAGTGTAAATAAGCCTAAAGAAGAAAAGAAAAATCAGAGCATAAACTCTGTTATGTTACTACTCTAACAGTAGTAGAGCCAGATAAAAATTCACATTATACAATTTTAATGCTATTGTCTGCAAGGTTTCCACTTACATTCTTCACATCCAGTCAAAGTCTACTCGAAGAAAGTAGAGATACATGCCTTTTCAAGTCCCCTTGGTCTTAATGAGATATTTTCCATGCCTTGGATTCTTGGTTCTGCAGCAGTGGACTGTTTCCTCATAGAAGGAAATATAAATTATTGTGTATCTATACTTCTAATCAGAGGGGTATACTGAACAATTTTAGTGTTTCTCATATTGTTCAAGTGAAGTCATGCAACTTTTATTCACCCCCTCAATCTATACTTTGTCCTTTCTTGCTTTAGGCTCCTGACTCACTGTTCAGTTAATTAGCTGTGTGCCTGGTCCTTACCCTGAGGCTAGAAGACCACTTATCCAGACACTTCTAAAACTGCTCTGGTGGCAAACTATAATGCTTTTCAGTCACGAACAATGTGTGAGAATTATTCCTACTTCCTCCAGGACTGGAAATCATGAGTGCCTCTTGATGCTTTCAGCTTCTGTAGGTAAAGTAATTGCATGTGTGGTATTCATTTTTTTTTTTTAACCTGGTGTTGCCACCTTAAAGCTAAGAAAGACAATATATATTTACAAAAGTAATGCTATATTTTAAAAGGTAGAATTATTTTAGCATTTAATGATTTTAATCAATTTTAGGTGAATTTAATAAGATTATATATAATCTTTTTATACTATTTGGGATATTTAAAAAATCAAATTATAAGGATGTAATGTGCTGTGTAAGTACGTAAAGATGTCAAAATGTAGAACTTGACGTAACTTTAACAAATTGTCTGCCAAAGCAGTAAGAGAGAATACATGCTTCTGAAGTAATTCAGAAGGACAGCAGGAGAGCTAGGAAGGAGCAGGAATACATTTATATATGGTTCGGAGGTGGGTTGAGACTGTAATGCAGGAACCAATAGAGTAGAGGCAGAGGGATTTCTGGATTAAGATGAAAATAAAGGCAGGAAAGAGAATAAAGAGGGATAAACAAAATGTTATCAGATGTATCAAGCCTAAAATAAATAAGTGGATAGAGCAAAAAAAGATGGACTGTGTAGAAGCAGGTAGATATATCCTAACTAAAGGCAAATTATTCTTCATGGATGCAGAGGCAGAAAAGTAGAACAGCAAGTTCAGCAGACACAGTAGGAATTCCCAGAAGGAGCTGGCATGGGTCTGTGGGTGATCATTTGTTTTTAGCCTGGTGGTTATAATCGTAAAGGCTTCTGCGCCACCTCCCTTCATTTGACCTGATAATATTAGACAAGCCCCATTCACTTAAACAACCAAAGCTTTTAGCAAAGTCTGTCCCTGGGAGCACAGGACCTACAGCCTTCCTTATAAATACACATTCATGAAATTCTTCATATTATTTCTCTCACTTTGAAATCTTCACAGCATACTGGATATTTAGAGGCTCTGTAATCTCTTCCTTCAAACAAATGGGACTATCATGTGCAACTCAGAATTTCCCCATTTTTTTTTTTTTACTTGTATTAGGATATGATTTCACATCTTACACAACACACTTTGAGAAATGATACCTTAATTATTCTGTTTTACTTAGAATAGCCCTTAGATGTTTAGAGAGAGTTTTATTACTCTTATTAGATATTCTTACTTTCCAGGATTCAAGTTCCAATTTCCCTGTATGAAAAGATTTCTAAATCCTTCATTGTTATAATGAAAAAAGGCATCTTAAAATTACGTTTGTGGCATAATATAAAGGAAGGAGAAATTGGGGGAGGCAAAGAAATATGAGCTCACATTTTTTTTCTACTACTAATTTGTTAAGTTAATACGGTTCATTATTTAAAATCACTATGCCATGTTGTCCTCTTCTGGAAGAGAGAAAAGAAAAAGACAGCAATGGATCTCTCATGCTGAATTGTGAGAATTAAATAAAACAGAATAATATATATAAGCACTTATTTTTGTTCCCATCTCATTCAGTCAATGCCATTTCCTTACTATTTTCTCCTTTTATGAGATATATCTTTTTCCAAATTTTTTTATTCACGAGAATAATGTTTAATAATTTATCATAGATTGTTTTAGATCATATGCTCAAATATATATATATAAAACATTTCACCCAGATGAATTATGGGAAAAATCTTAGCAAATTAATTTATTAATAAAAAGATTTTTAGATATTTATGATGAATATTTGAGAATAGAAAAATTCACACTACATAATTTTTAAGAAGTTGGCCTAATTTGTGTCAAAATCCTTAGAATATGTTTTTCTTCTGATCCAAGTTTTCTAATTTTATGAATAAGGTAATAATCAGATAAGCAGACAAATATTTGTAAGGAAGCTTAATGAAAAGCTATTTATAATTATAAAGTATATGATAGAATAATGTGTAGCCAACGAAACACACTTTAATATTATTAAGTACTATATTTTTAGAAAATTCTGGTTGGATATATATCAAATTCTAACACTTTTTATCTCTTAGGAGTGAGAAAATAAGTGCATTTTTTCCTTTTTGCTATTTGCCGAATTTGTATAAAATAAGCATGGATTATTTACGTAAATTTTAAAATAATGAAAATCATTTGGCACAGAATAAGAACTAAATATTTTCTTTGATTTTTTTAAGAGCCTTTTGAATCTTTTTTAAACCATCCTAAAACAATTCAAACTTGGTTTAAATGAAATGCTTCAAACTTGGCTTAGCCACGGAAATTGCATATTTCTCCACAGTATCCCTGAACCTCTTTGTATTTCTGTCCTCACTGAGTACAAATGACAAGATGAAGAATGGATAAATACAGAAAAATGTCCCAGAGTATTCCTGATAACAGTTGTAACACTTGCCATATCAATATTCTGTAAATCAACTGAAGACATTTTACTGACAGTTGGAGCACAATTCTGTTCCATGAAATTAGGTCACTGAAATTTCAAGCAGGACTTGATTATTTGAACCAGTCTAGCACTTTTCAGTAGTTCAAATAGACTGTAAATGTGCAGGCAGAACTAGGCTTTAGTACTAATTATGTTCTGCTTTGTGTAGCATGGCCTTATTTAATATTCTTGATGCCATAGTAAATCTTACCAGTTTAGGCTGCCTGTTGAGATTTGGCCAAGAAGAACCTTGAATGGGAAAAGCTATTAATAACTCAAACATAATCTGAATATTATAGTATGTTATGGGTCAAACTGCGGAATCAGAAAATAGATACAAAAAACATCAAGGGGCATGAAACCGGTGCCTATTAACTCTTGTGAATTCTGACAGGGCAGTGAGCTTACACTTTGTGTACCTGCCTTTCTCTGATTAGCCCAAGACTTATTACCATTTTGGAGAACGGCAATGGGGGTTGAAAAACAAAATCAAGTAATTATATATCCTACAAAATCTCTACTTTATTACCATAGAAATTTGAGGATGGTGTGTCAGAGACAGGGATAATGCAAGATTGGTGGAGTTTGAGTGTACCCTGTCAGGGTGGGAAAAGAAAGAAGGTGCTATTGATCAAATCTGTGTGTGGCAAGTACTGAACCAGAGGAGAAATAGATGGTAGTTTACAGTAGAGTGCCTGAACACAGTGGTTCTTGAAGCATTCAGGGTCTAATTCTTTCACCATAGATCAAAGTAAGTGAAAAACCTAAACATTCTACTTGCTACTATCATTAAAAGACAAAATAGGGAGAGGAGGGGCAAGATGGCGGAAGAGTAAGACGCGGAGGTCACCTTCCTTCCCACAGATACATGAGAAATACATCTACACGTGGAACTGCTCCTACAGAACACCCACTGAACGCTGGCAGAAGACGTCAGACCTCCCAAAAGGCAAGAAAATCCCCACGTACTTGGGTAGGGCAAAAGAAAAAAGAAATAACAGAGACAAAAGAATAGGGACGGGACCTGCACCAGTGGGAGGGAGCTGTGAAGGAGGAAAGGTTTCCACACACTAGGAAGCCCCTTCGTGGGCAGAGACTGCGGGTAGCAGAGGGGGGAAGCTTCAGAGCCACGGAGGAGAGCGCAGCCACAGTGGTGCGGAGGGCAAAGCGGAGAGATTCCCGCACAGAGGAGCGGTGCCGACCAGCACTCACCAGCCCGAGAGGCTTGTCTGCTCAGCCGCCGGGGCGGGCGGGGGCTGGGAGCTGAGGCTCGGGCTTCGGTGCTAGCCGGGAGGGAGTCCGGGAAAAAGACTGCAGCTGCCGAAGAGGCAAGAGACTTTTTCTTGCCTCTTTGTTTCGCGGCGCGCAAGGAGAGGGGATTCAGAGCGCCGCCTAAACGAGCTCCAGAGACGGGCGCGAGCCGCGGCTATCAGCGCGGATCCCACAGCAACAGGGATGCAGAGGGAAAAACGGAGAGATTCCCGCACAGAGGCTCGGCGCCGAGCAGCACTCACCAGCCCGAGAGGCTTGTCTGCTCACCCGCCGGGGCGGGCGGGGGCTGGGAGCTGAGGCTCGGGCTTCGGTCGGATCCCAGGGAGAGGACTGGGGTTGGCGGCGTGAACACAGCCTGAAGGGGCTAGCGCACCACAGCTAGCCGGGAGGGAGCCCGAGAAAAGGTCTGCAGCTGCCGAAGAGGCAAGAGACTTTTTCTTGCCTCTTTGTTTCGCGGCATGCAAGGAGAGGGGATTCAGAGCGCCGCTTAGACGAACTCCAGAGACGGGCGCGAGCCGCGGCTATCAGCGCGGACCCCAGAGACGGGCGCGAGCCGCGGTTATCAGCGCGGACACCAGAGACGGGCATGAGACGCTAAGGCTGCTGCTGCCGCCACCAAAAAGCCTGTGGGCGAGCACAGGTCATTCTCCACACCGCCCCTCCCGGGAGCCTGTGCAGCCCGCCACGGCCAGGCTCCCGTAATCTGGGGACAACTTCCCCGGGAGAGCGCACGGCGCGCCTCAGGCTGCTGCAACGTCACGCCGGCTTCTGCCGCCGCAGGCTCGCCCCGCCTCCTCCGTACCGCTCCCTCCCCCGGGCCTGACTGAGCCAGAGCCCCCGAATCAGCTGCTCCTTTAACCCCGTTCTGTCTGGGCGGGGAACAGACGCCCTCAGGCGACCTATATGCAGAGGCGGGTCCAAATCCAAAGCTGAACCCCGGGAGATGTACGAACAAAGAAGAGAAAGGGAAATCTCTCCCAGCAGCCTCAGAAGCAGCGGATTAAAGCTCCACAAACAACTTGATGTGCCTGCATCTGTTGAATACCTGAATAGACAACGAATCATCCCAAATTTAGGAGGTGGACTTTGGGAGCAGGATATATTAACTTCTCCCCTTTTCCTTTTTTTCCGTGTGGATGAAAGGCTCTTGGTGCTCCAGCCAGGCATCAGGGCTGTGCCTCTGAGGTGGGAGAACCAACTTCAGGACACTGGTCCACAAGAGACCTCCCAGCTCCACGTAATACCAAACGGCGAAAATCTCTCAGAGATCTCCATCTTAACATCAAGACCCAGCTTCACTCAACGACCAGCAAGCTACAGTGCTGGACACCCTATGCCAAACAACTAGCAAGACAGGAACACAGCCCCATCCATTAACAGAGAGGCTGCCTAAAATCATAATAAGGCCACAGACACCCCAAAACACACCACCAGACGTGGACGAACCCACCAGAAAGACAAGATCCAGCCTCATCCACCAGAACACAGGCACTAGTTCCCTCCACCAGGAAACCTACACAACCCACTGAACCAACCTTAGCCACTGGGGACAGATACCAAAAACAACGGGAACTACGAACCTGCAGCCTGCGAAAAGGAGACCCCAAACACAGTAAGATAAGCAAAATGAGAAGACAGAAAAACACACAGCAGATGAAGGAGCAGGGTCAAAACACACCAGGCCTAACAAATGAAGAGGAAATAGGTAGTCTACCTGAAAAAGAATTCAGAATAATGATAGTAAGGATGATCCAAAATCTTGGAAATAGAATAGACAAAATGCAAGAAACATTTAACAAGGACGCAGAAGAACTAAAGAGGAACCAAGCAATGATGAAAAGCACAATAAATGAAATTAAAAATACTCTAGATGGGATCAATAGCAGAATAACTGAGGCAGAAGAACGGATAAGTGACCTGGAAGATAAAACGGTGGAAATAACTACTGCAGAGCAGAATAAAGAAAAAAGAATGAAAAGAACTGAGGACAGTCTCAGAGACCTCTGGGACAACATTAAACACACCAACATTCGAATTATAGGGGTCCCAGAAGAAGAAGAGAAAAAGAAAGGGACTGAGAAAATATTTGAAGAGATTATAGTTGAAAACTTCCCTAATATGGGAAAGGAAATAGTTAATCAAGTCCTGGAAGCACAGAGAGTCCCATACAGGATAAATCCAAGGAGAAACACACCAAGACACATATTAATCAAACTATCAAAAATTAAATATAAAGAAAACATATTAAAAGCAGCAAGGGAAAAACAACAAATAACACACAAGGGCATCCCCATAAGGTTAACAGCTGATCTTTCAGCAGAAACTCTGCAAGCCAGAAGAGAGTGGCAGGATATACTTAAAGTGATGAAGGAGAAAAACCTACAACCAAGATTACTCTACCCAGCAAGGATCTCATTCAGATTTGATGGAGAAATTAAAACCTTTACAGACAAGCAAAAGCTGAGAGAGTTCAGCACCACCAAACCAGCTTTACAACAAATGCTAAAGGAACTTCTCTAGGCAAGAAACACAAGAGAAGGAAAACACCTACAATAACAAACCCAAAACATTTAAGAAAATGGGAATAGGAAAATACATATCGATAATTACCCTAAATGTAAATGGATTAAATGCTCCCACCAAAAGAAACAGACTGGCTGAATGGATACAAAAACAAGACCCATATATATGCTGTCTACAAGAGACCCACTTCAGACCTAGAGACACATACAGACTGAAAGTGAGGGGATGGAAAAAGATATTCCATGCAAATGGAAATCAAAAGAAAGCTGGAGTAGCAATTCTCATATCAGACAAAATAGACTTTAAAATAAAGACTATTACAAGAGACAAAGAAGGACACTATAGAATGATCAAGGGATCTATCCAAGAGGAAGGTATAACAATTGTAAATATTTATGCACCCAACATAGGAGCACCTCAATACATAAGGCAAATACTAACAGCCATAAAAGGGGAAATCGACAGTAACACAATCATAGTAGGGGACTTTAACACCCCACTTTCACCAATGGACAGATCATCCAAAATGAAAATAAATAAGGAAACACAAGCTTTAAATGATACATTAAACAAGATGGACTTAATTGATATTTATAGGACATTCCACCCAAAAACAACAGAATACACATTCTTCTCAAGTGCTCATGGAACATTCTCCAGGATAGATCATATCTTGGGTCACAAATCAAGCCTTGGTAAATTTAAGAAAATTGAAATCGTATCAAGTATCTTTTCCGACCACAACGCTATGAGACTAGATATCAAGTACAGGAAAAGATCTGTAAAAAATACAAACACATGGAGGCTACACAATACACTACTTAATAACGAAGTGATCACTGAAGAAATCAAAGGGGAAATCAAAAAATACCTAGAAACAAATGACAATGGAGACACGACGATCCAAAACCTATGGGATGCAGCAAAAGCAGTTCTAAGAGGGAAGTTTATAGCAATACAAGCCTACATCAAGAAACAGGAAACATCTCGAATAAACAACCTAACCTTGCACCTAAAGCAATTAGAGAAAGAAGAACAAAAAAACCCCAAAGTTAGCAGAAGGAAAGAAATCATAAAGATCAGATCAGAAATAAATGAAAAAGAAATGAAGGAAACAATAGCAAAAATCAATGAAACTAAAAGCTGGTTCTTTGAGAAGATAAACAAAATTGATAAACCATTAGCCAGACTCATCAAGAGAAAAAGGGAGAAGACTCAAATTAATAGAATTAGAAATGAAAAAGGAGAAGTAACCACTGACACTGCAGAAATACAAACGATCATGAGAGATTACTACAAGCAACTCTATGCCAATAAAATGGACAACCTGGAAGAAATGGACAGATTCTTAGAAATGCACAACCTGCCAAGACTGAACCAGGAAGAAATAGAAAATATGAACAGACCAATCACAAGCACTGAAATTGAAACTGTGATTAAAAATCTTCCGACAAACAAAAGCCCAGGACCAGATGGCTTCACAGGCGAATTCTATCAAACATTTAGAGAAGAGCTAACACCTATCCTTCTCAAACTCTTCCAAAATATTGCAGAGGGAGGAACACTCCCAAACTCATTCTACGAGGCCACCATCACCCTGATACCAAAACCAGACAAAGATGTCACAAAGAAAGAAAACTACAGGCCAATATCACTGATGAACATAGATGCAAAAATCCTCAACAAAATACCAGCAAACAGAATCCAACAGCACATTAAAAGGATTATACACCATGATCAAGTGGGGTTTATTCCAGGAATGCAAGGATTCTTCAATATATGCAAATCAATCAACGTGATACATCATATTAACAAATTGAAGGAGAAAAACCATATGATCATCTCAATAGATGCAGAGAAAGCTTTCGACAAAATTCAACACCCATTTATGATAAAAGTCCTGCAGAAAGTAGGCATAGAGGGAACTTTCCTCAACATAATAAAGGCCATATATGACAAACCCACAGCCAACATTGTCCTCAATGGTGAAAAACTGAAACCATTTCCACTAAGATCAGGAACAAGACAAGGTTGCCCACTCTCACCACTATTATTCAACATAGTTTTGGAAGTGTTAGCCACAGCAATCAGAGAAGAAAAAGAAATAAAAGGAATCCAAATCGGAAAAGAAGAAGTAAAGCTGTCACTGTTTGCAGATGACATGATACTATACATAGAGAATCCAAAAGATGCTACCAGAAAACTACTAGAGCTAATCAATGAATTTGGTAAAGTAGCAGGATACAAAATTAATGCACAGAAATCTCTTGCATTCCTGTATACTAATGATGAAAAATCTGAAAGTGAAATTAAGAAAACACTCCCGTTTACCATTGCAACAAAAAGAATAAAATATCTAGGAATAAACCTACCTAAGGAGACAAAAGACCTGTATGCAGAAAATTATAGGACACTGATGAAAGAAATTAAAGATGATACAAATAGATGGAGAGATATACCATGTTCTTGGATTGGAAGAATCAACATTGTGAAAATGACTCTGCTACCCAAAGCAATCTACAGATTCAACGCAATCCCTATCAAACTACCACTGGCATTTTTCACAGAACTAGAACAAAAAATTTCACAATTTGTATGGAAACACAAAAGACCCCGAATAGCCAAAGCAATCTTGAGAACGAAAAATGGAGCTGGAGGAATCAGGCTCCCTGACTTCAGACTATATTACAAAGCTACAGTAATCAAGACAGTTTGGTACTGGCACAAAAACAGAAATATAGATCAATGGAACAGGATAGAAAGCCCAGAGATAAGCCCACGCACATATGGTCACCTTATCTTTGATAAAGGAGGCAAGCATATACAGTGGAGAAAAGATAGCCTCTTCAATAAGTGGTGCTGGGAAAATTGGACAGGTACATGTAAAAGTATGAAATTAGAACACTCCCTGACACCATGCACAAAAATAAACTCAAAATGGATTAAAGACCTAAGTGTAAGGCCAGACACTATCAAACTCTTAGAGGAAAACATAGGCAGAACACTCTATGACATAAATCACAGCAAGATCCTTTTTGACCCACCTCCTAGAGAAATGGAAATAAAAACACAAATAAACAAATGGGACCTAATGAAACTTACAAGCTTTTGCACAGCAAAGGAAACCATAAACAAGACCAAAAGACAACCCTCAGAATGGGAGAAAATATTTGCAAATGAAGCAACTGACAAAGGATTAATCTCCAAGATTTACAAGCAGCTCATGCAGCTCAATAACAAAAAAACGAACAACCCAATCCAAAAATGGGCAGAAGACCTAAATAGACATTTCTCCAAAGAAGAGATACAGATTGCCAACAGACACATGAAAGAATGCTCAACATCATTAATCATTAGAGAAATGCAAATCAAAACCACAGTGAGGTATCATCTCACACCGGTCAGAATGGCCATCATCAAAAAATCTAGAAACAATAAATGCTGGAGAGGGTGTGGAGAAAAGGGAACACTCTTGCACTGTTGGTGGGAATGTAAATTGATACAGCCACTATGGAGAACAGTATGGAGGTTCCTTAAAAAACTAAAAAAGAACTACCATATGACCCAGCAATCCCACTACTGGGCATATACCCTGAGAAAACCATAATTCAGAAAGAGTCATGTACCAAAATATTCATTGCAGCTCTGTTTACAATAGCCAGGACATGGAAGCAACCTAGGTGTCCATCATCAGATGAATGGATAAAGAAGATGTGGCACATATATACAATGGAATATTACTCAGCCATAAAAAGAAATGAAATGGAGGTATTTGTAATGAGGTGGATGGAGTTAGAGTCTGTCATACAGAGTGAAGTAAGTCAGAAAGAGAAAAAGAAATACAGTATGCTAACACATATATATGGAATCTAAGGAAAAAAAAGGTCATGAAGAACCTAGTGGCAAGACGGGAATAAAGACACAGACCTACTAGAGAATGGACTTGAGGATATGGGGAGGGGGAGGGGTGAGATGTGACAGGGTGAGAGAGTGTCATGGACATATATACACTACCAAATGTAAAATAGATAGCTAGTGGGAAGCAGCCGCATAGCACAGGGAGATCAGCTCGGTGCTTTGTGACCACCTAGAGGGGTGGGATAGGGAGGGTGGGAGGGAGGGAGATGCAAGAGGGAAGAGATATGGGAACATATGTATATGTATAACTGATTCACTTTGTTATAAAGCAGAAGCTAACACACCATTGTAAAGCAATTATACTTCAATAAAGATGTTTAAAAAAAAAAAAAAGACTTACAGGAGAAAGCAAAAAAAACAAAAACAACAACAACAACAACAAAAAGACAAAATAGTTTACGTTGTCAAAAATACTGTTAAAAACAAATCCTCAGTATAGCTTATGTGGAATACTAGTGCCAATGATTTACAAATCACCAAATGCCTAACACTAAAGGTAATATGCTTACAATTTATTATTTTCTGTTGTCCAGAATATTCCCTGATTATGTATTATCACTGAATCATAACTCTTGGATAGAATTGTGTTATAAATTTGTATAATTTAAAAGCAAAGTGTACTTATGTATAAAATGTGAGAAAACTATATTCTAAGTTTGGCTTTCTAATGAATATGTTTCTTTACATCATTATCATTACACTTAGAGTGAAAAATCACAACTCAGAATTGTAGGATGGAAGGATATTTAATAAATCATTGAGTCCAATCTCCCACATAATTCAGGAATCCCTGTATATTTTTGGGCAACAACAAAAATTCGCAAGGCAATACACTGTTGATGAAAGGTTTTATCATGAACTTTTTCCCTTAAAAGGGATTTAGAGTTAATGTAGGTTCCAGAATTTCTGTAAAGAATTTCATTGCCTGCATTACAAATTGAATGAGAACTGGAAGCCATGTATTCCTAGAACAGCTTGTAAGGTTCACAAAACCAATTGATGATATCAATGAATAGTGAGAGTCTTATTGGAATTATGGACTTTAAAACTACATCAACACTTCCTTGGAGGCATTATTGTATAGACTAGTTCAAAATGATTATCACTGGTCAGCACTTCAAATATTTAAAGATAATTATAATATGCCTTTTAACCTCTCCACATAATCATAATTCCTTCTCCCATACAGTATGTAACACAATTTCTTTACTCTCCTTGTTTCTAGTGAAGATTTACTCCTTGTTTCTAGTGAAGACTTTCAATGAGTTCTATCTTTATGTGAAAGATGAGCTACTATCTTATATTTCTGTTCTCAGAGACCAATTTGGCATTCAATTTATATATTTTAAATTTCTATTGTTTTGAAATAATTTCAACTTACAGAAATATTTGCAGTAATTGTACAGAGAATTCATTCATATTTTTCACCAGCTTTCCCTACCATTAACATCTTATATAACAATACAAAAATACTCAAAACCAAAAAAGTTAACATTAGCACAATGTTATTAATTAAACTATAGACCTTATTCATAATTCACCAGTTTTTTCACGGTATAAAAATTAATAAACAGAAACCTCAATTAAATAGAGTTAGGAGGCCAGAAGAGGGAGCTCTCATGTGACCATAGCAGAGCCCAACAGGAAGAAGAAAGATTCCTCTTCTTTCTTGGCAAGGCCTTAGCCAATGAAAAGTCATGGACTCTTTATTTACTATAGCCCTCCCAACTTCTTTTTCCTCTCTATAGAAGTGTTCTTCCCTTGCCTTGCGGGGACTTTCACGTGGCTCACCATGGTTGCAGACCCCTAACTGCAATTCTCTGCTGATCCCAAATAAACCTATTTTTGCTGGCAGTCTATTTGTTTCAGGTCAACATACTAATTCCCTTTTTATGCTCTTGACTCCAATCCAGGATCCCACATTACATTTACTTGTTAGGTCTCTTTAGTCTCCTCCAATCTGTGACAGTTTCTCAGTCTTTCCTTACCTTTTATGAGATTGGCACTTTTGAAGGTTACTGGTTAGTTATTTGGTAAAATGTCCCTCATTTTGGATTTGTCTGTTATTTTCTCATGACTGGGATGAAAATATGCATGCTTACAGAAATTTTCCAATTAATAAATGCAGAAAGAAAGAAGGAACTAGAAAATCATCTTTAGGAAAATATCATAGTAATAATTGCTACAGATAGGTCTATTGATTGTTGCTATAATTAGGAGCCCTGATTCTTTTTATTGGAGAACTGTGTTTAGAAACCAAGATCTGGTTGCTATGAGTGCTCATTGCTGCTGGAGTAGCATTGCATCTAGGCTCTCTCAGTGGACAGAACTAGGAATTATAAGTATCTATATTAATCCATCCATGTATACACATCTATATTTACTTCTCTATTAACTTGTCTATAAACTTAAAAACATGAATTTATTTATCTTTGTTTCTAATCCAATAACACAAAGTTTATTCTAGGTTTCTCCCTTTATTAGTACCTTCTTTCCCCAAACACAAAAAAATTAAGTTCATAATATGTAATATGCATATTATATCCTCAATTCTAGTTTATACATAAAGGCATTTCAGAATTGCTAGGTCATACCCATGTGAGAAAACAATTTACTAACTAGACTGCAGTGTTTCTGTAGTTCCTTTTTTCTCTAGCCTTACAGTGTCTAGTCAAGACACTATTCTTCAGAGTAAAATATTAGTTCTTTTCTTGATCAGTGTAGTTATGTTATTCATTTGCAATACAGTTTAGTTCATTTGTTATTGTTTTTATTCCACTTTGTTCCCGTCATTCTTATATATTTTGCTTATTTATTTATTTATTTGAGTATTTGTGAAGCAGTACTCTAATGTTAAGAATCATGGCTATATAAAAATGTATACTAAGAGAAGTGTCATTCCTTCTCAGTTCCCAGGACCCAATAATTCTCATTTCACTCTCCTTTCCTGTCCTTTTCCTTCAGCCTCTCTAAGCAACCAATCTTTTAATTTTCTGACTTATTTTTCCTGCACTTCTTTTGCAAAGATGGAAAGATAAGTGTGTATTTTCTTATATCCTCTTATTCTTACATTAAGGATGGCATTTTTTTTTTAATCTAACAGTTGTATTAATTTGCAAGGCTGCTATAACAAAGTACCACAGACTAGGTAGCTTACCTCAAGCTCTTTACATGTTGGTAATGAAGCAAGAAGTCCTGTAAGTTGCTTTGAAAAGCCTAAAGCCATTCTAATTCTTTTGCCTTTGTTAATTATTTAAACATTTTGTCTGCAGGTTTAGAAGATTTATTCCTTGTCTTTGAAATCTAAAAGATTTACTCTGATCAATCTCAGAGTTGATCATTTTGGATTAATTTTTTTAGGTACCCAGTGGAACTTTATAGTGTTAGCTCTTTTTTGTTACTAGCAAGTTTTCTTAGATTATAATTTTAAATAATAGCTGTATTTCATTGTTTTATTTTAGTTCTTTAAGGACTCTGATACTTTAAATATTTTTCTTCCCTGCATTTTTATTACTTCCAATATTATTCTCACTTCCATTTTCTACTTCTTTCTCGCCAGTCATTTTTACTTCTTTCTTTATGTCACTGTCTTTGCTTGGTTATTTTTCTGCTTTTCTTTAATGCCCTTTATTAATTTATCATTTGAGCCTTTCCTACTTTGGGCTTCTCCCAATTTATTATTTATTTCTGAGCTAATTTTGCCTTTTTTATATTTCTTTGCTGAGTTCATTTAAATCTTTTCTTCTCTTCCTGATTTTTGTCCATTTCTGTTTGTAATTTGTAAATTTCTGATTCAAGGTGATTTCATATCATTAAATGCTTGTCCAAGTACATATAATTCTCTTTGGACTCCTGACTTATAATTTCCCTGTTTCGTGGAGTTTTTTGGTGAGGGATGTGGATTTTCCTCAGTTGATATTGTGCCATTCCTCAGTCGTATGAAATGCTGTTCTTGAATTTCTGTAATTATTATGAACTTGTCTTTCCTCCTTTTCATTCTTAACATTTTCAGGCATTTTACAAGATTTCTAGTTTTATGGTACCCTTTCTGTCAGAAGAGCAAGTCCAAGTACTTTGGTGGTTTTCCTTGTTCATTTTGGTGGTGGTGTGGTTGCAAATCTTCTTATTTTGTGGATTGATTTTGTCTTATAAGATCTTAAATTTTTTTCTTATTTCTTCTTTTTCATTTCATACCTGAGTTTAGAAGGGTGCTTCTCCCTTTATTTTTGTCTTTTTCTTCCCTGGAATCTATGTGTCTCAAAGTCTAATCTTTAGATTGCATCTGGCTCTTTAAATTATGTTCTTCCCCTTAAAGCAAAACTGGCCCTTTGAGTCAACTATACTTTGAGGTTTATTCCCTGTGGCCTGTATTCCATGTAGAATTACTTTTTTTTTCTGTTGTTTAGGAACTATTAGGAGGTAGGTAGCAAGGCTAGCCATAATTGTCTATCTCCATTCAGTATTTTTTTTTAACTTTTTATTTTATATTGGAGTACAGTTGATTAACCATGTTGTGTTAGTTTCAGGTGTACAAAAAAGTGATTCAGTTATACATATACATGTATCTATTCTTTTTCAAATTCTTTTCCCAATTATGTTGTTACAGAATATTGAGCAGAGTTCCCTGTGCTATACAGTAGGTCCTTGTTGGTGATCCATTTTAAATATAGCAGCATGTACATATCAATCCTAAACTCCCTAACTATCCCTCCTCCTCATCCTTCCCCCCTGGTAACCATAAGTTCATTCTCTAAGTCTGTGAGTCTGTTTCAGTTTTGTAAATAAGTTCATTTGTATCATTTTTTTTTAGGTTCCATACATAAGCAATATCATATGATATTTGTCTTTCTGTAGCTGACTTACTTCACTCAGTATGACATTCTCTAGGTCCATCCATGTTGCTGCAAATGGCATTATTTCATTCTTTTTAATGGCTGAGTAATATTCCACTGTATATATGTACCACATTTTCTTTATCCATTCTTCTGTCGATGGACATTTAGGTTGCTTCCATGTCTTGGCTATTGTAAACAGTGCTGCACTGAACATCGGCGTGCATGTATCCTTTCGGACCATGTTTTTCTCCAGGTATATGCCCAGGAGTGGGATTGCAGGATCATGTGGTAGCTCTATTTTTAGTTTCTTAAGGAACCTCCATACTGTTCTCCATAGTGGCTGCAGCAATTTACATTCCCATCAACAGCGTAGGAGGGTTCCCTTCTCTCCACACCCTCTCCAGCATTTATTGTTTGTGAATTTTTTGATGATAGCCATTCTGACTGGTGTAAGGTGATAACTCATTGTAGTTTTGATTTGCATTTCTCTAATAATTAGCGACGTTGAACATCTATTCATGTGCCTCTTGGCCATCTGTATGTCTTCTTTGGAGAAATGTCTGTTTAGGTCTTCTGCCCATTTTTTGATTGGGTTGTTTGTTTTTTTGATATTGAGCTGCATGAGCTGTGTGTAAATTTTGGAGACCGGGCTTCCCTGGTGGCGCAGTGGTTAAGAATCTGCCTGCCAATGCAGGGGACACGGGTTCGAGCCCTGGTCTGGGAAGATCCCACATGCCGCGGAGCAACTAAGCCCGTGAGCCACAACTACTGAGCCTGCGCGTCTGGAGCCTGTGCTCCGCAACGGGAGAGGCCGCGACAGTGAGAGGTCCGCGCACCGCGATGAAGAGTGGTCCCCGCTCGCCACAACTGGAGAAAGCCCTCGCACAGAAACGAAGACCCAACACAGCCAAAAATAATAAATAAATAAATAAATTTATTAAAAAAAAAAAAAAATTTTGGAGACCAATCCCTTGTAGGTCACATCATTTGCAAATATTTTCTCCCATTCTGTGGGTTGCCTTTTTGTTTTCTCCCATTCTGTGGGTTGTCTTTTCATTTTGTTTATGGTTTCCTTTGCTGTGCAAAAGCTTTTGAGTTTAATTAGGGCCCACGTAGAATTACTTTTTTCTTCTGTTGTTTTATATAATCCTGAGAGGAACTATTAGGAGATGGGTAGCAAGGCTAGCCATAATTGTCTATCTCCATTCAGTATTTTGAAAAAAAACTTTTCTATAATTTGTATGAAAAATTAGTTCTATTCTCTCCAGTGAAAAATAAAATATTAATTATTATAAATGCATGTGCTTCTATGAGATTCTGATACAAGTGTTTCTCACTTTTAAAAATGTAATTCCAAAACATTTATATCCCTATAAGTGATATCCACTAAGGAAGGTATTTTGGAAGCAATTTAAGTGCTTGGGAAGCATCAGTGCTTCCTCTGATGAAAGTTTCCCAACACTGTTTAGAAGTGATTTCTGAACTTGTTTCTACTCCACATTTAATAATTCCCTCAATCTTTTCAGTCATACCTTATCTTTGGTCCTCAATGATAATACTCTGCTTGAGCATTAGCTTTATTATATTCAACTATTACCATAAAATTGAGTTCAGTCTCAAAGGATAAAATTTTTCTGTCTTTCAGTCTATTCATAGAATTGTTTTTGTGGCACAGAAAACAATTTTAATAGAATAATTAAACATATTTTGGACAAGCAAGATGACTATCTTGAAGGAGGAAATACTAATTTAGATGCCTAATACTAGTGTTTTAGCTTAAAAATTATTTTCCTTACTATATAGTTTCAATTCTCCTGTGGCTAGAAAACATGTGTTGAATATCCACAAACACAATAACATATCCAGTTAATCCTTTCTATTTCACTTTATGTATCAAATAATAAATGAAGATCAGCCAGTTATTTTAATTTTAGTTAAACTTCACAGTACTTTTACAAATGCTTTGTTATTATAATTGGAACCTATTCTAAAAATAAAATTGTATTAGCTCAAAAATATATTCCATACAAATCTTATTTAAGTTGGTACAATGGATAACTATATTAGTTTTTTTTAAATAAGACACTTCTCAAATTTTGTTTATGATTTTATAATTCTTAGCACTGTGTTCTTATAAAAAGCTTTGCCAAATCAAATAAATATCTCCTCTCGTTCATAGTTGCTTTCTTGGAAATATATAGTGTTCTTTTCTATCCATGCATTTGTGCTACTAGTATATGTGACAGTTCCCTTTCACTTAAAAAAATGAAGAATAATGAATACCAAAAAAGTGCAACGGTAATCAAAATGCAAGACTCTTCTATGCTTATCATTTTCTTCTGTATCTATCATTGCTATTCAATTTTTTTGTGACAAAATGTATTAATTTTGGATTTCCCTCAGATGTTAAATGTTTTAAAGGAAGTGATCTCATTCTTTATATTTATTTTTTTGTTTAGAATACAATTATCTGCTGTTTTTAAACATGAAACCCATGATATGCATTCAAAATGAAGATTTACACTAAAGTAAGTAATCTATATCTCTGATCATTTACCTTGTGTTTAGTCTTTCAAAGTCCCATGCACTGCAAAATCAGTACTCATCTCACATCATAAGAGCAGGGAATGGAACTAGCGTTCTGTCATTAAGAAAAAACAAAGAGAAAGATTGGCTTATTTTAGGATACTTACACAAGAAAACTCCATGGGTCTAAGAAATTTGTTTTTTAAGATAAAGATTATACCCTCACATATTAAGATAGGCTAAAGTAATGATTATCAAAATATATTGATTACTTTTAAATTGGTGATTATAATTATCAGGTTAAAATTCTAACTCTCTGCAATACAGAGGATCCTAAGACCTGAAGTCTAGAATTTTGCTCATTTAGTAAGGAGTTTGTATTTCAGTCAAGCAGGGTATATCACACTACAAAAACTTGGCAGACATTTTTCAGAGATTAAAAATATAAATAACTTTCCTTGTTCTTTTTCTTTTGATTTGCTCACTATAGCAAATATATTCATAATCTATTTTTAAAGTAAATCAGAAGATATTTAACATCATTTTGGTAAATCAATTTCTTTAGATTTTATTGGTACAGATAATATTGGTTTGCATCAAATCTCATAGTATTTTTGTTTGGAAAAATAAAACTGTTAATCTAACAGAAAGTTCTCAGTTTCACATTGATAGATGATCATTACTCTAATTAGATCCAACTAAATGTACTTGGAGCATAATCTCCAAGTGTAATTTTCTTTTTATTTATTAAAAAAAAGCACAATCTAATTACTTCTTATGCAGACTTTATGTGTTATATAAAGGCCTTGACATATGGATTGAGTCCCTTTTTTAGACTTTAATTCAACAATAACATGTTTTCACAAGACCATCAGAACATGTTTACTGTTACTAGTTTCCTCACTGGAAATACTTTCAAATTAGCTAGAGCATCATCCATGATAGATTTAGTACAATTTTTTATTCTATAGGGAATTTCAGGGACTTCCAAATATCCATCCTTCTAAATGTTGAAGGATTATTTAGGAAATGATGTAATTAAAGTGAACAGAAACTTTGACTGGGGAGTAAGCCATGCATGTATAAACTGTGTGTATATATGTGTGCGTGTGTGTGTGTGTGTGTGAGAGAGAGAGAGAGAGAGAGAGAGAGAGAAGTTATGGGGGGAGAAAAAAGAAACCTAGATCAGTTGGATCTCTTACTTCCCCACTCCTCAACAGGATTTGTTTCTAGAAACAACTTTAGGGGTTAAATGCACTAAAATAGTGTTGCATTTGGGAAAATTGATACTGTTTTAGAGAGCCACTGGTTTATAGTCTTGAAAAAAAATGGTGTCAAATATTATTTTCACTTTCTTATTTGGAAAAGCAATGTAGGCTCAGTGTACCTGAATTATACATATAGATATGATCTGAGCTTTTTTTTTTTTAAGTAGTGCACTGTGAAGTAAATACATGCAAAATATTGACATAAGCTCTGTGTTTTCAGTTAGTAAATTTATATAATTATAACATAGAGAAGATTCTAATCATAAGGGTGAAGGAGAGGAGGTAACAGTAGGTTGTTTCCTATCTTTTAAAGACTTATAGCAAAGACCTGTTTCAGACAGAGAAAGACAAATACTGTATGATCTCACTTACGTATAAAACCTAAAAAAAAAAAACCATACAAAACAAAACTGGACTCGCAGATACAGAAAACAGGGTCAAAAGGTACAAACTTCCACTTATAAAATAAATAATGTACAGCATGGCAACTATAGTTAATAAAACCGTATTGCATATTTGAAAGCTACTAGGAGAGTAGATATTAAAAATTCTCATCACAAGAGAAAAAGTAGTAACTGTGGTGGTGGTGGTAGACATTGTGGTGATCATTTCACTATATATGTCATATATATAATCATTATGTTGTACACCTGAAACTAATAGAATGTAATATGTCAATTATATCTCCATAAAAAAGAAAAAGAAAAACCCATAGCTATTAAACTGTCATTCCAGTTTTACCACTTCTTTAAGATATCATTTATATAGTATATATATATTTTTTTTTTTTTTTTTAAATAGGAGTCTTGCAAGCTCCAAATAAGTATAGGTAGCTTGAAAGAGTGTTAATAAAAGACAAGCTGGAAAATTTGACTACATTCCCTTTGACAGTGAAAGTGATTTATCTTTGCTTTGTGACCTTTTCTCAGGATTCTAGTAAGTTAACTTCTTACTCAAGAAGGTCCTATGTTTCTGAAGGTGCTGTGTCCAAGCAGTGCAGGGAGCATCTGGGAGCTTGCTAGACATGCAGAATCTCAAGACTCACCCTGAAACTACTGAATCAGAAGAAGACTTTAAATAAGATCCTCAGGTGATTTAGAGTCACTTAGTATTTATAAGAACTATTGTCTTAGAACAAAGTGATTTCTAGAAAAGATACAGACAAACCATTGTTTGGTGCAAATGACAACCTTGGTTTTAGTAAACCGTTTTCTCTTGCCTATTGTACAGGATGATCTCAAATCATCTTTCTTAATGCAATTAGACATAAAATTTGAATTTTCTTGTCCCAGATCATAAGAGCTAATGAAAAGACCATTTCTGGTTTTAAAAAAGAGACTTGCCAGCTCTTTACTTCCATCAAATAAAAATTCTAGTCAAGGACTTAAGCCATGGGAATTCGGTAAGACATAATATGTTCAAATATTCTTCAGATAATTCTGGAAAACTGTCAGGGTAAAGGTTTGGTTAAATTAAGTGATTTCTTAGCAAAAAATATTCCAATATTTGCAGCATATATAGTTCGCTTTAGCAAGATGACAAATACGGGTCCTATGCTTTATAACATTCAGTATGCAAATATTTAAGTAGAGCAAGAGGTAACAGAAAAAGAGGAAAAGAGCCCACAAGAAATGAGCAGGTTGAGACCTTTTGTTTTTCTTTTGTAAGCTGTGAAAATCCTTGCTGAGAATGCCATAATTTCTTACAGATTGTCATTTCCTTTGGTTATTATTACATGCTGTAAGTTAACAGGAGCTAATATATTTCCAGGAGATGTAGAGAAGACTGAGAAGTACAAAGCCTTTTATCAATGTGACGCACCTACAATGTAAAGGGTAGGAAACAGCCTGATTAATAGAAACTGGTTATCTCTGAAGCTGCTTCCATGCACAATCCTGCCAACACAGAGCCTGATAGGAAGGGCTGCCAGGGGAAATCACCCAAAGAACTGTCACCAAGTTCAGTCCAGTGTTTCCTACTGGAAATGTTTCCTTACTCACTGCATGAGTATCTAGTACACATGATGACTGTACATGAACAGTAATACAAAAGAGGGAAAAAATGTAGCTTACCCAGCAGAGAAATTTAAAAAGCCATCAAGAGGTAACATGCGATACAGGCCTATGAGATACATGGGCCTGTGCATAAGACTGGCTCTGCTTAACCTGGCTCTGCTTAACCAGGTGTGTGTTCTTCACAATATATATATACTTCTTTGGGCTTCAATTATCTTATGAATACCTTGGAGTATATTATTGGTTCTCAACTGTGGCTGCACATTAGATTTATCTGAAGAGCTTTAAAAATACTCATATCTAACTCCAAATCAGCCAGAGGCTCTGAAAGTACAACTCAGGCATAGATTTTTATTTATTAAGCTCCCTATGTGATTCTATGTATAACTGGGCATTAGAACACTGAACAATACAATCATTTAAGTCTCTTCCACATTTAATTTTCTATACTTTCTAGGAAAGCTCCATCTTTCCCAGCTTTCTCCATTCTCTTTGCTTCTTTGCATAAATACCTTCTTTACATACTGAAGACTAAGAAACATAAGATAGATATTATTTTTATCTACAAGTATTATAAATATTCAGTTTCTTCATATGCATACGACTCTACAGCTGCAAACTAGGTAAACCATGTCAGGAAAAGCTGTTTCATATGGACAATGGAATAACTGGGAAACAAGGTACAACTAAGATAGTCTGACTAATACTCTACTCTATCCTAAAATCACAGCCTTCTTAGTCCAGGACGTTCCAAGAAGATTTTTAGTAAAATCCTCACTGAAAGCATTCTGCTTGAATAGGTCCAGGCTCTGATTCAACTACTAAGATTTACTAGAATTTATTACAAGCACTCTTGGGCACTCCATGGGGGAATTTCCCAACTATTCCAGAATAAGAAATGAGCACATGGGAGTTCGTGCCATTTCTTATAGTACATGCAGTGGGAGGAAGTATTTAACTACTATATGGGTCTCAGTTCTGAGTTCTATAACTAAAGCAGGATAAGTAAACACTGAGCAGTTTCTAGAAAATAGAGAGAGGTTTAAATTGTTAAAAACTATCATACCAAATATAACCAAAAATATATTAAATAAAAATCCCAAAGTCTTGATTTGAAATCAGAAAGATTGTGAACTTAAACTATATTTTAACCAAAGCACACATTTCCTAGCTTTTATTACCGAAAAGCCTGGAAACTGACCAACTCAGTAGCAGTGAGCACACTTTGGCAAACAAATTGTGGTTTTAAATACTGTTTTTCACCAAAAGGAACCCAGGCTTCTTGAAGAAATAGCTGATTAAATATCTGGGGGCAGAAATATTCAGGAAGAGCTTAGAATATTTTGTCATACTGAAATGGAGCAGGACGCTACGGTCCTTGCCCCCTATGTCCTCAGCCTACCTTTTGTCTGGAAAAACTTTAGCCAAAGAATAAGTTTAATCAGAGAAGTGAGAAAATGCAGAAACAAAGGAAAACAGTCAAAGGAGACCAAATAATAATAGTTTAGCCATTAAGCAAGGTCAAGGACCTTTGGTTCCTCTTCAAGGGCTATAGTTAATATTCTGAGCCATATCCTTTGAGCTGTCTTATAGATACTAAAACCCCTACCAGGTGGAAGAAGTTAACTACATGATGACCAGACTGTAGCCATGACATAAGCTGCCACAATTCTGAGAACTGGGCTCAAAGAAATGGAAACAAACCAAACCTGGAACTGAAGATTAACTGTACTTAAAACAATCAGGATGATGTTGATCAGACCACCGCATCACCAATTTCAAGATGACTGTCAGAGCTGACTGTGCTGTTTCTCCATGTAGCTCACTCCCTTCACCTATAAAAGCCCTTGCCCACTGATAATCAGTGGGAGGGGAGTCAGCCTTTGGACAGGAGTCCACCCCCACCCCGCCAAGGTTGTCGGCCTCCGAAATAAAGCAAGCTTTCCTTTCCACCAACTTGCCTCTTTATTGGCTTTTGTGCAGTGAGCAGCCGGACCCCCACTTTCAGTAACAATACTAGAAAACAAGAAAACTCTTAAAGACTACTAGATTATGGCAAAGTAACTCAGGTGCCACTGAGAATAAAGTATGATAGCAAAATCTGTGAATTGATAAGAATAATTACTGCAAGAAGTTAAAATGAATAAAGTACATTAAAGCCATAGGTTAATCATATTAACAAAAAGGAAAAAAAATGAACTTATTTTACTTTCAGAGGATGTTACGGAGCAACTCGTTATTTTAAAACTGGTGAATTTACAGAAGAAAACAGATATTAATCTTCCTTTTTTTACATAATATTTACACTGGGATAATGTAATAGTTGATGAAATCTTTATGAAAGTATTCTAGCCAATAAATGAAGAAATAATGATAGATGTAAAGTAGAACATTTTTCAACCTCTAAAAATTCATGGATTTGAGCATTGATAATCTATGGGTGCTAACATCACAAAAAGAAAGGCAGATAGACATTAGAAATAGTCTCACTAAAATGATTAAATCTGAATCTTACCAAGTCTCTTGTTTAACAAGAGGGAAATACAGAGGAGAAATGTTAAAGGATATCACGAGGCTTAAATGAGTAAAATTCAGATAGTGGTAGTAACAATCTGATTTCTTCAACAAAATCTTGTAAGAAAGTAAAAAAATAATAGATAAGGCAAAGAATTATAGTCTACAGTCCTATAGATACAGGCAACATGTCAACAAATCACATGTATCTACACTATGTATAAACTGTAGAGCTACGAATACACACACGTGTGTGTTTTACATAATGTGTATCTATAATACAATTAAGAAAATATGAATATTTATTTAATATTTGATGATATGCCTAGTATACACTACAAAATAATCTGGAGGGGATGGAAGGACATAATATGAAAAAGTGGCCATAATTTTCTGATCACTGAATCAAGGTTATTGGTACGTGGAGATTCACTATACTCTACTTTTGTATAAGTTTGAAATTTTCCATACAATTTGAAATGAATCATTTTACTTTGTCAAGTCTCAATATGTTCACCTATTGAGTGATAATAAATGAAAATTATTTTTATATATTTAAATATTTTGCATAATTTCTACCTGCCTCATCCGTTTAGAGAGAGATCAAATTAGAGGTTTTTTGAAAGCTAAATTGCTGTATAATCCCAATTCAAGAATTTACCTGAAAATAGTGATAACACTAAAAAGAGAACCCTTTGTGTTACAGTAAGGCAAATGTAAGGAAACAGCACCAAAAAGAAAAAAAAAATGGAAAAATATTTATTTCTTCACATGCTTTTGATGGGTTAATGGGGACAGTCATCAGACTAGCTCGATAAATTTGTGAAGGGCTACGAGGGCTATGGATTATCACCAATAAGTTAGGCCTATGACCTTGGCCATGTCATTGAATTCTTCTCATTTGTGAAATAAAGTGTTTAAACTAGATATTTTTTAATGTGATTGTCATGATCAGTACTGAATATTTACAGTAGGTTGAAAGGTAGATGAATAGCTCATGATAGATAAATAGATAGATAATAGATAGAGATGTATAGAAGTGGCACAGGTTGGAATTGAACTTAGATTTGTTTGCCATTGTGATGAAACTAATATAACATCTCTTAATGCTACTTATAAACTTAAGTTAGCTGTGATCAGACAGAAAGGGCAATTTATTGCTTGCAGCCTGTATTTTAAAGATATTCCAGCTGCCACCACTATTCACAAACACGTTCCCCTGTGACATAGTGTTCAGTTTAGATGTAAACATTTCTTTCAGGGAACTTTCAAAGAAGATAACACTGGAGTATCTTGTCCATTTAGTATAAGTGTACAATAGCTTCAAGGTGGTAGGTCAGAAATGAAAGACGATGATCAATGTTTAATCATTACAAACCTAAGTCATTGCTCTCTAAACTTCTGTGCTCACACAGACCAAGTAAAGCAGAGGACCCCTACAGTTCGGATCAGGTTCTTTCTCTTTATTCATGCTTATCCTCAGCTGTACAACATTTAATGTGGAATTGTGGAAATGGAAGCCTATTCTGATATTTCAGAGTAGTTGTGCACATTTTCCTGGAGAGAAAATTAATTATAGAACAAAATGAAGAAGAAAAAAATACAAATAAAAGGTGATAAAAATAGCAACAATAAACTGTCTTTTTAGGGACCTTTGGAAGTCTGAATATCATCTGAGAACAATAATTATTCTGAGTGTGTCTGAAAACTTCCAAATTTCTTTGCCCTTCTTAAAGGAATTTGTTATTTAACATTATTAATGAGATTTAATATTAATGAATCTTATGCTCTTTTCTAGAATTATTTTGTGTCAATCTGAATGTCAGTTTCCTCATTTTGAGATACAACTTTTTAATGACATATATGATCTAACCTTTTTTTAATCCTTCCTTCAGAAATGTCGCATTTGCTGTTCTCTCCCTTAGAACAGTCTTTCTGGATTGCCCTGTAGCTAGTGCTTTACCATCATTCAAGCCTTTGTTGACTGCTTATACTTAGTGGTTGCTCTCATCTTTCCCTAGTTTGTTATTTCATAGTATCAAAAACTACTTAAAAATCATCATGATAATTTGTTTTGCTATTATACTGTCTGTATCACTGTACAAAGTTTCTTAAAAGCGGGGACATTTTCATATCTCTTGTGTAACTCCAGTAGCTAGTACGGGCCGCACTCATTATTAAGTATTTCTGAACAAATGTTGGATGAAACTGATCTCTTAATACATATTCTAGAGGTTGTTCATAGCATCCATGTTGTCATCAATAGACATATATTAAAATTGAAGAGTTAGTCAATTATCTAGACAATTCAATAGAAACACTTGATTCAATGTTTTTTTGGAAATGTATTTTAAAGTTCTCTCAGTGATGGGATAGGTCAGGTCAGGGGAGTCAGATATTAAGAAAATAGTGATGTTTACTAGGGTGAGCCAGGTATGAAGTTCAATTTAGCTGCTGATATCCAGAAAGATATGACAGATAACTTGGTGATTCATACTAGCAGTGGATGTGTTAGGGTTTAATAAGAAGGAACAGGTAGTTACCAGCGGGCAAAACTGCACAAGAACAAAGCAGCCCCTATGAGCAAAAGATGCACAGAGAGCGCCAGGAGCATGGAATTCTAAGAAGGAATGGAGCAGAGAGTGGGGCCTGAGGCTCCAGATGGGGTTTTAGGGCTGGACTTCCATGAGAAGAACTGGCAAGCTGGGGACCCTGTTTCTCAGGCTTTCATGTACAATGTAGGAGGAAAGCAGAAGCCTGCTTTCTGGTATTAAGACATGACATGTTGATTTTTACTTTATTTTTGAAGCCTGCTCAATATTGGAAAGATCTCCTCACCTATACTGGCTAAGAACACAATTGATTCAAGACCATGATGAAACTCAACTTGAAGGCAGAGTGAAAAGAAATGACTGGATGAGGGTAAAGGAAGCCAAGACAACCAGACAGACCACTGCACTTTCAGTTTATGAAAAGTAGTAAATGATTTTGTATGGAGATCATTTGTAGAATCTGTGTTTGGATTATTCTTCTTGATAATCACACCTTAAGGACCATTATCAAGTTCAAAGGCAATGGGTTCAATGAGGAGATAATAATCCAGTTTAGGAAAAGTCCATCTTTCTGAAAAACTATATATTAATAAGGACAGAAGGGTGGAACTTTCTGTGTGTGTGTGTGTGTGTGTGTGTGTGTCTGTGTGTGTGTGTGTGTGTGTGATAGAAAAATAAGAAAGTAAAAGTTTGGAAAATAGGCCTTTCCCAAATGGATTAAAAAGGAAGAGTCCTCTCACTCTTTTCTGTGCACATGAACTAGATTAGAAGATTATTACTAAAGGTATTTGGTAGGCATTCCTACATGTTCACAGTCCTATTCTGATCCCAATTTGAGTTTCCAAATCACTGGCATACTTTCAAATCAAGCTCTGATTCTGGAAGGAAAGAAGCTGGAGTAATTCCATGAATAGGATTTTTTACTGGTAATAAAATCAGCAAACCTTACATGGTAGAAATATCTTAGAGTATTTTTACACTACAGGAAGACTTAGCAAAAGCAACTAGTTTATTTGACAACACATTTCCTTTTGGAAGTCAGATTTATTTGCCTTAATCCAGCCCCACAGATTTCAGTTCCTTGACAAACCGACAACCTTTTAAAAAGGAGAGAGGAACTAAAGTCACATGCTTCTTCAGTCATCATAGAGAGTTGAATCATTCTGATTTAATTACATCGCTGAAAAAGGCAGACAAATATAGTTCAATTAAGGATGTATAACTTGAGTCAGGTTACAGAAGAGACTTCAAACAATTTGTGGATTTCAGGATTAAATTTTTAAGGATTATATGAACTTCAGTGGTTTCCCTAACAACTCTGAGTGAATTTACACTAAGGGTATTTAATCAGGAAGATTTGGAAAGCAGATTTTATTGCTGCCATTTCAGCTAGGCTATCTTCACCATCTAGCTGAAATCCGCCCAGATGGTATCCTCTCTTGAGTGTTCAGGTGCTACATAAAAGATGATCCTGACAATAGTAATTAGATCTTTTTTATTGATAAGAAGCTTTTAATCTGTATGTTTCTTTGGAGCCAGTTTTTTTTCTTTTAGTGTAAATAGCGTTTTGTTTCCAGGTTTCTCACTAGGATAAATAGTTCTAGACTTAATTTTTAAAACCCTCTGTGGTTGTTTCAAAGTCAATTGAAGGATGCAGGTCAATTTTCTTTAGGTTCATTTTTCTTTTCCTCATTTGAAGTGTATGCTGAGTTCACGCACAAGGATTTACTGTGGGGTAAACCCGATAAAATTTACCAGGAGTGAACTGGACTGTAGGATCTAATCCAAAAGAAGAAATTAAAATCAAGGGAAGAAATGATAATTTAATGAAATGTATTAATTGAGGATATTTAAATGAATAGAAGCAGCATTCCTCTAAGAATATTTGACTTTATTCAATTTTCTACTACCATTATATCAGAGGATCTTATCCTCATTTTATATAAAAAATAGGTTAATTTATGTATTAGGAAGGTGATAGGATGATTATTTTTACCTAATAAATGGACATTTCTGCTCTACCAGATTATTTTTATAATTACTCATTCTAATCATAAAAAATTTTACTAATTAAAAATATTTTAGTACATAACATGTAAATACAGAAGGATAGATAGGTAGTGATAGCCTATTTATAACTTTGGAACTATCATAATAAAACTATAAATTCATCCTCTGTGAATTTACCCACTGACTTAAGAATTAGAGTATTTCAGTAACATGAAAGTGTCTATATTCTTCTCAATGAATCTCTCTCCCATGCAACTCCAGCAACAATCATGATTCTGTTTTGTGTTTATTCTTTGCTTTGTTGTATAGTTTTGCCATATATATATGTTTCTCTAAACATAAAAGTTTTGTTTGACTTTTGAGTACATAAAAATCATGACATAATATATGTATTCTACAACTTTTTAAAATTTAACATTGATTTAAGTTTCATCTATGTTGTTAAATAGAAATAGTTTCACCACTGTGTTTTTTGAGCTTTATATACATTACTTCACTTAATTCTCACAACAGCTCCATGAGGTACATACTTTTATTCTTATACTGAATGTAAGAAATCAAAGCTAAGAAAATTGAAGGACATGGCTCAAGGTCACATCTTAGGAAGGTGACACCTACCCATGGTTGGTAGTTATGCCTCTCTTGACTCTAACCTTATGCTATTTCATATAGAACAATTGAGACTTCCACATAGCAGAAAGAGCTCAAGCCTATATTGTTTCTGAGGTTGTAGTATCACCATTTACACAAGAGCAAAGTGTGTAAAAGGGGAGGCATTTCCCAAAGGTTGCCTATTGTAGGAGGTAGAATAATGGCCCCACCAAGAGGTCTACATCCTAGTTCCCAGAACCTATGAAAATGTTATGTTACATGACAAGGGAGGCTTATGTTGATGAAATTAAGAGTGCTAATCAGCTAACCATAAAATCAGGACATTATCCTGGATTATGTGAGTGGGTTCAATGTAATCACAAGGTATCCTTTAAATGTTGAAGAGGGAGGCAGAATTGTAAATGAATACACCTGCTTGAATAAATAGATTTACAATGTGATGAAACATTTATGACTGCTAGTATACTGTATCTTCCACACATCATACTTGAAACTTTAAATCTTTTAATTAGTATTTTTTGTTGACATAATACATTCACACAGTTCAAATTCAAAAGGTGTAAAAGAATAAGCAGTGAAAAAGTCCATTTGTCATACCTGATCTCCAGTTATACACTTTCTTTCCTTGAATGCAACTTTTATTATCATTTTCTATGGTTACTTTCCACATGTATTTTATATTTATATAACCAAATGTGCATATAAATACATGTACTCATCCTCTTCTTTCACATAACTGATAGCATACAATACACTATTGTATACTATTGTACAGCTTGACTCTTTTACTTAACATTTGTTGGAAATCACTCCATTTCATTATGTGAAAAGCTTTCTTATATAGTTTATTAACCAACTGCACAGAATTTTAATGCATTGATGGAGCATGATTTATTTAACCATTCTCTTATTTATGGTAATAAAAATAATGGTTTTTATTAACCATTCTCTTACTGATACACATTTAGATTGTTTCCAGTTGTTTGCTATTTCTCATCCCCCAATAATGTAAGTGAAAGTCTGTTTTACCCAGACTTTGTCAACACAATGTGTTCTCAAGCTTTCTGATCTTTATCAATATTAAAGGAGAAAAAAATTGTATCAGTGTAATTTTAATTTATATTTTTTTATTATGATTGAGGATAAGCATGTTTTTTTTTTTTTTTTTTTTTTTTTTTTTTTTTTTTAGCATGTTTTATCCTTTAAAATTCCTTTGCATTTCATTCCTTGAAAAATCTCATTATTGCTTATGTTCATTCTTCTATTATTATTGATTTTTCTCTTATTTATATATAGAAGCTCTTTATATATTATGAAAACTGACTTTCTTTGTGAAATGAATGGCATGTATATTTTTTCTTTATAGAACTTTTTATGTAGCTGAATTACCAATATTTTATTGAAATGCTAAACGCTGAGGTTTATGTGATAAATTGCAAAATGAGGTCATCAGCAAGGCCATTCTGCTCTAACTCAGCAACCAAGTCTCAGACAATCATGGAATAGTTCCCCAGCTTGACACTCAGAGTGGATTCATCACTCTCATGGCATATTCAAAGAGTTAGCACTGGCTCTAAGTGTGGTGCTGAGGTTTTCTGGTTAAAAGGCTAGAATAAAATAACAAGAGTAGATTTGTTTCTAAGAACTTGTTTGATTTCTTCTCCACTGATGCAACCATCCCAACCCATGTCTCTGACAAATAATGAGGCACAGGATATTATGGGGTGGAGCTGGAGTGGGCTTTGAGATATGGGTAAGCTGAAGTCCTTTGAGCAGTTCAAAACAAGAAGGCATAAGCTGGGCTTCCATATTGCTAATAACATCAACATTTAAAGATTTTGTAGGCTGGGAAATTAGATTTAAAATATACCACTAGAGACCGAGAGAGAAATATTATCATAATATGCAAAGCTATGGGTCTTTATGAAAGTGCGATATTTCTTCAATCGATGCATAAAACAGGAAGAATAACCAACTAGTCTAGGTTAAAAGAGACTTAAAATATTATAACTAAAAGTAATGTATACACTTTATTTTGAATCTTACTTTGAACTCCAAGAGATATGTGTGAGATAATCTGGGACATTTTTAAATGAACTGGTTATTTGATTTTGTTCATCAGAATTTTGTGGCTTTTCTCATATAGGTCTTGTACATATTTTGTTAGATTTATACCTAAGTATTTCATTTTGGAGGATGGTAATGTAAACAGTATTGTGTTTTTAATTTCAAATGCCACTTCTACATTGCTGGTAAATAGGAAAATGATTGGCTTTTATCTTTTAATCTTTTTATCCTGCAAAATTTTTATAATCACTTCTTAGTTCCAGGAGTTTTTTGGTCTAGTCTTTCACATTTGCCAAATAGAGGATGAGGTTAGTTGCACACAAAGCCAGTTTTATTTCTTCCAATCTATACACATTTTATTCTCTTTTTTTGTCTTATTGCATTTGCAGGACTTCCAATATAGTGTTGAAAGAAGTAGTGAGAGGGGATATCCTTGCCTTGTTCCTAATAGTAATGGAAAGACTTTGAGTTTCTCACAATTAAGAATGATGTTAGCTATAGGTATTTTGTAGATATGTTTTATCAAGCTGAGAAAGTTCCCCTCTACTTCTAGTTTGCTGAGAGGTCTTTTCATGTATAGATTTCGGATTTTGTCATATGCTTTTTCTGCATTTATTGATATGATCATGTGATTTTCTTCTTTTGCCTGTTGATGTGATGGATTAATTGATTTTTAAATATTGAACCAGCCTTACATACCTGTGATAAATCCCACTTGTGCATAGTGTATAATTCTTTTTATACATTGTTGGATTTGATTTGCTAAAATTAATATTTTGTTGAAGATTTTTTGTCTATGTTCATGAGAGATATTGGTCTCCAGTTTATTCTTATAATGTCTTTCTCTGGTTTTGATATTAGGGAAATACCTAAGTATTCCTTCTGTTTCTATCCTCTGAAAGAGATTGTAGAGAATTGGTATAATTTCTTCATTAAACATTTGTTAGCATTACAGGATATTTGGTTCTAAAACATCCATTGAAACATTTTGTCCATGACTCATTAAATAATTAAACATTTAACTTCACCAAAAGGTCCTTGAAATTTGGTCCTGTCCAAAATGTCCATTGAGACATTTGGTCCATGATTTGTTAAATAATACAAACATTTAACTTTTAAATGTTTAAATTTATTTAAATCATTTTTATTGTAATTCATGATGAATTTTGGGTTTCACACTTATTCTTGTTCTTCCTCATCATGAATTTTGGCGGGGTTTCTCTTAAGTCAGTGAGGAATTGCTCTCAAATATATATCGATGTAATTATTGGCTTTACATTTGTTATGTATGTTAACAATTTCAATTATAAAATTTGATTTTGTCTGTGTCATCATGAAATTGGTGGCCATGTTTGAATGTGGCCACCAAGAACCTGAGTGATAACTTGTTCATTGCATTTGCTGTTCATCTTTTAACACTTCAATAAATCTCAAAATTGAAGGATGATGGATGCACTATCATCAGCTTTTGAAATTTGCTATGCCAGCCTTCCTCTGCTTTGTCCATTCTGTAATTACTGTTGGTAATGATATACAAACATACCAAGTTTCTGGTGGAAATCTTGGAGCTTCTGGTCTTTTGCCCCTGCCACATCTTCCACAGACATACAGTCTCTCAACATAATCCATTAGGTCATCTAAATTTTCTTCTGCATTCTCCACAATGTACTCACAAGTTTCATTTACATCTTCCAAAGGCGCAAATTAAAATCCAAACAACACGGATGCACCCTTACAAGTGTTACTTTCCATTGTCATATACTTGTGTGTTAGACCCAAAGAACATATTTTTCACCACAGTGATTGTGAAAAGTGAAACAAGCATCTTTTTCCTTGCACATTTGTTAGTAGTAATCAAATCACATTCATATCTGCAATCTCGAAATCCATCATACACAAAGAAGGGTTAATGTCAAGATTTGTTTCCTGTGCAAATGCAAGTACTTTCTCATATATATATCTGGGTGTCTTCTCACCTTTTCATTGTTAGTGCATAAATCAATGTCATAGTATAACCCAATACTGCATCATGCACAGTAAATAACTGAATGAACTGTGTTGGTACTGTCTTGAGGTGCCATCACCGAATAATGTGGTATTGGCACTTAAATATCGAATATTGTCCTAAGTTTTGAAAATAAGAATTCTTTTGTTATCTTGAGCAATGAAATAGTAGAATTGTGCATGAGAAATGGTTCTCCAACCTCCGGTCACTTTATATTCCTCTGGAATTTCAATTCTATGCAATAAAGTTGGTTTGGAGGTCGATGTATGTTTTGAATTCTATTTACTAGCCTCTTTAATGAGTTTCTTTCTGGTAGCATTTATAGAACCTCTTCATCATGAATACCGTGGCTAGCTCTTCAAAGTACCTGTGATGGTATTGTGTTTGGCTCCTTTTCTGCTTGTTGTTTTAACCTAGTCAGGGTTTTCCTTACTTCTCCTTCAACATCAACTTGTGCTGATGTTTTTCTGTCCCATCCTGAATGATTAGAATGTTATTCAAATCCTGACTAGTTGTACATCGAGCATTGCAAAGTCTCCTCTCTTCATAGCACCAGTACCTTTTACTCCCATCTCTCTTAAAGGAATGGAAATGGTAACAAAAATCATTATAATGTAGCATTTAATGCATACTTTTACTACATCCCACACATTTTGATAATTTGTGTTTTCATTTTCATTTAGTTTTCATTTTAATTTTACTTTTAAATTTCTCTTGATATTTCTTCTTTGGCTCATACTATTTAGAAGTATGTTATTTAATCTCCATTTATTTTGGGGTTTCCAGTTATCTTTTGTTATTGATTTCTAGTTTAATTCCATGGTGGTTTGAGAGCAGACATTGTATGTTTTCTATTCTTTTAAATTGTCAAGGTGTGTTTTATGACCCAGAATGTGATCCAGTTTGTTGAATGTTCCATGTGAGCTTGAGAACAATGTGAACTCTGCTGTTGTTGGATGAAGTAGTCTATAGATGTCAATTACATCCAGTTGATTGATGGTGTTGAGTTTCACTATGTCTTTACTGATTTTCTGATTTTCTGTCTGCTGGATTTGTTCACTTCTAAGAGTTGGGTATTGAAGCCTTGAAGTATGTTAGAGATTCATCTATTTCTCCTTGCAATTCTATTGTTTTTTTGTCTTATATATTTTGACTCTCAGTTGGGTACATATTATACATGTTAAGGATTGTATGTCTTCTTGGGGAATTGAGTCTTTTATCATTGTGTAGTGCCTTTCTTCATCCTGATAACTTTCCACAGTTTGAGGTTTGTTTTTTTGAAATTAATACAGCTACTATTGCTTTCTTCTGATTAGTGTTAGCATGGTATATTTTCCTCCATTTACTTACTTTTAATCTATATGTATCTTTAAAGTAGGTTTCTTGAAGAGAATATATATTTGTGTCTTGTTTTCTGGTCCACTCTGACAATCTCTTTTTTAATTGGTGCGTTTAGACCTTCATATTCAAAGTGATTATTGATATAGTTGGATTAATATCTAAGCTATGCATTGCTTTTTTCTATTTTTTACCCTTGTTCTTGGTTCCAATTTTATCTTCCTTTCTTCTGTCTTTTGTGGTTTTAATTAAGGATTTTTACAATATTATTCGAGTTTATCTCCTTTCTTAACATATCAGCTATACTACTTTTTTTAATATATATATTTTTAGTGGTTGTCCTAGAATAAAGTGGGTATTTGATGATTACAAAACTTTGTTATTGTTGTATGCATGACATAGTAGCAGAACATTTTAGTAACAAACTACCTATTTAAAAAAATGCAAACTGAAGGACTTCCCCAGTGGTCCAGTGGTAAAGAATCCACCTTCCAATGCAGGGCACTCAGGTTTGATCCCTGGTCGGGGAACTAAGATCCCACATGCCGCGTGCCCACAACTACTGAGCTCGTGTGCCTCAACAGGAGAGCCTGCGCACCACAACTAGAGAGAGAAAACCCACATGTTGCAACGAAGAGCCCATGCACTGCAACAAAAAAGATCTCACATGCCTCAGTGAAGATCTCGCATGCCGCAACTAAGACCCGATGCAGCCAAAAAAAAATAAAGAAAATAAAAATAATAAAATAAAATAAATAAATATTAAAAAAAAAAAAGCAAACTGAAACATATAGGAGTGGGGTTATATAAGTTTTGAGATTTCTCAAAATTTTAGTGAAGAAATTTTAATAACAATGGAAAGAAGAAGAAATCTTGATAATTTTTGAACATTGGATATGTGTTGCGGATTTGACTGTAGTCTTTATCCACTTTGCTGTGTTTGAAATTTTTCTTTATTAAAAAAACTACTTTAAAATTTGTAATTTAAAATATCTTTCAGATTCAAAAGTAATCTATAAATTAAGTCACAAATCTACAGATCATCCCTCTGCAAAAGCTATTATCAAAAATCTAACTTTCATGGGTAAGAAAAACTTTAGACATAGATTGGTCTAGAAATGTGCCCAATGCAACAGACTGAGTCAGTCTCAGCAGAGATATTGGTCTGGACTCATCTGCTCTTGCTGCCAGGCCACCCTTACATTAGGCTGTTATGTTCACTGACATTGCCTGAGGTTCGAGTTAGAAAACACAGGACTACATTTGAGTGATACTTTTCAAATTGATCTGAAATAATAAAAAAGTTTAAGTTTTAAGCTATCATCTTTAGTTCAAAAATAAAGCAAGTTTTCTTTTATTGCTACAGATGAATGGCAGGAAAGGTTTAAATTCAAATCTAAACTTCCAAGAACTTAGCAAAAAAGAATCTCTTGTGCTTGCTATAATCACCATTTTTAGATGTACTTTATTTTCATTTCTTCGAAGAAGGAAGAAATGAATTGAAGAAAGATTTATGCCTTTTAATGTCACAGTTGATTACCAACAGAAATTGGAAGAATGCAATTTTTATGACTTGATGTAAAAGGAAGCTATAATTCAGGATGAAATGGAGATTGGCTAGACAGATTTTAATTTTTAAGAATATATGTTATCTTGCAGGAAATATTTACATAAATTAAGGAAGTCAAATCTCTAAATTATTTATTTTAAATAACTCATCTGACCTGGTACTAGACACATATATTCCTTAGATATAACTTCATTAAGCAACATCTTGAAATGTTTCAGATTTATATGTCTTACTACTGATATGACCAAATTATTTTAAAAATGCATAAAATACTGAAATCTTACTTATGTAATTAATTTAGTGAATTAAGCAATTATCTGACATTTGTTTTTCAAAATTCTGTAAGATCTAACATGACTGATATTAAATGTTTAGTAATCCCTTATAAATTATACCCACTTATTAATGTTGAATGGGTATGGGCATATTGTTTTATCATTCACAGCAAGATAGCCTTCATAAGATAATTATTCTCATCATGTTAAATAGTAAGAATTTGGTTGTGAGAGACACAACAAAGATAAAAGTAATCATTAGACAAGAATGAATACGTATTTCCTATCTTTTTCTCCCCTACCACTCCAAATTTCTGCGATTTTTCATGAATGCATTTATATATTCATTAATTTCATTAAATTTTGAGGTGCTTACTGTGTATACCAGGCACAGTGCTAAGTGCTACAGATAGGCTCAATTACAATATCTCCACTGTCCTCAGAGGTTATAAATTATAATTATTGTATTATTTGACATTCTTTAAAAATATTATGTAACTCTTTGTCTCTATACATTTGGACATGTTGATCCTTCTGCTTTAAATGTCCTTGCATATTTAGACCAACAAATGAACTTCTCTTTATCCGTCAGGTCAAATTGTGTGGTGATTAGATGTCTAGCTTTCTTTTTTTCTGAAACTCTCTGTAAATTTCACCACTTCTATAATACTGTTACCTACATTTAGAAATGACATCTCCTAGCAAGTACATGCCACCTCTCTGAGAAGGTTTAAATATTTTGTTATTTTTGCAGAACAGATGTATCATCTGACTTCCCTTATTCTCAGTAAATATAGATCAATTCAATATTATATTATACTATTCATATATTATTAAATCAGCACGTGTCTGTTCAATTGAAAAATGAAGAAACTGCGAAATTAAAATACTCAGCTTCACATAATGGAAATATGTGACTACAGACTTATCTAAATAGGGATCTATTTTTCTCATGTAGCAGAAAACTTCAGACATAAAGGAGATAAGAGCTAGTATGGATAGTTCTATGACACACAATCAGTTTCCAAGGGTGATTTTATCTTTCTTTCCTAGTACTCTTACTCTGTTACTCATTGCCTTATGAAAGATGGCTGCTATAACTATTTTAAAAAGAATGAAAGAAAGAAGAAAAGAAGGGAGAAAGTGAAGGGCAAAAGAATAGTGCCAGCTAAGTTTAATATTTAACATCTTACAGAAAAACCTGAACAAACCTTTTGGCCAACCCAATACTTTTTTTAGGATAGCAACAGCTTTTTGGAAGTGCCACCAGTAGACTGAAGCTTATATCTAATTGATCAGATATATGGGTCAGTTATACAAAAGTAACTCAATGGGAATCTAGAAGGTTTTCTTAGTACATTATACTCCTGAAAATATCAGAGTTCTATTAGAGAGAAAAAAGACTGTGAATGGGTAAGTAATAGGTACATTTAAATGTCTATCACACAGTCATGCCAAATAAATACATTCATTGTAATATTTCTTCGTATATAAATTTCAAAGTGGTTTCAGTACATGCAAGTACTTTTTAAATACATATGTTCCCAGTGTGTATTTGATCTATGTATTGTGTTGGTCTCTAAACTGCCTTTAGCTCAGTTGGTAAAATAATTTCAGAGGCTTGATAGAAATGACTTAATAACATTTACTGAAGTTAATGAAACAGTTAAGTAACATTTAAAAGTTTTTGCCAGAATGGTCAAAATATTTCATTGATATTTAAATATTAGCAAATAAAGTAGAACACTGAAACTAGAAATTCCTCAGTGTAACTGCTGATGTTCCAAACATAAGTTGCATATACAGACTAAAACATGTATTCTATGAAATGTAAAATCCTAGGAAAAATATATACTTGTCTAGCAAAGTCCCTTCTTTCCCCATGTGAAGAATTGAACCCAGGGAGATAAAATGACTTTTCTAACTCACACTTCTAGTCAATGAAAGATCAAATAATAGAAAACATTCTGGGTCTAATTTAAAAATATATACATATAAATATAAAAAAGAATATAATTTTCTTATGCTTTACATATAGATAGACATGGTAGTCAAGCAAATATCATTTAAATTGTTTAATGTGATGCTCTTTTGCATGCTTCAGTTTTACTATAAAAATATTTAAGTAAACACAACAAAATCAGGAAAAGAAATAATATTCAGAAATTCAAGAATATTTTATTCTTGGGTACAAGGTAGATAAAAAGGAGATTTCTAAAAATATTATAATATCTACAGGAACTTAAGAGAATCCAATGTATACTTTCCCTTTTTAACCCTTTGGGGAAATAAAGTTTGGTTGTCATGGAAATAATATAACAGACAGCTCCCGTTTCTAGAAATTATTGGTAAATATCATGCTCAAGAGATTTTCTCTGCTTGCAAATGTTTATTTATAACAAGTGTAATTTAGTACTTAAATGTTATGAATAGACTTGCAGTTTAATATGGAAGACTTAGCACAAGAATTTACATCCCATTATCCTAAACTGCATACCCAACACTGCATAGAAGTAAGAGAAATAGAAAAAGAATGGAGCAACAACAACAAAGAGAAACAACAGGGTCTTCACAGGTGGATGAGAGTTTTTAAATTTTTATGTAGTTGGACTCTGGAGAATGCTAATGGATGAAGCGGAGAGGAAATGTCAGTACGTCATGAATGCAGATTGCCTGGCCAAATGCAGACCCAGGCTTCTCTTTGGCAGTTTGTTAGAGGGCCAAGGTGAGAAGGGGTGCTGAAAACAAGGAAATTGATTGAAGTTTAATTAAGAAAACAGCTGTATCTTTTCATACACTATCTAAATGAAAAATACCATGCAATCTAGCATTCAGCCCCAAGATAAAAAATGGTAGAGGTAATTTACAAGGCATTGAACAAACCAGTGGGGACTTGCTATTGTTCTCATCATCTCAGCATTTGAGAGCCCATAGCAATAGACCGCAAACCTAACTCACTGTAAATGGAAGAAAATGCCCCTCTCATACATCAAGTTAACTATCAGCAAGCTTCATGGTAAATGGACATGTATTACATGCTTAGCAGAGAAGACTCAAAACAGTAACAGAGTAAAAAAGAAAGACTGAGAAAAGAAAATAAAAAATTAAGTCATCAAGAAATCAGAGATAATTCAGGGAACAGGAAATAATTTAAAAACAAAACCTATAATTGGTTTTCAGAGCTTTTTGAAAAGATATTGCTATTGCCTTACAGAAATAATTTAATAATGTTATGAAAAATGGTGAAAAAGAGTGTATTCTTAGAAATTAAAAATATAGTTGCTGAATTAGAAAAAATGTATACAATTGCTTGAATATAATGGTAGAACATGTAGCAAAATGATAAAGATATAATAATCCTCAGAGGGAAAAATATTAAAAAGCCATAAGTAATCAATACAGGTGAGCCAATATTCAAGTAATAGGAGTTCCAGGATAAGAGAATAGGTAAAATGTATGGGACAAAGTTAAAGAAATGATGGAAGGAAAATTCCCACTGCTGAAAAGAAACGTGAGCCTTCACATTGAGTGTTTACCCAGTGTAGATGACGATAAATTTTTAAATTTTCACCTAGACATACAATAGTAAAATTTCAATGTAACAAGGGAAGACAGAATTTTTTTAAAAAATGAAGACTTCCAGCTTGGAAAAGATGGTATAGACCTGTTTTCCTCTAACCCTCCCTGCTAAGCACAACTATATTATCCCTGGAAAAGACACAAAAGACAAGCAAATGAGAACTCTGAAAGGTGCTAGGAAGGTGAGCTGGTTTGGGGATTCAGAACAGGAGGAACAGCACAGCAGCAGGGAGTCATGTATGCTCCCAGTCAGCAGAAGACTACCCAGACCTGTTTCTTTACTGACCCCCTACCTAGCAACAGAAGACTGTTCAGGTAGCTTCATTGTTTCCCTTGATGGAATGAGTGTTTTCCTAACAATAGCATGCCGACCTAATACCAATGGAAAGGGGGATAGGTTGGGAGCTCTGCCAGAAATAAGTAGCCAGGGGAAGCACTCTCCTCCACCAGGCTCCAGACTTCCCTTTTCCACTACGAGATATCAAAGAAGGTAGGCAGAGCCAACAGGAGAGATACACTACAGTAGTAGATTCACTACTGACTAGGAAGCCTCTTTGTCCTCTTAGGCCAGAGATTCTCCTCTCTTTCCCAGAGACACTGGGGCAAATGGGGGAGGGGTTGGATGGTTGGAGGATTGAACCACATTTCTCCCCTACTGGGATACATCTGGCACCCTGACCTGGAGTAAAGCCTTCTGTCCTCTCAGGCATCACCAGTAAAGACCAGTGGAAGCCCTGGTGGCACCAGTTAAATGAGGCAGTTTGAAATAACACTGCAAAAGCCAGAAAATCAAACTGTCATTGGAACCACAGCCCACAGAAATAGTCTAGGATCTCAAGAGAAACAATTTTACTTTTTCCTTTCCCATTTGGATGCCTTTGACTTCTTTTTTTCTTACCTGATTTATCTGGCTAAGATTTTCAGTACTATGCTGAAGAGAAGTGGCAAGAGTAGGCATCTCTGTCTTGTTCCTGATTTGAGAGGAAAAGCTTTTAGCTTTTTATCATTGAGTATGATGTTACCTGTGGACATATATAAGACCTTGTGATGTTGAGATATGTTCCTCCCAATTTGTTGGGAGTTTTTATCATGAAAGGATGTTAAATTTTGTCAAATGCTTTTTCTGCATCTATCAAGATATTCATATGGTTTTCACCCTTCATTCTGTTAATGTGGTGTATCACATTTATTGATTTGCATACATTGAAACATCATTGCATTCCAGGGATAAGTCCCACTTGATCATTATGTGTGATCCTTCTTATATGCTGTGTAATTCAGTTTGCTAGTATTTTGTTGAGGATTTTTGCATCTATGTCTATAGAGACATTAGTCTGTAACTTTTTTTTTCTTACAGTGTCCTCGTTGGTATCAAGGTAATGTTGACCTTGAAAAGTAAATTTAGAAGTGTCCCTCCTCTTCAATTTTTGGAAGAGTTTGAGAAGGATTGGAAGCAGAAGGAAGGAAATAATGAGGAATGGAAATCAATGAAATAGAAAACATTAAATTAATAGATAAAATCAATGAAACAAAGACTGATTTTTTGAAAAGACCAATAAAATTGACAAACTTCTTGTGAAAAAAAAGAAAGAAAACACAAATTACTAGCATTAGGAATAAAATAAAGGATATCTCTAGAGAACCTGCAGTCATAAAAAGGATGACCAGGGAATAATAAAAACAGTTCTAAATACATAAATTTGAAAACAGATGAAATTGATTAATTCTTAAAAAAGACCCCACAAACTACCACACTCACCTAATGTTAAATAAATATTTTTGGATGACCCTAAAACCATTAAGTAAATTGAATTCATAATTTAAAAACTCTCTCTTCCCCAATATCATACAATTCCTCAAAAACCACAAACTACCAAACCTGAAGCAAGACTAATTAGAGATCTGAGCAGCCTGTACCAACAAAGGAATTTGTAATTTGAGTTTTGTATCACTGGAGAATTCTAACTTTCAAATAATGAATACAAATTTTACACAATAACTTAAAAAATAGGAAAGGAGGGAACACTTCCAAATACATTTTATGAGGCATTATTATCCTGATATCAAAACCAGACCAAGACAAAACACACACACATACACACACACAAACAAAAACTACAGTCCAACATTTCTCATGACCTTAGACTTAAAACGCTCAACAAAATATTAGCAAGTAGAATCCAATCATATCTAAAAAGAATTATACAAATTGACCAAATGAGATTTATCCTAGGTATACAAGTCTGTTTCAACATTTCAAAAGCAATCAGTATAATCCACTATATCAACATGCTAAGGGAGAGAAATCATAAGATCTGCAGTAGACAAAATAATGTCTCCTCCTCCAAAGATATCCATGTCCTAATTCCCAAACTTGTGAATATGTTCATTTATACGGCAAAAGGGATTTTGAAGATGTGATTAAGTTAGGGATTTTGAGTTGGAAAGACTATCCTAGATTATTGAGTAGAACCAATGTAATCACATGAGTTCTTATGCAATAGAGGCAGGAAGGTCAGAATTGGAAAATGAGATGTGATAATGGAAGCAAAGGTGGGAGAAGCAGTGTATATGGGGAAAGATCTGAAGATGCTATGCTGCTGATCTTGAACATACAGAAATAGCTGTGAGCTAAGAAATGCAGGAGGCCTATAGAAGATGGAAATGCAAGGCAACAGCTTCTTTCCTAGTCTTCAGAATGAACAGGCTGCTGTCAACACATTGTTTTAGGACTTCTGAAATTTAGAACTGTAAGGTAATAAATTTGTGTTGTTGTAATCAAATAAGTTAATGGATGCGTTACAGTAGCAATTTGACAAAATTCCATACCCATCCATGAAAAGAACACTCAGCCAGTTAGGAATACAGTGGAATTACCTCAACTGGAAAGAAATAATCTGCAAAAAATCTACATTTATTATAATACTTAGTGGTGAAAGACTGAATCCTTTCCCTGAAGACTGGGAAGAGGGCAAGAATGTCTGCTCCCACCACTCTTGTTCAACATTGCACCGGAAGTTCCAGTGATAGTGATAAATAAGAAGAAGGTATACAGTTTAAAGTTAAGAAATAAATCTATATATTTGTCTACATAAAAATTCTAACAAGTCTATAAATAATTCCTAGCACTAAGACATCTGTTTAACAAGGCTGCAGGAGGCAAGATAAACACACAAATATCGGGCTTCCTTGGTGGCGCAGTGGTTGAGAATCTGCCTGCCAATGCAGGGGACACGGGTTCGAGCCCTGGTCTGGGAAGATCCCACATGCCGCGGAGCAACTAGGCCCGTGAGCCACAACTACTGAGGCTGTGCGTCTGGAGCCTGTGCTCCACAACAAGAGAGGCTGCGATAGTGAGAGGCCCGCACACCGTGATGAAGAGTGGCCCCCGCTTGCCGCAACTAGAGAAAGCCCTCGCACAGAAACGAAGACCCAACACAGCCAAAAATAAATAAATAAATAAATAATTTTAAAAATTAAAAAAAAAACAAAAAAACACAAATATCAATTGCATTTCTATATACTAACAGTAAATATGTGGAAACAGAAATTATAATCACTATACCACTTACGATCACTCCAAAGAAAATTAAATACTTAGATATACACTTAAAACATGTACAAGATACATATGCAGAAAATCACAAAATTATGACAGAAGAAATCAAAGAAGACCCAAGTGAATGGAGAGATAAATGATGTTCATGAATTGGAAGAGTCAATACACTGAAGATGTCAATTCTTCCCCAGTAGGCATACAGGTTTAGTGCAACTCTTACTAAATCCCAGCAAGATTTTGTGTAGGTATGGACAGATTTGTTCTAAAATTTTTTTTTTTTAATTTATTTATTTATTTATGGCTGTGTTGGGTCTTCATTTCTGTGCGAGGGCTTTCTCCAGTTGCGGCGAGCGCAGGCCACTCTTCCTCGCGGTGCGCGGGCCTCTCACTATCGTGGCCTCTCTTGTTGCGGAACACAGGCTCCAGACGCACAGGCTCAGTAATTGTGGCTCACGGGCCCAGCTGCTCCGCGGCATGTGGGATCTTCCCAGACCAGGGCTCGAACCCGTGTCTCCTGCATTGGCAGGCAGAGTCTCAACCACTGTGCCACCAGGGAAGCCCCCTTGTTCTAAAATTTAAAAGGAAAAGCACAGGTCCCAAGATGGCTAAAATATCTTGTGATAAAGAATAAAGTAGGAAGAATTACTCTATACAATATTAAAGCTAAATATATAACTATAATAATTGAGAGTATATTATTGGTGGAGGGACGGTAACATAGACCTATGAAGCAGAAATAGATCCACATAATATACCCAATTGATTTTTGACAAAATTGGAAAACAATTCAAATGAGAAAAAATATCCTCATCAACAAATAGTTCAGGAACAATTAGATATACATAAAAAAAGAATAAACCTCAACTTAAACCTCATACCTCAAACAAAAAGTATATCCAATGGAAAAAGTTATTCCATACAAATGGGAATAAAAAGAAATCTGAGGTAGCAATACTTATATCAGACAATACAGACTTTAAAACAAAGACTGTATGTAATAAGAGAAAAAGAAGGACATTACATAATGATAAAGGGATCAAACCAACAAGATACTACACCCAACATAGGAGCACAAAAATACATAAAGCAAATACTAGCAAACATAAAAAAATGGACAGTAATGCAATAATAGTAGGGGACTTTAACATCCCACTTACATCAATGAATAGATCATCTAGACAGAAAATCAATACGGAAACAATGGCATTAAATGACACATTAGATCAGATGAACTTAATAGATATGTATGGAACAGTCCATCGAGAAGCAGAATACACCTTCATTTTAAGTGCATATGGTATATACATACGAAAGAATATTACTCAGCCACAAAAAGAGTGAAATATTGCCATTTGTGACAATATGGATGGACCTAGAGGGTATTATGCTAAGTGAAATAAGTCAGACACAGAAAGTGAATAAGAGAATATGATCTCACTTATATGTGGAATCTAAAACAAAACAAAACAAAAAACAAAAACCAAAGGAACAAACATAGCAAAACAGAAACAGAGAACAAGGTGGTAGTTGCCAGAGGGGAGTGTGTGGGGATGAATGAATTAGGTGAGGGCTATTAAGAGGTACAAACTTCCAGCTATAGAATAAATAAGTCACAGAGATGTAATATACTGCATAGGGAATATAATCAATAATATTGTAATAACTTTGTATGTTATTAGACTAGACCTATTGTCTAACAGAGTTATCATGGTGATCATTTTGTAATGTATAAAAACATCAAAACACTATGTTGTACACCTGAAACTTATATAATATTGTAAGTCAATTATACTTCAAGAAAAATCTCTAAATGGAACACAGATTTAAGAGTAATACATAAAAATATAGAACATTAAAAAAATATAAAATCTTTTTGATCTGGGGCTGGCAACAAGTTCTTAGATCTTACAAAAGCAGCATAATCCATAAAGGAAAAATTGAATAAAAATTGGATCTTATAAAAAAATTTTTTTTAAAATGCTCTGTAAATGCCCATGTGAAGACAATGAAAACAAAAGCCACAGAATGGGAAAATATATTTGCAAACCATGTGTCCAATAGAGCACTAATATCTAGAATATTAAAAAACCCCAAAATTCAACATAAAAAAATACAATATAAAGATGGACAATATAAATGAACATATTTGTCACTGAAGATGAAATACAGAAGACCATTAGCATGTGAAAAGACGTTTCACATCATTAGCTCATTATGGAAATACAAATTAAAATCACGATGAGGCATCACACATCTACTGGGATGGGTAAAGTAATAAAATAATGACACCACTAAATTTTGGTGAGCATTTGGACATTAGATTGCTGATGTATTGCTGATGGGAATGTAAAATGGTACAGACACTCTTGGTATAGTTTGGTAGAGTCTGAAAACACTAAACATACAGCTACCATATGACCCAGCACTTGCATCTAGGGGCATTTATCCCAGAGAAATAAAAACTTATGTTCACACACAAAAATCTGTATGGAAATATTAGAAGCAGCTTTATTTGTAACAGCAAAAAAGAAATCAGTCCAGATATCCTTCAGCAAGTGAATTATTTAACACACTGTGCTACATATTTACCATGGAATGCTATTCAGCAATATAAAGGAACAACCTATTGACACATAAACAACCTGGATGAATCTTCAGGGAATTATGCTTAATGGAGAAGTCAATCTAAAAGGTTATGATTCTGTTTATACAACATTCTTGAGATGATAACATTTTAGAAATGATAACATTTTAGAAAAGACCAATGGAACAAAAGAGACAACATGCAAACTTAGATTAAATTATTTTTTAATAATGTTATTTATTTATGTATTCTATGCCCATCCAAAGAACAATCAAGCATGAAGTCAAAATAAATATATTTTCAGACATGCAAGAACACAAATTTTCTTCCCTATATTCCTTTCAGAGGAAGATAGTTGACAATAAACCACAACAAAACAATGCAAAAAACAAAACAAAAACAAAAACAACACAGAGGAAGATTGAGATCCCAGTAAACCCAGAAGATATTCAAGTAAAGAATTTTGGAATGTGTCAAGAAAGCAATTAGTCCAGATTAAAACTTCAGGGCTTCAGAAGAGATTTTTTTCAGAGAAAATAAATGGACCTAATGTAATAGGAAATATGATTTTAAGACTAAATGTACATAAGTTGAATAAGAAGTTACATTATTTGCTACTTTTTTGTTTTTTGTTTTTTTGGTCAGCAGTAAGAAATGAAAGCTTTTCAGTAATTTCAAGGAAACAGAAAAATACGGTTCACATTTGGAGCAAACTAATATGTGGCATTGTTTCAAAGAACTGAAGTGTCTGGTAAACGAGTGCATTTGACTTTTATGCTAGGCACAGTCTCTATTTATTATAGGGACATTCTCTATTGATTTAGAGTTTCATAATCAGTTCCTCATTATATGGCTACTGGACTTTCTGAAGTTGATTAGCCTTTGGCAGTATTAAACATACATTTAAGCTGAAGTTTTAGTCATGTTCCATCTAAGCTGTATAATTTTAGCAAATGTGAGGACTGCTAAAAATTTTTTAAATGTTGATTTCTTCCAAAATTCAAATTAAGATAAACTTTGATTACAACCAAATTGAATTACTGGAGTCTGTTTTATTAAATGTGTTTTCATTCACTGTAATCATTAACATTTCTTTAAATAAAATGCAATATTTCAAACCCAGTAATAACCAGTGGGTCTAAATGGCTATCTGTTATTTCTACAAAATGTTATTTCCTTCTCAGAAATGAATGGGAGTTTGCAAGTCACATTAATTGCGTGTGATCGTTTATCTGGATGACAATATGTTGGACATTTAATAGGTTCAGAGAAATCTGTGAGCATCATGTAACAGTCATATAAAAAAAAGCCAAGCTGATATGAAGAAGGGAATTGTGGATGGTGGAAAATGAGCTATTAAAATAGAAACATGCAGCTGGCAAAGAAGCAAATAGAAAACATTAAACTGACGAGTAGTTTCTCAACCTTGGGAATAGGGTCAGGATGAAAAATGTTAATACAATGGAATTGTGTCTCTTAACTATTACATTTGCAGTTTCCCTGTAATGAGTGAGAAATCCTTATCAAGGAAAAGCAATTACTAAAGAATGTGCCTTCTGGGAAGCAAATTTATAAGGTGAACACACTTAACCTAAGATTAAATCTGAAGAAAAAATAAAAAGATCACTAATGTTCTCTCAAAACACTAACATTTTATTTGTTGCCAGAAGTTGCTGACAGGCCATTAATAACAATAACAAGTGTTGAAAAGAATGTGGAGCTTCCTGTTAACCAGTCCATGTGGTTGTCAATGTTAGAGATTCATTTTATTGTGTGTACACATTACCAGCTAAAACCAGTAGGTGGGTTGGTCTTGTCCCACCCCCACCCCACTTTGACTTGAGAAAAAGCACTGATATTTCTATTCAGCTATGCACTAATGCACCTGACTCCTTCCTGAAACATTAATCAACCACAGCCAGAATGAAAATCAATATAACCCTGAAACATAGCTCCAGATACCAAAAATAAGTGTGAAAAAAGACAGAGCACATGGCATCTTTCTCAGTGTTTTGGAGAATTGTGCTAGCATTGCAAAGTGCAACTGTTCTTTTTCCCCCTCTGTAAACAGTTATGGATATGAATTTTATACGACATTTTCAGTGCTAGGTGATGTATTCCCAAAACAATATTATTAAAGGCTGAGTGTACTCTCTTGGATGTTATTTATGATAACTGCTTTGTGGCAAACAAAACATCAAACACAAGTAAATAATGGTGTGTGGTGTATGCTGTGTATGTGCTTTCCCCCCCACAGTGTAAAAAACAAAAGTATACATTTTGGTATTTGCTCAGGAAAGGGGTTATTGATGTATAACAATAGTCCTTTTAAGAGGGTGTGTAAGGAAGTAAAACTAAGCTAGACAACGAATTCTGTTACATGAATTTATTGACTGATTCAGCTGATAACATAGAATCTGAGGCATGACAGATGGAAAACAGTCCATTACAACTGAACAAGGAGGCCACACCTACTTATTCTTTCTCTCTCTCCCTCTCTCTTTCTGTCACACATATACTAGACTGTTAAATACAAAAAAGGTATGGGTAAAATCCATGATTTTGTGTTGATTTTAGATGTTTAATTGGCAGTTAATTTAGTTGTTCATTCAACCATATTTAGTTTTCTCTTTGAAATAAATACATGGTATCCTTCAGTAATGGTAGATCCTGGCTTTACCATTAGTACCTTAAAAAAAAAAAGGAATAATAGAAAAATAGTGATAATGTGCCCATATTTTAGTTAAAAATTGATACATAAAAACATGGTATTGGGAATTCCCTGGCAGTCCAGTGGTTAGGACTCCACGCTTCCACTACAGGCGCCACAGATCCAATGCCTGCTTGAGGAACTAAGATCCCATAAGCCATGAGGTGTGACCAAAACAAAACAAACAAAAAAGCATGGTATTTGCTCACAGACCAATAAAACAGTAGGAATTTAATGATTAAATTTTGTTCACAATCCTGGTAAATTAAATACAGGGAAATAATATTTCATTTTATTACAGATCTAGTTGTATTGGGATTTGTGTTCTCCTACATTACATCATTTTCACTGAAACACTGACATTATTCATCTGCCACCAATTCCATAACTATTGCCTTCTATTTTTTCATGTTGTTTCTCATGCATTATCTCAGTTGTCCATCACAAAAAAGTGAAAAGAATATGTGTTGTTATCTACACTGTTTTACAGATGAGGAAACTTGGGTTCAAAAAAACTAGAATGTATATACCAAAGCATCTTATCCAAACAAATTATCCAAAGTTTATTCAGGTGTAACTCTCTCTGTATTCCTTAAACATTCACCTACCTCACAATTTCAGGGAGGTTCTGCCTCCTTGGAAGTGTAACAGATTTCTCTTGCTTTCTGTTTTCTGCATGTTACACTTCCTTCTTCTTTACTGATGCTCAGTCAGAACCTTATTCCATTGGATAACCACTAAGCTGTAGAGTTTGTTTTCCTCTTTTTCACATTCCTCCATGTTAAATTCTTGACAACAATTTGATTCCCATTCAACATAGGATAACTTATTTTTTTCTCATTACTTTCTAGGATTATTGCTTTTATCTTGTCAATTCACATCTCTCCTGTGTTGGAAGTAATAAGACATTTTGCAAAGAGATTATTAGTGCACACATAAAGTGCACATGATCATTGATCACCTCAAGTTTGAGGAGTGGATAATTCATCCTTCTGTGGCACCACCTTCCCTGCAGGTTCTACAACTCTGGCACATCAAGTTGACCTATGATATTTATTCTTTATTTCTGAGAGTCTACACTTCTGTTGTATTTGGAAATAGACTGACAAAACTCCCACGGTTTATGTTCTTTAAAGCCTATTCAGGAAAAAGACTCTGGGCACATGGGAATATTGTATTCACATCAGTCTAACTGTTCCCATCTCTGTTAACATCTGCTAGATAGCACTGATTTTTAGCATTAAGTATAAGCTCAGGTCATTTAGCAACAGGAACTGTGGAAGGTGTTAAAAACTAGTAAAAAAGAAAAAGAGTTAATTTGAGTTACACCTCTCACCCCTATTATTTCTTCCCCATTGCTAAAGAAGGTAATTGCTCAGCAAGTATTCAAAGAAATTCTCAGACAGGAGCCAAGGGCAGATATAAATCCCTAATAATGAATAATAAGGTGCAGGCTGTAAAAATGATATCAGAACAATTTGTATTGCTTTAGATGGATCTTGAAATTCCTCAGGAATAGAAAAGGTGATTTCTAATCCCTACAATTATGACATTTTGATAACCAAAGCCTGTTTTTTTAAATAATTGGTTGTAATATTTTCCAAGTTTCACATATTTTCTTTGGGTCCATTTCTCAAAAAAAATATGACAATCTTCTGAATTTTTCACAATTATATCATTATCTTCACTGGTCCCATCCTGAAATGCTGATGGGAACTTTTATTTTTGCAGATATTATTCATAAAGCTTCTAAGCAAGGACTAGGTTTTTTGTTTGTTTGTGTTCTTGCAGCCACACCCTGGCTACTCATGGCTATGCATGAGTGAATATTACAGGTCTTCAGGAAATTTGCCTTAAAATTACTTGAGGGGCTCATCCTGTGTTAATCTTTTTTGCCCAGTTCTGGGCATTCTGAACCATTCTGGAGTTTTTAGGATCTCTAGAAGAGCTTTATAACAAAGAATCAGTAATTGCCAATTTTCATGTTATTGAAGAATCATGAATAACAAGAATTACATATTATATACCTGCCTAATACTGAAAAAGAGAACTGTTAGATTTGGTGTTTCATTCTCCAAACAGCACTGATGATTTTTTCTTCTCTGATTTGCATGCTCGAAATGCCATAAAGTTTTATTATTAGGCTAATAGAATCTATCCTGATTATGTGTGTCAGATTCTATCCTAAAAATTATATATATATATATATATGTATATATAATATATACATGATTTACATAAATAATATATGGAAAGAGTTTAGAACCTACCCTGGCACATAACAGACACTATGGTAGTGTTTTTTGGTATGCTATATCACTGAAGTCTTACAGTGTGACATAAGTGATTGTGCCCCACTTTGTAGATAAGTAATTAAGGTTCACAAGTTAATTGAGTTCTATAAGTTAACATACTTAATCAATTATCTGTTCTGTGATTTAAATTCATATTTCTCATTCCAAAGCAGGTACTAATTTCACTAGATCATTTTCTCTCCTATTTAAGGAAAAAGTGTAATTTCAGCTACAGAACAACTTGGAAATAATTATTCTTGTGTAAATCTTTTTTTCAATAGAGAAGTGTCTTACTTTTAAACAGATTTGATTTCTGTGAATATCAGTCCCACAGAACAAATTACATGATTCTGAAAATACATGAAAAGAAAAAAAATGTTTAGGAACAAAATTTTTTATTGCAAAGCTCCTCAACCGAAGTCTTGAATTCTACTCATATGGCTTCATTTTGTGCTATATTGATTCTTATATTAAATATAACTCATAAGAAGATTTGATATATTTTTTACTAGCCAACGACAGATTAAAGACAGCAGAAAAGGCATAAAGGCTATTTGAAATAAGCAGCATTACTGTAGAATTTTCAATGATTGACACAAAGAACATGAGAAGAATTTAAAAAATAAAATTTCACAAAGAAACACGTGGTACAAAATATGATGCTCAAAATAGAACTTGAGGCATCAAAAGAAAAAAATGTGAACAACGTGTTCTCTGTTTTTAAAGACCATTACATTTATAATGTAGTTGATGAAGAGCACCATGAATTACCATTTCAAAAGTATTGGTGATAGAACTAAGCTTCATTTTCCTTGGAAAGTTCATGACACTCATTATATTTTTTCTCAGCAATGCTACACATTCAAACACACACATACTCTCAAATAATACCATTTGTGAGCAGTCTTCAACCACAACCAGAATGTAGGAAGATAAAATCAGGATTGTGCATGTAAATGTAGCAAGATTAAATGGCTAGCCAATGACTAGGAAATACATTTCCCCTTATTGTGCATTAGCCAGACAATGAGTGTTTAAGGAGCCATTTCCAGAGTGAATTAGAATGTCATTTAGCTTTTTACTCATCATTATTTCTCAATATTATTGATATCTAAAGTGTAAAATAATGAAGAAAAGAGTAGAATATCTATTAGTGGCCAGAGTGTCAATGGAATGCAAAAGACTGTTGCAAAAGTCTCGTACCCTGAAGTAATGGGCAAATTACACATAAAGGCAGGAAGTATATAACGTACACTCCTAATATGATGTATATTATTAAAATATGATGCACAAACCTCAATGTATTCTTCCAGCTAAAGTATAAATATATAGTGTTTGTAGCAAAAGAGAGACAATGTTGGAAATGATGATAAAAGAAAATGCATAGGGCTTCCCTGGTGGCGCAGTAGTTGAGAATCTGCCTGCCAATGCAGGGGACACAGGTTCGAGCCCTGGTCTGGGAAGATCCCACATGCCGCGGAGCAACTAGGCCCGTGAGCCACAACTACTGAGCCTGCGCGTCTGGAGCCTGTGCTCCGCAACAAGAGAGGCCGCGATAGTGAGAGGCCCACGCATCGCGATGAAGCGTGGCCCCCGCTCGCCGCAACTGGAGAAAGCCCTCGCACAGAAACGAAGACCCAACACAGCCAAAAATAAATAAATAATTAATAAAATAAAATAAAATAAAAAGAAAATGCATGCAGTTCACCTGTATTTATGAATTTATTATGGAGTGTGAGTAATTCTGTAGTTCTTTGGTATTTCATAACTAAAACTCTTTATTGCATATCTATTATGTGCCAGGCACTGGGAGAAGTATTTGGGATAATGGGACTACATATTACTGAGTCTCTGTTTTTGTTTGCAGATTCATTTATTCATTGTTTCATTATTTGGTTCACCAAATATTTATCATACAACCAACATCTACAAAGAAGAGTGCTATGCCTTAAAGACATATTCTAGAGGAGATATTCCAAATTCTTGCTCCTATAGAGTTTAAACTCTAGATGAATATAAATAATTTTGCTAAGTTCCATGTTAGAGTTAAATATGGACAGCTCTGGATGCACTAAGGAAAACAGAGTAGAGAAGAATAGAAAGTGCTCTTTTCTTTTATGGTGTGGGGATCATGACAGGTAAAGCTTTTCAGAAGCGACACTTGAATATATTCTTTAAGTGGGAACAGATATATTCAAGGAGAAGAGGATTAGAAAAAGAAGTTCCAAACCAAAGGAAAAGCTTAAAATAATTGTTCACCACATTCTGATACTTTATACCTAAATTCAAAACAGACCTATATATCCAGACGCCTACTGGACATCTCCAGCATGGTGAGCAACTAGAAAATTAACGTCAAAATAGATCAAATTGATTCATTATCTCTATGTTTTCCCATTCACTGATCTTTCTCTCATATCCCCTCAATTGGTAATTAGACGTGCCTTTCAACCTCGACTCTTCATGCTCCTTTACTTCTGCATTCTCAGCTAGATACTCAGCTTCATGGATGGTACCTTATAAACCGCAATTAAATCTGTCCCTTTCTCTTCATTCCATTACCAATTAATTCAGGTCCTTTTTTATTTCTCACCTGGATTGTTACAATTAATCTCTGTGCTTGAATTTCACTCTTCTCATATTTATTCTCATCACAGACGCCAGCATGTTCTTTCTTAACTAAAGCACACATTAGCTCATGTCCATTCTACTTTAAATGCTTCAATAATTTTCTATTTCTTCATAATTAAATCCATATTACTTACATGGGCTAACAGGTCATTTGAGATCTGGTTCTTGTCTACCTCTGCTGTTTTATATACAGTAATTTTCTCACTTAATCTGTCTTTCCAATTTCAGTGAACCATTTATAGCTCAGAATATATGAAATTTAGTTGTATGTATCTGTACCTTTGAACCTGGTAGTGCATTGATTTATTTAAATAAAAATTTATTAAAGTTAACATTGAAGTGAGTATCACTTATTTTTGCCTACTTTTTGTACAGCAGGAAACAGAGTAACTGTTTTGTCCTACTTTTTGTACAGCAGGAACCAGAGTAACTCTCTTACCCTTGTCAGAGAAGTGTGGACATAACCAAAATAAGGCCAATCAGATTTTCTCTTGGGAAATTTGCATCTTGAGTGAAGACAAACAGGAGTGAAAGGCAATTAGAGAAGAACATATCTAAGAGATGGCCCAAATATTCTTGTTAGTGAGAAGGTAATGCTTATCAAATACTTTTTTCCAATAATAGTATTTATCAATTGTTTTAACTACATCTACTGAAATGGTTATATGGGTTTTTTCTCCTCCATTCTGCTAGTCTGGTGAATGGCAGTAATTTATTTTTAAATTTTAAATCTATCTTGCTTTCTTGGAATAAACTCTACTTTGTTTTGATGGGTAATCGGGATTCAAATAGCAGATTTTAAAAAATTTTGATGTCCAAAAATACACACAAAAATGTTTACAACTTAGTGTGTAGCTCAGTGAATATCCAAAAGCAAAATACATTCCTGTAACCAAAACCAGATTAATAAACAGACTCCTATAAGCATCCCAAGAAACATACATAGTCTGTCCTTCCAGTCAATGCTTCTACCAATTAAAAACTCTCCTGATGTCTATCACCATAAAATAGTGTATCATGTTTATCAACTCTATATGATTGAAGAGGATTCTCTGGAGCAGCCTGAATGCTGTGATTGGTTGACACAGGCTATAAAGGGCTGAACTCTCTCCCTGCTCACAACTGGGACAATTCTGAAAGGCCATTCCAGCTTCAGAGCATCCCACTGGCACCTGTGAGGCCTATTGTATCTGTGACACTTAAGTTACTTTACCTCTCTGAGCTTCTGTTTCTTATTTTTAAATAGAGATAGTTATAGTACATAAATATAGAGTTATTATGAGAATTATATGTGATTATGCATATAAGGTCATTAGCATAGTCTTAGGATACAGTGAGCACTTATTACATGGTTCTTACTATATGCAATTAGAGTGTGCATTCAGAGCCCATCATTTGAATCCTAAATTCATACAGAGTTAGTTCTTTGTCCAAATTCTAAAGTGTCCTTGTGATATTTCCATTATTTTCCATGTTTCAGTTACTACTGCTTTGTAACAAATTATCTCCAAACTTTGTGACTTAAAACAACAAACATGTTACATTCACAAATTCTGAAGATCAAGGATTTCGAAAGGTTATAGTGGGGACAGCTTGGTTCTGTTCCACAATATCTGGAACCTCAGCTGCAAAGACTCCAAGGCTGGGGTGGCTCATGACTAAGGGCTGGAAGCATCTGAAGGCTCATCCATTTACATGCTTGGCATCTAGGCTTGGAGGCTAAAAACTATGTACACTGATTGGAGCACATATGTGTGGCTTTTCTATGAGGCTTGGCTTACTTGTAAAGCTCCATCTGTGAATGTTTGCATAAACTAAGCTGGAAACTGCGTTGCCTATTCTAAAGTAGCCTCAGAAATCACACAGCATAATTTCTGCCAATTTTATGCTTATAAGAAAGCTATAAGCCCACTAAAGCCTGACCAAAATAGCTAGTATCTCAGTTATCTCCTTGCATAACTATTTTTTAAAATTTTACAAGTGTAGGTCCTAAAGTTGCATAAGTCTGTACTATATCTAGTCTATAAGAGATTTTAAAACCTAATTTGGAGACATAATTACAAACTGTGTAAGTGGTAGAAATGAAAATTGAAAGGTATAATGGAGACTATAACTCAGGGTCTTGATTTAGTTTAGAGTTTCATGAGGGCTTGTCTAAGGAAGTGACATTTAGGCTTAAACACCAATGATTCTTGAAATTATAAACCCCCAATCTTACCCACTATTAATCCTGAAGAAAACATAGTTGTCTAATAACAAACATCTCTCAACTAGATGAACCATGCTTCAGAAAACTCCCTCTCAAAGACTTAGTGACTAAGTGGTCATTGTTTACCAGAAGATGATTTAACACACTTGTACTGGAATAAAATACAATCAAATGCTCTCTGAAAACCTTCAACAGAGTCTCTGTCAACAAAACAGACTTAATTGATTGGAGTCTTTTGTGCTCATTTGCTACATTAACAATCAGATGTGCTCTAGATCATCACTCCCAAAGGTGACCAGTGAGAGTTGGTCCTTTTCTCTAAAGGTTACTTCTGAATTTTGTACAATGCTTAATAATAGGCCATAGAGCATTACAGGAGACACGGTGACATCTAAAGATTTCTGTGAGTTGTGCCTAATACTATAGAAACAATGACAAAGAAACTCTACCATTACCATCATCATCATTGCTAATATTGAGTGATTTCTACATGCCATGTACCTTTTCAAAAACTACAAAAAAGAGCTATATTATTTTCCTTCTTTTTTTATTAAATAAACTTCAACCAAAATTAGGATGTTTAGTTTTCCCAAAGCCACACATCTTTGAAGTATAGTTTTGTTTTTTACATCAAATCCTATGTACTGACACTTGATTATTTTGTTTCTTGAAAATCTAAGTAAATTTTGAGGTTAACCCAACTTTCATAAATACTATTCTTCATGACAATAAATATTTTCCAAACAGGTTCAGGTCACAGGATATTATCCCTGATGATTGCACATCTCCATTGCCTGAAAATATCTCCTATTACTGGACCATACTGAAAGAATTTCAAACGACAGAGTGGTAGTTTTGTTAACCTGCCATTATGGCCTTCTACACCTAAATATGTGCAATGAAAGGAGTACAAATGTTGGTGCAGCTTTCTGTATTATTGATTCCTAAAACTTTCAGATGACTTACAATTTCAACTCTGACATGTAAATGGTGTGGAAGTAATCACTCCCATATTTATCACAAGAAAAAAGATGAAACCTAAAGTCAATAATATTCCTTGGACCCATCAAATATTTGAGGTTACCAGGCAAACTACCAATGTAACATGTATAATTGGAATACCAACAGAAGGAAATAGAATAGAGGAAAAGAAATATTTGAAGTAATAATGGTTAAGATTTGGGTGGAAAGACACATCTTAACAAATTTAAAGGAATAGAAAACATATGTTTGCAACAATGAAATTAAAGTAGAAATTAATAACAGAAAAATCATAGGAAAAATATCCTAATATTTGGAGATTAAACAATATATTTCAAAGTGACACATGGTCAAATAAGAAGTCTCAAGGCAAATTTTAAAGTATTTTAAACTAAATTAAAGTGAAAATACAACTTATCAAAATTTGTGGTATGCTTAGAGGGTAATTTGTACCACTGAATACATATTTTAAAAAAGAAGAAAGATCTAAAATCAATAATCTAAGCTTAGAAAACTAGAGAAAAAAAGAGCCATTACCCCCTAAAGCATGTAGAAGAAGAGAAATAATAAAATTTAGAGTAGAAAATTAGTTTGAAAACAAGAAAATAGAGAAAATCAATGAAATAAAAAACTGGTTATTTGTAAAGCTCAGTAAGACTGATAAACCTCTAACCACACTAACGTAGAAAAAAAAAAGAATAAATTACCAATGTCAGATATAAAGTAGGGACCTTCACTACTGATCCAATAAATGCATAATGAAGGAACTCTATAAAAGTGTATGCCCTAGAATTTGATATCTTAGATAAAGTGGACCATTTCCTTAAAAAACCAAAATTACCAAAACCCACACAGGAGAAATAAATAATCTAAAAAGCTGCTTATCTATTAAAGAAATCAAATAAAAAATTGATGATCTCCAAAAAAAGAAAACATCTGTCTCAGTTTGTCTCACTGGTGACTTTTATCAAATATTTAAGGAAGAAATGATACCAATTCTCCACAGCCTCTTCCAGAATGTAGAAGCAGAGGGAACACTACACTTCCACACTCATTCTTTGAGGCAAGCATTTTCCTAATGTGAACACCAGATGAGGATATTACAAGGAAGGAAAAGCAGACAAATATTGCTCATGAACACAGATGCAAAAGTTTTCAACTATATATTAGCAAATCTATCCTACAATGTATAAAATGTACAAAAAATATTATACACCGAGATTTACTGTAAAGCTACAGTAAGACAGTGTGTTATTGATGAAAGAATAAACACATAGACCATGTGTCTTTTATATTCTGGATGTAAAAATTAACTCAGAGTGTATTACAGACTTAAATGATAAATGCAATACTGTAAAATTTCTAGAAGTGTATATAGGAGAAAATATATTTGATTTTTGGTTTGGTGATAAGTTTTCAAATATAACACCAAAAACACAAGATATAAAATATTGATAAACTGAATTTATTAAACTTTTTTTTAAAGTTTGCTCTGGAAAGAAACTGTTAATAGAATAAAACAACTAGTACAGACTGGGAGAAAATATTTCCAAAACATGTATCTAATAATGGATGTGTTTAAAATATTAAAAACAAAAACTCTTAAAACATAGAAATAAGAAAACAAACAACCCAACCAAAAAATAAGCAAAATATGTGAACAGATACCTCACCAAAATGTACAGATAGAAAATAAATATAATGCTGATACTTAACATTGTTTTTAATGTTTTTAATGTTTTTAATGTTTTTAATGTTTTTTTTTATGTTTTTTTATGTTTTTTTTAATGTTGTTTTTAATGTTTTTTTATGTTTTTTTAATGTTGTTTTTAATGTTTTTAATGAATTAGAAATTAAAATAATAATTAAATACCTCTACACACCTATTAGAATGTCTCAAACTAAAAAAAAAACCTGACAATACCAATTGCTGATGTAGGTGAAGAGTATTATGAACTCTCATTCATTGCTGGTGGAAATCCAAAATGGTATAGCCATTTTGGACCACAGTTTGGGAGTTTCTTAGAAAGCTGAAAGTAATCTTACCATGAGATCCAGCAATCACACTTCTAAATATTTACCCAACTGATTTGAAAATCATATCCACATAAAAACTTGCACATGGATGTTTAAAGCAGATTTATTCATAATCTCTAAAAACTGGATGCAAAAAGCAGTCCTTCAGTGGGTACACAAATAAACATAATACTATTCAACACTGAAAGAAAATGAGCTATCAAGTCAGAAAAAAAAAAATAAGTGAATGCTAAATGCATACTGATAAGTGAAAGATATAAGTGTGAAAAGGCTACAGACTGTATGATTCCAATAACTGGACATTTGGAAAAGGCAAAACTATAACTACAGTAAATTGATTCATGGCTGCCAGGGATTCAGAGGGAATGTTGAGCATTGAGTAGATTGAAGCACAGGGGAATCTTTAGGGTGATGAAACTATTCTATTTGATACTGTAATTGTGTACCCATAATATTATGCATTTGTCAAAACCCATTGAACTTTACAGCACAGAGTAAGCCTTAATATATACAAATTTTTTAAATATTTAGAAGTCTGGGAAATCCCAAGATGGAAAGAAGACTGTGACAATTTAAGTGTATTACAAATACAGTTGACCCTTGAACAACATGGGTTTGAACTGTGTGGGTCCATTTATACACAGATTTTTTTTCAGTAGCAAATGCTACAGTACTACATGATGCAGGGTTGGTTGAATCCAGGAATGCAGAACCCCAGATACAGAGGAACCATGTATATGGAGGGCTGACTGTAAGTTATACATGGATTTTCGACTGTGAGGAGGGTTGGCACCCCTAAACCCCAAGTTGTCCAAGGGTCAACTGTATATGTGATATCCTCACTAATGTGACACAAGAGGAAACGCCGGTGGCAGTAGTAACTTTGGAAATGACTGAAGTCTATAATACTAAAGGCAAAATGAACTACACATACTCACTGTACTCTAGTTGATAAAATTTCTTCCCAAGAAAGTACAGGTTAACAATTCTGATACTGCTATTAAACAGTTAAGGAAATTGATGGTGGACAGTGGGAGCCAGGTTTCCACTGTCAGAGTGGGAGATTAAGATAAGCAAGGGGAGGATGCTATGATGATCCATGTGGTAATGGATTAGAGATGAGGATATGGGTCTGCAACTCATGTTTGGTTTCATATACATACAGAGGTTTATCTAATAGAAATATTCATAGTTATATGTATACACACAGGTGAGTACACACATTTATTGCAATGATATACTTAGCATTCATACCTTGCTATGATACCAATAAAAGGAGACATTGCTGTTTTTAGGACTGGGACAGGAAATATACAGGGAGCCTCTTGTAGTGCCAGAAAGTAAGTAAGTGCTCAAAAAAAAAAAAAGCCACGACAATGGGGTATGTCAAAGGGCCACGGGAGCCAACTGAAATAGCTCTCAATGTCCAAAGCTGAAAAAATTTGAACAAAATAATACATAAAGTAGTAAGAGATTACAGTTTAAAATATAAAATAAATACCCATGAGTCCATAGTGATATAAATAAATGCTTAAATAATAAACAAATGGGAGAGAAGAGACAAAGCTCCTACACAGAAGAATTTCAAACAATTTATGGAGATACTCTGTCCTGAGTGGGGAGCATAAATCCTTACTCCTTAAGTGTGGTCTGCTCATAGTGACTTCCTTCCAAAAGAGCACAGTATGGAAAGTGGGGAAAAAGTTTAGCTTTACAGTAGAGAAACCTGACAAACACTGCCTCAGCCATGTGACCAAGATCAACATTAACAGTGTACAAGTTAAGTTGATAGTATGTACCCTTGATAATGATGTGATGAAAATGGTACAGTATTCTTCCCAAAAAACACAGCATCAGTCCAATCATGAGAAAAACATAATAGTAACTCCCATAAAGATGCGTCCTCAAAATACCTGAGCAGTACTCTTCAAAACTGTCAAATTCGTGAAAAATAGGGAAAGTCTGAAAAACTGCCACAGCCAAAAGGAGCCATAAAGAGACACAACTCCTAACTATAATGTGATATTCTGGATGGTATCTTGGAATAAAAAGGACGTTAGATAAAACCTGAGGAAATCTGAATAAACTATGGACCTTAATAATAATTCACCAATATTGGTTCATTAATTGTGACAAACACACTATTCTAATATAAGATGTTAATAATAAGAGAAATTGAGTGTGGGGTATATGAGAACTTTGTATACTATCTTCTGTAAGTCTAAAACTGTTCTTAAATAAAAAGTTAATTTAAAATTATCCCTCCCCCTTATCCCCTGGTAACCATAAGTTTGTTTTCTACATCCGCGACTCTACTTTTGTTTTGTAAATAAATTCATTTGTACCCTTTTTTTTGATTCTACATATAAGCGATATATGATATTGGTCTTTCTGTGTCTGACTTACTTCACTCAGTATGACAATCTCTAGGTCCATCCATGTTGCTGCAAATGCATTATTTTGTTCTTTTTATGGCTGAGTAATATTCCATTGTATATATGTATCACATCTTCTTCATCCATTCCTCTGTTGATGGACATTTAGGTTGCTTCCATGTCCTGACTATTGTAAACGGCGCTGCAATGAACAATGGGGTACACATATCTTTTCAAATTATGGTTTTCTCTGGGTATATGCCAAGGGGTGGGATTGCTAGGTCATATGGTAGTTCTATTTTTAGTTTTTTAAGGAACCTCCATACTGTCCTCCATAGTGGCTGGGGCACTGACATATACACACTTCTATATATAAAATAGATAACTAATAAGAACCTGCTGTATAGCACAGGAAACTCTACTCAATAATCTGTAATGGCCTATACAGGAAAAGAATCTAAAAAAAAAGAGTGGATATATGTATATGTATAACTGATTCACCTTGCTGTTCACCTGAAACTAACAAAACACTGTAATTCAACTATACTCCAATAAAAACTTTTTTAAAAATAGCACAGAAAAGAAAGTTTATTTAAAATTACTTTTCAAAATATTTTACTTTAGAAAAATTATTTAAAATTATCCAAAGATTCATGGATATTTATTTTATATTTTGGGCTGTAATTATATAACTATGTAATTAATCATATAACTCTAAAACTAACTATATAACTGTAATTATATAACCATATACCTAATTATATAACTATATGACTATATCTATGTATCTATCTATCTAACCTCATTATTTCTTATTCCTGTACCTGTTCCAAGTCCTCATGGGAGCCATCTGAGGTTGTCAATTACATGACTTGTGCTTCCTTTGAACTCATATAACTAATATTCAAAGAGGTCTGCCCATGAACTGCAAAGGTCCAAGCATTCTCATTACGTTATTTAAAAACCTCTCCTCAAGACTATCTTCTTTTTAGGAGCTATGTGAATTAGCCAAATGAAAAATTCACATATGTGACCTTAAGCTGTGATTCTGAAGAATGAGGATATTTTAAGAATTTCTCATGTAGTTTCCATCTAAGTTAGTGTCTGATTCCTACTTCCTTTAAGACATTATAAGCCTCTTATTTATTCATAATCATATTTCCTTGTGGCAGACCATGGCCTATTCTCATCCCACCTAGTCTTTCCTTCTTTCCTTTCTTCTTTCTTTCCTGCCTGCATGCAAGTGGCTAACATATGTTGAAGATTAGACAGAGATATTAGTTATATCCTTTCGGAGCCTATAACTGGCTAAGAGGAGAAAGACATTAAAATGAAAAAGCACAGTGATAGAAAGATGTACAACATATAGAAAGGGTACACAAAGGAATTTGCTATAAATTACTCTAGTATACAACAGACAGAAATATTAAAATGCTATCCAGAAAGTCTAATTTATATAAGGTAGAAAATCCAGTGGGTTTTGCCTGTTTCTATTAACTCTGCCACAATACCATTTCAAAAAATATTTTTCATCTTGCCAAAAATAGAAACAAACAAAGAAATCCAAAAACAAACTAATTTGTGGGTCATAGGCAATGCAATAAAAGTTATTTCTTAGGTTTAGATGTAAGGATACCTACATGTACAAAGGCTTAAATTAAATGAAATGTATTTCTTTTTCATATAAAAGTCAGGATGTAGGCAGTTCTAGGCTAGTATGGCGGCCCTGCTCCATGAGGTTTCCAGGACTTCAGGCTTTTCTCTACTATTGTTTCACTAACCCTAGTGGGTAGCATTGTTCTAATGACTGAATATAGCAATTAGGGCTTGGAACACATTATCCACATTCAGGCAGCAGATTGGAAGGGCCTAGGAAAACAGAAGTGAGAGCACACTGCCTTTTAGGGAAAACCCCAGGAATTTGACATATAACACTGCCATTTATATCTATCTTTGACCTAGCTGTAAATGAGGCTGGAGGACATGGCCTTTATTCTGGACAATTTTACAACTAGCTAAAAATTGTGTGAAAAGGAAAAATAGATATTAGGAACAGCTAACAGTTTCTACCATATCCACAGGGAGATAGTTTGGTCTCTATGTATGAAATCACCACTACTTACATCCAGTCACACAGAGTTTACGTCTGAAAAACAATGCTAATTAATAGAACATTATACAAAGATGGAAAATTTCTGCATCTGCATCCTCCAGATGCAGTAGCCATATAGACTATTATAAAGCACTTGAAATTTGTCTTGTATGATTGAAAAACTAAAATTTTAATTTAATTTAATTTTATTAAATATAGATTTAAATAGCTACATGTGGCCAGAGACACTACACTGAGGGCATAGCTATAAAACTTTAGAATGTTCCCATGGCTATGATCAGTTTACACTTTCCTTCCAGCTTCTACTGGACCATGTGTAGATTTATTTGCTTAGTTACCTGTTAAGAGCAAGCTTTCCAACTTACAGGATACATGTTCTCTTCCTTTTTCTTATTTCCCCCATCAAGATTTTAGTCTAGGCTCCCTTTGGAACATCTCGCTGTCTTTTATGTTTTTCAATTAAAAAATTAGCAATAAAAGTGAAAAAAGTATCTGGTATGACCCTTTATATGAATTTGTTGCATTGTCTAGTGGCATTTGAGTACTCACCCAGCTCAATAGGTCATGTTCTTAGGATACAAGGACAAGGCTAGAAACCATCCAAAAATTCTGGGAAATGCAATGTTATCATTCTTATTGCAACAACTCTGTTGGATCGTAGATCTTTGTGATGAATTCATGGATTTCTATCCTCCCTCTCATGACCATTTAACATATTCAACAGAAGTTATATTAGTAACTTTCCCTATAGACATATGTATGCATTTCTATGTGTGAACACGTGTGCATATGCACATATTTGTATGAGAAGAGTGGAATGACCAAAGTGAGAAGCAGCAAGTTTAATATGTATAAAGAAGAGACATATGAGGTATCCTGGCTGGTAAATGTATATAAAAGGAGAAGCTATTTCAAAGATATTAAGAAGGGGAAAAAGATGAAAAGAAAATTTCATTTCTTAACAAATAAGGAAATTTAAAACTACAGCCTCATTTTCAATAAGAAAGAATAAAAACTGCACAGAGAAAAAAGCAATTCATCAAAACTTAGCCAGCATATATATTTTCTGCAGCAAACTTGCTTAAATTTTTTTTCCTCCTTACTATATTTTCTTTCAAAACAATCTTCCTGTTCACTGCAGTTAGAAATTTGAGGTTTGCTCATCTTGTTCTTATAGTTCCAAAATTTAGTTCCTGCTAGGAGTGAATTATGCATATCTACATGTTGAGCTTCAGGCAGAACATCAAGAAAAAGCAATTGCTATTTCAATTTATTAAATGTATTGCAAGCAAATTTCTGACTATAGGACATCTCTGTCAAGAAAATTAGAGTTTTAGAAGTGGAAACTTCCAACTAGCACACATTTACCATTAGTTTATTCTTCACTTGGAAAGAAGAACATGGTGGGGGAACAAGAATACAGTATTTAGTTTTAGGTGGTAGAAGAAAAAAAATTATTTTATTCAAATTTGATTTTCCATAGCTTATATTAAAATTATCACTTTTGTTTATGAGGAAAAATTCCTTTCACATTTCATGTAAAAATTCTTATTACAAGTATAATATGGATAGCTAACATATTTATATGTCTAGAAATATAATCTGTAAGACATTCTCCATGTGTATGGAAAAAGAGTTTGGGTTAGGGAGGAATTATGTACATAAATTATCATACATTCAAAGGAGTGAACTAATAAAGAAATGAAAGATTTCTAGGGAAATTTACTAAAAATAAATACAATCAGGTATCATATGTGTGTGTGTGTGTGTGTGTGTGTGTGTGTGTGTGTGTGGTGTGTATAAAGTCTTGCTCAAACAATAAATTAGAATGAATGGAAAAACCCTTAAGCGTCTCAGATGTTATAGTCAGGAAAGAGAAAGAAAAGGTTTGCTTTGAGGAGTTTTCATTCGTTCTTAAGCGGGGAAGGATAATTCTCTGTTTCAGTGCCTTAGAACCAAGTTTGCCCTGGAGATGATCACAACTAGAAAAGAGAGCAGTTTGGAGAAGTTAGGATAAGACTTACAGCTTCTCTCCAAGAGAGGGAAAACAATTCAGCTCTTTTTCTAAGAGCAGAGTTTTAGAAGGAGTGGAATGGGGTTAGGGGTAGGAGATGAAGGCATTGAGTAACTTAGGGAGGGGAAACCACATTCAGGGAAAAGAGAAGGGCACACCTCAGCTGAGGTTCATGAAGTAAGATACCCAAGACTATTCATGTTATAAAAATAAAGTATTTTAAGTTTCAAACTTTTCTAAAAATGCATGGCCTAAGATCATTATGTTTTCATTAAGATAAAATGCACTGAACCATAACTTAGTATTTAATTTTGAGGATTAATTATATAAAATTATTACCATTAAAGACTTAGAACATGTCTTTTTAAATTAAACATTATTTCAGTAAGGAATATCTTTGCATTGCTGAGGGTTTGAACACAGTATTGTTTTAAAGAAACAGATGAAATAGAGCACAGCTGGATCTTTTGGAATTAAGCCTCTAAAGTAGACGGTGGAGGAGCAGTTTTCCATGATAGTTATGGAGACCATTAAAATTAGCTTCATACAAACATATATGTGATAATAGAATATGTCCTTATTTGCTTTGCTGTGTTTTTAAAAAAATTATATACATCACAGGTGTTCAACATTATAACTGGACATCTGTATACATTACAAATGATCACCACCACAAACCTAGTTACCATCCATCACTACAGAGCTGGTCCTCTTCACCCACTTCGCAGACCCCCAACCCTTTCCCCTCTGGTAACCACAAGTCTGATCTCTGTATCCGTTTGTTTTTATTTTGTTTGTTTGTTTTGCTTTGTTAGATTCCACACAAGAGTGAGATCATATAGCATTTGTCTTTTTCTGTCTAAAATATTTCACTTAGCATACCTTCAAGGTCCATTCATGTTGTTGCAAACGAAGGATTTAATTTGTTTTCATGGCTGAGTAGTATTCCATCGTGTACACATCTTCTTTATTCATTCATCCATCGATGGAAACTTAGGTTGTTTCCATATCTTGGCTATTGTAAATAATGCTGTAATGAACATAGGGGTGCATATATCTTTTCAAATTAGTGTTTTTGTGTTCTCTGGATAAATACACAGATGAGGAAGCACTGGATCATATGGTAGTTCTATTCTTAATTTTTTTGAGGAATCTACATACATTTTTGCCATAGTGGCTGCAAGAATTATGGTCCCAGTAACAGTGTAAAAGGGTTTCCTTTCCTCTTTTTTGATAATAGGCATTCTAACAGGTGTGAGGTGACATCTCATTGCTATTTTGATTTTCATTTCCCTAATAATTAGTGATGTTGCACATCTTTTCATGTGCCTGTTGGTCATCTATAAATCTTTGGAAATATATCTATTCAAACTTTCTGCACATTTTTGAATAGGGCTATTTTCTCACTGTTGAGTTGTTTGAGTTTTTTATATATTTTGGATATTAACTGCTTAATGGTTATATGATTTGCAAATATCTTCTCCCATTCAGGAGGTTGCCTTTTTGTTTTGATGATGGTTTTCTTCACTGTGCAGAAACTTTTTAGTTTGATATAGTCCCATTTGCTTATTTTTGCTTTTGTTTCCCTTGCCTTTGGAGTCAAATCCACAAAAACATTGCTAAAACCAATGTCAATGACGTTTTTACATTTTTTTTTTTTTTTACGTTCAAGTACTTAATCTATTTTGAGTTAATTTTGTGTATGATGTAAGATAGTGGTCTAGTTTCATTTTTTTGCATGTGGCTGTCCAGTTTTTTCAACATTTATTGAAAACACTATCCTTTCTTCAGTGTATGTTCTTAGCTCCTTTGTGGTAAGTTAACTGTCCATACATGTGTGGGTTTATTTCTGGGCTCTCAATTCTGCTCCATTCATCTGTGTTTCTGTTTTGTGCCACTACCATACTGTTTTGATTGTTGTAGTTTTGTAGTATAGTTTGAAATCAGGGAGGGTGATACTTCCAGCTTTGTTCTTCTTTCTCAAGACTGCTTTGGCTATTTGGATCGTTTGTGGTTCCATACAAATTTTAGAATTATTTGTTCTTGCTGTGTGAAATATGCCATTGGAATTTTGATAGGGATTGCATTGAATCTGTAGATTGTTTTGTGTAGTAAAGCCATTTTAACAATGTTAATTTGTCCAATCCATAAACATGGAATATCTTTCCATTTATCTGTGTCTCCTTCAGTGTCTTATAGTTTTCAGTGTACAGTTCTTTCCCCTCTGTGGTTAAAATTATTCCTTGGTATTTTTTTCTTTTTTATGCAATTGTATATGGGATTATTTTTATTAATTTGTATTTTATAGAGCCCAGTATTACTGTACAGAAAACCACAGATTTCTGTATATATGATGTTAGCTGTGGGTTTGTCATATATGGCCTTTACGATGTTGAGGTGTTTCCCTCTATACCAACTTTGTTGAGAGTTTTCATCATAAACGGATGCCAAGTTTTGTCAAAAGTTTTTTCTGCCTCTATTGAGATGATCATATAATTTTTACCATTGATTTTTTTAGTGGGATGTACCATGTTGATTGACTTGCAATTGTTGAACCATCCTTGTATCCCTGGAATAAAACCCACTCGATCGTGGTGTATGATCCTTTTAATGTATTGTTGGATTTGGTTTGCTAATATTTTGTTGAGGATTTCTGCATCTGTGTTCATTAGTGATACTGGCCTGTAATTTTCTTTATTGTGTGGTGTTTTCACCTGGTTTTGGTATCAGAGTAATGCTAGATTAATAAATGTATTTGGAAGGTTTCCCTCTTTTACAATTTTTTGAAACAATTTGAGAAGAACAGATACTAAATATTTTTTGAATTTATCATAGAATTTGCCAGTGAAGCCATCTGGTCCTAGAGTTTTGCTTGTTAGGAGATCTTATTGATTACTGTTTCAATCTCCTTACTAGTATTGGTCTATTCAGATTTTCTATTTCTTCATGATTCAGTCTTAGAAGATTGTATTTTTCTAGGAATTTATTCATTCTTATAGGTTGTCCATTTGTTGGCATATAATTGTTCATAATAGTCTCTTATGATCCTTTGTGTTTCTGTGGTATCTGTTGTAACTTCTCCTCATTCATTCTGATTTTATTTGAGTCCTCTCTTTTTGTTAGTCTAACTAAAGGTTTGCTAATTTTGTTAATCTTTTCAAAGAACAAGTTCTTCATCTCATTGATCTTTTCTATTGTTTTTTCATCTCCATTTCATTTATTTCTGCTCTGATCTTTATTATTTCTTTCCTTCTACTAAACAGGGCTTTGTTTGTTCTTATTTTTCTAATTCCTTTAGTGGTAAAGTTAGGTTGTTTATTTGGGATTTTTCTTGTATCTTGAGGTAGGCCTATATTGGTATGAACTTCCCTCTTAGAACCACTTTTGTGACATTCCAGAGATTTTGGAATGTTTTGTTTCTGTTTTTCATTTGTCTCTAGGTATTTTTTTATTTCTCCTTTGGTATCTTCAATGACCCATTTGCTGTTCAGTAGCATGTTGTTTAATCTTAATGTTTTTTCCGTTTTTCCCATTTTTTCCTTGAGATTGGTTTCTAGTTTCATACCATTTTGGTCATAAAATTGCTTGATATGATTTTAATCTTCTTGAATTTATTAAGACTTGCTTTGTAACTAAAATTTATCTATCATAGAGAATGTTTCATGTGCACTTGAGAAGAATGTGTATTCTGATGTATTTCAATGGAATTCTTGAAATACAAGAATTGTATTTGAAAATACAAATTCTTGAAATATATATCTGTTGTCTCTCTGGTGTAATGTGTCATTTAAGTTCACTGAATCCTTGTTGATTTTCTTTCTGGATCATCTATCCATTGATGTCAATGGTATATTAAAGTCCCCTACTATGCCTCACTGACATTAACAAGTTAGAGGGAGAATTCCAAAATGGTGCCTACCAGCACCAGCATTAGCAAGGTAGCCTGATGTCATAAAAATGGTTCCTGCCAGTGTCTCAGTTTCCAGGGAGCAGCCCAACCAATTCCTGCATCTGGCAAATGCTTTGCGATTAGTAAGTGCGCTGGTTTTTGGGTTAAGTGAATCTGTGTGAAAGCCCTTCAAGAGTGGGTTTTCCATTTCCTATAATTCTATAGTTTTCCCCATTTGTTTTCAAAATCGGTTGTTTTGGGTACCTGTCTCTCTGGGGCAAGATCTAGGGATTGGGGTGGAGCTTGAATTTGATTGTGCATCACCACAGCTGGGGTACAGTTTGTTCCTTGGTGAGACTATATCTCTGCCTCTCTTACCTGTCTCATTGTTGTCCTTTTACCCTTTGTTTTGGAGGCTCTGTTCATCCAGTTTTCAAGTTCCTTTCCAAGGAAATTATTTAATAGGTAACTGTAGATTTGTTGTGTCCATGGGAGGAGGAGTTCAGAATCTTCCTATGTCATCTTGAACCCTCCTCCTCCTTTGTTGTATTCTTTAAATAACATTTTCCTAAGCTGGAAAAAAATAATGTAATAATATTACTTCAACAGGAAAATGTTAACTGGCTTGAACAATAGAAAGCTTAAACTTCAGAGTTTAATAGTGGTATCATTATGTGGACTGCATTTCCAAAACATGTTGAAATAGAAAATTTATTTCTTTGATATTTTTATTTCTAAACAATTTTTATTATTACTCAAAATTTTTCCTAAGGAAAATGCAATTGAACTTTGATTACTGACTTCAAGATTCTAATAACTTTCATTTTAGATGAAGCATGGTGTAGGCTGTCAAACATATATTGTTCACAAAACACTGTCACACTACTCTTGCTTTTCTTCCCAGCATCCAAGAACAGATTTAAACACAAATCAAACATTTCCTGAGAAAGAAAGACTAATTTAATGAATACTCAGGTGAAAGCAAAGAGCATTTTGCCTCAAATGTTATACAAGAATTCCCCATAAATTGACCAAGATAAGGAGCACAGTGGTGCATGGTAATATTGTGCATGGCTACTAAAGGACAATATTTTTAACTAATATTTTTCAAAAGCCAGTGACACTTAGTAGAAATATTCTCATAAATATATTATTTCCCATTAAATTACTTAGTGATATCCTTGGTTGTATGTCTAACAGTTAAAATGTTATTTGGCTGTATTTGCTCTAAATTATACATAATTCACTGCAGAATATTTCAATCTGAGCTAAAGAACAGATACTAGACATAAAATGTGAACTAGTGGGTTCAAATTTGATGAACACTAGGGCCTCTTATTACTACAACAATGTATATCTATAAAAAATTGAAATAGGTCAAAATCCTTAAGAGTTATCTATTACTGTGTAACAAATTACCATAAACTTAGACACTTAAAAGAACATACTTTTGTATCTCACAATAACTGTGGACAAGGAGTCACAGATTAGTTTTGTTCCCTGAAAGGTGGGAAAGTACTGGTCAGGACTGACTTCTCATCCAAAGGCTCAACTGAGGAAGAATTTGTTTCCAAGCTCACATGGCGGTTGTCTACATTTAGCTCCTTGTAGACTATTAGGCTGAGTACTTCAGTTTCTTGCTGTCTGGAGGCTGAAGTCTTGTCTAATTTCTTACATTTATCCACACGAAACAAAGTTCACTGAATGTGAGGATGTGTAAATGAATGGATGATAGATGGTTTGATAGATAAGAAAATGGATATTTAGCTATATTTTTAGTGTCAATATTCTTTTCATTTTCTTGGCTTCAATATTCTAAATTTATAAATGTGAATCATTATTTAAATCATTTATTTATGAACCCCTTTAGCAATAATAATATTAGCATTTGGTTATTACCTATATTATATGTTTTTAAAGACTCTAAAATCCTTCTACCCCTACAATTTGTTCTACTTTTTTGAAAAGGTATCTGGAAGTTCTGGATAATTCACTTTTTTCAGTTAATATATTAAAAATCCCTTTACCAAATGAATATAACCTGGGGGAGTTAACAAAAGTATCCATTAGCATCCATATATGACAGCATAAATCAGTTTGGAATATGAATCCAGTAACCTCATAAGGCCCAGAAGTTCCAGAGAATTCCCATGCTTGCATCAGAAAAATATGTACAGGAATATCTTATGCTCAGGACACTCCTTGGAAGAAAAGATCTAGATGTGATATGAGATGGCCCTGATTTTTATTAATTGATTAGTTATTTAATATTATAACATAGTCTTTAATAATTTTCCTGATGAATGGAAATCCTTAGGGCTAAGCAATACCCATAAGGAGATATCAAGGCTGTATTTTTACCCAACAATCACTTCTTGAAGTTTACTGAAATGATGAAGGCCTATCCTCTGCTCTCAATGAATTTATGGTCTAGAGAAGATTTGTGGTATCTACTCCTTGGTAGCCTCGGCTGAAACCTCTCTTCAGTCCAAAAGCTAAGAGTACTCTACAGCACAGAAAAACAAAATCAAAGTACTCAATCCCACAAATTGCCCTCAAATGTTTAGAGGCCTATATATATGTGTGTGTGTGTTGTAATGAGTCTGTTGGGGAAAAAACACTCCTCACTCTTCAGCGTTCAGTGTTGGCAAAATGCATGTCATACTTAGGTGAATGTGTGTCTTAAACTAAGGTTTTTGTGTTCAGTGTTCAAAGATGGGTAAACTGAAGCAGCAAACCAGGAGCCATGGGCAAGGCAATTAACGAGTGAGCTAAGCATGAAAACCAAGAAGGTAGAAGGAGGTCATTTACTTACAGGGAAATAAAATGTATCCCCTTCCTATTTTGGTCTTAACCCAGGCTATAAATTGGGTCGGAAATACTAACTTCTAAAAAGACCGAGAAGTTACTTCTTTTTTCTCTAAGACATTGACCAAACATTGATGGACTGAGAAATAGACACATATATGTAACAGGAAGAAGAGAATGGAAAAAATATTCTTAGTATAGTAATGAGAGGCTTTCTTAATTGAACAACTGATTTACTCATGGTATCTTCCTTAATTTTTACACAAACCCCTTAGATAGATGCTGTTATCCCTGTTTTACAGTAGAGGAAACTAAGCTGCAGAGTTGAGCGATTTCACCAGGGTTCACAATTGGGAAATGGCTCATATAGGATTTGAATCAAGGTCTCTTTAAAGACTAAGCTCTTAGTTTAACGTGTTTTATTCAGAGATAAATTAAGCACACACCTTGTTAAGTGATACTCCACTGGCTAAGAACATAGACACGCATAATCCCACTAAAAATCCTGACTAATACAAAGGAGATCTCTACAATGTCACAGCAATTTTCAGAACTTTTTCTGCAGCTGAAGGACATGGATTTGAACGAGAAAACTCTCACGTTTACACATTTTTACAACTCCTTTAGAAAATCCACAAAAAACTCTTGAATTTAAGAAGAAATTTCAAGGATATCATTGGTAGCCTCAGGAGGGTATTGCTGGCTCCCTTGGTAGAGAATTAAAGATGTTGTGATTTAAAAGGCACGCAGCAGTTAAGAAGCATGTTACTAGACAACTCTGAGATTGAAAGTTGCCTAGTAGATAATATGGGAGCTTTCAAAGGAAAATCCGTAATATCCTTGGAGAAATTGTTAAAGCTACTCAAGGAATTTGGTTTCAAGGATATTTAGAATATCCATTTAGTTTTCCTGTTTATAACATTATATATAAAAGCCTCATAGTAAATGATAGTGGTTTAATATTTTGGACTTCAGATACCATACAAAGCACATATTAAACAGCAATGGAAAAACATACAACTTGGCTCCTAGGAACTCACTTTTTCTTAGTCTACTCCTACTTAAGTACTGATAATGCAGAAGTTCTCAGTTCTTTTTTTTTTTTTTTGGTTAACATCTTTTAAATTATTGAGGATCTTAAAAATCTTTTTTGTTTATGCAGGTTATATCTATTAATACTAAACCATTAAAATATTTACTTATTAATTCACTTAAAATAACAATAATAAGTATAAAACATGTTAATTTCAAAATACTTTAATTAGAAAATAGTTATATTTTCCAAATAAAAAATAGTGAAAACAGCACTGTTTTAAATTTTTTTAAATCTCTTTACTTTGTGGCTTAATAGAAGAGAGTCCCATTCTGATATCTGCTTCTGCATTTATCCTGGGGCAATGTTTGCAGTAGGCTGAATAATGGCCATCCAAAGATATCAGGTACTAATCTTGAACCTGTAAATATTACCATTTCCATGTATATATATATGGAGAAAAGGTTTTTGCAGATGTGATTAAGGATCTTGAGATGGGAAGATTATCTTGGATTATCCGGGTGGGCCCTAAATGTAATTACAAGTGTCTTTGTAAGAAAGAGGCCAGGAGACATGTGAGTCTTTACCAGACCAGTAACTGGAGCGTGATATAGAAAATAATTCTTGCTGATTAGCAAGGCTGATTCCCTGATCTACTAGAGAATCTATGAGTTATTCAATATTGTTTTAATAAATCACAATTGTCTTATATCAACCAGGATCACTATCACTAAATGCAAGCAATTAAGAACTCCAATGCACAAAATTGTTGAACTTCTTAGTACACAAATCAAACTCCTTATCCCCTATATTATTTTATATACTCTAAGATTCTTAAAGATAGAACTAACATCCTATTTATGGTTCTAACTTCTACTTTGACATAATGCACAGTACATCATGGGCCCAAATTAAATGCTTGTTGACTAAAGAATCTATAATTGATTATTCCACTGCAATGTATAGAAGAAAGAAAATCAATGCTTTCCATTACTTTCACAGTAATGTTCAAACACATGGAAAGCCCTTTAAAATCTAGTCTCTGATTATCATACCAGCCTTATATATACCTGATCATTATATCTTTAACAACTTAAGCAAAAATAAAATTAAATTACTATCCTTTCTCTTAAAGCAAAATGCTATTTCTTGCCTTAAATTATGTAACAAATATTGATTGAATTACCACTGAAACATAAAGCATTTTACTAGGTGCTGGGGGTAAAAATGAGTTAAGTCTGAAACTTCTACTTCTGTCTATGTGGTAGATCACCTCATTCCTCCTGCTGAGAACATTTAGAAAATTTTAACAAAATATGAAAACAAAACAGAAGAAAACAATTGCTTGGAAGACTTTGGAAAACTACCAGTTTAGTCAAGACTTGAAGGACCAAGATCCTAGCTAGAAGGGAAATTCAGAGAAATGACCCTGACATTCTGTGCCTCTTTTTCCTTTATGGCATTTGCATTTACCAAGCTGTACCTTAGAGGCTGAGAAGCAAAGAAGTTGAGCAGAGAGTTACATGGTAAAGGGGACAGGGAGACAAAAAATTATAGTTCAAGACCCAACAAGAATGAGTAAACACCCCAAGCTTTCAGTTTGACCCTTAAAGGCTACACTTTAGGAAAAGGGTATAGAAAAATACTAAAACTGAGTTTCAAATTAGCTAAATCTTAAATGGATTAAAATGATGTTCCTTACACTAGCTTCCTATTAGGTGGAAAAGTAAATTCTCTATGCAAAAAAGGTAATATACAGAGTCTTAAATTATCTCTACAGCTTACAATATTCAGACTTCAATAAAAATAATCAGACATTCAAAAAAAAAACACACACTTAAACAACCAGAAAAGAATCCACATAACTTAAACAGACTCACAGGAGGGAGGTCTAGGTTTTGGAGTTAACAGAAAATAACTTAAATACAAATATCATTGATATTTTAAGAGATTAAAATATGGAGGGTTAACAGAGAAGAAAAAAGAAGAATTGAAAGTACAGATGAGACTGTAAGAGACATATCGGACCTAAAGAACAGGCCAAACATACATATGATGAGATTCTCAGGCGGAGAAGAAAAATACATGGGGAAGACGCAATATTTGAAAAGATAATGTATGAGAATTAAAAAAACATATATAATGCATGTATTTAAGAAGGAAGAAAGAAGTATGAACCCCAATCAAGATAAATTTGAATAAGACTATGCTGCAGCACCTGATAGTAAAATTACTGAAAATCACAATGAAGAGAAAATCTTAAATGCAGTCAGAAGGGGGGTGGAGGGGAAAGACAGACTATTTTCAAAGGAAAAAGATTGAGAATGGTAACTGACTTGTAAACAGAAATGAAGGAACCCAAAATGTAATGAAATGGATTTTTTAAAGGATAGAAGGAAATAACTGCCCATCTTTGATTCTATATCCAACAAAAATGACATTCAAAAAAACCCAAGAAACAAAAGCTGAAAAAGAACCTTCAAAAACAAAAAACTGAGAAGATTAGTTAAGAGAAATCACCTAATAAGGAGTTCTTCAGGCAGATAAATATTGATTCCAAATGGAAACATGTAAATGAAGGCAGGAATGAAGAACAAAGGGAACAATATATGTATGGATAAATACAAAGGAGAATTGACTCTATAAAATGAGAATAATAGTTATTTTTGAGGGGTAAAAGTATGTAGAAGTAACATATATATGAATAAGATCACAAAAGCAAGAGGGAGAGGATTGGATTTAAAGTATTGTAAGTTCCCACAGACATAGAAAACAAACTTATGGTTACTAAAGGGGAATGGGGGGGATAAATTAGGAGTTTGGGATTAACAGATATACACTACTATATATAAAATAGATAAACAACAAGGATCTACTGTATAGCACAGGGAACTATATTCTATAACTTGTAATAACCTATAATGAAAAAGAACCTGAAAAAGAACATATATATATATTACATATATATAAAACTGAATCACTTTCCTGTACACCTGAAACTAACACAGCATTGTAAATCAACTATACTTTAATAGAAAAAAAAAATTTTAAATCCCTGAAGTAAGGCCTATTTGAGTAACCTTTAGAAAAAAAAAGTGTTTTAAGTGCCTTGTATTGTATAGGATGCAAAAAGACTATTTTATATTGATTAAAAGTCAGGAATGTCAAAACAGGAAAACAGTATTTAATTAGCAAATTCATAGAATGGAAAAATAAATAATAAATAAAACAACCCAAGAGAAAAATGAGAAAAATAATAAAAACAAATTTTAAAAACCTGGTAAACCAAATAAAAAACAAATAGTAAGAAGATAGTTGTCAAACTAAATGCATCAGTGATTATCTGAAATGTAAATGGACTGAATACATTAATGGGTAAATAAAGATTGTTAGACTGGATAAAAAGATATTTATATGCTGCTTACTAGACACACTTCTTAAATATTATAATGTAGTAAGGTTAAAAGTAAAATTATAGAAAGACACCCATAAAAACTCTAACCAGAAGAAATCTAATATAAAATATAAAAAGTAGACTTTGCAACAAGATGTAGGTCTCGCATTCTCTGGACAGCCAACTCAGATGGAAATTAGCTGAAATTTTTTGGAGGAGTACTCTTAGGATGAGCAGCTGTAGGGAGAATAAAGGCAGCAGGTATGGGAATGAGGTAAGACGGGTTCCACCACAGTTAGAATGTGGGCTGAGGCAACTCCATGCATGGAATGAAGCTGATAAAGCCCTTCAGAGTTGCTCAATTTGGAGGGAGATGGCTAAGAATTATAAAGTTTCCATCAACCAATTGCTAAGTATAGGCTGTCATTTGGAAGGGAGCTTGATCTTGGGCTAATTGGCTTACTTTAGCTGAAGACTAAAGTCGAGGACTGTCAGTCAGAAGCACTTCCGGTAGCTGGGAGAATACCTCCTTCAATCCTGAAGGGAAAATCAGGGAGCACAGGACAGACTCAACTACACATGACTTGTTTGTTCAGGAATAGAAAATGGCACCACTTATAGGTACTTATTTGTCCCAAACATCATTTGTGACTAATTTTCACAGTAATCATATAAGATGAGTATGTATTCTTATCACAATCTTATTGATGAGAAAATTGAGAATCTGAAAGGTAAGGGCAAGAAAATATTAAAGTTGGGAATCAAACCTAAGTTGACATGACTCTAAGGTTTCCATCTTTCTGCCATATATACTATTTCTAGACTAGTAAGAAATTAAATTAACTTTAAGAGGAATTTCATGACAAAAAACATACATTTAAACATTAAGCATAGAGCTTTTTTTTCTAGTATATTTCCATCTACTTCATTTTTCTGTGCTATTCTTTTCTGAACAAATGACACTTTAACTCCCTAAATAGTTTCATTTCAGTCTGAAGGAAAGTGATTCTATGACTTAAAAGCACTCTAGAAGCTAGATTCAAACACTTTAAGATCATTTAGTATAGGTAGACCCAAAGGCAAGCCAGTATGAGAAGTAATAATAATATGATTTTCTCTACATAAGAGGGACCATGAATTAAATTTTTCTTTATTCTCAAGAGATTTCAATTGTGAGCATTTCCAATCAAGAGTTTTCAAATGTGATCATTTCCAATGACCAGCCATACCATTCCAGTGCTACCATCTTAGAGTATATTGCATACAATTGCCCAAGTGTTTGGAATCAAGATACAAAATGAAAAAATCACTGTGTACTTTGGCTTAATTTGGAGAGATTCTTCAATGGTCACATTAATCCTCTAAAATTCTGTTTATACTGAGAAGTATAGATCTCTTGGGGGAGATTAAAAATATGTGTAGGAAATGAAAATGTAAGTTAATTTCACTTGATAATTCAAAGAAAAACAAGTCAAGGTCGGGACTTCCCTGGTGGCGGCAGTGGTTAAGAATCCACCTGCCAATGCAGGGGACACAGGTTCAATCCCTGGTCTGGGAAGATCTCACACGCCACGGAGCAATTAAGCCCGTGCGCCACAACTACTGAAGCCCTCATGCCACAACTACTGAAGCCCACCCACCTAAAGCCCGTGCTCCGCCACAAGAGAAGCCACCGCAATAAGAAGCCCATGCACCGCAACAAAGAGTAGCCCCCCTTGCCGCAACTAGAGAAAGCCCACGCGCAGCAACGAAGACCCAAACGCAGCCAAAAATAAATAAATTAATTAATTAAAAAAAAAAAGAAGCAAGGTCAATTATGGCATCTATTTCTAATAGAATCATATGGTTAGATATCCCCTTAAGAATCAATGTGTGTGTGTGTGTGTGTGTGTGTGTGTGTGTGTTAGGCTTCACATATATTTAAATGCTATGGCAAGGTGATATCACTCTGTTGAGCATCTATAAACTTGACGGAGATGCCACCAGGTATCTATACATCTTGAAAGCTAACACAAAATCAGTTGGTGCAATTATGCAATTTAGCTGCATTTGTGGTGCTAATTTATCTACTGGCATCTGTAAATGACTTTATTATAAAAAATTCAAAGGCTCTGCTAAAAGCCAAATTAGGCTTGGTAGCAACACAAAAACATTATCAACCAGGGAAATCTCTAAAAGCACCAGCAAACAAGGAAACATCAAGTAATGTCTGGAAAGACATAAAATGTGATATCAATTCATTAAGTGCTGACTATTGTTTTAGTTGAGATCTGAGTAAAAGTGTATTGCTGGTGGGTATGCCGAGTGTCTCTACTGGGATCTAATTTACCTTTTTCCTCTCAGATATTTCACAGGCAAGGTAACTAGGGCCTGTAGTTATTAGCAAGTTACAGATGTCAAAGTTCAATGACTGCTCAATGAAGGAGAGGAAAAAAATAAAGAAAAGACATGCCTTTATATCACAATTCCTATATATATATTTGGTACACTTTGAACATCAATCAAAAGAATAAATTAAAAAGCATTTGATCAAAAGGCAATGAGCCTTCAAAATTCATACAGAAAGTAATTGACATTTTATTGATGTTGATATTTGGGCTGCTGATGCCAATGACAAAGTGAGATACTCATTGAAGAAAAGGGTAGAAAAGAAGTTTTTGTAAAGGCAAGAATAAAATTATTTCTTTTATTTGAATCTCATAAAGTCTGTCAGATTTAGTCACAGATATAACTTCTGTCTCATGAAGTTCCTGGTAAAATGTTAATTTGACAAGAAATTTAAAGGTTATTTGAGCTGACATCCTCATTTTTAAAAAAGATTCAAAAACTTTAATGGTTGCTCCACTTGTGACTGAGATTGAAATCCATCAATCTATTAGCCAATGTTCTTTCTTTCTCAGCTGTCTTTCTTTCAATCATATTTAGCAATAGAAAAGCCTCCTCCTTTCGGGGCAATTTTTAGCTAAAGGAATTTATTCACTAAACAGTGATCTTTATTTAAAGGCCAGTGGCAGATTTAAAGTCTTAGAATTATACCTACCATCAAACTTAAAGAAAGTTCACAAATGCAAGCCACTGAGCAGATAAAAAGAATGGCTTATGGGTGGGCTTTCAAATAGAACATGGCTCATTCTTCAAATGGCTTGAAGGGACAATAAATTCAAGACTTATGTTGGTCTTTGGTCTTTGAATGAAAACGCCACAGTAGCCTGAGTTTCAAATCTTACAAATAGGTGTTCCTAATGCTTTCTATGCACATGAGGAGAGATATCTACAAAGGTTGTAAGGCAAGTTGACAATATTCTTTTATAGATGAAATCTAGCAATTTACGTTGATTTTATTTCCAGACAAATCAATAACCAGATGATGTGTATAGGGAAGGAAGATACTTAAAACTTAGGCACTAATTATCATTTAGCAGTGCCATCCAGGTGTCCCCAAGTCATTTATATAGCTGAATTTATCATCTGGATAAACAAAGTACATTTAAATGTAACCAGCAGAAGGTTGCTTAAAATGATATAGTTGAGTTTTCTGTGAATGGTAAATGGGTAAACTGACCTATGGCAATAATCACTATAATCACAAAGAATGCTATTGCAGTCTTTGCCCTTTAGTGCAGTATGCTATGCACTGTATGTAATAGGTATAGAATAAGATTGAAATAAAGTATGCAGGACATCATCAAAATGGAATTCAGAGTGTCATCATCCTCTTCCTCCTCCTACAATGTGGTTAATGATTTGTAACTGTGTCATAGCTTGAATCAAATTAGATATACTATAAAACATTAAAATCTGTTGGTTCATAAATTGAGAGACATTCACATATTTACATATTCATATACTAGATGATATCTCACTGATCCAATGTGATTGTCAGAAAGGAAGAGATTTTCCTCTACTCTTCTAGGTTCCTCTGACTGGTCTAGGAATTAGATTGATGTGAGACAGATTAACAGGAGAAAATCAAGCAAAAGTTTAATAACATGTACATTGGAGAGACCCAGGAAAACTGAGCAACTCACCAAAATGACTGAAACCCTCACCTTAAATACTGTCTTCAGCTAAATACAAAAATGGTTTTGGGAGTAGTGGTTTGGAACTTCAAAGGGGAGGAAGGCAATTGACATGGAGATAGAAAAGCAAATGTTTGGTAATCAAATATTTGTTGCACCTTGCAGAGACAATGTGACACAGAGAGGAATAACAAACAGGCTTAACAGACTTTGCTAGGTTCTTCCCTGTCTACCACACCTAGTTTATACTGAAGTTACCTATGGCGATAGCTCCCTTCCTGGAACATATCCTCTTTTTATAGTCTTTTAGGCATTTAAGAGGAAAGTCAAAGGTTCTTCCTGAAACTTTTGGGCCTTAAAAATAATGAGGCTAAATTAATCCTCATGCCAAAGAGACACATTTTGGGGTGGCAAATTTTGTTCCCCTACATGATATATTTGACAACCTTATGTACCTAAAGTGAAATTGACAATAGAGGAGGGGGAAAATCATTACTTCAGCCTGGTGGAACCAAGGACCACTGTGTGGAAGTGATGCCTCTGACCAAGATGTTGAAGTAAGATTTGGTGAGAAAATGAAGGTATCCTAGGCCATAAATTGTTTGTAGCACAATCACCCAAATCCAGCTGACAGAAAATGATGACTTGATACCAGTGTACTCAACCATTATGTATCCTGATGCTGTGTTTGACTAGGATATCTAATAACATTTCACCTATATTCAATCACTTTTTAATGTTTTAATATTTGTTCAGGTATCCTTTGGGCTTTTGTTAAAACTGTTTGGAGGATAATTTAAATTTTTATATGTATCACATTTTTTACTATCTTAAGAATGAGAAGATTGTTGTATATTTGGATGAGAGCTACCCTTTTTTTCAATTTTATTTGCTTTCAGTCACACTACTATATGTGTGCAATTTGTATGATATTGTAGTCAAAATTTAATTACTTAAATTTTACTTTTTAAAAGACATCCCAGTGAATGATTTTTTAAAAATCCCAAACATTTAAAAGGTAGTTCTTTTTAGGAAAATTAGCCATTTGTCAAACTGATGATTAGACAGAACGATTTAAGTAAAATTTAAGTTTGATTAAATAATTGGAATTTAATTAAATTTAAATATAATTTTGGGACTTCCCTGGTGACACAGTGGTTAAGAAACCGCCTGCCAATGCAGGGGACACCGGTTCATGCCCTGGTCCGGGAAGATCCCACATGCTGCGGAGCAAGCAAGCCCGTGCGCCACAACTACTGAGCCTGTGCTCTAGAGCCCGAGAGCCACAACTACTGAGCCCACGTGCCACAACTACTGAAGCCCGCGTGCCGAGAGCCCAAGCTCCGCAACAAGAGAAGCCACTGCAATGAGAAGCCTGCGCACCTCAACAAAGAGTAGCCCCCGCTTGCTGCAACTAGAGAAAGCCCGTGCACAGCAACGAAGACCCAACGCAGCCAAAAATAAATAAATAAGTTAATTAATTTTAAAAATATATATATATTTTTAGGACTGCAAAATATATGAAAAACCCTCAAAGACATCTGGTCATTTTTTTCAAGTGATTTTAAATAAAGTTGCATTTTCTTATTGCTTTCTAGTGTTCCCTAACTTCAATTGTTGTTTGATCAATATGTAGAAGGAGGTAAGGGAAAGACTACTCTATAGTATAATGTTCTAATTCAAGCTAACCAATATACTTCACACTTGGCCAATATCGTAAATTCTTATTTTATATAAGAGCATGTATTACCATATCACATTTATGTTTTGATAACTGCATTTCAATAAAATTGATTTTATTTGCAGTCAAATATATATCATTTTATGTATTTTAAATGATTATCATAGACTTCATGGGGCTGCAACTGCTATGACATGTGGTTGGAATAAGCAAAGCCTTATGTAGTGTGATATGAATGACATTTTTTGCTAAAAATGTGCTAGACTCCAGAGGACCTTTGTAAGATAAAAACAGCCTAAAGGTCCTGAAGGAAAGCACATTTTGACAGTCACCATTAGCAAAGTTCATGTGTGATTGAATGGAAAGTACACTAGTCTATCAGTCTTGATTTTGTCTTAACTCTGTCTTAGGCAACTCAAACTTTCTAGGCCCCTTTTCTACTGCAAAATGTTGGACTTTTATTTGACGATTCTAATCTTGCTTTAAATGTGATTTTATGTTTCTGGTTTAACATTGAGCTAAGAGGAAATGGGAGGTTCAGACAGGGATACGTAAGGGTGGATTCAAATTACAAGAATGAATTTTGAGAGACAGGACCACCAAAGAGAATGAATGACTCTATGTGGATCTGGGTCTCCAGGAAGAAGTCATAAGAGAAATATTTGAAACCGAGTTGAGAGAGAACTGATGTATATTTTAGCAATTCTATCTTTCTCTCTTGGCATTACTTCCTATTATAATAGAAATATATTATTTTTATTATATTTCTCTGTATACCTGAGGCTTACAGATTTATGCTAATTTTTAAGGGGAGTAAGCTATTCTCTCTGGATTACTGAACTTTAGCCAATATATTTAAGGAACAGTTAATTGACCTGGACCTTCCAAAGCAGTGGTTGCATTAATTGAATTTCCTGAATTATGCTTGCAATTAGACTGCATGATTTAGGCATTATGTGTATACTTGAAAAAGCTATTTCTGAGATATTAATAGTGCTTTTATTTGATTCAGAAATCAAAGTAAAGTCTTTCTTAAGGCATTCTATAACTGGCATTAACTCTTCTACCACAAAGAGGTTATCTTAAGTTGTAAAAATGATAATTATAAATATTTCTAGGTCTTGGAATGTTCAGTAATAGCTGTCATGTAGCTCAGTTTTAGGTTCAATTCTCCACCCTTTGTCTAACTTCTTCTTGAGATTTGACTTTTAGTTTGTCAAGTATTTTTCTTGAGAGTGCTATCTGGTGTAAAATGGTGCATGACTGTTTAAATTGTATTTGTGTAAATACCAGAATCACATTATGAACTTCTGATATAACCATGAAATGGTACAGTATCTCTTATGAAATATGTCTTGGAGAGGGCATAAATCAAGCTTCAAAGATAGTGCTAGTATTCATGAGTAGTTTATAAGAGTCAAGCAAAGCTACTAGAAGATGAGAGAGCAGACATGAGCCATCCCTACCAAGCTACACAACCATGAGACCATTCAGGCTACAAATTATCAGACATTTGGGTGAGGTCACCCTAGACCATCCAGCCACAGGGAAGATAGCCCAGACAAGAAGAACTACTCAGCCAGCTTAGAGAATTATGAAAATAATGAATGTTTACTCTTTTAGGCCACTAAGTAGTTTCTGAGTAGTATATTACACAACAAAAGCTAAGTGATGGAAGGATAGTGGGATCCAGTAGTAATTCCAGGGTGTTAATTTTTTTGGTGGTGTAGACATTTTTAAATTTTTGTTTTGGTTAATTTTTAAACAGGCTTAAGGGCTAATGAGTAGAAATCAATCTAGAAGACGTGTCTATGTTCCAGGAAAGAGAAGTGATATTTCTAGCTAACACTAAATGAAAACTAAATAAATAGTGTCTACATAAGAAAAGTTGTATGTGGGAAGAGCTATTGTAATAGAAAGAAAAGCGAATGGATTATTCTGTTAGGGTTTGGTGTTGGGAAGCTGAGGTAAGAATTATTTGTTCGCTTTCCATTTTCCTGTGAGGTAGGTTGTAGGGCCACCCACTGCACCTGAGAAGAAGGCGATTCAGTGTTTTAAATACTGCTGTGAAGATGAGAGGCAGAGCTGACTAGAGGAATATATTAGAAATGGCAGTATCTTTTGAAAACATGAAACACTATAGCTGAGAGTTTGTTTCAATTTTGTGATTTTTATTGCACAAAAATGCACTGTATTAGTCATATATAAAATATACAGTAAGGCTATTCTCTCCATATTTAAGTGTCAGAAAACGAAATGTATACCTCTGAGGTTTGAGCAACAGTTCCCCTCTCATTGCCTTGGTTGAAAGACCTCTCAATACTCTGTTCTCTTAATGCCCAATCCTTAGATTCCAAGCCTCAAAGGAAATGTTTTCTTTCATTTTTATCAATGATCATTAATCCACATTTAGAGAGAGCAATTTTTTTTTTAATAATCGTGTCAAAGTTTACATTTTTGGAGATGTCTCCCTAAAGCCCTCATCCAGGCTCTTTGTGGGAATTATTGCTGCTCCTAATTAATCGCCAGTTTTGGGTTAACTCAAGAAATAAGGACAATCATGAATAACAATAATAATAATAGTACAAACTATGGTTTAAGAAGCTAGATATCACTGTTTATAAATACACAAAGACACGTGCACCACATACAGATTCAACTTGTCCTCGGTCACACAACAGCAAGTGGCAGAGCTAAGAGACAAACCCAGGGAGTCTAGTTCTAGAGTCTGTGCTTTTAACTACTAGGCTGTTTTGCCTTTGCAAGGTTCTGGATCATTTTTATCATATTAGATGAACATATTCACAATAGACATTCAGAGATTGCCAGTGCTATTTGACAAATATATTAAGTTATCAAAACTCAGACGAACGATACCCTTCTACCAGGCAGAAATGTTTTGAATCAAACACAGATAAGTGCATGGATACAATTTTCAGTGATATCAGCGGTCAGAAACGTATACATAGATAGTATGTAATAAGGGGGATTATTTCGGTATTTATTTGGTTCTTCAAACTCTACTTAAACATCCTGGGGATGTAGAATTCATTATTCACTTGCACAAAATTAGGAAATGATTATATAAATAGATAAATGTGTAAAATATAGGAGAAATGCCTGAGTAGCAGTGTGTTGCACAAGAATGATAAACCTAAAATAAAAGATAATAACAGTTTTTGTTTAACAACCTTCCAAGCGACTGAAATCAGTAATTAAATGTATTCAAATCTGCAATGACAGAGCTCAAACAATGTATATGTACTTAAACATGCACATTGTTAATGATGCTGAAAGCCTAGGAAAATGTAATCACAAAACTCTGGTGCAAGAAACAGGTCGTAATACTTGGGCAATGGTTCCTGGAAGGGAAAAATTACTAAAATAATAAAACTGTTTTTGTGATGATATTCAGAATTTGTGATTGTCATTCACACAAAGCTCACTGATAATCCAACAATAAGCAAAAGCTTATAGGTCTCAAAATACTGTCAGCTGGATTAAATTAAATATTTAAAAATATTGTAACGGTGTCTTTTTTATTATATTTATTTTTTTATACAGCAGGTTCTTATAAGTTATCCATTTTATACACATCAGTGTATACATGTCAATTCCAATCGCCCAATTCAGCACACCACCACCCCCACCCCCCGCCACTTTCCCCCCTTGGTGTCCATACGTTTGTTCTCTACATCTGTGTCTCAATTTCTGCCCTGCAAACTGGTTCATCTGGGTTTCCACATATATGCATTAATATATGATATTTGTTTTTCTCTTTCTGACTTACTTCACTCTGTATGACAGTCTCTAGATGCATCCACGTCTCTACAAATGACCCAATTTCGTTCCTTTTTATGGCTGAGTAATATTCCATTGTATATACGTACCACATCTTCTTTATCCATTTGTCTGTCGATGGGCATTTAGGTTGCTTCCATGACCTGGCTATTGTAAATAGTGCTGCAATGAACATTGGGGTGCATGTGTCTTTCTGAATTATGGTTTGCTCTGGGTATATGCCCAGTAGTGGGATTGCTAGGTCATATGGTAATTCTATTTTTAGTTTTTAAAGGAACCTCCATACTGTTCTCCATAGTGGCTGTATCAATTTACATTCCCACCAACGGTGCAAGAGGGTTCCCTTTTCTCCACACCCTCTCCAGCATTTGTTGTTTGTAGATTTTATGACGATGCCCATTCTAACTGGTGTGAGGTGATACCTAATTGTAGTTTTGATTTGCATTTCTCTAATAATTATTGATGTTGAGCAGCTTTTCATGTGCTTCTTGGCCATCTGTATGTCTTCTTTGGAGAAATGTCTATTTAGGTCTTCTGCTTATTTTTGGATTGGGTTGTTTGTTTTTTTAATATTGAGCTGCATATTAATATGTAGAATGGGATAAGAAGAATCTCTTTAATTTCTGTAAGTAAAATTTAAAAAGAGTTGGAAGAAAATGTACAAGATAAGTTAATGTTTCTGCTTTGGATAGTTATGTATGAACAGCCAGGGACTAAGTTAAATCTTCTTCTGTATGTTTAAATGAAGAGCAAAGTTTAAGTTCAAGAGTAGTCAGCCTAAAAAAATTCTTTTAAGTAGCATGTACTTTAAATACATTACATAAGGTTCTTAGCATGTATCATTTGTTGAAGTGGGCTTGAATCTACCTCAGAAAATATAAAATAAATATAGAACCTACCTTCTCATTTGAAACTTTTGGAATAAAAATATTTATATTTATATTTTGGCTGAATTTAATAGTGCCTCCAGCAGCTAATTTCAGCGCCTCCAGATAAGGCAAAACTGGAAGGCGTTGGTTACACTAAAATTCCCAAACAACTTTTATTCTTTTTTTTTGCTATATTTCTTTATAGCTGATGACAGGGATCAGTTTTAGAAGTCTGATGGGGTAGTGATGAAGAGCAGTCTAGTGTCTCTGAAAGCATCCTGCTTCTTATGTTTTTGTTCTAGAGAGAGTTCCATGGATGTGTAATGATGCTTTTGTCACTCTCCTCCATGCGATTACCACCTTTGCTAGTGAAAATGGGCTCCAGAGCATTTAATCACACATCAGCAAAGAAGTCATTGTCCCTGACATCCCAGCACTAATCACTTTGCAGCAGTAAGGAAAAGTTGAACAGGAGAAATTACATGGCATTTTTATAATATTATTACCCATGTTTCCTAATAGGGAAAACTATGAAATAAGAGCACTTATATGTTCTTGTTAGTGTCTTAGCTCTATTTGGTTCAAACATTTTTATCCCAAACTTTGAGAAAAAGTTTAGGCACGGTTTTATTGTTACTTTAAAATTTGGCACATAATTACTATCCATTTTATTATGCATGATTCTGCTATGAAGCAGTCTCTCTACTAGCAAATGAGTAATTGCTCCTTCCTTTAACTTTTTTTTTTGCTCCACAATTAAATATAAAATATCTGAGGAAGAGACTACATAAGGGATATGAAACATATCCAAAATAACTCAGCATAAACTACACCCCAACTTTCCACCCCCAGCTGAGCTCTTTCCATTACTCGCCTATTTTTTGCTCAGTTTGGACAATCTGCCCTTACCTGAATATGTCTTGAACATTTTAGCCTCAGTATATTTACAACTTTCAACCTATCTGTTAAAAAGTATCCATTTGCCAAAAACCGAGGCTTCTTTTAAGCCCCAGTAGTAATGTGACTTTCATGAAATCATCTCCAATCGTCATAACAAAAGTATTTCTTCTAACTCCAGCAGCATCATATATTCTTTTGAATCATGTATCACATAGTTTATTGAATTAGAATCGATTCTTTACATAGCATATATTCCACTATTTGGTAATTTCTTTGAAGGCAACTCTTTGTACCTTCAAACCTTGTCTTAGCCAAGGCCATCTTAAGCCAGCTTCTACCCAACTCACCAGCTGTCCACATGTACAGAAGTTAGCCCAACCAAGATCAGCAGTGCCCAACAAGGTCAGCTAAACCATCCAGCTAATTTATAGATAAATGAGAAAAAAAAAAAAGATGATTGATTTAACATTTATTTTGTGATGACAATTTATAATAATAGTTAACTGCTATAGCAGTTGATTGCCTTGTAAGTTCCGTTCATTCTGAGTCAAATTAGTTTTATTTCGTCTGTTTTGAAAGTTACCATAGTATATCTTCATGACTATTTCTCTTGACGTCCTGTTTTTGGTGTCCAAGTTATTTCTATTAGAGACAAAGATTACTCAGTGCTAATCCTTAGGTCTTTCTAATAATCGCCTAGCTCACGCTCTGGTCTTCTGGCAAGTTTCTTCCAGGGATGCTAAAGATCCTTTGTATGTTAAAATTTTTGTTAGCAATTTCCAGGTACCTCAGCTCCTCTAAAGACAAGTTAATCAAGTGATTCACACATCTACAACATATTTGAGCCCCTACTCTGGTCAGAAGCTCATCTAGATGCTGAGGCTTAAACATGATGAATGAGACATGATCCCTGCTCTGGGGTTATGGGATGAATGTGGTACTTACTACTCACATATTATAGTGATTAAGAAATGTGCTCTGGTGTCATATAGTCTTGGGTTAAATCCCAGGTCAGCTACTTACAAAGAGTATATACTTAAGCAATTTACTTCTTTCTGTTACATAAAATAAAATTTGAATTAAGTGTATGAATCTGAGAAATGAGGATAACAATAGATACCATTGAGGATTACTTTGAAACTTAAATTGAAATAATGCATGTAAAGTACTTAGCATAATACTTGGCACATAGTAAGTGTTCAACCAATGTTAGCTATTATTATAAGTAAATAAATTTCAATGTGACAAATGGCATTTCAGAGATATGCAAAAAGTAACTTTGAGAACACAGGATAAATTATTCTCCCTAGAAGACTCAGGTAAAGCTACAGATAACAGGTGACATTTGATCTGGAACTTAGGGAATGAAGAGAAATCTGGGCAGCAAAAGCAGGAAAGACAATTCCAGATAAGATACTGGAATGAACATAAGCTGAAAAATGTCCCTGTGTGTGAGAAATAGTATTCTGGTATTGCTTTGATAGAGATCAGTCTTACTACTTTGAAATTGGGAGTGTATAAAAATAAATAATTTTCATTATTATCTAATGAACACTTTACTATGAACCAAGGACTGTGTTAAGCTCTTAGGCTGCAAAATTTCAATGACACTGTGGCATTGTAGTAAAATTATTATCCCACTTGTTTGATGAGAGATTGAAAAGCAGATTTAGTTACTTGCCTTGAAAAGCAGATTTAGTTACTTGCCTAAGTCCACTGTATCGCCACAACAAAATTATTATAGACACATGGCAATTTTGTTTACCATGATTTGAACCCAGAATTTGAAACCAGGCAGCATAACTTCAGAAACCATACCATCTCCTGGTCCATAAATGGTAGCTAAGGATACTCAATTATATCTACTTAATTAAAAGTAAAAAAATCTACTCCCTGTGTGAGTACAGGAACATGTACATGTATGAATCTAAATAGCAAAAGATATTGGGGACTGTTAAGAGCTGTGGAACTGGAAAATATATGCCCAACCACAAGACATTCAAATTCAAATATTTGCTTAGCTAAACGAAACAGTCTAAGGGTCATACTTACCCAGTTGGTCAGTGTTCAACTATATTAAGCAGTGAAGTATGATGTAAAAATTTAAATCACAGAGTAACATGATGGGTTTTACAATTTAGAAAGTCCAAATAAGGAAGGATTGGATTGGAGTAGGGAGAGGTTGGAGAGAGATATATAAAGGAAAATTCAAATAAGGAATTAAATTCTGGACTAGGGCATCGGCAGCAGGAAGGATTAAAGGCGACAAGCCGAGACACTTGTTATTGCCTAATGAAGCCAGCCTGATATTTTGTTGAAAAATAAAGCTGAATCCTCCAAGACAACCCTTATCCTATGTATTACCAAATATGATCTGGGAAAATGCTTTTTAAGGTGGGTATTGAGAAGATTTCAATACTCCAGTTCAGTATTATTGCCTTCCTCTAGAATGCCTTGCAAGAAATGTCACCTCTTCCTTATAAGTCCCTGGAAGACTATATAGGTAGAGCTATAATTCAGGCATGTGTTTACGTGGAGAATGGAGACATTACCTTCCTCATAAGGAAACATAACATGAAGTGAACGTAGAGTGCCTGACACAGAGCATGGCAAGTGGTAAATCCGTAATGAATGTAAACCATTTTTACTGCTATTTCTATTATTAGTAAAACCAGTCCATATAGACAGAAATGATAGAAAGTAATGCAAATGAATAGCATTTCTAGAATATGTAAAAAAATAATTCTCTAATTTACTTTTAAAATAAAGAAATATAAAGCCAAGAAAAGTTTAATGTAACTTGTATGCTTTCAATAAATATTTCCTGTCTTATAGAAATATATAAATAAAATTTCCCCCAAACTGTGGTTTAATAAATATTGTTAAGTTGGATAAGAGCATTATGAAAAAATCTCCCTCGTCACCCCTTCCCATTTTTATGTTTTTCCTTCTATAAGTTTGAAACATAATCTTTTCATCTTAACCTGACACAGCCCACTGTTGGGTAGTCAGTAGGTGATATGATTTATTAAGTCATGTTATGGTTTTCAGTTTTTAGATGACATGCACATTATTAGTTTTTTAGGATAACTTCAAGACTATGTTCCATTTTTATACTCAGTTTGAATAGTTCTTTGGATTTCAGAAAAAGGAACTGAATTATTATTCTGTTATGAGAACAGCTTTGCCTTCCTCCAGCCAGACAGAACTGGTGTCACGTAATCAGTCCTTGACTGTGTTAACATATCTTACCAAAACCAACATGAAATAGTGTAAACTAGCATAACTCTTACCTGACACTTTATTTATAGGGATTTGTATTAACTTGCAGAAATTTCATTGATCTTTCTTTTGACTTATCAAAAGTAAATTTGATAGCTAAGTATGTTCACTAATATTCTATAAATTTTTTCCTAATAATATAACACATTAAAATGTATGCATTGCATTTTGTGTATGATTTATGAACAAAAATTGGATGTGAATGATATGGTACTCTCATTAGGACTTACTATATAAAAATGTAATTTATAGTTAATAGAATCAACCCATTTTCTGCCTCTACGAGTAGAATGGCATTGAACAATTCCATAAAAAATTATATTATTTTGCTTTCATCTATCAAAAATATTTCTACTTTTACTTTTGTCTCAAACAACATAGAAGAAACTGATTTCCATGGAAGAAAATAATGATAATAACATGGCATTACATGAGACACTTACTTTAAAGTAAAGGTCACTGCCCAAAGCCCAGTCATCTTAAATTTCATCAAATATTGGAAAAAGTGAATATCTAAATTCTGGGCCATTATGTCCACTGGGGCCCTGGAACCTACATTTGGAAGACTAGGGCAGATGTTTGTTGATTTACAATGAATAATGCATAGAGGAAGCAAGATGCTTGAATTTTCTCACTGGAACTTACTTCCAGTTGAATAGTATATAAGCAAACATAAAGTTGCTGCCTATTGAGATTTTCCTCTTTGTAGACTACCTTCAAGTAGATTTTTGACATCAAGAGCAAGGAATATTTTGGTCTTGGCATTTCAGTGTGCTCTTTTTCCTTTCCCTTTGTATATGAAGAACAAAATATGATTAGCATTGTTGGTCAGTGAAAAATAGACCAAAAGCAGTGACAGAAAATTCTTTCAAGGCCTATCTGCCCAATCATCTCCAGTATACAACATCAAACTGTGAGTCAGAGGAACAGGAGGCCAATTATCATGAAGCACTGAAGCCCCAGTCACACAATGTGATGCTACACTATAGTGAAAAAAGAAGCAATTGCTGAACTTATTTAATGAAACCTAGACCCATGGTTTGAAGATTTTGGGATTTTTTTAGCAGTGTGTACATATAGGAATGTGTATACTAGCACTCTACACTTACATTAAACTCATACTTTAATTAAATATTACTTATATTGAATAGTGTTTTTTAATGTAAGTTGATTGAAAGAAAGTAGAATCACTAGAATTAGAGAGTTATGTTCTGTACAGTTATTGCTAAGAAAGAACAATGCACATTTAGGTGATAATTTGGATACTTTATACATAAAAAAAGGTTTTTGTTGAAACATTTTTAAAAGTGCAATCTTTCCTTTTTATTTTACTATATTTTGTGGATTACTTATTTAATTACTAATTTCATTCTGCATATGAAGACCAAACCAAGGTTAAAGTGAAAAAACAAGTGATGATAAAATGTGTGAGAATCATCCATGTGACCAGCATCTATTTAATCCTCACATCATCTCCACAAATTAAGTGCTGTGACATTCATATCACACAGATAAGGAAACTGACGTACATGGAGATTAAGAAAAGTACCAAAGTTGCCCAGCAAGAATTCAAGCTCATGTGGTCTGACTCCAAAGTGCATGCTCTTAACCACTATACTTGGCTGCCTTAAAACTGCACTTGAATTCTACCACCTTTCTCACATGTAGCATTCAACAATGATGGAACACAGAGAAAAGAAAATAAAAGAGGAAAGCTTTCATTTAGACAAATCCGAAAACAACATGGGAGAGGAAATTTGACCCATGAAAGCAATAGTGATATCCCAGGATTTTTGCAATATCCTGAAGATAATTTTCTGTACATCAGTAGTAACCATTAACCTAAATATTTGCATATTTTGCCACCTTCTGTATTCTTTGCACATGGGATCTTTACTTTTTCTGATATTGTGATCCACTATCACCATGAAGAGAAAAATTTAGTAAGTCCGGTGAAATTAATTTCCTAGATAATTTTTTTTTAAATCAATGAGTTTTCAAAGTATTGGAAGAAAAGTAATTTATTCTAAGAAAAATTGTGATCCTATACATAACATACAAACATATATATATGTGTATATTTATATATGCAGACAAGTGCTGTCATACAAGCAGTTGATTAGTCTGATTATTCATTGGGCATTTATTGGAGAGAAGGGGAGAATGAATTAGAAAATGCATCTTCATTATTCATTCATTCATTCATCAATTTATGATACATTTTAAAAGCCTCCTTACTATACTCAGGCATTGTTCTCAGTATACACAGGATACAAAGGAGAACCAGAGACACAGTCCCCATTTTCGTGGTATTAATAATCTATCTCACAGGAAACCACTAAAATGGTACAGTCAAGAGATGATAAAGGCCTGTTCTAGGAAGACAGATTAAAAGGAAGTTCAGATGTGAAAAATATTAAGGAGGAAATGTTAAGCCTTGAGAACTGAGGGTGAAAAAGAAAGAGGGGAATAGAATCAACCAAAAGGGAAATTTGAAAGAAAATATTTTTATTTTTTTGGCCCTGCTGCAAGGCTTGTGGGATCTTAATTCCCTGACCAGGGATCAAACCAATGCCCTTGGCAGTGAAAGCGTGGAGCCCTAACCACTAGACCGCCAGGGAATTCCTTGAAAGAAAATATTTAAAAATATTCTTTATTTAAACATTTCATTACGAATTAGATGTGAATGACAGTATTACCAACATAAAGTACATCTAAAAGTAATAATTGGCATTATACTTATGAGATTCTAGAATCACTCTAATTAAATCAGGTCAAAAACAGTTACTCTTGTAATGTCTCCTATTATGTATGCATGTTTTTTTGAGAAACTCAAAGTACTCTTATCCTCCACATACCCATTAGGGATAGCAATGAAGAAATAGTTGGGAGCTAAATGGACAAAACAAGGGATCTAATAAACTTGAACCTTATTCTTGAATGCCTTCCTTCCACTCTTCCTTTATGCTTCCAATAAAATATGTGCATGGAGTACATCTTAAGCAAATTCTTAAGTTTTATAAAAATTTAGGGCTACAATCTAATAAATCTTTATGATAAATTAGGCTACATGATGTGGAAAAGTATCTAAGAGAGATACTCAGTGACTTAAAAAACTACAACATTCCAAATGACTGAAAAAAAAAGTCCACACCTAAATCTCAGGCCAAAATTGTTTACCTCTATTATATTTGAGGAAGCTTAGCTCAGGAGAAATGGTTCCACTAGGAAGAATAAAGTAGTGTAAGAACAAGAGAGTTGACACAGGGTCAAGTGTGTGGCTGATTTAGGCTGCCTGACAGGCTTACTTTGGACAGGAAGTCTGTAAGAGAAACAGCACTGACTATTTCTCACTGACGAGAAAGCAAAGGGGAAAATCATGGGAAAGGGTGAGAAGGCTCTAAGAGGAACAGTAATGATGCAGGGGAACAACACTTGCTCTGCCATTCTCTAAACATAAGATCTAAATATGGTGTTGCACATTGAATTTCAGTAAATACAAGGGATAAATTAGAAGGAATATGAGACATCAGAAAATTTCATAGAAGAATGGAGACTGGAAAACTTCATCTTAAAGATCTTGAGACAAATAAGCACCTGAAAACTATTTATTACAGAAACCAGAAAAAGGACTGAAAGCTAGTAGGACTGAGAAGTAATAATGCCTACAGAATAACAGCATGGACTCTGAAACTTGACCACCTGGTCTGGAATCTGGTCCTACTACTTACTAGCTGTGACTTTGGGTAACTTAAGGGTAATTAAGAAACTCAATTCACCATGAAATTATTGGTGTATGACTTGTAGAAATGAAGACTGTAGTCTCTACCTGATTTTCTTTATTGCTATAGCCTGTGAACACTTATACAGTTTTAAATTTTTGCCTTATTCCTGAATATTCACTGACCTTGCTATATAAGATATGCTGTGATGCTTAATTTTATGATATGAAGAATATTGAGTTGATAGAACAGAACTAGAGGCAGTAACTTATAATACCTTGTGGATGGGTGAATGTGTTTTGGGCAAAATGCAGAATGGTTGCATTGAATTAGGTGTAAACAGTTTTAATTATGCAAAGAAGCATATGGGTGTTGGGTAGCCAAAGTGGTAAACTATATTGGGATTTTTTGCTAGCGATGTTGTCCTACTGGACAACCTTTTCTATATTTCCTTCAGACCTTGGCATCCAATTCACCAGTATGTGACTAAAGCTAAGCCAGTCACATGGTATCACTTGGAACGGTGAGCCTATAGTAAATATCCGACTCTGACTCTGGTGTTAATAACCCAAAACAGCAGTGACAGTTTAAGATTCATTCTACCAATCGTGGCTTTGACTACCAGAATCTGGAGTGCCATGAAGACATGACACTGGAATCAAAAAGCCCATCAGTGCTGCATTAAGTACCGAATGAGGGTGGTTACCCAGCTGTGTCAGTCAATCTTTTGTGCCCCATCATAAACTGTGCTGTTCTGGAGGTCTTTGGGAGGTATCACTGTGTTCTCAGTTTTTCTCTCTTCCCTTCCACTTTCTAGGTGCTTATTTTAATAGGTTTTCCATAGATTCTCTGAGCTGTATGTTATGCTTCTAATAATCCATCTTTTAATTATAGTAATTGGAATTCATTTCTGTAATTTATATCTAAGAACTATGATGACACATGCATTGACTAAGAGTACTGCATGTGGGTTGTTTGCAGGTTGCAAATAAATCTGAAAAGTTTTAAAATAACAAAATTGACTATAGGGGAATGAAAGTGACCAGACCAAGATTTCTTGACAAATAAGATAACATTAAAGTAAACCCAAACAATCACTTATATAAATATTTTAGGGTTATTTTCTTTTTCTAAATTAAGATTTTTGGTTTTTTAGAGCAGTTTAAGGTTCACAGCAAAATTGAGGGGAAGGTACAGAGATTTCCAATGCACACCTGCCCACATATATGCATAGCCATGCCCATTATCAACATCCCCCACCAGGGTGTTACATTTGTTACAACTAATGAAGCTTCGTCGACACATCATAATCAGCCAAAGTCCATAACGTACATTAGAATTCACCCCTGGTAGTGTGCATTCTGTTTCTGTGGATTTGGACAAATGTATAATGACATGTATCCTACAATATAGTACCATACAGAATGGTTTCACTGCCCTAAAAATCCCCTGTGCCTTCCCTATTCATCCCTCTGTACCCCCAAACACCTGGAAAACACTGACCTTTTTTCTGTCTTCATAGTTTTGCCTTTTCCAGTATGTCGTATAGGTGGAATTATACAGTATATAGTCTTTAAAAATAGGTTTCTTTCATGTAGCAATATACATTTAAGGTTCCCCCTTGTCTTTTCATGGCTTGACAACTCACTTGTTTTTAGTGCTGAATAATATTCCATTGTCTACGTGTACTACAGTTTACTTACCCATTCACCTACTGAAGAACATCTTCATAGCTTCCAAGTTTGGGCAAGTACAAATAAAGCTGCTATAAACCTCCACATGCAGGTTTTTGTGCGAACATAGGTTTTCAATACCTTTGCATAAATACCAAGGAGCACGATTGCTGGATCGTATCATAAGAGTATGTTCTATTTTGTGAGAAACTGCCAAAATGTCTCCCAAAGCGATTGTACCATTTTGCATTTCCACCAGTAATGAATAAGAGTTTCTGTTGCTCCACATCTTCACCATCATTTGGTGTTGTCAGTGTTCTGGATTTTGGCCATTCTAGTATATATATAGTGGTATCTTGTTTTCATTTGCATTTCCCTGATGACATATGATGTGGAACATATTTTCATATGCTTATTTGCTACCTGTATATTTTCTTTGGTGAGATGTCTATTAAGGTGTTTGGCACATTTTAAAATCAGGTTATTTTCTTTTTGTTGAATTTTAAGAGTTCTTTGTATATTTTGGATAACAATCATTTATCAGATGTGTTTTCTGCAATATTTTCTCCAAGTGTGTGGCTTTTTTCTCATTTTTTTTTTTTTTGATAGTGTCTTTCGCAGAGCGGAAGTTTTTAATTGTTATGAAGTCCAGCTTATCAGTTATTTCTTTCATGAATCATGCCTTTATTGTTCTATCTAAAAAGGCACTGGCATACCTAAGGTCATCTAGGTTTTCTCCTACGTTATCCTCTTAGTTTTGTGTTTTACATATAGGTCTCAAATCCATTTTTAATTAATTTTTGTGGAGTGTAAGGTTTTAGTCTAGTTTATATTTTGTATGTATATTTTCAGTTGTTCCAACATCACTTGTCGAAATATATTTTATCTATTTTATTACCTTTGCTCCTTTGTCAAAGATGAGTTGACTATATTTATATTGATCTATTTCTTAAATCTCTATTGTTTCATTGATCTATTTGTCTAATCTTTCACCAATACCACACTATCCTGAGTTCTTTTGCTTTATAGCAAGTCTTGAAGTTGGGTAGTGCCAGTCCTCAACTTTATTCTTCTCCTTCAATGTTGTGTTGAATATTCTGTGTCTTCTTCCTCTCCACATAAGCTTTAGAATCAGTATGTTGATATCCACAAAATAATTTGCTGTGATATTGATGGAGAATTCATTGAATGTATAGATCAAGTTGGGAAAAACTGACATCTTGACAATATTGTGTCTTCCTATCGATGGACATGGATTATCTCTGCATATATGTAGTTCTTTTTTAAATTAATTCATCTGAGTTTTGTAGTTTTCCTCATATAGATTTTGTACATATTTTGTTAGATTTATGTATAAATATTTCATTTTAGGGGGTGCCAATGTAAATGATACTGTGTTTTTAATTTCAAATTCTACTTATTCATTGTTGGTATATAAGAAAGTGATTTACTTTTGTATATTAACCTTGTATTCTATAACCTTGTTATAATCACTTACTAGTTCCTGAAGTTTTTTTATTGATTCTTTTGGACTTTTCTACATAGGTGAACACGTCATCTGTGAACAAAGACAGTTTTATTTTTTCCTTCCCACTTTGTACACATTTTATTTCCTTTTCTTCCCTTATTGCATTAGCCAGAATTCTAGTAGAATTCTGTCTAGGATTCTAGTAGATGTTCACACCGAGCGGTGAGAAGGTACAATCTTGCTGTGTACCTGAGTCAGTGGGAAAGCTTCATGTTTCTCACTATTAAGTATGATGTTAGCTGTAGGTTTTTTGTAATTATTCTTTAGCAGGTTGAGGAAGTTTCTCTCTATTTCCATTTAGTGTGAATTTCTATTTAGTGTGAATTTTTATCATGAATGGGTGTTGTTTTGTCAAATGTTCTTTGGCATCAATTGATGCCAAACTCATATCAATGATCATGAGTTTTCTATTTTAGTCTGTTGATGTGATGGATTACCTTAATTCATTTCTGACTATTAAACCAGCCTTACATACCTAGGATAAATCCCAGTTGGTCACAGTGTGTAATTCTTTTCATACATTGTTCAATTCAATAGCTAATATTTTGTTGAGAATTTTTGTATCCATGTTCATGAGAAATATTGGACTGTAATTTCTTTTCTTGCAATGCCTTTATCTGATTTTAGTATTAGGGTAATGCTGGCCTCAGAATAAGTTAGAAAGTATTTTGTCTGTTTCTGTCCTCCGAAAGAGAGTGTAGAGAATTGGTACAATTTCTTCATTAAATGTTTGGTGGAATTCACCAGTGAACACATCCATGTCTGGTGTTTTCTGTTTTGGAAAGTTATTAATTATTCATTTGATTTCTTTGCTAGATAAAGGACTATTCAGATTGTCTATTTCTTCTTGTGTGAGTTTTGCAGATTTTCTTTCAAGGAATTGATCGATTCGATCTAGGTTTCTAATTTGTGGGCATACAGTGGTTCATTGTATTCCTTCATATCCTTTAATATCCATAGGATCTGAAGGTGTGTCCCCTCTTTCATTTTTGATATTAGTAACTTGTATCCTAACCCTTTTTTCTTATGTACCCTGGCTAGCGGCTTACAGAATTAATTGATTTTTTTCCAAAGAACTACCTTTTGGTTTTGTTGATTGTCTCTACTGATTTCCTGTTTTCAATTTCATTGATTTCTACTCTAATCTTATTATTTCTTTTCTTCTGCTTACTTTGGATTAAATTTGCTCTTCTTCTTCCAGTTTCCTATGGAGGAAACATAAATTACTTATTTTAGATTCTTCTTCTTTTTTAATATATGTATTCAATGCTATAAACTTCCTTCTAAGCACTGCTTTCACTGCATCTGACATATTTTGATAAGTTGTGTTTTCATTTTCATTTAGTTCAAAATATTCTTTTAAATTTTCCTTGAAATTTCTTCTTTGACCCATGTGTTACTTAGAAATATGTTGTTAATCTCCATGTTTTTGGGATTTTCCAGTTGTTTTTCTGTTAACTGATTTTTTGTTTAACTCCGTGGTGGTATGAGAGAAGACACTGTATATATCCTATTATTTTAAATTTGTTAAGGTGTGTTTTATGGCCCAGAATTTGGTCTATCTTCCTGAATGTTTCATGTGAGCATGAGAAGAATGTGAACTCTGCTGTTGTTGGATGAAGTAGTCTATAGATGTCAATTATATATACAGTTGATTAATGGTGTTGTTGAGTTCCACTATGTATTTACTGACTTTCTGCCTGCTGGATCTTTCCATTTCTGAGAAAAGGGTGTTGAAGTCTTAAAGTATGTTAGTGGATTCATTTTTTTTCCTTGAATTTCTATTGGTTTTTGCCTCAGGTAATTTGACACTCTGTTGTTAGGCATACACGTGTTAAGAATTGTTATATCTTTTTAGAGAACTGATCCTTTTTCATTAAGTAATGCCCTTCTTTATCCCTGATAACTTTCCTTGCTTTGAAGTCTGCTTTGTCTGAAATTCATATAACTAATCCTTCTTTCTTTTGGTTAGTGTTAGCATTGTATATTTTCCTCCATCCATTTACTTTTTTTTTTAATTGAAGTATAGTTGATTTACAATGTTGTGTTAATATCTTCTGTACAGCAAAGTGATTCATATTATCATACTAAGTGAAGTAAGTCAGAAAGAGAAAGACAAATACCATATGATACAACTTATATGTGGAATCTAAAATATGACACAAATGAACCTACCCAGGAAACAGAAACAGAATCCAGCCATTTACTTTTAATCTATATATGTCTTTATATTTAAAGTGAGTTTCTTGTAGACAACATACAGTTGGGTCTGTTTTTTGTTTTTTTGTTCTTTTATTTCATCCACTTGGGCAATCCCTTTCTTTTAACTGGTGCATTTAGACGTTGACTTTCAAAATGATTATTGATATGTTGATATATATCTATCATATTTATTACTTTTTTCTATTTGTTACCCTTATCTTTGTTCCTATTTTGTCTTTCACTCTTTTTCTCCATTTTGTGGATTTAATTGAACATTTTATATGATTCCCTTTTCTCTCCTTCACATACTACTCTTTGGTTTTAGAGGATTCTACTGACATATCCACTAGCTCAGAGATTGTTTTCTCAGCTGTGTCCAGTCTACTAATAAGCCTACCAAAGACATTCTTCATTTCTGTTACACACTTTTTATCTCTCACATTTCTTTTTGGTTCTATTTTAGGATTTACATCTGTTTGCTTACATTGCTCAGTACTTGCATACTGTCTATTTTATCCATTAAAGCCCTTAGTACATCAGTCAGTCTTAAATTTCTGGTCTGATAATTCTAACTTCCCTCACATGTCTGGCTCTGATGCTTACTCTTCCTCTTCAAAATTGTGCTTTTTTTTGCCTACAGTAGGCCTTGCAATTTTTCTTGATAGCTAGACATGATGTACTGGGTAGAACTGCTGTAAATAGGCATTAGTAACATGGTGTGAAGGGAGGAGAAACATTCCACAGTCCTACGATTAGGTCTCATTCATTCAGTGAGCCTATGCCTCTGGACTGTAAATTTCACAGGTGTTTCTCAGTTTTTTCTCCCCCATTAGGTGACTAGAATGGGCTAGAGTTGAGTATTTCTCTTCCTTCAGGTCAGTTAGGCTCCGATAATACCCTAACAGGTTAGGCTCTGGTTAACAAGTTTCCCCTGAGGTCAGACCTCCTTAAAAAGAACCGAGTGCTTTGGTATATTTCAAAAGGATTCCTTTGCCCATCCCCCTGCTGGAGGCACAAGGATTTTTTTCCCCTAATATTTACTGTGGGAAACTGGTTGAGCTTCTGGGAGTATATCTCACAATATTATGGGGGCCCCCTATGACTGGGTCCCCCTGGAGTTTTTAACAGAGTTGTCCACACTGAGCCTCTAGCAATTTGCCAATTATAGTTCAGATCTTCCTGTCCCATCACTGGTTTCTGTGGTGATTTCTGCTTGTGAGTGTCTGCTCTCGGAAGCTGTGACTCCCTGTATTTGCCTGTCTACCTCTCCAATCTTGGGGGTAGTAGTTTGCCCTATGTTCTCCCTTCTCTTAGGAATCCAAGAAGAGTTGTTGATTTTTCAGTCTGTTCTGTTTTTAACTTGTTAGGATGAAGTGGTGACTTCCAAACTCCTTACATGTGGAACCAGAAAGTTACATAAATTTTTAATCATTCACATAGCTTCAACTTATTGGGCAATTGTCACTCCCTTCAGTACTTTACCTTATGTCAGGCGGACCTCTGAAAATCTAGATAAAGAAATTGTTTACAAGCTAGCGAAAAAAAATTTTAACTTGTTTCTAGTAGGTGTATTATCATGATATTTTCTTTTGTAAGTTTATCTGTTTATTATTTTCTATAAAGCAGTAAAGCTTTAAAGGACATAGAGCAATAAGTAAGGGAAGCAAATGAAATCAAGCACAGAAACTAGATTTCTTAAGAGAGGAGAGAGTTTTGGAAAAATTCTTATCTTTATCTTTGATTGATTGACATAAGGATTGTGGAAAAAAGCACTTTTAGTACTTAGTAATGGGAAAGATAAAGGAAGTATACACTTATTTTTGTGATTTAATATGTTGTTCTATGGTAACTGTATCAGTTGATAAAAATTATCATACAATAATTTTAAGATGATGTATCATATACTGTAATAGATATTGACTAAAATATTTTATAATACAATTTAAATGCTCAATAAGTGATTATTAAAATGCCTATTTGGATTTACCAAGAGCAGCTTCTAGAAAAGTATATTTACAGCCATAGCAGTCAGGCACTTTTAAAAGAAGCTCTCCTTTATTACATTGCAGGAAAAAAGTCGCCCTATATAGTCATTGTATTTAATCCAGTTCTTATTTAAAATATTTAATTTACAGAATCACCAAAATATGCAGCTTAAAAAAACCGAATGTCACACTAGCTTATTTTCAGAAGAATTCTGGGACACTGTTAGTAATAACTCAGATCTGTTGTTATAAGAATAATAATCATCAAACATTAACATCATCTTCCACAATTACATACACACTCAAGTCTAGGCAGTTTATCTATTTCCCTTACAACCAGCTTTATATGACAAGTAGATGATGTCTATAAAAACAATTTTGTTGTTTCCATATACACTGAAGCACAAAAATTATTCACTAGTAATTTTAAAGTACCATTATGTTTCATTTCCTTCAAACAATCAGTTTTGATATATTTCAATATTTGAATTTGTTGCATTTTATCTATTTTCAGGAGGATTCTAAGCATATATTTCCATGATATTTGTAATTAATGGCATAAAGCCATTAACGTCTATAATTATATATTATAAGCATGTTATCTCTTAAATTAACTTCTATGGATATTAATTTATCATTAATACTATGTGGAAAGTTCTCAACTTATTTAACGAGAAAAAATGCCCAAATATAAAAACACATTTTTTTCCCCAAAGTTATCCTTCGAAAATGAAGAGCTTACCTTATTTTTGAGGATTTTACCTGGACTGTCATATTGTAGGGCATTCTTTTAATTGTTTATTTTAAACTATATAATAATGGGAAAATGGGATACTCCCTCAATTAATGCTAATTTTAGGTTTTTTTAGGTTACTAGGATGAACCAATTATAAAGGAACAAAAGATAACTAATACAAATCTAATAAATATTCCTGGATTATGAGCTCACAAATGTTGATTGGCTTTTAAACATTTTAAAAATCATCATTAAAAAAAAATCATCAAGTATTTTTTACGGAGGTCACAAGAATATAGTTCCAGCATAAATGAATGGACTTGCCTTAATATTATTCAAATTGTGGCTTCTGATTTAATTTCCATTGAAAACAACATGCACATAATTCAAATGTTACTATATTTGAAAAAACTAAGACATAAATGAAAATACTGTATTCCAGAAAGCAAAACCATATGACTCAGATAGTAGTTCTGGATATTGCCAAAATGCAGGTAAAAAATCTGGATAAAATATTTCATAATTTATCAGTGCAAAACAGCATTATTTATAAATTGGTTTATTAGATAATATGTGATTTAAGTATATATATTTAGCTAATTTTAAAAATACTATAGTATGAATGGATATTTATATATGTCGTTTATGACAATATTTAGTCAAAAATAATTTGTTCTTACTAGAAAATTTTGATCACCTTATGGAAGCCTGAACCACTTTATAACTAAGGATAAACAATAAAATATTATTAATAAATCAGAATTATTTTAATTTATTAAAATTAGAATAATTTTTGAAGCATCTTTTTTTAGTTCTAGTAATTTGAACTGAGATGGATCATGTGTCTTAATTTTCTCTCTCCCTCTTTTTTTTTTTTTACCACTTCCTAATTCATTCTAATACATTTCAAAAGCTGAGAACCACTGGCCTTGAAGAGATTTTATGTCTTCAAATGTTACATGTCTATGCATTCTTATTATTATACGATGGGACTTTACAGTGCTTCTTTGAAGGGGGGTGGTTATTCACATATTCTCACCTAGGAGGTAAATATTTTGCTGCCTTTTGCTGGGAAAGGAACAATTCCTGTGATTCGTAATTCTTTCTAACCAGAAAATTCGCTCACAGTTTTAAAAAAAGAAAAATAAATTTTACTCATTAATATAACAAACTGCAATATTTTTATTGAACTTTAGCACTTTTAAAAGCACTTCCATATTTAAAATATCATGTGATGTTTCCAACACACTTTAGAGGTAGAATATATATTCTTTGTTGGTTATTTATCTACTACTTGACCTTGACGTGTTTCCCTATTTCAATATTCAGATTCTGAGCTCTATTTTCTTATTTTAACTTTGGGATACTCTCTTTCAAGATGCTCTATCTATGATTCTAAATATCCTCTTTGAGTAAATTATCACAGATTTATAAATCTCATAATTAATTTGAACTTATTTCTTATAAACAATGTATTGTTGGCTTTTTATATATTTTTCAACAAAGTTCAAGGACTGTCATTTATGTAGTATAACTCATCTACATTTATTGCATTTTGATACATTAGAAGTTATTCTTGCCATATTTTTAATATTCTCTACTTTCTTTTTTTCTTTAATAAAAATAGTTTTCTTTTTTTCTCTTACAGCAGATAGTAGATATCAGAGTTTCAACACTGCTTTAAAATTTGTGCATTCTATTTAGGTCTTGTAGTGATTTTCTGAATCATAATATTATTTTAAAATTTCTTATTCTTATCAATGACTATTTCTCATATTTTACAAGTTAAGTATTCAAGTACTTTCAGACACCAACCGTTTCCCTAATGTTGATTTTGCTTCGGCTGATGAGTTCTCTTTTTCTTTTCTTTTCATTTATTTTATTTTATTTGTCTTAAGCTTTTATAAAAGTCAATATTAAACTTTATCAAAGTATATGATTATTTAATTTTGATTACTCTTTTGTTTTCTCTCTTTTTTTTTCCACATACATTTCTCAACATGAATTTTTGTAAAACAAAAGTTATGAGACCTTGAGTCCCTAAAAGTATTTTTATTATGCCTAGTATTTGAAAGAAAATCTTTGAAAATTTTGAACCACACAAAATCTTGTGTCTAAAGTTCTTTATCTTTAACACTTAAAAGTAATTATTCCATTTATTTATCATATCTAGGGTTGCTTTTGAGAAGCTTAGTGCCAAACTAATCTTGTTCTTTTATAAATGGTAATCACTTTCCTTTTAGAAGCTTTTAGACTTTTCTCTTGGTTTTTAATATCTTAAATTTCTCTATGTGTTTGATTTTAGCTTTTCATTTTGCCTGATATTACACACACACATACACATCAATGGAAGACTCTCATTTTCTTTAATGCAGTGTATTTTATCTCCACTGTTTCAAATATTTTCCTCACCTTTACCTTTTCCCTACATCTTATTTTTTTCTTCTCATTCAATTTTGATTGTACTATTACAATCAAATATTATATTTGATTTCAGACTGCTACTCCCATTTTAAAATCATTTAGGTTTTTTGTATTTTGTTTTTTTTTAAATTCTTTGTTCCTGTATCCTTTTCTGCTGACATCTGGAATATTTTTAAAATTTGATCTTTTAATTCATTATTTTATTTTCCTCAGTGTATACATTTTGTGCTCTCACCTATTATATTTTATACTTGATATATGCATTCACCCATTTTAGGCTTTCTTATTTTTATTTCACAGTATGAACAACTTTATTACCTCTGTGGTTATGTTTATAGAACATACTTTAAGTGCTTAGTTTATATTTTCCACTAATTCTACTTTATATAATAAATGTATTTTAGCCTGTTACATTTCTTTTAGAGTAGTTGTGTTACTCAGGTGTCTACTTACTCTGACCTGTGAGTTCATGTTTACCTGTGAGTAATGTGTCTTGGGGAAATGTCAAAGACCTGGACACAGACTGTGCTTACAGGTAAATATATGTGGGAGAGCCTGAGCCCCATGTAGGCAATCATGTTAATTATTCCTTTTGTTGTCCCTCTATAAAGCAACACCTCTGCTCAGGATTTCAATCTTAAACTATTTTGGAGGAGATAAATAGGGAGAAAATAAAGATTTTATCTAATATACCAACCATGTGGGTCTGGAAGGGGAAGTATCAAAGATTAACTTCTCTGATCATATCTAAAATATCTCTTGCATTGTTCATTAATTCCTCATCTTAGCAGAGCTCTTAGGCTGCCCTGATGTTAACCACACTCATTAGAGAGGACTGGGCTATTGCTGATGATTTCTGATGAAGGCCAGTAATTATTTTCAAACTTATCCCCTCATGACTCCTTCTAGGAACCAAGGCTGTAGTCTCTAGGCTTTGAGTCTTGTATATGTATATCAACAAGGCTGCTGCCAAAGTGATTTTCTAATATTTGACATAGGGAATCATAGATGAACTAAGCTTAAGAAACAGATATATTAGAATTCAAAGTTAAATTATACTTATCTAGAGGGAGCCTGGAAATAGTTGGGCATAAAAACATAAGTAATTACCAAGAAAATGTTTAAAATAAAGGTAAGGAAATAGAGAACCTAAATAAAACAATTGCCAAATAGATTTCACAGACATATACAAATACTCCCACAACAACAGTGGAATACATCTTCTTCACAATTGCTCATGGGAGCTTCTCCAGCATAGGTCACATGGTAGGTCATAAAACTATTCTCAATAGATTTAAAAATATAGTCAACACACATAGCATCTTCTCTGACTACAACAGGATGAAGCTAGAAATCAACAACAGAAGGAAAACTAAAAAATTCGTAACATGTTGAAATTAAACAACATGCTCTTAAATACTCGGTGATTCAAAGAAAAAATCATAAGGGAAATTAGAAAATGAAGATGAATGAAAATAAAAATTCAGTACACCAAAATGTATGGATGCAGTAAAAGCAGAACTCAGAGGAAAATTTATAGCTATAAATGTCTATTTTAAAAAAGAAGAAAGATCTTAAATCAATAATTTAACTTTACACTCAAGAAAAAAATAGAAAATCTCAATTGACCTATAGCAAGAGATTGAATCAGTAATCAAAATTCTCCCTGCAAAGAAAAGTCCTGGAGCAGATGGCTTTACCAGTGAATTCTACTAAACATTTAACTAATTATTAACACCAGTCATTCTTATACTTTCCAAAAAATTTAAGAGGCAGCAACACTTCCTAAATCATTCTACTATGCCAGCATTACTCTGATACCAAAACCAGATAAAAATATAATGAGAAAATAAAGGTATAGAACAATATACCTTATGAATATAGATGCAAAATCTTCAACAAAATATTAGCAAATAAAATCCAAAAATATATTAATAAGATTATTAACCATGATCAAATGGGATTTATCCTAGGACATGCAAGAGTGGTTCAGCACAAGAAAAATCAAGGTAATACATCGTATTAATAAAAGTAGGGGAAAAAACTACATGATTATTTAAACTGACTCAGAAAAGGCTTTTGAGAAAATGTAACATGCTTTCATAATAAAAACTTTCAGAGTACTGAGCATAGAGGTAAAATTCCTCAACATGATAAAAGTTATTTATGAAAAACCCACAACTAACATCATATACAATGTTGAAAGACTGAAAACTTCCCCACTATGGTCATGAACACAGATGCCCATTTCACCACTGCAATTCAACGTTTTATTGGAAGTTTTAGCCAGAATTTGTAGACAAGAAAAAAAAAATACATGGTATCCGAATTAAAAAGGAAGATGAAAAAATTATTTCTACTCATAGATGACATGATTTTATATACAGAAAATCCCCCCAAAAAATTCACAAGAAAACTGATAGAGCTAATAAACAAATTCAGCAAAGTTGCAGGGTAAAAGATCAACATACAAAAGTCATTTGTGTTCACATACACCAGCAATAAATAAAAAAATGGAGATTAAGAAAGAAATTATATTTACATTAACACCTGAAAGAATTAAATAATTAGAAATAAATATAACCAAGGAGGTGAAAGACTTGTATGCTGCAACCAGAAAATACTGCTGAAAGAAGTTAAAGAAGACCTAATAAATGGAAAGACACTGTGTTCATGTATTGGAAGAGTTAATGCGCAAACAATTTACAGGTTTAACATAACCTCTATCAAACTCCTTACATTCTTTTTTTGCAAAAAAAAAAACTGGAAAACCCAGTCCGCAAATACATATGGAGTCCCACGGGCCTTGACTAGATAAAACCATCTTGAAAAAGAGGAAGGACATTGAAAAACTCACTTTACAATTTCAAAACTTACTAGAAAACTACAATAGTTTAAAAAGTGTGGTACTAGCATGACAGACACATAAACCTAAGGAATAGAATAGAGAGCCCAGAAATAAATCCTCACAAAATCATGAGTTGATTTTTGACAAGAGTATCAAGACTATTCACTGGGGAAGAAGAGTCTTTTTAAGAAATGGTTCTGGGAAAACTGAACATCTACATGCAAAAGTATAAATTTGGACCTTACCCACACCATATATGAAAATTAACTAAAGATGGATCAAAAACCTAAACTCAAGAGCTAAAACACTAAAACCATTAGAAGAAAACATTGGAGAAAATCTCCATGATACTGAATTTGTCAACGACTTCATAGACATGACACCGGCACCAAAGCATAGGCAACAAAAGAAAAAAAATAGAATGAACTTTGTTAAAATTAAGAACATTTATGTATCAAGAAAGCAAAAAGACAACCTAATGAATGAGAGAAGATATTTTCAAATTAAGTGTAAAACTAATATCCAGGATATATAAAGAACCCCTAAAACTCAACAACAATAGGCAAACAACCCAAATAAAAAATGGACAATGGACTTGAAGAAATATTTCTTCAAAGAAAATATACAAATGACCAATTGCTCATGAAAAGACACTTCACATCAGTAGTTATTAGAGAACTGCAAACCTAAACCACAATGAGATACCACTTCACACCTAATAGAATGGCTAAATAATAAAAATAAATAAATAAATAAAAAGCACCAGAAAATAACAAGTGTTGGTGAGGATGTGGAGAAAATGGAACACTCATGCATTCTTGTAGAGATTGTAAAATGGTGGAGCCACTGCAGAATATTTCGGCAGTTTCTCAAAAGATTAAACATAGAAGTACCATATGACCCAGCAATTCTACTCCAAGGTATGTATCTAAAAGAATTGAAAGTAGGGACTCAAAGAGATATTTGTACACCAATTTTCATAGCAGCGTTATTCACAATAGCCAAAAGATGGAAACTACCCACTGTCCGTCTTCAGATGAATGGATAAACAAAATGTGGTATATGCTTCATTGGAATATTATTCAACCATAAAAAGGAATGAAATTTTGATATATGCTACAACATGGACCTTGTAATCATTGTGCTTAGTGAAATAAGCCAGATATAGAAGGACAAATTTTTATGATTATACTTACATGAGGTGCACAGAATAGGCAAATCCATAGAGTCAGAAAGAATAGTGGTTACTTGGGCTCAGGGGGAAGGGGTGTTACTGTTAATGGGTACAAACTCTTCTGGATGATGATGAAAAAGTTTTGAATAGAAATAGTGGTAATAGTTGCATAATATTGCTAATGTATATAAGGCTACTTACTCAACTGTACAATTACAAATGGTCAAAATGATAAACATTATGTATACTTTGCCACAATAAAACAATAAAAGCAACACATATTTATTATCTCCCAGTCTATGTGGGTCAGGAATACATGCCCAGCTTAGCTGGGCCTTCTACTTCAGAGTCTTTCATAAGACTGCAATCAATGTATGGTGCAGCACTGAAGGTTCTACTGGGGAATAATAATCTGCTCTCATACTCACATGTGTGGTTGTTGGCTGGTTCAGTTAGTTGAGGGCTGTTGGGTTGAGAAGCTTAGTTCCTCACTCACTAGTGCGCACTCTCGGTTCCTTGCTACATGGCTTTTTCAACATGGCAGATTGCTCCATCAAAGCCAGACAGAAAGGGAGAGTATACTGGAAAAACAGAAGTCACAATCTTTTGTAAGCTAATCACATGAGTGACATCTCATCGTTTTTATCATATTATAGTGGTTAAAATTAAGTGACTAAGTCCAACCCACAGTCAGAAGAAGAGGACTACACAAGCATAACATCTCAGGAGGCAGGGTTCACTGGGGGCGATCTTAGAAGTCAGCTTGCTACAATAAGATTGTATCAAATGACACCACAGTACATAGGGGAAAATTATTATTACACTATTGTATCACCATATAATAACAAACCAAATGTTTCTGAATATTTGGCAACATGTAGCCAAAGATTCAGATGATAGACTTGAATATTCACCTTTAGTCTATATTTTTCTTGTGCCATAAAACACAGCCACAAAGATAAATACACTTATTTGACACTTCCACCATTTCTTTTTGAAATATGAGAACATTTTGAATGTAATCTTACATAAATGACACTTTTTGAAAGATGTTCAAGCTATCTGGCCTTCTAAGAATCTGATTGCTTTATTATTGAACATCAATACTTCCTTCCAACAATTTGAGATGCCATTAATTGTGACTGTAAATCTGTGCTAGATCCTTGTAGAAATGTAATTGATGCCCAATGGTATCTAGCTAGTACCTTAAATTATTTACCAATAAAGTTAAGTATGTCTTTGAAAAATAAACAAGTATATATGAATGCATATAAATCTATGTGTATACAATTTGTGCATATTGATGCCAAACAGACCTGTTATTTCTAAGAAAAAAAGTGGTAAATCCTTAAACTCTGCCTCAGTTCTTAATAAAACATTTTTCATACTAACTGGCCTCTAAGCTCTCATTAAATTGACTAATTTATTCATATTTCCATAAGATTTAAAACAGACATGTCTTAACTGCCTATCAAGTGCCTGCACAGGCTCTTGAGTTAATTCCTTGAGTGCAAAACCTTGTTTCATTTTCTTTATTAACTGTGAACTTTGGGGCAATTTACTTAGTAGCACTTGGACTTGGTTTTCTCAGGTGAAAATGTGAATAATAACATTTTCTGCTAGATTGGGATATCATGAGGATTAAATCAGTTAATACTTATAGAAATACTTAGAACAGTTCTATTATATCTCTATATAAATACATCTAGAGATAGAGATAGAGAGACAGATATGGAGGTGTAGAGGAATGATTGCTTAAAGCAAAAATAAAGTGTTGCAACAAATTTCTTTTTCTTTTCCCTATCTCAGCTCCTTAAGCTAGAAGCTCCAGTTTTCAGCTTGGTATGGGTTGGGGGTGGGAATTAAAAAGGTCAAAGCAAGGTTGATGAAATACTTGAGCTTTCCAAATAAATATAAGAGTAGTTTCTGGCTTAAAACAAAAAACAACAAAACATTCTTTTAGGTTAAACAGTATCTTCTGGATAATTATTCAGTCGATTCAACATTTAAACTTACTTTCAGAGTTATTTCTCTCTTCCTAATCACTCCTCATTTTGTTTCTTCCCAAATACAGTGTATTTAAAATCTCTAATGATAGAATTAATTATTCCAGTTCTCTCAGGGACAAAGTGATATTTTTCTTTTTTTATTGTATTCTGGTAAGGTAGAGAACTTTCAGGGCCTCCCACTTAGTCTTTCCTAATTCATTTTCCTCATCAGATGGTTCAGGGACCTAAAGTAGGAATTCTGCCATTACTGAGTTTGTCTATTCCAACTATGCATCCAGAAATAAAATGGTAATTGGTATGAAACATTAATGGTATTTGATTATCTAGTCATTCATAGCCTGTGTTTAATAATCTAGAAAGTTTTAGATTTTCCTTTTTGTCTGTGTACATTTTGACAATGGTCTTAAGTTTCATTACGGGAAGGCTGGAAGAAAGACTTACAATATATAATTGTGGGGGGAAAGCAGGGTACTGCTTTGGGTGACCTAGTCTCATTTGCTTCAAGGAATTCCTGCCCATGGAGTGGCTCAGTGTGATTACAGTGTGGTTCTTAGGAGCACAAACCCTGGGACCAGATTGTCTTGGTTAACACTGCTCTGTAACTCAAAGGTTGGGTAAGTTTAGGCAGTTAACATTCCAGTGAAATAGCTTCTCATCAGTAAAACGAGGTGTGCAAACATTTACCTCGCAGGTTTGTTGTGAGAATTAACCAAGTTAAGAAATAGACAGTTGGCCCCCAAACAACATGGGTTTGAACTGCACAGGTCCACGTATACATGGATTTTTTTTTTTTTTCCAGTAAATCATACTATACAATCCTCGGGTTGAATTGAGGACACAGAACTGCGGATAAGGAGGACCGACTACAGGACTTGAGCATCTAAAGGTTTTATTTTTTTAATATTTTTTTCTTTTTAAAAAAATTTTTACTGGAGTATAGTTGATTTACAATGTTGTGTTAGTTTCTGCTGTACAGCAATGTGAATCAGTTATACATATACATATATCTACTCTTTTTTAGATTCTTTTCCCATACAGGTTATCACAGAGTATTGAGTAGAGTTCGCTGTGCTATACATTATGTTCTTATTAGTTACCTATTTTCTATGTAGTAGTGCGTGTATGTCAATCCCAATCTCCCAATTTATCCCTCCTCCCTCTTCCTCCCCAGTAAGCAACCTAAATGTCCATCGACAGAGGAGTGGATAAAGGAGATGTGGTACATATATATAATGGAATATTAATTGGCCATAAAAAAGAATGAAATAATGCCATTTGCAGCAACATGGATGGACCTAGAGATTGTCATACTGAGTGAAGTAAGTCAGACAGAGAAAGACAAATATCATATGATATCACTTATACATGGAATCTAAAAAAAAAAATGGTACAAATGAACTTATTTACAAAGCAGAAATAGAGTCACAGATGTAGAAAACACCCGCAGGTTTTAGTATCCATGGTAGGTCTTGGAACCAATACCCCAAGGATACTGGGGACACTGTATACCTCTTAGAGCAGGGATATTAAAGCCAGCCAATTCCTGAGAAGCACAGGATTCCTTGGAGGGCTGACTTTGATTTAAGAATCTCCAGTGAGTTTGTCAAACATTATACTATTCAGTAAGACTACACTGAATATTATACTATACAGTAAGACTTCCTTCAAGGTCTGATGACTATCCAAGCTTCTCCAGGATCTCTCTCCATTTGTTCTCACAAGCACTGAATGTGATAAAAGCCTCACACGTTTGTCTTGATACTTGCTTCTCAGAGAATATGCAGCAAAGGACTTACTATCAGTTGAGTTAACCAGGAAGCAGACTCTGAGATGAAGATTAGCATACAATAAGCTAATTAAATATTATTCTTGAAATCTATATCAAGAAAAATAAAGGGAGCATTAACTGGGGAGAGGAAGAATTGTGGCTGCACAGCAGTATCAACAAAGGTACTGGCAGAACTGATGATGAGCTCCCAGTCTGAGACAGCTCTTTTAGTATGCTCAGTTTACAACTCAGTGGCTCGACTTCACCTTTGCTTCTGTCAGTCATTGCATGCAGACAATCCCTGGGAGTGGGGTGTGGCTTTCTGATTCAATATCAATGTATTATATGAATATATCTTAATGATACATCTAATCCAAAGATGAGATTTTGCATATTTTCATATAATTTAATTAAGTAGACTACATTAGGGGCTTTATCTTTTCAAATACTAAAAAATATGTATCTAATATTTTAATAAATATTTGTGAAACTATTTTATAAATATATATTATAGAATTTCAAATTCGTCAATGATTTCTGATAATACACATTAAGAGCTTTCACTAATTGCCTTTATTAAAAGTAACATTTATATTGTGCCATAAAACCATATAATAAAGTATTATTAATCTCTCATACAAAGTATTAAAGAATCCTAGGTTGGAGAACCTCTACAATTTAATAGCTTCTTCTATAGTATTTTTATAACAAGACCAAATAGATGCTAGACATACTCTGCTTAGCCTTGAGAATAGAGTATAGAATGGTACTCTATAACTAAGAACCCAAGAATTCTTACGGGGTCCAAATAGAGCTAAAATACTAGGATCATTTAGTTTATCCACTATTATTTAACCTAATATAACCTGTGACTAAACAGAAATCCCCAGGATATTTATATCAAGCAGGATTCCTTTATAAGTCAGCATTTTCCTGGAGCTTCCAATACTTATCCTAGTTTTAGGTGCTGTTAATTATCCTGTGAGCTCCAACAACTAAGACTCTGCTCCTAGTTATTTGCAGATGACTTCAGTATTACCATTTCTGTAAGAGATTTTACATAAACAAAGGCTGTTTTGAAAATACATACCATGAGGGTATAATGTGATAATGGATATTCTGAAAGAATGTTTCAGTACTCTTGACATTAAAAAGGTAGAGCAGATGGTTCACCGAAGTTTAACTTTGATTTGTTATTCATTGGTCACCATTCTTCTATATTTGTTAGAGAATGTTAAGTACTTCCCCCCACCCGATATCAAGGTAATCATTTTTGTGCTTCCTATAAATACAAGCTCTGGGAAAGGATAACTGAACAATCAGGATAGGGTAAAGGCAGAGAAGTATTTTATTATAGGCCACTTCAAAGATCAGTTCGTACTGCCTATAATAACAAGTTTAAACGATCCTACCTGAGTCTGCTATTAGCAATCGCACTGTTACATTATGCATGACATTTGACTATTCATAGAAAAGAAAATGCACTATATTCCATTAGTGGTTTCCTATGAGTGTAGGGTCTACAAATTACTGGTGATGTTTAGGCTGATGTGTTACTCTTTTGCATATTTATGATGCTCTTGTCACATTCATTATTAATATGAATGTAATGTGAGGGACTAAAGATCAACATGATTTCTATCAGTTTCAGATTCTGTGTTTGTGCTCAAACTCTTATGCAAATATGATAGTGTATTTACATTCTGCACTTATGCATGAGCACAAAAGACTCTTGTGCCTTACATCATATCTTATATCTTATATCTTTGCCTTATATCATAACCAGTATACCAAAAGTGTAAAAGGACACCCCAAAATAAGTTAAAGTAAATGCTGTTATTTCTGAAATCAGGAAATAATGACACTATACAATGGCTGGCTATTCTCTTGATTCAGAACCACTCATAGACACTTTCTAGGAAGACCAGCACATAATATTTCTCCAAAAATGTGGATCTGTTTCTATGGTAAATATTTCCAAAAGAGGTAATTTTATAGAATGCAGGTTTAATGCAGAGTTTTCTGGACTCTGAGAAGTTTATCTTTCCCTTTATTCTGTCTGAGTATAAAGATTTTTGTGCCACATGCTTCTACATGATTGGGCCCTTAAGAAAATTTAAAATTCTGGGATGGATAAGAACAAAAAATATCTTACATTGTCACTGGGCCTGTCACAAATTAGATTTGGGACATTTTAATTCCCTGATCTCAAGAATTTATAAATTTTCACAGTGAAAATAAATTATTGAAGATTTTACTTCCAACTTTGACAGTGTAGATACAATCAGACCACAAAAGCTAGATAATTTTTTTTTAAGAAAGGAAAAATAAAGAGGTGAGGGGAAAAAAAAAAACCCAAACAAGCGAAAATATGTGTTTGAAGGCACTGAAGAGTAGTCAGTACTCAGGCCAAGATTTAAAAACAAAACATATTGAGGTCACCTGTATATTTGCAGGCATTTTTTTCTCCTGGCACTTTTGGCCATCAGAAAGCAGAAACCTTGAGTTTGTAGCAATCTCACTGAGTTACCAAGGCAGCCAGGACTTGAATGAACACCTCAAATAAAAGTCAACTACAGCTGATGTCAGGATGCAAGCCTATTTAAATGTTTGAAAATCAATCATGCACCTCACTACTTAGGAGACTACATGAGAAAATTTATATTTAATGCATAAATATACTTGATAAAATTCAGCACCCAATCATGGTTCAAGAAAACAAAATAAAAACAAGCCATACAAAACGTCTAGGCAGCCAAGAATAGTAAGGGTCATCCTTCATTTAATAAATATATAGCAAGTACCATATCTAAAGATAGAATAGTGGAATCTTGCTCAGGAAGTTAGAGAAGTCTATTTGTTAACACTATTTATATTTTATGTTATTCTGGCAAGACAAAGACAGATATGAGAAAGAGAGAAGGAGAAATAAAACTGTCTTAATACAAAGCATTATTGTTTACATAAAAAAAATCCCAAGAGTATACATGTAAACTATTAGAACTATTAAGTAAATTTAGCACAATCATTGGATACAATGCCAATATACAAAATTAAATTGCATTTCTATACATCAGAAAAAATTTATTAGATCAAATAAAGGAATACATTTTAATAGTATTAAAATTATCAAATATGTTTGGAATTAGCTAATTAAGATGTGTAAAACTTCTCAGAAAACTAAAATACATTTCTGAGAAGCATTAAAAAATGAAATAAATTAAAAGTTTATCCTTTTTATGAATTGAAAGACTCAATATTGTAAAAATGTCCATTCTTTTAAAATTGATCTGTGGATCCAAAGAAATTTAAAGTAAAATTCTTAGAGGTTTGTTTTATTTTTTTTTTCACCTGAGAAAACTGACAAAATGAATCTAAGACTTACATGGAAATGCAAATGACAAAAACAGTGAAGACACTTTTGTGAGGAACAAAAAAGTTGAAGGACTTGCACTATATATTATAGAAACTTATTTCCAATTATTGACAATTAAAAGTGTTGAAATAAGAATTAAAGAGCAGACAGATAGGACAGAATAAAGAGTCAGACCTACTTGTACAGATACAAATCTACTTATACAGTCACTTCACTTATAACAATAATTGCCACTGTTTATGCTGGATCAACTGAATATTCAGATAGGGAAAAATGATCTTGACTCCTACCTTATGCCATATATAAAAAATCAGTTTCGATTGAACTGTAGGCCTAAATGGAAAAATAAAATAATTTTTCCAGAAAAAATAATAGAAGAGTATCTTTTGCTTACCTTGGGATAAATGACTATTTCTTTAAGATAAAAACAATAAAAGAGAAAAAATTAATAATGAAGGAAAATATTGATTAAATGGATCTTAGTTAAATTCAGAATTTGAGTTTGTAAAATATGTTACTATTAAGAAAATGAAAAAATAGAGAATAAAATAATATATTTAGAATACATGTCTCAGACCAAAGATTCATATACATTAGCATAAAAAGATTGTTACAGATCAATGAGAAAGGACAGACTGTAATAGGAAAATGGGAAAATGACTAAAAATGCTTTTCAATAGATGATATTAAGATATTCAACATTACTACTCATAACCACAACTATTTACCTATATACCTCCCCCCAAATTATTTAAACTAAAAGGAAAAAAAACTGAATACAAAGTGTTGGTGAGGATATAGTGTGATTGAAAATACATTTATTGTTAGTATGTTTGTAAACTGCACAACCACTTTAAAAATAGTAAAGCTAAACGTATGCATATCTTATAGCAATTTCACTACTACATATATATCCAAAGTATTTGTGTATAACTTTACATCAAAACACATGTATAAAATTGTGTAAAGCAGCATTATTTGTAACAGCATCAAACTGGAAATAATCTAAATTCCATCAACAATAGAATGGGCAAATAAATTGTGACATATGTTCATATATAATATTGTTTAGTAATCTAAATTAATAAATCTCTACTATGTGCGACAGCATGGATAAATCTCACAGATCACTGCTACATGCAACAACATAGATGAATTTCAAATTATAATAACTAATGAAAGAAGCCATAATCAAGAACACATACTGTGTGATTTCATTTACGTAAATTTCAAAACCAAGAAAAACTCATCTTTGCTTATAGAATTCAGAATAATGGTTCTTTAGGGGCACAGTGTCATGGAGGGGGCACAAAAAATTTTTCTAATTTTCATGGTGATTTTTCTATATTTTGATGTGAGTGATTCTTACACAGGTGTGTTCACATTGTGAAAATTAAAGAAGTTATACACATTTAATGCATACATTTTCCATTCTGCACACTGTATTTCAATAAAATATTGTTAATCAAATATTTGTCTAACATTGTTTTGAGGAAATTGTTACTATTCGAATAATGGCCATATTTCTATTATTGGGAAATATAAAACCATACAAGAATATGTGTTCTTGTATGCTACACTATCCTACCATGACATTTACTTCTGTGAAAGATGCTGGAAGAAGAAATAAGGTATGTATCCGTTTCTTGCTTTCTTCATCCATATATCAACCCGTATCTATGGGAGGGAGATATTTTTAATATAAATCATAATAAATGTCTTGAAAAATAAAGATGTTTTATAATTACAATAATATATTTCAACAAAGAGAATGAGAGAATGAACTATCTCTCCTCATTTCTATCAAAACTGTACTCCTGCTTCAAAGTTATTTCAAATGCTAAATATTCAGTGTAGTTGCCCTAAGATCTCCAGTCAAAATCAATAGTCCCTTCTTCTGTTATTTAAGAGTACTTTGCTTTGTTTCTATATTATTATTATAATACATGTGTAATTCTGTTTAGCCTCATACTTGTTTCAATGCCTTCTCCTTCATTAAGTGTATGCTATATGTAAGACAAAAACAAGTACAAAGATGAATATGTGAAGTTTCTATCCCCTCAATTTTTGACTTTAAATGAAAAGTATATACCTTTGATTTTATATTGCAATGAAATCTATAATAAGTACTGCCATTAAGATGGAAGAAAGGTACATTTGGACAAAACGCATCATGGGGAAAATCCCGTGAGTGAGGGAGGGTTTGAGCCTGATCCAAGAATATATTAAGTTGTTCCTTTGTTATTTTATTTAGTCAATTATTCAAGATTTATTGAGTGTTTCTACATGCCTGACACTGAGATGGATGCTGGGAATATACTAGTGAATAAGATGCAGGCTCTACTGTAGAGAAGTTCAGAGTTTAAGGATAGAAATCCATGCCTTGATGTATAGTCACAGCAGAGTGGAATGCATATATGTTATGTTTCAAGTGCTCTGATAGCATAGAAGAAGGAGAGATAGTGGCTGAGTGGTCAGTAGACATAAAAACAACATCAACTGTATATATATATATTTATACATATAGTAACTTTACCACATATAAAGTTACTTCGCTAAGCTTTCCTTACCTGACTCCTCTCATTTGTGCCTAGACTAAACGTTTTCAGCAGGCATTATTACTGGATTTAATGGATAAGGAAACCAAGGGACAAGGAGTCCAACTAGCTTGCCTAAAGGACACAGAATTCATAATTCACAGATCCTGGCTTAGAAACTAAAATCATCCTATTTCAAAGCTCTGACAATAATATCTTAAGCTTTAATCATATAGTCTCTATGAATGTACCCTCAAGTGACACTTTTCCACCTGCAGGCATTAAGAGCAAAGACTGAAAAAAATTTATGAAACTCTGTTGCACTGAATATAGATGGGACTCAGAATTCTTCTCAATACAGGCCTACAGCCACTATTCATTTCTCAGAGTTAACACTGTGTATTAATTTCTGTCTCAGAGAGGTCTTTAAAGAAAGACTCTGAGCACATGTTAGGTAGGTGAAAAGGTAACAATTATTTTGAACTCTTTATCTGGTAAATTGCTCAACTGCATTTCATTTTCTTCATTTTCTCGGGTTTTGTCTTATTCTTTCATTTGGAAGGTATTCTTTTCTCTCCTCATTTTGCCTAATGCTCTGTGTTTGTTTCTATGTATTAGGCATTTCAGTTACGTCTCCTGGTCTTGAAAGTGTGGCCTTATGTACAAGGTGTCCTGCGGGGTCCAGTGGTGCATTCCTCCCTGGTCACAAAGCCAGGTGCTCCAAGGTTAGCCCGTGTGTGTTGTGTGCACCCTCCTGTTGTGATTGGGCTGCAATTGTTGTGGGTGTGCTGGCTGTGAAGCCCAGCTGTGTCCTTTGCTGGTGTGCTGGTGTGTGGGGCTGGCACCCTGGAGCGGGAGACACTTTGGAGGGGTGGCAGTTCTGACTGGGCAGCCCACCAGTTAGTGTGGGCAAGAGCTGCTTAGGACGGGCCAACTGAATCAGGTGGGTCCTGAGTGGAACGCATGGGTGGGCTTTTTGTGTTAGCTAGGTTGATGGAAAGAGACATAAATGGTGCTCACCAGTGCCAGGTCAGTTAAGTGCAAAGAGAATTAAACAATAATAATAATAATGGCACCCGCCATCACTTCTGTCCTTGGAGAAAGTTCTACCAGTTCCCTGCCCCTCTGGCACATGCCCTAAAATCAGTCAATGAATCTCTTTCCATGACCCGGACATTTTTCAAGCTGCTGTCTCTGTGCCGGCATCTGGAGAGACTGACTTTGTGCACAAGTCCTTTAAGAGTGGAGTTTAGGTTTCCCACAGTCCTCTGGCTCTCCTGGGTGTAAGCCCTACTGGTTTTCAATGCCAGATATTATGGGGGTTCCCCTGGGCTGGGGAGCCCAATGTGGGGCTTGGACCCCTGGCTCCTCCGGGGGGACCTTTGCGGTTTTGATATTCCTCCTACTTGTGGGTTGCCGTGCTAGGGATGTGGATTCTGACTAAACCACAACACTGCCCCCCAACCCCCACTTGATGTGGCCTTTTCTCTATATTCTTAGTTGTAGAAAATCTGTTCTGCTAGTCTTCAAGTAATTCTCAGCTGTTCTATGTGTAGTTGTAGTATTGGTGTGCCCATGGGAGGAGGTGAGCTCAGGATCTTACTACTTCACCATCTTGATCCAGACTCACACCATGACATTTTTAACTTAATGCTAATAATATGTGCAAATGAGGTTATCAAATGAATAATGTCCTGCAAATAATATGTGTTTAATACATATGCATTGACAAGATTTTGCTCAATATTTACTGACCTTAAAATAAAAAAAACTCAACATGTTCACTTCATTTAATATTATTTTAAGGTTTTTTTTAACGAGGCAAGAGAATATAAATATGCCATGCACAGCATATGTTGATTTTTTTTAGAATTTTTGTTTCTTCTTTTGAATTTCATTATTAATCTTTACAATAGAGATGGAATCATATATTCAATTTCCACTTTCACAAAACATATCTGCTTGATTTTAGCATCTGGGATTAACACGTATGGTTATGAAATTCAGGACACAGATAATGTACATTATAAATCTTAATTTGTTCCATGTTTTATGCATTTATTAGTAGAGAATTATAAGGCAGCACTGCTATGTTGTGGTGGAAATCTTATTGAAACTTAAAACTTGATGTCTAAAGGAGAATCAAAGCATATTTAATGGTGCTGCACCTCCTAGAATCTAAGCGGGAGACACATACTGTCAAACCAAAAATGACAGGGACTCGTGGTGCTGGAAAAGCCTTTCACTTTGATAAAATGCCTACCACAAAGCATCCAACACTCTTTCACACTGAATGCAGGCAACTGTCATTTTGATTTTTCTTCATGCATGAATTACAGAAAAGAAAACAAAACTTAACAAAAGATAATTTTATCTCTAAAGAGAATGAGCCTGAATTAGCCTATATAATATAGTGTTGAAAAGCATGTAAAGAAAATCTGCAGTAATTCCCAAAGTCTAATTTTAGCTCATAATTTTAATGCACCTCCCAATAGAACTGTTTAATCAGGAATAATGAAAATTAATGACTACCAGACAGCACTTCATTTCCAAAGAGCTTTAGGAAAGTTAACACGCTGTTATATGGACTTAGCTCTAACAAGCTTCTGGGTCACTGGTGAGCCGGTTCAAATATGCATGTACTGTACTGATTATTCATAAGTCATGTCTCTGCAATTACAAGGGTTGTGCTTTGGGCATTCTTCAAAGACAGCACTGTATAAACCAGCTGTATATTAAAGGCTTTTATTCAAGATACATGAGTCAACGCAACGTTGGAGAAACTCCTCATTTTAAGAAAAAAAAACAATATGGATATGTGACAGTATTGACAGCCTCAATGTTCTATTACCTAAATAGGTTCTACAATGGAATATTTTACTAAAATAATTTAGTTTAGGTGTCAGGTACCATCTTTGATGTTTCAAGTACAGTTTCTAACTGAAAAAAAACCCCTCTATTTCACCTTTCTCTACTTAATTTTGTTTTAACATCTTTATTGGAGTATAATTGCTTTACAATGGTGTGTTAGTTTCTGCTGTATAACAAAGTGAATCAGTTATATGTGTACATATACCCCATATCCCCTCCCTCTTGCGACTCCCTCCCACCCTCCCGATCTCACCCTTCTGGGTGGTCACAAAGCACTGAGCTGATCTCCCTGTGCTAGGCACCAGCTTCCCACAAGCTATGTATTTTATATTTGGTAGTGTATATATGTCCATGCTACTCATTCACTTCGTCTCAGCTTACCCTTCCCCCTCCGCATGTCCTCAAGTCCATTCTCTACGTCTGCGTCTTTATTCCTGTCCTGCCCCTAGGTTCTTCAGACAATTTTCTTTTCTTTTTTTTTTTTAGATTCCATATATATATGTGTTAGCATACGGTATTCGTTTTTCTCTTTCTGACTTACTTAACTCTGTATGACAAACTCTAGGTCCATCCACCTCACTACAAATAACTCAATTTCATTTCTTTTTATTGCCGAGTAATATTCCATTGTATATATGTGGCACATCTTCTTTATCCATTCAGATGTCGATGGACATTTAGGTTGCTTCCATGTCCTGGCTACTGTAAATAGTGCTGCCATGAACATTGTGGTACATGTCTCTTTTTGAATTATGGTTTTCTCAGGGTATATGCCCGGTAGTGGGATTGCTGGGTCACATGGTAGTTCTATTTTTAGTTTGTTAAGGGACCTCCATACTGTTCTGCATAGTGGCTGTATCAATTTACATTTCCACCAACAGTGCAAGAGGGTTCCCTTTTCTCCACACCCTCTCCAGCATTTACTGTTTGTAGATTTTTTGATGATGGCCACTCTGACCAGTGTGAGGTGATACCTCATTGTGGTTTAGATTTGCATTTCTCTAATGATTGGTGATGTTGAGCATCCTTTCATGTGTTTGTTGGCAATCTGTATATCTTCTTTGGAGCAATGTCTATTTAGGTCTTCCACCCATTTTTGGATTGGGTTGTTTGTTTTCTTGATATTGAGCTGCATGAGCTGCTTGTATATTTTAGAGATTAATCCTTTGTCAGTTGCTTCATTTGCAAATATTTTCTCCCATTCTGAGGGTTGGCTTTTCGTCTTGTTTATGGTTTCCTTTGCTGTGCAAAAGCTTTTAAGTTTCATTAGGTCCCATTTGTTTATTTTTGTTTTTATTTCCATTTCTCTAGGAGGTGGTCAAAAAGGATCTTGCTGTGATTTATGTCATAGAGTGTTCTGCCTATGTTTTCCTCCAAGAGTTTTATACTGTCTGGCCTTACATTTAGGTTTTTAATCCATTTTGAGTTTATTTTTGTGTATGATGTTAGGAAGTTTCCTAATATCATTCTTTTACATGTGGCTGTCTAGTTTTCCCAGCACAACTTATTGAACAGGCTGTCTTTTATCCATTGTATATTCTTACCTCCTTTGTCAAAGGTAAGTTTACCATATGTGCGTGGGTTTATCTCTGGGCTTTCTATCTTGTTCCATTGATCTATATTTCTGTTTTTGTGCCAGTACCGTACTGTCTTCATTACTGTAGCTTTGTGGTATAGTTTGAAGCTGGGGAACCAGATTCCTCCAAATCCATTTTTCTTTCTCAAGATTGCTTTGGCTATTCAGGGTCTTTTGTGTTTCCATATGAATTGTAAAATTTTTGTTCTAATTCTGTGAAGAATGCCATTGGTAGTTTGATAGGGATTGCATCTATGTTCATCAGTCATATTCATCTGTAGTTTTTTTTTCTGACATCTTTGTCTGCTTTTGGTATCATGGTGATGGTGGCCTCGTAGAATGAGTTTGGGAATATTCCTCCCTCTGCTATATTTTGGAAGAGTTTGAGAAGGATAGGTGTTAGCTCTTCTCTAAATGTTTGATAGAATTCACCTGTGAAGCCATCTGGTCCTGGGCTTTTGTTTGTTGGAAGATTTTTAATCACAGTTTCAACTTCAGTGCTTTGATTGGTCTGTTCATATTTTCTATTTCTGCCTAGTTCAGTCTTGGAAGGTTGTACTTTTCTAAGAATTTGTCCATTTCTTCCAGGTTGTCAAATTTATTGGCATATAGTTGCTTGTAGTAGTCTCTCATGATTCTTTGTATTTCTGCAGTGTCAGTTGTTACTTCTCTTATTTCATTTCTAATTCTGTTGATTTGAGCCTTCTCCCTTTTTCTTGATGAGTCTGGCTAATGGCTTATCAATTTTGTTTACCTTCTCAAAGAACCAGCTTTTAGTTTTGTTGATCTTTGCTATCGTTTCCTTCATTTCTTTTTCATTTATTTCTAATCTGATCTTTATGATTCCTTTCCTTATGCTAACTTGGGGTTTTTTTTTTTGTTCTTCTTTCTCTAGTTGCTTTAGGTGTAGGGTTAGGTTGTTTATTTGAGATTTTTGTTTCTTGAGGTAGGATTGTATTGCTATAAACTTCCCTCTTAGAACTGCTTTTGCTGCATACCATAGGTTTTGGGTCATCGTGTTTTCATTGTCATTTGTTTCTAGGTATTTTTTAATTTCCTCTGTGATTTCTTCAGTAATCTTTTGGTTATTTAGTAGTATATTGTTTAGCCTCCATGTGTTTGTATTGTTTACAGTTTTTTCCCTGTAATTGATATCTAGTCTCATAGCATTGTGGTCAGAACAGATACTTGATACAATTTCAATTTTCCTAAATTTAGTGAGGCTTGATATGTGACCCAAGATATGATGTATCCTGGAGAATGTTCCATGAGCACTTGAGAAGAAAGTGTATTCTATTGTTTTTGGATGGAATGTTATAAATATCAATTAAGTCTATCTGGTCTAAATTTTCTTCTAAACCTTGTGTTTCCTTATTTATTTTCATTTTTGGATGATCTGTCCATTGGTGAAAGTGGGGTGTTAAGGTCCCCTACTATTATTGTGTTACTGTTGATTTCCCTTTTTATGGCTGTTAGCATTTGCCTTATGTGTTGAGGTGCTCCTATGTTGGGTGCATAAATATTTACAATTGTTATATCCTCTTCTTGGATTGATTCCTTGATCATTATGTAGTGTCCTTCTTTGTCTCTTGTAATAGTCTTTATTTTAAAGTCTATTTTGTGTGATATGAGTATTGCTACTCCAGCTTACTTTTGATTTCCATTTGCATGGAATACCTTTTTCTATCCCCTCACTTTCAGTCTGTATGTGTCCAAAGGTCTGAAGTGGGTCTCTTGTATAGAGCATTTAAGGTAATTATTGATATGTATGTTCCTATTACCATTTTCTTAATTGTTTTGGGTTTGTTATTGTAAGTGTTTTCCTTTTCTGTGTTTCCTGCCTAGAGAAGTTCCTTTAGCATTTGTTGTAAAGCTGGTTTGGTGGTGCTGAAGTCTCTTAACTTTCGCTTGTCTGTAAAGGTTTTAATTTCTCCGTCAAATCTGAATGAGATCCTTGCTGGATAGAGTAATCTTGGTTGTAGGTTTTTCCATTTCATCACTTTAAATACGTCCTGGAGAAGTCAAGGTGGCGTTGTTGGAAGACGCGGAGTTAGCGTCTCCCCACAACTAGGGCGCTTGCCGGCCACTGATGGGGGACTCTGACACCCAAGAAGATGTGAGGAACCCCAAAGTGAACCAGTAGGATGTAGGGAGACTGAGCGGGGAGGAGAAGCAGAGGCCAGACAAGATCTGCTCCCCTGAGGCCAGGGAGGTCAGGAGAGGCAGGCAGAAGGGACTCTCTGGGAAGAGCGGGAGAGAAGTGGAGGGCACTCGCCTGGCCCACTCGGGCTGGGGAGTCTGCTGAGCTCCCAGGCTGGTATCACCCCTGCAAAGCCCCATCCAGGCCTGGGCATAGGAGGCAGGATGGGGAGATCAGGAGAGGCAGGTGGGAGGGGCCCTGTGGGAGGAATGGGGGAGGAGCGGAGGGCAACTGCCCTGCCCACTTGGCCCCGGGAGCCTGCTGAGTTCCTGGCTGGTCCCCTGCCCTCAAAAGCCCCCCCCCCCACCAAGGCTGCATGCATCCTTGGGGGCTAGGAGGGAGGCCAGGGAGATCAGCAGAGGCAGGCGGGAGGAGCCATCCGGGAGGAGCGGGAGAGGATCGAGGGCAATTGCCCCACCTACTTGGGCCCGGGTAGCTTGCTGAGCTCCCAGGCCAATCCCCTGTCCTCCAAAGCCCCTCCAGGTCACGTGGGTCCTTGGGGGCAGAGGAAGGAGGCCAAGGGGAGAACAGCAGAGGCAGGCAGGAGGGGCCCTCCAAGACCGGAGGAGCAGGAAAGGAGACGAGGGCGTTTGCCCCACCCATTCATGCCCAGGAAGCCTGCTGGGCTCCCAGGTGAGGTCCCCTGCCCTCTGAGACCAGGGGTGGGGGCCACACCTGGGTCTCTTCTGTTCCTTGAGCCTAAGCCCCACCCACCACAGCACCCAAGGCCTTTTCCAGCCCTGTGGGTACTAAGCATACACCCCAACTACAGCCCAAAGCTCGCCCTTGCTTAGGCACCCCCTCCATAGCCAAGGCCTTTCGTCCCTTTTTTTTTTTTTTTTTTTCTATTCCCTCCTCTTTTTTACTGTTGTGGTACTGATGTACCTTCCGGTTGTTGATTCATCTATATTTTTATTTTTATATTCTTTCTAACATATCTGTTAGTTTCCTAGTCCAATTTTGTTTTTTACTTTGTCATTGTTCTCTTTTTAAATTTTTTTTGCTACCCCATGCAGCTTGCCAGTTCTTGGTTCATGAGCTGGGGGTCGAGCAGAAGCTCCTGTGGTAGGAGCTCTGAGTCAGAACCACTGGATTAACAGAGAACCTCAGACCCCAGGGAATATTCATCAGAGTGAGGTCTCATGGAGTTCCTCATCTCAGCACCAAGACCCAGCTCTACCCAGTAGCCTACAAACTCTAGTGTTGGAAGCCTCAGGCAAAACAACCAGTAAGACAGGAACACAATCCCACTCATAAAAAAAAAAAAAAAACGAGACGGCAAAAAAATATTTCGCAGATGAAGGAGCAAGGTAAAAACCTACAAGACCAAATAAATGAAGATGAAATAGGTAATCTACCTGAAAAAGAATTCAGAGTAATGATAGTAAAGATGATCCAGAATCTCAGAAATAGAATGGAGGCACGGATTAAGAAAATAAAAGAAATGTTTAAGAAAGATCTAGAAGAACTAAATAACAAACAGAGATAAACAACACAATAACTGAAATGAAAAATATACTAGAAGGAATCGATAACAGAATAACTGAAGCAGAACGAATAAGTGAGCTGGAAGACAAAATGGTGGAAAGAATTGCTGAGGAGCAGAATAAAGAAAAAAGAATGAAAAGAATTGAAGACAATCTCAGAGACCTCTGGGACAACACTAAACGTACTGACATTCGAATTATACGGGTCCCAGAAGAAGCAGAGAAAAAGAAAGGGTCTGACAAAATATTTGAAGAGATTACAGTTGAAAACTTCCCAAACATGGGAAAGGAAATAGTCGATCAAATCTGGAAGCACAGAGAGTCCCATACAGGATAAACCCTAGGAAAAACACACCAAGTCACATATTAATCAAACTAACAAAAAGTAAGTTGAAAGAAAAAATATTAAAAGTAGCAAGGGATAACAAAAAATAACATACAAAGGAATCCCCATAAGACTATCAGCTGATTTCTCAGTGGAAACTCTGCAGGCCAGAAAAGAGTGGTAGAATATACTTAAAGTGATGAAAGACAAAAACCCACAACCAAGATTACTCTATCCAGCAAGGATCTCATTCAGATTCGATGGAGAAGTCAGAAGCTTTTCAGACAAGCAAAAGCCAGGAGAGTTCAGCACCACCAAACCAGCTTTACAACAAATGCTAAAGAAACTTCTTTAGGCAGGAAGCACAAGAGAAGAAAAAGACCCCAAAAAACAAACCCAAAACACTTAAGAAAATGGTAATAAGAACATACATATCGATAATAACCTTGAATATAAATGGATTAAATGCCCCAACCAAAAGAAACAGACTGACTGAATGGCTACAAAAACAAGATCCATATATATGCTGTCTACAAGAGACACACTTCAGACCTAGCGACAAATACAGATTGAAAGTGAAGCGATGGAAAAAGATATTCCATGGAAATAGAAATCAAAAGAAAGCTGAGTAGCAATACTTGTATCAGATAAAATATATTTTAAAATATAGACTGTTACAAGATATAAGGAGGGACACTACATAATGATCGAAGGATCAATCCAAGAAGATATAACAATTATAAATGTATAAGTACCCAACATAGGAGCACCTCAATACATAAGACAAATGTTAACAACCATGAAAGCAGAAACCGACAGTAACACAATAATAGTAGGGGACTTTAACACCCCACTTTCACCAATGGACAGATCATCCAAAATGAAAATAAATAAGGAAAGACAAGCTTCACGTGACAAAATAGAACAGATAGATTTAATTGATATTTATAGAACACTACACCCAAAAGTGGCAGAATACACTTTCTTCTGAAGTGCATATGGAACATTTTTCAGGATAGATCACATCTTGGGTTAGAAATCAAGCCTCAGAAAATTTAAGAAAATAGAAATCGTATCAAGCATCTTTTCTGACCACAACACTATGAGACTGGAAATCAACTACAGGAAAAAAGCTGTAAAAAACACAAATACATGGAGGCTAAAAAGTGCACTACTAAATAACGAAGAGATCACTGAAGAAATCAAAGAAGAAATAAAAACATACATAGAAACAAATGACAATGAAAAAACGATGACCCAAAATCTATGGGACACAGCAAAAGCAGTTCTAAGAGTGAAGTTTATAGCAATGCAATCTCACCTCAAGAAACAAGAAGAATCTCAAATAAACAATCTAACCCTACACTTAAAACAACTAGAGAAAGAAGAACAAAGAAAACCCAAAGTCAGTGGAAGGAAAGAAATCACAAAAATCAGAGCAGAAATAAATGAAATAGAAATGAAGAAGATCAAAGATCCATAAAACTAAAAGCTGGTTCTTTGAGAAGGTAAACAAAATTGATAAGCCATTAGCCAGACTCATCAAGAAAAAGGGAGAAGACTCAAATCAACAGAATTAGAAATGAAAAAGGAGAAATCACAACTGACACTGCAGAAATACAAAGGATTATAAGAGACTACTACAAACAACTATATGCGAATAAAATGGACAACCACGAAGAAATGGACAAATTCTTGGAAAGGTACAATTTTCCAAGACTGAACCAGGAAGAATTAGAAAATATAAACAGACCTATCACAAGTAATGAAATTGAAACTGTAATTAAAAATCTTCCAACAAACAAAACTCCAGGACCATATGGCTTCACAGGTGAATTCTAACAAACATTTAGAAAAGATCTAACACCGATCTTTCTCAAACTCTTCCAAAAAATTGCAGAGGGAGAAACACTCCCAAATTCATTCTACGAAGCCACAATTCCCTGACACCAAAACCGTTAAAAGATATCACAAAAAAAGAAAATTATAGACCAATATCACTGATGAACACAGACACAAAAATCCTGAACAAAATACTAGCAAACAGAATCCAACACCATTATAAAAGGATCACACACCATGATCAAGTGTGATTTATCAGAAGGATTCAAGGGTTTTTCAATATATGTAAATCAATCAATGTGATACACCACATTAACAAATTAAGGAATAAAAAGCATATGATCATCTCAATAGATGCAGAAAAAGCTTTTCACAAAATTCAACACCCATTTATGAAAAAAACTGTACAGAAAATGAGCATAGAGGGAACCTACCTCAACATAATAAAGGCCACATATGACAAACCCACAGCAAGCATCATACTCAATGGTGAAAAACTGAAAACTTGTCCACTAAGATCAGGAACAAGACAAAGATGTCCACTCTTACCACTCTTATTCAACATAGTTTTGGAAGTCCTAGCCACGGCAATCAGAGAAGAAAAATAAATAAAAGGAATACAAATTGGAAACGAAGAAGTAAAACTGTCTATGTTTGCCAATGACATTATACTATACTTAGAAAATCCTAACGATGCCACCAGAAAGCTACTAGAACTAATCAATGAATTTGGTAAGGTTTCATGATACAAAAGTAACACACAGAAATCTCTGGCATTCCTATACATCAACAATGAAAAATCTGAAAGACAAATTAAGGAAACACTCCCATTTACCATTGCAACAAAAAGAATAAAATACCTAGGAATAAACCTGCTTAAGGAGGTGAAAGACTTGTACTCAGGAAACTATAAAACACTGATGAAAGAAATCAAAGATGACATATACAGATGGAGAAATATACCATGTTCTTGGATTGGAAGAATAAATATTGTGAAAATGACTATACTACCCAAAGCAATCTACAGATTCAATGCAATCTTTATCAAACTACCAATGGTGTTTTTCACAGAACTAGAACAAAAAATTTCACAATTTGTATGGAAACACAAAAGACCCTGAATAGCCAAAGCAATCTTGAGAAAGGAAAACAGCGTTGGAGGAATCTGGTTCCCTGACTTCAAACTATACCACAAAGCTACGGTAATCAAGACAGTATGGTACTGGCACAAAAACAGAAATATAGATCAATGGAACAGGATAGAAAGCGCAGAGATAAACCCACGCACATATGGTAACCTTATCTTTGACAAAGGAGGCAAGAATATACAATGGAAAAAAGACAGCCTATTCAGTAAGTGGTGCTGGGAAAACTGGACAGCTACATGTAAAGGAAGGAAATTAGAAAAATTCCTAATACCATACACAAAAATAAACTCAAAATGGATTAAAGACCTAAATGTAAGGTCAGACACTATAAACTCTTAGAGGAAAACATAGTCAGAACACTCTATGACATAAATCACAGCAAGATCCTTTTTGACCACCTCCTAGAGAAAGGGAAATAAAAACAAAAATAAACAAATGGGACCTAATGAAACTTAAAAGCTTTTGCACAGCAAAGGAAGCCATAAACAAGACAAAAAGACAACCCTCAGAATGGGAGAAAATATTTGCAAATGAAGCAACTGACAAAGGATTAATCTCCAAAGTATACAAGCAGCTCATGCAGCTCAATATCAAGAAAACAAACAACGCAATCCAAAAATGGGCAGAAAACCTAAACAGACATTTCTCCAAACAAGATATACAGATTGCCAACAAACACATGAAAGGATGCTCAACAACACTAATCATTAGAGAAATGCAAATCAAATCCACAATGAGGTATCACCTCACACTGGTCAGAGTGGCCATCACCAAAAAATCTACAAACAATAAATGCTGGGGAGGGTGTGGAGAAAAGGGAACCCTCTTGCACTGTTGGTGGAAATGTAAATTGATACAGCCACTATGAAGAACAGTATGGAGGTCCCTTAACAAACTAAAAATAGAACTATCGTATGACTCAGCAATCCCACTACTGGGCATATACCCTGAGAAAACCATAATTCAAAAAGAGACATGCACCACAATGTTCATTGCAGCACTATTTACAGTAGCCAGGACATGGAAGCAACCTAAATGTCCATCGACATCTGAATGGATAAAGAAGATGTGGCACATATATACAATGGAATATTACTTAGCCAAAAAAAGAAACGAAATTGAGTCATTTGTAGTGAGGTGGATGGACCTAGAGTCTGTTGTACAGACTGAAGTAAGTCAGAAAGAGAAAAATAAATACCGGATGCTAACGCATATATATGGAATCTAAAATAAAAACAAAATGGTACTGATGAACCTAGTTGAAGGGCAGAAATAAAGAACTAGACATAGAGAATAGACTTGAGGACATGTGGTGGGAAGGGGAAGATGGGGCAAAGTGAGAGTTATATCGACATATACACACTGCCGAATGTAAAAAGTTGGCTGGTTGGAAGCAGCAGCATAGTACAGGGAGATTGGCTCAGTGCTTTGTGATGACCTAGAGTGTTGGGATAGGGAGGATGGGAAGGAGACACAAGAGGGAGGGGATATGGGGACATGTGTATGCATATGGCTGGTTCGCTTTGCTGTGCAACAGAAACTAACAGAGTATTGTGAAGCAATTATACTCCAGTAAAGATCTATTTAAATAAATAAATAAATAAATAAATAAATAAATAAATAAATAAATAAGTCCTGCCACTCCCTTCTGGCTTGCAGAGTTTCTGCTGAAAGATCAGCTGTTAACCTTATGGGGTTTCCCTTGTATGTTATTTGTTGCTTCTCCCTTGCTGCTTTTAATATTTTTTCTTTGTATTTAATTTTTGATAGTTCCATTAGTATGTGTGTTGGTGTGTTTCTCCTTGGATTTATCCTGTATGGGACTCTCTGTGTTTCCTGTACTTGACTATTTCCTTTCCCATGTTAGGGAATTTTTCAACTATAATCTTTTCAAATGTTTTCTCAGACCCTTTCTTTTTCTCTTCTTCTGGGACCCCTATAATTCGAATGCTCGTGCATTTAGTGTTGTCCCACAGGTCTCTGAGACTGTCCTCAATTCTTTTCATTCTTTTTCCTTTATTCTGCCCTGTGGCAGTTATTTCCACTATTTTATCTTCCAAGTCGCTTATCCATTCTTCTGTCTCAGTTTTCTGCTGTTGATTCCTTCTAGAGAATTTTTTATTTCATTTATTGTGTTGATCATCATTTGTTTGCTCTTTAGTTCTTCAAGGTCCTTGTTAAATGTTTCCTTTATTTTCTCCATTCTATTTCCAAGATTTTGGGTCATCTTTACTCTCATTACTCTGAATTCTTTTTCAGGTATAATCCTTATTTACTCTTCATTTGTTTGTTCTGGTAGGTTTTTACCTTGCTCCTTCAGCTGCTGCATATTTCTCTGTTTTCTCATTTTATTTAACTTACTGTGTTTGGGGTCTCCTTTTCGTGGTCTGAAGGTTCGTAGTTCCCATTATTTTTGGTGTCTGCCCCCAGTGGGTGAGGTTCGTTCAGTGGCCTGTGTAGGTTTCCTGGTGGAGGGGACTGGTGCCTGTGTTCTCGCGGGTGGGGCTGTATCTTGTCCTTCTGTTGGGCAGGGCCACGTCCGGTGGTGTGTTTTGGAGTGTCTATGAACTTAGTATGACTTTAGATAGATTTCAGTGCCTGTGGGCACAGGGGGAAGGAATCCCCTCTCCTCGCGCACCCTGAAACAAAGGTCTCTTGACTCTCTGGCAGGACCAGACTTTTTCCCGGACTCCCTCCCGGCTAGCTGTGGCACACTAGCCCGCTTCAGGCTGTCTTCACACAGCCAACCCCGGTCCTCTCCTTGGGGTCTGACCTCTGAAGCCGAAGCCTCAGCTCCCAGCTCCCACCTGCCCTGGCGGGTGAGCAGACAAGTGTCTCAGGCTGGTGAATGCTGGTCGGCACTGATCCTCTGTGTGGGAATCTCTCCACTTTGCCCTCTGCACCCCTGTTGCTGTGCTTTCCTTCATGGCTCTGAAGCTTCCCTGCCACCAACCCTCTGTCCCCCTAGTGAACAGGCTCCCTAGTGTGTAGAAACTTTTCCTCCTTCCAGCTCCCTCTCAGAGGTGCAGGTCCCGTCCCTATTCTTTTGTCTCTGTTTTTTTCTTTTGCCCTACCCAGGTACGTGGGGATTTTCTTGCCTTTTGGGAAGTCTGAGATCTTCTGCCAGCATTCCGTAGGTGTTCTGTAGGAGTTGTTCCATATGTAGATGTATTTTTGATGTATTTATGGGGAGGAAGGTGACCTCCACATCTTACTCCTCTGCCATCTTGAAGGTCTCCTCTCTGCTTAATTTTTAAGTAGGTCTTCTGTTCTGGACAATATTTTCTTCTTACTCTGGATGACATCATCCACGGCCAGCTTCTCAATTTTCACATGTATACTCCTTACCTGAAATCTACTCTCTTAGCAAATTTCTAGTGTTCAATACAGTATTATTAAGTATATTCCTCATGCACTTTAGATCTCTAGATTTATTCGTCCTATAGACTGCAATTTTGTATCCTTTGATGAATATCTTCCCATTTTCCCCACGCCACCACCATTCAAATCTCTGCTACTATGTATTTGACATTTTTAGATCCCCTGTATAAATGACATCATATAGTTTTTAAAAATTTTCTGTATATGGCTTATTTCACTTAGCATAATGTCCTCTAGGTCATCCATGTTTTCATGAATGGCAGGATCTCATTTTTTAAGGCTAAATACTATTACATTATATACATATACCACAATTTCTTTATTCATTTATGTGTAGATGTATACTTTCAAGGATGCCAAAGTGTCTATCATAAAGATATTTTAATGAATTATTATTAAAATGCTTAAAACAAATGAAAAAACAGAAAGTTTTAGTAAAGAAATAGAAGATAAGAAGAACTAAATTGAAATTTTAGAAATTAAAAAATGCAATTTTTTATTAATTGATGGATTGGCTCAATAGCAGAATGAGGTGCACAGAGGAAAGAATTACTGAACTTGAAGAAACCAGAATAGAAATTATCCAATCTAAACAAAAGTAAGATGACAGACTGAAAACAAACAAACAAAACCCAGAGTCTCAGAAACATGTGGGACTTTACATATTGACATTCGCGTCATTAGAGTCCTGGAAAAATAGAAGAAAAGGGTGGTGCTGAAAATGTATTTGAACACTGACCTGAAAACTTCCAAAATTTAGCAAAAGAAATAATCTTACAGATTCAAGAAGCTGAACAAATGCCAAACAGAATAAACTCAAAGAAACCACACCAAGACACATCATTTGTTAAAATTCTGAAAACTAAAGACCAAGAAAATTTTTTGAAAGTATTGAGAGTGAGACAGTACCTTACATATGAGGGGAAACAATTTAAATGACCCTAAATTTCCCAGAAGAAACCACTGCAATCAGAAGGAGCTAGCACACCATTTCTCAAGTGCTAAAAGAATAAACTATTAGTCTAGAGTTCTATATCCTGGAAAATATTCAGGAATGAAGAAGAAATCATGGCACTGTCACAGAAGGAAAACTAAAAGAATGTGTTGCCAGCAGACCTAACTTTTCTCTTTAATGTTTCTCTCTCAATCAGAGAATCACTTTGTTTCAACATCTCCTTCCAGAGGAGAGAGTACAGAGGACCTTCTTTTTAATTTCTGAAAAACTTCTAGCAATGTAAAATATGTTGAAATGCAAAAGACTATCTTCTAAAGAGGATTTTTCCATTCTTATTGTTGACAGAAATGGATCTATACTCAATGTTGCCTGTAATTATTTTTTCCTCTCTGGACTATACTTATATAGTTTGGAAAAAGAAAGTAGTACTGATTCATCTGCTTTTTTTGTTTGTTTTTTTAATTTATAAGTTTTAAGATCTCACTCTAATACCAACACAGTATTAGGTAGGAAATAAATATAGTTGAAGTGGAGAAAAAGATCCTGAAATCCAGGAGATAGGGAAAAAGTTTAAAGAGAGAGGGAGAGGGAGAGGGAGAGAGAGAGAAAATGAATAATTTGAGACAAATTAAATTCGTTGCAGTTTTCCTAGCCAAAAAAGAACAAAGACACTGCAATATATAATGGTAGAAAAATTAACAAATCATGTTTTTTTTCTGTAATATATGACTTTTCATTAATTAGGTAAAATAACAACTGGGATTAGTAATGTACAGCCTAAAAATATTTCACTTAAATACTTTTATCATCAAAACAAATGCTATCTTTTGCTCCGGGTATCAGGTTTCATCCCCTGTGCCTCTTTTTTACACAGTGTTTCAATTTAATGAATTAATTCTAGAAAAGCATAATAAGATTTAATATACTATGATAATCTCTTTATACTTTAATTAATTTATTTATCATAGAGGATATCATATGGTTGGGTAGATTTAATTTTCTTTCCTAAATGTTACATAATTTTTATAACTTGTGCTTCAAAGTAAATAACTAGTTTCCATTCTCATTTGATTTATAACAATTTAAAATGTTTACATCAGTTTAAAAATTGTTTTAAAAGTCTTTTAATTTTAAGAAATGGAATAGATGGGAATCTGATCATGTTTGATTCTATTACAGGGATGTGAAATTTAGTCTCGTAGAACCACTTTAGTTTATGGCAAAAAGCATCTGACCACAAAGGAAAGGTTCAGATAACACACTCTCAGTCTTTTTAATATACTCTCCTGATAACTGCCTAGTATTCCCAAAGGTAAATAGTAAAGCACTTTCTTCACTATTTTCAGAAAGCAAATATTTTAGATCTCTAATCTTGCAGAAATGATTTAACCTTCAAACTAATTCTATATAAGCCAGGAATTTGAAAATATACCTTTGATGTTATTTTATCAAGATATTAGGTTTCATTTTTTGTAATGTTTGGAGACTAATTGTGTTATATATAAAAGCCAATAAAATAAGTAAAGTTTACAGTGAAACCATTTGAAAGAATTGATTCTCCTATATAAATTAACTGATTTTTCAATCTGTTAGCCTTTACTCTTTATTCCATAGATACTTATGTAAGTGAATGTCACAAACCATAAATTCAGATTTTTTTTTTAAGTTTTTAAACTAATCTGCTTCCCCCAGATACCTGGTTGAAACTTGGTTTGATAAAGTCTAAGGGAAATATCGGGCTTGCTATATTACAGAGTTAAACTTATGATACTTTTGAGGCCAGAAACAACTTAACATTTAAACTGTGATTTGGCTGGTAAATTTCTATTTAAAGATCTTGAGATGACTCAACACTATCGATGAGACAAATAAGAAACAAAAGCAATATGGGTACTTAAATATATAAAAGAGAATCATACTTTAATCAAGTGTTTTAAATCATTGTAAATCTGAACTCTAAAAAATTGTAATGACACTGTAAAAAGGTATGTTTCATTTTTACTTATCAGTTATATTTAATCTTAGCTGTCTCAATACATACTTCAGTGATATTCTATGTCAATAAATAATTATATGTGAATGATTTACTTTATGTAATTCAGAAAAACTATCAAGAGTTTGGAGGGTTCTACAAGACAAACCAATAAATAGACAAACCTTGGTAGAGAAAAGGTATTGTGGGAAGCCTTCAGGATGTGTGTCAAAATTTAAAATGTCTAATTTCTTGACAAAATATAGAGACAAAAATCTCCCTGGAGAAGGAGGATGAAAATCTTCCTTTTGAAGTCCCCAGTTTTTGTTTATATTCAGTAGGTTTCAGAGTGAGGGTTAGGAAGCAAATGAGGGTAGCCAGTGTCTACTGAGCCTTGAAGAATCAGAACTATGTGTCAGAGACCCTAACATTTGTCATAGAAAAGTTTGGAAAAAAGCATGCTTCAGGTCAAGGAAATAATCTACAGCTTCAGCTGCTACTGTTAGTAGAAATTCTATTCTTAGTAGAAACAGAAGAGTTAGAATTTGATAATGAAGAAATATTATTCTGATATCACTCACCAATCCATAAATTCATGGTGCTAAGTGCTGTTCTCCTTAATTTAATGCATTAATATATTTCTAGGCAATTAAGTGCATGCAAGAGATAGGATATTGGGAAAAGTGCAAATTATAACGCATACTAAACATTGTATTTTAAGTTCTATACTTGGTCTTAGCTGTCTGCTACAGAAGACACCAATGATAGACCATAAATTAGATAAGGATTAACTGTGTTTTTTCATTTTTTTTGCTATATTGTCTTGGGCATGTTATTAAACACCTTCGAACCTCAGTTCTCGATGTGGAATAAATATTATCATAATGATTTCCCTACAAGTTTATTTTAGGAATTAAATATAATACTTTACACTTGAGAAACTAGGCACATAGTCATTACATATAACTGATGATGAATTAATGATCATGTACTTTAAAATTTTTGTTTATTTTTATTCAAGTATAGTTGATGTACAATATTATATAAGTTACAGGTGTAAATATACTGATTGGCAATTTTTAAAGGTTATACTCCATTGATAACTAATCTCACATCATTTCTTTCCCTCTGAAAGGTCAAACTCTTGTCATTCTCTTGTAGAAAAGCTAATTGGATCTATGTATTTTTCTTGCTTGGTTTTACACTGTTGACCCATTTTCTCTCATAGTATAAACTCAAGATGTTGAGTGATTTTCTACCATTTACCTGCCTTTTATTCTACCTGGGTTTCTAGTTTTGAAATTTAAGTGAGTCCTATTCCAAGTTCTGTTTTCCACACATGGCCCTGATACTTTGAAGAAGTTTCAATCTGAATTTTTGCTCCATACTGATCTCCTCTGGGTCTTTATATAACACCTTCTAAAATATCATTTAATGTATTTTATTGCCACATTATAATACTGCTATGTGCTGCCACATGCCAAGACTTTATCTCAACTCAGTTTGTAACTTATTCCCTTATTCCAGTAAAGATTACTGACTTTTACTTGGGAATGTTTTACGGAAAAGCTTGTTATGTCTAATCTTTGGCAAATTCTCATTTTGTAGTAAATTTGTTGCAAGTTCAATAAAATCTGAACACAGGTATTCAATAATAATCCTAATATTTATTTTGTATAAATAATATAGCAGAAATTAATCTGTGAGCCAAATTTTCTTCGTATATCACAGAGTGAATTTTTGAATCAAAGAGAGGTAACCTGGGATTATTAACCATCCCTTATCAACAATTCTGACCCTTCTCTGTGCTTTCAGTGGAATGAACTCTGTTTAATGGATGCACCTGACAGTAGCAATCCATTACAAGCACTTTAAAAGCAGACAAAAGTAAAACAACCTAAACCACATCCACTGTTAATAACTGATGCTCATTCATCATTGGCAACTATTGATTATAGGCTTAAATGGAAGCTCTTTGTGTATTGACTTTGGAAACTTTGCCTTGCTATATAGAAGACTGCAGCAACATGAACTTAACAGAAACATGTCACAATTCTTAAAAAAATAAGCAGTCATTAGAGAAACAAGATGCAGTTGAGTCCATGACCTTTTGTGGAATAGAAACAGGTTGTGCTTGAAGAGATGTGACAAAATAACTCCCTCGACATTTTTTTAAAACAGTTGACTGTTGTTACTAATGGCACAATTATATGGAGAACTGTTTTATTCTAGAAGTTTTAAATACGTGTATTCTACATTTTAGATATATATGAATAGAAACTGAATTTTATCAATTGTTTACAATATCAGTCATGCTGTTTGAAATATTTTTACTTCACCTGTTTTCCTCATAACTCCAAACACTTTCATCCTGTGACATAACAGGAGCTTGCAAGTATACTAATGAAATAGTGGGCCCACTATGAAATGGTCTCCATGCTTACTGTGGCTTCTTGATGTGATAAATTATACAAATAATAGCAGAGGAAAGGGTTAAAAGGGAGAACACACTAGGACAAATAATATTTTGGTGATATAATACACCTTAAATTGGGACATAATTTGAACAATTATAATTACCTTCCAATATTGGAGCTATCATTAACTAGCTTGTGACACTTGACTTTTCACAATGTTTGTTGTTTCCTACACGTAAAACGAATAAAGGTAAAAATTTGTCTTAATTCTCTAACAGGATGTTGTGAATAGTAAATGACAACATATATGTAGAAGCAAATTGAAAAGCATGAAAATTTAAAAAATAACCGTCAAAGGTGGGGCGTTACTATTTCTCTAGACCTAACAGAGAGAAGATATGATGGGCAATGACAAACACAAGGAAATTGATTAAAAGCAATTATAAAAGTGGTTTTAATATGTGAGTAGGGTCATCAATAATTTTGAATGTCAAGCTGTTGAAAAGTCTTTGGAGGAATATGAGTTAGAATATTTAAACCAAATTGTTTCATTGTCAGTAACTTACCCTGTTTGGGACATAAGCAGACTAATAAAATATGTGTTTGTTTGCTTTGGAATTCTGCCCTTTTATTATGCGCATGAGATGCATTCTTAATAGTTTGTTTATTGAGTGACTTTAGAAAATTCAGCCAAGTTCAAAATCATCAAAACTGTTATTTCTAAGAGCAAGTAGATTTAAAATCTGCTGCCTCTGTTTGCCAAATGTTGAAGTATCAAAATGTTCCCAGTGAATAGCACCACTTATTATGCTTTAGGAGTATTATTTTTACATGGATCATTTGTAATCCACTTTTGGAACTTGGACTAATTTTAAATGCGTTATCCTGCCATTTTTATATATTGGTGAGTACTCTTTCTGGGCAAGACAAATAACACCTGTATATAACCTTTTAATCTCTCATCATTGGAAACATGCCACATAGAATCCATTTACAGGCAACTTTGCCAGATGAAAACATTTAGTCATTCTGTTAGTAGTAAGAAAATTAAAATTCATGGGCTAATAACTTGTGATATGCCATTTGAAGTACATGCAAAATGTACTGTAACCTCTGACATACTGTGAAAAAGAATTACATCATTAAAAATGAGCATCTTAGAGCAGAAAACAAGAAACAAAAGTCAGTGAGAATTTCCTTTAGTTCAATTTTTCATTAAAACCAAATGTTTGTTATGATATTAAATTTTAAGGCAGAATCCCAGATTATACTCCTCACTTTGTGAAAAGATATTGAGAATAAACTATAAAAATTTGTCAATATTTTACAAGATAACTATGAATAAAAGGTTTTAGTTTGCATTAATGGCTAAGAGACTGATGGCAGTTAATAGGTTTTTGTTTTTTTAAAGCAACTCCCTTTCCTTACTATTCCTTTAGTCAAAATTAACGGGCCTAAATTGTACGAATATTTCACAACATGATGTAAATAAGTAGAAAATAACAGGTTTTATTCTTTTCTTGGCAAGGAAAAGTATTTCTCAAAATCATTTACCCCATTTTTAAAAGATTGACTTTGAGATATCACTTATAAATTAAATAATAGAGCTAGGAGTTTGATATCCTGGTTTTACTAAAAAGAAAACTCATTCGGTATTATAATATGAGAGCATTAAGCTATCATTCCTTAGACCATGAATCATTTGCCCCAGAGGTGTGCAATGTGGTTTAGTAGTAAATTTTTGCACGATAGAGAGGGAATTTATCAACCTTACCACAATTATTGTCATTTTATTTTTACCATATTGCAAACATTTTCTATGGTTTACATATTAAATATGTTAGCTCATTTAATCCTTACATCAAGTTGACAAGTGTTTATGTCATTTTACATCAACGGAAACATAAACTTATAGAGATGAAGTAACTTTGTTATTGTTACAGAGTTAGAAAGTTGGAGAACAAAATGTAAATCCAGATACACTCACTATATTGTCTTGAACCACTATGTGGTAAGTTTCCTTCTTTTCTGGAAAACGGATCTTGCCATCAGGACAAATGGTTTCTAGAATGATAGAGTTTTAATAGCTCTAAAAATAAGGAAAAAAGCCAAGCATGACCTTAGTAAGTACTTCTTTAACACCAGGCTAAGGGGTATGCCTCAGTAAACATTAACAATACAAAAGGATTTTAATAAGGAGAACTCCAAAACAGTATCTGTAACTGCATATTTGTAATTGAAATTTCCACCCAGATATCTAATAGCCATCTCAAACTAAATCTGTCCAAAATAACTATCTTGATTCACTCACCCTCTACACCAATATTTTTCCTCACCTATGCTTTCTCTTCTTAACAAATGAATATATTATTCATGTAGGTCCCCAAGACACGAGGGATGTTGAAAAAAGTAATCTCTTTCTAGGAAGTTGCACCCCAGCACGATAATACTATGGAAGAAAGAATATAACTCTGGTAGATAGCAAGCTGTCTCTGGATTTTCTTACTCTGGCCAACAAAAATTTATGTGCAGATATTTCCTACACCCAGAGTACCCTCACACTCTTCCACAGACAAATAAGCTACAGTCCCATTTAGTTATTTTACTCAGCTCAAAGATCAAGAAATCTGAACTATGTGAACTACTCTCCATGTTTAAATGCAGCTGCATATAAACTGGTGCTCTATAAATGGGAAGTAAATTTATTTGTTTCCATCTTTTCCCACTACAGACACACATATACTAGCGCCCACTGGTGGCAAAGGGGAACCATAACTGCAGCAAACACTTTTATCAGGAAAAAATAAGAAAAAACACAGTCTCACTGGTTCATGGCAATGATAAACTCTAGTGGGTGGATCCTGCTTTTATGGTAGTGGTAAAGTTCCCTGTGAAACCCTTGATTCTGCTTTCTAGGAGGAATTCCTCTCTCTATTGTCCTTTATGTTCCAGACTCAACAGTGAGAGGTTTTTCTTGTCCATTTTCCTCCATAGATATTTTTAAGGTGGGTATCAGGGGTGAACCCTCTTGGGGTGACTTAGGTTCTTTAAGTTTGGAGACCTAAGGGTTAAGATTCAAATATTCAACAAATGTTGGCAAGGATGTGGAGAAAAGGGAACTCTCCTACACTATTGATGGGAATGTAAATTGGTGCAGTCAGTGTGGAAAACAGTATGGAGATTTCTCAAAAAACTAAAAATGGAACTACCATATGACCCAGCAATTCCACTCCTGGGTATATATCCAAAAAAAATAAAAACAGTAATTTGAAAAGATACATGCACCCCAGTGATCATAGCAGAGTTATGTACAATTGCCAAGGTATGGAAGCAGCTGAAGTGTCCATCAACAATTTAATGGATAAAGAAGATGTGGTACATATACAATGGAATACTACTCAGCCATAAAATTGAATGAAAATTTGCCATTTGCAGCAACCTGGATGGACTTGGAGGGCATTATGCTAAGTGAAATAAGTCAGACAGAGAAAGACAAATACTGTATATCATTTATATGTGGAATCTAAAAAATACAACAAACTAGTGAATAAAACAAAAAAGCAGCAGACTCACAGATACAGAGAACAAACTAGTGGCTACCAGTGGGGATGGAAGGGGCGAGGAGCAATAAAGGATTAGGGGATTAAAAAAGGGTTATTATGGGATTATATGAACTCACGTGTGTGAAACTTTTGAAAATTGTAAAGCACTATTGTTTCATTCAATAAAAAATAAAAGACTCAAATATTCAAAGTTTTTTAAATCAATAATTTATTTGACAACATAATTTTCTCAAAAACTTAGTAGGCTTGAGATCCATTTATTTCTAGTTAGTTGTATAAGCCAATAACTATACAAAAATCTTTCCCAGAGGAAACTTCTAAAACTGATCTATGTTTTTGTTTTTAACTCCGTTGGTTATTGCTCTCAATTTAACACGCATCTTGAGGCTGCCTGAAAGAATGAGTTTGAATGAGGAAGCCCCTATTCTTAATCTAATCTTGCACATGTAAATCTTAATGGGCCTATCCCATCCAAATCCCTTTTCAATCACATCTTTTACTTTTGAGGGGGCTAGAAGCGGTTGACTTTTCAAATACTGTAGGCCCCAAGATTTTGGATTCTTTCTATTATCTTTCACTATTTGCTCTTAAAACTTGCCCAGTCTTGTCTGAGCTCATCTCTTTTCTCTACTACCTTGATGAACTCAGCCAGTTACAGCAAATGCATGCTTTAACTTTCCATGTCTTAATGTTTTCCCATAGAGCCTTAGTGTCAGAAGATAACCTGAATCTCTTGCACTTTTACCAATGAGAATCTCTGTCTCCAAATTTCCAGCTGCACTATGTTTCCTCTCTGCCTGGTGAACAACCTCTAACAGATGCCACCCTTTTGTTTTTAGGATTTTTAATTTTTGTTGTTACAACAGCATCTGCTTTGCTTACCAATATCTGTATTATTTAGAATAAAATTAGCAGCTATAACAACAAAAACAAAAGAAAAATTTTAGTAAACTGCTCTATTTCAGAGTTCTTACTCTGATTTGTCATTGATCCCAAGCACTCTAGCTTATTTACAGGGTTGATTTATCCCGATACAAATTAGAAAAATATTGAACATGTTGGTTTAAATAGATGAATAAAGAGGAAATTAGGCCAAGAATATCATGCCAATAGTAGAAATGAAAATCCATGGATGTTGGTACATGCATATAGAATTAGTCAGTTCAGTTGATTTTGTTATATAAAAACACTTCAGTGAAGCATTTTGTGAATTAGTAAAGGAAAAGAAAGTGTATTAAAAGTGACTATTCAAAAGGAAGAAAAATGACAGAAAAAGAGGAAAACTAAAACAAATTATAAAACTGTCAATAAAATAGCAGGATAAATCTATGTCCTGGGTGACATTACTTCTGTAACATCTCTTTATAGTGTTTTTGAATTCATAAAATACTCAGTAGGTAAACCAATCATTTTGATAACTGCATTGACTGGCTTTCTTGCCTGTGTTTACAGCAGTTTCCTCAAAATTTAAAATAAAAACCTTTTTATGCTTCGGACATTTCTTATATATATCTCTGCTCAGTGCATCTCTATCAACATTATTTTCCTTTAGCAAAAGAGATTGTATCCTGCTTTAAGTTTTTAGTGTACTCTACATTTTCCTCAAAAAACCCCCAAACAAATCATCAAATAAACATAAAAAAGAAAAAAATATGACTATATGAAGGGAAAACATTAATTTTGAAAGAAAATGTGAAAATGTTAAATTTTAGAGACAGAGACTTAAAAATGTTAAGCATTTATCTCACCAAAGCAACAGGATGGTTAAATAAATGATAGTGCATCACTTGAAGCAATAGTGTTCAGGAATTATAAATAACATGTTTTACTATATTTAACCATATGAAGATGATTGAAACAATATTAAAGTGAACAGTACAGGCTAAAATATGTATATATATTTATAAAAGATAACACACATAGCATAATATTGTATTATATTATATAGAATATACTGTATATAACCTACATACTATATATTGTATCATATTATTATAAGTGATATGTATATAATACATATAATATAAACACACTTTTATGATAAAAATGTAAAAGTACAGAAAGAAGGCATTTTGTGTATGCATGTATGTGTGTGTGTGTGTGTGTGTGAGATGTCTGAGGACAATGGGATGATTGCTTATTTTATTTTTCATGTTTTTAACTGCTGCATTTATTTATAATAAGAGTTGTTAAAATTAGACCAGCAAAAAAATATTCACACATAATTCAAATATTTTTTTTCTCCTGTTTGTCAAGCACTTTTTTGATGCTCAGATTAGACTTGAAGATAAATAGAAGGATGAAAAATGGGAAGAAAATGCCATATACTCAGCACTTAACAAGTAATAGATGTTCTGGGCATTTAAATTTGAACAAGTAAGTGCAAGGGAGTTGCATGGGGACATGGGCCCATATATGTTACAATAAGCAATGTGTTAAACAGATTACCCATTTTATCTAAATCTGTCTTTGCCACCACCATATGAAATTGATTTTATTATCTCAATTTTAACAAATGAGGAACCTATAGATTCTCTAACATACTAGGCCAGAGTCAGTTAGCTAGTAAGAGGTTGACTATGATTTTGAATAATTCTCTCCATCTCTAAAAACTGTGTCCTATTCTTGAGGATCTCAAACAACAGTTATAGTTAAGTAGAAAGACAAATAAATGCTTTGTGACTAATATTATAAACAGGCAAAGTTCTATGAGAGGACAGATTAAAGGGAAGTAAACTCTGGAGTAAATGGATGGATGATTCTTGGGGAGGCGAGGGAGGCAGAGAAATGCTATTTGATCTGCGTCTTCAAAGGCAGGATGAATAAATATTAGCCAGCAGATGAGTGAAGGGCATGACATCTCCAGCCAGCACAAAAGCATCAGTAGAGACCCAGGAATGCAGGACTGGCTTTATCCATAGGTTAGCTAGTGCTTAGTGAAAACTAGTGCTTAGTTAGCTAGTGCTTAGTGAAAACTCTAGTTCCTAACATAGCCCCACTCCTCCATCCAACATGTGACTTCTGCCTTCTTTCTTTCTAGCTGATATCTCCATATTTCACCTTTTTGTATAGCATTCAGTGTATCTTCACCTTTCATTATAAAGTGTTATCCATATTTTACTATGCTTTACTGTAAAATTCTCAAGAATTGGGAATGTGTGAGTCGATCTGTATTCAGCCAAATGAGACATGGCTAAGGTTGGAAAAATATTTGGATAAGCAAAAACACTGATCTTTTTTCTACCTCAATACAAACAGAAAAAAAAAGTTTAATTAGTTATCACTCTAGCTTTCAAAATAATTTTTTAAAAGGAGAGAAAGTACCTATTATTGAATACATTGTTTTAAATTATATTAAAAAGTCTTCCTATCACAAGTAAGTTTTCAGATATTTTAACTTCTCCATTGATTTCCCTTCATGGAAATTTCATTTTTTAATACAATGTTACTTAACCCAATGTTTCTCAAATTTTCTTTATAGTTTAATACCATTTGAAATGTTTAAATACATTAATAAATTTAATAATAAATACCCCAAGGTTAGTTACAATAGTTGAGAATCACTGGAAGATTTCTAAATACCTTACAAAAATTTTATGATTTTAAGAGCATGAGTCTTTATATAAATAGAAAAAGACTATGTATGTGATATGTGTGTACGTGTGTATTTCCATCCAATTTGGGGGCCTATACTTCCTCTCAGTCACACATTAAGACCTGTCTCAGAAACCTTTCAATGTGTATTACTCTACTCATAGTAGCTCCTGTAGTGTCAAAATGATCCTGCATCTGTTCATGGGAAGAAAATTTTGTTTTAATGTATTTAAGTATTTGTATGTATGTATGGGTTCTCATTGGATTATTTTATTTTATTTCATGTAATACAATGGTATTTTGCAATGAATAAAATATACTAGAGTAAAATAAAACCTACCATGTTCATGTTTTAAGTTTTTAAGTTTTTTTTCTCACGAAATTTTTTCATTAAAGAATGCTAAATTTCTTAGCTATATTATATTTAAAGTCTTACCATTTACATAACTTTTTCACTCTAAAAATTGCCATATATAGTAAAACTGAAATTCTACCATATAAACAGTGTGAGCTCTTACATAAACCCATAACGTGTAGGTAAAACTAAATTGATTTAATATCATGGAAATAGATGAGTGGTGTTTTTTGGTTTTGTTTTTGCTTTTTGAGTGACATGAAGAACTTCTGCAGTATTCTCCTCAATCAAGAGAATGTACTGGGGCTTCCCTGGTGGCGCAGTGGTTGAGAGTCTGCCTGCCAATGCAGAGGACACGGGTTCGAGCCCTGGTCTGGGAAGATCCCACATGCCGCGAAGAAACTGGGCCCGTGAGCCACAATTACTGAGCCTGCGCGTCTGGAGCTGGTGCTCCACAGCAAGAGAGGCCGCGATAGTGAGAGGCCCGCGCACCGCGATGAAGAGTGGCCGCCACTTGCCGCAACTAGAGAAAGCCCTAGCACAGAAACGAAGACCCAACACAGCCATAAATATATAAATAAATAAATTAATTAAAAAAAAAAAAATTTATAAAAAAAAAGAGAATATACTGGATATGCAGATTAATATTTTGAACCTCAGAGAATTTTAACTGCTGAGATAATTATTGTAACTTTGATGGGTTTGACTTTAGTACTGACTCAGGTTTTGAAGGACTTGACCCTAAAGTCATATTTATTTTCAATTCCTGTTTAATGAATACATTTAGAATTTACTGTTTAATTGCATCACACATCAAAATGCATTTTTCATTTTGATTAGGTAATAGTTTTAGGTGAAGTTCTGGATCATTTGGTTAGACATCCATGGAACAACTAACCCACACTCATTAGCCCAAGAAAGGACAAAACTTTTATTTCCTGTATTATGCTTGTAAAATTAACTTTCTGCCTTCACAGACACTTTCTTTGTATACTTAGCACTGTACCACCCAGAATAATTTTTGGTGAGTTCCATCACCTTTAATTGTATTTCTGATCTCAACTATTTATCAATTCTTTACTCATTAATTCCAACTCACTAATCCTTAGTGTGCTATAATGACTCATTTAACAGTTTGAATGTTGTAATAAGATCTACTGAGAGTTCAAGGATATTGCTAGTCTCACTTTTAAGCTTTGAGATGTAGACAGATATGAATTATTAGATATCATATATTATTATATGACTGTATATAAATGATTATTATATATTTAAGTATAATAAGCATTATGTAGTATATAATTATAATATATATTTTATATATTATTATGTATGCTCATATGCATATGGTACCTGTCTACATACAATCTATTGATCTACAACTATATCTGTGCATTCTATATCTCTTGCCTTTAACATCTCACAAAATATCACCCAATGTTTCTATCATTTTAATTATTTGGACCCTGATATTGACACTTCTGAGAAAATGTAATATAGATCCTAAGCAGAATTCATAGTTGCCTGCACAGAAGAATATAATACACACAGTTTATATGAAAATGAGTATATCAAAGAGGCTCATACTATTTAGTGAGAAAAAAAATTTAAAGGAAGAGAGGTGTACTTTATGACCTTCATTCCTTTAACACGAAAGATTGTCAAGGAAAAGAGTAGGACTATAGAAGCATAAAAATGATGCCATAATCTCCATTCTCAGTTTTTTGGAAGTCTCTCTCAAACACATTCTCCAGATATTAAACTCAGATTTTTAGATCTTAAAAAAATACCAAGTGTAGATTATGTTTTCTTGTGGTCCTGTAACAGAATCAGGTTAAACAAGTAGTATTTCATATTAAATACAAAGCAGAGACTCTCACTTTCCAGCCTGTCTTGAGCTGATAATAGTTGTGAAACACATCATAACACTATAATGCAAGGAACCAGACTATTTTCATTTTGAATTTCCTTTCTGCTCTAGCAATGGGGCTTAACGTCCACTGTTGTAAGATATCACATAAGATAACCTTATCTTAAAAAAGTTACACTAGTAATCTCATTAAGAATAAATTACACATGTATCCTGCACTCATGTTGAAATTCATTCAAGTAGAATTCAGAAAACTCCAGGCTATTTCAGAATTTTTTTCCATTGATTTGTTTTTCTTATAACTTCTTTTCTCCACAACAGAGTTAACCTTAAATAAAAAAGCAGCTAGTTGGGGGGAAAATTTTTAAATAAAATAAATTTTCAAGGGATTACCTAGCTTTAATATTGTACCATAGATCCTGGTGAGATTACATTATTTCCAGCAGAAATTATCTTTTTGGTATTCAAATATATTTTATTGTCTGTTTTCTGGCCTTGTGTGATACCTTTGTGTAGTGGAGGAATATAATTAGAGAACACAGCAATAGAAAATCACTAATGGGAGTCTTTGCAACTGTCAGCGGTTTTTCACTTTTCACATGAGGATTGATTTGCTAATTGGATTAAGTCTGTCTCTAACTGTAATCTCAGCAAGCATCAGTTAAAGGAAGAACTGCCATGTTGCACCTGGGTTGTGTGCTAGTAGGTGAAGCACTCAGTTAATAAGAATCATTTAAAGCACAGCCTATGTGCATAATTAACTCTGCTTATTTCCTTGATTAAAACTCTGCTTATCAAGGCTAATTGTTCAACAGAATCTTCAGGGATATCTGAAGTAAGTACTTATAGTATTTGAACTAGAGGTGGATTAAAGGTGTCACCAAATGTTTTAGTTATTAGGCAACAAAATTGCAGCTGATTTTACAGGCTTTAAAAGGAGTGTAAATACTGAGTTTTAGTGAAAGTGGATAGCAGCGAATTACAGTGTCATTTAGAATATTTTTAGTGATGAATTACACGTGGGATGCAAGAAAATACAGAGGAGTACCTGCTGGGGGTGGAATCTATTTGTGAGCTAACTTTGTGTCTATGAATAATTTAATGGTATTTACTGTAGTAGAGAGTTACCAATATCAATGAACTACCTCTATTAAAAAAACTTCCAGAATACGTCCCAGTGTCCTTGCATCTATGTGGGGCCAAGTGACTTAGTTTTAGCCACTGAAAACTGAACAGAGGCTGGCCCTTAAAATGTCCCTGGAGGTCTTCCAAAAGATCTCTCTCTTTGGTCATTGGTTAGTAGGATGCCAATGACCAGTGGAGTATACTCAAGCCTTACATCATGACCAAACCATTAGATGGCATAAAACTGAGTCCCAGATGATTGCATGCAGCAGAGATGCTTTCCCACCTCCACAGGCAACCCACATTATGGTATGGTGTGCAGTGAGAAATAAACCTTTGTTATATATCAAATTAGTACTCTAAGACCTGAGAAATAAGAATTCTGAAAAAAAATATGTTTTGGTATTTAATATAGTTTGAAATTTCCTCAGCAACATGGGAGGTACTAATACTCGTAGTTTCTTTTCCTCTCCAGTTTGTGGAAAACTGTGAGACTTCCTATATAGAATAGAAATTCTTTTTTAATCTACACTGTTCCTCCCTCCACCGTTGTCAGCTATAAAAGAGCACCCTAGGGAAATGTGGAATAACTCAGTTGGATAATTCAGGGCCCTGGACATAGCTGAGTAACTTAGAAAAATCATTAGTTGGGGGGGGGACCTTCAAGACGGTGGAGGAGTAAGACGTGGAGATCACCTTCCTCCCAATAAATTCATCAAAAATACATCTACATATGGAACAACTCCTACAGGACACCTACTAAACGCTGGCAGAAGACCTCAGACTTCCCAAAAGGCAAGAAACTCCCCACGTACCTGGGTAGGGCAAATGAAAAAAGAAAAAACAGAGACAAAAGAATAGGGACGGGACCTGCACCTCTGGGAGGGAGCTGTGAGGAGGAAAAGTTTCCACACACTAGGAAGCCCCTTCACTGGTGGCGACGGGGGGTGGGTGGGAGGGAAGCGTGGGAGCCACGGAGGAGAGCACAGCAACAGGGGTGCAGAGGGCAAAGCAGAGAGATTCCCACAAAGAGGATCCGTGTCGACCAGCACTCACCAGACCGAGAGGCTTGTCTGCTCACCAGCTGGGGCGGGTGGCGGCTGGGAGCTGAGGCTCGGGCTTTGGAGGTCAGACCCCAGGGAGAGGACTGGGGTTGGCTGCGTGACCACAGCCTGAGGGGGCTGGGAGGGAGTCTGGGAAAAAGTCTGGACCTGACTAAGAGGCAAGAGACCATTGTTTTGGGGTGTGCAAGGAGAGGGGATTCAGAGCACTGCCTAAACGAGCTCCAGAGATGGGCGCGAGCCGTGGCTATCTGCATGAACACCAGAGACGGGCATGAAACGTTAAGGCTGCTGCTGCAGCCACCAAGAAGCCTGTGTGCAAGAACAGGTCACTATACATACATGCTCCCCGCACTCCGGGAGCCTGAGCAGCCTGCCACTGCCAGGGTCCCGTGATCCAGGGACAATTTCCCAGGGAGAACATACGGCGAGCCTCAGGCTTTTGCAAAGACACACTGGCCTCTGCCGCCACAGGCTCACCCCGCATTCCGTACCCCTCCTTCCCCATGCCTGAGTGAGCCAGAGCCCCCTAAACAGTTGCTCCTTTAACCCAGTCCTGTCCGGGCAGGAACAGACGCCCTCAGGCGACCTACACGCAGAGGCAGGGCCAAATGCAAAGCTGAACACCAGGAGCTGTGCGAACAAAGAAGAGAAAGGGAAATTTCTCCCAGCAGCCCAGGAGCAGGGGATTAAATCTCCACAGTCAACTTGATGTACGCTGCATCTCTGGAATACCTCAACAGACAACAAATCATCCGAAAATTGAGGCGGTGGACTTTGGGAACAACTGTAGACTTGGGGTTTGCTTTCTGCATCTAATTTGTTTTTGCTTTTTGTTTATCTTAGTATTTAGAGCTTATTATCATTGGTAGATCTGTTAATTGATTTGGTTGCTCTCTTCCCTTTTTTTATATATATATATATTTTTCCTTTTTCTCTTCTAATGAGTGTGTATGTGTATGCTTCTTTGTGTGATTTTGTCTATATAGCTTTGATCTCACCATTTGTCCTAGGGTTCTGTCTGTCCGTGGTTTTTTTTTTTTTTTTTAATAGTATAGTTTTTAGCGTTTGGTATAATTGGTGGATTGGTTTTTTGGTTTGGTTGCTCTCTTCTTTCTTTCTTTCTTCTTTTTTTAACTTTTTTATTTTTAATAATAATTTTTTATTTTTTATTTTAATAACTTTTCTTTCTTTCTTTCTTTTTTTTTTTTTCTCCCTTTTCTTCCAAGCCATGTGGCCGACAGGGTCTTGGTGCTCTGGCCAGGTGTCAGGCCTGAGCCTCTGAGGTGGGAGAGCCGAGTTCAGGACATTGGTCCACCAGAGACCTCCCAGGCCCACGTAATATCAAATGGCGAAAGCTCTCCCAGAGATCTCCACCTCAACGCTAAGACCCAGGACCACTCAAAGACAAGCAAGCTAGAGTGAGGGACACCCTATGCCAAACAACTAGCAAGACAGGAACACAATACCACCCATTAGCAGGGAGGCTGCCTAAAATCATAATAAGCTCTCAGACAACCCAAACACACCACCAGATTCGGTCCTGCCCACGAGAAAGACAAGATCCAGCCTCATCCACCAGAACACAGGTACTAGTCCCCTCCACCAGGAAGCCTACACAACCCACTGAACCAACCTTACCCACTGGGGGCAGACACCAAAAACAACGGGAACTACGAACCTGCAGCCTGTGAAAAGGAGACCCCAAACACAGTAAGTTAAAAAAAATGAGAAGACAGAGTAATATGCAGCAGATGAAGGAACAAGGTAAAAACCCACCAGAACAAACAAATGAAGAGGAAATAGGTAGTCTACTTGAAAAAAAATTCAGAGTAATGAGAGTAAAGATACCCAGAATCTTGGAAATAGAATGGAGAAAATATAAGAAATGTTTAACAAGGACCTAGAAGAACTAAAGAGCAAACAAACAATGATGAACAACACAATAAATGAAATTAAAAATTCTCTAGAAGGAATCAACAGCAGAATAACTGAGGCAGAAGAACGGATAAGTGACCTGAAAGATAAAATAGTAGAAATAACTACCACAGAGCAGAATAGAGAAAAAAGAATGAAGTGACTTGAGGACAGTCTCAGAGACTTCTGGGATAACATTAAACGCACCAACATGTGAATTATAGAGGTCTCAGACGAAGAGGAGAAAAAGAAAGGGACTGAGAAAATATTTGAAGAGATTAAAGTTGAAAACTTCCCTAATATGGGAAAGGAAAGAGTCAGTCAAGTACAGGAAGCACATAGAGTCCCATACAGGATAAATCAAAGGAGAAACACTCCAAGATACATATTTATCAAACTATCAAAAATTAAATACAAAGAAAAAATATTAAAAGCAGCAAGGGAAAAGAAACAAATAACATACAAGGGAATCCCCATAAGGTTAACAGCTGATCTTTCAGCAGAAACTCTGCAAGCCAGAAGGGAGTCGCAGGACATATTTAAAGTGATGAAAGGAAAAAACCTACAGCCAAGATTACTCTACCCAGCAAGGATCTCATTCAGATTCGACAGAGATATTAAAACCTTTAAAGACAAGCAAAAGCTCAGAGAATTCAGCACCACCAAACCAGCTTTACAACAAATGTTAAAGGAATTTCTCTAGGCAGGAAACACAAGAGAAGGAAAAGACTTACAATAAGAAACGAAAAAAAATTAAGAAAATGGTAATAGGAACATACATATGGATAATTACCTTAAATGTAAATGGATTAAATGCTCCAACCAAAAGATATAGACTGGCTGAATGGATACAAAAATAAGACCCATATATATGCTATCTACAAGAGACCCACCTCAGACCTAGGAACACATACAGACTGAAAGTGAGGGGATGGAAAAAGAGATTCCATGCAAATGTAAATCAAAAGAAAGCTGGAGTAGCAATTCTCATATCAGACAAAATAGACTTTAAAATAAAGACCATAACAAGAGACAAAGAAAGCCACTACATAATGATAAAGGGATCAATTCAAGAAGAAGATATAAGAATTGTAAATATTTATGCACCCAACATAGGAGCACCTCAATACATAGGGCAACTGCTAACAGCCATAAAAGGGGAAATTGACAGTAACACAATAATAGCAGAGGACTTTAACACCCCACTTTCACCAATGGACAGATCATCCAAAATGAAAATAAATAAGGAAACACAAGCTTTAAATGATACATTAAACAAGATGGACTTAATTGATATTTATAGGACATTTCATCCAAAAACAACAGAATACACTTTCTCCTCAAGTGCTCATGGAACATTCTCCAGGATAGATCATATCTTGGGTCACAAATCAAGCCTTGGTAAATTTAAGAAAATTGAAATCGTATGAAATATCTTTTCCTACCACAATGCTATGAGACTAGATATCAATTACAGGAAAATATCCGTAAAAAATAGAAACACATGGAGGCTACCGAATACACTACTAAATAACCAAGAGATCACTGAAGATATCAAAGAGGAAATCAAAAAATGCCTAGAAACAAATGACAATGTAAACACGACGACCCAAGACCTATGGGATGCAGTAAAAGCACTTCTAAGAGGGAAGTTCTATAGCAAAACAATCCTACCTGAAGAAAGAAGAAAAATCTCAAATAAACAACCTAAACTTACACCTAAAGCAATCAGAGAAAGAAGAACAGAAAAACCCCAATGTTAGCAAAAAGAAAGAAATTATAAAGATCAGATCAGAAATAAATGAAAAAGAAATGAAGGAAATGATAGCAAAGATCAGTAAAACTAGAAGCTGGTTCTTAGAGAAGATAAACAAAATTGATAAATCATTAGGCAGACTCATCAAGAAAAAAAGGGAAAAGACTCAAATCAATAGAATTAGAAATGAAAAAGGAGAAGTAACAACTGACACTGCAGAAATTCAAAGGATCATGAGAGATTACTACAAGCAACTCTATGCCAATAAAATGGACAACCTGGAAGAAATGGACACATTCTTAGAAAAACACAAGCTTCCAAGACTGAACCAGGAAGAAATAGAAAATATAAACAGACATATCACAAGCACTGAAATTGAAACTGTGATTAAAAATCTGCCAACAAACAAAAGCCCAGGACCAGACGGCTTCACAGGCGAATTCTAACAAACATTTAGAGAAGAGCTAACACCTAGCCTTCTCAAACTCTTCCAAAATATGGCAGAGGGAGGAATGCTCCCAAACTCATTCTACTAGGCCACCATCACCCTGATACAAAAACCAGACAAAGATGTCACAAAGAAAGAAAACTACAGGCCAATATCACTGATGAACATAGATGCAAAAATCCTCAACAAAATACTAGCAAACAGAATCCAACAGCTCATTAAAAGTATCATACACCATGATCAAGTGGGGTTTATCCCAGGAATGCAAGGATTCTTCAATATACGCAAATCAATCAATGTGATAAACCATATTAACAAATTGAAGGAGAAAAACCATATGATCATCTCAATAGATGCAGAAAAAGCTTTCAACAAAATTCAACACCCATTTATGAAAAATACCCTCTAGAAAGTTGGCATAGAGGGAACTTACCTCAACAGAATAAAGGCCATATATGACAAACCCACAGCCAACATCATTCTCAATGGTGAAAAACTGAAACCATTTCCACTAAGATCAGGAACAAGACAAGGTTGCCCACTCTCACCACTCTTATTCAACATTGTTTTGGAAGTTTTAGCCACAGCAATCACAGAAGAAAAAGAAATAAAAGGAATCCAAATCAGAAAAGAAGAAGTAAAACTGTCACTGTTGGCAGATGACATGATACTATACATAGAGAATCCTAAAGATGCTACCAGAAAACTACTAGAGTTAATCAATGAATTTGGTAAAGTATCAGGATACAAAGTTAATGCACTGAAATTGCTTGCATTCCTATACACTAATGCTGAAAAATCTGAAAGAGAAATTAAAGAAACACTGCCATTTATCATTGTAGCATAAAGAATAAAATACCTAGGAATAAACCTACCTAAGGAGACAAAAGACCTGTATGTAGAAAATTATAAGACACTGATGAAAGAAATTAAAGATGATACAAACAGATGGAGAGATATATCATGTTCTTGGATTGGATGAATTGACATTGTGAAAATGACTATACTATCCAAAGCAATCTACAGATTCAGTGAAATCCCTATCAAACTACCAATGGCATTTTTCACATAACTAGAACAAAAAATTTCACAATTTGTATGGAAACACAAAAGACCCTGAAAAGCCAAAGCAATATTGAGAAAGAAAAACAAAGCTGGAGGAATGAGGCTCCCTGACTTCAGACTCTATTACAAAGCTACAGTAATCAAGACAGTATGATACTGGCACAAAAACCGAAATACAGATCAATGGAACAGGATAGAAGGCCCAGAGATAAACCCACGCACATATGGTCACCTTATCTTTGATAAAGGAGCAGGGTGTACAATGGAGAAAAGACAGCCTCTTCAAAAAGTGGTGCTGGGAAAACTGGACAGCTACATGTAAAAGAATGAAATTAGAACACTCCCTAACACCATACACAAAAATAAACTCAAAATGGATTAGATTCCTAAATGTAAGGCCAGACACTATAAAACTCTTAGAGGCAAACATAGGCAGAACAGTCTATGACATAAATCACAGCAAGATCCTTTTTGACCCACCTCCTAGAGAAATGGAAATAAAAACAAAAATAAACAAATGGGACCTAATGAAACTTAAAAGCATTTGCACAGCAAAGGAAACCATAAACAAGATGAAAAGACAACCCTCAGAATGGGAGAAAATATTTGCAAATGAAGCAACTGACAAAGGATTAATCTCCAAAATTTACAAGCAGCTCATGCAGCTCAATATCAAAAAAACAAACAACCCAATCTAAAAATGGGCAGAAGAGCTAAAGAGACATTTCTCCAAAGAAGATATACAGATTGCCAACAAACACATGAAAGGATGCTCAACATCACTAATCATTAGAGAAATGCAAATCAAAACTACAATGAGGTATCACCTCACACTGGTCAGAATGGCCCTCCTCAAAAAATCTACAAACGATAAATGCTGGAGAGGGCGTGGAGATAAGGTAACCCTCTTGCATTGTTCGTGGGAATGTAAATTGTTACAGCCACTATGGAGAACAGTATGGAGGTTCCTTAAAAAACTAAAAATAGAACTACCATATAACCCAACAATCCCAGTCCTCGGCATATACCCAGAGAAAACCATAATTCAAAAAGAGTCATGGGGCTTCCCTGGTGGCGCAGTGGTTGAGAGTCTGCCTGCCAATGCAGGGGACATGGGTTCAAGCCCTGGTCTGGGAAGATCCCACATGCTGCGGAGCAACTGGGCCCGTGAGCCACAACAACTGAGCCTGCGCATCTGGAGCCTGTGCTCCGCAACAAGAGAGGCTGTGACAGTGAGAGGCCCACGCACCGCGATGAAGAGTGGCCCCCGCTTGCCGCAACTAGAGAAAGCCCTCACACAGAAACGAAGACCCAACACAGACAAAAATAAAATAAATAAATAAATAAAAATTAAAAAAAAAAAAAAGTCATGTACCACAATGTTCATTGCAGCTGTATTTACAATAGCCAGGACACGGAATCAACCTAAGTGTCCAGCAACAGATGAATGGATAAAGAAGATGTGGCACACATATACAATGGAATATTACTCAGCCATAAAAAGAAACGAAATTGAGTTATTTGTAGTGAGGTGGATCGACCTAGAGACTGTCATACAGAGTGAAGTAAGTCAGAAAGAGAAAAACAAATACCATATGCTAACACTTATACATGGAATCTAAAAAAAAAAAACTGGTTCTGAAGAACCTAGGGGCAGGACAGGAATAAAGACACAGACATGGAGAATGGACTTGAGGACACAGGGAGGGTGAAGGGTAAGCTGGGATGAAGTGAGATAGTGGCATGGACATATATACACTACCAAATGTAAAATAGATAGCTAGTGGGAAGCAGCCCCATAGTACAGGGAGATCAGCTCGGTGCTTTGTGTCCACCTAGATTGGTGGGATAGGGAGGTTGGGAGGGAGACGCAAGAGGGAGGAGATATGGGGATATATGTATATGTATAGCTGATTCACTTTGTTATAAAGCAGAAACTAACACACCGTTGTAAAGCAATTATACTCCAATAAAGATGTTAAAAAAAGAAAAACAACAACAACAACAACAAAGAAAAAAGACAAAAAAAAAAAAAAAAAAAAAGAAGGGTGAGGGCTATTTTAGAGTGGTGTCTAAAAAGACCCCGTTAAGGACAGTTACTAGGTAAGAGCTGCAAGGTGATAAATAACCAAGGGAAGATGTGTGAGATGTGTGCTCCTAGCAGATGAAGTAAGGCAAATGGACCTAGGAAAAAAATACTTGAATGTTTAAGAAACAGAATAGAGGCTGGTCAGGGAACTGAGACCACGAATATTAGAAGATATGTTCAAAATGGTTGATTTATTACGGCTCTTTACTACGATGCTGAGAGCTTAGCTAACGGATTCCATAATATTGCTGCCTCGACATCCATTCTGTGTGGCCAGACAGGATGCATGGGCCTTGAACTGTCACTAGCCCCCTGCTTGGAACACATGCCTTAGCTCACAGTCTGCAGAGTCACAAGTAAATGTAAATTCTTGCTATGACTTCCCCAACAACCCTGTGAAAAGCACGCTCCTCAGCTGTCCAGAGCCTTCCCCCAGTGCAAACCTTAGAAAAGACCCTCCCTGCTTGAAGTTCATAGAGGACTTCGCCCTCTTGGACCCTAATAAAGGCATGTGCCACAGGTCCTGCCCTGCTCTCTCTACCTGTACCCTACCTTGTCCTCCCCTTGTGGTCCCTGGAGGTGCTAAGTACCTCCTTCAGGACTTGCAAGTAATAAACTTCTCTATTTCACCTTCCCTTGGGATCTGGTCTTTTGTTGAACTATAAGGCTCACCATTCACACCCTGGAGGTCTACTAAACAAATGTTAATTTAACTAGGTCACAACAAATAGGGTTTTGGGGAGAGTCCTAGGGATGCCTTTGGAGCTGTAGGATCTAGTAAACAAGGTGATTTCAGCCTTAAAGGCATAGAGTTATGAGTTGTTACCAGCCCTCACAAGATGAGTGTACTTTGTAGGGTGAATATATGAGAGAGAAGGCTAACCCAATGCTACACATACTCCCCATGCCTCCTTTGATCATCTTCTCTCCACTTCCTCTTGCAGTGATAGGAGAGCTTGAACCTGAGGGAAAGTGTGAAGAGTTACTGGGAGAAAAACTTTGCAATGGAGTGAATGTTTGTCTCCTCTCAAAATTTCAAAATTCCTATGTTTAAACCCTAATCCTGTTGTGATGGTATTTTGAGATGAGGCCTTTCAGAAGTGATTAGGTCATGAGGGTGGAGTCCTCATAAGTGGGAGTAGTGCTTTTATTAAAAGAGGTCAGAGAGCTAGCTAGCTCTCTTTCTGCCACTTGAAAATACAAGAAGCCAGCCCTCTGCAACCGGGAAGAGGGCTCTCACCAGAACCTGACTACTCTGACACCATGATCTCAGACTTCATTTACAGAGCTGTGAGAAATAGATATTTGTTGATTAAGCCACCCTGCCTATGGTAATTTGTTATAGCAGGCTGAACTAGGACAAGGTTTTTTTCTATTTTACATGTGTTAAGCAAAATTATTTTATAGTGAGGCTGACAATTGTTCTTGCAATAAAAATCTATTCAGAATCAAAAAAAAAAAGAAAAATCATTAGTGATATAAACATTATAGTCCTTGCTTTATTTTACCTTTAGAGGGGTTTACTTGCCAGTGTTTATGCTCAGGTTCAACACTCCCTAGTAGTAGCAGCATGCATGAACTCAAGAAATGACGTATACCTTTCCCCCATGTATTTTTTATTTCATCCACTGCATGTTTTTATTCCAGTACATCGCCTAGCATCAAAATGAGAAGCTCAAGTTTATTCCTACTATGAGTTTTTAGGGATATCAGAAGCCACACATGTTATCACACACTTAGTCAAGCCAATTTGCCAACCCTGTGGTCTCTACCCAGCAGACGCTTCAAGTAATATGCCATTGGATAGCATGGTTTCCTTATTAAAAAGGTGAGCTGTACGCTACAATTAAATATCTATTAAAACATGATTTGTTTTCCTTTGGATTCTTCTTTTATCTAAACTTGTCTTAAGGAATATGCATATATAGCAATTTATGGCTATTAAATTCACAAACTTTATGATCCATTTTCAGTTATACCACTTAGGGTAATGCATTTAGAAAAGGATTATTATACAAACTGAATTAGATGAGGACATTGAGAAAGAAATATTAGGGCATTTGTCAAAGTCCTATTAGAATGAATATTATTTTAAAGAAGTGCTCTTTGTAATCTTTCTATTTCTATATCCTCCCAGGTACAATGAGTGACTATTATACACACTTCTTATAAAAAATTTTTTTTCTTTGTTACCCTCCTCTCTTCTTAAGAAAGATGTAAAATGTTACACAGAAAGCTAATCTTTTATAGATAAAGAGAAATGCTTAACTAGGACTGACAAGAACCCATTCTACTTCTAATTAGTTTCATGCTCTTGGACCACTTCCTTAGTCTTCCAGTGGCTTGGTATCTGTACTGGATAAACCCTAAGATCACTTCCAGATCCTTTACGAAATGTAGGAAATGAGAGGATAATTGAACATTCATACAGTTCCTCGGAATTTTCTTTTTGGTTTGACTTCAAATACCAATTATTTTTTAAATCTTCACTCCCTTTCCCACTTCAAATACCACAAACTATCACATAATTTTGATTTAGCTTAAATCTCCAAACTTCTATGAAGGCAGTACACGAAAAGACTCCAAACGAAAGAAGTGAAAGCAGCACCAGCATGATGTCTATGTTTTTTACTTATTAGTTCACTGTAGAAGAACCTTAAATATTTCTTATCTTTAAATCTTGCATTACCAGAAAACAATTGAAGCAATGAATTTTTGTTTCAGCCGTTCAATCCTTGTGAGCCTCAAGATTTTTTTCCATCTGAGCTAAGTACTACTGGGATGAAAAACTGACCTAACTCTTGCATAAAAAAGCATATTCTACCTTTACGTAAGCATATTCATAACAAGTTAGATGAGGATCTCATGACACAATGATATAAGGAATAATTAAAGACCATTCAAAGTAGGCAGCATTTTAATAAAATTCAGAAGACTAATGGAACTATAAATATACCTCTAAATTGACAATAAATGTAAATACAGGGCTTCCCTGGTGGTGCAGTGGTTAAGAATCCACCTGCCAATACAGGGGACACAGGTTTGAATCCTGGTCCGGGAAGATCCCACATGCCGTGGAGCAAGTAAGCGTGTGTGCCACAACTACTGAGCCTGCGCTCTAGAGCCTGTGAGCCACAACTACTGAGCCCACACACCACAACTACTGAAGCCCGCATGCCTAGAGCCCGTGCTCCGCAACAAGAGAAGCCACCACAGTGAGAAGCCTGTGCACCACAATGAAGAGTAGCCCCCGCTCGCCACAACTAGAGAAAGCCTGTACGCAGCAACGAAGACCCAACGCAGCCAAAAATAAATAAATAAAATAAATAAATTTAAATAAAAAAGTAAATACAGAGAAAAATGAAACAAATGGGATATACAAATTAGGCATTTAAGCTTTAAAAACTTTGCTCTTCTAGTAAGATCCTACAGTAATTAGGATTCACATATTTTGTTTTCTCAAGTTACATCAAATAAACTTGTAGAAGAGATTTCATAATATATTTTCAGAGCCTCTCTAACTTAATGCTTTGCATCCTTTGTGTGTTGGGATAGGTTTCCACAGAGGATATAAGTGCCAGTTCTTTATAACCAAATTCCCTTTGGTACTATATAATTTTTACCAAAGCAGGTAAGATTAATCTGAAAGACCTACAGATAAGGCAGTTATGCCTCACAAATAAGGACTTGGTAGAATTATCACAGTAAATAACTCCTGCAGTCCAATGATTTTACACAGTATTTAGAAAAATTCAGAAGATTAAGAGATGTGTATATGTATAAAGCTACTTCATTTTCATAAAATGAATTTGATGAATAAAGACAGGCGTACAAGCCAAGGATAGGGTTACTAATAAAATTAAGTAGAAGCGTCACATTACTCAAATAAACATAGAGTGTTGTATTACTTTTCTATTGCTGCCATAATAAAAATTATGACAAATTTAGCGGATTATCACAACACCAGTTTATCATCTCATAGTTTTTACACTAGGTCAGAAGTCTGATACAGGTCTCACCAGGCTAGGTGCTGGCAGCCTGTGTTTCTTTCTGGAAGCTCTAGGGGACAATCTGTTGCCTTGCTCATTCAGGTTGTTGGCAGAATTTAGTTCCTTTCAATTGCAGGATTGAGGTTTCTCTTTTCTTGCTGCTGTCAGTTGAGGGCTGCTTCCAGCTTTAGAGGCTGCCATGTTTCTTGGCTCATGGTCCTGGTTTTCATGTCTTATCTCTCTGACTCACTTCTCTGCCTCTTTCTTCTATTTTTAAAGATCATATGAGTGGACTGGGTCTACTCAGATAATCCAGGATAATTTTCTTATCTCAATGTCTTTAACCTTAATTGCATCTGCAAGTCTCTTTTGCCATATAGGTTGACATATTCCCAGGTTCCCAGGACCTAAAATTTGTTCTAGGTCATTCAGAAATATTATGAAAGTTTACATATTCTTATTTACTGTCCATAGTAAACTAATTTGCTAAGATTTTAACATTTTAGGAAAGATATTTTTATGCAGATAGAAGTTATTTTGAATATGCTTAAGAAATGCCTTTTTACTGAGACAGTTTCTTTTGCTTATAAGAAGAATGAAGAAAGAAGTGAATTCTGTTTTAAATAATTGGTCTTCACTTTTCAAAAGGAAGTATGTCTGTAGTATGTTTTGATGACTGACTTTTGATTCCAATTTTTCGCAGAAGATATAAATATCCATAAAGCCCTGAACTAATGTTCTTTAATAAGTCAGTTATTACAGATGTTTTATCCTAAGACCATGACTTGTAATTTGGAACATTCTGTGCATGCAGCAATTTTACAGAGACTTGCCAATCTATTTTACTAAATTTTTTATCTTTGCTCTTTTACTTTCTGCTGTCTCTAGTAGTTTGTTTAATTTTATCATTCCTCATGTATTTTCATTTAAAAAACTAGGTCCTGGAATTGCATACTGTGATGGACAGAGATTATAAATATACACTTTTAAATGTCATAGTTTCAACTAAATCATAAGAAAATGTCTTGTATATGCCTATTATTTAATTTAGAAATATATTGAAAATACATGAACTATTTAAATTGTATGATGTTAAACAGCAAATTAATATAGATATATTTTCAATTATCTAACATAATTTATTGAATGAGAGCATATTTGGTGCTGTAGGCATGAAGGTTAAGGGGGTTTGGAGATGAGCCTTAAGAACCATTTATCAAAAATGCTCAACCTAATACCAAATAGCCACACCATCATAAAACAATTTAGTTGCATTTTAATGTATATATCTTGGTCCTTGATCTTACAGTAGAGGTACTGAATCACAGCATTTGGGAAGCATAAAGATAAAATAATTTCCTTAGACATAATAAATATGTTTACTATGATATCTAGAGATGTAAAAAGGAATGAAACATATTCTATGAGTATAAGAAAACATTAAAATTGAAAGAGAGATTAGTCAGAATAATATTTCTAGAGACTGAAAAGGTATAGCAGTTCTTTAACTTTGTATTTCAAACTTACACTAAAAATGCATAACTATAAACCAATTAGACCTAACAGGTATCTATAAAACACTACACCCCAAACTTCTTAACAAGTGTACATGGAATATTCTCCAGGATAGATGATACGTTAGGATCTAAAGCAAGTTTCAATAAATTTAAAAGGAACAAAATCGTGCAAATTATGCTCTCTGACCACAATGCAGTAAAATTATAAATTAATTACAAAAAGAACTTTGGGAAATTTCAAGTATGTGGAAATTAAACAGTACACTTCTAATTAACCAACCGGTCAAGAAGAAATCACATGGGAAATTATAAAATGATTTGAAATGAATGAAAAGGCATAATATACCAAACTTACGGAATTTAGCTAAACCAGTATTTAGAGGGCAATGTATAGGTATAAGTACCTACATTAATTTTGAAGAAAGATCTCATATCAATAACCTAACTTCCACCTTGAGAAACTGAAAAAAAAGAGCAACTAAACCCAAAGCAAGTAGAAAAAAGGAAATAATGAGTATTTGAATGTAGATTAGTGAATTATAGAAGAAAAAAACTAATAGAGAAAACCCAAGAACCCCAGAATTGGTTCTTTGAAAGTATCAGCAAAATTGACAAATTTTAGGTAGATTGACCAAGAGGAAAAGAGAAAAGACTCAAGTTATTAAAATAAGAAAACAAAGAGTGGGACATTACTACTGACCTTGCGGCAATAAAAGATGATTATGAGGGAATGCTATGAGCAGTTGAATGCCAACAAATCAGAGAGCTTAGATTAAATGGACAAATTCCTGGAAAGACATAAAGTACAGGGAACAAAAATACCCACAAAGAAAATTCCAGGTGCAGATGACTTTACTGGTGAATTCTACCAAATATACAAACAATAATTTACGCTAACACTTCACAAATTCTCCTAACTATAGAAGAGGAAGAAACATTTCTCAACTTACTTCATGAGATGAGTATTATCCCAATACCAAAATCAGACATATTTTATATTTTCCTAATAAACACTATATGCTATATAATTTTATGATGTTCAATAAGCAGCTAGAAAATTTGCTTCACATTAAAAAGAATAAAAATAGCATGTCATTCTTAGATCATAAAAGGATTAAATCTCTTTTTTCCCTTACCAAATTGTACTTTGTAAATGTTAAGTCAAGTTTTAATTACTTTAACTAGACAATAATCTAGAATTTAGAAAACTTAGAATTTAGGGAGTCTTATGGACTGTGTCAATATATAATTTCCCTGAAAGATAAAGAGTGGTACACAATAGACTAAGTCAGACGATCTGAGGATATACTGGGTTGCATCTAATGGAAGTTCTTGGGTGAATTCTTACTTATGACTTTAATAATACTGCTAGCTATGTTATTTGTATTTTGCCTGCTTTACAAGATTGTTGCTTCCTGCATTACCAAATGTGTGACTGTCAAAAATATATAGTTTTATATGAGATCAATGATTGTAATAGAGTAACTCTGGATATGGGAAGATACAAGAGGGAATTTTTCCTGGACCATAACAGATTAGCAAGACAGGTGATCCAGAGCTCCCTTTAGTTATTGTTTATAAGACCTAGTCCAGTAATAGCACACTGAGTGGCCTATCAGCAAAATCTTCACCAGACCTAGGAAAGAGCCTTCCTAGCACTGCAGGATGAAATGGTCATGAAATGCCTCCCAAAGCATGGTCGAACTTATGACCATGAGGGGGCCCTGTCAACTACAAATTGGCACTTGCCATCTACCTCTACAAGGATTAAATCATGTGCTGCTGCAGCTGCTGACTTTCAACACCCCCTGAAAGGAGTTCAGGGTGGAGAGCAGAAATGAGGCACTCTGTGCTCTGGGAAAAACTGGCAGAACAAGTCTTCAGAGAGATATTTTCAGGAGTCGATTTTATGAGCCCAATTATCATATCTCCTCATATCTAGAAAAACACTAATATCCTGCATGGTGACGACTGCTCCTCGTGACTAGCAGAGACCTTCTGCAAAAAAACATGTGCTCGATTGCATGTACTCCCCCTTCACCAAAGTCACATATATACTGACCTTCCCCCCTGCCTCTTTGAAGCAGTTTCTCAGAGCAATCTGAAATGCTGTCTCCGGGGCTGCAGTCCTCATTTTGCCCCAAATAAAACTTAACTTGCACCTCTCACGTTGTGCATTTTTTTTAAGTCGACAGTTATTATGGTGACGATATAAAGCTTCTTCATCTCAATCTCAATTAAATTTTACACGTTTTCAAATTTATGCTAGATAAGGGATGGAAAGGCGAAGGAATTTAGTCATTCAATGAGTAAGCTCAATAAATATCTCTATGCCATGTTTCTCACACTTTAAAATAATTACCTATAGTAAGAAATGCATTTGTATTACAGCACAGGAGAAACAGGGAAAAACATGAATTTATGGATTATCAACTATATGCCATACAAGACATTATTGATACAGACATAAATAAATTAGAATCCTAATCCCCAGAGAACTTGAAGCCTTTTTGTCATAATAAAGATTGGTGCTTCTAAGGAACAAAGACTTTACAAAACTATTTATGTTTTTAATAGTATAAAATTGCAGATACACTTGTAAATACATAATTGGCTCTTTCAACATAGCAATAATTTAGAAATAACATATTCTGTAGCAGTAGAAAATAGAGTATGAATGAACACCTAATGTTCAGCATTGAGATTAGACCTGTTTACACAAGTAATTTTACCATGTTCATTGTATTAACCTGACATTAACCTGATCCTAATCAGTCATTCCATCAAAAGGTCACTTATTTACAGGCTGGCAATAGTGTTGATTAAATAAACAGTCAATTATTATCCAATTAATTCTGTCCATTTGATGGTGTCTGTAAATACTTCTTAAATATCCTAGATAAATATCTCTAAATATTTACATAGGATTATTATCAAGATGATATAAGGATTCTCTACTTGTAAGAAGTTATATTCCTGTGTAAGAAAAATTTAGATTCACTCTCCTATTGGAGGGAGAGATGAGAGAGGAGGACAAAATTTTAGAGTACAGTTTTATCAGGGATCTCTGTCAGTATCCAGTAAGTGTCAACATCTTGCTTTAAAGAAGGGGCATAGTCTGTAGCTGAGGAATAGAGATAAGATCTTGTCCCAGGACTAAGAATTTATTCGTACAAGGGGAATTAACTGGTCTCTCATCAACTGGGTTAGTGTTCAGGACAGGAATGTAATTATAGTGGAGAACAGGAAAGTGAACCACTAACTAGGGCAGACTAATAGTCATTTGGAACTGGCCATCCACAGTGGAGGTTACAGGAATCTCTGCTTCAATGTGTTATGAACTGAGAAGGAATTGAATACTGGATTTATGGCCAAAACCTAATTTCAGATTCAAGCCAAAAGTAGTGTTGATTACAGTAAAAAGTAAATTTATCAATTTAGAGTTTATAATTTTAAAAAGTGGTAGTTTTATTTGTTAGAAACTTACAAGTTTCTAGGATCAGTATACATGTGTCTACAATGATGTTTGTGTGTGTATGTGTGTACACATGCAAATAGTATAAATATATTTATAACAGTCTTGTGAGTTAAATATTTTATTCTTTTTTATAAGTGAAAAAATCTGAGGCTCAAAAAGTTTAAGTGAATTTAAATGTTACAAGAATAATAAAGAGTAGAGTCTATTTTATAATGTATTCACTATGGGATGATGTACTCATTTGTCTGACTCTCAGAATAAATCTATTGTACAATTAAGTTGTTATGTCTGACACTTTTCAGCACTTTCTTCCTATCCTGTTAAAAGTTTCTACTTGACACTGTGTATGATTCAGGTAACTTTTGTATCACTAACCAATTAAATCATTTAATAAGCATTTATTTAACTAGCACATATTCTTTGCCAGGTCTGCTAATGCTCACTTGTTTTTCCTCATTAATTATAATTATATCCCAGTAGCAGTTACATCATTTGCTTCTTCAAACCTTTTGAAAGAAAATTAAAATTTTAGTAAAATTAGCTACTTGTTTAAGTGGAATTTGTCCATGTATAGAATTATCATATATCTTTCTTTACATTCAGTAAGTACACTCTCTAGTGGCAGTAGCTTTGACAAAAATGTTCAGAAACCTAAGTGCTGGTTTTCCTTCCAATCCTTTGTTCCTTTCTTCCAAATCTTGCAAATAGTTTGGAAACCAAGCACTTTGTAAAACTTTACTTTGATAGTTTTAATGCATTTACTCACCTATTTAATTTAATTGCTTATTTAATTCTCTTTGATATTTGCTTAAAATTATTCAACTGACATACTCCTTGAGAGACCAACTCTCCCTTGACATGGCTTACCTGACAAATCCTCAGAAAGAGACTTTATAGCAAAAGCACAGCAAAGCCTTCCCTGGCTTCCTCCTCTTATCATATCTCTGTCTGAGATTACTCATGCAAACACTTCCACAAAAATTAGTGGATAAGGAAATTACCTCTGAGAACAAATGCGGCAGATTATACTCCTCCAGGTATTATTTCTCAATTTCTTTGTATGAACTTGAATACATGGGCTACAAACAGTGGAAGATTTTTTTTTTCTGTCTTAACGCTAATATATGCTTAATAAACTTACTCCTTATATGTGATTATTACTATATAATATGTATTTATATCATATTTTTACTACATATCTATTTTTGGCACAAATTTATAAAGATTGGTTAATTTTTAGTTATCTGTATCAATGAAGTTGAGCAATGAAGTGAATAAACCTCAGTGGAAAATAATCAATACCTAAGCTAGTTGCAGGAATTAATTATACCTGTACAATAGCAGCGGGCAAAAGGTTTGCCTTTTTAATTATGTGTGCGTGTGTGTTTAACTCAGACTTATCTGAATATTCATCTTTACCCTCCAGTTGGCTAGCATAAGCCATCTCAAGGCATGCTTAATGGCTAAAGAGGTTGACAGCCAAGCCTCTTAATTACGGGAATATAGTTGTGTCAAGAAAAACAAACAAACACCTGAAAACAGGCAGTAAGGGATCAAACAGTATCCCTCATTTCTCTTCCATCTCTGTTTCTCTCTGCGTAATTAGGCTTATTCTTAATATAGTTCCCCTTCTCCAGATGATAAGTATGATCACTGACATTTCCTGAGTCCAGCAACTCACAACTTCACTAGAAGATCCATTAACATAGAGATAGTATACCTGTAGTAGAGGACACATACCAAGAGGTCAAAATAATAGGTCCTCAATAACTGGGGGTACTGATAGCACCATGTCAGTTATAACTGTATTTTGGTACATATTCTTAATCATCACTAGACTTCTGCTAATATAACAAAAAGAACTGTTTTATATATATATATATAAATAAATGGTTATAAGAATCATTTGTACAAATATATATAATTTAAATATATTTTATATTTGTAAAAATGTTCCTGTTTTTGTTAGACTAGCAGAAGTACAGTGGCAATTAAGATTTTTTTTTGTTATTATTTTCTATAGCAGTCATACCAGTAGTAGTAGTATTTCCCTTTGGTGTTCAGTTTCTATGACCTGAGATGTATTTTTAGGTAATTCAACTTCTCATTAATGTACAATATCCTTGTCAATGAAAGAAAACAAAATATAATTTCTAAATATATACCAATTCATTGAAATGTATTTAAGTTCTTTTATCATAAGACAATTCAATTGCTTCTTCATTAGCTAAAGCATTTAGCATGTACTTATCTACATGTAGCACTATAGACAGCCAACCTTATGTAAAAGTTTGATAGTTCACTTAAAGAAAAATTTTATTGTCTACCTTCCCGAAATCCTTTGCACTTATTCGTAAAGTTCTGAATTCCTCTAACATTGGATGAAATATTTTTTCATCGTTAGAGAAATGTTTAAAAATTAAAATAATTCCTAAAGATACAACACATAAATATAAAAGTATTCAGATTAATATTTTAATAAGACAGGAAGAAAAGTATAAATGTGTTGGGGCCCAGGGTAAGTCGCCCCAAAATGTACCTCAACAGTATATTGATTATTTTGAATTAAAGTTACTTAAGGACTTCCCTGGTGGTGCAGTGGTTAAGAATTCGCCTGCCAATGGAGGGGACATGGGTTCGATCCCTGGTCTGGGAAGATCCCACATGCCGCAGAGCAACTAAGCCCATGCACCACAACTACTGAGCCTGCGTTCTAGAGCCCGGGAGCCACAACTACTGAAGCCCACGTGCCTAGAGCCCGTGCTCCACAACAAGAGAAGCCACTGCAATGAGAAGCACGTGCACCACAACAAAGAGTAGCCCCCGCTTGCCGCAACTAGAGAAAGCCTGTGTGCAGCAACGAAGACCTAACACAGCCAAAAATAAATAAATAAATTAAAAAAAAATAAAGTTACTTAAGAAATGGTCAATGCAAAATGGACACTCTGACCCTCCTTTCTGTCCCATGAAAGCAGGAAATAAATCTCTCATGTGAAAGGTATGCTCCCAGCATCTGGAGGTAAAAGGACACCCTTATCGTCAGAGATAGGGAATTCGAACCGAAAAGCCTGTATATACAAACCTTGTTATTTCTTTAATTTACTACCTGAAGCCCACACTCTGTTTATATTTTTCACTAATTGAGCACCCAAAACCTAAGTTTCTTTGTACTGTCAATTTCTTACAAATCTATCGTTTCTTTTTCGAAAAAGTATAAAAGCTGCCTGTTTTGGCCACTTCTTAGGTCCCATTTCTATGAATTAAAATTTGTTTCTTTTTCTCCTGTTAATCTGTCTTGTGTCATTTTTGTTATTACAAGAACTTAGAAGGGGTAGAGGGGGAAATTTCCTCCTCCCTGACAAATGTAAGTGGTAGATTTGGCAGCTATCAAATGTTCTCAGTATAGGGCATCTGGTAAAATGACAAACTTAAATAACTTGATACAACACCTCCTTAATTCATTTTCTGACTCTTGCATTTACCTTAATTTTCTTTATGAGAAGAGACAGTTGCCAACAAAATAATCATTTTTTTAAAAACTATAAACTGAAATATGTAATTACCCTCTGAAAAGCCATTTATGCTTTTTGGTTATATATAAAAATAAATCCAGACTTCTTGATCTAACAAGTTAAGTCTTGAGAAATCTGACCCCTTCATAATTTCATATGCTGCCCGAGCAAACTTGCTACACACTAGACTCCGTGTTCCGCTGTCTATTCAAGGAGCATGACAAATTCTTCAAGGGTCTTTTCACATTTTATTTTCTATATCTGGTGTACTCTAGACAAGTGGAATGGACTTACTAGTTAGCGCAAATGGTATGTCATAGATCAGCAAACAGATAAGTTCTTTGAACGTAAATCAAACACTTCACTAAGCTCAGCTGATGTTTGTTTGTTTTGTATTTGTTTTGTTTTCTCCTTAGCAAAGCTTTCTTAATGAAGTGCTTTGATTTGTCTCTTGTAGACTAACAGGTTGAGTAACTGCGTTTTGCCTCCCCTTCTATTTCACCCCCATCTAACACATTCACATATACTATCACACCAATTTTTGTTTAGCTATAGATTCCTTCTCCTCCTTCAAGTCTTAGCCCAAGGGTAATTTCATCAGGTAGAATCTTCTGGCCACCAAGTTAAACTAAATTGCCAGACCCTCTCTGTATTTTCTATCAACACATCTTATTTAATTTCTATATGACCACAATCACAACTTGCAATTTTATATTTATTAGTTGCTTACTTGGTTTTTGTTAGTCTCCCCCATAACTGAGTTTAATAAAGACCAATGCCACTTTTGTACACTATGCCTAGTGTCCAGAATATAGTATTCAATATCTAAATTAAAAAACATGTATGTATTTGGCTGTGTATTTAGATGGTTACTGAGAAGACACAAGTCTCTCTCCTGGATTCTTTTGCTCTAGTTCATTGAGCTGTGGCTCAGTGGTCGAGCAAATATCTTGGGTGTTAGTAGTTGTCTTTGGTTGTCTGGAGAATTTTTCTTAATAAATAATTGATATTACAAATTTATGCTTTGTCTCAAGCCACAGCTTCAGAATACATCTTCCCTGACCTTCTAATTTGGGTGATATAGCCCTCAGGTGTATGTTACTGCAAGTTGTATATACCTGTATCCTAGAAAATGTCATTCCACACTCAATTTATCTGTTTACATTTTGCATTCTCCATTGGGTAATACCCTGCTTAAAGATAGGGACTTTTTGTAATGGTCTTTGTATTCCCACTTTTTTTCACCTAATGTGTTTCCATATAAAAGCCATATAACATGAAGTCTGTTTAAAGGTAACTTTTAGGAAGACATTTCTTATTCACTATTCTTCTCCCATTACAATGTGGACTCTTTGGAAGCAGAGGATGAATTATATTTGTCTCTTTATTACCAGCTACTAACACAGTACGGGCAATGTTAGAGCACATGCAAACCTTCTATGCATTCTGGAACAAAAAGTAAGTAATATTAAATAATGGAAGGTGTGTTTGAAATGACCCAATCACCTCCTTCACTCAGAGATGAGGAAATGATCTAAAAGGTAGTATAATTTTCCAAGAGCACAAAGCCAATTGGTGTCAGAAACATGATTAGATTGGTTTTCCCTTAGCCAGTTTATGAATTTTGTCATCATCCAGTGTACTTTTAGGTGTATGCTTTATTTTGAACTCCTCTATTCCTCAGGCAGCCATAACCTGAACAAAAGAGAGGAGCTGCTGAGTTTCTGAAAGGATTATGCGAGCCCAAAGACTGCATATGAATTAAGGGCAAAACCCTACCTGGGATCCTAACAGCAGTATATTTCTTCCTTCCCCATAGGTCATGAATATACTCAGCAGCTTGAAAATATATCATAAGGGAAAAAGAAGATTTCTACATCCTAAGCCATTCTCTACCTTGAGAATGTTGGCATTTTATATTATGTTTGAATATTTTTCTTAAAAAAAATAAACTTATCTCACTTGGACAGGCTGACATTTAGCCAAAAGTAGTTTTCAACATTCCCCTGGTTTTAGCCAGGGGAAGAGTGATTATAGAAAGATAGTCCCACCAAGCCTTTAGGGTTCATGAGTCAAGAGCTCCCTATTTTTCTCACCCACACGATGGACGCTAACACTTTGGTGAGCTAAACTTAAGAAAGAATAGCCCATTTCCACCAGGGTGCACAGGATTAGAGTGCTCATGTGCAACGGAGAGTGAGACAGTTCTGTCCTGAGTCTTTCTCTTGGTTGCCTGTCACCATGGTGACGTGGAAGGGCATACTGGACCACAGTGCAAAAGAAAAATACAGTGATAATGAGATGTGGTAAAGAAAAATAGAGCAAGAAATGTATGTTTCCCTTTCTGGTCACAGAAATAGTATCAATTGTTTCAACTTATTGAGATGGGGGGAAAAAACACCAGAAACAAAACTATCATTTTTAACTTTGTTGTTTCCAAATCTAGGCTTCTTCTAGCTGAAACTACTTGAGATTCCCAAACATGCTAGCAAGTGCCATCATGGCTTTGCTCAAACTGCTACAGATGTCAGGAATGCACCTGAACACTGACCCCCCTCTCTGGTCCACACCCTGGGTGCAAACCATCAATGAAAAGTAGAAATGATAAGAAATGTCACACTTTCAGTGGATTAGGATGAGCACTGCCTAACCAAAAGCAGAGTTAGTATAAGAAAAATCAGGAGAGAGGAATGCAACAGAAATCAGGTAAATCAGACAGAAAGATCAATCAAGTCAACTAACACTAAAACATTTTGTAAAAGTAAAACTGAAAAATATTTATAAGCAGTGTAGTAGAAATGGAAATCAGATCAATTTGGGTCAGACAATGAATAGGAGGTGAGTAAATTTTTTAATTCAACTCTTGTAATTGTTTTAGTGCCTATTATATTTCCTCAAAAAGTTATTTTAATAAATAAATAAATTTCTTGTCTTAAAAAATACAGTTAGGAGGCCCAATACTTAAAGTAAATATTTCCTCTTCGATGTTGTATGTTAATTCAAAGTAAGAAGATGATTATATTGTGAATGACTTCAATTCAGAGCAATGGTCCTAAGGCAATGTTCTAAAAGATCTCTTCACTTCATCAAAGTGGTTTTGTTAAGAAATTGCATCTTTCATAGAAACAACAATTGGAACAATGAATTAGTTTCAATTTTAATTAAATGATGATTTCATTTAGCTTTGATTAAATTACAACAGCTAGATAAACCTAGGCAGCAACATTTAGCTAATTTAATTAGGTATGGCATTGCTTTTCTGTATTTCCACTCTGAATGACAAACAGTTTTTCCTACACAAGATTCTCTGTACTTTTACTGAATACACATATGAAAACAACAGGCAAATTAAAACTAACTGCATGATATTTTTTCTTTTTTTTTTCAATTTTTACTTTTGGAAAGATTTTACGATAAATGGCAAATAACTGTCTTTTTCTCTATTTAAGATAAAATTTTCAATAAGAGTTATTTGATTTTATTAAGAAATAAACTTAAAACATTTTAGATAGTAAGGATTGGTTTCACCATAGAATAGCTAACCTTCCTTAGCTCCACTATTTTTTAAATTACTATTTTATAAAAATTGACTTTAATCGTTCAGTTTAATACTTCGATTGCATTTTTCTTGTTCTCTTTGTCTCCTTTCTTTCCTTCCTTCTTTCCTTCCTCCCTCCCTCCCCCCCTCCCTCCCTCCCTCTCTCTCTCTCTCTCTCTCTTTTCTTTCTTTCTTTCTTTCTTCCTCCCTTCCTTCCTTCCTTTCTCTCTCTCTCTCTCTCTCTCTCTCTCTCTCGATTTATGTACCTCAGAGGATTGAACTTCAAGTGGTTGTAAGCTGTGATTCAACCTTAAAATTTCTGGCTCTCTTAGAGGGTTATTATATATCGGTAAGAGATTAGATTCAATTTCAAAAATAACAGTAACTAAATAAGATTGAGATTAACTTTCTTTCAAATAACAGTAAATCTAGGGATAGGCATCTCAGGTCCAAGGTGGCAATTGTTAAAGAAAAAAAAATACTGAACAGGATGAACAAACAAAAGTCAATTTTATCCCAATTCCATTACAACAGGGAAGAGACACTGAACTCAATTCCACTGAAACAAAAGCAGCAGAGTTTTTAAGAGCTGGGGTGGGGGAATTGTAGGCTACCTGTGTTTGCTAACAGGCCATACCCAAAGGAAAATTAAATTTTCTCCTTTTGTCATGACAGGAGGTAGTTTTACCACCTAGAATGAAAAGCTAACTGAAGTTAGGCTCCTACCTCTCTCTCTTTCTCCCCCCAACCCCCGTCTCTCTCTCTCTCTATATATATATGGTTTACTATATATAAACCTCATGGTAACCAAAACCAGAAATCTATAATGATACACACACACACACAGGAGAAAGGAATCCAAACTTAACAGAAAGATAATCATCAAATCACAAGGGAAGAGCACATAAGAAAAAGAAAACAAACAAACAAAAACCCCTACATAAACAATCCCAAAACCATTTACAAAGTGGTAATAAGAACACACAAATCAATAATTACTTTAAATGTAAACGGACTAAATGCTCCAATCAGAAGACAGAGAGTGGCTGAATGTATACAAAAACAGGGCTTGTATATATACTGCCTACAAGAGACTCACTTCAGATCTAAAGACACACATATACTGAAAGTGAGGGGTTGGAAAAATGTATTCTGTGCAAATGGGAATCAAAAGAAAGCTCGAGTATCGATCCTTATATCAGACAAAATACACTTTGAAACAGGAACTGTTATAAGAGACAAAGAAGGACATTACATAATGATCAAGGGATTGACCAAAGAAGAAGATATAAAAATTGTATATATCCCCAACACAGGAGCACCTAAATACATAAAGCAAATATTAACAGATATAAAGGGAAAAACTGACAGCAATACAATAATAGTAGAGGACTTCAACACTGTACTTACATCAATGGACAGATCATCCTGACAGAAAATCATTAAGGAAACACTGGCCTTAAATGACACATCATACCAGATGGACAAACAAGTGGAGGCTACTAAATGACTATTGGATCACTGAAGAAAACAAGGAAATCAAAAAATTCCTGGAGATATATAAAAATAGAAACATAATTATCCAAAATTTATGGGATGCAGCAAAAGCAGTTCTAAGAGGAACGTTTATAACAATACAACCTTACCACTGGAAATAAGAAAAATCTCAAATAAACAACCTAAACTTACACCTAAAGGAACTTGAAAAAGAACAAACAAAACCCAAAGTTAGTAGAAGGAAAGAAATCACAAAGATCAGAGAAGAAATAAATCAAATAGTGACAAAAAAAAAGAACTAGTTCTCTGAAAAGATCAACAAAATTGATAAACGTTTAGCCAGACTCATCAAGAAAAAAAGAGAGAGGGCCCAAATCAATAAAATCAGAACTGAAAAAGGAGAGTTACACCCGACACCACAGAAATACAAATAATCATGAGACTACTAAGAGCAACTATACACCAATAAAATGGACAACCTAGAAGAAACGGACAAATTCCTAGAAATGTACAATCTCTCAAGACTGAACCAGGAAGAAATAGATAATATGAACAGACTAATTATCAATAATGAAATTGAATCAGTAGCTTAAAAAAACAAAAATACAAAAAACCTCCCAACAAACAAAAGTCCAGGACCAGATGGCTTCACAGGTGAATTCTACAAAACATTTAAAGAAGAGTTAACACATATCCCTTCTCAAACTATTCAAAAAAAACTGAAGAGGAGGGGACAGTTCCAAACTCATTCTACAAGGCCAGTGTTATCCTTATACTAAAACCAGATAAACACACTACAAATAAGTAAAAGTACAGACCAATACCACTGATGAACATAGTTGCAAAAATCGTCACTAAAATATTAGTAAACCAAATTCAGCAATATGTTTAAAAGGATCATACATCATAATCAAGTGGAATTTATCCAAGGGATGCAAGGATTTTTCAATATCCACAAATCAATCACTGCGATACACCACATTAACAAATTGAAGAATAAAAACCAGATGCAGAAAAAGCTTCTGACAAAATTCAACATCAATTAATTATAAAACTCTCCAGAAAGTGGGCATAGAGGGAACATACCTCAGCATAATAAAGGCCATATATGATAGGCCCACAAAAGACCCTGAATAGGCAAAACAATCTTGAGAAAGAATAACGCAGCTGGAGGTATCACACTCCCAGACTTCAGACTATACTGTAAAGCTAAGTAATCACAACAGTATGGTATTGGCACAAAAGCAGACACATAGGTCAATGGAACAGAATAGAGAGTCCAGAGATAAACCCAGGCACTTATGGTCAATTAGTCTATGACAAAGTAGGCAAGAGTATATAATGGAGAAAAGAAAGTCTCTTCAATAAGTGGTGCTGGGAAAATTGGACAGCTGCACATAAAAGAATGAAATTAGAACATTTTCTTACACCATATAGAAAAATGAACTCAAAATGGATTAAGGATTTAAATGTAAACCTGAGATCATAACATTTCTAAAAAAGAACATAGGCAGAACATTCTTTGACATATATCAAAGCAATATATTTTTGGATCTGTCCCCTAAGGCAAAGCAAACAAAAACAAAACTAAACAAATGGGACCTAATCAAATCTAAAAGCTTTTGCACAGCAGAGAAAACCTTCATTAAAAAGAAAAGACAAATTACTGAATGGGAGAAAATATTTGCAAATGATATGACCAATAAAGGGTTAATATCCAAAGTATATAAACAGCTAATACAATTCTATATTAAAAAAAAAAAAACCCAAAAAAACAAAACAAAACGACCTGATTAAAAAACCAGCAGAAGACCTGGATGGAGATTTTTCCAAAGAAGACATACAGACATACAGGCACATGAAAAGATGCTAAACATCACTAATCATCAGAGAAATGCAAATGAAAACCATATCACCTCACATCTGTCAGAATGGCTATCATCAAAAAGACCCCAAATAAGAAATGTTGGTGAGGATGTTGAGAAAAAGGAACCCGTGTACACTGTTTATGGGAATGTAAATTGGTGCAGCCACTGTGGAAAACAGTATGGAAGTCCCTCAAAAAACTAAAAGTAGAACTACCCCATTATCCAGCAATTCCACTGCTGCGTACGTATCTGAAGAAAATGAAAACACTAATTCAAAAAGATGCATGCACCTCGATGTTTACAGTAGCAGTATTTACAATAGCCAAGATATGGAAGCAGCCTACATGTCCATCAGCAGAGGAATTGATAAAGAAGACATGGAATACTATTCAGCCATAAAAAAGAATAAAATTTTCCATTTGCAACAGCCTGGATGGCCCTGGAGGGTATTATGCTTAGTGAAACAAGTCAGGCACAGAAAGACAAATACTGTATGTTATCACTTATATGTGGAATCTGAAAATAAAATAAACTAGTGAATATATAACAAAAAAGAAACAGATTCACAGATATAGAGAACTAGCAGTTACCAGTGGAGAGGGGCAAGATATGGGTAGGGTATTAAGAACAAACTACTATGTATAAAATAATTAGGCTACATTGGATATATTGTACTGCACAGGGAATATAGCCAATACTGTATAAAAACCATAAATGGAATATAATCTATAAAAATTTTAAATCACTATGTCGTACACCTAAAACTTATATAATACTGTGAATCAACTCTACCTCAATTAAAAATTTTCATTATTTGATCTGATAATGTCTGTATTAATTACATGACAATAAGCCTCAGTTAAAGTTAAGATCCTAAGCTCTGGAATTTGCTTGCCTTCCTAGGTGCCAAGTAGATCCAAGAGCCCAGGGAAGAGTACAAGTATGCTGTAGTATAGTGACTCTCACTGAAGAGATACAAAGGGATTTGATTGTAAGAAATTTGAAACAAGCCATTATCATTGTAACTTTACTCTTTTGGCCTAGCTTCAATCTTTGAACTATTTGAATTGGTCTGAATCAAGTTTATCAATTGTACTTCTTGGTTTATTTAACCCAACCCCTCCCCCCTTTCTCTCTTCTCTCTCTCTCTCTGTCTCTTTTTTTAAAGGAACTTATATGTTTCCCTTTGGATTTAATAGGTCATTGCAGGAGTAAAAATCAAGTTGTTGTGGTAGATAAAAGTCAGGCTAATACTTTTTCTGTATATGTGTATGGAAAAAAAAAATATATATATATAAATATATATATATATATATATATATATATTTATATATTTATATATATATATATACAGGCTGCACTGCATGGCTTGCAGAATCTTAGTTCCCCAACCAGGGATTGAACCCAGGCCCTTGGCAGTGAAAGCGTGGAGTCCTAACCACTGGACCGTCAGGGAATTCCCACCAGCTATATTTTGTACAAGAGCTATCTACTGTCAGAGGAATACTTTTGGAATTATAAACTCCTATGTTCTCATGAGACTTTATATGCAATCTTTATTTGAAGATATGAGCTCTGCCATAACTATTAGACTTGCCTAGAATGACAGGTTAAACACCATGACTATTAAGGTACTTATGCTAGTTTGACCTCAGTGAAAAGAAACATTATTTCTGGAAAAAACCTTTCTTCATCATAAAAGTTAAATTATTTCATCAGACCCAAAGCCTCTTGTAGTTATTAATATGCAATTATAATTTCATGAGATTTGAAGTGTAGAATTAATTACCATTTTAATATTTGATCTTGCCTTTATATTTTATATTATAAATATGTTATTGAAGCCTTTGCTCTAGGTACAATACATATTAGGACTCTTGAATATAATGCACTTAAGTGGAAACATGACAAGTGTCATTGCCAAAATTGAAGGTCCAGAGCAAGGTTAAATTAGTACAATATTTATAGAAGTATCAATATGAAGAGTACGAGAGTCATTTATTTTCCAACCAACAAAGGGGCTTAGGCTTAGATTTCATGCTTTCACCATTTTCCTCAGCATAACTGGAATGTGATTTAGAGGGCAATAAATGCATATCCAAAAAATGCACATAATTGAGAAACAGAAACAGATTCAGAAGTACATGGCTTAATTGATGTCCTGAGGAACTAGAGCAGCTGGAGGTGTTACTACATTATGCTACTCCTTCACAATGGGAAAGAAGAGCATGAGAAACTCTGTAGCTGGGAAAACATTCACTATCTCCTTTCCCTTTTGGAACCATAGCCATATTTTCCCAGTTATATGTTCAGAATTTGTGAATAATCATCTATTTCTAAAAGAAGTGGAAATTCTTTGGAGAAGTGAGGAGATTTTGCAGCCTGCATGTTGAATTTCATCTCAAATTAAAAAGCATTGATATACCTTCTGAAGTGAAATTTCAGCCACCATGAACGGCAAATTCCCAAGTTAACTGCACATTAGTTTATATTTTATGTGTGTTGATATTCAAATTAACATCATCTAGATTGACACATGGAGTCAGAGTGAGAACAGATGAGGAATCAGGCATGTAGCTGGTACTCTCATTTACGTGTGTAACATCACTGAAGAAATCAATCAAAAAGAATTCACACGTAATAAGCATAGACCTAGGCAAAACACTGCTGCTGTTTTAACGGATGACAAAGCTAATCCAGGTTCAAATACTCCTTACAAATTTATATCCATATCTATTGCCTTACTCTCCCCCAAATGACTTCAGAGTTTCTGTGGTTTTTCAATTAACTCAGTAAGAGAAGCATGGATATTTCAGTTTTGTTGCTTCAGGGTTTATCTGAAGCATGAGTTTGATAGCAATAACTGGCTTGCTTAGAAAACAGTTCTTACATTTGAAAGGGAATTAAAAAATGGCATCAACTTAAATACACATGCTGAAATTCCATTAGAAAGTTAGATAATGGAAGGAAATGATAAGTGGGCTTTTGTTCTTTATTCTATAAATTGCACAAGTGATAGAAATAAATATTCAATTATTGACCAAATTAAACGATTCCCATTTATAATGGGTTGAACAGTGTCCTCTGAGAACTCATGTCCACCTGAAACCTCAGATTTTGACTTCTTTTTAGTCTCTGCAGAAGCAATTAGTTAGCATGAGGTGAGACTGGATGCTGGGCTGTAAATCCAATCACTAATGTCCTTATAAGAAGAGGAAAGGACACACAGATGCACACAGGAAAGAAGCTCATGTGATGGTGGAAGCAGAGATTAGAGTGACCCAGCTACAAGCAAAGGAATGCCAAAGATTTTTGGCAACCACCAGACGCTAGAAGAGAGTCACGGAACAGTCTCCTTCAGAACTTCCAGAATGAACCAGTTTTGCTGATACCTTGATTTCAGACTTAGCCTCCAGCACTGTCAGATAATAAATTCCTGTTGATTTAAGTCACCAGTTTTGTAGTAATTTGTTATGGCAGCCTTAGGAAACTAATGCATTAGTTAAAGAATAACACAGTGCATAATTTGCAAAAGTGAAAAGTTATCGAGGAAGCTGGGCCCAATTTTTCTATGCATGATTCTTTGATAAAAGAAATCTGTGCTAATCCTTGGTATAGGCAAGATGCTCTGATGTGTGTTAATCCTCCCAATATTATCTTGAGACATTAGGCTGCCTCCCTCCCCCTTCAAAAAAAAAAAAGACGTTAGCAAAGCAGAATAAAATTACACCAAAAATAACATGGAAAATCTTCACCTGAGATGATTCTGTATGTGTTGTCATGGATTACAGAACAATTTGATGACAAAGGTTTCCTACCTCCTATACACTAAAATAAATACCAACTGATTTAAAGAGCTATAGAAACAAAAAAATGCAAAAAAATTGAAGAAAATAAATGACATATTTTATGATATTAGAGAAGGAAGAAACCCAAAACAATATACGACCAGATTTCTTTTGGCTACATTTGACTAATTAAAGTTTGAAATTTTTATAAGAAAATGTACACTATGAACTGATTTAAAACTCAAACTGCAACCTGTCACCAGCTCTTTGCAATTCACATAGCAGATCAGTTATGGATAACAGAAAACTAATTCTGTTCTAGGGCATCTTCATTTACCAGATATTCTCTTTGCTTAAGTAGTACACCCAGAGGTGTCTCATACTGTTGATTTGGTCCCAGTTTGCCTAGATTGTTCTAGCTTCAAACTTCCAGTAATCTAATGATATTTAATGACTCAAGCTTCAGCATGATATATTGCTCTAATTTTTTTTTTTTTAAATATTTTAAAATATAAATATGGCAGAATCAGTTATTTGTTGTTAACAAACATTCCCAGAATTCAGAGCTCATGCTTTAAAACATTTTTGCACATCGTAACCATTTGAATATGTGTTTTGTGCCGATCTTAGCCTACTGCTAACCAATGGTGTGGCTGGACTAGCCCTTGTGGTTCTTATCATGATTGCAAGACATCCTCAGCAATAACCACCAGGAAACTTTGAAAGAGACAAGGTTTATTACTTACAAGTCCTGGAAATTACATGACATACCTGGAGCCACATATCAAGGTCACAGGTAGAGAGAGACTGAGAGCATATGGGCCTGGGGTTCTGCTTTTATTGGGGTCATGGATTGATGGCCTAGGGTTTGACGGGCTCATTCTTTATCAGTGAATTTAAAACTAAGAGCGGAAATTTAAAGTGCAGAAAGAGAGAAAACAAGAGGCCTAAATGGTCAGTTATCTAAGGAGCCTGGGGTGGTGGAAAGCCTACCTCTTTATCTAGTCCTGTGACTGGCAATGTTATTATTCAATATAGCTGTCTTAAAGTGGATGCCTTGGCAATCAAAGCTTAAGTCAGCACTTGCATTACAAAAAAGAAAAACCAACTGTCACACTAAAATATGTCATGAAAACTATGAATCACAGTCTTAGAAAAATGCATATAATCTTACACATAAACACACACCTACACACAAACACACACATTTACACACATGGTTTTCATGGTCTTCCTAAAATTCATCCTTAAATACTCTAATGATTCTCTGATCTTAAGAACTGCTGCAAAAATTTTGTATAAAATATACTCAATTCTATGTTGCCTATGAATCACACAAATAAAACAAAAAAGATATTATGAATATTAAAATATTAACATAATATAGACTCTTTAAGATCAAATGCTTCCCCCCCCTTTTAATACAATGATCTATAGGATGTCTATGCAGAAAAGTTATGAAAAAGTCATATAAATTTTTCAAAATAACTTTTTTCTCCTATAGTCATTATATCTATAAACTCCTGCAAACATAATTCTTGCATCTACTTTCCAAAATAACTTGTCAATTATTCAATTGACTAACATGATTTTCCAAAATGTTGTTTCTCCAAAAATCTATTCATATCACATCAATGATAACGTTCTGGTATTTTACTGTCTCTTGGTGCATTTTTTCAATTCAAATATTTTGCTTATTAAAGATAAAAATGCACACAATGGATGAAAATCAGTGTATGTGGTCTTATTCCTTTTGGAATTATTATTCTCTGTTTAGAACCATACTTGATAAATAGTAAGTTCCCAAAAATATACATTAAATAGAACTTAACTAAAGAATTCTAATTATTTCCCTTACTATGTTAGTATTTTTTTAATTTCTAAGCTAATTTTTTCATCTATATGAATGGAAAAGTTAAATATCTACCTTCCTAGATTGATTTATACATTAAGATAATTTATGTAATAGCATTTAACAAGTTTCTTAGTATATAGAAAGATCTTAATGTGACTTCCTCTTCTTTTCTCTTAAATCTTTTCAATCTATGAATGTGATGTATGCTGTGAAATATCTGTGTATGACTGGTTTTTAAAAGCCTTGGTTAAAAAAATTGAATTTGCCAAATGATAAATGTAGTGATGGTTTATTCCACTATGTTGGAACTAAATTGAATTTATAAAACATCAATTTAGGCACAGTTTTAACATTGTATTAGATCTCAACGTTTATTTCAAACTAAATGCTTGTTTATAAGGGAAATTTGGTAGACACTGAAAATACCAAAAATAAGTTAAAAATTACCTTTATCTCCCTGCTTCACTCCTCCCTTGCCTCAGAGTTACATAAGTCCTTTCTTCCCCCTACCCAATTTCACTTCCAAGAAGTAAGGACTATCAGTAGTTTGGAAGAGGTTCTTTTCAGACTTTTTAATACACTCTCACTTGTGTGATGTGTGGAAGAGTCAACTTTCATTGAAAATGCATTCTACCTGTATACTAGATATCTTTCTTTTCTCCCAACCCCACTCCCCATACTTCTCAGCTTTGATCTGTGTCCTGGGTGGCTTTCTTGCCCTCTGTCTTCCAATTTAGTTTCCCTGTTAAAGGCAGTAACAGAAGTTAAGAAAATGGGAAGAAAATAAGATTAGGGTATTTGTTACCCAGAGCCTTTTCACTGAGTTCCTGTGCATAGGTTTTACCTTTCCAGTGTAAACAACAGCTCTATGTGCAGGCTGCCCTATCCCTGCAGCTATGTCTCTGGGTTCAGAGTCTGCTTCTCCTTCTAATTTTAGGCTGAGGGGTGTCAACAGCTTTCTGTTGTCACTACCCTTGAGATACTGCACCTTCTTTTTCCTAAGCCCTTTGTGAATAGTTTTTGTTTTGTTTTTGTTAAACTCATACATTTATATGTATATATATTTCTGTATTCATGAGTATCTTCCCATTAGAATGTAGTATGCTAGGTGGGTAAATGGTTTACATAGTTTTTTTCAAAGGCTTTTGTTTCCTCAATTGAGAAAATCACCATGCAAACAATAGGCCCTTATTATTTGCTTTTAAAATATCAAATTAACATTTTCTTTTTCTGGAAAAACAAATGGAATCTATCTCCATTTTGACATAAATATATTCATATTTATATAAATAATCACGGTACTATATATAAGAAAAGAGGACATGAGAAACAACAAAACCCTCTACAAATTCCATTAATTCAGGGTCATCAAACAGGATCATAGAGTTTTTTTTACAGTAAAAACCATCAAAACTATCACTCTGACATGATCAATTACAAATACAATTTTCTCTGTAAGGTGTATAGCTCTTTGAGAGAGCATGGAAAAAATCCTGAAGACGGATGGTTTGTTTTGTTTTTTGCTTTGTTTTTGTTGTTGTTGTTGTTGTTGGTTTTTTGCAGATATTTTTGTCCACTGTACATAGTTCTTTGTAGTTAGTTGAAATCAATGTTTCCCTTTAAAGCCCTCTCCCGCAGACACACACAAATTCCATGAATGACATTGCTCAGGCCTTACACCGCATATCTACAAATATACTGATGTTCATTCCCTGCACCTTCCATACTTAGTTCTTGACTATTTCTCATTCATTGTCATTCTCTTTCTTGTGATCCTGCATGAGGCAAGCCTTTTGAAGGGTTGGGTTTCTTTAGATCCAAATTCTTGGGTGTACATTTTCCACTGGCACTCTAGAATCAGCTGGGTATTTTCATGTTCAGGATGTTGAACTTGCAGTTCTGAACAAGCTGACAGGCTGCTGTCACCAAGCTCTTGAGAGTCATTAACAATATGTAGAAGTATTTCCTTTCTGTATTTTTCTAGATATTTATTAGAATTCACTTTTTTTCCTAATTCCTGTAATTCCTTTATGTAAAAATGTGTAGGCTTTCACCACTAAGATATCCCACTGTCTTAGGAACGCTTGATATATTAATTGTGTCAATACCACAATTGTCTGTTTGGTCATGGGGCCTTGTGGGAAGGTGTCAGTTGGCTCTGATTTTATGGATGAGAAGTTAGAGAGGCTGATTAGAATTGAGGAGGCAAATTGGTTTATAATGGTTTATAATTTGTTGAGCTTTAAACTTTAGCTCATAAAGCTTATCAGGGTTGTCTTTCTGTTTTGAAGACCTGGGGTCCAAGGCCAATCATCTACTCATGATATGTAGAGGCCACTTCAGGAAACTATCATCTCAATGGGAGGTCCAACTGGACATCATTCATGAAGTCCCATGTTGCCCTTACTTCTATGTCTTCATAGCCCAGTAAGATGCAAAAGAATAATTTAAAATATGATAAAATAATTATGTAAGGAATATGCCTACATACACTTTAATTCTATCTTTCTTTTTCAATCTTGGGTGAAGCAGTTGGTATGTGGCTTGTTTAGCAGGCTGAACAACATTAGCAAAGACACAATTTGATTTTGCTTCTGTAAATTAATAATCTCAGTATCTTTGTGTGGAGAAAGATGAGCAAAAGCTTCAGAATAATTGAAGACAAGTACAAGAAAGATCATTGACAGGCATCCACATGCTTTTTCTCAGTTCATGTTAGAATATACAGTGAGGAGAGACCAATCATTGCTCAGAATTACTGCCTCAACAGATATTTCTGTTTTGAAAAGTAGTGATAGATGATCAAAATCTCAAGGCAATGCATCATATTTAAGGAGTTTGGGGCCTTGAAACAATGAGTTACATTCAAAACGCTCCAGTGTCAGAACTAAGAAAATAAACACATATTTTTTTCTTTGTTTTCACAACAAAGAGCATTTTGAAAAAGAATGGAAAACACAGATTGAGAAGGTTCTAGGCAGATAACGGATCATCTGAGGGCTGGCAAGAACAAGAATAATGTAAAGTCAAGTATTTTTGTATTTTGGGGGGAGTGGAGTGGCTGAGGAAAAGCTAAGTATTTTCAAAATTATTCTTTCAGCCCTTCCTACTCAGTGGATGTAAGTACCATTAACTAGAGAAGCCACTGATATTGACTTGTTGGAAAAAATAACACAATAAAGAGCTATTTTCATAAAAAAAAAATAATATGGTGGAGTCAGTTACAACTCAGAATTCTGGTAAATTAGAGAGCTGAGTAGAGGAGAGTCAGAATACTAAGGAAGGCTGAATTTAGCGTTCACAGGCAAAAACACTGGAGTTGGACTATGTACATGAATTCATAGCCTATCTTCCTCATTCCTCATTATGAATTCTTGGGTAAGTTCCCAAACCCCTCTTAGTTTTCATATAGATAAAATGAAATTTATAGTGTCTAACTTATGAGGTATTTGTGAAGGTGGGATAACATTAAAATTCATATAATTATAATTAAAATTCATATAATTTATAGCACAAAGATATTATGTTATTTACAGTTTGACTATTATTACAGAATTGTGACACAATGCTGATCAAGTAAAAATAATAGATTAAATTTACTATCTGAAGTTCTTCAAATCCCTTTCATTCTAGTATCAACCAAAATCTTGTTTCCAATTTGTTCTATGGTGACTAAAATCACTAATTATCTTCCAATTACTAAATCTAATGACCTTCTTCTTAGATCATATATTTTTGACCTCAAGGGGGAAGTTGGAAATTCTTACATTCTCCTCCTTTTGGAAATCTCATGGGTCATGGCTTCTACAATGAAATCCTCTCTTTGTTCTGTTAGTAGATGAATAATGCTTCTCAAATTCTACTTCTATCATCAATCTTTCTAGTCAATCTTTCCCTAGTTGGTGATTCCTTGTTACTTTTATTATATTGCTGTTTTTCTACTTTCACCCTACTAATTTATTCAGTATGGTTCCATATTAAATTACAATGTTTCAATCACACACACCACCATATGTAACTACATACACAACAAATACCTCTATTTCTACTGAGCTCCACAACTCATGTTTCCAATAAGCTACTCAGTATCTTCACCTAGTTAAGCCAGAAGTGCAAGGAACATGACATTTCCAAAGATTTAAATCATCTCCCCAAACAAGTGCCAGCAACTCAAAGACAAACCTGAATCCTCAAAGTACAAATAATTAGATTCGAGTAGACAATCAAAACCATCCTATGTAAGCAAGTAAATTTCAGATTGAATATGGACAGGATGATTCAAAAAAAAAACAGAAAAGAAATTATAAAACCCTCTTGGAAAATCTGAGACAGTGTTGTGAAAAATCATATTTTTGTGGTTAACATCAATGAGGAACTGATAATCGGTAGTGTGTTTTATGCTACAATGTACATATACATTTCATTATTTAAATTTATGGCATACTTAGCATGCTTTTAAAATACACTATACATTTAATTTATATATATTATATACATGTATATTATTTATAGGTACATAAGTATATATAGGTATATGTGTACATATATATGTAAAGTGATATCCCAGAGATCATAAATGACTATTAAATTTTCTTAATATAGATGTTGTCATATATATGTCATATATATTCTTTGGAATTTAACACAATTATTAACAATATGCTAGTGATAGTCTAAAAATTATTCTTAAAGCAACTATAGAAACCAGTAGCATATAATTTCATTGATAATATAGTAGATTCCCAATGCACATGTAAATGACTACTGTAATGATACAGCTAAAGAAAATAATTCACAATTCATGAATAATAAGGCCACCATCTTCATATCCCTGAATCAAATGTGTTTACAACAATCACTATCTCTCATGTAAATAAGATAAATGGCAAACCTTATTCCAAATGCATCTGATGGATTATATCCTAAACTTTAACATTTAAATGTTTTACAGAGGGAGGGGCAAGATGGCGGAAGAGTAAGACGCGGAGATCACCTTCCTCCCCACAGATACATGAGAAATACATCTACACGTGGAACTGCTCCTACAGAACACCCACTGAACGCTGGCAGAAGACGTCAGACCTCCCAAAAGGCAAGAAAATCCCCACGTACTTGGGTAGGGCAAAAGAAAAAAGAAATAACAGAGACAAAAGAATAGGGACGGAACCTGCACCAGTGGGAGGGAGCTGTGGAGGAGGAAAGGTTTCCACACACTAGGAAGCCCCTTCGTGGGCAGAGACTGCGGGTAGCAGAGGGGGGAAGCTTCGGAGCCACGGAGGAGAGCGCACCCACATTGGTGCGGAGGGCAAAGCGGAGATTCCCGCACAGAGGAGCGGTGCCGACCAGCACTCACCAGCCCGAGAGGCTTGTCTGCTCAGCCGCCGGGGCGGGCGGGGCCTGGGAGCTGGGGCTCGGGCTTCGGTGCTAGCCGGGAGGGAGTCCGGGAAAAAGACTGCAGCTGCCAAAGAGGCAAGAGAATTTTTCTTGCCTCTTTGTTTCGCGGCGCGCAAGGAGAGGGGATTCAGAGCGCCGCCTAAACGAGCTCCAGAGACGGGCGCGAGCCGCGGCTATCAGCGCGGATCCCACAGCAACAGGGACGCAGAGGGAAAAACGGAGAGATTCCCGCACAGAGGCTCGGCGCCGAGCAGCACTCACCAGCCCGAGAGGCTTGTCTGCTCACCCGCCGGGGCGGGCGGGGGCTGGGAGCTGAGGCGCGGGCTTCGGTCGGATCCCAGGGAGAGGACTGGGGTTGGCTGCGTGAACACAGCCTGAAGGGTCTAGCGCACCACAACTAGCCGGGAGGGTGCACGAGAAAAAGTCTGCAGCTGCCGAAGAGGCAGGAGACTTTTTCTTGCCTCTTTGTTTCGCGGCGTGCAAGGAGAGGGGATTCAGAGCGCCACTTAAACGAACTCCAGACACGGGCGCGGGCCGCGGCTATCAGCGCGGACCCCAGAGACGGGCATGAGACGCTAAGGCTGCTGCTGCCGCCACCAAACAGCCTGTGGGCGAGCGCAGGTCATTCTCCACACCGCCCCTCCCGGGAGCCTGTGCAGCCCGCCACGGCCAGGCTCCCGTAATCTGGGGACAACTTCCCCGGGAGAGCGCACGGCGCACCTCAGGCTGCTGCAACGTCACGCCGGCTTCTGCTGCCGCAGGCTCGCCCCGCCTCCTCCGTACCGCTCCCTCCCCCCGGCCTGAGCCAGAGCCCCCGAAGCAGCTGCTCCTTTAACCCCGTTCTGTCTGGGCGGGGAACAGACGCCCTCAGGGGACCTACATGCAGAGGCGGGTCCAAATCCAAAGCTGAACCCCGGGAGCTGTACGAACAAAGAAGAGAAAGGGAAATCTCTCCCAGCAGCCTCAGAAGCAGCGGATTAAAGCTCCACAAACAACTTGATGTGCCTGCATCTGTTGAATACCTGAATAGACAACGAATCATCCCAAATTTAGGAGATGGACTTTGGGAGCAGGATATATTAACTTTTCCCCTTTTCCTTTTTTTTGTGAGTGTAGATGTGTATGCTTCTGGGTGAGATTTTGTATGTATAGCTTTGCTCTCACCGTTAGTCCTAGGGTTAGGTCCGTCCGTTTTTTTTTTTTTTTTGGCTTAAAAAAATTTTTTTTCCCTAATAAATGTTTTCTTAATAATTTTTTCCTTATTTTCTATTTTTAAAAAAATTTTTAATAAGTTTTTTCATATTTTTTATTTTAAAAAATTAAAAAATTTTTTTTCTTAATAAATTTTTTCTAAATAATTTTTTTCTTATTTTTAGTATAAAAAATTAATAAATCTATTTTTAAAAATTAAAAAAAAATTTTTTTCTTAATAAATTTACTCTTAATAATTTTTTTTCTTATTTTTTATTATAATTGCTTTATTTTATTTTATTTTATCCTCTTTTTTTCTTTCTTTCCATTTTTTCTCCCTTTTATTCTGAGCCGTGTGGATGAAAGGCTCTTGGTGCTCCAGCCAGGCATCAGGGCTGTGCCTCTGAGGTGGGAGAGCCAACTTCAGGACACTGGTCCACAAGAGACCTCCCAGCTCCACGTAATACCAAACGGCGAAAATCTCTCACAGATCTCCATCTCAACATCAAGACCCAGCTTCACTCAACGACCAGCAAGCTACAGTGCTGGACACCCTATGCCAAACAACTAGCAAGACAGGAACACAGCCCCATCCATTAACAGAGAGGCTGCCTAAAATCATAATAAGGCCACAGACACCCCAAAACACACCACCAGACGTGGACGAACCCACCAGAAAGACAACATCCAGCCTCATCCACCAGAACACAGGCACTAGTTCCCTCCACCAGGAAACCTACACAACCCACTGAACCAACCTTAGCCACTGGGGACAGATACCAAAAACAACGGGAACTACGAACCTGCAGCCTGTGAAAAGGAGACCCCAAACACAGTAAGATAAGCAAAATGAGAAGACAGAAAAACACACAGCAGATGAAGGAGCAGGGTCAAAACACACCAGACCTAACAAATGAAGAGGAAATAGGTAGTCTACCTGAAAAAGAATTCAGAATAATGATAGTAAGGATGATCCAAAGTCTTGGAAATAGAATAGACAAAATGCAAGAAACATTTAACAAGGACGTAGAAGAACTAAAGAGGAACCAAGAAACGATGACAAGCACAATAAATGAAATTAAAAATACTCTAGATGGGATCAATAGCAGAATAACTGAGGCAGAAGAACGGATAAGTGACCTGGAAGATAAAATGGTGGAAATAACTACTGCAGACCAGAATAAAGAAAAAAGAATGAAAAGAACTGAGGACAGTCTCAGAGACCTCTGGGACAACATTAAACGCACCAACATTCGAATTATAGGGGTCCCAGAAGAAGAAGAGAAAAAGAAAGGGACTGAGAAAATATTTGAAGAGATTATAGTTGAAAACTTCCCTAATATGGGAAAGGAATTAGTTAATCAAGTCCTGGAAGCACAGAGAGTCCCATACAGGATAAATCCAAGGAGAAACACACCAAGACACATATTAATCAAACTATCAAAAATTAAATATAAAGAAAACATATTAAAAGCAGCAAGGGAAAAACAACAGATAACACACAAGGGCATCCCCATAAGGTTAACAGCTGATCTTTCAGCAGAAACTCTGCAAGCCAGAAGGGAGTGGCAGGATATACTTAAAGTGATGAAGGAGAAAAACCTACAACCAAGATTACTCTACCCAGCAAGGATCTCATTCAGATTTGATGGAGAAATTAAAACCTTTACAGACAAGCAAAAGCTGAGAGAGTTCAGCACCACCAAACCAGCTTTACAACAAATGCTAAAGGAACTTCTCTAGGCAAGAAACACAAGAGAAGGAAAACACCTACAATAACAAACCCAAAACATTTAAGAAAATGGGAATAGGAACATACATATCGATAATTACCTTAAATGTAAATGGATTAAATGCTCCCACCAAAAGACACAGACTGGCTGAATGGATACAAAAACAAGACCCATATATATGCTGTCTACAAGAGACCCACTTCAGACCTAGAGACACATACAGACTGAAAGTGAGGGGATGGAAAAAGATATTCCATGCAAATGGAAATCAAAAGAAAGCTGGAGTAGCAATTCTCATATCAGACAAAATAGACTTTAAAATAAAGACAATTACAAGAGACAAAGACGGACACTATATAATGATCAAGGGATCGATCCAAGAGGAAGGTATAACAATTGTAAATATTTATGCACCCAACATAGGAGCACCTCAATACATAAGGCAAATACTAACAGCCATAAAAGGGGAAATCGACAGTAACACAATCATAGTAGGGGACTTTAACACCCCACTTTCACCAATGGACAGATCATCCAAAATGAAAATAAATAAGGAAACACAAGCTTTAAATGATACATTAAACAAGATGGACTTAATTGATATTTATAGGACATTCCACCCAAAAACAACAGAATACACATTTTTCTCAAGTGCTCATGGAACATTCTCCAGGATAGATCATATCTTGGGTCACAAATCAAGCCTTGGTAAATTTAAAAAAATTGAAATCGTATCAAGTATCTTTTCCGACCACAACGCTATGAGACTAGATATCAATTACAGGAAAAGATCTGTAAAAAATACAAACACATGGAGGCTACACAATACACTACTTAATAACGAAGTGATCACTGAAGAAATCAAAGGGGAAATCAAAAAATACCTAGAAACAAATGACAATGGAGACACGACGATCCAAAACCTATGGGATGCAGCAAAAGCAGTTCTAAGAGGGAAGTTTATAGCAATACAAGCCTACATCAAGAAACAGGAAACATCTCGAATAAACAACCTAACCTTGCACCTAAAGCAATTAGAGAAAGAAGAACAAAAAAACCCCAAAGCTAGCAGAAGGAAAGAAATCATAAAGATCAGATCAGAAATAAATGAAAAAGAAATGAAGGAAACAATAGCAAAAATCAATGAAACTAAAAGCTGGTTCTTTGAGAAGATAAACAAAATTGATAAACCATTAGCCAGACTCATCAAGAGAAAAAAGGAGAAGACTCAAATTAATAGAATTAGAAATGAAAAAGGAGAAGTAACCACTGACACTGCAGAAATACAAACGATCATAAGAGATTACTACAAGCAACTCTCTGCTAATAAAATGGACAACCTGGAAGAAATGGACAGATTCTTAGAAATGCACAACCTGCCGAGACTGAACCAGGAAGAAATAGAAAATATGAACAGACCAATCACAAGCACTGAAATTGAAACTGTGATTAAAAATCTTCCAACACACAAAAGCCCAGGACCAGATGGCTTCACAGGCGAATTCTATCAAACATTTAGAGAAGAGCTAACACCTATCCTTCTCAAACTCTTCCAAAATATTGCAGAGGGAGGAACACTCCCCAACTCATTCTACGAGGCCACCATCACCCTGATATCAAAACCAGGCAAAGATGTCACAAAGAAAGAAAACTACAGGCCAATATCACTGATGAACATAGATGCAAAAATCCTCAACAAAATACTAGCAAACAGAATCCAACAGCACATTAAAAGGATCATACACCATGATCAAGTGGGGTTTATTCCAGGAATGCAAGGATTCTTCAATATACGCAAAACAATCAACGTGATACATCATATTAACAAATTGAAGGAGAAAAACCATATGATCATCTCAATAGATGCAGAGAAAGCTTTCGACAAAATTCAACACCCATTTATGATAAAAGTCCTGCAGAAAGTAGGCATAGAGGGAACTTTCCTCAACATAATAAAGGCCGTATATGACAAACCCACAGCCAACATTGTCCTCAATGGTGAAAAACTGAAACCATTTCCACTAAGATCAGGAACAAGACAAGGTTGCCCACTCTCACCACTATTATTCAACATAGTTTTGGAAGTGTTAGCCACAGCAATCAGAGACGAAAAAGAAATAAAAGGAATCCAAATCGGAAAAGAAGAAGTAAAGCTGTCACTGTTTGCAGATGACATGATACTATACATAGAGAATCCAAAAGATGCTACCAGAAAACTACTAGAGCTAATCAATGAATTTGGTAAAGTAGCAGGATACAAAATTAATGCACAGAAATCTCTTGCATTCCTGTATACTAATGATGAAAAATCTGAAAGTGAAATTAAGAAAACACTCCCGTTTACCATTGCAACAAAAAGAATAAAATACCTAGGAATAAACCTACCTAAGGAGACAAAAGACCTGTATGCAGAAAATTATAGGACACTGATGAAAGAAATTAAAGATGATACAAATAGATGGAGAGATATACCATGTTCTTGGATTGGAAGAATCAACATTGTGAAAATGACTCTGCTACCCAAAGCAATCTACAGATTCAATGCAATCCCTATCAAACTACCACTGGCATTTTTCACAGAACTAGAACAAAAAATTTCACAATTTGTATGGAAACACAAAAGACCCCGAATAGCCAAAGCAATCTTGAGAACGAAAAATGGAGCTGGAGGAATCAGGCTCCCTGACTTCAGACTATATTACAAAGCTACAGTAATCAAGACAGTTTGGTACTGGCACAAAAACAGAAATATAGATCAATGGAACAGGATAGAAAGCCCAGAGATAAGCCCACGCACATATGGTCACCATATCTTTGATAAAGGAGGCAAGCATATACAGTGGAGAAAAGACAGCCTCTTCAATAAGTGGTGCTGGGAAAATTGGACAGGTACATGTAAAAGTATGAAATTAGAACACTCCCTAACACCATACACAAAAATAAACTCAAAATGGATTAAAGACCTAAGTGTAAGGCCAGACACTATCAAACTCTTAGAGGAAAACATAGGCAGAACACTGTATGACATAAGTCACAGCAAGATCCTTTTTGACCCAGGTCCTAGAGAAATGGAAATAAAAACACAAATAAACAAATGGGACCTAATGAAACTTAAAAGCTTTTGCACAGCAAAGGAAACCATAAACAAGACCAAAAGACAACCCTCAGAATGGGAGAAAATATTTGCAAATGAAGCAACGGACAAAGGATTAATCTCCAAGATTTACAAGCAGCTCATGCAGCTCAATAACAAAAAAACAAACAACCCAATCCAAAAATGGGCAGAAGACCTAAATAGACATTTCTCCAAAGAAGAGATACAGATTGCCAACAGACACATGAAAGAATGCTCAACATCATTAATCATTAGAGAAATGCAAATCAAAACTACAATGAGGTATCATCTCACACCGGTCAGAATGGCCATCATCAAAAAATCTACAAACAATAAATGCTGGAGAGGGTGTGGAGAAAAGGGAACACTCTTGCACTGTTGGTGGGAATGTAAATTGATACAGCCACTATGGAGAACAGTATGGAGGTTCCTTAAAAAACTAAAAATAGAACTACCATATGACCCAGCAATCCCACTACTGGGCATATACCCTGAGAAAACCATAATTCAGAAAGAGTCATGTACCATAATATTCATTGCAGCTCTGTTTACAATAGCCAGGACATGGAAGCAACCTAGGTGTCCATCATCGGATGAATGGATAAAGAAGATGTGGCACATATATACAATGGAATATTACTCAGCCATAAAAAGAAATGAAATGGAGGTGTTTGTAATGAGGTGGATGGAGTTAGAGTCTGTCATACAGAGTGAAGTAAGTCAGAAAGAGAAAAACAAATACAGTATGCTAACACATATATATGGAATCTAAGGGAAAAAAAAAAAAAAAAAAAAAAAGAGGTCATGAAGAACCTAGTGGCAAGATGGGAATAAAGACACAGACCTACTAGAGAATGGACTTGAGGATATGGGGAGGGGGAGGGGTGAGATGTGACAGGGTGAGAGAGTGTCATGGACATATATACACTACCAAATGTAAAATAGATAACTAGTGGGAAGCAGCCGCATAGCACAGGGAGATCAGCTCGGTGCTTTGTGACCACCTAGAGGGGTGGGATAGGGAGGGTGGGAGGGAGGGAGATGCAAGAGGGAAGAGATATGGCAACATATGTATATGTGTAACTGATTCACTTTGTTGTAAAGCAGAAGCTAGCACACCATTGTAAAGCAATTATACTTCAATAAAGATGTTTAAAAAAAAAAAAAAATGTTTTACAAAATATATATCCCTGTATTAAATCTGGCCCAATTTTGTCATTATAAACCACAAGTTGATTATGAAATGTCAAAGAAAAAGTAAAAATCACATTATTTAAAAACAAAGGAAAGATATAAAAAGCATTTAATATGAATAAAGCAGTAAAAATAATGAATAAAATAGATTATAAAAATCATTTTAAAACATCAAGAAGATAAGTATGAGGTAACTAATATAGTAAACCTAATTGTATTTAATGTCTAAATTCAGCTGTAATGAATTTACATTGTAACGAATTCACTTAATACTTAACTTCTAAGAAACCCTCGTGAATTTACACAGTACAGTAAAGAGATTAGGAAAAAGTACTCATTAATTTGTGTGCTCATGGCTACTAAATCTATTTAACATGGAAGTAAATTCCTTGGCTTTTATTAGCAATGGACTGTCATAAGAGATCAAATACGAAAGCAAGTATGTAACTCATGCTGAGTTATAGAAAGTAAGGAATAAAACACTTCTGCAATATTATAATTTTCACCTTGATATGAATTCCTGCACATGTCATTTATAAATCTTCTCTCTAAATGTTTTCAGTATTGGAAGGGACCTGAATGCCTTACATTCAAATTATGAACAAGCTTATTAATACAAACATCATATATTTCTCAAGAAAAGCAATCAGGGTTTCCTTGGTGGCGCAGTGGTTAAGAATCCGCCTGCCAATGCAGGGCACACGGGTTCGAGCCCTGGTTCAGGAAGATCCCACATACCGCGTAGCAACTAAGCCTGTGTGCCACAACTGCTGAGCCTGTGCTCTAGAACCCACGAGCCACAACTACTGAGCCCACGAGCCACAACTACTGAGCCCACGTGCCTAGAGCCCATGCTCTGCAACAAGAGAAGCCACCGCAATGAGAAGCCCACGCACCGCAACGAAGAGTAGCCCCTGCTCGCCAAAACTAGAGAAAGCCCATGCGTAGCAACAAAGACCCAATGCAGCCAAAAATAAATAAATAAATAAATTAATTAATTAATTAATGGGAAAAAAAGAAAAGCAATCAAATGTATTCTTACTCAAAGCTTTGTTTGGTTTCAACCACAAATCATTTTACAAACTTCTTCCATATTTTAACTGGAATAGATGCATATTAGAATCTATTCTCTTCTCACATCCAAGAGACTGCTAGTTATACTCAGTCTTGAAAGGGGAAGAAGGAAAATTTGTCGCAGTCCCAAACCATATGTCAATCAAATTGTGGCCTATCGGTTAAATGAAACTAGCAAATGAGTATTGGCCACCTGCCATGTAATAATCACTTTAAAGGGATCTAGGGATTAATTATAAAAGTAAGATATAGTTTATTGAATCTGTTTTATGTGTGTGACATGGAGGAAGATTTTGTGAGTATTTTCTGTCATCCTTGTACTTGTATGACCCATGAAATAGCCTAACTAGTGGTCATATCTGAAATAGAAACTGACAGTGGTGCACAGTTAGTATTATCTGTATGTCTATGCGTATGTATATGCATTCAAAAAACTTCTAAGTATGCTGTTAATGTATTCTGGTCATTCTCTGGATAGACAGAATGCTAGCTAGGCAGATAAACACACATCATAGATTCACATCTTCTGTTCTGAATTAATTGAAGGTTAATATTTATATCCATAAAAATGGGTTATATTAATTTAATCTTATATACACCTGTGCGTGGATTGTGATTTAAATTGTCAGACACTTGCATTCTTTAAATCTGGCACTAAGTCTTTTTCTCCTTTCATACTTTTTCATTGCTAAGCAAGTAATAATAAATCCATAATTTTAGAATTATATAAATACCAACTGAAAAAAAGAAAACAAATAAATAGAAAGCACAACCATTAATTCTGGGTAGCCAATGATCAAAAGCCAGTTAAATATCACATAATTAAAATTTTTTGAAAAACAAGGACTATCAAGAATATCAACTGTGCTTTATGATCTTCTTGCCAGGGATTCTGATTCATTCTTTAGTACTACACTAGTAATGTCAGCAAATGACAAGGTGTTTGCATTTTCTGAGTTTTGTGAGTTAAAATTACATTTAAGATTCTGAAAATTTAAAGGTACATTTAAAATTTTAAAAATAACTAACACATAATTCCTTGTTGGAGTCAGAACTGTACATGTTGTGCAATGTTAATTGTCCCTAATAAAAGGCCAAAACCATATATAGAATTTACATTTTTTAAAAGTTTACTGAGGTATGATTGAAAAAATATGTACATATTTAATATATACAATTTGATGAGTTTGGAGATAAGTATATACCCTTGAGACTTTCACCACAATATATGCCTTAAACATATCCATCACCTCCAAAAGTATACTCCCATCCTTTTTATTTATTTGTTTTGTGACAAATAAATAAAACTTAACATAAGATCTACCCTCTTAACATGTTTTAAAGTATACAATACAGTATTATTAATTACAGGCTTTATGTTGAAGATCAGATTTCTAGGACTTACTCATCTTGTATAACTGAAACTTTGTATCATTTGACTAATACCTCTCTGTTTCCCCTTTCCCTCACCTCCTGACAACCACCACTCTACTTTCTGCTTTTATTTTAGATTCTTCATTCAAGTGGAATCATGTAGTATGTCTCTCTATTACTGTCTTATTTCACTTAGCTTAATGTCCTCCAGGTTCATCCAAGTTGTAGCAAATAGAATTTACATTTATAAATAGCCATGTACATATAACATACAGTAATTGATATGGTTCTACTTTCCAGCCATATTTCAAGCATTCTTTCTAAAAAAATATTCTCCACTTAACCTCAGAATTGTGTTAAGAATGAAAAATATTCCATCTTCCATTTCTGCTTCTGAGTTGGAGCTAAGTATTTTCATATTTGAAAGAAGTATGTAATACGTGCATGAAGTGTGGAAAACTATGCCTTTCCTTCAAGAAAGCTATGAAACTCTAGGCAATCTGTACCACAAAGTTGTCTTTAATTGTGTCTCACTGGTCCATTAAACTGTGTGTTTATACCACTAGGGAAAAGTTCATTCCCTATGTAAAAGCTGATACTGTGAATCTCAGGGCATAGTTAAGCACAGTCTTCTGCAAGCATTCTTAGATAAGGGAGCTGCTGTCCTCTCATGAGGGGACAGTGCTAATCATGGGATATTGATTAGTATGGACAGTGCGGAGACTGTGTGTGGTTAATGAGAGTGATCAGTAAGGTGGGTATTTCTGAAGGTAAAAAATAGGGTACACTAATGCTCTTTTATTTTATTCTTTTTTAATAAATAAATAAATAAATAAATTAATTGTTTGTCGGCTGCACTGGGTCTTCGTTGCTGCACACAGGCTTTCTCTAGTTGCTGCGAGCGGGGGCTACGCTTCGTTGCGGTGCATGTGCTTCTCTTGTTGCGGAGCATGGGCTCTAGGTGCGCGATTTTTAGTAGTTGTGGTTTGCGGGCTCTAGAGCGCAGGCTCAGTAGTTGTGGCGCACGGGCTTAGTTGCTCTTCGGCATGTGGGATCTCCCCCGGGCCAGGGCTCGAACCCGTGTCCCCTGCATTGGCAGGAGGATTCTTAACCACTGCGCCACCAGGGAAGTCCCTCTTATATTTTAAATTCCTACAACATTCTAAAAGATGAATATGATGGTCACTCTTGAACTATAGTCACTTTTGAAGAATCTTGATAATTTTAAACATTGCTTAATTACAAGGCGAAAAATGGTGCTCCCTTTTTTTCCCCCAGAAATCTCTAATTGATGTACTGAAAGATTCTCAAGGGTTAGGAGAAAGTAATAGAATTCCGAAATTTTCAAGTAAGAGTCTTTCCAAAGTTATTGAAATGTAAGCTCTCACCTAACTCAGTTAACCTAGCAACAATACCTGAAGTTTTACTTGAAAACTGCCTTATCATAAATCACTTCAAGAGGAAATCTATTGCATTGTAGGGGAGCATTCATGGTTGGAAACAGTTTCTCTGATTGTAACCATATGTAAACATAAATATATAAGAAAATAAGTAAATAAATGATAAGTGTATTTGCCATATGAAATTTTTAAATTATTTATATGCCTGAAATAACTGAAAATGAATTAGCCTATAGCCTTGGGAGTTTTAGTTAGTTAAATTAAGACAGCTATCATGCTATCTATAATATTTCTTGGTACTGCTTAAAATGTTGACCTCAACATGTCATGGTAGAAGCTCTCACCATGGACACCAGTGGCATACAAGTTTCTAAATGCAAAGGATACTTCTATTCCCTCTGTAGATCACTGCACCGGGGCAAAACATTGAAGTTTCATATCTACTTACCAATTTCCACTTACAAATAATCTAATTCTTCAGTATTGAAAGTTGGGTGTTCTCTAAGTGTTCAATTCTCTCTGAAAGTCCTGTATTTTTCCCTGCTTCTCTCTATGCCTGGAAAATTCTATTTAATCCTTCTTTGTATTTCTCTCTCAATTCAGCCATTAAAACCATCCTAGGAACTTGTCTTCTCTGAGAAGCTGCCCCTTAGTGTGTGAACTATTTTTACTCACAGTGCTTCTGACACCAAATGTGTGGATTTTTTTCCCTTGCACCAACCAATTCTCCAACTACCTGGACACCAACTGGTATCCTAGAATTCAATCCAGTTCTGACACTGACTACCCAGAGTTCATGCAGATTTCACAGGTTAAGAACTCACTCCCACAAGACGGCTCTCACTTCAGATGCCAATTACAAGTCCAGGCCACACATACTTCTGACCAACCACCTATAAAGCCGGGAGTTCCCACTACTTGCTCTTCAGATTTGATAATTTGCTAGAATGTTTCACAAAACTCCGAAAAGTACTTTGCTTATTATTACCAGTTTATTATAAAGAATACAACTCAGGAACAGCCAAATGGAAGAGATGCATTGGGCAAGGTATGGGTGGATGGAGCAGGGAGCTTCCGTGACATCTTCAGGAGCACCACCCTCCCAGCATCTTGATGTGTTCACTAACCCAGAAACTCTCCAAACCTGGTGGGACGGAGCAACTAAGCTCGTGCGCCACAACTGCTGAGCCTGCGCTCTACAGCCCGCGAGCCACAACTACTGAAGCCCGCGCGCCTAGAGCCCCTGCTCCGCAACAAGGGAAGCCACCACAATGAGAAGCCCGCGCACCGCAAGGAAGAGCAGCCCCCGCTCGCCGCAACTAGAGAAAGCCCACGCTCAGCAACAAAGACCCAACGCAGCCGAAATAAAAAATAATAATAATAAAAATTAAAAAAAAAAGAGTGAACATTAAAAAAAGAAAAAAAATAGAAGTTACAATGTATAAAATATAATGGAATTATAAGTGCCGTTTCCTTTCGATAGTGGATTATGGCTTATATTCTTGTCTTTCTATGTTTATTTTGTAATTAAAAATGATTATATATTACTTTTACAATTAAAAAAAAAAACGTGGTGGGAGGTGTTAAATAGGCACGATTGATTAAATCATTGGCCATTGGTGATTGAACTCAACTTCCAGCTCTCTCTCCTCCTCAGAAGTCAGGGGGTAGGGCTGACCAACTCCCATGCTGAAGCTATCTAGGGACACCAGTAACCAGTCATCTTATTATCATAAAAATGACACACTTATCACTCAAGGGTTTTAGAAGTTCTGTGTCTAGAACTGGGGGCAAAAAACAAATATATATTTCTTATTGTATCATAGTGTAGTTTGTTGCTCTTTTTTATGCTCTAATATTCACATTTCTAAAATCTCTCTGAAACTCATACATAAAGGGAGGATTCTTTAAATTCTTGGTAGAGAAGACATGCTGTTATATATTGTCTCCATTGGCAGAAATAAGAAAGAATGGTTCAAAAGTGAACCTCCAAAATTCAGGAAAGCAGATGCTCTGAAATTCATGTACTGATTCTGCAACCAATTATATTTCTTATTTGAGTATCTCTGTATCATGTGCCAGGAAGGATAGTTGGGAGGATTTTTGGCTTTTATTTAATTTTTTGAGAGTTTTTTGATGATGCTCTTAATGAGTCCTGTGTAGCTAGGTCAGAGCTCTATAAATCTGAACACATAGTATGTTTGCTTTGTTACTACAAACATTTCTTTAAACATGTTTCACTTTTATTACTTATTAGGGTCAGTTTGGTCATAAGTTATTTCATTTTTTGTTCTCCAATTTAATTTCACCGATACTCTTAAATACACACTAAGCCCTTGCGATAGTGTCTGTATTTTCTCTATACTTTAAAAATTACTTTCCCCTAGTTAAAAATTTACAATTTAGATGAAATGATTGTATCTCCTGAAATCTCAACTTTCCAAAAAAGATACAAGAAGATATGGAAAATCTGAATATCCCTATATCTTTGAAAGGAATGTTTTAATTAAATATTTTTAAATAGGAAATCCCAGGCCTAATGCTGTCGCTGTTTAATTATTTCAAACATATAAAGAAAGGGCAAAACAAAAATCAGAAAATTACTCAGATTCAAAAAATATATTAAATTTCAACAAATTTATTAAAAAAGAAACTCACAATTAAAAATGAACAAAAGGGGGGCTTCCCTGGTGGCGCAGTGGTTGAGAATCTGCCTGCCAATGCAGGGGACATGGGTTCGAGCCCTGGTCTGGGAAGATCCCACATGCCGCGGAGCAACTAGGCCCGTGAGCCACAACTACTGAGCCTGCGCGTCTGGAGCTTGTGCTCCGCCACAAGAGAGGCCCGCGCACCGCGAAGAAGAGTGGCCCCCACACGCCGCAAGTCGAAAAAGCCCTCGCACAGAAACGAAGACCCAATGCAGCCAAAAATAAAATAATTAATTAAAAAAGAAAAAAAAATTTTTTTAAAAATGACCAAAAGGAACAGAAAAAGACGCTTTACAAAAATGTGGATATCAAATTGACCAATAACCATGAAAAATATTCAACATCATTTTTCATCTGAAAAATGCACAATATTATAATGAACTACTATTATTTATGTCCCCTACCCCCATGACTAAATTTTAAAAGATGGATAATATTATATGTTATTTAGTATGTGGAACAACTGAAGCTTTCATATACTGTGAGTACAAACTGACTAACTACTTTGAAAAACCTTTTGGCATTATCTACCATCAAAGAACATTCTCATGCTGATGACCCAGCAGTTCTACTTCTAAGTCTATAACCAAGAAAAATGTACAAAAATGTGTACCAAAAGATGCTTAACAAAAATGTTGATTCCAGCACTGTTCATAATTGCCCCAAACTAGAAACAACCCAATGTCCATTAACTGTAAAATGAATATATAAATTATGGTATATTTAGTCAATGCAATTCTGTGCCATAATGAGAATGAACAAACTACAGCTACACATATCAACATAAATGGATCTCACAAACATAGCATTGAGAAAAATCCAGGCTAAAAGAGTATTTAATGTATATTTCCATTACATAAAATTTTAAATTAGGCAAAAATAATATATCATCTTAGTGTTAACTTTCTAGGAATGTGGTGACTAGAAAGAGAGCTTAAATGTAGCCTCTAGAGTGCACGTAATGTTTTCTTTTTTCATTTGAATGCTATGTGTTAACTTTGTGAAGAATTATTGTTATACAGTTATGATTTGTGCACTTTTAGGTGTATATGACATACTTCAATCAAAAGTTTACTTAAAATTAACACACATAAAACTATATTCACTATTCCTTGTTTAGTTCTTCTACTACTCTATATTCCCTTCTCCAAGTGTCCTCCCCCTTTCAATTTTCTTATTTCTCCCTAGATTTCAGAACAATTCTGAAAGCCACCACCAAGATATCCATTTTGTAGAGGATAACTATTTTATTTACAAGTAACAGAATATTACATCTGATAGAAGAAAGTGTCTTTGAGTTGATCTCCTTAATTCATTGGGACCATTCACTGGCATGATTCCTATATAACCAATTTATATAATGTATGGTCAGTTATGAGCCAACATAATTCCCATTCATATATCATCACTTCTGCTAAAATCTTTTTTTTGGTTGGGATTTGATCTATTGGGAATCTTTTAAGCAGATAACTCTAAAGATATTTGTCTTCTAGAAAGCCCATTTATACAATCTATAGAAATGGATTCCAAGGATAATGTTAATAAACCAAATAAATAGGAGAAGTAATTCTGGTTTTGCCTTTCACTTTTTTCATTTCAGACATCTACCACTTTTGCTGATAAATGAGAATATTGATTGATTTTAACCAGATAATTTCACTGGTTAAAAAAGCGAATCCTCCCTACAGTTAAAGGGGGTACCAGAGTTTAAAACAACTGTAGAGAGGATCCCATAACGAAACACAAATATTCTCAAATCTTCTCAAATCTTCCATCTTTCAGAATGTAATCCATTCCTCTAAAAGCCAAATGAAAGTTCAAGGTCTTCTCCAGCAACACTGCAGCACTTCAATTCTTTTATTGGGCTTTCCATCCAAAGTATTTTTTAAAAAATTTTTCCTTCTTTTTTTGTTTTGTTTTTGTTTTATTTTATTTTTAAGAATTCTAAGGGAGAGCTTACAAATTTGGTCTACAAATTTGGTCTACAAATCCATTGTTCTTCCGTACCTCAGCCAATCATTGTTAAGGTGACCTTTGGTCAACCTTCATTGTCATAAATAACTTTTTAAAGCTGTTATTAAAGTTGTAAATAACATGTCTGAAAGCTTAGACATAGCATATGAAAAGTACAATGAAATATTCCTAAAATGAGACAACTGATACTGCTTTCTCTGAAGTAACTCTCTAGGTCTTGCTTTTCCTTGGCTGGTTTCTTGCCATTCTCTCTCCTGGTCTGCTAAAAGGTTGAAAGGATCCAATCCTTCACCTCCCGGTTCTCTCACTCCCTAGCCACCCCCAATGACTATTTTCATCACCCCCAAATCAGGTATTCAACCTCTCCCAGGGTTCAAATAGATTAGAAAAACAGGTTCTCCCTTCTCTCACAGCTGCCTCTAGCTTGAGTGATACACTCAGGGCTGCAGTTCAGAAAGATGATTTTTTACATCATTATACGGAGCACTTAGCTCCTCTTTGTCTCATTACCTCTCTATTTCTGATTAGGATTTTGGGATTAACGTCACACAACCAATTGGTGCATGAAAATATCTTCCTATACAAATGATTCAGAAATGTCCTTGATGCCTGAAGTGCATTTTGTCCCTCTTTCTAGCTATCAAGTTTTCAAACATTCTTTGAAAGTACTTCATTATATGTATGAAAACTATGTGTAAATATCAACTTAAGTTTTTTAGTAGGATTTTCCAGTTCTATATGTTGCCTCATAACTCTTTGAAAAATACACATCAGTATATGTGAATACTGTAAAACCCACAAATCTACTTAAATATGCATCTATCTTAGCACCTTATTCATGGAAGACTTGACAGTTCACTATCAAAGGCCAATCCCTCTACCTATACCCTTATCTTTTCAAATGCACCCCTTTCCTTTTCTGTTCCCCATTATGCATCATCAAACTTCCTCCTCTAGTGGGTCATCCCCACCAGATTATAAACAGGTGGATTCTTAACCACTGCACCACCAGGGAAGCCCCATAAGGTCTCTTGAGGCTGCTTCAGTCTTCTCTGGAGCAGGCCTTTCCCTGAACCACTACTGCATTGAAATCTCCACCCTGTAGGCTAACATATGTACTCTCTAATATTTTTGTATGCAAAGATTTTGACCCTCCAACTAGATTACAAATTCTGGTAAGATTTTAAAGCCCTATTTTCCCCCAGTTTTAGGGCAAGAATATAATTCTGATATTAATTCCTCTCCCCCTTTTGTTTCCTGGAACAAATTCTTCATATATGTTAATGACTGTTAATGACCTGATGCATTCTTCTCTCTACTATGATATATACACATCAATATAATACATTATATATCACCTTCTACCCCCCCTCCCACCCCACCCTCCCTTGCAGGTTTAACCCCCTTCAGTGGCTCTCCTCCACCTCAGGATAAAGTGGGCCCTTCACGCCCAGCTTATGTTCACTCTCTATCTTTGTCTCTTACACTTCCTTCCAGCTCTGGGGACCCCATACCTACGCCTGCTGCCTGGTAAGTCTCACCTTGCTTTGCTTGCTGCTTGGCCTTTAGGTCTCCGGAGTGCTTGACAAACATCCTAACCCTGTGCTAACACATAATTTTCTATTTAAATTATCATGTTTCTGGTCTGATTCCCATCTAGATTTTAAATGCCTTTAGGATAGAGACTGTTTATTATTCGTCACTAAAATATTTTCTTAATTTGATTCTTTTGTGTGCAAGATTCCCAAATATTTCTGTTGTCTACTTTAGACCTAGACCCCTTCTCTTTCTACCCTGTGACTTTAACTGATAGCATCATCTTTTTATTTTTTCCCTTAGCTATCAATCATATCTTCATGCTAAAAATACTCAAATTTAAATCTCCTGCCTCTTTACTGCCAACTTAGCATATCTCACATGCATCTTAATATGCTTCGGACTCGATTCAGATATTGTATATAACCTATTTTTGCCTCAGCTTTCTTTATCCCAGGAAGGGGCACCAAAATGTACTATATTTTTCAAGCCAGGGAATACAGCAACTTTGATCCAACAGAACTCCATTCTCTTCCCCCTCTGTTTTGCTAGTTTTTATATATTAAACCCAGAAATGTCGGAAAATGAACAATACCAGGTTGTAACGATTGCTTTAAAGAACATTAAGATTTTTAAAGATGTTAAATGCTGCCCCATTCTTGATCACTACTTTTTCTTTTCTCTTTAGGCTAATTTTATATTAATATCTGATAAAACACATTTTCCAAAGTCAATTTTAACTGAAGTTCTAATTTAATTACCTCCTAAATTTTTATTCAATAATTAAAAAGTCATACTCCTCTCCATATTTTCATTTTTTTAAGTGTTTTTCTCTAACAAAAAAGGCAGAAAGTGGCTTGAGGTACCTTAATAAAAATTAACTTAATAGTATTTTCCTGTTACGTGTAATGTTGGCATTTTGAGCATTCAGCTTAAATTAAAAGAACAATGTTACAAGAAATAATAAATGATTTGGAGTTGGGGAAAAGAAAAAACATGAAATAGTTCTAATGGCATTTTACCCTACTTCTTTCTTTCTGCTTGACCCATTAGCAAAAATATCAAGTAATCTACAAATTCAGACTCTAATTACATTATAAGCACAAATGTCTTAGCAGTGCTGTGTTTGCCCTGTTGAGTGGAGACCCCACATGTTGTTGTCAAATTTGATACATAGAAACCTTTTAATATGTGAAGAATTGACACACTGGCATTTATCACCACTGAGGAGAGAACAGTATCAGAGACAAGCTTCTTTTTCTGAAGGAGAGTGTGTTATCAAATTCTGGGAACAGCTGGCTTGACAGATTGTCCTTGTTTGTTCCCAGCTTAGATTTTGTTGAACACTTCAGCATATATTGGGTATGCTATTTAGGCTAGACATGACATTTCCAGTAGTTCTTTAAAGGTCAGAATGACAGATGTCTCGGTATAATATTCTCTACTGGAAATATTTATACAGTGTTCAACACTTATGTATTTTTCAAATACTGCTCTTTATTTTAAGTGATTTGTAAGAATTTGGTTTTTCAGAGACCTGTGTTTCAATCCCGATTTTTCTGTCTCCTGAATATAATGCATCACACTCTGGTAAAATGAGATAATATAAATGTTTACTCCATAAGACTATTATGAGGACTAAATATATGAAAATATCTTGCAATTTTAAAGTGCCATATGAATATTAGTTATTTTCATTATAGGTATTGTGTATGTTTATTTTCTATGTGAATAAACACACATACCAATTTCTAAATAAATAAATGGATGAATGTTAGAATCCACATCTAACAGATATCTGGCTTTTTCATATGCTGGTTCTGCTGACATCCATTACTATCACTTGATAATCAAGTGAGCCATCGTATGGAAACACTATTAATATCTTAAGCACTATCTTACACAATACACTTATCTCAGAGCATACAACTTTATAAATGCCTCTGTTCCCAAATCTAACTGCTAACTAGGAGTGGTGGTTGAGGTTGGGTGTTAACATTGCCCTTGATCAGTCTTCTGCCTCTCAGTCTCTTGTTTTCCCTGCTAGCTCCTAGATCCCTCCTGCTTCTGCCCAACTTTCCCATACTCTTAACATACAGTATATTAGTTTTACTTCAGTTCTCCCCCTAAAAATCATATATATTTCAATTTATAAAGCACGGCTCTTGTAGTCATCACTTACCAGGGTTCACATAACTAAGATGCAGCAGATGATTTTAAATAAGTGTGCTCCCAGTTAAACAGCCTACTTCCTAAATAAAGATATTGTTATGTGGGAAAAAAAGTCATCAGTGTTTAATCTGCTCTTGCAAATTATTCTAATGAACTCTACAGATAGTCTGATACAACTTGACATGAATAATTTTTGATTAAGCAGAAATATTAGGATTATTTAAATAGAAACTGTCTCTATCTTAAAGGTGGTTTTGAGTGGTTCTAACATTATTATACAGAGTTTAAACTGCCATTCATTAAAAAAGACTGGGTGTTTCCATCTCCAATAAATTTAGGTAAACTGCCATGTTCATTTAAAAATTAATTTTATACTGACATATAAAGGTGTTTACCTCTTACTTCTGTCATTTTCAGGGGTGTGTGTAATGAATTCTCACTTTTCTCTTAATCAACCTGATGTCAATTATCTACTGTATTTTATACTTTAAATTTTGCAAGATACATAGAAACGTATGAATTTGGGTATCCCAGGGACAGTCAAAGAAGGACATTCACATTTAAAGGTATTTGACTTCTGCCTTTAAGCTATACTTTCCAGTATATCTTATTATTATTAATTTCACTTAATATACATATTTATTTTAACAGTAGAACATATTATTTATTAAACCTCTTTTTTATATTTTGAAAGTTTTCTCTTTTTATTTCATTTTAGGAAGTTTTTACATGTTTATATTTATGTTCCTAAAACTTTGTGCTTTCGAGCTTCAATTGAATATGACCTGGATAAATAATGATAACTATTTATAGCCCAAGAAGATTGGAAATATGTGAAAGGAGTATTCTTATTTAATAGACAAATAGGTTTTTAAAACACACCCTTAGAATTCAAACAATATGTAAATCCAGCAAATATTTGTTCACACAATACTAGGATAGTTCTAAAAATTTTTGGAAAATAATATTCTGGTGTTCATGTCCACCATAACAGAAGACTGTGAAATTCATGTAAATAGACCCAAGAGAATCTCTATGTTCAGATAACGTAAAAATGCATCAAGGTCTTTGTATTATTGTCCTCAATAATCCACTCTCTCCTGTAGGAGTATCACACGTCCTCATTCTTGCCAAGTCTCCTTTTAGTTGCAATATATTCCCTCTTATTTTGAAGCTTAGTCATGTGACTTACTTTGACCAAGAAAACGGATGGGTACACCATATATGAATAGAAGATGTAAGCGTACTTGCACAGTTCAGTTAGGTTCCTTGCTCCCCTCTTCTTCCATGAGAACAGCTTGCTCCAGTTACGTGCTATCCTAGGTCATAGGTCATGGAGGAAGGTGACTCGAGGAGCAGAGCTGAACACAATAGAGCTAAGCTGAACAGAGCAGAACTGACCTGCAGAACTGTGAGTCTGAAATAACTTTTTATTGTTGAAATACACTGATTTGGGGATTATTTTCTTGCCACAACAAACCTGACTTATATAGCCTTTCTAAAGGTATGTTGCAAAGAGAAAGTAAAGCAAGCAGATAAATAATGACAATATCTGCAGCCATCTATTGACCCATCTTATTCCATGTCAGTCATTCACTCACACATTCATTCTTTCCTTTATTCAACAAACATGTATCACTGTAGGAGCAAAGGCCTGCCAGTTGCTATTGGGAATTAAAAACAAAATGGATATCGAAAACTGCAAACAAAGTTGTCCCCTTAAGAAATCTATTCTCTCCCAGAACAGTGCCCATTAACGTTTTGAAAATTATTTTCTCAACAATATTTCAACACTGGATACTATAATATATAGCAATAGGTAAATCAAAATTTTATAACTTTTTTTTCCCAATCTAAGATTCAATAAGTATTTTGAAAATCACATTTCCATAGTTTACACCATATGCTCACCATTAATGAAGTAAATGGAAAAATATGGTAAATATTGGAAAACTCTTTCAACTTTTTCAGAAATCTGAAAAGGGTATCCCCAGAGAATTTGGTAGAGTGCTAATTATAGACCAGTTTTAAGCATTCACACCAGCCAAGCTGGAAAAACATACAATTCATGGGGAATTATTGGACTTACCTGGTTTTAATTGAGCTTTTTTCTATGATTTGATTTTTTTTCCTTGATTTTTTTTTGATTGGCTGCTTCAGGATTCAGATTATGCATCTTTAATTAATCAGACTCTACTTTCAAATAATCTTGTCTTACTTTACCAGTAGTGTAAGGTTCTTACAACAGTGTATTTCCAAATCCCTCCCTCATCATTGATCAGATCAAGGGTTAAAAAGTAAGACTCACATTACTCCTAGACTGTAACTTATTGCAGCCACGAGTTTTGAAAAAATATCCAATGTAACTGAAACTTGGGCTTCATTTTGTTCAATTAGTATAACTAGCTTCTGTATTGCTAAAAATATTAAGAAATGTTAGGTCAATATTAATATTACTTTGGAAATTTCTATTTTGGTTTTCTTTGTTGTTTTTTGTTGCTTTATTTGTTCCCTTTTTCTCTTTATGAAATATCCCACAACTGGAATTCAAAGATGAAACACGTTTATGTTTTAAATACCTTATGATTGGTAATAACGCATGCCATTTCTAAGAAGAATATAGTGTATGTTCATTGGTATGTGTTCATATATGTTTTACTAGGTTTGCAGTTATTAATGTTAACTACCTTATAATGACTCTTTACTGGTCACTAAAATCTAATTTCATTTACTTCTAGGTCAGATATGTGAAACTTTCAAATCTATATGGGAATCTATGGGCCTTTTTATAGTCCAGGATTACTGTGACTTGCTACTTGGATTCACCTCATACATATTTACACCAACAGTATGATAAGAAAAATACTCTAGTATAGAATTAATTTCAAAAATTTATTCTCATTTAACTTCTCAACACTAATATCACTCATTATTGGGGTAGAACCAACCTCATTTAATGCTAGAAACATACTTGTAAAGGTGCCAGTCACTCCGTTGTTTTCTTTTGAGGTTAAAACTTTGGAAGTCTATTAAACGTGGAAAATGTTTCTATGTTGACTAAAAGCAAATGCCAAATCATGAATATTCTTGTGACAAATATATTGAGTGTCACTCAGGAAACATATTGAGTGTTTAATATTCTGAAAATCCAAACTTAGCCATAGATTGTAGTTGGCCTAGTATAAATGAATCAGGTTTTAATTTATAACTAGGAGAGACACTCAACAGGTTAGGAGCCACTGAACAAGGTGATTTAAAAGTAACAACTCCTTGTTAAGTGTTATTGACTCTGCATTTGAAGGAAAAAAAAAAAAACCAACTTGTCACTTGACTCTGCACTTGAGAAGAGGCTCTAAATTTCCATTGTAGGAACAGTGAAACATAAGCCTGGATATTAGAATTCAACATGACTCACTGCAGCGAGAGAGGTCTTCATTAATTAAACATCCAAAGTGTGCTAAGTGCTGCAGAGGACAATAAAGACATGTTCCTTGTCAGTGTGGAGAATGGAAGTCATTTCCTCTTGGGACCTCGATTGCTGAGGTAAGTTCTATCCCTCAAAGGAAGAAACATGCCTCATCATACGTAAAAGAGAGTGTACTTTCCTCTGTTCTGCTTCAAGGCTCTTTCCTTGCTACTTACTTGTTCTTGAAGGACAGGGAGTAACACTATTAGTGATTTATGATCTAATGATAGCAAAAGGCACATGAACGAAGAATAGCCCCCTATTGTACCAGCTGGGTTTATTAGGTTCTAGCATCGAGCTTCACCAACAGCGTAACTCTTGCTGCCCATTTTGCTCTCTGTAGCTGGCAAGATTCTACTCAACAGTCAAGTAACCGACTCACAAGTCACTTCCTTTGTGAAGCCTTCTCAGTTTCCTGAAGAACTGAGTTGCTATTGTTTGTATTCTAAAAGAAAGTTGTCTTACTGGACTAAGAGCTCTTTACTGCTTCGGACTGTTATTTATCTGTTTACTGTTTTGCTCCCAAGTAAGCTGTGAATTCCTTAAACAAAGTGGCATTTCTTATTTTCCGGTAGCCATCAAAAGTAAAATATAAAAAGAAAATGAAAGGGCAAAATAAAAAAGGCAAAAAATTGTCTAGGAAATACAATTTTAAGAGAGAAAGCATAAAGATTCTGTTTCACAGTATCCACATTTAAATTATTGGATCTAGTCAATACCCTCTATTCCTTAGTGCTATCACTTAAAAGAGGTTTGGAAGAATGAGGGTGTAGTCTTATTCTATTGAATAATAGTACTCACTATGGACACTGGAAGGCTATTTGTTGTCAGTAATTAGTATCCAAACCACTAATTCTATGCACCTCTCCCATCTTTTAGTTCTAATCACAGTGTAGATCTGGAGCCTTCATCAGTGGACAGAGAAATGATTCTCTACCAAGCTCTGACAGGAAACATCTGTGTGCAAATTTGAGAAAAATCACTTCAATCTCTGTTTTATTTCCTTTTCTATAAAATACAGGGTTTAGAATAAGTTTTTACCCTCAATAAATCTCATCCAGTAGTAATCATTGCTCTAAACCTCTGCCTTTTTTTTTCCAAAAGTTCTATTTTTCTGCTTACGCTAAGAAACCACTCAGAGTGGAAGTCACCTAGAAGCACTGTTGACAAAGAAAGCACTGAATACCAATCAGAAGTCCCTATTCACATGAGAAGGTCATCTCAAGAGATCACTTTCTCCTTCTATCACCAATATCCCTCTTGCTGTGCTAAGGTGGGATACAATTTTATGAACTTTAATTAGAGGGAAAGAATTTCAAAATTTGTGTAAGATACCTTTACAAAAATGTTTACCTGTGTTTGTGTATGTGTGTTTTTTCTTGCCATTTAAATGAAAGTTGGTAGATTCTGTAGTGTTCAAAAATCCCTGAGAGTCTTTTAGTTCTGTTCTGTAATTCTTCACACATCAACTGCATATATATTCTTCCTCTCTCAATAGCATTTTATTATATACGCAGTGATGTAACATTAGTAGTGGCCGTTTAATGTATTCAAGTCCAAGGAGAATTCATCGTAAAAGTTAAAAATGGATAGGCCTCTTGCTTATCTGGGATGCTAACATCACTGCTAGACAAATAATACAATCTTCTTAGCCTTGCTCAGAAACAGGTCAATAAAAATTTCAAAAACCCTCTGGATGAAGTAAAACCGTAGGTTTGCTTTTCTTATAATGATTCTGCTTTATCATTAAGTGGTTGCAACTTGGCATTCTTTCAGGTATGTGCAGTGGATAGAATTCACACTAGACCCTAAGTATGAAAGCTATATAATGAGATAGTGTTAATCCTATAAATAGCATTTGAAGTGTGGAAATTTTTTTTAAAGGGGGGTAAAAGAAGAAAGAAAAAAGAAATAGCAAAGTACAGTATAATTTTAGTTAGTGAAACGGAAATGGAATATGATGACTTCAACTCTTGCTTTATGTGCAGAGAGAGTAGTTGTGTTATATAATAACAGATTTAAGAGGCAATGTAAGATGCCCTAACCACATCATACTCTAAACATTACTCACAGGGTAAAATTCTTCACTTTGGTTTTGTTCTATGATTAAAACTCTACTAATTGTAAAATATATGTTAACTTATTTTTTCTTGTAAATGCAAATTTAAGACACATAAAGATTCAGTCATTTAGGCATTAATATGAATTTGTTGAATAAGGACCTTGTTTATTTTATGCCTGGATGAGATCAGTTGTCATAAAAGAATGGGAATTTTGATAGTATAAAGAACTGGTCTCAAAATGACATTGAAACAACTTTCCACCATGCCTACCACTGCTTTGTGAAAAATGTACTAAAATGGTATCACTTTTATCATAGAATATTCTAAGAATTCAACTATACTGTAGGTACACTAGGGATCAAATAATTGTCTCCAAGTCCGGTATTAATTACTAAACTGCAGTATAATATCGGTCAATTTTTCTCATTGATTATCTAGTAAGGACGTGATTTATGCCATATGTTTAATGTGAGGAAGGCTTCTGTCACCACAAACCAAGTTGCTTATTCATCTTTCCTCACCATTATTTAACTGTGTGCTTCAGGTATATAAACTGATTTTAACACTGCCTTAAAAGTAGCATTAATAGCAACCTATAAATGTTGTAAACATAACTCATAATATTACTCAAAAGTCAGTGTCTGTGGTTTTTACACTTCTTTTGTTTAGGGGCTATCTGTGCTACTTCTGTCTTCAATTTAAGGCAGATAATTGTGGTTTGATTAAATCTCTTTTAGGAAAATAATGCTTTTCACACACCTATAAAGGGGAATATGAAGGAAGTTATGAACATGTTTTTATTTATATATATTGTATATTTATATATATATTTAAATGTTCTTTAAAAGTTATTCACGCACTACAAAGATCACAGAATATGTTTATTTGCAATGCATTACAACTTTTTAGAAAACAAAGTGTATATGCTTCTCGCAAAGAAATATAAATATCACATCTATTTGTGTTTACACCTCTTTAAAAAAATGTATTTTAGGACCTTCAAGATGGCAGAGTAAGAAGTGGCAATCACCTTCCTCCTCATAAATACATCAAAAATACATCTACATGTGTAACAACTCCTACAGAACACCTACTGAATGCTGGCAGAAGACCTCAGACTTCCCAAAAGGCAAGAAAATCCCCATGTACCTGGGTAAGGCAAAAGGAAAAAAGAAAAAACAGAGACAAAAGAACAGGCACGGGACCTGCACCTCTGGGAGGGAGCTGTGAAGGAGGAAAAGTTTCCACACACTAGGAAGCCCCTTCACTGGTGGCGACGGGGGGTGGGCGGGAGGGAAGCTTCGGAGCCATGGAGGAGAGCGCAGCAACTGGGGTGCAGAGGGCAAAGCGGAGAGATTCCTGCACAGAGGATCAGTGCTGACCAGCACTCACCATCCCGAGAGGCTTGTCTGCTCACCCGCCGGGGCAGGAGGGGGCTGGGAGCTGAGGCTCAGGCTTCGGAGGTCAGATCCCAGGGAGAGGACTGGGGTTGGCTGCGTGAACACAGCCTGAAGGGAGCTACTGCGCCACAGCTAGCCAGGAGGGAGTCCCGGAAAAAGTCTGGACGTGCCTAAGAGGCAAGAGACCATTGTTTCAGGGTGAGCGAGGAGAGGGGATTCAAAGCACCACCTCAACGAGCTACAGAGACAGGCGCAAGCCATGGCTATCAGCATGGACACCAGAGACAGGCATGAAAAACTAAGGCTGCTGCTGCAGCCACCAAGAAGCCTGTGTGCAAGTACAGGTCACCATCCACACCTCTCCTCCCAGGAGCCTGTGCAGCCCGCCACTGCCAGGGTCCCGTGATCCAGGGACAACTTCCCTGGGAGAACACACGGAGTGCCTCAGGCTGGTGCAACGTCACGCTGGCCTCTGCCACCACAGGCTCACCCCGCATTCCATACCCCTCCCTCGCCCCAGCCTGAGTGAGTCAGAGCCCCCTAATCAGCTGCTCCTTTTACGCCCTTCTGTCTGGGTGAAGAACAGATGCCCTCAGGTGACCTACACACAGAGGTGGTGCCAAATCCAAAGCTGAACCCCAGGAGCTGTGCGAACAAAGAAGAGAAAGGGAAATCTCTCCCAGCAGCCTCAGGAGCAGCGGATTAAATCTCCACAATCAACTTGATGTACCCTGCATCTGTGGAATACCTGAACAGACAACGAATCATCCCAAAATTGAGGCAGAGGACTTTGGGAACAACTGTGGACTTGGGGTTTGCTCTCTGCATCAAATTTGTTTCTGGTTTGATGCTTATCTTAGTTTGGTATTTACAGCTTATTATCATTGGTAGATTTGTTTATTGATTTAGTTGCTCTCCCTTTTTAAAAAAAAAAGAATATATATATACACTTTTTCTTTCCTTTTTCTCCTTTTGTCAGTGTGTATGTGTATGTGTATGCTTCTTTGTGTCATTTTGTCTGTATAGCTTTGGTTTTATCATTTGTCCTAGGGTTCTGTCTTTTTTTTTGTTTGTTTTTTTGTTTTTAGTATAGTTTTTAGCACTTGTTATCATTGGTGGGTTTGGTTTTTGGTTTGGTTGCTCTCTTCTTTTTTTAATTACTTTTATAATCTTAATAATTTTTAAATTTTTTATTTTAATACCTTTATTTATTTTATTTTATTACTTGTTTTCTTTCATTCTTTCTTTTTTTTCTCCTCTTTCTTCTGAGCCATGTGGCTGACAGGGTCTTGGTGCTCCAGCCGGGTGTCAGGCCTTAGCCTCTTAGGTGGGAGAACCGAGTTCAGGACATTGGTCCACCAGAGACCTCCAAGCTCCATGTAATATCACATGGCGAAAGCTCTCCCAGAGATCTCCATCTCAACTCTAAGACCTAGCACCACTCAACAACCAGCAAGCTACACTGCTGCATATCCTATGCCAAACAACTAGCAAGACAGGAGCACAACACCATCCATTAGCAGAGAGGCTGCCTAAAATCATAATATGTTCTCAGACAACCCAAAACACACCACCAGACACAGTCCTGCCCACCAGAAAGACAAGATTCAGCCTCATCCACAAAAACACAGTCACCAGTACCCTCGACCAGGAAGCCTACACAACCCACTGAACCAACCTTACCCACTGGGGGCAGACACCAAAAACAATGGGAACTATGAACCTGCAGCCTGCAAAAAGGAGACTCCAAAACAGTAAGTTAAACAAAATGAGAAGACAGAGAAATACACAGCAGATGAAGGAATAAGGTAAAAACCCACCAGACCAAACAAATGAAGAGGAAATTGGAAGTCAACCTGAAAAAGAATTCAGAGTAATGATAATAAAGATGATCCAAAATCTTGGAAATAGAATGGAGATAATACAAGAAACGTTTAACAAGGACCTGGAAGAACTAAAGAGCACACAGTGATGAATAACACAATTAATGAAATTAAAAATTCTCTAAAAGGAATCAATAGCAGAATAACTGAGGCAGAAGAACGGAAAAGTGACCTGGAAGATAAAATAGTGGAATTAACTACCGCAGAGCAGAATAAAGAAAAAAGAATGAAAAGAATTGAGGACAGTCTCAGAGACTTCTGGGACAATATTAAATGTACCAACATTCGAATTATAAGGGTCCCAGAAAAAGAAGAGAAAAAGAAAGGGAGTGAGAAAATATTTGAAGAGATTATAGTTGAAAACTTCCCTAATATGGGAAAGAAAATAGTCAATCAAGTCCAGGAAGAGCAGAGTCCCATACAGGATAAATCCAAGGAGAAACACGCCACGACACATATTAATCAAACTATCAAAAATTAAATACAAAGAAAAAATATTAAACACAGCAAGGGAAAAGCAACAAATAACATACAAGGGAATCCTCATAAGGCTAACAAGTGATCTTTCAGCAGAAACTCTGCAAGCCAGAAGGGAGTGGCAGGACATATTTAACGTGATGAAAGGGAAAAACCTATAACCAAGATTACTCTACCCAGCAAGGATCTCATTCAGATTCGACGGAGAAATTAAAACCTTACAAACAAGCGAAAGCTAAGAGAATTCAGCACCACCAAACCAGCTTTACAACAAATGCTAAAGGAACTTCTCTACGCAGGAAACACAAGAGAAGGACAAGACCTACAATAACAAACCCAAATCAATTAAGGAAACGGTAATAGGAGCATACATATCGATAACTACCTTAAATGTAAATGGATTAAATGCTCCAACCAAAAGACACAGGCTGGCTGAATGGATATAAAAACAAGACCTCTATATATGCTGTCTACAAGAGACTCACTTCAGACCTAGGGACAAATACAGACTGAAAGCGAAGGGATGGAAAAAGAGATTCCATGCAAATGGAAATCAAAAGAAAGCTGGAATAACAATTCTCATATCAGACAAAATAGACTTTAAAATAAAGACTATTACAAGAAACAAAGAAGGACACTACATAATGATCAAGGGATCAATCCAAGAAGAAGATATAACAATTGTAAATATTTATGCACCCAACATAGGAGCACCTCAGTACATAAGGCAAATGCTAACAGCCATAAAAGGGGAAATTGACAGTAACACAATAATAGGGGACTTTAACACCCCACTTTCACCAATAGACAGATCATCCAAAATGAAAATAAATAAGGAAACACAAGCTTTAAATGATACATTAAACCAGATGGACTTAATTGATATTTATAAGACATTCCATCCCAAAACAACAGAACACACTTTCTTCTCAAGTGCTCATGGAACATTCTCCAGGATAGATCACATCTTAGGTCACAAATCAAGCCTTGGTAAATTTAAGAAAATTGAAATTGTATCAAGTATCTTTTCCGACCACAATGCTATAAGACTAGATATCAATTACAGGAAAAAATCTACAAAACATACATATGCATGGAGGCTAAACAATACTCTACTAAATAACCAAGAGATCACTGAAAAAATCAAAGAGGAAATCAAAAAATACATAGAAACAAGAGGCAATGAAAACATGACAACCCAGAACCTATGGGATGCAGCAAAAGCAATTCTAAGAGGGAAGTTTATAACAACACAATCCTACCTCAAAAAACAAACAAAAAAAATCTCTAATAAACAACCTAACCTTACACCTAAAGCAATTAGAGAAAGAACAAAAAAACCTCAACGTTAGCACAAGAAATCATAAAGATCAGATCAGAAATAAATGAAAAAGAAATGAAGGAAATGACAGCAAAGATCAATAAAACTAAAAGCTGGTTCTTTGAGAAGATAAACAAAATTGATAAACCATTAGCCAGACTCATCAAGAAAAAGGGAAAAGACTGAAATCAATAGAATTAGAAATGAAAAAGGAGAAGTAACAACTGACACTGAAGAAATACAAAGGATCACGAGAGATTACTGTAAGCAACTATATGCCAATAAAACGGAAAACCTGGAAGAAATGGACAAATTCTTAGAAAAGTACAACCTTCCGAGACTGAACCAGGAATAAATAGAAATATAAACAGATCAATCACAAGCACTGAAATTGAGACTGTGATTAAAAATCTTCCAACAAACAAAAGCCCAGGACCAGATGGCTTCACAGGAGAATTCTATCAAACATTTAGAGAAGAGCTAACACCTATCCTTCTCAAACTCTTCCAAAATATAGCAGAGGGAGGAACACTCCCAAACTCATTCTACAAGGCCACCATCACCCTGATACCAAAACCAGACAAAGATGTCACAAAGAAAGAAAACTATAGGCCAATATCACTGATGAACATAGATGCAAAAATCCTCAAAAAATACTAGCAAACAGAATCCAGCAGCACATTAAAAGTATCATACACCATGATCAAGTGGGGTTTATCCCAGGAATGCAAGGATTCTTCAATATTCACAAATCAATCAATGTGATAAACCATATTAACAAATTGAAGAAAAACCATATGATCATCTCAATAGATGCAGAAGAAGCTTTCATCATAATTCAACACCCATTTATGATAAAAACCCTCCAGAAAGTAGGCTTAGAGGTAACTTACCTCAACATAATAAAGGCCATATATGACAGACCCACAGCCAACATTGTCCTCAATGGTGAAAAACTGAAACCATTTCCACTAAGATCAGGAACAAGACAAGGTGTCCCACTCTCACCACTATTATTCAACATAGTTTTGCAAGTTTTAGCCACAGCAATCAGAGAAGAAAAAGAAGTAAAAGGGATCCAAATCGGAAAAGAAGTAAAACTCACTGTTTGCAGATGACATGATACTATACATAGAGAATCCCAAAGATGCTACCAGAAAACTACTAGAGCTAATCAATGAATTTGGTAAAGTAGCAGGATACAAAATTAATGCACAGAAATCTCTTGCATTCCTATACACTAATGATGAAAAATCTGAAAGAGAAATTAAGGAAACACTCTCCTTCACCACTGCAACAAAAAGAATAAAATACCTAGGAATAAACGTACCTAAGGAGACAAAAGACCTGTATGAAGAAAACTGTAAGACAGTGATGAAAGAAATTAAAGATGATACAAACAGATGGAGAGATATACCATGTTCTTGGATTGGAAGAATCAACATTGTGAAAATCACTATACTACCCAAAGCAATGTACAGATTCAATGCTATCCCTATCAAACTACCAATGGCATTTTTCACATAACTAGAACAAAAAGTTTCACAATTTGTATGTAAACACAAAAGACCCTGAATAGCCAAAGCAATCTTGAGAAAGAAAAAAGGAGCTGGAGGAATCAGGCTCCCTGACTTCAGACTATACTACAAAGCTACAGTAATGAAGACAGTATGGTACTGGCACAAAAAAAGAAATATAGATCAATGGAACAGGATAGAAAGCCTAGAGATAAACCCACTCACCTATGGTCCCCTTATCTTTGATAAGGGAGGCAAGAATATAAAATGGAGAAAAGACAGCCTCTCCAATAAGTGGTGCTGGGAAAACTGGACAACTACCTGTAAAAGAATGAAATTAGAACACTCCCTAACACCATACACAAAAATAAACTCAAAATGGATTAAAGACCTAAATGTAAGGCCAGACACTGTAAAACTCTTAGAGGAAAACACAGTCAGAACACTCTATGACATAAATCACAGCAAGATCCTTTTTGACTCACCTCCTAGAGAAATGGAAATAAAGACAAAAATAAACAAATGGGACCTAATGGAACTTAAAAGCTTTTGCACAGCAAAGGAAACCATAAACAAGACGAAACGACAACCGTCAGAATGGGAGAAACTATTTGCAAATGAAGCAACTGACAAAGGATTAATCTCCAAAATTTACAAGCAGCTCATGCAGCTCAATACCAAAAAAAATAAACAACCCAATTCAAAAATGGGCAGAAGACCTAAATAGGCATTTCTCCAAAGAAGATATACAGATTGCCAACAAACATATGAAAGGATGTTCAACATCACTCATCATTAGAGAAATGCAAGTCAAAAGTACAATGAGGTATCAGCTCACACCGGTCAGAATGGCCATCATCAAAAAATCTACAAACAATAAATGTTGGAGAGGGTGTGGAGAAAAGGGAACACTCTTGCACTGTTGGTGGAAATGTAAATTGATACAGCCACTATGGAGAACAGTATTGAGGTTCCTTAAAAAACTAAAAATAGAACTACCATATGACCCAGCAATCCCACTACTGGGTATATACCCTGAGAAAACCATAATTCAAAGAGTCATGTACCACAATGTTCATTGCAGCTCTATTTACAATAGCCAGGACATGGAAGCAACGTAAGTGTCCATCGACAGATGAATGGATAAAGAAGATGTGGCACATATATACAAAGGAATATTACTCAGCCATAAAAAGAAACTTGTAGTGAGATGGATGGACCTAGAGACTGTCATACAGAGTGAAGTAAGTCAGAAAGATAAAAACAAATACCGTATGGTGACATATATACATGGAATCTAAAAAAAAAGGTTCTGAAGAACCTAGGGGCAGGTCAGGAATAAAGACGCAGACGTAGAGAATGGACTTGAGGACACGGGGAGGGGGAAGAGGAAGCTGGGACGAAGTGAGAGAGTGGCATGGACATATATACACTACCAAATGTAAAATAGCTAGCTAGTGGGACGGAGCTGCATAGCACAGGGAGATCAGCTCGGTGCTCTGTGGCCACCTAGAGGGGTGGGATAGGGAGTGTTGGAGGGAGATGGAAGAGGGAGCAGATATGGGGATATATGTGTATGTATAGCTGATTCACTTTGTTATAAAGCAGAAACTAACATACCATTGTAAAGCAATTATACTCCAATAAAGATGTTAAAATGAAGTTTTTTACTTTATTATATTTTTCATTGCTTCCTGAATGATCATCACCATCACCATCATCATCATCATTATAATCATCATTAGGTGGTACTTAATAATCAGTTCATTGATTACTTTACCTAAGAATGTGATAACTATATAGAAATGTAGGAACATATTATTTCACTGCAGTCAATTTATAATTTCATGGAAAGACAGATACATCAGATGAAATATTTTATTAATAGCATGAAAATCTTCATAAAAAATCAATGAAAGTGGAAAGTGAGATTTATAAGTCATATCATGAAATAATACATATATTATTTCATTGTTTCACTTCTCTAGTGCTTCCCACCTAGAAACTTTGTTTCTGATATGAAGCTCAGCCAATCTGAGTTTAGTCTTGCATCACCCTCAAAATTAGTGGGTCCTAGATTTATCTTAACACTGAGATTCATTTTACCTGGAGTATCTGAAATTTTTTTTTACTAGACTATCGGGAAACATAGATAGCTATGTGTCCAGAAACAATTTAACTTCCTGCTAAGCAATTTTAACTTATACAAATGGGCTTTAAACAGATTACCAATCCATCTGGGTTTAACTATTACTTTCCCCTAGGATTTTCTTTATCATGTCTCCTCACACCAAGTTAGATCTCCATAGAAATTAATTCCTTCTGAAACTCAATCTGCATTCATCTTTGGACACTGTGTGAATTGGCTTTCTATACCTGTTATACAGTGGAGGAGACTCTAGTGTGTGGAGGTTCTAGAAATTTCTCTGGTTTATTCTACCCATGATCTAACTTTCTCTGTCACTCAATGGGTTTCTTTAGATTATGGTAATATATTGTGAGCATTTGCCTAATGAAGTAAAGGTGCCTCCTCTCATTAATTTTACTAAATTTAATTGCTTAATTTATAATCAGCTTAAACATAAACGGATGTTTGTATATTTCAGTTAGTTTTACCAAATTTTATTTACTTGCGGCTTTTCTATATAAATTTACTGTATAATGCATATATGCATTTATTTTGGGGGCAGGAAAAAAAAAGTTTGCTTGCTCTATTGTTCTCCCAAAGGATGAGGTTTATTTAGCATTAAAATTAATCTTGTCACCTTAGTTGGCCAGTTAATTCTATTTAACATTTTACTGTTAGCTGTTTCAAGAAACTCAGAAAATTGTTGTGTTGCTTGAGTACACCTAGGAGGGATTATTTTTAAAGTACCAGCAGTGACATTTATAATTACTGGATCTTTGAAAAGCAAGTGCTGTTGGTGAAGTAAATACAACCTGACGTTCCCCAATGCCCATTTCAAGAACTTTAATACCACAAACAGATTTCAGTCATATGCTACAGAAGGTGATGGTTATCTTTTAAATTCCATTTCTGTTATCTTCTTAAATCTACTGATCTAATGAAAATGAATTTAATACCTAGGAAATATATCTAGAGGCATTGGTGACTCCTTCTCTAAAAAATAGTGAGAATAATGGATCAAGAGAGAAGACACACCAGACCAGAGAAACATGATTTAGTAGAGGAAAGAGTCTTGACTTTTTAATAGAGCTTCACATGAACTATTTCAACAACTGCACTCATAAATGCTATGTGTCCTGAATTGTTTGCATTTTTGCATTTTACAATTATTTACTACTAACAGAACAAATGATGGCATTGAAGGATTTATTTAAGAAGGAATACAGAAATTTGGATAACTCAGGGGAAATATATATTAAAATAAATGTATATAAAGCCAATATATGAACAATTATATATATTTATATATATACATATATGTGTATATATGTGTATATATATATATATATATATATATATATATACATCAAAGAAAAAGAGAAATAATAAAGAGAATATGTATGAAAAAAATATATTCTTACCCAATCTTCATTATTCAAAGTTTAGGGAATGAATGAAAAATGAAGAGTAATGCATTTTTGAGTTATTTTGGAAGTTGTAGCTATATTCTAAATGAAATAATTGAAAATGAATAAACTAATGAACACAACACTGAAACTCTCTCAATGTGTTATCACATACATATTACAATTTCAGAAGTGCCACTGGAAGTTTCTGGGTATAAAAAGTACAGTAAGTCCCCTACATACCAACAAGTCCTGTTCTGAGAGCGCATTTGTAAGTCCAATTTGTTCGTTAAGTCCAAAAAAGTTAGATACCCAACTAACACAATCAGCTACATACTACTGTACTGTAATAGGTTTATAATACTTTTCACACAAATAATACATAAAAAACAAACAAATGCAAAAAATAAAGAAAACATTTTAAATCTTACAGCACAGTACCTTGAAAAGTACAGTAGTACAGTACAACAGCTGGCATACAGGGGCTGGCATTGAGTGAACAGGCAAGAAGAGTTACTGACTGGAGGAGGGAGAGGGGGTGGGAGATGGTAGAGCTGAAGGATCATCACCAATAGGAGACGGAGAGCAAGCTGCAATTTCACTACGCCTGACATTGATGGCACAGGTTCTGGTTCCTCGCTGGATTCAATTCTATCTACCCCTTTGAAAAAACTATCCAGTGATGTCTGGGTAGTAGCTTTTTTTCTCATCATAGATGACACGATAGCACTGGATTGCATTCTGAACGGCTGCTGCAACCTTCGTGTACTGTTCTACGTTTGGGTCCTGTGCCTCAAAAACTAACAGTGCCGCCTCAAATAAAGAAAATCCCCTTGCCATTTCCTGCGTCATGAATCTCTTTGGTTCTTCAGTTACTTCTTCTTCCTCTTGTCGCTCCACTCTCTCAATTGTTTTCACTTTTGTTTCCATTGTTATCTCTTGGCACTTCTTAGCAGTACCAGCTACATCACGGCTGCTTTTACACTTGCTTCCGGATATCCTGGGCTTGAAATAAATACTGTACTACTCTATAGAGTACTATACAAATACACAAAAGCACAACCACTTGTCGAGGATAAACGCACGTGACTGTACGCCACACGCGTGAACTAACATGTGATTGGACATGTGAACACATGTTCACATGTTTGAAAGTTTGCAACTTGAAGGTTTGTATGTAGGGGACTTAATGTATTTGCTTTTTTTAATGTCTGAAAATGACCTAATTTTGCTCTAATTCTTAAAAGATACTTTAGCAGAATATAGAATCCTAGGTTTTCAGTTAGTTTTCCTCAGCACTTTGATGATATAATCCTTATATCTTATGCCACAAAGACAGGGTCTTCACAATGATTAAAACTGTCCCATAAAGGGTGAATTACATATTGCATAGTCATAGAAAAGAATAATTTTTAACACAGCTATAGAGAGATTATATTTTATCTAGTGTTTATCATTTTGAATATAGATTCTTCACTCTATTGTTCAGTCTTAGAAAGCCAGAGTCCTTGAAATATAGCTGTGTGACCTTGGAAATGCCATGTAACCCCTCTGATCCTTTTCCACTTAATCTGGAAAAGGAGCATTTATAACACTTTATGTACAATGCTGTTAGAAAAAATAAATGAGAGGATTAAGTAATGCCAAATATTAATTACAAGGTAAGTAAAATTATTTGCCATTGTAACTATGAACAAGCTCTAAGATAAAGGAAGAAAATGACTTTTCTCACAGCACACGCATGATCTTGTTCTTTTCAATCAACTGGCATATTTGGCAGGGGTTTCAAATTCATATCCTTACAGAGAATAGACACTAACATAAAATGTGTGAAGTGAAAGGATATAAGATTATAGAGAGCAATGGGGCTCTGCTAATGAAGAGTAATCTTTTAGACAGGCATTTACTTTTCATTTGTATTGGAACATGACTACAGAAAAGTCTGGCTTAAAGATGACTAGTTTTACATGTAGTTTACAGAGTTATTCTCAAAGTGTGTTTCTTTAATGCGTATTTTGCTTTAAAACTGTGGTTGTCTACAAACCAGCAAAATCAGACTGGTGTAAACTTCAGTTTCTTCGGAACACTGACACTTACCTTTTCAATCCCACTCTTTTCTACTTTTATTCTAGACATTCGCTTTACTACTCTAAAGATCCACAAAGTGTTCCCTATTTATTCTTCCTATTTGGAACTTACTTACTCTAATAATGTATTTAGCGATAGAAGGGTGGGGGTCAATGCCAATAAAACACAAAAGAGAACAACACATAAAAGGACTTAGAACCTTGGCATGGGCACATACAAAGGAATTACTTCTGTGAGCTGAAAAGCTAGAGAATTTAATGAATGAACCAATGTATTCAATAGTCTGTAAAGGGTTTGAAATATTTGAAGTTAGAATATAATGACATGTAGAAGGAATTTCAATAGCCATTATCCTTTCATTCCCTGAAAGAATAATGAGCCAACAGCTTCATAAGCATTATATCTCTATTGTAGATATAAATTATTACTTAGCAATTGTATATCCTAAAATAATCATGCTGAGTTTCTTTTATTTATTCTCATTTGAATAAATGTGTTTTCATTCCAGTATTGTTCAAATTAGTAAAGACCTAGCTTTGTGCTATCAGGTAGATTGCAAAATGCTTGAGAAAAATGTTATTGTTTTCAATGGTAGATTGTATGTGTTTTTAAATTATTATAACATTTAAAAATCTTTTCATAAGTATGAACTATTTAGTCATATGTTTATGACTTTTGTTAGAGGAATTATAACTGTATACATAAAATTTTGAAATGATCTGTTTAATTTAATTAAAATCACTATTATCAGAACTCTAGTAAGTAGGTGGGAAGCAGATAAAAAACAACCAGATGTGGTTTATGACCAAATGAGATAATTGCAAGTCTATGCTTTAATATTTTAAAATAATCATTTATGTAAATATTTAAATGATTTTTCTTGATCAACTACAGTATATTCACATATGTCCATATTTTGTGATGGCTTCCTTTAACTCTAAATGTGATTGAAAAATGATTGGCTTAAAGATTAGAAATACGTTAAATAAATTGATATCAATGATATTAATATCAATTGATATTAATGAATCTGAGAACACATATCTTTGAAATTAATGCTTTTAAAAACATTCAGTATCCTTTGTCATGCCATCATTTAGTAGAATTGCCATTGTACATTTTATAAAAACCTTCTGTAACCTGGTTTGATTTTTAGATATATTTAAGAAATATTATTATATTAAAATGAGAGAACTATTTAATATCTCAGAAAGTAAGTTAAAAACAGGTAAATATATAAGTTCAAATCACTATCTTGCTTAAAAATTTTACCCTACTTAAAAACACTTAAAGTGTTCTTTCATAATCATTTTTTCGTAGGTTTTCAAATTATGTAAACAACAAAACCAAAAGAAGTACAAATCTGCAAACACATTGCTTTCCTTGCAAACTGAAATAGAGAGTTACATATTTTGAAATTTTACTTTTGCAGCACATGCGGGAAAGGATTAACATTGCTCCTGCTGATAAGCATAGACTCTTAATGCCACTCTGCCAACACATTCCAGATAAGGAAAGCACAGAAATACTGAGTATTAGAGATTTGATGATAATCTTCAGGATTCACAGGTGAAGCACCTGTAGATATGAGACAATTGCACAAATGACACACCAGAACAAATTTTGTATAGAAGGGTATGAATATACTCTTGCTCCTCTCTTTTTCTGCTATGTTGCTTTTTCTTACGCATTGGTCATCCCAAATTCTTCACTCTTGGAATCTCCTCTGTGGCTTCTTCAATGTGAAACATTTTAGTCAACTGTGTTCACATTTAAATCCAAGCCCATGTGTTTGTTTACCCATTCTGGATTGACTCCCATTAGCCAGCCAGTTCCAGGTTGATGAACCTATCACTTAATGTTTGCCAAATCTGTGTGTGACCTACTTGAAGCATAACTTTTTTGTTTCTGGACATGCTTCTAGATCATTCATTCCCCCTCTACATATCCAATCTGGCTCATTGGCCGAGACTCTGATCAGCATAATTATCAGTTTTTGGAATAACTAGGAATAAATTTAGCTACATCAGCTACATATAAAGTACACAAATTAAATGATATTTCCAGTCTAAGCAGAAAAATATCTGCTTTGTAGAGGAGGAATAAAATACCTAGGAATAAACTTAACCAAGGAGATGAAAGACCTATACTCTAAAAAACTAGAAAGCACTGATGAAGGAAATTGAGGATGATAAAATGAAGTGGAAAGATTTAATTGGAAGAATTAATGTTGTTAAAATGGCCATACTACCCCAAACAATCTACTGATTTAATGCAATCCCTACCAAAATACCCATGACATTTTTCACAGAAGTAGAATAATAATAAAATTCATATGGAATCATAGAAGACCCCAAACTGCCAAAGCAGTCTTGAGAAAAAAGACCAAAGCTAGAAGTATCACCTTCCGGACTTCAAACTATACTACAAAGCTACAGTGATCAAAACAACATAGTACCGGCACAAGAACAGACACACAGATCAATGGAACAGAGTGAACAGCCCAGAAACAAACCCACACACTTTTGGTCAATTAATCTACAACAAAAGAGGCAAGAATATACAATGGAGAAAGGACAGTCTTTTCAATAAGTGGTTCTAGAAAATAAACAGCTACACGTAAAACAATGAGATTAAAATATTTCCTCACACTATATACAAAAATAAAATCAAAATGGATTAAAGACCTAAATGTAAAACCTGAAACCATAAAATTCCTAGAAAAGAACATAGGCTGAACACTTTTTGACATAAATCTAAGCGGTATTTTTTTGGATCTATCTCCTAAGGCAAAAGAAACAAAAGCAAAAATAACCAAATGGTACCTATTTAAGCTTAAAAGCTTTTGCACAGAAAAAAGAAACCATCAACAAAACAAAAAGACAACCTACAGATGAAAGAAAATATTTGCAAATGATATCACTGACAAAGGGTTAATATCCGAAATATATAAACAGCTCATATAACTCAATATCAAAAACCAAACAATCCAATCAAAAAATGGGCAGAGGACCTGAATAGACATTTTCCCAAAGAGTACATACAGGTATCTAACAGGCATAGGAAAAGATGCTCAACACACTAGTTATTAGAGAAATGGCAAAACAACAATGAAATATCACTCACACTTGTCAGAATGGTTACCAAAAAGTCTACAAATAACAAATGTTGGAGAGGATGTGGAGAAAAGGGAACCTTTGCATACTGTTGGTGGGAATGTAAATTGGTGCAGTCACTATGGAAAGAGTATAGAAGTTCTTCAAAAAACCAAAACTAGAACTACCATATGATCCAGCAATACCACTCCTGGCTATACATCCAGAAAAAACAAAACACTAATTCAATAAGAGACATGTACCCCAATGTTCATAGCAGCATCACTTACAATAGCCAAGAAACAGAAGCAACCTAAGGGTCCATTAACAGAGGAAGAGATATAGAAGATGTGACACACACACACACACACACACACACACACACATAATGGACTACCACCGAGTCATAAAAAGAAATGAAATTCTGCCATTTGCAGCAACATGGATGGACTTAAGGAATATTATGCTTCGTGAAATAAGTCAGACAAAGACAAATACCGCATGTTATCACTTATATGTGGAATCTAAAAAATAACAAATGTTTATAGCAAAACAGAAACAGACTCATAGATTAAAAAAAAAAAAAACTAGTGGTTACCACAGGGGAGAGGGAAGGGGGTGAGACAAGTTAGGGGTATGGGATACAAATTACTATGCATAAAATAGATAAGCAACAAGGATATATTATATAGCACAGGGAATTATAGCTATTATCTTATAATAACTTTTACTGAAGTATAATCTATAAAAATACTGAATTATTATGGTGTACCTGAAACTAATATAATATTGTAAATCAACTATAATCCAATTAAAAAGCCAAAAAATAACAAAATACATAATATGAATTTGTATAGAATATAAAATAGACATGTAAAATATTTTAGTAAATATAAGATAGTACAAGAGAATAAGAAAGACGGTATTACCCCTAGAACACAGAACGGATAGGAAAAATAACCAACCAGAACTTCTAAGAAAAATAGTATAATTGTAATGAAAACTCAGAGGATAGATCACAGTATAGAAGATGCAGCTAAAAAGAGAAATTATAACAAGAAAGACAGCTCTAATGAAATTCTGTTAAATTAGCAAAAATACACAGAGGGATAGAGAATATGATGAAGACACTGAGAAGAGAAATAGAAATCCTAAAATATGTCTAATTGGAATTTTGTTTAAATTTGGTTTAGTTATATGCAATAATAATTAAATATACATATATATTTATATGCATAAACACATACATATATATGTACATGCATTCACACAGAAAATTCACTGAATGGACTATATGTATATTGGAAAACTGAACAGAATATATATATGTATATTCAGTGAATTTTGAGAAATTCATATAGTCATGTAATCACAACAATGATTGGAATACAGAAGAATTTCCTTACTATAAAAATATCTCCTGTTTTACTCACATTCTCCTCACATATCAACCCATGGCTACCACTAACTGTTTTGACTTTTCCAGAATGTCATGTAAATTAAACCATACAGTATGATAGTAACCTTGATTTTGGATTCTTTCCGGAAGCATCTGAGACTCATCTACGTTGCTGCATGTTCTTTTTACCGCTGAGTAGTGTACCACTGTATGAATGTACATCCCGTAGGACATATGTTTCTAGATTTCAATAATTATAAATTATACTGCTACAAACATTCATATGAAGGTTGTCAACACGTTTCTATTTCTCTGAATATATAACTAAGAATGGAATTGCTCGGTCATATTGTAAAAGTATGTTTAATTTATAAGAAATACACTTTTGCATTCCCTCTAGCAATGTATGAGTTACATTTGCTCAGATCCTCAACACTTACTATTGTCATTTTAAAAATATGTATTCACTTTAATAGGTGTGCAGTGGTATCTCATTGGGGTTTTATTTTACATTTTCCAATGCCTAATGATGCTGAGCATCTTTTATTGTGCATATTTGCCATCAGTATATCTTCAGTAGTAAATTATCATTCAAATATTCAAATTTATTCAAATATTTTAACATCATCTGTCAACAGATATGGAGAAAATATATTCTTCCATCTTTAGCTTGCTTCTTTATTCTATTAACAGTATTTTTCTCAGAGCAAAAATTTTTAATTTTGATGAAGCCCAATTATCAAATTTTTCTTTTATGAATCATGCTTTTGATGTTTTAACAAAGAACAGTTGAGTTAATCTGTGGTCCTGAAAATTTTCTCTTTTCTTCTAAAAATATTAGTTTGACACTTATATTTAGACACATCATTCATTTTGAATTAATTTTTATATAAAGTATAAGGTGAAAGGTACCAGACTATGCAACCCCAAAATATGCCTCCGTGGCATATGAATCATTTGGAGCCAAAGGGCACTGAGAACCAAAAGACACAGGGAAAGCTCTAAAATCAGGGCACACATTTTCCTTTTTAAGGAAATTTACATTTATAAAGGAAATTTCCATTTCCTTAGAAATGTCTACCAGGAAGAGGAGGTCTCTTAACAATTCTTACTAACGGAGCAGGCACTGACCTAAAGCTGCAACACAAACCTTAATAAACAACCCCTGTTTACCAATTTTTTTTTCCTGGTTACCTTCCCATAACTTGCTCCCCCTGCCCAGAAACCCAAAATCCCTTTTCCCTTTTTTTAGCCTAAGATGATATATAAACCAAAGTTTTTACCAATTCGAGTTACTCATCTCTGAGTACTCCCAGTTGTAAGTGCTATGCACATGATACTAAACTTGTTTCTTTTTCTCTCATTAACGTGTTTTTGGCCAGTCTCCTTCACAGGGCCCCTAATGATAACCTAAGACGGATAGAGGAAAAGATTTTTCCTCCCTTGCAAAGGCAAAGATCAATGTTTAATCTTTTTTTGTATATTGATATTCAGTTGTTATAGCACAATTTGTTGCAAAGTCTATCCTTTTTCCATTAAATTACCTTTTTATCTTTGTCAAAATCAATTGAATATGTTTATGTGACTCTATTTCTGCACTCTATTCTATTTTACACATCTATATGTCTATCCTCTCACAAAGATAACACTAGCTTGATTAATGTAGCTTAATATAGTTATAGATAGAACCAGATATTGAGACTTCCAGCTTTGTTCTTTTCAAAATCATTTTGGCTATCCCAATAATTTTGTGTTCCATAAACAATTTCGATCCCGCATGTAAATATCACAAAAAGTCCTGCTGGAATTTGATTGGGATTTCTTTAATCCATAGAACAGTTCGAGAGAATTAACGTCTTTATACTGAGTCTTCAAATCCATGAACATGGTGTATCTCTCCACTTATTTATGCCTTTTCTTTCTTTTATCAGCTTTGTGTACTTTTCAAAATATAAATCTTCCACACATTACATTGCTAATTTTTGGAGCAATTTAAAGGTAACTTCTTCTTTTAAAAATAAATTTATTTATTTATTTATTTATTTTTGGCTGCATTGGTCTTTGTTGCTGTACACGGGCTTTCTCTAGTTGCAGCCATCTGTGATGAGTGAGGAAAATCTAAATTTCTTTACCTTGTTATTCATTTAATTCTGAGGTAACCAAAGTTAAATTTGAACACACTTGAAGGAAGTGCCTAAAGGGATAAAATTTATCTCATTTTTATGTTATAAGAATTACTTATGACCTTAGAACAGACACATTTGAATACAATTTTATATTAAGTAAAACAGAATCAAAAATTTTAGTTTCAAATTAAGAACTCCTGAAGCCTACAAATAAAATGTGCAAGTTATAGTTTAGGTATTATCCCTGACTTATCAAGTAGTCAACTTTTTATCTACTCTGTTTTCTGAGAACTGAGTTGAAACTGACTTAATTTAAAAAATAGAGCAAACAGCCTTCTGCAAGTTCAAAACTTAAGATATAAACTTCTTTTAATTCACTAATCGATGAGTTCCTCTGGCATTAATCCAGACTAATGCTTTTCAGCGTATGAGCAATGTCCTTGTTCAACAACCTTAAAAGGGCCTTTACATTTTATATCAAGCAATATAGTTAGTAACAATTAATTTTGCTTTAATAAGACTTATTTCTCATGGAAAAAAATATGCAATATGTTTTCAAATAATGTTAAGAAGTTGATTAACTCAAAAAGGCTTTGGAACAAAGGGTGTGGCCAAGAGAGCAAAGTAGGAAGACCCAGAGCTCAATTCCTCCCATAGGCACACCAATATGACACCTATCTGCAGAGCAACTATTGATGAGAATGACTGAAGACTAATGGAAAAGATTTTCCACAACTAAAGATATAAATAAAGAAGCACAGTGAGACAGTAGGAAGGGTGGAGAAGTGGTATAGTCAAGACCCACATTCCTGAGTAGGACACCCACAAATGGGAGGATAATTACAACTGAAGAGGTTCTCCGCAAGGAGTGAGGGGTCTGAGACCCACTTTAGGCTCCCTGCCCTAGGGACTTGAACTAGGAAGATGAGCCACCAGAACATCTGGTTTTGAAGGCCAGTGGGGATTGTGTATGGGAGAGTCAGAGGGCTGAAGAAAACAGAGACTTCATGCTTAAGGGGCTCAGGAAAAATCTCACATGCTCCAAGATCCAGTGTGGAGGCAATCATTTGAAAGGAGACTGGGTCAGACCCACTTGCTGATGTTGGAGAGCCTCCAAAAGAAACAGGATGAAACTGAGAACCCTCTGGGGACACAGATACTGGCAGAAGCCATTTTTGGGAGCTTGTTCTACCATGAGGACACTGGTGCTGGCAAGTGCCATTCTGGAGTCAGCACTGAGGTCTTACCCACCCACTAGCTGGTCAGCTCCAGTCCTGAGACATCTCAGGCCAAGCAGCCAGTCACGTGAGGACCCAGCCCTGTCCACCAGCAGGCTGGGCACCAGCACCAGGACCCCTGAACCCTACAAGCAGTGCCCCATGATACAGCCCCATGCACCAGCAGCCTAAAGCCTGCATGAGGTAAGGCCTGGCAGCCAACTGGATCAAAGGACAGTTCCACCTATCAACATACTCACAGTAGTCAGCCCAGCAACAACAGAAGGGCCCATGCAGCCCACCTTTGGAGCACCCCTTGAGCATATAGCTCTGTGACCAAAGGGGAGAGTTGTTGGGGCACATAGGATGCCTCCTACATAAGGCCACTTCTCCAAAACAAGAAATGTAACTGACCTGCCTAATACGTAGAAATAAAAACAGATGTCAGGAGAATGAGATGACAGAAGAATATTTTCAAAAGGAAGGAACAAGATAAAATGTCAGAAAAAGAACTAACTGAAGTGGAGATAAGAAATCTCTCCAATAAAGAGTCCAAGTTAATGACCATAAAGATGCTCAATGAGCTCAGGAGAAAAATGGATGAACACAGAAGTTTAACAAAGAGAAAATATAAAACAGAACCAAATAGAGCTGAAAACTACAATAACTAAAATAAAAAATACACTAGAAAGAATCAACAGTAGATTAGATGATACAGAAGAATGGATCAGCAAACTAGAAGATAGAGTAGTGGAAATCACCCAAGCAGAAGGCTGAAATCATATCAAGTATCTTTTCAGACCACAACAGTATGAGACCAGAAATCAACTACAAGGAAAAAAAAAAGAAAGAAAGACAAAACAAACCAAATAAACAAACAAAAAACATGCAAAAAGCATAAACATGTGGAGGTTAAACAATATGCTACTAAACAACCAATGGATCACTGAAAAAATCAAAGAGAAAACAAAAAAATACTTGGAGACAAACGAAAATGGAAACACAATGATCCCAAATCTATGGGACACAACAAAAGTAGTTCTGAGAGGGAAGTGTATAGAGATACAAGCCTACCTCAGGAAACAAGAAAAATCTTAAATGACCTAACTTTACACCTGATGGAACTAGAAATAGAAGAATAAACAAAACCAAAAATTAGTAGAAGGAAAGAAATAATAAAGATCACAACAGAAATAAATGAAATAGAGACTAAGAAAAACAGTAGAAAAGATCAATGAAACTAAGAGCTGGTTTTTTGAAAAAATAAACAAAATTGATAAACCTTTAGCAGACTCATCAAGAAAGAAGGAGAAAGGGCCCAAAGAAATAAAATCAGAAATGAAATACAAAGGATTATAAGAGAGTACTACAATTATATGTCAATAAAATGAACAACCTAGAAGAAATGGATAAATTCCTAGAAACATTCAATCTCCCAAGACCGAACCGGGAAGAAATAGCAAATATAAACAGACCAATTAACAATAATGAAATTGAATCAGTAATTTTAAAAACTCCCAACAAACAGAAGTCCAGGACCAGATACCATCACAGGTAAATTCTACCAAAAATGTAAAGAAGAGTTAACATGCAGCCTTCTGAAACTATTCCAAAAAACTGAAGAGGAAGGAATGCATGTGAACTCATTCTATAAGGCCAGCCTCACCCTTATCCCCAAACCAGACAAAGACACCACAAAAAAAGAAATTTACAGTCCATCACTGATGAATACAGATGCAAAATCCTCAAAAAAAATTAGGGAACCAAATTCAATACTACATTAAGAAGATTATACACCATGAACAAGTGGGATTTATCCCAGGGATTCAAGGATGGTTCAGTATTTGAAAATCAGTCAATGTGATACATCCCATTAACAAACTGAAGAATAAAAACCTTATGATGATCTCAAAGGTGCAGAAAAAGCTTCTGACAAAATTCAACATCCATTAATGATAAAAACTCTCAACAAAGTGGCTATAAAGGGAACACATCTCAATATAATAAAAGCCATATATGAAAGCTTTTCTTCTAAGATCAGGAACAAGACAAGGATGCCCATCTTCACCACTTTTATTCAACATAGTATTAGACATCCTAGCCACAGCAATCAGACAGACAGAATAAAAAAAAGGAAATAAAAGGCATACCAATGGGAAAGAAAGAAGTAAAACTGTCATTATTTGCCAATGGCATGATACTATATATAAAAAAGCTAAAAATGCTACCAGAAAGTTATTAGAAGTAAGACATGAATTCAATAAAGTTGTAGGACACAAAATTAATACCCAGAAATCAGTTGCATTCCTATACACTAATAATGAATTATCAGAAAGAGAAATTAAGAAAAGAATCTCATTTACAATTGCAGCAAAAAGAATAAATCTAAGAAGATAAACCTGTACTCAGAAAACTATAAGACACCGATGAAATAAATTGAAGATGACACAAATGGAAAGATGTACCCTGTTCATGGATTGGAACAATTAATATTGTTAAAATGACCATACTACTCAAGGTAATCTACAGATTCAATGCAATTCCTATCAAAATACAATGGAATTTTTCACAGAACTAAAACAAATAATTCTAAAATTTGTATGGAAACACAAAATAGCTCAAAAACCAAAACATTCTTGAGAAAGAAAAACAAAGCTGGAGGTATCATGTTCTTTGATTTCAAACTATTTTATGAAGCTACAGTAATCAAAGCAGTATGGTGCTAGCACAGAGACACACAAATCAATGGGACAGAAAAGAGAGCCCAGAAATAAATCCACCCTCACATGGTCAATTAATCTATGTCATAGGAGGCAAGTATATTATCATGGGGAAAAGACAGCCTCTTTAATAAATGGAGTTGGGAAAACTGGACAGTTACATAAAAAAGAATCATACTGGACTAGTTTCTCACACCATATACAAAAATGAACTCAAAATGGATTGAAGAGTTAAATGTAAGACCTGAAACCATAAAAGTTCTAGAAGAAATCATAGTAAGTTCTTTACATTGGCCTTCACAACATTTTTTTTGATCCTCAGGCAAGCAAAACAAAAGCAAAAATAAACAAATGAGAATAAATCAAACTAAAAAGCTTTTGCACAGAAGAAAAAAAACTATCTACAAAATGAAATGGCTGTCTACTGAATGGGACAAGATATTTGCAAATGATATACCAGATAAGGAGTAAAATATCTGAAATATACAAAGAAGTCGTTCAGACAAACAAAAAACAAACAACCTGATTAAAAAACGGGCAGAGGATATTTTTCCAAAGAAGACATACAGATGGCCAACAGGAACATGAAAAGATGCTCAACATCACTAACCAGCAAGTAAATGCAAATCAAACCAAAATGAGCTATCACCTCAGACGTATTTGATAAAAGCCTCAGAATGGCTATTATCAAAAAGACAACAAATAACAAGTGTTGTCATGGTTTTAGAGAAGAGGGAACCCTCATGTACTGTTGGTGGGAATGTAAATTGGTGCAGCCACTATGGAAAACAGTGTGGAGATTCCTAAAAAAAATTAAAAATAGAACTATCATATAATCTGCCAATTCCACTCCTAGGTATTTACCTGAAGAAAACAAGAACATTAATTAGGAAAGATATATGCACCCCTATGTCCATTGCAGCATTATTTACAATAGCCAAGATATGGAAGCTACTCAACTGCCCATCAACAGACAAATGGATAAAGAAGATGTGGTGTATATATATATATTACATGTATATGTATATATATATATACACACACACAGTGGGATATTACCCATAAAAAAGAATGAAATTTTGACAATTATGATGATATGGATGGAGGGTATTATACTAAGTGAAATAAGTCAGACAAAGACAAATCCGTATGATTTCATTTACATCTGAGAAGTGAAAAACTAAACAAAGGAACAAACATAACAGAAACAGACTCATAGATACTTACAGAATTGGTGGTTGCCAGAGGGTGGGTGAGGGAGTGAATGAAATAGGTGAGGGGGATTAAGAGGTACAAGCTTCCAGTTACAAAATAAGTGAGTCATAGGCATGAGATGTACAGCATGGGGAATACAGTCAATAATATTGTAATATATTTGTATGGTGACAAATGGTTACTAGCGTTATAGTAGTGATCACTTTGTAATGTGTAGAAATATCGAATCACTATGTGGTACACCTAGAACGAATATAGTGTTGAAGATCAATTATACTTCAATTAAAATAGTTTTATCCACCCTAAGCTATAGTAAAATCTACTTTCCTAATTAATTATTGTGTAAATGTTTTGTATTTTTCCAATACCTATCTATCTATCCAATGGCATTGAAGTTGGTTTCCCAAAGCCCAAACTGTCAATATTTTACATATATATGTACATTTAAGTGTGTGTGTAAATTATATGAATATATATATTTAATTAAATCAAAGTAATTTTTCCATAATTTTAATTTTTGTTTTTTATTCCCAAACAAATTTAAGCATAAGGGGTGGGCAGGAATTTTTGTTTTTCTTTTTTTGCTGTTGTTCATTGCTGCCTCCCTAGTGCTTAGACCTATCCCTTACACATAAAATCTCAGCCAGAATATTTTTATAATGTATAAATAAAATATTACCCATAAAGATAATCCTATATCTGCCAATGTAGGTGAGCAAATAAAAACATGCCTGCCTGAGAAATGCACATTGCTCATTTATACCCCTCTACCCTATGAAATTGATTTTTGCTGTGGGATGTTTAAAGTGAGTTAAAATCCATGCACGTCCCTTTATTTAATTGTGGGCCAGCAGAACTCTCAGCTTTTGCTGCAAATTAGCCAGCAACAGGGGCAATTCATCCAGATGCTGAAATGAGCACCCTGGGGAGCTGGTGGATATCTCGGATGTGGAGTGTGAAGTGGGTCCATAAGAGAGGAGGCCTGGCAGATGAACTACCTCCAAGTGAAAATGCAGGAGAAAGAAGTTATACTTGAAAACCCTGGGCTTCCCAGAGAACCTGGTGATCCAGAACCACTTTTCTTGCGAAAAAAACTGGAGAACTTGGCTGCAATTTCCTCCTGACCCAGAACTTTGATGAGGAATGAAACTGGGAGGGCAGGCACCCACAGCCCACACCTTACGCCCACTCCACAAGAATTTATGTATCTACATATCTATAAAGATGTATCTATTTTACTTTACTTAGGCATTAGAAAAAAATCAAAAACTTTAGAACAAAACACACAAACTTCCCACCCTCCTAAAGTGGCCCCATTCCCACCCTGGCCTGAGAGGACCCAGGCCAGACGGCTGTCCCCCACCCCCTGTCCCAGCCCAGCATCCTGGCAGGACTGGAGGGTGATAGATGGGCCCCTCTTGGCCCCTGTCCCAGCTTCCTGCAGCCAGATGGAGAGGCGGGTGCTTGCTTTCCGCTCCCCCCAAAAACCCCTGAGACTTCCCCACCCCTTTTCCAGGGTGAGGGGAAGCTAGCACCCAAACTTTGATCCTCCGTTGGAGTGACTCAAATCTTTCCATCTCGGGTGAGCACTCGGAAGCCCGACACCCCCTCCACAGTCTGGCCATGACCTCCAGGCTGCATCCCTTTGCTGGGGAGGGAGATGTCTGGTTTGTCCTGCCTGGGGAAGAGGCAAGATCAGAGCCGCTCTGGAGCTCAAGGCCACCTCCTACCTCAGAAAAGAACCATGTCTCTGATAAAGGTTTTGAAGTGAAATAAAGTTTTAAAAGCTAAAAAATAAAAATAAATAAAAGGTGAAGGAGCTAGTTCCCTCATGTCTGGGTGCTGCTAGATGAGGTGGGTTAGAGAGAAAGACTAATTCCCTGAGGCTGCTCTTCAGGGGAAAGGCTCAAGGAACAGGCAGCGACAGTCTCACCTCGCAGCTGCTAGTAGGAACAACTGGCCAAGGACGTGCAACGGAACGGCTCTGGGTTGCTGCGGCCTGCGCCCTCGGTGGCCGACTTGATCCGCACCGGAAGCCTTTGGGGCACTTCCGGCTTCTGAAAGGCTCGAGATTTCCAGCCGCGCATGCGCAGTTCGGTCCTGCGCCAGCGTCCTGCGCCGGACTCGCGGGCTTCTTACCTGCGCGACGTGAGAGCGACAGCCTTTCCTTTGCACCTGACTGGGCCTCTGCGGCGAGGAGGTGCTGCACGGTGAGTCTGAATGTGGGATTTTGGGGGGAGAAGGGGAGGCAGTCCTCCTAGAGGACTGGTGTTTGCGAGATAGAAGCGGATCCCGGCACCAAGGGCACCCACGTGTTTTCTCATCCCAGGAGTTCCCTCCTGATATCCCGTGAGCTTCTTTTGGGAGGAGTGGTCGGGGTGCCGCCTTTGAAGCTCAGCACATCTGAACCTGTCCTTTTCCTGTCCCTTCATCAGGACCTGCCCTTACTTCCCACAAGCGTACCCTGTGGGCTCCAACTGTGCCCTATTTGCCTCCTTGGGAAACTCCACATTCCACCCATCCAGCCCAGGCCCCAGGTGTTAGCCCAGAAGATTAATTCAAACTAGAGAAAATGACATCCTTCAATTTTTTTTTTCCCCTAATGTCTGGAAATAAACGAGTCAGAATTGCAAAGCCTTTTAGATTTTCATAGATCAAAGGTTCATTCTGACTCTTAGTTAAAAGGAAGATGGTAGATTGGAGAAAGAAAACAAGAAGGTTAGCCAAGAAGGAAAGCAAAGGAAAGGGAACACGAGGCCAAAAAAAAAAAAAATTGGTTTCTTCTACTTTCTCCTATACCTGCGGACTAGGTCTAGTGATTTTATGGTATGACATGAAGTAGGGAAGAACAAATACTGCATTTTCCTCCATCAGATACAGCTGTGCTGAGGCAAACAAGTGTTTGCTTATCCAGCCATGACTATGTCTTGCAAACAGATTTACCAATTTAGAAATACTGGAAGTTTCGGCAGTTGCATTGACTTATTAAGCAGCAACTCCCAGAAACTTTCTTTCAAACTTTTGAAAATAAATTGCTCTAGTAGATTATTGTATATTATCATGTCCTAGGAACTCTAGGAAGGAAGAACCATAAATGGATGCCAAAAGACCCCCATCAAGCAGCATATAGGATATTATGACTCAGGAACACACATGCAGCAAACCCATTTTCACCAGATTAACCAAGGAAATTGACCTTTACTGCTTTACTGGAGGGCCAGGGGGCCTGGTGTTGACAACACGTTAGAACTAATAGAACGTAGCTATTATGTGGAATGGGTCTTGAGTCATTTCATTTTTCTGTTAAGTAAAATAGTGATGACAGGATGCTAGGGGGCCATGGGCTAAGCCACAGGTATGTGAATTACACATGTATCCTGATATACTGAAAATACTGTATTGTTTTATCTCCCAAGATTTTTTTAACATCTGTTTAGTGTGAGTCATTTCCTGTGCCCTGGGTGAAAATTCAAGCAAGTATATGGCTTTGTTGGTCATAAAAATGTGTCGTTCAGTTATCTTACTGTGGCAGGCAACTTAATTTTCTGATGGCCACCAGCTGTAGCCTTTTCAATCTAACACTGGATCCCATGGACTGCTAATAGTCAGTGGTTATACACAGCAGGTGTATGAGAAAGGGATATTTATGCAAGATATTGAAGTCCTCTAATGGGCAACTTTGACTCAAAGATTTCCCGTCTGACTGGAGAAAACTTTCTTAGAGATGTTCTGCTGTCTGAGATGCTTTCCACCCAGTCTCCTTCAGGGAGACAGGCATAAGGCCTGCTTTCAAGTCTGAAGGCTCTCCCAGCCTTCTCTGGCTCCCAGTACTTTTTCTTTGTAGGGATTTGCCCAAATATATATCTATCATCTTCTTTAAGTACCCAAACTAACATAATGACTTTTCCAAAAATTATAAGCATAATCTCAGTTAAGGAAATGGAATTTTGAGTACAAATTATTAGTTCAAACTCTGAACTTGTTTTAATGGCAAACCTCCTGTTAACTAGCTCAAGCCTGCTGTCAATAGAAGCCTTTATTGGAATAAGGGCTAAGGCTTGAATTTTGTCTCTTTCTCCCCTTTCTGCTTCTCCTCTTCCTCCCTCCTTCTCCCAGTCTTCAATCTCATTAGTCAGTTACTATCCAGGGGATGTGGAAAAAGAAATGGAAGAGAATAGGAAAGGAACAGGAAAGGATTTTGCACTGGCAGCTAGCTTCTCACTCTCTGGGACTGAAGATGCTTAAAGCTAACCTTGTGAAGGAGGTCTTTTCTGACGACAAAGGTTCCCTTTTAGGCCCCTTTGTTCTACAGTTCCTTTGACCTAGGCAGAGGCAATTTATACCAGTCTTTAGGAATCTTGCATCACCCCAGTTCTTTTCTGCTGGAATTCCTTCGTCCTTTGATAGATACACACTGTGGTAATGCGATTTATAATAAGAAATATGTATCTGGTCTTCATCCTCATTTCTGACACACAGCTCTAAAACCATTAGAGTTTCCTAAGTGATAAGAGTAATAAAAGTGTCTTGATATTCACAACAAACCCCTTTCAACTACACCTGAGTTCATGTTAATGAGGTGACTTTTGGAAAACACCTGAGGATGGTAAAGGACATCCAGAGGAAGGGGGCTGGTTGCCAGGGGAACCAACCATGTGATTAAGGGGTTGGAACTTTCAGTTCACCCCCTGCCCTCTGGGGACAGGGGAAGGACTGCAGTTTGAATCAGTCACTAAGGGTCAATGATTTAATCAATCATGCCTATGTAATAAAGTCCCCATAAAAACCAAAAGGGTGGGGTTCAGAGACTTTCTGGGTTGGTGAACACGAGGGGATGCTGGGGGAATGGTGCTACCAGAGAGCATGGAAGCTTTTCCCACATAACCTGTGCTCCTTCCCACATGCCTTGCCCTGTGCATGTCTTGCATCTGGCTGTTCTTGAGTTATATCCTTTTATAATAAACCAGTGGTCTAGTGAGTAAAATGTTTCTCTGAGTTCTGTGAGTCGCTCTGCAAATTAATCGAACCTAAGGAGGAAGTGGTGGGAACCTCCAGTCTATACACACACTGTTTCTTTCTTGCCTGTGTGGCTGAATCTGATTTATAGGAAATCCTGGCATACATCTTGTGTTGATGAATACCGGGAATGCAGGCCTACCCTCATGCAGCCATCTCTGCCAAGCTGGTACAGCCCACTTGAGCTTGATGATAGCCTGAGACAGGGCCAGATTCTCTTTGTCTCCCTCTTCAGAGGGCTCCAGGGACATCACTTCATCACCCTTCTGGGGATAAGTGGACTCTACCTCTGAAGTGCTTACAGATTGCAAGAGCTCTTATCCAAGAGTTCTCATCAATAAATCTTTCTCCTACATCTGCATATTTTCTACCTGCATTACACTTAGGGGTCTAATAGTTGTGAAAATAGTTTTTAAATAATTCCTTTGAAAATTTCCAAGGGATGGTTTTTCCTCTCATCTTCAAATTTAACATTCATTGTGTTCATAGTTCTTTATATACATTTACAATAAGTACATCATTACATTACTTGTATATGATTAAAACTTACTTGGAGTTTAAGGATAAGCAGCAGATTGGAGACATGGTATTTGGAGTTTCTTACTTCTCTCATGTTCATAGAAAATTGCTAAAAGTACTTAGGAGTATTTTGCTGGGTAACTAGGCTTTAGAAATAAAATGCAGGGTGACAGGTAAATACCAGAGTCAAGTAGAGTTTTTTAGATATAATTGGATTATTCCCTTTGCAATGAATATTTTACCCATGCTAGTTAATCATAATTAAAATTCCATGTAATAATTTGGGAGCTTTATAAGCAGAGTATTTGGAGATTGTGTCCCAATAAGGATTGGGTATTAATTAAGAGGAAAGACAAAATGAGGGGAAAATAAGATTAAGTTGATTTAAAGGAAAGGATAGTTAAATAAGATGGTGAGAATGATTGCAGATTGTTAATCATGATAACATCGAATTCCTGTATCTCGGAATAATACTTTTGTTTTTGAATAAAAGCGATATAATAGTCAAGATTTTTAATTCTCTCTTTTCATGTGATACTATCATTTAAGATTGGTAAATCTTATGCTATATGAGTATATATTAGCCTGAGGAATTCTGAAATACAGAACCTTCATCATTTCTGTATCAATTGTTTTATATTAGAGAAAAAATTTAAATGTAATATTGTGTTATGCAGTATTTCCCAAGTTACATTTGTATGTAAAAGTTGTGCTGTGAACATGTGTGGGAACCTTCAAATTATTGCCTGTAAATTCTGTGTGATTTTTAAAGGTACATTTTCTAGAACCACTATATGCAGAGTCATATATATGTGGCATAGTGAACTCAACACAAGATTATTCTTTGAAAATATTTCAGTTTTTTGTAATTGCTCTTGAGAGACTAGACAGATATCTCTCCAGTATGCAGCTCCATCATGCTACTTAACCTGATCTTTTCATCTACTAAAATTAAACTCAGTTTTTGATAGTTTTCATGTTTCAACTGTAGCAGATTATCTACTTAGTAATGTTTAATCTTAATCTTTAAGATTTCTCTCTAAAATATGCATCTTTTACAGTAATTAATTGTACAAATTCTTACTGAACGTTTATGTTCTTACTCTGGGTAAACAAGGGTCAATATAACAACTCTTTTCTTAAAGAACTTTTGTCTAATCAGTAAAAGAAATTGTCTAATGCATCACTAATTATAGTAAAATACGATAAATATTATAATAAGGATAGGCCCCAACTCTTGGCAAGGCACTTGGGAGCAGTGCGGAATCTCCATTATTGTTATATATGAACATATGTGAGAAAGAGTACACGATAATAGGTGTTTACCAATCTGAGGACAATTTCCCCTCAGATATGTTACCTGTGAACAACAATTCAGTTTTGTTCCATAGATACATATGTTGATTTGTGAGCTTACTTAAAGATATATGCCCTTAAGTAAACTCATAAAGAAAAATTATTTGATCCATCATGTACATTCAGGAGAATGAAAATAGTGTGATATGGTTTCAATAAGTTTATTGTTAAAGTGCCTCAACACATAAAGAGGCACTATTAAGTAGTGTGTAAGTGTTCAGGCTCTGGAGACATATTCTATGACTTTGAATCCTATCTCTGTAACTTACTAGCTTTGTGACTTTAGAAAATTATTTTATATTTCTGTCTGTCTGGTTATTTTTATATGAAATGGAGAAAATATTAGGCTAAACCATATGAGATTGTTATATTTGGCTGCTTTATTTTATAGTTTATTTAGGTGTAACTGATTTACAACAAACTACACACATTTAAAGTATGCAATTTGATGAGTCTTCATAAATACACATATACCTAAGAAACCATTGCCATAATTCAGATGTAAAAATAGTAGTCACTCCAAAAAGTTTTCTTGTACCCCTTTTAAATCCATTTTTCCCTACCTCTCTCTCCTGGAAAGCACTGATTTGCTCTCTGGCTCTCTGGGTAGTTTGCCTTTTCTAGATTTTTTTTAATGAGTGGGATCATTGCAATATGTACCTTTTTGGTTTGACTTCTTTCATTCAGCATAATTATTTTGAGACTCATTCATGGTTTTGCAAGTATCAAAAGTTGTTGCTGGCTAGTATTTCCTTGTATGGGTATTCCACAGTTTGTTTATTCATTCAACTGTTGGTGGACATTTCAGTTGTTTTCTGTTTTAGGTGATTGTATATATTTAGATGTTTAGGTGATTTATATATTTGCTATAAACATTTGCATACAGAAAACAGTAGAGAAAAACAATGAAACAAATAGTTTCTTTGAAATGACCAATAAACTTAGGAAAGAAAGAGAGAAGATATAAATCTTCAATATCAGGAATGACAGAGGTGACATTACTGCACATCCTACATACACAATGAGAATAATAAGAGAATGTTATTAACAGCCATCAAGAAGTCTGGTTAATTAAATAAAATGGAAAAATTCCTTGAAAGACAAATATTACCAAAGCTCACTCAAGAAGAAACAGATATACTGAGTAGTCCTGTATCTATTAAAGAAATTGATTTCATAGCAAAAAAATTGCATAAAAATAACTACCCTTAGATTGCTGCCTGGATGATTATACCAAATATTTAAGAAATACTACCAATTCTATGTGGATACTTCTAGAAAATTGAAAAGGGAACAATACTCCAAAATGTATTTTATGACACTGGTGTTACTCTGATAACTGATTCAGATGAAGACATTACCAAAAAAACCAAACAAACCCAAAACTATGAAAGAACAAAATCTATGAACCTAGACACAGAAGTCCTTAACACAAAGTTAGCATATCAAATCTAGTAATATATTAAAGGATTAATACATCATAACCAAGTAGGGATTATTCTGTTAACATAAAAATCAATGTAATTCACTGTATTCACAGACTAAAGAAGAAAAGCCATATGATTGCCTTGGTAGGAACATAAAAAAAATTTGGCAAAATTCAATCTTCTTTCATGATAAAAACTCTCAACATAATGAAGGGTAGCTATGTAAAACCCACGGCTAACAGCATAATTAATAGTCCAAGACTGAATGTCTTCTCTCTGACATGGAGGATGAGGCATGGTTGTCCACTCTAACCATTTCTATTCAACATTGCACTGAAGGTCTTAGACAGTGCAATATGTAAAAAAATGAAATAAAAGAAATACAAATTGGAAAGGACGAATTTAAAAAATTATTTGCAGGCAGTCTGATTTTCTAAATATTAAAGAATCTACAGAAAAGTTACTATTTGACATGCTTAGACTCCCCAAAGAGCAATTCTCTTGTTTTATCCTAATAATAATAGAATCTACTTCAAAGGTTATAATGATTGATGTGTTTGAATACATTAATATACATATGGCATTTATCATAGAGTCTGTTCCAGAGGAGGTAATCTGCAACTGTTAGCTAATGCTTTTTGTCGTGCATTTATCAGCAAAACTTGAAAATGACAGTACAATGCAATTGAAAATTGAAAAAGAGAAAGAATTAATGAGCAGAAAAATAAATATGAGAACTGAAATATTGTGTCAGGTTAAATGTTAGTTTAAAAAAATTACCTCTGAGTGATAAGTAAAAACTGGCTCTGTGTTTCCCAGCAATTGATACTAAAAAGTAAATATGCATTGTCATCACATGTTTATCAATATCCATACCATTTAAAAACATTTTTTAGAACAAATAAAGACATTAATGAGAGGCACGATTGTTTTTTTTTTTTACTGTGACCAACTAGAATATTTTAGGACTCTCTTATTAATGACACAGTACAACTTAGTGACCACAACCCAAGCAATCTTTTATAATAAATAAAATGACAGGTTTTTAAGTATATAAGGCTTATGTATATATTTTTCTTTTTACAAAGACAATCTTTGTACATTGAGTAATAATGTCTACTGAGCAATAATGTGAAGTAATAATGTCAGTAATTAAAATTCAGATAATGCTACATATCAGGCACTGTTATATAATTTACATATATTAATTCACTTATTTACAACCACATTATGAGGTAGTTACTATTATTGTCTCTTTTAAAAATGAAGAAACTGATGCACAGAGAGGTTGAGTGATTTGCCTAAGGTCACACAGTTTTTTAAGTAGCAGAGAGAGAATTCAAAGGCCACTACTTATCTGTACTATATTGCCTCATCTTTTCTTCTTTGTCATAATTTAGTAGTGCAACAGTTTTTTGTTGTTTTTTAAATTATTGTTGTGATTGTATGTCTCTAATACTCTTTTTTTTTTTTTTTTATTTCTGAGATATACATTTTAAAGTAATAACTAGGATTATGACTTATAACATTATACCAGAACATATAAGATTTTTAGAAATTTCATGTAATGTCTGAAACATTTATATTAACATATTTCCATACAAATAACCCAATGAAAGTTTAGTATTAGTTGTTTTGTTTGTTTGTTTATACTGCAGGTTCTTATTAGTCATCCATTTTATACACATCAGTGTATACATGTCAATCCCAATCGCCCAATTCAGCACACCACTATCCCCGCCCCACCGCAGTTTTCCCCCCTTGGTGTCCATATTTCTGTTCTCTACATCTGTGTCTCATCTTCTGCCCGGCAAACCGGCTCATCTGTACCATTTTTCTAGGTTCCACATACATGCGTTAATATACGATATTTGTTTTTCTCTTTCTGACTTACTTCACTCTGTATGACAGTCTCTAGATCCATCCACGTCTCAACAAATGACTCAATTTCGTTCCTTTTTATGGCTGAGTAATATTCCATTGTATATATGTACCACAACTTCTTTATCCATTCGTCTGTTGACGGGCATTTAGGTTGCTTCCATGACCTGGCTATTGTAAATAGTGCTGCAATGAACATTCGGGTGCATGTGTCTTTTTGAATTACGGTTTTCTCTGGGTATATGCCCAGTAGTGGGATTGCTGGGTCATATGGTAATTCTATTTTTAGTTTTTTAAGGAACCTCCATACTGTTCTCCATAGTGGCTGTATCAATTTACATTCCCACCAACAGTGCAAGAGGGTTCCCTTTTCTCCACACCCTCTCCAGCATTTGTTGTTTGTAGATTTTCTGATGATGCCCATTCTAACTGGTGTGAGGTGATACCTCATTGTAGTTTTGATTTGCGTTTCTCTAATAATTAGTGATGTTGAGCATCTTTTCATGTGCTTCGCGGCCGTCTGTATGTCTTCTTTGGAGAAATGTCTATTTAGGTCTTCTGACCATTTTTGGATTGGGGTGTTTGTTTCTTTAATATTGAGCTGAATGAGCTGTTTATATATTTTGGAGATTAATCGTTTGTCCGTTGATTCGTTTGCAAATATTTTCTCCCATTCTGAGGGTTGTCTTTTCGTCTTGTTTATGGTTTCCTTTGCTGTGCAAAACCTTTGAAGTTTCATTAGGTCCCATTTGTTTATTTTTGTTTTTATTTCCATTACTCTAGGAGGTGGATCAAAAAAGATCTTGCTGTGATTTATGTCAAAGAGTGTTCTTCCTATGTTTTCCTCTAAGAGTTTTATAGTGTCCAGTCTTACATTTAGGTCTGTAATCCATTTTGAGTTTATTTTTGTGTATGGTGTTAGGGAGTATTCTAATTTCATTCTTTTACATGTAGCTGTCCAGTTTTCCCAGCACCACTTATTGAAGAGACTGTCTTTTCTCCATCGTATATCTTTGCCTCCTTTGTCATAGATTAGTTGACCATAGGTGCGTGGGTTTATCTCTGGGCTTTCTATCTTGTTCCATTGACCTATGTTTCTGTTTTTGTGCCAGTACCATATTGTCTTGATTACTGTAGCTTTGTAGTATAGTCTGAAGTCAGGGAGTCTGATTCCTCCAGCTCCGTTTTTTTCCCTCAAGACTGCTTTGGCTATTCGGGGTCTTTTGTGTCTCCATACAAATTTTAAGATGATTTTTTCTAGCTCCGTAAAAAATGCCATTGGTAATTTGATAGGGATTGCATTGAATCTGTAGATTGCTTTGGGTAGTATAGTCATTTTCACAGTGTTGATTCTTCCAATCCAAGAACATGGTATATCTCTCCATCTGTTGGTATCATCTTTAATTTCTTTCATCAGTGTCTTATAGTTTTCTGCATACAGGTCTTTTGTCTCCCTAGGTAGGTTTATTCCTAGGTATTTTATTCTTTTTGTTGCAATGGTAAATGGGAGTGTTTCCATAATTTCTCTTTCAGATTTTTCACCATTAGTGTATAGGAATGCAAGAGATTTCTGTGCATTAATTTTGTATCCTGCAACTTTACCATATTCATTAATTAGCTCTAGCAGTTTTCTGGTGGCAGTTTTAGGATTCTCTATGTATAGTATCATGTCATCTGCAAACAGTGACAGTTTTACTTCTTCTTTTCCAATTTGTATTCCTTTTATTTCTTTTTCTTCTCTGATTGCCGTGTCTAGGACTTCCAGAACTATGTTGAATAATAGTGGTGAGAGAGGACATCCTTGTCTCGTTCCTGATCTTAGAGGAAATGCTTTCAGTTTTTCACCATTGAGAATGATGTTTGCTGTGGGTTTGTCATATATGGCCTTTATTATGTTGAGGTAGGTTCCCTCTATGCCCACTTTCTGGAGAGTTTTTATCATAAATGGGTGTTGAATTTTGTCAAAAGCTTTTTCTGCATCTATTGAGATGATCATATGGTTTTTATTCTTCAATTTGTTAATATGGTGTATCACATTGATTGATTTGCATATATTGAAGAATCCTTGCATCCCTGGGATAAATCCCACTTGATCGTGGTGTATGATCCTTTTAATGTGTTGTTGGATTCTGTTTGCTAGTATTTTGTTGAGGATTTTTGCATCTATATTCATCAGTGATATTGGTCTGTAATTTTCTTTTTTTGTAGTGTCTTTGTCTGGTTTTGGTATCAGGGTGATGGTGGCCTCATAGAATGAGTTTGGGAGTGTTCCTTCCTCTGCAATTTTTTGGAAGAGTTTGAGAAGGATAGGTGTTAGCTCTTCTCTAAATGTTTGATACAATTCACCTGTGAAGCCATCTGGTCCTGGACTTTTGTTTGTTGGAAGATTTTTAATCACAGTTTCAATTTCATTACTTGTGATTGGTCTGTTCATATTTTCTGCTTCTTCCTGGTTCAGTCTTGGAAGGTTATACCTTTCTAAGAATTTGTCCATTTCTTCCAGGTTGTCCATTTAATTGGCATAGAGTTGCTTGTAGTAGTCTCTTAGGATGCTTTGTATTTCTGCAGTGTCTGTTGTAACTTCTCCTTTTTCATTTCTGATTTTATTGATTTGAGTCCTCTCCCTCTTTTTCTTGATGAGTCTGGCTAATGGCTTATCAATTTTGTTTATCTTCTCAAAGAACCAGCTTTTAGTTTTATTGATCTTTGCTATTGTTTTCTTTGTTTCTATTTCATTTATTTCCGCTCTGATCTTTATGATTTCTTTCCTTCTGCTAACTTTGGGTTTTGTTTGTTCTTCTTTCTCTAGTTTCTTTAGGTGTAAGGTTAGATTGTTTACTTGAGATTTTTCTTGTTTCTTTAGGTAGGCTTGTATAGCTATAAACTTCCCTCTTAGAACTGCTTTTGCAGCATCCCATAGGTTTTGGGTTGTCATGTTTTCATTGTCATTTGTCTCTAGGTATTTTTTTATTTCCTCTTTGATTTCTTCAGTAATCTCTTGGTTATTTAGTAACGTATTGTTTAGCCTCCATGTGTTTGTGTTTTTTACGTTTTCCCCTGTAATTCATTTCTAATCTCATAGCGTTGTGGTCAGAAAAGATGCTTGATATGATTTCAATTTTCTTGAATTTACTGAGGCTTGATTTGTGACCCAAGATGTGATCTATCCTGGAGAATGTTCCGTGCGCACTTGAGAAGAACGTGTAATCTGCTGTTTTTGGATGGAATGTCCTATAAATATCAATTAAATCTATCTGGTCTATTGTGTCATTTAAAGCTTCTGTTTCCTTATTTATTTTCATTTTGGATGATCTGTCCATTGGTGTAAGTGAGGTGTTAAAGTCCCCCACTATTATTGTGTTACTATCAATTTCCTCTTTTATAGCTGTTAGCAATTGCCTTATGTAATGAGGTGCTCCTATGTTGGGTGCATATATATTTATAATTGTTATATCTTCTTCTTGGATTGATCCCTTGATCATTATGTAGTGTCCTTCCTTGTCTCTTGTAACATTCTTTATTTTAAAGTCTATTTTATCTGATATGAGTATAGCTACTCCAGCTTTCTTTTGATTTCCGTTTGCATGGAATATCTTTTTCCATCCCCTCACTTTCAGTCTGTATGTGTCCCTAGGTCTAAAGTGGGTCTCTTGTAGACAGCATATATATGGGTCTTGTTTTTGTATCCATTCAGCAAGCCTGTGTCTTTTGGCTGGAGCATTTAATCCATTCACGTTTAAGGTAATTATCGATATGTATGTTCCTATGACCATTTTCTTAATTGTTTTGGGTTTGTTTTTGTAGGTCCTTTTCTTCTCTTGTGTTCCCTACTTAGAGAAGTTCCTTTAACATTTGTTGTAGAGCTGGTTTGGTGGTGCTGAATTCTCTTAGCTTTTGCTTGTCTGTAAAGCTTTTGATTTCTCCATCAAATCTAAATGAGATCCTTGCCAGGTAGAGTAATCTTGGTTGTAGGTTCTTCCCTTTCATCACTTGAAGTATATCATGCCACTCCCTTCTGGCTTGTAGAGTTTCTGCTGAGAAATCAGCTGTTAACCTTATGGGAGTTCCCTTGTATGTTATTTGTCGTTTTTCCCTTGCTGCTTTCAATAATTTTTCTTTGTCTTTAATTTTTGCCACTTTGATTACTATGTGTCTCGGCGTGCTTCTCCTTGGGTTTATCCTGTATGGGACTCTCTGCGCTTCCTGGACTTGGGTGGCTATTTCCTTTCCCATGTTAGGGAAGTTTTCGACTATAATCTCTTCAAATATTTTCTCTGGTCCTTTCTCTCTCTCTTCTCCTTCTGGGACCCCTATAATACGAATGTTGTTGCGTTTAATGTTGTCCCAGAGGTCTCTTAGGCTGTCTTCATTTCTTTTCATTCTTTTTTCTTTAGTCTGTTCCGCAGCAGTGAATTCCACCATTCTGTCTTCCAGGTCACTTATCCGTTCTTCTGCCTCAGTTATTCTACTATTGATTCCTTCTAGTGTAGTTTTCATTTCAGTTATTGTATTGGTCATCTCTGTTTGTTTGTTCTTTAATTCTTCTAGGTCTTTGTTAATCATTTCTTGCATCTTCTCAATCTTTGCCTCCATTCTTATTCCAAGGTCCTGGATCATCTTCACTGTCATTATTCTGAATTCTTTTTCTGGAAGGTTGCCTATCTCCACTTCATTTAGTTGTTTTTCTGGGGTTTTTTCTTGTTCCTTCATCTGGTATATAGCCCTCTGCCTTTTCATCTTGTCTATCTTTCTGTAAATTTGGTTTCTGTTCCACAGGCTGCAGGACTGTAGTTTTTCTTGCTTCTGCTGTCTGCCCTCTGGTGGTTGAGGCTATCTAAGAGGCTTGATGGGAGGCTCTGGAGGTGGGTAGAGCTGACTGTTGCTGTCTCTAATACTCTTAAGTAGACTCATTTACTTGTCTCGGTCATTCAGAATGGATAACTTTGCTTCTCTGAAATTCCTATCTTAAATCCACGATTAATCTGATGATATGAAGGGAAGATAGTGTAATGTTAAGCACACAAGATCTTGAGCTAGACTTCTAATGTTTGTTTTCATTCAACTACATACTAATTCAGTAATGCTAGATGAGACACACAACCTTTCAAAACTTTTTTCCTTTGCAGTAGTTGAAATACCAATAATAGCAATATCACAAGATTTATACACATCATGAAACAAGATGATTAGATAATGTTAGTTGAGTTGGGCAGAGGGGAGAGGGTTACTGCTTAACTTTGTCACGGTTAAGTAAATAGGAAAAACCATAAAAAATAATTTCTACTCTCTTCCTTGCATTATTATTTCCCCTAGAATTAAGTAGCCATTTTTGCATCTTTGTTTAGGGTGAGAAATAAATTATTTTAAAATATGAATATTCAGTTTTTCAGTTATTTTCTCTACCAATGATTGCTAAAATATTTGCAGTAGGGCATTTTTATCACTGGTTTAGTGTTATTAATGTTTTTTTCCTTTAAAGTATGAAATAAAAATTTTTTGATTAATTCTTAATATTTAGTGCCGGTTGCATTTTAAGCTGCCAGTTGCATTTTAAGCTGCTCAATGTCAAGTCATCTGAGACATAATGAGATGACAAAAAGGTGTTTTGCTTTATAAAAAGGATTGAAGAGCATATTTTTCATATTCTTTTTCACAAAGTAAACACCTCCTGATTTATTTCAGCTTTTCAAACAAAATATTGCATATCATATTGTAGGTAGTAAGGTCAGTCATGGCATGCTTCTGCAAAGTGTTTTATTCTTAGCATCAAAGAGGAAACTATTTAAAGGTCATGCTTGTCAACTTCATTCGTATTCAAGTTGTCTAAATTATAAACATTCCCCCTTAAAAGCTTTAATATTCACTGAACTGCTGAATTACGTTATTTTCCTATGAGTCTGTCAAATTTATATTACTTCCATCATGCATTTTTTTCCCCAGTTCATCATTGGCATTCCTTCTCAAACGTGAATTAAAAATAAAAAATAAAAATAATTTACCTATTTTAAATTCTTTAAATGGCAAGGTGTATTACTTAAGCTTTGTGTTATTTGAAAGAGTGATTAAATTTCTCTTGACAATATTATGTAACAGTTTAGTTTATGAAACAATGATGTGGGTAAAGTAAATTTTTAATGTTACATAAAAAACCAATAATATTTTAAGTCGTCTGCTAAAAATATATTATTAAACAAATGTTATTTTTCTGTATTATTTACCATAATATAAATATTATATTACATGGGTGAGGTGGAGGATTAGGGAAAAAGTCAGATTTCATCCAGGAGCATCATTTCCTGCTGATCTGTCTTCAGTATTAGAAAACAGAAATGTTAAACGTAAAAGGATAGGAAAACTGTAAAAATAATAAAGCCAATTTAGTAATACCAACATCCTATAAGTAGAGTTTCAGGCAAAAATCATTGCTGAAGTTAAAGAGGGACATTTCATAATATTAAAGCACTAAGGTAAACTTCCATATATAATAACACTGAGTTTGTATGCATTGACATGGTTTAAAATATATAAGGCAAAACTGACAGAAATAAAAGGAAAAATAGGTAAATTCAGAATCATATTTGGAAGTTTTTAAAAAAAATTTTTTGGCCATGGCACGCAGCCACACAGCATGTGGGATCTTAGTTCCCCAACCAGGGATGGAACCCGGTCCCCCTGCAGTGGAAGTGCAGAATCTTAACCACTGGACAGCCAGGGAACTCCCATATTTGGAAGCTTAAAGGAAGCAGTAACTGATAGTCCATGTAGACACCCCACCCCCCAAAAAAACCCCAAAACAAAGACTAATTGAACAACATGAAAAAGAAACGTGAACAAAATGATGTATATAAAGCACATCAACTAACACCTCCACAATGAAAGATATTTTCAAATGCATTTGAAACACTTACCAAAATGGATCATGTATTGGTCAGTAAAAGCAAGGCTCCACAAATTTCAAAAGCCAGACTAAAATTAGAAAAAAATATTCTTTGACAACAGTGGGATTAAGCTAGAATTAAATAATAGAAAATCCATTAAGCTAGCAAGCAGTATACTTCTAAATAACCCATAGGTTAAAGGAAAAGTAAAATTTGCAAGTATTCCAAACTAAAAAATGGAAATATGAAAAAATATGAAAAATAAAGCTTGTGAGGGAGCTTTCTTTTTTCTTAATAATCTAGGAGAAAGACATTAAATTGAGCATAAATACAAGTAGAAGGAAAGAAATAATTGAGAGAAAATCAGAAATAAAAATTTAATTGTATACAAAGAGAAGATCAAACCAAAGCTTAAATTCTTTGAAAATCAAATAAAATTGTTAGTCCTCTAGGACGTCTTATGAATAAAAGAAAGGAATACAAATTGCCAATTCTGGGAATAAAGAATGTGATTACCACTATGGATTTTTTAATATTAAAAATAATAAAATATATTATGTACAACTTGCACAAGGCTAAGAAAATAAATTTAAACATCTGGATGAGTGAGCATATTTCTTGAAAAATATAACTTTTTTACTCCCTTGGACCTAAAGCCAGACTGCTTCATTGATGCTTTATCTTTTGCTGGCTTCCAATTGTCAAAATTGTAGAAACAGCTAGTACCAGACATCATTAACTATTTAAAGTCCAGATTTCAAGCAAAGATTCTTTTCTTGATGAGACTCCTGAACCTTCTTCTAGGCCCATCTGTGTTCTTCCTTATAAAATCTAGTTTTAGCAAGAATCTTGCTGTCAGTTTAGCAAGAACCCTCCATCCTCAATATCTGATCTCCCTTGATATCTGATATGGCTATTATGAATAGTTGCACTGAACATAGTAGTGATAATATCTCTTTGAGATTCTAATTTCAATTCTTTTGAATAAATACTCAGAAGTGGAATTCCTGGACCATATCGTAGTTCTGTTATAAGAACCTCCATACTGTTTTCCATAGCAGCTGTATCATTTTGCATTCCCACCAGTAGTGTACAAGAGTTTTAATCTCTCTACAACCTTGCCAGCAAGTGTCTCTTGTTTTTTGATAATAGCCATCCTAAGAGGTGTGAGGTGATGTCTCTTTATGGTTTTGATTTGTGTTTCCTGATGATTAGAGTTGTTGAGCATCTTTTCACATACCTGTTGGCCATTTGTATGTATTCTTTAGAAATATATCTAAGTCGTTAGCCCATGTTTTAATTGGGCTTTTAGGTTTTTTGTTTGTTTTTTGGCTACTGAGTTGTAGCAGTTCCTTATATATTGATATTTTGGAAATTAACCCCTTATCAGATGTATGGTTTGCAAATATTTTCTCCTATTCCTTTTCATTCTGTTGATTATTTCTTTTACTGTGCAGAAGCTTTTTAGTTTGATACAGCCCCACATGTTTATTTCTGCTTTTGTTGTCTGTGCTTTTGGTGTCATATCCATGAAATCATTGTCAAGACCAATCTCAAGAAGGTTTTCCTCTGTGTTTTCTTCTAGGAGTTTTATGGTTTCAGTTCTTACCTGTAAGTCGTTACTCCTTTTTGAGTTTGCTTTTGTGTATGGTATAGGATAAGGGTCCAATTTCACTCTTTTGCTTGTAGATATCTAATTTTCCCAGTGTTATTTGTTGAGGAGACTATCCTTTTCTTATTGTGTAATCTCAGCACCCTTGCTGAAGATCAGTTGACCATGTATGTCTCTATTCTGTTCCATTGGTCTGTTTGTCTCTCTGTATGCCAAAACAACTGAAACATTTAGTGTGTAATATAAAGATATTTGTGACTTATTTTCTTGTGTTAGCAAACAAGAACAGCAATGTGATGTGATATGTGTGTGTGTGTGTGTGTGTGTGTGTGTTTGTTGGGTGACGGGAGAGGGAGAGAGAGATGTGTGTTATCACTGAAGTCTGACAATTTTATTTCAATGTCTAGGATGGCATCCCCTTCCACCTACACTCATCTCTATATAATGTTAGGACAGTTGATTATCACTGAGTCTCTCCCATCAATGATCAGAAGTTTTGACTAGTATCAGGTAAGTTGCCAGAAATCTGTACAGATTTATAATCCACCAGAGGTTACCTGATATTTGAGTAGCTGTGCCAAACCCAAAATTGAGAATGAGAGGCTCTCTTTTTACTAAAAAAAATTTGGATGATAGAAACCGCTAATGGATGATCATTTGACTCAGGAGGTACCAGAGGGATTGCACAAGAAGCTTTAGCAATCCAGGCATCACCATCTCTTAGATAAAAGATTTCAGTTAGTACTTTGTCGGTAACTGTTCACCATTTTCTAAGAGCCAATAAAATTTTCTTTGCTCATTTTATTTACTTTTATGTTTTATTTATCCAAATGCAATTAGCACTTGCTGTGCTAGAAGTCCTATTTTAAAAGCTTTACAAATATTAAATTATTTAGTTTGTTTAATTTTTATAACATTATGAAGTAGTTACAATTATTATCCCTATTTAAAGAAAGGAAATCTGAGGCACAGAGAAGTTAACTGCCTGGTGCAAGATCACAGAACTAGTAAGGGACAAAACAGGGATTCAACCTAAGTACTTTAACAGTAGATCCCATATTATGGACAATATTACCTTCCAATTTCCTAACTCTCTTCAAACTCCAAGTAGCTTCCCAGTGCTTACCATAAAACTTCACCTTCTTTAGCATGGTCCTCAAAACCTTTTATATATATGCTTTAAGTGCTACTTAAGTCTTATCTCTAATCATTTCACTTCTTATAGTTTATGTCATAATGATGTCTCATTTTCTTAGATATATATGCAATTTTTATTGATTGCAATGCATTAAATCAATTATTTGCTTGAATCATACTAAATTTTGCTTTGATATTGAACTTAAAGTGTTTCAGCTTCCTCTTTCCTCTAGTTTTGTGTACGTCTGATTCTTGCATATCTAACTTGTTTCTGACACATTATTCGTATTCATCCTGACCCCTTCTCATTTTCTTGTTCCGAAAACCTGGATTATCTTTATCATTCTGACTCACAGTCCTAATTTTAGCCTACTCCTGTGTGTTGTTCAAGTTTAGTTTCTCTTTCCAGAGCATAACATTCTCATCAAGTCTTTATTTCTGTTAGCTTTGCCTGAGAATGACACAATTAGTAATTTTCATTAGAGGCACAGAAAATAAGAATGAGAAATTATAGTAAAGCTGTACCATCATTGGACTATAGGAATCAAAATGGTGTCATAGAATAAATACTTGTATATCCAGTTACTATTATTTATAATCACTCTGCAGTAATGAAATAATCTGAGAAATGTTACTTATTTCCTATTAGAGATTTTTGTTTTTTCATGATCACTTTTTTATTGTTTGTTTTGAAAGTAATGTACCATTAAAATTTTCAGCTTTTGCTAAACTGTTAGCTGTTAACTAAAATTGGTTTAACTCTTATAATACATGATTAAGTACATTGCAGATATCTTTTATGTGGTTATATACTCCATGATATAAATCAACAATACTCCAAGTAATTATGGAAACTCTAGTGTATTTCATTAGAGGGAAAACTGTGCATTGTGAGAGTATTTATTTTCAAATATAAATTAGAAATGGTCATCCTAAAAATGGTTATAAAGAAATATTGACTGGGACTTCCCTGGCGGTCCAGTGGTTAAGACTCTGCGCTTCCACTGCAGGGGGCGTGGGTTCGATCCCTGGTAGGGGAACTATCAATAGGATTCCGCATGCTGTGTGACGTGGCCAAATAAATAAATAAATATTGATTAATAACGTATGATAAATACTTTTCTTCTAATAATATTATACTAACCAAATATACTGTTTTGTAGATATTATTTTTATGATTTGCATTTTAATTAAACCTTTTTTCTTATTCTATTCTATCATATATTATACATTATATATATTATATGTGTAAATCTTTTTCAGAAAGCCATTTGTTTTATTCCACATTTTTTATTCTTATATTGATTACAAGGGGTAAAGCATATTTAATGTCTATCTTTTACTTTTCAAGGCAAAGTATTCTAAATTTGGACTTTTCTATTTAATTTTGATGGCATTGGTAGCGAAGGGGCTTTTTATCATATATAGTGAGATCTTGAAGAGGTCTGTAACAAAGAAACGCTTTTTCAAAGCTGTGTTTCGTGCACAGGAGTCATAAACTTGAGTGAACATCAGTATCAAGAGGTGAAATAATGTACAATATTCAATAATTTTTAGGCAACATACACAGCATATTCCCTTTGCCAGTGATTTTCACACACATACACACCCACACATGCAAATTGCATAAATATTATATATTAACTCACACAAATTCAAACCTTGACAAATATATGTATGTCAAATGTTTCATTTTATATTTTTCTTTCCTAGAGAAAACTAAGGAAACTAGAGTAAACTGGAGAGGTGAAACAACCATACTGCTTTAGACTGAATTGTTTTTGTCCCCACAAAATCACACGTTGAAATCCTAACCATCAAGATAATAGGATTAGAAGGTGGTGTCTTTAGTAGGTTATTATGTCTTGAGGGTGGAGTCCTCATGGGTGAATTTTGTGCTTTTGTAAAAGGGGCCTCAGAGAGATCCCTAACCCCTTCCACCAGGTGAGAACCAGGAAGCAGGCTTTCACCAGACAGTGAGTCTGTTGGTCCGTTGATCTTGGACTTCCCAGCCTCCAGAACTATCAGAAGTAAGTGCTTATTGTCATTTTTATTTTTTAATATTTAATTTAATTTTTATTTTATATTGGAGTATAGTTGATTCACAATGTTGTGTTTGTTTCAGGTATACAGGAAAGTGATTCAGTTGTACATATACATATATTCATTCTTTTTCAGATTCTTTTCCCATATAGGTTATTACAGAATATTGAGTAGAGTTCCCTATGCTATACCATAGGTCCTTGTTGATTATCGGTTTTATATATAGTAGTGTGTATATGTTAATCCCAACCTCCTAATTTATCCCTCCCTACCACCTTTCCCCTTTGGTACCCATAAGTTTGTTTTCCAAGTCTGTGAGTCTGTTCTGTTTTGTAAATAAGTTCATTTGTATCATTTTTATTAGATTCCACATGTAAGTGATACCGTATGATATTTGTCTTTCTCTGTCTGACTTACTTCACTCAGTATGGTAATCTCTGGGTCCATCCATTTTGCTGCAAATGGCATTATTTGATTCTTTTTTATGGCTGAGTAATAGTCCATTGTATATATGTACTACACCTTCTTTATCCATTCATCCGTCAGTGGACATTTAGGTTGCTTCCATGTCCTGGCTATTGTAAATAATGCTGCAGTGAACATTGGGATGTGTGTGTTTTTTCGAATTATCGTTTTGTCTAGATATATGCCCAGGAGCGGGATTGCTGGATCATATGGTAGCTTTATTTTTAGTTTTTTAAGGAACCTCCATACTGTTCTCCATAGTGGCTGTACCAATTTACATTCCCACCAACAGTGTAGGAGGGTTCCCTTTTTTCCACACCCTCTCCAGCATTTATAATTTGTATACTTTTTGATGATGGCCATTCTGACTGGTGTGAGGTGATACCTCATTGTTGTTTTGATTTGCATTTCTTTAATAATTAGCGATGTTGACCACCTTTTCATGTGCTCTTTGGCCATCTGTATGCCTTCTTTGGAGAAATGTCTGTTTAGATCTTCTGCCCATTTTTTGATTGGGTTGTTTCTTTTTTGATACAGAGCTGCATGAGCTGTTTGTATATTTTGGAGATTAATCCCTTGTCGGTTGCTTTGTTTGCAAATATTTTCTTCCATTCTGAGAGTTGTCTTTTTGTTTTGTTTATGGTTTCTTTTGCTGTGCAAAAGCTTTTAAGTTTCATTAGGTCCCATTTGTTTATTTTTGTTTTTATTTTCATTACTCTAGGAGGTGGATCAAAAAAGATATTGCTGCAATTTATGTCAGAGAGTGTTCTTCCTATGTTTTCCTCTAAGAGTTTTATAGTGTCTGGCCTTACATTTAGGTCTTTAATCCATTTTGAGTTTATTTTTGTGTATGGTGTTAGGGAGTGTTCTAATTTCATTCTTTTACATGTAGCTGTTCAGTTTTCCCAGCACCACTTATTGAAGAGACTGTCTTTTCTCCATTGTATATTTTGCCTTTTTTGTTGTAGATTGACCATAGGTGCATAGGTTTATTTCTGGGCTTTCTATCCTGTTCCATTGATCTATATTTCTGTTTTTGTGCCATTATCATACTGTTTTGATGACCGTAGCTTTGTAGTACAGTCTGAAGTCAGGGAGCCTGACTCCTGCAGCTCCATTTTTCTTTCTCAATATATATTTTTTTAAGATGGTTTTTGTCCTTTAATGAGTTCCAGTAAGGATGTACAGAAACAGATTTCCTCATTTTTGAGACACTTGAGTTCTTGTTTTATTGTATTTTATTTTTATTTTTTGGCAGTGCCACGTGGCATGTGGGATCTTAGTTCCCTGACCAGGGATTGAACCCTTGCCCCCTGTATTGGAAGCACGGAGTCTTAACCACTGGACTGCCAGGGAAGTCCCTTCTTTCTCAATATTGTTTTAGCTATTTGACGTCTTATGTGTTTCCATACAAATTTAAAAATTTTTTGTTCTAGTTCTGTGAAAAATGTCATTGGTAATTTGATAGAAATTGCATTGAATCTGTAGATTACTTTGGGTAATATAGTCATTTTGACAATATTGGTTCTTCCAATCCAAGAACATGGTATATCTTTCCATCTGTTTGTGTTACCTTTGATTTCTTTCATCAGTGTCATAGTTTTCAGAGTACAGGTCTTTTGTCTCATTAGGTAAGTTTATTCCTAGGTTTTTTATTCCTTTTGATGCAATGGTAAATGGGATTTTTTTCCTTAATTTCTCTTTCTGATCTCTTGTTGTAAGTGTATAGAAATGCAAGAGATTTCTGTGTATTAATTTTGTATTCTGCAACTTTACCAGATTCACTGATGAGCTCTAGCAGTTTTCTGGTAGCATCTCTAGGATTTTCTATGTATAGTATCAAGTCATCTGCAAACAATGACAGTTTTACTTCTTCTTTTCCAGGTTGGATTACATTTATTTATTTTTTTCTTCTCTGATCACTGTGGCTAGGACTTCCAAAAGTATGTTGAGTAAAAGTGGCGAGAGTGGACGTTCTTGTCCGATTCCTGATCTTAGGGGAAATGCTTTCAGCTTTTCATCATTGAGTGTGATGTTAGCTGTGGATTTGTCAAATATGACCTTTATTATGTTGAGGTGGGTTCCCTCTATGCCCACTTTCTGGAGAGTTTTTATCATAAATGGGTGTTGAATTTTGTCAAAAGCTTTTTCTGCATCTATTGAGATGATCATATGGTTTTTATTCTTCAATTTGTTGATATGGTGTATCAAACTGATTGATTTGTGGATATTGAAAAATCGTTGCATCCCTGGGATAAATCCCACTTGATCATGGTGTGTGATCTTTTTAATGTATTGTTGGATTTGGTTTTGTTAAGGATTTTTGCATCTATGTTCATCAGTGATATTGGTCTGTAATTTTCTTTTTTTGTGGTATCTTTGTTTGGTTTAAGTATCAGGATGATGCTGGCTTCATAGATGAGTTCAGAAGTGTTCCTTCCTCTGCAATTTTTTGGAAGAGTTTCAGAAGTGTAGGTGTTAACTCTTCTCCAAATGATTGAATTTGCCTGTGAAGCCATCTGGTCCTGGACTTTTGTTTGTTGGAAGTTTTTAAATCACAGTTTCAATTTCAGTACTTGTAATTGGTCTGTTCATATTTTCTATTTCTTCCTGGTTCAGTCTTGGAAGGTTATACCTTTCTAGGAATTTGTCTGTTTCTTCTAGGTTGTCCATTTTATTGGCATAGAGTTTCTGATAGTAGTCTCTTATGATCCTTTGTATTTCTGTGGTGTCAGTTGTAACTTCTTTTTCATTTCTAATTTTATTAATTTGAGCCCTCTCCTTTTTTTTTTCTTAATGAGTCTGGCTAAAGGTTTATCAATTTTGTTTATCTTTTCAAAGAATCAGCTTTTAGTTTCATTGATCTTTTCTGTTGTTTTCTTCACGTCTTATTTATTTCTGCTCTCATCTTTATGATTTCTTTCCTTTTACTAACTTTGGGTTTTGTTTGTTCTTCTTTCTCTAGTTGGTTTAGGTGTAAGTTTAGGTAGTGTTTGTTGTTTATAAGCCACCCATCCTATGGTTTTTTATTACAGCAGCCTGAATGGACTAAGCCATACAAATAATTTAAGCCTCTTTCAGATGCTTTAAAAAAAAAATCAAAGTATTCTAATCTATAATTTCTTTAAAAATAACTCATTTGTGGAAAAAAAATTACAAGACATAAAGTTCTAATGACGTAATTTTTACTTGATTAGATGTAAAAATGACAGGAAGGTAAATTTAAATGCTTATGTGTATGGATATGCATTGTGGCCTAATAGTTATGAACTACTACTGTACATTTACCATAAATTCTATTCAGATTTTAAAACGTGATCCACTTAATCAATTTTACCTGGCAGAGTCTTGGAAGTATCAAGTATATCAGCATTTAAAAGATTAAGAAGTAATAATTATGAAAAAAAGATAAAAGTTTAATCTTTTAGATTTGGAATGATTAGCATAAAATATTACTGTCTTAAGTTTCAAAAACATAATTTAACACATTTGGTTATGTTAAAAATCAACCTAACAATATGCTCAAAAAGTGGTATAACCTTAAGTATCCAAAATATTCACAGCAAAAACCTGTGCAACAGGATGGTGGTTTTATTTTATTTTATTTATTTATTTTTTAAAATTAATTATTTTTGGCTACATTGGGTCTTCGTTGCGGTGTGCGGGCTTCTCATTGTGGTGGCTTCTCTTGTTGCGGAGCATGGGCTCTAGGCACGCTAGCTTCCGTAGTTGTGGCTCACGGGCTCTAGAGCACAGGCTCATTAGTTGCGGATCGTGGGCTCTAGAGCGCAGGCTCAGTAGTTGTGGCTCGCGGGCTCTAGAGCACAGGCTCAGTAGTTGTGGCACATGGGCTTAGCTGCTCTGCAGCATGTGGGATCTTCCCAGACCAGGGCTCGAACCTGTGTCCCCTGCATAGGTGGAGGATTCTTAACCACTGCGCCACCAGGGAAGTCCCAGGATAGTGGTTTTAAATTTTGTCTTTGTTATCTTGGAATAATGTGTGATAAATATTCCATTTTCTAAAGAGAAGTGCTAGACTAGTTCATGAAAGATGTGCAAAAGATAAAGAAATAAAAAAGGTCCTGATAATAACTTCCTGATTACCCACTTCCAGCCTACATAAAGAAATAGAAAAGGACGAGTGTAGAATCTGTGGTGTGTTAGCCTAGAGGATTATCACTATAATATCTGGAGAGAGATTATTCTCTCCAGAGTTGTTTCTGCCCCACTTTAAACAAAGTTGCTTGAGAGAAGGAGGTATTTTCTCAAAGAGAAAACTAACATCTCTCTTCCTGGCTAGATATTTGCTGAGTGAGCAATAGAAAATTGTATAACCACTTCAGTGTATCAGAGAAGTAGTGAGAGAGTTCTTTGGAAAGGTCACCATCTGTTTTCTGAAATTGGATGTCGTGTATTTAAAAAAATAAAAACTAGACTGGTGAATTTTGAGGGTAGTGGCCAGCTGGAACTTCCTGTCAAAGCTGGAATGAAGAAATAAAGGCATTAGAGAAGTCTGTACTACCTGTCATTTTCATGCCAAGAAATCCAGAGTTTCTAGTGGGCAATGTGTACATCCAAAATAGGAGCTGGATGTTCTCCATCTTGATGGGGACCCAACCAACATGGTCTGTTGGAACAGAGTAACTGCAACAGTTAAGTTTACAGAGTGCGTCACTGGGTAGGGGTAGGCAAGAGCTGAGGAGGTTTAAAGAGGTTAGCTAGGAAGTGCATCACAGAATCTGAAAGCTGAACAGTTCAGAGGGTCCTGCAGGGCCAATGAATGATCCACACATCAGCTGCCCACAGATGACCTAAAGGGGGACATCTGATGCTAGAGAGCATATGACTATGGAAAAATACAAAGAGAGCTACTTGGTAAAGAACTGATGGTCCCATTAAATATTTCTTTTTCCTATGTGTACCCTCACTGAATACAGCTCACTCAAAAAGGCTATACCAGACAGTGATCTAAAGGACTCATAAAGATATTTTCAGTGGAAATAAATATATCTGCAGTGATACTTCTGTAAGATGCATTCAGTGCTTCCTCACACACCTCCATTGACTTGGGACAATTTTCATGGTCTGGAAAGTAATCTGGGGTGGTTATACTTAAATGACTAAGACTAGGTAAATAATTGAATTTAAATTCTCTCTCCAGTTGCACACATCAGACCTTTTTTGCCTCTGTATGTTAATGTATTTGAAATCTAGATCTGTAAAAGTGTAGAAAGATCAAATTACTTTGGCTGTTGTAATGTGTTTTAGTGTTTATTTCCTGTAAAATTGGCTTCATTATGTTTATGACCATAAAAAAGACTACCATCCTGTTAAATATTTTGGGTCCTTTGTATGGATGTGTAATTTATGAACTCAAAACATTTTTAAGTTGGGGGAATTTTATTGAGTGTGTCCTAAAGTGTAATAATATAATCAGAAAATGTCCAAACACTCTTGCACAAACAAGATAGTACACATGTATATATATGTATGTATAAGTGCTACATGACTTGTTTTAAATATGTTGGCATCCATGGTCAAAATCCCACTGAATAATCATCCCCTACTGTATGTATGATATGTCTTTTTTATTATTTACAAATATAATGACATACACAAGAAGAAGCTAAAGTACTTCAGCAGGCTATTAGTTTGCTTTCTGTGAAACTCATTTTAGTTAAAATTGTATTATTATTATAATCATGGATTTGTAAGATTTCTTTTCCCATAAAGGAAAGTGGGGATAGAAATTGAATTTCTTATCATACTGAATCTTGTCATTTCACAGAGTGTGATTTCTTACTAGGTTCTCTGCATCCGTCATTTTTTTCTTTCCTTTAGATAGGGTTAGTACACTACAATGACGTTGTGTTTAAAGCCAGACTCACGATATGGCAAATGTGGCTGAAATGCCCATTTAAGCCAGTATATTTTAATGCAGTATATAAATTGGTGTAGTGAATGAATAAACTGTTGTAGTGTGAGATCACTTGGCACAGTAGTTTATATTAAAGGAAACATCACTTTAAACTAACTCTATACCATCTGTTGTGTACTCTAATTTAAAAAGACCATAATTTACAACTGCAAAAGTAAGTAAGAGACAAATGCTTAAAATGCATATTTATATGCAGTATTCAGCTGAACATACATCTATTTGTCTCTGGAATAGTAGATGCTAATTGGGAGACAAGCTCCTCTCTTCACATATGAGGATAGATTTGGGGAGAGGTAAAAGTAGGAATTATATTTTTTAGTACTATTTAAAGAAAATTTAAGGTGATGTACAATGTTATATAAATTATAGGTGTAAAACATATTGAATAGTTATTCACAAGTTTTAAAGGTTATACTCCATTTATAGTTGTTATAAAATATTGACTGTATTCCCTGGGTTGTACAATATATCCTTGTAGTTTATTTACTTTATACATAATAGTTTGTACCTCTTAAACCCCTACCCCATCTTGCCCCTCCCCCTTCCCTCTCCCCACTGGTAACCACCAGTTTGTTGTCTATATCTGTGGGTCTGTTTCCTTTTTGTTATATTCACTAGTTTTATTGTTTAGATACCACATATAAGTGATATCATGTAGTATTTGTCTTTCTTTGACTTATTTCACTTAGCATAACACCCTCCAAGTCCATTCATGTTGTTGCAAATGGCAAAATTTCATTCTTTTTTATGGTTGAGTAGCATTCTGTTGTATATATATTCCACATCTTCTTTATCCATTCATCTGTTGATAGACACTTGCTTCCATTGTAGCTATTGTAAATAATGCAGTTATGAACATTGGTGTGCACTTTTTGAATTAGTGTTTTCATTTTTCTTGGATATATACCCAGGAGTGGAATTGCTGGGCCATAAGTAGGAATTATTTTTAAAGTGATTCCCTTTACAAAGTTGTAACACTGATGAAATCGGGACCCAATTAATAATACATAATTATTATTTACAATAATTATTGTTACATTTTACAGTGCTCCATCATGAAGGGGTTGTCAAAATTACTCTTCAAGAAAGTCCATTATTTTAATCATATTGTATTTAGGTCGATCCAAATGAAATTTCCAATATTGAACCTTTTTATTTCCTGCATAAAAGCCAATTTCTTATAGTTCAGTCTGTTAATTATAAGGAAATTGAGGCAGTCTCAAATTTAACAAATTGACCTTTTACATTAGATGACAAAACAATTGGGGGTAATTATATAATTTATTCATGGTAGTTTAATATTCACTTAGATTTTTAGATGTTGAATAACTCCTGGAAAACTTGATTCTGTAAAGATATGTAGAATTTCACTGGTCTTTTATATATACTACATAATCTTCTACTTACAGTCCTACTGTCTCTCTTTTATATAAACAGAGGATCATGGGACTTACATTACATTCTCAAGTTTTATTGCGAGTGAGTCACCATCTTCTCCCTCTCCCTCTCTCATACACGCACACACACATACATGTGAGCATGTGATTGCCAATAACAAAGAGATCAGAACTCAGTCTGACCTTGACTTGGCTGAAACAAAAGATAGGAAGATTTTTAAGCAAAGGAGTGAGAAGAACAACACAGGTTGTTTGTGTTTGCTAACTGGCTTTACCCAAAGGAAAAGTCAAATTTATTTTTGTGACAAGAGGTAGTCTTGCAACTTGGAGCAAAGCACTAGTGAAGTTAGGCTCCTACCCTCCCACAAAAACTGGGAGATGGGGTGCGCTCTCCCTTGAAGATTACATTTCAAGGGAATATTCCGGGGTCCTTAAGAAAGACATTCCTGAGTTGTTGATTATAAAAAGATTCCCAGATCTAAGGGATAGAGGAAGAACTTACAATGATCTGTTTTCTGAAGTAAAAGCTCTAAGAAATGGGAGGTCAGGGATCTAGAGTCAGGAAGAAGCTTGTCAAAAGCTTAGTCAAGCTGAGGGGAACATGAAGTCCACATTGGTTACTAGTTAAAAAACAAAACAAAACAACACAAAAACTGCTTATAGTATACTAGACCTGTATTCCAAACGTGAATTTTGCAGACAGTATTGATCTGCCTCTTCCTTCTCCCCATGCTTTTTGTTTTTGTTTTTGTTTTTGTTTCTGTTTCCTCTGAGCAGAGAGAGAGAGAGAGAGAGAGAGAGCAGGGGTGGTGGTGCGGAGGTGGTAGGGAACTGCTGTTAAAACTACATTTGAAGGATTTCTGATTTCCACTCCAACACGTAAAGAACTTGTAAGTCATCACTTTCAACCTCACAGCAGGAAAAAAGCTGAAGGAACTGAAAATCAAAATTTCTTAGATCTTTCAGAGAACGGAGGTCACAGTATAAACTACCACCTCGAAAACTGGCAAGAAATGTGAATACAGAGAATATAGTTCAGTTTACCTGAAGCAGAAGTGGCTGGAGCCAGCATACTTACATAGTAACTTTAGTAAATTGCTGGAAGCTGAGTGTGGATCAGCTTGAGGGTTAAAAACTCCTGGGGACCCAGTCTAAGCACCCCTACCCCCCACACACACAGTTTTGTGGGTTTTACCTCTAGTAGCCCCACCAGGTTCTCATAGTGAAGGTGAGAGAAAAATCCCCCTGCTCTTGGCAAGGGGAAGGGAAAAGTCACCATTTTGACTAACACCAAGAGAAAATGTATTTTCAAAAAAGCCTCCAATGACCTCCACAATAAATGTCCATCTATTAAAGGAAAAGACTTCACTAAAGCTTTATCTGACTTGGGGGATAGGAAATTACCCAACTCCAGCCCCCTCTGGACTTCCTCCTCAACTAAGGGACCAGAAATGTTGAGAAGCTCTTGAAAAGTCATGAGCCAGGACCACAGTTCCTCTATGAGACTGAGACTCAATCATAGGATTATGGAAAGTGCTCTCCTCCCCCACACACCGAACTTTGCTACCACAGTAACAGGCCACTTAAGATACTTACCCAAGTGAGATGAAAACGTATGTCCACACAGTAATCTGCACATGATGTTTATCACAGTTTTATTCATAATTACTCAAAACTGGAAACAACCAAGGTGTCTTTCAGTAGGTGAAAGGATAAACTGTGTACGTTCATAGTGAAATATCATTCAGGAATAAAAAAGAATGAGCTAGCAAGTCATGATAAGACCTGAGGAACATTAAATTCATATAAATGCATATTCTGGAGTGAAAGAATGAGTATGAGTAATGAATGTGTTTAATTATATAACAGTATGGGAAAGGCAAAACTACAGAGACAATAAAAAGATGAGTAATTGCCAGATGTTCTCTGGAAAGGAAGGAAGTGTAGGGGAGGAAAAATAATTTGCCCTCCACCTTTCTAGGTTCTTGGATGAGACACTCTCTGTGATAAAAGACAGATTAATAGGAGAAAAACAAACAAGTTTAATAACATGTATACCTCCTGTATACATGGGATTTACCCAGGAAAACTAACTCCCCTAAATGGCCCAAGCCACCACCTTAAATACCATTTCCAGCTAAAGACAAAAGAAGAGGTTGGGGGTGAGGGGTGGCCAGTTATAGGAGGTTACCAGGAAAAGCACAGTAAACAAGAGTAAGGTTATTATACAAATTTAACTTGTTGCCTTCTCCATTGATAAGAGTTTTCTAGAGATTTATAGTCATCCTTCTCTTCCTGGTACAGAAAGGGAGACACTCTTCCAAATGGAGAGTTCTCTTACAATGTAAATATCTCTTACAAAAGGGTAACTTCTACTCAGTTTTCAGAGCTTCTCCTATGTCTGCTGTTTCTTAAAAATAACCAGCTCAAAATAATCAATATGCTAAAGCCGTATTTTGGGGTGGTATATTTTGCTCCCCTTCAGAAAGGATGAATAGGTGAAGCACAGGGAATTTTTAGGGTGGTAAAACTATCCTGTATGAAACTGTAATGGTGGATACATGGCAATATGCATTTGTCAAAATTTATAGAACTATACAACACAAAGAGTGAGCCCTAATGTAAATTATGGATTATATTTAATAATAATGTATCAACATTGATTCTTTATTTGGAAAAAGTATACCACACTAATGCAAGATGTTAATAATAGAGGAAACTGTGCAGAAGTGGGAGGTGGATATGTGAATTTTATTTTCTATCTGGTCAATTCTATAAATCTAAAAATATACTAAAATATAAAGTTTATTATAAAAATATAGAAATATAAGAGGATTTGCTAAATAATTTATTTGAATGTAACCACATCTGTCTTAAGAGAGTGTTGTAATTTATTTTGAGAATTCATGGCATTTGATTTTTGAAAATAGCTTGGTAATTGTTTTTGACTATAAAATCTAAGGCTCATAGGGCACGACTTCTAAGGGAGCACGGTAACAAAGAGATGGCTAAAATGTTCTGTTTAAGAAAATAAAAGAATTTGGAATATAACAGAAAGCAATATGGGTGATTTTGAGAGAGTAAGATAAACACATGGGTGAATCTGTAAGATAACAGTTGAGGATGAAGAGGGCCTGTGGAGAAGCATTGGGGTGAGAGATTTGCAAAGTTTCCAGTAGATACAAGAACCATAAAAGCAGAGATGGTTAAATTATGTGCTTCCTGGTGTTGTAAAGAACCACTTTCCATTCCCTCAAATTTTCAGCCAAATTTGAAGACAAAAATACAGCCAATATCTAAGCTATACTGGTAGTTATTTATCTGTTTTAGTCCATAGTTTAGTTATTCTGTTATGAGAAATTAGTGGTATCACATTTAATGCACCAACACTGAAGAGAAACTATTTTGGTCTGTAATTGCTTTATGGATATTGAATATCCGATATGACAATTAAAATTTTCAATATTACAAGTTTAACATTTTTTAAGTAATAGCTTTTTTTTTTTTTACATAAGGTGGCTTGCCTTTGTAAAGGCTGCACACAGCTAAGTGTTGATACAATGTGCAAGTTAGTCTAGTCCAACTTACAATATTTCTGTTTTTTATTATGGAGGAAACTCTAAATCTACTTTTATTAAACAAATGCAAAACTCTGAGAATTTAATGAAATATTCTTGTTATTCCAGAGATAACTCATTTAAAGATAAACAAATACAGGTGGTTTATTTTCAAGCAGTCTACAGCATTTTGTTTCACTTGCCAGATTCAAGAGTTACACATGGTTAAATGAAACTAGTAAGCACCATGTGGGAAATTAACATTAAGAATGTTGTTTATTCACTCAAAACTTCAGGGTCATTTTTCTCCCTCCTAAAATTGAAATTATTTTTCATTCTCGTGTGTCACGCTGTATTTTCTTATTTTAGACCTTGTTATATATGAAACCAAGTAAGAAATGAGACTGTAGGCTTTATGATTTTAAAAATGTTAGCAATTTCATTGATTTTTATGTGGAGTTTTCAATTCAGAGTAAAACCTCCTAAAATATTTTCAGGTCCTATAATTAGGCGACAGCTGGCTTATGAAGTATCCAATGCCAATTAGCAGAAAAACTTTCATAAGAGAATAATTTTAATAAATCTTATAATTTCCAAGAGGATTTGCTATACTTATCTCCAAAAAGTGAAAAACTTTTCTATTCACTTCAACTACAAGTTGATATTTTTAGGATACATGGAAACTTCTTTTCCTGATTATGCTTGAAGTTTTTTAATACCCATCATATATATATGTATATGTACATACACACATGTGTATATATTAAAAAAATTCAAGCTTTATCAGGGAAAGACGCTTTCTTGTATCCTGTTTGTGTGTATTTATGTGTTTATAAACCCCTTTTAATTTAGAAATATATACTATATGGCTAAGAGATTCCTTATCACAAGGCAGTCTGTAGCATCTGTCTTGCGGATATGTAAAGTATAAATTATTTGCTCACTCTTTTCTCAAGATAATTATAATTGTGCTTGTGATGGTTCTTAAGTGACTATGGGAACAGAAGTGAAGGTCAGTGTGAAATAGCACTCCTGCTCTCATGGGACTCGAACCCAGCCCAAACTCAAATTGGGATTTGACCCCACGATCCCTGACTTAGAAAGGGACTAGAACCCACTGTCTTTTAATTGAAACCACTCACGTGGAGCCAGGACTTACTGAAGCTTAGGTTCTTTTTTCTTGTTGAAGAAAGAATTTAGGGCTTCCCTGGTGACGCAGTGGTTAAGAATCCGCTTGCCAATGCAGGGGACACAGATTCGAGCCCTGGTCTGGGAAGATCCCACATGCCGCAGAGCAGCTAAGCCCATGTGCCACAACTACTGAGCCTGTGCTCTAGAGCCCATGAGCCACAACTACTGAGCCCGTGTACTATAACTACTGAAGCCCGCGCACCTAGAGCCCATGCTCTGCAGCAAGAGAAGCCACCACGATGAGACGCCTGCACACTGCAACAAAGAGTAGACCCCACTCGCTGCAACTAGAGAAAGCTCGTGCACAGCAATGGAGACCCAATGCAGCCAAAAATAAATAAATAGAATAAATAAAGAAAAATAATTGCAGGTAAAGTAAAAAAGCATTTTCAAAAAAAAAAAAAGAATTCAGAGTGAGGCAAAGTGGCAGGCAAAGAGTGAGTTTGTTAGCATAGGACACTTCTGAGAGGTACAAGTGGACAGGCAAGGGAGTGCAGCCCTGAGAACAAAGAGGGCTACATTTTTATAATCAAAGAGAAAGTGGGGATGGGAGAAGACCACCTTCTTTCTCATTCTTGGGCAGACGTCAAGGCTTACATTATTAGTTCCTCCTTTGACCCTATATGGTCTAAGCAGGACTGTCATGGCACTATTTAAATTATATGTGTATTAGCAGAAGGGTGGTAACATATTAAAATATGGTAATTCAAATCAGATTTTGGTATAATGTCCCCTTTCACTTAGTTTCTTTCCCCTTTCACCTATATTCCTGTCTTGGCTATGTGTGCAGAAATGCAACTCTTCAAGGACCATTAACTCCCTGACTTCATGTAATAAGATTCAGATCCCATATCTATTGTCTTCTGTTTTAACTATCAGAATTTGTGGCTTGAGTGTGCCTGGCACTTGAATGTACCTGGTCTTCCTTCAAGGTAGAATTGATTGTTGCTAGGTTAATGGATTCTTTTCTTGAGTGGTCATTAGCTTACAACAGTCTCCCAAACTCCCTTAAAATTCCCTGTCTGTCTTTAATCCCCTAATGGGATTTCTAAACTAACTATTTAATTATCCTACTCTATTCCTATCAAGTGTGTATCTATCATAGAAAGAAATAGGGAGTGCAGTGATACAAAATGTGAATGGAGAGATTGGCAGAACTTTCTAGATTGTCTAGGAGTTAGGGATTTTTGTTTTTTAAATATAGTTGAAAAAACTACTAAACTTTTTTGAAATTTTTGATGCTTAGACTTTGAAGGATTTTCTGTGTAATGATATTTAATCGGAAACTGAGTATGAGGGCACAGTGCTCAGAAGGGATGACTCAGTCAGAGATAATATTATCTGGAGTCCTGGGAGTAATTAATGATGCCAAGGGGTAGTAGAAGTAGTAGCAATACCCCTCAACTGAGTTAGACACAGATTTTTATTTTTAATTCACCATTAGAATTGTTAAAGATATCTGTGTATCTATCCTTTCAATTTTTAAGTAATTGCTCTATGTCTCAGAGTTCTAATTGCCATAAAGCAGTCTCTTTGCACTCTTCCCTAGGTCTGTTTAGTTTATATAATTTCCTCAGTTTTTTCCCTAAATAATTGAAATTTACATGGAGGGATTTTATACTAAAATTATGATACAAAAACAGAGCTTGTAAAACAAAAGGAATGCTGAGTCAAATGTCATAGAGCTTATAACAGTAGACCTATAACAAGTGTTTCAACTTTTGTAAGTTAGATAACTTGATTTAAGGGAAAAAATAAGCAATTACACAGGTTGATTGGCAGGTGTTAGTCTCTAAGGAATACCATCAACCGTGCAAATTCTTATAGATCAGGAATGTTCAAGGTATAGGCAGTTTACATTTATTTCTTTAAATTTCTTAAGATCAAGAGAGTACATTTTTTTAATGTGAATATTGGGTTTAGATTCCATATATATGTGTTAGCATACGGTATTTGTTTTTCTCTTTCTGACTTACTTCACTCTGTATGACAGACTCTAGGTCCATCCACCTCACTACAGATAACTCAATTTCGTTTCTTTTTATGGCTGAGTAATATTCCATTGTATATATGTGCCACATCTTCTTTATCCATTCATCTGTCAATGGACACTTAGAGAGTGGCATGGACGTATATGCACTACCAAATGTAAAATAGATAGCTAGTGGGAAACAGCTGCATAGCACAGGGAGATCAGCTCGGTGCTTTGTGACCACGTAGAGGGCTGGGATAGGGAGGGTAGGAGGGAGGGAGACACAAGAGGGAAGAGATAAGGGGATATATGTATATGTTTAGCTGATTCACTTTGTTGTAAAGCAGAAACTGATGCACCATTGTAAAGCCATTATATTCCAATAAAGATGTTAAAAAAAAATATTGGGTTTAATTTTTTAAAAACCAGTGGGGTTAAAAACACAGGTAATATATATTATGCTTTAAGTTACCTTCTTAAAACCAATTAAGCACTGATTGACCAAAGAAGTGGGTCAGAGGCACGAAAGGATCTAGTAATGATGTGGTGGGCAGCCTCTGAAATGTCCCCCAGTGATTTTCACTTGGCTGATATTTACCCCTTTGTGTGAGTCTCCTCTTCTTGAGTGTGGACTAGACCTAACGATTGATACAAATACAATACAGAAAAAATATGTCACATTGGAGATTAGGTTATAAAGTCTGTGTCTCTTGTCTCACCCTCTCTTGCTATCTCTTTTGCTTGCTCTGAAGGGAAACCAGTTGCCATGTTGTAAGCTGCCCTGTAGAGAGGCCCATGAGGCAAGGAACAGATGACTCTTGCCAAGACTCAGCAATAATCTGAGGCCTGCAAAAATAATCTTAGAAGTGGATATTCCCCAAGTCAAACCTTTAGATGACCACAGTCCTTGATTGCAGCCCAGAGACAGAGGACCCAATTAAGCCACTCCTGAATTCCGGACCCACAGACACTCTAAGATAACATATTTTGCTGTTTTAAGCTGCTACCTTTTGTTACGCAGCAATATATAAATGTTACAGTAGAAAAAGCCAAGTTGATTTCAAAACATATTTTGAATGGTTGTCAAAAAATAAATATAATTAAAGAATGATTTCACCTGCAATAATTTTAAAAAGTGTAGCTATACCTATACTAAGACACAGCTGTTTCCTTGGCTTCCTCTTTGCATCATTCAGAATAGGCTAGGTATAGAGGTCGAGATAAAGGTAGAGATAGAGGCAGAGATATAGAAATAAAGAGACGTAGGTATAGACATGTATTTTTTTCACTCTGTCATGCTACTTGCACTGCAGGTTAGTGCAGATTGGGGATTGGATATCTTTTCATCATAGTTAGTAAGAAACCAAGGTTATTAATGAAGCACCCACCAGTCTCAAATGTTGCTGATTGGCATGCCAGAAAGAAAACACATCTCAGGAGGGTCTTTTACTAGGAATTAAATATTTTGGCCCAGAAGTGTCATGTATCTGATAACAACTCACTGGTCAGAAGCAGCAGTAGTAACTGCATTCAACCAAAAGGTGGACAGGATTTATAATCGTACCATAAACCAGGAATGGATTACAACTGGAAGTACTTAACAGCAGCGTAATTGGCTACCACATTGTGAAAATCTTCTTGATACTTTCCCATTGTAAGTTTTATTTATTTTTGTCTTCTAAAGATACATCAGAAGAAATCTACCAGGCCCATCTTGGAATCTTATAGATGTTAATTGCAATTAACTGAAAAGCTATGGCACATTGAGTTGAACTGTTTTCACAGAATTTCCGTATTTTATATCCTAGATGAGTATTTAATCTTTAAGGAACATAGCCTACCATGTCTTCTAACACATAGCTGCTTTTTGTTTGTTTATTTGGTTGGGTTTTTTGTTTTCTTTTTTTCTTAAGTAGCTCCCAAGTTTGTGTGTGTATTGAGAGTTGGTGGGGCTAAACCATCTTTTTTTTTTTTTACTCTTTATTCCACTTCATCTGTGCAGGTTTCCCCCATACTTATTGGTGTTTTGTTTGTTCATTTTTGTTTTGTTTATTGATGATTCTCTGGAATTACCATACTGCGTTGTTTCATCTGGATATTTAACAAGGCACTTGTCTATTTTGTTCTTAATTAATTAATTCAACAATGCATATTGTGCCTTTCTATTTTGGCAGCATTTGTATAGTGACAGGATATAACATAAAAAACTTTCAAAATCCCGTGCCCTTACAGTACACATCTTCATGAGGGAGACAGATAGAAGACTAATGAAAACTAAAATATACATTATGTTAGGTGGTAATGAGTCCTGTGAAGAAAAAATAAACAATGAAGAGTATAGGTAGTACTAAAGGCTTTGCTAACATGCTCACATTTAAGCAGAAACCTAGAAAGGATGAGGTCATGGATATAAGAAGAAAGAACACTTAAGGCTGAGAGGACAGCAAGTGCAAAGACCCTGTGGTAGGAACAGCCTTAACTATACTGGTATTGTAAGGAAGTTTAGAGAGGAAAGTGTATGCCAGGAAGAGAGTGGTAGTAGTTAATATGTGACAGGTAGCCAGTGTCCTGCTTATGTAGGACATAATATCTCACTGTATTTGTCTTTATTTTGGCTGTAGAGTGTGAGAGATAGGAAAAGTCAAGAGAGACTTCAACATTTTTTGCCTACACCACTGCAAAGAATTTCAATTACCTGCAAAGGAAGAGACTGGAAGAGTAATTTTGGCTAAAAAGAGTGAGTTTGGATTTTTGTATGTTGGATTTAAGATGCCAATTAGATATACAAGTGGAGATATTGAAAGCATAGATGTATTTATCTAAAATATAGGGAAGAGGTACAGCTGGAGACCTACTTTGGGGGAGTCATCTGTGTTTAAATGATTTTTAAAGCCATAAGTCTAGATATCATTATGGAAGAGTGAATTGAGTGAAGTCAGAGAAGACAAGAGGTCTAAAATTTAAAGCCGCAGGGAATTTCAACATTTAAAGATCAAGAGATAAGAAGGAAGTAGAAAAAGTCACTGAGAGGAATGATTAATGAAGCAGGAATATAATCAGAGTGGAATGTCCCTTGGCCAAATTGAAAAAAAAAATTAGGTAATCAATTGTGTTAATTGCTGCTGACCAAGTAAGATGAAGACTGAGAATACACAATTAGATTTAACAATATTGAGATCACTGGTAACCTTGACAGGAACAGTTTAGGTGAAGTTGTGAGTTAAGCGTATGCTTCAAATAGCTGATGCAAGAGTAGGAAGAGAGGAATTGGAAGGGGAGCAGAAAAAGTGATGTGGGTCCAGAGAAAAGAATTAAGGTGAGAAAAATTACACATACATAATAGATGGGCAGGAGAGATTCTTTGGTAAATGGAAAAGGATCATGTTTATTGCAAAAGTGAACATGCTTTATGGAGCAGTAACAAGAAAGAAGAAAATATTGTCACAGGTGCAACTGAGAACAAAAGCAGTACTGTGAATATGGAATTACAAGGTTCACAGCTTTTTAAAGTAGAAAGATGCTTGAAGTTTGGACATGTATGAGAAGGTGTGAAACATTCATGTGAATTAGTAGGCTGGGAAGATATAGAATGGTTACTGGTCAGCACTTAGAACAACCTGAAGTGTTTATCAGTTTTCAGTGAGGGTAGTTGGCATGTTTGTGAGTTCCTTTTTGTTTAGTGTAGGGCTTCGGTTTTGTTATCTCAATTCAGGCACATTATCCAATGCAATACACATGCAGGTGAAGAGTAGGAAGAGGGTGGAAATTCAGTGGTTTTGAGGTTAGGCCAGGTAGGTGTGATGAAAGTAGACATTGGCAAAGGAGTTGAGGATATAGTGAAGGGAATAATTTAACAGTGGACTATGAGATTTCACTTGGAAGGAAGGGAAGTAATGATATGAATTAGTTAAGCAATAGTGAAAAGTTGGTATAATAAATGTACTTTTAGTCCTAGAAGGTCAGAAGATTTTTGGAGACAGGATACTAGCAGGAGTAACCTGTAAAGTTAAGAAGTGTTGGTTGGAGACTGGAACGCTTGCAATGAAGATGGTGGAGTTATGGATACAGAGCTCTCTAGTTTATGCATCTAGTAAATGGTTGAAGCAGAGTAGAGGACAAGAGCCATGGGGCAGGAAAGGTCAAGGTACTGAGATGACATTTCCAAATGCAACAACCAAAACCATGAGGGGATATATTGTATAATTTCTGTCCCTAATTTTAAGGTTTTGTTTAAAGTTACCATCATGGCATAATGACCATTTGGACACGTTTTATTTTAAAGTCACCGGCATGGATCTGAGAGACATGGGTCAGCCACTTAATCTCTCTGTATCTAACTTTTCCCATCAGTAAAATTGGGTCATAAATAACAACTAAGAGGGTGAGAGTGTGAAGTGAAAAAGCTGATACCTTTGCTCAGCACTTATGAAGCTCTCAGTAAATATCAGTTATTATTTTTAGCATTGTTATTTCTCTGAGTTCAGTTCATATAACAGACATTCTGAAAGGAGAAGATTTCTGTACAATGAAGTAAACCCTATTGGTACTTATTTTAAGATCTCAAATTCAGGACCTTTCTAATGACCTTCAATTTGAACAATTAGAGATATAATAACTTCAGAAAGATTTCAATATTACTCTCATTAGCAAATGGTGAACAAACTAATACTCTAGATTTGTTGCTTTTTTCCATATACCATAGACAATCCTGGAGCAAAGCCAAATAGCAAAAATGGGAAAAGTTGGGTTTAGAAGTAAAGAATTTTAGCTCTAAAACAAGAAAAAAAGAGCCTGCAATAGGGATTGGAATAGAAGATAAACTTAGTATCCAATTTATAAGGGTTTCTTCAGTGTTCCAGTGATAAGAAATGACTAGCTGGAGGCACACCAAGGTGAGTTCTGCATAGTTTTCAATACTACTTTATATGATAATATATAAAATTCTCTGGTTGCTAAATTTGTTGTGCATTCCCTAGCATGAGCTTAATTTTTAAAAAATAAATAGTTTGTTGTCTTCACAAAGACCAAAATCTTTTCAGTTACATTAAAGGATTAGCACTAGATTTAAAGTGTTTCTGTATCCTAAATTGCATATTATCTAACAAGGGCTTCCAATTCCAAAAATCCATTGAAGCAGTCTAATTTGAATAAATAAGAATTTATATTTTTATATAGTAAATTTGGATATATGTTACATTGAAATATAGATTATCAGCATGTAAGACATTTCTTTCTGTAATATTTGCCTAGGGATCCTGAACTTAAGCCCAGGATTGACACCAAAACTATGTAATGTTTACTATTATACTTTCTATTAATTGAGAAGTTTGAGTTGTTCCAAAAAATATATTTCATCTTCCCAAAGGGGAAAAAATGTAATAATGAGAGTTTTCCTCATAGAGAATCCCAAGCCTCCAACATATTTCATATTAAATCTCAAGACCATGAAAAGAAGGATCTGATTAATTTTAATTATGGTGAGCAGCAAAAAGATATGGATGATTCCTAAGGCAGTCTTCTAATCAAACTGAAATAATCATATTAAATGTAATGCTTAGTAACCAGAAAGTGTTCAACAGAATTTGAGGAGTACCAAGGTAACTTTTAACAGTGCCTCCAGGTATGATTAATAAAGGATACAAGTAAATCAAGTTCTAAAACTCTTTGAGTGGAAAAACACAATCTGAATTAAGATATTGAACTGTATTGGCAAAAGTAAATATTAAAGGTGTGTATTTATTTAAGCATCAGAAGAAAATGAAAGGCGTGAACATCTCAAAAAGTGTTTATCTCTTACCACCCAGGGTAGCTGATGTTACAAATCAATATGTGTATTAGTTATTTGAAAACATTTTTAGTTCCTGTGAACAGATAGATCAGTTGACACTGTTGTTCTCATTCCTGGGAGACTAAAACGAATCTCTTTACCTATGTAGTATTTTTACTTACTAAGGATGAAATCCCAAGTTTAACTTGACACAGGCTTGGCTAGCATGAACAGATGGAAGATATTTTCATAATATCATCATCACTATTATATTATCAGTAATCAGAGAATCACCTAGTCTTCTCCCATATTACAATTGTTTTCTTTTTCTCCAGTTTTATTGAGATATAATTGACATAAAGCACTGTATAACTTTAAGGTGTGAAGCATAATGATCTGATTTACATACATAATGATATGATTACCACAATACGTTTAGTAAGTATCCAACATCTCATATAGATACAAAGTAAAAGGAATAGAAAATTTATTTTCCTTGTGGTGAGAACTCTTAGGATTTAATCTTTTAACAACTTTCATATATAACATACAGCAGCGTTAATTATATTTATCATGTACATTATATCCCTGGTACTTATTTATCTTAAAACTGGAAATTTGTACCTTTTGACTACCTTCATTCAATCACCCCTTCCTCCACCCTCTAGTAACCACAAATCTGATCTCTTTTTCTATGAGTTTGTTTGTTTGTTTTTGAAATATAATTGACTTACAGCACTATATTAGTTCTTGGTGCACAACATAGTGATTCACTATATCTACGTATTTCAGAATTATCACCACCATAAGTCTAGTTAACATTTGTCTCTATAGACAGATATTACATAATTATTGACTGTATTCTCCACACTGTACATTTTATACCCATGATTCACTTATTTTGTAACTGGAAGTCCCTCAACTACTTCTCTCCTCCTTCCAACCGCCTCTCTTCTGGCAACCACCTGCTTGTTCTCTGTATCTGATTCTGTTGTTTTCTTTTGTTTGTTCATTTGCTTTGTTTTTTAGATTCTATATATAAGTGGACTATACAGTATTTGTCTTTTGCTGACTCTCATCACTAAGGATAATATACTCTAGGTCCATCCATGTTATTGCTTATCCATGTAATGGCTTCCTGGACTTGGATGTCTGTTTCCTTCCCCAGATTAGGGAAGTTTTCAGCTATTATCTCTTTAAATAAGTTCTCTATTCCTTTCTCTTTCTCTACTCCTTCTGGGCCCTCTATAATATGAATGTTGTTACACTTGATGTTGTCTAAGAGAGTTCTTAAACTATCTTCATTTTTTTAAATTCTTTTTTCTTTTTGCTGTTCAGCTTGGGTGATTTCCACTACTCTGTGTTCCAGATTACTGATCTGTTCCTCTGTATTATATGATGTACTATTTTTTTTTTTAAATAAATTTATTTATTTATTTATTTTTGGGTGTGTTGCGTCTTCGTTTCTGTGCGAGGGCTTTCTCCAGTTCCGGCGAGCGGGGGCCACTCTTCATCGCGGTGCGCAGGCCTCTCACTGTCGCGGCCTCTCCCATTGTGGAGCACAGGCTCCAGACGAGCAGGCTCAGTAGTTGTGGCTCACGGGCCTAGCCTCTCTGCGGCATGTGGGATCTTCCCAGACCAGGGCTCGAACCCGTGTACCCTGCATTGGCAAGCAGATTCTCAACCACTGCGCCACCAGGGAAGCCCCTATGATGTACTACTGATTCCTTTTAGTTTTTTTTTCTTTAATTTCAGTTAGTGTATTCTTCAGCTCTGTTTGATTCTTCTTTATATTTTCTGTCTTTGTTGATATTCTCACTGGGTTGATCCATGCATCCTTGAGTTTGTTGAGCATCTTGATCATCATTACCTTGAACTCTTATGAGGTATATTGCTTATCTCCACTTCATCTAGTTCTTTTTCCAAGGTTTGTCTTTTTTTGTTGTCATTTAGAACATATTCCTCTATCTCCTCATTCTTCCTAATTCTGTGTTTATTTCTATATATTAAGCAGGTCAGTTACATTTCCCAGTCTTGGAGAAGTGGCCTTACGTAGGAGATGTCCAATGGGGCCCAGTAGCACACTCCCCTCTGGTCACCAGAGCTGTATTCCTAGGATGCCTCCTATGTGGACTGAGTGTACCCTTCTGTTGTGGCCAGGCTGACTACTTTGGGCTGGTAGGCAGGGCTGGCTCGTGGTCCTGTTGGCTGTAAGGCTGTGCCTTGTATGGTGGCTGTAGGGTCATTGGAGGATGTGGTAGGCTTCCTACACAGTTGGCTCATGGCCCAGGTGGCCCTAGGCTGGTGCTGGCCTGCTGGTGGGTAGGAGCTGGGTCCCCACATGGCTGTCTGTATGGCCCAGGAGATGTGGAATTGCTGCCATTCAGCTGGTGGGTGGGCAAGGCTGGTTCCCCGTGTGGCTGTCTTCACAGCCTGGGAGTCTCAGGGCTGGTGTCAGCCCACTGGAGACTGGGACTGGGTCCCTGTGTACTGTCTGTACAGCCTCAAGGGGCTCGGAGCTGGTCCTGGGTGGGTGGGTAGGGCCAGGTCTCTGGTGCTAATTGGCCAACAGAAGATTCCAAAATGGCACTTGCCAGCACCAGTGTTATTGCTGTAGAACAAGCTTCTGGTATCAGCTGCTGCCAGTATCTCTACAGCTAGGGGGAGTTCCAGCTGCCTCCTGCCTCTCTGAAAGGTTCTCCAAGATCAGCAAGTGGATCTGACTCAGACTCTTTTCAAACTAGTGCCTCTGTACTGAATCTTGGAGCATATGAGAGTTTGCATGCACCCTTTAAGAAGAGGGTCTGTGTTTCCTATAGCCCTCTGGATCTCCCGAATGTAAGCCATGCAGATTTTCAAAGCCAGGCATTCTATCTGCTCATCTTCCTGGTGTCAGACTCCCAGGTTGGGGAGCCCGATATGCGGCTTGGAATCCTTGCTTCTTGGGGAGGACTTCTAAAGTTGTAATATTCCTCCCATTTGTGGGTTGCTGACCTGGAGGTGTTAGTCCTCAATGTACTGTGTCTCTACCCCTCCTACCTATCTTGGTGTGGTTCCTTCTTTCTGTATTTAGTTATGGAAAATCTTTTCTGTCAGTCTTCAGGTTATTCTCATAGATAGTTGCTTTAAAAGTAGTTTTAATTTTAGTGTATCCGTGGTAGGAGGTGAGTTCAGGATTTTCCTACTCTGCCATCTTGGCCACTTTCCTGCAAGAGCTAACTGATTTTTTTACTATATTAATAATAACTCTGAAAGTTTTTGAAACACAGATAACTCACAGAGGTAAACCAATTAATGTTATTAGAAATCAGAAAAATTGTAGAGTTTTCCATTTTTTGCTTTTCATAACAATGCCACTTAAAGCAGAAAAAAGTAGCATTCAGTAATAATCAACACTGACTAAAATTCAATGAAATGAAGAGCCAAACAGTGATAGTGGGAGTGTAAATTTTAAAAATTTTCTTTACAACCTTTTAAAAAGTAAAAAAAAATTTCCCCATTGATGAGGTAATAATAACTTTTCATATTCCACATCTCAAAATCTAGTTTGAGGAAATAATCATAGATGAGTTTTTCAAAGATGGTCATTATCCATTCTTTCCTATTGGGAAAATGGAAGCACTTTAAATATCCATATTCTTGTGTAACAGAACTGTCAAATAATTTATTACACATCCATTTAACAGTGTGCTTTTTCTATCATTGGAGACCATTTATTATCATTGTCTTTTACCTTTTCCCCTAGTTAGCTGCATGTCTAATTTTTTTACTTTCTTCTTGTCTCCACTGAATGTCATGTTAACAGAATGACATTTCTTGACCACTGCTGGGATAAAAAAACATAACCCTTTTCACAGTCATCAGTCATTCTCTAGTGACCTTATCCCACTTTATTTTCTTTGTAAAGATAATGGAACTTAACATTACATGTCAAGATATTTTATATTAAACTTTCTTGCTTATTGTCCATCTTCTCCAATAGAATGTGCACTACTTGAAAGTAAACATTTGGTTTTATTCAAAATTGTAACCCCATGCCAGTAATTATGACTAGTACCTGGTAGTTGCTCAACAAATGTTTATTTTGTGGGTGTAAGGATGTAATAGAATTCCTTATTAATGAACATCCTTCAGCTTACTTCATGCTTAAAAAAATCTGATGAACACTAAATATATTTTAAAATATTATGAGAAAATATGCAAGTTGGAAGGTAATTTTAAATGATGAATAATCAAGAGAAATGACATAATTACATGTCAGTCTTAATACCCATATTCATATTTATTTTCAAATAAGCAAACAAAAATTGTAATTTATAATTTAATATCCATTTGTCTAATTCATTATATGTATATATAATTTATTTTTAAATTATATTTCCAAATTGACATTAAAATCCCAAATATATTTTTATCAACTAAAATTTAGGAAAATATGCTAAATGGCCTTTATTAGAATCTAGAATATGAACATGCTATCATATACTATGTCTAGGGAATACTGAAAAGCAAAATATGACATTACTACCTTATCTCCTAAGAAAGGTATGAATGATCCAATCTTTTTAATAGTTCTGTTTCTCATTTACATTCAGGAAGTTGATATTCTGAATAATTCATTCATCTTACGTAAGTTTGGCTAATGTGAGTGATTCTTTCTGAATCCAGCCATCTCCAAGTATATTGAGAGAAACTTATTCGTTTTCAGATAAGGAACAACTGAGAAACAATTCTCGAAGAGGGATAACTTCCAATAAATAAGTTTTATTTACATGCACAAAGTGATAAGAATTATAAAGGATTCTGAGCAATACATAACATTAATAACCTATAGCCCATGTATTTCAAGTAATGTGCAGCTCAAATATTTGTGTAAGATTTACATTATAAATTAAGAATTTGTATTTTTAAAGCATTGAGAAGGAAGTTATGGTTAATCAATATATGTACTGCTTTTTTCTCTATTTGTTTCTTTTAAACATATTTACTTAATATATACAATTTTTTTAGAAAAAATAGTTGGATGGGTTTTTTTTCCCCTGAATTATAGCTATTCCTGCTATCAGTCCAAGAAATAGATGGATTTAAACTCTCTTGAATAAATAATTGTATCCCCTAAATAGGACTACCTGTAACCAAGGTATAGGGCTGAGAATGAGTTGGCTTAAGGCCATCAGGGTAGTTTCTTTTTTAACTCCTTCAAGGTCAGAAAACATCATACTCACTTCCTTTATGAAATGTTTTCTCAGAACAATCCTGCAAATGATATGGGGTTGACTTAATATTGGATATTATAATTGATTCACTTATAAATTTTCCTTTTGTATCCGAGGTGAGTTTTGATTACTCCATACCAACTGTGTGAGTCATATGAACCTTGCTTTTGGTCAGTGTGGTGAAATTATTGCATTATGCAATTTATAATGATAGAGTAAAAACTCTAGTCTTCCTAACAATTTATAAATATTTTGATAGAAGTCATCCTCTTTTATTCTTCAGATGAATCAAGTTTTTATTCATCTCTGTAAAAAGACCTATGTACCAAAAATGCCTTTTGCAAAATCAAAACTAAGTTATCAGCCAATTACTTTACCAGCCTAAAAGGAAGAAGACAGGCAAAATCAAGTTGGTGCTTCCCACAGTCTAAAAGGTCTATGACCAGGCCTCGAGTAAACTGTACACAATAAGCAGTCAGAGAGCATCATATAGCTGGATAATTTACTGATCTCTCATATAATTTGTCATTTCTATGAATATTTATAAATCCCTACTTATTTAACACTGAGATAAACTTTAAGTGGAGAATAGCATACATTTAAAATTGTACAGTTAATGTTTGTGGAGGTTCTGTGAGTCTGGATCCCTGGGTGCTTATGTAGAGTCCTTGCACTGGCGTGAACCCTGAGTGAGATTATTTTTCATGTAAGCTATTGAGATGAGAGTGTGAATTTGTTACTGTGGTATATCCTAGGCTCTTCTGAAAGATATGAACATTTCAAGGACAAATTGTCTGTCATCAACTCTTAAATGGGTATGAAGAAAGGTTACTGGTGCAAGCAGTCTTCTTCATAAGACACTGAAGAATTTGTAATACGTAAAGAGTTTTTGCAACACATTCCTGTTTGTACTGTCTGAACAAGTTTATCTAGCCTCCTTTTGCGAAGGACTTTCTGTTTTGATTTCTGTGTCTAAAATACATCCTCATCTTTGGAAATCTACTTATTACTGAAACTGTTTTAATAATGCCATCTGTCTTCCTTTTCCATTGAAGAATTAAATCTATATTCAATTAGACAAGATATTTTTCATTGTTTAACTGTGTCATTACCTATTTCCTATTACTTATACGCTTGAAAATGAATATAGATCTTCTTATCTTAGGTCTGTGGTGAACTCATCATGCTCAAATGCATTTCAAAAAGCTGGTGATTATCCTTTTCCCTTCATTGATAAATTAATATTTTTAAAAATCACATTGTATTAAAGAAAGTAATTCACTTTAACTTTTCGTTACTCAAGGTTTTCATCCTCTCTTGTTTTTTTAATCTGCTAATAGCTTTCTTATGTCCTGATGCTATTTCTAAAAAGTTTAGAATTGAGGATTTCTCTCTCTCTCCTATTTCTGTGGAATAAACCTATCATTATACTGCAGAAATCTAAGATCTTATATCTCCTAAAGTCATGTTACCCAAGTCATAATACCATTTTTATGGATATATCCATAAAATAAATACATAATTATGTGATTTATTTATCTCTCTCCACTACATATATATTTTATTATAAAATTACATATATATGTTTATAGAGATATATAGATATGTATTAAATATCTCTGTATGTATCTTTGTTCTCTGCCTTAACACTGGATACAACACTGAATTCAGAACAAATTATTCATTAAAGTTGATACATTAGGTTTTTATGTTTAAAACATGCTAGAAAGACTTCTTATTAACTTAAGACACCACCACTGCTCTTTCTTCATAAATCTCAACATTCTGCTCAAATGAGTTTCAATTATTTCTTTTGCCACTTGGCCTAATGGAATATTTAAGATGACATGAAGTATTGGGTTGGCCAAAAATTTCATTCGGATTTTTGCATAAGATGTGACGAAAAACCCAAACTTTTTGGCCAACCCGATATTTCAGAATTTTCTTTATCAGTCTCCTTGAATCCACACAAGCCTATTCATAATTACAACTGCTATAGTGATCTTCCAAAAACAAACTCATCATGTCTCTACTGTGCTCAGATCATTCCAAGAGCTTCACATCATCCTTGGAATCAAATCCAAAATTCTTGTAATGTTTTTAGAAGGTAGATCTTATATGATTTGATCCCTGCCAGTTTTTCTAATTTCCAACCATGTTTCCCTGGTACATTCCAGATGAGCTACATGGCACCTCTTAATCTCTGTCAAACCTACCAATCTGATTCATGCTTTAAAACCTTACCATTATTGTCTCCTTTACATGAAATTCTGCCCAACTTCCTCATCTCCTAACTGGCTCATTTCTTCACATTATTATATCTTTATTCAGATAAGAAATATACATAATGTTTGTCTCAGAGAGAGGTCTTCTTACCACTTGTCTTAATCTGCCCAGGCTGCAAAAACAGAATACCACAAGACTGGATGGCTTAAACAACAGAACAACATATTTAAACAACATATTTTCTCACAGTCCTGGAGTCTGGGAAGTCCAGATTCAAGGTGCCGGCAAATTCGATTTCTAGTGTGGAATCTCTCCATGACTTGTAGATCATTGCCTTCCTGCTATGTCCTCACAGGGCCTTTCCTCAGTGCCTGCACATAGAGAGAGAGAGCACTCACAAATTGTCTGGTGTCTCATAATGACAGTAATTCTTTTGAATCAAGACCCCACCCTAATGACTTCATTTAACCTTGATTACTTCCTTTGCGGCCCCATCTCCAAATACAGCTACACTGGAGGTTAGGACTTCAACATATGGATTTAGGAAAACACGAATATTCAGTCCATACCATCACTGAAGTACTATACTTTGTCATCTACAGTTCCATACCCCTTATCCTCCTGTGATTCTCCTACTGAATACAAAACTATTTAAAATGGTACTATATATTTGCTTTCTTATTTATGAAATCTCAGTGAAGTCAGGCATTTTGTCATATGTTTAAAATTTATTTTCCTAGGATCTAGTACTTGACAAGCATTTATTAGAATATTTATTTTAAGGTCAAGTGAACTCATTACTAAATAATGATGGAAAGAGTCAATAACTATTAAGAAACAAAGTTAGACACCAGAATATGATGGGCACTTCTTAAGCCTTATGACTTTTCTCCTAATTAAAATTTGTCTTAATGATATTTAAATCTCTGTTGGATTTCCCAAATGGAATGGAGGATTGGGGATGTAGTCATATAGTTCATATTTAACAGAAATCATTGTGTTTTGAAATAGTTCATATTTAAAACATCATGGAAATTTTATTCATTTTCTACATACACATGAGCTTTTATTGTGAGCCACGGAAGCTCCCCTCACTCCTATTACAATTTGTGTTGCTCAGATTTCTATTAAGAAACTCTTGCAACTCAATAGCTATGTTTCTACATATCCCCCTTGATGATTATAGGATGCAAACACATTCTTACATAATTATAGAAGGTACTTAAAATGTAAATACCCTTTGGAGAGAGATAACAGTGAAATTATTTAAGAGAGAAACAGTTTGTAAAGCAACTTTTTAAGAGTTTTACAGGCCAGAATATTAGCATTTTCGAAGAATGCATTTTCATTTACATACTTGTGATTATTTTGTCTCAGCACTGCTGTTGCATTTGTTCTCATTGCTATGAATTGCCTAAATGTCTAAAAAATAATGATGTCTTCTCTTCACTTTTCTCCTCAAATAGTATAAAACAAATTAACCGATGCAAAATATGCATATATGAACATAATTTTTCTTCCATGACCCTAAAATGCAGTCACTAGAAGGAGAAGTTGGTTGGGAAAAGTCATTAAGATGGAATAATTACTTCTGATATGATTATGGATCCCTTAAATCTTGTGACAGTTTCATCACTTAGTCCATTGATTTCAGAGAACAGTTTCTAGTACTTAAACAAAGCTGCATTTTCAGTGGTTATTGGAAAGGATGTCCAAGGAAAGCCACTCCTCTAAACATCACGTCTAACCTTTAGTTCCTCATTATTGACCAGATGCTGGCTCATTCATTCAAATTACTTAATTGAACAATTCAAGTCCAGGCATAAAGTAGACAAATTAATTTAGTGATTGTCAATAAGTTGACATTTCCTGTGAAACTTTAGAAACTTTCTGTACAATTTGCAATAGTATTCAGTTGACCCATTTAAAAAACTCATTATTTGAATAAACATTACCTTAGTTTGCTTTAAATTCTGTTTCCAAAAACCATTTGTATTTTATGTTAGTTTAAATTTTCTTTTCTTTACTGATGAAGAGTTTTACTCATATGTTCATATCTTGAACCAGTTCATTTTATGAAATTTATTTTGGCTTTATTGTTTACTAGTGTGGATTCAGCTTCACCACATAAACCAACGTTTTTACAAAAGTATTCAATTTAACCTTGATATAAAAACTTTAGAGGACAGATAGGACATTAAAAAGCATAATAAAGTACAATCCATGTAAGAAATTTTGGAAAAAGAAAAAAATTCTTTGTTGTGCATTTAACTGAAAGATAAGTGAAGTGTTCTCCAAGTCCCAATTATAAAAGGTAAAATTGGAACTAAAGTAGTGGATTTGCAGTCTAATCTATGCTGAAAATAGAGTACAGGGGTTTATATTTCCAGTACTGTTATCATCACTGTTTCCAGTTTTTCTTCATAAATTCTTTATTCACAAAGAATTAAGAACTTAAAATATTTTTCTTACTGAGAAGAAAATAATTCTTTAGAAAAGTGCTTAAAGTTAAAGGAAAATAACCCTCATAGTTTTCTTATATTTCAGTTTTAATTTGTCTTTTAAATCTCATGATGATAAGTGATATGATGAATTATGCCCATATGTAATAATTTCCTAAGAATATCATGTATAAAGAAAATATTTTCTGTAAAGTGTACATATACATATTTTGGAGAGTTCTTTGAGCTTTTGGTAGGATGATTTATGACAAGTTAAATTAAGTTTGAAGTTACAAAATAAAAAATGTATATTTAAGATATTAGTAAAAGAATTCTAGCAAATAACTAAAATCAGTGGCATAATTTTAAGTTTGTATGACTAAGTGAATTATAAACTGTTTATACCTCTTTTATATAAGAGTATATATCATGATATGATTTATTTTATATAAATCTCTAGTAAATTGCAAAGAAATCTATAGTGACAGAAAGCAGGTGGGTGGTTGCTTGCAGAATTGGAGTGGGGAGATGAGGAGAGGTGAGACACAGATCACAAAGGAACAAGAGGAAATATGGGGGGTGAGCTATGTGTTCATGATCTTGATTTTGGTGATGGTTTTGTAGATGTATACACATGTCAAATATTATCAAATTGTACACTTTAAATTGGTACAGTTTATTGTATATAACTCATATCTCAGTTAAGCTAGAAAAATATATATAGCAAAATTGACAGAACTAAAAGAGAAATAAAAAAATCTATAATCATATTGGGAAGCTTTAACATCTCTCAGTAGTTAACAAAGCAAGCAGATGATACATTAGTCAAGGTATAAAAGAATTGAAAAACCATTTGATCAAAGTGACCTAATGGAAATACAAAGAACATTGCACTTTAGGAAAAAAAATGACAGAATACATTCTTGACTGCACATATAAAATTCACCAAAAATAACTATATACTGGCCTAGATGGCATGAATAGTGAATACTTTTAAGTATTTAAGGCACATTTTATATCTATTTAAAATAATTATTCCAAAGAATAGAAACTGAACACTTTCCAACTAGTTATATGAAGCAACTATAACTTTAACTAAAAATTTGACAATGATTTTACCACAGAGAATTATTAAAAATCCATTTTTTTCATGAACATAGATGCAAAACTTCTAATCAAAATATTATCAAAACAAATTAGAGGTATAAAACAATAGGTCTTTGACCAGGGTTTATTGTGAAGTGAATAGCATTCAAAAATCGTATCTAGTATACTCATTCACTGCATTAACACAGGAAAAAAGTAAAAATTAATGTTGACATATTAATAGATCCAGAAAAAATTTTTGACAAATTTTAACACTGATTTGAAGTTTTACAAAAATGGAAAAATAAGGATGGAGGATAATTTTCTTAATGGTTTAAATTATAGCAAAAACCTAGAAAATATATATTAATATGATTTATTGATAGTTTTTCCTGAATCAGGAATAAAAATATACCTGATATCAATGATTTTATCAAATCATGTGCTAGAGGTCCCAGATAGTGTAATAAAGTGATAAAGATAGGTGAAAAACATAAAATTTAAAAACAAGATTTTTAATATTTTACAGATAAAATGATTGTGTATGTAAAAAATGAAATTTCATAGAAATACCAATTAAACATCACTAGAAGCCATAAACTACTTAGGAATAAATTTTAGAAAGTATCTTCTTAATCTATACATTCAAAAGTATAATATATTGCTGAGAGAAATATTGTTGAAGAATAATTAAATATATTAAAGGATAATTATTGCTCTTGAATTAGAAAGCTGATTGTCTTAAAGATGGCATCCAACTTAGTAGTAGTTGTATTCTTCACTGCCAAGCCCACACAGAATAAAACAAAAGGATAATTGCTAGCTTCATGAAAGAATGTTCTGAGTGAGTGATGAAATGAGAAGTGCACATAACACACTTATTATTCATGCCCCAAAATGATGGTTGGATCTAGTAAAGTACTTTTGTGTTTGTTTGAGTTGTGAGCTATATTAGCTGCTTAGTTCATGGAAAACTAGATGTCCATGTTAACAAAAGTGATCTCCAGATTCAGTGCAATCCCTATCAAATTCCAATGGCATTTTTTACAGACATAGAAATAATAATTCTAAAATTTAATAAGAACCACAAAAGACCCTTAAGAGCCAAAATAATTTTAAGCAAGAGCAAAGCTAGAGGCATCGTACTTCCTGGTTTCAAAATATATTACAAAGCTATAGTAATCAAAATACTGTGGTATTGGCATAAAAACTGACAGAGACCAGTGGAACAGAATAGAGAGCCCAGAAATAAACCCATGCATATACAGTCAACAGTTCTTCCACAAAGATTTTTGAAAGTTGATACAAGAATACACAATCGGGAAAGAATAATCTCTTCAATAAATGGTGTTGAGAAAACTGGATATCAACAAAAGAATGCATATCCATGCAAAAAAATGAACTTAGACCCTTATCTGACACCATACACAAAAATTAACTCAAAATACTTAAAAGACCTGAAACCATAAACCTTTTAGATGAAAACATGGGAAAGGTTCTTGACATTGGTTTTAGTAATGATATGAAACCAAAAACATAGGCATCAAAAACAAAAATAGATAAGTAGGACTACATCAAATTAAAAACTTCTGTATAGCAGAGGAAACCACAAAATGAACGCCAACCTGTGGAATGGTAGAAAATGTTTGCAAACCTTGTATCTGATAAAGGGTTAATATCCAAAATATATAGGGAACTCCTACAACCCAACAGCCAAAAACCAAATACCTACTTTAAAAATGGGCAAGGGCCTGAATAGATATTTCTACAAAGAAGACATACAGATGGCCAACAGGTATATGAAAAGATGCTCAAAATCATCAATTATCAAGGAAATGCAAATCAAAATTACAATGAGATATCATCTTACACCAGTTAGGATGGCTGTCCTAAAAAAAATGAAATATAACTGTTGGCAAGGATGTGGAAGTAAAGGGAACCCTCAAACATTGTTGGTGGGAATGTTAATTGGTGCAGCTATGGGAAGCAGTATGGTGAATCCTCCAAATGTTAAAAAGAGAACTACTATATGATCCAGCAATCTCCTTTCTGGGTATATATCCAAAGAAATTGAAATCAGGATCTCAAAGAGACACCTGCACTCTCATATTCATTGCAGCATTATTCACAATGGTCAAGATATGGAAGTAACCTAAATGCCCACTGGTGAATGAATGGATAAAGAAAATGTACATAAATATGCATATATGTAATGGAATATTATTCAGCCTTAAAAAAGAAAGAAATCCTGCCATTTGCAACACCATGGATGAAACTGGAGAATATTATACTAAGTGATATAAACCAGGAACAGAATGACAGTGCTTGATACCACGTACGTGAAGGATCTAAAAATGTCAAACTCATAAAAGCAAAAAATGGAGTGGTGGTTGCTAGGGGCTGGGATGGGGCAGGGGAAATGAGAAGGTATTAGTCAAATGGTACAAAGTTTTGGTTATGCAAGAAAAATACATCTTAGAAATCTGTACAACATAGTGCCTACAGTTAATATTGTACACATTAAAAATTGCTAAGAGGGTAAATCTTTTGTTAAATAATTATCATTGGATAATAATAATAGTAAATAAAGTAGATAGGAGAAAAATTTTGGAGATGAAGTATATGTTTTTGTGGTGATGGCTTCACAAATGTATATTATCTATAAACTCATCAAGTTGCATACATTAAATACATACAGCCTTTTGTATGTCAGTCATAGCGGACATATAGAAAAAGTAGTTTGCACATATACATTTATTTTTCTTAAATTTAAAAATTGATTAACAGCAGTGTATTTACTATCATTATTCAATTAGTAATTAATAAGCTCAATACATATTAATACATTTAAATTTCTGTTTTTATTTTTAATATGAAAAATATGTATGTGAATATATGTGAAAAAGATACACACATACCTAAATAACTAAAGTTCGTTGGGGCCCTCAACAACTTTTAAGAGTATAAAGTGGTCCTGAAAACAAAATGTTTGAGAACTGCTAGCACAAGGAACTGTGGAGTCTTAACTGCTCTATGCCATTGATCATATATCGTAATAGTACCAGATACACAAATAGATGGTACAGATTATTTCAAAAAGGTGTTCAGTATGTGTCTTATCACACAAATTTGAATATAATATTATAGTTAAAATTTATGTGACTTTAGAAAAATCATGTCACATAGTAGTCCTTTTTTCTGCTCTTTTGTTGAAAGATTTATTTTTCTGTGAACAAATACATAGCAGTGAGCACAAAGTTTCATGGTGTTCCAAAACACAATTTAAAGCCAGTATGCAATTATCAATCATTTTTGAATAGCAAACATCACTAATATGACAGGCTTTCGTTAAATATTTAAGAACATTTAGATTCCATTCTTTTTTTTTTTCTTTTTTAAAGCAGTAATTATATCTGTATTGTCAGCAAACCAACTGGAATGCTATTAACTATTTCACAGAAATTGCTTTTAGGAGAAAAGAATATATAATATTGTCTCCTTTTGAATGTTTTTACATAAATCATACAGCATTTAATTTCAGTGTAATGATAGATAGTGAAGCTCTTTGGATTCTTAATATGATAGTGATTTGAACCAGTAAGCTTGAAAGCCATTAATGAATAAAGGTCAAGTATCTAGTCAAAGATGCCAGAAAATCTGACATTTTACTTACTACATGACTAACATTACTGAGAATAAAAATTAATAAACAAATAAAATGAATAACTTTGGTCTTTTTACAAAGGTATCAATATTTTAACACATCCAAAAGTAACCATCCATCATTCATGTGATCAAGGCAATTAATAGTCTCCACACAACAGTATCTTCTTTGTTAATATAGTTTCCCAAATAGAACAGAATACTAACATCCCAACATACGAGTGCATATAGCTTGCCAACTTTGAGTGGCAATTTAGTTATTGGCATAATTGTAATAAGATGTTTAGCAAATAACTCAATTCTTGTCTATCTAATTACTTACACAAATTTGGGAGATGAGCATAGCAATATGTGTGCCTGAAATTAAGAGGAGAAAACAAACTACAAATGCTAAATAATGTCAATAGTTGAAATTGTCTAGAATGGTTTTATCTCAAACTTGAAATATTCTCAAGAAAAAAAATCATGAGGACTACCAGTACTGAATTAAATAGTTAAAAAAAATTTTGTAGTATAGAAACATTTACAATATGGAATGAGATAGTCTACCTCAATTTTTAATATATTAATACAAACCATAATATTTGCAGCATACATAAAACTTAAACCAATACAGTTCAAATTAAAACATCAATTTAATAGATTTAAAATAATTTAAAATTGTATAGATGCTTAAGAATTATTACCAGTTTAGTAGTAAAATATGAATTGTATATTTTGTGTTTCCCTTATAGACTTGCTGCTTTTGTTCTTAGGACATGGATCATACATAATTCAGAAAATTATTACTTTGATTTTAAAAGATAATTTTAAATTGAGGTCCATTATCTTCAATCTGTTTACTAACACATGCCAGAAATATAATTCTGAAAAATAATTGGAAAAATTTTCTCTGTTGATTTACAACTGTACTTACTAATAAACTTACTTCAAAGAAATACTGTGCTCATACACTACGTCTGCTTGAAAGGTATATATAGCATAGTCTAGAGTACAGTATCACTAGTTCTTTTGAATTTGACACATCTTTACTAGCAGTATGATTTCTCAGTCATTCCTTTATATATCTCTATTAAAATACTGCAATTTTTTATTCATACACTGCACAGTAAAATGATGTCAAATGACAGTTGAAAACACAAAATTTTGGTCAATAAAATAAAATTGAGTATTCAGTTTTAGGGTGATTATCCAGATGATTCAGAATGTGCTTATATTAATTTTTAGATTAACATTACAATATAAAAAATTAAACAATAAATATAAAGGCTCAAGGATTTTGTGGAGGTAAGAAAACACAGATATAAGAAACACTGTTCCATGCAATTCAGATCAATGCATTGTATTTTTGCCTAAAATTTCCAGATCAGTGTGGGCACATACGGTGTTTTGGGTTAATTTTTACATTTCTCTCTTTGAGTCTACACTTTGCAAATTTTACTATAGATTTCTTATTTCTCCACATTTCCTGGAGGAAAGTTAATTAATTTATCACATATTTATTGAGTGTGTGATATAACCCTGGGTACCATGTAATATTAAAGTATTAAATAACTTAATCACCTAAGCTAAACTCTAAGCCTTAGAAATCTCTTTGTAGCTTTGACAGCTGGAAACCTTCCTCTGAGTTATCATTGGTTTTTTGAAGGGATAATTGTTCTATGTCCTCAGACTCCAAGTTTCCAAGTTCCCTTTAAGGACAAAGACTTTTGAAACGTAAAAGTCAATTTTGTCTATTTTCTATGGTAGCATTCCTTTCATTATGTAATAAGTATTAAATAGTCTAACATTGTAATATATGCAAAGAAGTCTGCATGTGGAAGAAGACAGATTGGCAGGTAGTGGGAAATAATAGAAGAATACACATTTTTGCTTATGCATCTAAAAATACTGTACACACACAAACAATACGCAAAGTGCTCACAATATATATATTTATTAATTTATTCTATCAAAAATAATTAAACCACTTCCAAACACTAGATGTCTAGTTGCAGGAAGATTATAACAGTACTTTTATTTATACAAAATATATGAACACTGAATATGAGGAATATCTACTACAGATTGGTCAGCGTATTTTCCACCCCACATTCTATTTTGAGATGTAACTTAGCCCATCAAATGAAGGAGAATGTTTCTTCTTTCCTTGTTTATGAGCTGACCTTTTGACATATTTTGACAGTATACTGTGGAAGGGATGCTGTGTAACTTTCAAGGCTGAATTTTAAGACAACCACAGGTTCTGCCTTTGCATCTTGGAACACTCCTTCTTGGAACCTATATATCTCCCTCTGAGTAAACCCAAGCAGCCTCATGAAGAGGCTGACATGTTAGAGAACTGAAGCTTCTCGCTATCTAAGTTGAGCTTTTAATCAGCAACTAGCACCAAGTGCCAACTAGGTGAGTGAGCCCATTTTTAAATATCCAATGCATGAAACCAAGAGAAGTTTAAGAACTACCTTGTCAACCCACAGAATCATAAGAATAAATAAATGGTCATTTTTTGAGCTGCTACATTTTGGGGTGATTTTTTATACAACAGTAGGTAACCAGACAAGTCATGAAGTTATTAGCTCTGGATTAAAAAAAAAGGTGCAATGAAATATTTTCATGGAAAAAGTATTTGGAAGGTCATCTTATACATTTATCTTCCTCTGCTATTATCTACCTCTTACCAGTCATCCTAAACTATATATTATTTAAACCAGGGGTTAGGAAACTATAGCCCAGGGAATTGTTATGGGTTGAATTATGTTCCCCAGAAAGATGTGTTGGAGTCCTAACCTGTGGTACTTGTGAATATGATCCTATTTGGAAATAGGGTTTCTACTAGAGTGGGCCCTAATCTAATAATGTGAGTGGTATCTTTATAAGAAGAGAAGAGACACAGGGAGAACACCATATGACAGTGGAGACTGAGATTGGAGAGAGGAATCTACAAGGAAACCCAAAGGATTGCCAACAATCACTAGAAGCTAGGAGAGAGGCGTGGAACCAATTCTCTTTCAGAGTGCCCAGGAGTCAACCCTACTGACTGACACCTTGATTTCAGACCTCTAGGCTCCAGAACTGTGAGAACATAACCCGTTGTTTTAAGCCACCAAATGGAAATTTTTTTGGTAGCTCTAGGGTACTAGTACAAGGCCAAATCCAGCCCACCACCTGTTTTTGTAAATAACATTTTATTGCAGTGCAGCAAATTCATTCATTTATTTACTGTCTATGGCTGCTTTTATGCTACAGTGGCAGAGTTCAATAGTTGCCACAGAAACCAAATGGCCTGCAAAGCTTAGAATATTTATGATATGGGCCTTTGGATGAAAAGTTCACTGACATCTGATTTAAAATACATAGAGGTATTACTCTATATGGTCAGAATTGGGCAAGCTTATCAGTGAATGTTTCTGATTATATATACACACACACACACACACACGTATATATATATATATACACAAATGGACATATTTATATATATGTAAACACACAGGTATATGTATATACACATGCACGTACATATGTATAAATATACATCTATACATATTTAGGTATGTAAAATTTTAAATTCTTTCCATTGGTGATGTCTGAGAAAAAAAGTGTATGTTCAGTATCTTCCTCCATAGCAAATACTACAATAATAGTGCTCTATTGTAGGGAGACACTTATCAATAAAATGAGTCATCTAGCAGGTAAATTATTTTAGTTCCTTGTACAGGTTGTGAGATGAGTAAATGGGATTTTTTAATATTACTTTGTCCTGAAAACTTATTCAACTCAGTCCTTCTTCATGAGGATAGTTTGAAGTATGTTGTTTTGATTGCTAGATAAAAAGTGTCAGTTATGTTTATGGCATCTCTTTACACAAAATAAAAAAGAGCTGAAACCCTATAGTTACTTTTAAATCATATTTAGAGCCAGTAAAATTTGAGTTAAACTTGTGAAATTGTGAATTTCAGCTGGTTCTGATTTAGTACCTCTAGATAATTGGAGAAAATATTTTAACATAAAATCTGAAGTTCCAGTCAGAATTTCCTGAATATATATATAATAATAGAGTAAAGGAAATATGCTATATTATTCTAAAGTTAATCTTCATAAGATTGGTCTCCACACTAATGAAACATGGAGACCCCAATCAAAAAAGCATCAGTTTTAGATCTTATAGAAACCCGAATCAACCTACGTAACTTTAATATCTTCTGAATATATATTCTCTTTTTACATCTCCAAATTTAAAAGTGACTTTTTTATACTAATGCCTTCTTCCTAGTATAATTGCTGCTAAAATATGTCTCTGGAGGAATCAGTCTTTACAGAAATAGTTCTTTGACAATATATTTTACTTTGTGTCCTTTGGCAGTAGTTTCTTTTTTTCTAACAAAAAAGTAGAAAACAGCATGGAGTCCTGTATTTGGGTTAAAGTGTGTATGTCTGTGTGTGTGAGAAGAATTAAGGGTAGCTAGCACAGAAGGAGAAAAAGGAAGAAAAGAGAATTCTCTAAGGGAATTTGTATTGCAGGAATGGGGACCCCTTCCAGGGCCTGAGAGTGGGCTTTCATCTAACACTTGGAAGTGAATTGTCTGAGGAGACACGTGCTGACAAAGCAAGAGACTTTATTGGGAAGGGGCACCCGGGTGGAGAGCAGCAGGGTAAGGGAACCCAGGAGGACTGCTTTGTCACGTGGCTCGCAGTCTCGGGTTTTATGGTGATGAGGTTAGTTTCCGGGTTGTCTCTGGCCAATCACTCTGAGTCCGGGTCCTTCCTGGTGGCATGCGCATCACTCAGCCAAGATGGATTCCAGTGAGAAGAATTCTGGGAGGTTGGTAGGACATACGGACTGGCGTCTCCTCTCTCCTTTTGACCTTTCCCGAATTCTTTGGTTTGTAGCAGCTTGTTAGTTCCGCATTCCTTACCAGGACCTCCTGTTGTAAGGTAACTCATGCAAGTGGTTACTGCGGTGCCTGGCCAGGGCGGGCAGTTTCGGTCAGTGGTTTCCCTAACATTTTGGCTATTGTTATCTTTTAAAACGGTTGTAGTTTCCAAAATGCTGGAATATCTACTATATCATATGTTTAATTAATATATGATAGTAATTGAATTTCACATATTGTCTATTTATGAGCAATATTTAAAATAAATGTTAATGAACTAGCAGCATATTCTATCAAAAAGTTACAATTCCTCTGTGAAGGAGGGATAAGATGTTGAGTGGACTTTCATGGTTTACCCAGCATTGGCACCTGGAAATGCACGTTAAAGGTTGAGAGGAGTCAAGAAAGCTTCATTATAAAGGAATCTTGAGAAAAGAGAGCATATTAATAGGTGAATGAGCTGGTTCTGTGACCTCTAATTATCACTCTAGCCCTCTCTCCTCTTTCGTACTACTATAAATCTAGGAGAGGGGAAGAAGAGGTTTTTTTGGATCAGGAAGGAAGAGACACCGTGGTTTTGTTTCCCTTTTCCTAACCAGGAGGGACTTTTGACTGTGCAGTCCTTTCAGCGAGAGTGAGGATGTTCAAGAGATTAGCTCCTCAAGGTTGTTTGTGCCTAAAGGAAAGGGAGACTCCCTTTCTTTGAATGAGCTTCTGCTTATGCAGTGCATTTAAGGAACATGGTTGTGTGGAAAATATAGGTATGACCTATAAACAGTCTCAGTCTAAATAAAACAATGATAACATAACGAAATTATCTCCAGTGAATCAGTGTAAACCAAGTTACCAAACTGTAAATATATAGCTGAGAGAACATTTAATATTATATCAACCATAATTATTAAATGCAAAACAAGTTCAGATTTAAGAAATATAGTCAACAAACTGATAATACTTGTATAACTAAGCAATGGGCTATTCTTCAACCAGTTTCTTTATTCTACCAATAGTAGGATTTTTCCTTTCAGGAAGAACAGATCACTAAAATTCATGATGACTTTCAAATATTTGAATGTTTGGAACAATTTACTTTCAAATATTCCAAGACTGCACTGTCCCAGGCTGGTATTTCCAAACTCGACGGCTTGGACTTATGAGCCTCATTCCCAGCATTAACTGCAATCTTACCATTCTCCTCCAATAAGATTACAATCTTACCACTGAAATAAATTTTTAGTATCTTTTCACTTTTAGTTAATGACTCATTTTTCTAAAATATTCAGCATTACTGTTTTTCCCACTGTTTCTAAAAGTACATCTGATTCTGAACAAATAAAAGTATTTTGGATCAAAGAAAAGATGAATACTTTCACCAAAAAAATAACTAAATTTTAGCATCCCTTCGTAAGCAAAACGACAGTTGAACTAATATCCAATATTTAACTTTATCTCAGGATTCTCAGTTCCTTAAAACACCTTGGAAAATGCTTTTAAAACAGAAGTCTTGCACTTACAACCAGATGCCAGGTAGGGTCTCTTTGGCCCTTAATATTTAAGATGTCTTTTTGCATCCCTACAGAACAATGTCCTCTCAAAGATTGTGCTTCACATTCCCTGACTCTAGCATTTTCATGGTTTCTGCTGGCTCTGAGCTCCTGCTTTGCTAAATTAATTAAATTTAGGAATCATATTGTATTTCACTTGTGTTGTCCTGCTTATACCTTAGTGAAAGTCAGGACTTTTATTTAATTTCTTCCCTAACAGACAACTCACATAGTATTAGTTTGCATTAAATATTTTAGAAAAAAAATTGGAAATTAGAGTTAAATATTCTAACTCTGGTTGATTCTTCATCCTTTTTAGAGCTGTGAGACTTGAGTTGGTGTCCTTCATGCATCACATCTTCCCCATTACTTAAGAAGCCATTGAGATACTTGTATATTTAGCTGTCTCCTACCTGGTAAGAAAATTTTAAATTTATTTTTATATTTAGTTAATGGTTCACATTTTCTGTAAAGTGTTCAGCATTACTTAATTTTAGATAAGTGTAGAGAACCAATGGGTCCAATGATAGTCTCTATCCATGTCCTAAAGAACCATCATGATAGGTAGATACGTCATTTTCCTTTTTCATAAAACAAACAAGCAAACAAACCAAAAAACCACTCAACTTTCTCAAAAAGAGCTAATATGTAAAAAGCCTCTATCCAGGTTTTTAGTGTTGCCTAGAGTATATTCAGTTGAAATGTCTTTTTTCCTATTCTAGTTATTAACTCATGCACAGCAGTGGGAGATTTACTCTAATCTTAATATGCAGTCCAAGTTTCTCTCTAAGGCAAAGAGCATCTATTAGAATAAAATGGCTTAAGAAGCCGTAGGAAAATGACAGGAGGAAGCCAAGGGATTCAGGAGACTCAAGAGATGAACTTCGGGAGGAAATCAGTATTATCATAGTATGAGTATAAAGCACATAAAGCTAAATTTATTTCTGGGCTGAGTTGTATTACCTACCATTTAATAAAAGCATTATGATTGGATAATTTAGACAAATCTCTAGATGAATCCAGTATTCTCAATACTGTTATCATCCTCATGTATACTCACCTTAATCATCTGAAATTTTCAAGACATGATAGATAAATGGAATGTTGGTCCTCTAAGGAAACTAAGAGGGCATATATATACACAGACATATATATATGTATATACACAGATATATATATACACACACACATACACTCCAGTCCTCTTATTATAAAAATTAATAAACTAAACACAAATGATGAAATATTTTTCATCAAAACTATACAGAGAAATGGCAAAGTTAGGAATAGAATCCCGATCTCCTGCCACTGACCCCTGAGCTTATTCTAGTATTTTTTTTTTTTTTTGGCTGAGGTTTAAAATATTATACTGTTTACTTATTCATAACGTAAAATATGTAGTTTTAATATATATCTATATTTAGCATAAGTTATAAAATATGTGTTTTCAGATATCTTATTTCTGACTACTATAACAAAAGTACCACAGACTGGGTGGCTTACAACAAATAACTATTTCTTACAGTTCTGAAGGCTAGGAAGTGTAAGATCAAGGTGCTGGCAGATCTGTGTCAGGATTTCAACAACGGTTTTAGGTTTTTGTAAAAGAGGAAAATAAAGCTTTAAACTGGTGAGCATGATATTTGTAGGAATAACATTAGATTTTATAATATTTTGAAGTTTACATAATATTTTTGTATTCTTTTCTCATTAGACCTTCCTAACTAGCCCTGTATACGATGTAAAGAATGTTTGTCACATGGCAGTTTAGACAAAAGTATTTACCTTTGCTCTCATACTGAAACTTTGTTAACGTGAGAACAACAAAAAGTGAATGTATAAACCTGTAAAAACAAAGAGATTAATGCGGTAAAAAAGGAGGCAACAGTGAATAAATACTGTCAACAAGTAGTGGAAATAAATAAAGGGATTTAGCATTCCTGAAAAAAAATAAACACCAAGGGCCTGCACACTGGGGTACTTGTGATAAAAAAGATAGTTCAAGCCACGTATTCCCAGAAAGCCTCAGGGATTGGAGCCAGCAAGCATGATGGTGAAGGCAAGGTGAGTCAACGGCTAAAGATGGGAAACAGGTGAGGGCTTGCATAAAAGTAGTGAGATCCTGAGATCCCCTCCCTTGTTCATACATGTGCACAAGAACCTCCCCTCCCACAAAGATTGATGTATTTTCTATTCATAAATTGGAATAAAGAGACCACAGTCCTAGGGAGTTAAGACAGAGTGAACAGCTGGGGAAAGGCGGTGAATAGAAACAGGGGAATAAGTGAAAGTACTCATTCCTCCAACCCTCTTGCATTATTAGGCTTTAAGAATACGTAAGTCCAGCGGCTTCCCTGGTGGTGCAGTGGTTAAGAATCCGCCTGCCAATGCAGGGGACACAGGTTTCAGCCCTTAGTTGCTCCCGCATGCCGCGGAGCAACTAAGCCCGTCTGCAACAACTACTGAGCCTGTGCTCTACAGCCCGCGAGCCACAACTACTGAGCCCGCAGTGCTGCAACTACTGAAGCCCACGTGCCTAGAGCCCATGCTCTGCACAATGAGAAGCCTGTGCACCGCAATGAAGAGTAGACCCTGCTCGCCGCAACTAGAGAAAGCCCTCACGCAGCAACAAAGACCCAACGCAGCCAAAAATAAATAAAATAAAATAAATTAATTTTTTAAAAAAAGCTTTAAAAAAAAAAAAAAGAATACTGAAGTCCAGCCAAGTGTTTATCCCCTTGGAAGGAGATGAGAGGATCTTTCTTTGGAGAAACTGAGCAGGCTCAGATGAAACAAAATTTAAAAACTATAGATTCCAATATTTGGGATTCTCTGACAATGTAATTGAGTCTTCAGATAGTCACCACACAGTGAAGCACAGCAGGTGAGTGGCTTTCCCTATGCACACTACTTTCAAACATTATATGACAGGACAATGAAGATTGCCAGACATGAGAAAGTATTCAACACAAAGGTCACAGAGACCAAAACCAAAATAAAGAGAGAAAATAGGTTACTTACCAAAGATCAGGAATTCAAATTGGAAAGGATTTCTTATTAACAACACTGCATACTAGAAAACAATGTAAAACTCTGTTTAAAATTCTGAGCAAAAATGTTATCTAAAAATCTATACCTGGCCCTCCCCTCTGAAAAATAATGAGTTCAAAAAGAGGTTATTTATAAACATAGATTTTTCAAAAATGTGTAATTTCCCTTTTTAAGAAACTTTGAATAATCTGAGGCATTGAATGATAGAATCAGCCAGAAAAGAAATTAGCAAGGAATCTGGAAACCAGGGTTTAACCACAACTGAGGCAAAGAAGAGTCTCAGGAAAATAGCTGTTTGTCAAATTTAGACAGTAAACAGTGCAGATTGAAGAAGGAAAATAGGGTTTCATGAGGGCTTTACCATGATGGAGTGAAAAAGAAGGAAGGAATGAGTACCTAACATGTAACATAAAGTGGAGACTACTACTTAGAGAGGTTTATAATTTCATTGGAAATAATTAGTAATAGAGACATAGAAACCTAAAAATGTGTCAATCAAGTTAGTTATTAACCCCAAGAAGTACAAAAACATTGTGTCTCTCTGAATTTGATTACTCTAGATCATATAAGTTGAATCATACAGAGTTTGTCTTTTTGTGACTGGATTATTTTACTTAACACTATGTCCTCAAGGTTTATCCATGTTGTGGCATGCTTCAGAATTCCCTTCCTTTTTAAGGCTTAATAATTGAATGTGCATACCACATTTTGCTTATTCGTTCAACTGCCAGTGGACAAGTAGATTGTTCCTACCTTTTGGCCATTGTGAATAGTGCTAATATGAGCATAGCTTTATAAATATTTCTTCTAGATCCTGCTTTCAATTCCTTTGGGAATATACTCCAAAGTGGAATTGCTGGATCTTATAATAATTCTTTAAAAAAATCTAATGGGCCTCCATACTGTTTTTCATAGTAGCTGCATTATTTTACATTCCGATTACCAGTGTGCAAGCATTCCAGTTTCTCCACATCTTCAACAATACTTGTTACTTTTTGGTTTTTTTGACAGTAGGCACCAAATGGGTGTAAGCACCTACTTATTTCTTTCAAAACTTTAATTTTATAATTTTTCATTATTATTTGATTAAATATTTTCAAATAATTTTTATAAGTAATAGTTTCATGTGACACTATCTTATGATAAAATTGTGGGTTTGAGTTACATACATTTATAAATTATTTAACAATTGTACATAGGATGTGCTGAATAATAAATTCCCATCAATCTAAAAATATCCTTCTTTGCAAGCATGTCATAGAGCTCTATTATTCATATATGGTTTAATATTTAACATAGTTACTTGGATTAAAGCACAGATGGCATATAAGTGCTTAGTCTGGATTGTGCTCAGCTGCAATAAAACATATTTTAGTGTGGCTTAAACAAATAGGAGTTTACTTTTCTTGTGTAGTGAAAAATTTGGGGTTAAGAATTTGGTAAAGTATTTTTTTCTTGTTTAAACTATTGATCTTTATTCCCATACCAATGAAAGAAAAATTCTCTAATTAAGCCTACAGAGGTAAAACAATATTAAATCAGAGATTATACAGAACATAGTTCAGGCAACTGAACATTCTGTCAGACATAAAGTATGCCCTATTTATTCTCATTCTAAAGCTGGAGAGTTACATTTCCATGTATAGGCATAGAAAGTCAGGTCTATACCCTATCCACTTCTCTATGTATAATTTAAAACTACATTGCAATATATAATGAAGAAACTGACAGCTCTGGCTGTCTTTGTCCCAGACCAATATATATTTTGATAATTCTAGTGCTTTTTGTCACTAATTCCCCACACAATCTGGATGAACCTTGGAATTTTAGTCTTTAAAATAATATGATAATACTAATTGCCATTAAACGGATGGCAATTTTAGTCTTTAAAATAATACGCTAACACTAATTGCCATTAAACTGATGCAACATTGGGGTGCATGTGTCTTTTCAAATTAGTGTTTTTATTTTTTTCAGATATGTACCCAGGAGTGAAATGGCTTTTTTCCAGCTTTATTGAGGTATAATTGACATAAAATTGTAAGACATTTCAAGTATACAGCATGATTTAATATATGTCTACATTGTGAAAGGATTCCCCATTGAATTATTCCCCATCACATATTTACCTTATTTAAGTTCTACTTTCCAAGCAAATTTCAATTGTACAATACAGTGTAACCAATTTTAGTCAGCGTGTTATACATTAGGTACTCAGACCTTACTCATCTTATAATCGAAAGTTTGTACCCTTTTACCAACCTCTCCTGACTTCCCCCACACCCTGGCAATCACTTTTCTATTTTTTTTTTTTATAATAGCCATTCTAATGGACATGACGTGCTATCTCATTGTGGTTTTGATTTGCATTTCCCTGATGATTATTGACGTTGAGTCTCTTTCGTATATTTGTTAGCCATTGTATATCTTCTTTGGAAAAATATCTATTCAGGTATTTTGCCCAGTTGTTAATTGGGTTATTTGGTTTTTTACTATCGAGTTATATGAGTTCCTTATATATTTTGAATATTAATCCTAGGCGGTTTGCAAATATTTTCTGCCATTTTGTAGGTTGTCTTTTCATTTTATTGATTTTTTTTTAAGTATAGTTGATATACAATATATAAGTTACAGGTGTATAATATACTGATTCATAACTTTTAAAGGTTATGTTTCATTTATAGTTATTATAAAATATTTGCTATATTCCCCGGTTGTACAGTACGTCCTTGTAGCTTATTTTATACCTAATAGTTTGTACATCTTAATCCCCTACCCCTATACTGCCCCTCCCCCCTTCCCTCTCCCCACTGGTAGCCACTAGTTTGTTCTCTATATCTATGAGTCTGCTTCTTTTTTGTTATATTCACTAGTTTGTTGGGTTCTTTTTAGATTCCACATATAAGTGATATCATACAGTATTTGTCTTTCTCTGACTGACTTATTTCACTTAGCATAATGCCCTCCAAGTCCATTTATGTTGCTGCAGATGTCAAAATTCCATTCTTTTTTATGGCTGAGTAGTATTCCATTGTATATATATACCACATCTTCTTTATCCATTCATCTCTTGATGGACGTGTAGGTTGCTTCCATATCTTGGCGATTGTAAACAATGCTTCTATGAACATTGGGGTGCATGTGTCTTTTTGAATTAGTGTTTTTGTGTTTTTTTGGATATATACCCAGGAGTGGAATTGCTGGGTCACAAGGTATTTCTATTTTTAGTTTTGTGAGACACCTCCATACTGTTTTCCAGAGTGGCTGCACCAATTTACATTCCCACCAACAGTGTATTAGGGTTTCCCTTTCTCCATATCATCGCCAACATTTGTTATTTGTGTTCTTTTTGATGATAGCCATTCTGACAGATGTGAGGTGCTATCTCATTGTGGTTTTGATTTGTATTTCTCTGATGATTAGCAATGTTGAGCATCTTTTCATGTGCCTGTTGGTCATCTGCTTGTCCTCATTGGAAAAAATGTTCAGTTCTTCTGCCCATTTTTAATCTGTTTATTTATTTTTGATGTTGAGCTGTATGAGCATACTGATGGGTTTTTTTGCTGAGGAGAAGCTTTTTAGTTTGATGTAGTCCCACTTTTTTACTTTTGCTCTTGTTGCCTTTGCTTTTGGTGTCAAATCCAAAAAATTATTTCCAAGATCAGTGTTCAGGAGCTTATCCCCTCTGTTTTCATCTAGGAGTTTTATGGTTTTAGATCTTACATGAAAATCTTTAATACAGTTAATACTAATTTTTTCTGTATGATATAAGATGGGGTCCAGTTTCATGCTTTTGCATGTAATTATCCAGTTTTCCTAACACCATTTATTGAAGAGACTATCCTTTCTCTGTTGTATATTCTTGGCTTCTTTGTTGAAAATTAATTGACCACATATGCATGGGTTTATTTCTGGGATGTTTATTCTCTTCCATTGATCTATGTGTCTGTTTTTAATGCCAGACCATACTGTTTTGATTACTATAACTTTGTAATATGTTTTGAAATCAGGACATGAGATGCCTTGAGCTTTGTTATTCTTTCTCAAGATTGCTTTGACTATTTGGAGTCTTCTGTGGTTCCATGCAGATTTCAGGATTAGTTTTCTATTTCTACGAAAAATGCTCTAGAGTTGTTTTAATTGTTCAGCTGTGTTACTAAGAACCCAGGATCCTACCTATCTTTATACTCCATTTCCTGAAAATGTTATCTTGTCACCGATGTCATGGTCAAAATGTGGCTACTGCAGCTTCAGATGCTAAACCTTTGTTCAATAGAGGAAGTAGGAGTGAAAATGGAGCCAACAGTAATAACAGCCACTTGTCTTCCTTAATCAGGAAAGCAAAAGCTTTATCAAAACCCCACACTAGATTGACATGTACACACTGCTATATTTAAAATGGATAACCAACAAGGACCTACTGAATAACACAGGGAACTCTGCTCAATATTATGTAACAACCTAAATGGGAAAAGAATTTGAAGAAGAATAGATAGATACATGTATATGTTTAACTGAATCACTTTGCTGTATACCTGAAACTATCACAACATTGTTAATCAACTGTACTCCAATGTAAAATAAAAAGTTAAAAAAATAACCCACACTAATGTTCCATTAATTAGGCTGCCCAGTGTTGTATGGCCAGTATGGCCATTCATTGCTGTAAGGGAGACTATGAATGTGAGTGTTAAGATGAAGTTGTCCTGAAACAATGCATTCTTTTTTCAGGGAAAAGTGAGGAAATGAATAATGAGTAGACAATTAGAACACTGATCATCTGCCCTTATTACATTTATAGATTTCAGAGACTGAACTCAAACAGAATCAGCATGTTCAAATATCTTATAGGTGAGAATAATCAAATTTAATATGGCATGAAGAATGAAAAGGAGAAAGTAAAACATTTGTGTCATACGTACTTGTCCAAGACAGTTTACATACATTTCCTCCTTTACGTAACCAACTGGCATATAAATCCATATTTGTTGAATTGTAATTCTCATGTGCTTTCCACTACATACCATGTAAGAGTTTTTTGTTTGTTCATTTTAGTGGAGGGAAGTCTAAGCTCACACAATTTTGTTTTAAAAAATGCACAAGTGCATGTAGTATTTTGTGTTAAAAATCATTTTAAGAAAGTTTAAGGTGTCTTAGTTTAAGACCCCTGTAAGCCAAATGCAATAAGATTAACAGAAATTTCATATGCACTCCGAGAGTACCTCAGTAGAATAACTTTTAGTTCAAAAAGATTCATCATATGGTAACTAGCTAACTCACATGCAAGTCTCAGTGGTTATGATTTTCATAAGGCACACATTCTGATGTTCAGAAAGCAGAACTGTCTGTTTTGATTTATAGTGGACTTCATATTTTATCTTACATTTCCATTTCAAGCTGCTGCCAAAAATTTAATCATTTCCAGGAAAACAAAATCAAATTGAAGATTCTTTTCAGATCTTTTAGGTTTAAAACTTCCCAGTCCACTCGCTCTTCTTCTCCCTGGGTTTATTTCTGAGTGCCTGGCTTATATAGTTCTATGATATTGTGGCAGGTATTGTGAAGTGGTTAGACTTAGATCAGTTCTGTTCTCTGAGACATAGACTATTGGTTTGATTTTCAGGATTTCCTCCCCTAGTGTCTCTAAACATCCTGCTGGCTTCTGATCGCAAAATCTAGTAAATTGTGTCCAATTCTGTCCCTAGTCATTTTTGTGAGTAAACCCTATTGCCTTCAGACCATGGCTTCTTTCTTTCAGCTACTTTTAACTACTTCTGTGCCCTATCTGGAGGAATAGGGAAGGTTATACCCTAATAAATCTTTAAATCTCAAGGGAAATTCAGAGTTATCTTAAGGAGGAATTCTTTGCTCCTGACCATTTATTACCCTCTGTGAGGCTGTTGATTCCAGAGTATCAGATGGCCTAGAACTTATCACTACTTTTATTGAACTACTATTGAAGAATTGTGGCTAAAGGGACACTTCTATGAAAGCTGTGAAAGTTTCTGTGTTGCTGGGTTCTTCAAACTGTCTACAATCCAAAAAAAAAAAAAAAATCTTAGTTAGCAATGAGAATGGAGATATTTACCTTTGGGGGTGGGGGATGTATTTTCAGTCTTATCAAGTGTGAATCTCTAATGTTAATTAGTATATTAACCTTTTTGGCATGTGAAAGCCAGCCAGAAGCAGCCTTTAGGGTTTTAAGGAAGGAGAAATAAGCAAGATAATTTGGGGAAAAATGTGTCAGGAGAAACACTAGTAGTAAGAAAACTACTGAGGACCTAAAATATGATTTTAGTTGATAACCAGTGCTGAATCAAAGGCAAGCTTTTTCCCCCTTTCTGGTCCTTGTAACAAATTAATGAGTAGTTCTCCCACTCTTTAAAATGTTCTTATTTTCAAACAAAAATAATAGAGAATAAATTGCTTTTTTTTTAACACTTGATTTTCTAGAGTGCCGAACCTGAATTTTGTTCATTCCTTTAAATTAATTTAGTGAAGCCCCACCCCTGTTTCTGAAAAAAGTACATTGAATATTGCATCATGTTTGTCTAAAGACATGGGATTTGAAAATTTCTGTCCCCAAACTGTCTCTTTTGTGGTGATATAATACTCATGTCACCCACTCTCAGGAATATTCTATGAATTGCCCTTCATGGACATTTATAGGGCTAGGTACTTTAATTTACTCCAAGAAATCTCTTTAAGCTTTTGTAAATGGTGCATTGTACTATGCAAAAAGCAGACCTCCAAGGAAAAAATTAATTTTCTCTATTTGGATGTCTAACAAAGACTAGGAACATGCATTTTTCTAAAAGAAATGTAGTCATGAGATAGATCAGCTACAACTGTAATGAGTACCTGAGACCTATAACTTCTATGTCATGAAAGTTACTGATCTCTTTTTGTAAGAATGAGAAAAATACAGCTTTCTTTGGATACACTGTCATGTGTTTATTTGTTAACTTCTAGGACATTTTAACCCATAGGAAGATAGTGTAAATCCTCTATTTGGTTTTCCTACTGTTTTAGAACAATTTTCTCACAGTCCATAGGTGATTATTAAAAGATCACTTTCATTCCATTATGCTAATGCTCACCTTACCTCATCTACCAATTTAAAGACTATATGGGAGGGAGATCAATCAAGATGATGTAGTAAGAGGATGTGGAGCTCACCTCTCCCCATGAACACATCAAAAATACATCTACGTGTGGAACAATTCTCACCAAAAACTAATTAGAAACTGGCAGAAAGACTCCTGTACAACCAAGGCTATAAAAAAGATCTACACATAATTGAGTAGAAAGGAAAGAAAAGTGATCTGGTTGGGACCTGTGCCCCTGGAAGGCAATTCAGAGGAAAAGGGAGAATACACAAGTGGAGACCTGCCCTGGGGAGAGCCACAGGTTGGATGCCCTAGACCTGAGGTCTGATGCAGGGGAGGTGAGTCCCCTTGGCTGGTTGAAGGACCCCTGGGACTAACGGGAGGGCTGTGGGAAGCCCATACTATGCTTGTGAGGAGCGTGTGTGCACTGGGTAGCCCCTGAGGCAGGGCAGAGAGAGGTCTGCTGTAGCAGCTGCCAGGTTTCCCACCACCACCTTGGCATGCTTGTCACCTGAGCTGAGCAAAAGCTCCAGCCCTGCTCACTCCCCGTTACAGTTTAGCACTGCATCTGGGGTGGCCAGGGTCAAGGAGAAGACTTGGCCTTGGGATGCAGAGGTGACCCTGTGGAGCCTGGGTGGGGTGGTGGCGGCCCTTGTTGGCACTTAAGCAGCATGTCAGAAGGTCCACTGCAACTTGCCCTGATACATGCGTGGGTCCCACCTGCCCTGTGCGTGGCTCCACAACAGGGCAGGGGTGGTGGAGGCTGGGGCAGTGATCAGCTACAAGGGACCAAGAGGACTTTCACTCAAGGCTGCATCTGTGCAGCGTGAGGGAAGCAATAGCAAGTGCCTGTATAGGTAGTGCATCATAGACAGCTCAGACCTCTGTATGTGGCCAACATGTGCTTAGAGCCCACATGGGTCCCCCTTGCTTCAGCACTACCCCCTCTGGGGCAAGGGTCTTGGTGCTCAGATAGGGGAAAACACACACTTAAAGAGAACAGAGCCAGCTTGGGCTGGACCCTCAGGGCTTCTGCTCCAGCAACTTGGGATTAGACCTCACCCCTGAAAGGGCAGTATTGGCCACTGAGCAGAGGGGAAGTCCTGCCTCACACCTGTCTTCAGCTCTAGCCCCTCTATCTACAGCCCCACCCCCTGCCAAGATGATAGCTGCCAGCACACCCTGGGGAAAGATATGACTTGCATCCACACCAAATCCAGCTCTCCCACCAAAGGCGTTGGGCACATGCAGTCTGTATAGGGATGCTCCCACATAAGAACACCCCTTCAAGACCACAATAGGTAACAGTTTCACCTAAATTCGTAGAGGCAGAGAAAATTAAGCAAAATGAAAAGGCAGAGGAACTGCTCTCTATCGAAAGAGCATGAAAAAACCCCTGAAAAAATAATGAAAGAAATAAACAATTTACCAGATAAAAATTCAAAACACTGATAATAAAAATTTTAACTGAATTAGGGAAAAGAATAGATGAGCACAGTGAGAATTTTGACAGGGAACTAGAAAATATAAAAAAGACCCAAGACTATATTAAATTTAGGCAATATAGTGGGTTCAGATATAAATGATCATTTTCATACATTGAAATATTAACACTTTTTCTGTATGCATAGTAGCAATATTCCTATTTTGCAAGAGATAGTGTTGATCTTTAAAATTCAGTCATTTTTTTATTCTCTGATTTTTATCTTCTTGCGATTTAGGGTTTTTAAATATGTATTAAAAGAGATCTTTAGATTTACACAGATTCTTGACATATTTTTACACATAAATTGAGAAATCATTTTGGGTAACTTATTTCTAAGGCAAACACAACAACTACATCACAACTGCTATGTGGCTAACAGTGATTGAAAGACCATCCTGACTTTACAGATATCAAAATGTGAAAAAAAAAAAACCAAAAAAACACCATTCTACTCACAACCTTGCTTAAGAAATAGAATAATTCCCAACAATGTTGCTGTTGCTGTTGCATACTTCCCTGAAGAAGTATCTTCCTACTATCCTTCCTAGAAGAAATCAATGTTGTGAAATTTGTATTTCTTATTCCCTTGTTTTTTCTCTACAGTTTTACCAAATATTTATCCTAAACAACTTATTGTTTGATTTTGTTTTTTAGCTGATATAACAAGATGATTTTGTTTTTTAGCTGATATAACAAGATAACTATATTACCTGTATTCTTATGTGACCTTTTAAAATTTAGCATTAATGTGATATTCATCCACATTACCCTGTATATCTGTTATTCATTTTCCATGTTGTATAGTATCCCACTGTATGCATATAATTCAGTTTATAAATTCTCTTCTTGATGGACATTTGGGCTGTTTTTAGTGTTTTTATATTACACATGCATCTACTATAAACATTCTTATTAGTTGTCTCCTAGAAAGCATGTTTGAGGGTTTCTCCAGGGTAGATACATAGGAATGAAATTGCTACATCTAGATTGATACTGTGCAATAGAACTTTCTGCCATGATATAAATATTGTAAACAGCTGGGATGTCTAATAGGTAGCCACTAGCTGCATGTGCTTTTAAGTACTTGAAATACACCTAATTCATAATGAAGACTTGGATATTTACTTCTATATAATTTTTTAAATTGAAGTATATTTGACTTAGAATATTATATTAATTTCAGATATGTGACATAGTGATTCAGTATTTTTATAGATTATGCTCTTTATAAAGCTATTATAAATTATGGGCTATATTCCCTGTGCTGTGCATGTCACCCTTATAACTTGTTTACTTTATACGTAGTAGTTTGTACCTCTTAATCCCCCTCACCTATTTTGGCCCTCCCCTCACCCATCTCCCCTCTGGTAACCACTAGTTTGTTCTCTGTATCTGTGAGTCTGTTTCTGTTTTGTTACATTTGTTTGTTTTATTTTTAGATTCCACATATAAGTGAAAACATACAGTATTTGTCTCTGTCCAATATATTTCACTAAGTATAATACCCTCAAGGTCCATGTATAATTTTAATTAATGGATATTTAAATAGCCACATGTGGCTAGTGGTTATAATATTGGACCATGCAGGTCTAGATGATCGACTTTCCTATTTTATTGGTGCAGTATGCTGATCTACTCTTTCTTCTTCTCTTGAATGTCTCCTGAAGGGTCAGGTGTCCTTTTTTTTCCCAACCCACAATCCTGAGGAACTAAAGCCATAAAGGTGTTGAGGCAAAGGGGAGAACTTATATTGGCTTCATGAGCAAAGGTGTGAGATGGTGCTCCACATGACTGGAGACTCGTGTCTTAAGCTGCAGCATAGTTTACATCACTGAATCCACTTTGAGGTCACTACAAGGCTGTGAACACATGAATTAAATCAGAAGACATCATTTCATTCTGAGAATGCATAGTTTTCTACTATTTGTTTAATTGTAGTAAAGCAAGCTGAAATTAGCCATATAAAGATACTTTCATGATCTTGATCTTTATTAGAGCTTTCTGCTTTGGCTTCTATTTAATAAACTTCCAAAGTTATTGTCCCATTGGTCTCAGCTATTGCAAGCGATCTTTAGCTCTCCACTTTCTGCCGTCTCCATGATTTCCCTCCCTATTGCTATGGCTCCATAGTCTTAGACACAATGCCCATCTCTTTCATGTAGTGGGACCACTGTTTTTGTAGTGGGACAGGTGTTGAAGTCCTTCAAAAAAAGCCAATTCTGGTTTTTTTTTTTTTGAATCTGTTACTTGCAGAACTTGAACTAGTTGTAGATGTGTTTCTACTCAATTATTAAGATGCCCTAGATTCCTATACAGGGGAATGTGGCCAGTACATTTTTAAGTGAAAGACCTATATCTGCTACCTCTTCAGCTGCTCTTGCTTTTATTTCTTTTTCATTAACTTTATTAGTTCCATATTTGGCTAAGGACTGAAGAAATGGTAATTTAAGTTTGCTGTCGTGTCAGTTGCTACTCTAGTCCCTGCTACTGCCCTTTTGGAAGGCTCTTGAGTCTTCATGCTGCAGTCACATAAGAGCACATGCTTGGGGTGAATACACTGAAAATTCTATGAACAGAGTACGTATAGGAGGCATGTTGGAGTCCCTTGCCTCTTCCCCAGGCATAACCAGAAGGGGTGGACTAAAACAGCTCAGACACCATGTGGAGGCTTTGCTGTTAACCTTACCCTAATCTCCTTTTTCATGAAGCTCCATGGCCCTTGAGCTCTTCTTTTTCTCTGCAGCTCACATAGGATGCCCAGTGTGTCCTCCATCTGTTGCTCTTAAGAAATAGATAAGGTTTTCTTATTAGGGAAATCCATCTTCAGGCATGCTGCTGTTTCTTAAGATCCTTGGATGGAGATGTTTACAAACTTGCAGGGAAGTATCCTGGTTAGCTCTAAGGTGTTTTAGGCTTACATAGCCTTTTTCCTTCGTGGCCTGACCACATCAACTCAGGAATAGAAGAGAAGAGTAAAGTGCCCAAATGCACACAGCTTATAAATGGCAAATCTGGGATTCAAAAATAGGCCATACATTTCCAGAATCCGTACTCTTTGAGGTTCATTATTCTTCATACTGATGCTCTTTTATGTCACTTGTCACAGTTGCAGTTTTACATTTGTTCCTTGTTTATGGTAAGCACTCAAGAAAGATTTGTTAAATAAACAGACAAACAAGCAAGCATTTATACAGGTAAGTGGATGCAGGGATGCAGGAGAATATAGTGGCAGGTGGTATTTAAGGCAAGTGGGCTTATCATTGTAATGGGTTGTCAAAGAGAGAGAATATGTAAAGATTCCAGTACATAAGCAGTAAGTGAGTATAAGTGAGATTGGGTAAAATACGATGCCATTTCAACAATGGATCTGGAATTTAGGATAGAATTTTATTTTCCAGGAGATCAGTAAGAGTGACTGAAATTCAGAAGTAATGTAAAGTAGCTGAAAGTGTATGAAGGTATATTTGGACTTAATGAAAACTATCAAGGATTCAGTTGTGAAATGAGTCATCAAGCCAGAATCAGATAAACATGAATTTGTACTTGTTTCTGAGTTCCGGTACTCCTTGTATTCACCTGTTGGAGAAATATTTGTTCTGAAAGCCTAAGGAGCCAGGGAATTAGAACTAGACATCAGTAATTTGTTATTGCATCATCTCAACCTTGCATCACTGATGAATTCTTAATCAAATTCAGTGCTTATGGACTGGAGAGTTCTGCTGAATTGAACTCCTGTTTAATTGCAAACACTTGCCTATAACATTGTTGAACAACTTCCTAGATTATATCACAAAGATTCATTCTAATATCTCATGTCTTAATAGATTAGTACAATGCAGTTTTCATTATTTCATTATTTTAAAAATACAGTTTGTGAAAAATTACTGACTGGGCTGAATTCTCATTCATTATTTTATTTTATATTCATTTTATTCATTAATCATTCAATAAGTAGTTATTTTGTTAGCTTTTTGGAATAAGATAATGAAAAACATAGGTACTATTACTATTCTCACAAAGATATTAGCATTTAATGTACAATATGAAAGATGAGTTGAAATTTGCAAACAAAAATGGAATATTCATGATAGGACAGTATAAACCAAAGCCCAGAAATGAGAATAATCCTGAGGAGTTTGAGAATCTAAAATAAGTTCCCCATAAATAAATTATAGGTTACCAAGAAAAGGCAAGGCAGGGAGAATGGTGAGAGATGAGACTGTATGGATTAAAACAAAAACAAAAACAGATCAGATTACTAACTAATTGCATACCAGTTATCTTGAAGATTATCCAAATGTCAAATGATGCTACAAAAAGTATTTAAGGAAGTGAATGATATCATTACATTTACATTTTAAAAAATTGATTCACATGTCTGTGTTGAAAATAAAAGGATAAACGAAATGTACTATATACATACAATGGAACATTGTTTGACCTTAGAAAGGAAGGAAGTTCTGTTACATGCAACAATAAGATGAACCTTGAGGACATTATGCTAAGTGAAAGAAGGCACAAAAAGACAAATACTGTATGATTTCAATTGTGTGAAATATCTAAAGTAGTCAAATTCATAGAAACAGGAAGTAGAATGGTGGTTACTAGGGCCTAGGTGAGGGAGAAATAGGGAGTTGTTTAATGGGTAGACAGTAGTTTCAGTTTTGCAAGATGAAAAACTTCTGGAGCTCTGTTGCAAAACAATGTGACTTTACTTAACACCCCTGAACTGTACACTTAAAAATGGTTAAGAAGGTAAAGTTTGTTATGTGGTTTAAGACTTTATTTTTTGAGCATTTTCAGTTTTACAGCAAAACTGAGAGCGAGAGAGATTTCCCATATACTCTCTGTCCCCACACATGCATAGCCTTCTTCATTATCAGCATCCCCACCAGAGAGGAGTACTTGATACAGTTGATGAGCCTACACTGACACATCATATTACCGAAAGTCCATAGTTTACATTACAGTTCACTCTTAGTGTTGTACATTTTATGAATTTGGACAAATGTATAAGGACAGGTATCCATCATTATAATATCATGTGAAGTATTTTCACTGTCCTAAAAATCCTCTGTGTTCTGTTTATTTATCCCTACCCCCTCAACCCTGGCAACCACTGATCTTTTTGTTTTCATCATACTTTTGCCTTTTCAAGAGCGTCATATAGTTGGAATCATACAATATGTAGCCTTTTCAGATTGGCCTTTTTCACTTACTAATATGCATTTAAGGTTCCTCCATGTCTTGCCATTGCTTGATAACCCATTGATACCTGTGCTGAAAGGAATTCCATGGTTTGGATGCACTACAGTTTATTTACCCATTCACCTACTGAACGGCATCTTGGGTGCTTCCAAGTTTTGGAAATTGTGAATAAAGCTGCTATACACTTCTGTGTGCAGGATTTTGTGTGGAATGTTACTTTTTTTTAACCACAATGAATATAATCTAATATTAAAAGCTGATATAGCAGTGGTCAGACTTATAAAAATCCAAGTGAGGAAGCCTGGTGACCTGACCTTGAATGGCAATCATGTACATGAAGAAGGGTAATTATATTCAATTTTCAATTTTTTTAAGAGGGCAGAATCAATTTGACGCATGTTATTTATTGTTCTAGGGAAATAAGCTGCAGAATTAATTTGGGTAAGGAAAAAATAATTTCACTTCTGATATGTTGCTTTTGAAGTGTACATCAGCTATCCGTACACCATTGGAAATACATGTTCAGATCTCAGGAAGGAAGTTTTAGGCATAAAAGTACATTGAATTCTGATGAGGGTCACCAGAATTCAGCAGTTACCAATACTCTTTCTACAACCATTCTTTTATGGCAATAACACACGTTAAAAATGATACCCAAACAGAAGGCAAGAATTCCCTATAGAGGATTATATTGGGTAATGGGTGGTGGAAAGGGGCATGTAATTTTGAAATTCCCCTTGATGGATTTGATATTAGCTTTCCCCTTCCCAGTGGAAGTTTCATCTTCCTACCCCATTTAAAATAACTGATTGATAGTAATTGAAGGTATAGCCATAGATGAAATTGTTTAGATATTTTGTTGGATTAGAAAGGAGCCAAGGAGAATACTGAGGCACAGTACAATTTAAGAAATGAGTAGAAGAAAAAATTTCCTTTGTTTTTATTAGAATTACAAAGTTCCAATCATATTCTCTAACTTTTCTCTACAGCTGTTTGCTTTAAAAATGAGGTTAAATGGGGTAGAAATTGGGACGAGAGACAGGAAAAGGGGGGGGGGAGAGTGTTCTATACATAATAGTCTTTTGTTGTTTTGTTTTTATTTGTTTTACTATTCCTCCTTCTTATGTCTTAGATCCATGGAATTAAAGTAAGCATAGAGTGATAGTTTCCCAAAGGTGTACTGAGGTGCCCCCCAGAGCACCACAGCAAATACACAGGGGTGCTGTCAGAAACATTGTACCCAATAAGTTAAACAGGCAAGGAAGATTTTTTTCAATACTATTGCAACACAGAAGAGAGACTGAAGTAAACTCTGCTGAACGAAAAGGCAGGAGTTTTTAAATGTTGGGATGAGCTAGTGGAAAACTGCTGAAGGACATTAGGGTCTGAGTTGGTCAGAATAATTAGGCCATATATGTTTTCTAATTTAAAAAACATAAAAAGTACATACTGATGTTAGTCTCATATCCCCCAACAGAGACTGGAAGATAGTGGCATTATCTTTCTTGATGGTTACATTTCAAAGGGATGGCTCCCAGGTACTTGAGAAAGACATTCCTGGGTTATAAAACTGGCAAAAAGCTGGGAGATTTACAACTCAAAGGGGCAGAGAAAGAATTTACAATTGCAAGTGTTCTGAAGTTAATGCCCTAATCAGGTCTTCTGCCCATTTTTTAATCGGGTTGTTTGTTTTTTTGGTATTGACTTGTATGAGCTATAGTTTCTAAAGACTTGATGAGGGCTGAAGGATTCACTTCCAAGCTCACTCACATGGCTGTTAAAAGAGGTTCATATAGTTGGTCACAACATGGCTTCCCTAGAGCAAGTGATAAGAGAGAGACAGAGACAGAGAGAGTCAGAAGTTAACAGTGCCTTTTAGGACCTAATCTTGGAAGTTCCATACTATCACTTTTGCCATATTCTGTTTTCCACACTAAATAATCTTGGTACAGTGTAGGAGGAGGCTGCACACCAAGAGCCATGGATCACTGGAGGCCAATTTGAGGCTGACTGCCACAGTAACCTAGAGGCAGGAAAAGAGAATGTAGTCAAATTCACAGATGGGTGATTTTGCCAAATGGATAGACTGGCAGGATATTGGAAAGATGAGTTAAGAACATTGACAAGAGATTAGGTAAGCTGTTGGGATATGAAATTTGATATATAAATGAAAGAAAGTGAAGGATCTATTAGGTAGGAAAGAAGTATAGGAATATTGGAGTGGGATAATAATACAGTTGGATAATTAGAAGGATAGGAGTTTGAAATTATTATTTCAAATTATTATTTGAATAATATTTGGAGATTATTGAAAAGGAATTGTTAAGTCAGGATGGCAATTGACATGGTGTGGAAAGAAAGACCACAAGTTAAGTTCTGAAATCTTTATTGTATTAGAAGAAGTGACAGAGTTCAAGACAAAGATGAGGAAAATATTTTTAGTCAAGTGGATGAAGTGTCAAAGAAACAACATTTAACCACTACCTACTCATGAGCAAAGAAGAGAAACGTCCTGGAAAGCAGTCAAAGTAGAGAGACTCTAGGTCACAATTTTAGTGTTCACTAGATATACGACTTGAAAAGAGTTCGTAAAGTCGTTCCCTCATCAACAAGAAATTCTTTAATTAAAAACAAGAATGAAGACCTGAGGATTTATGTAAAATTGTTATCCATAGAATGGAGTTTTCAGATAACATGAATTACTGGATTGGGTAAAAAGAGGAGCAACATTAGAGGAGAGGAGCAAGGTAGAATACGATGATGTGGTAAGGGCTCTCATATTGGAGAATGTTTAAAGATTACAAGGATGTGAGATAAATCAGATTTAACTGGCTATAAATTAAACAAGAAAATTAATTGCACCAGTCCACTGAGGGTAGGCTATGTGGTAACCCTTTCTGGGTTTCCCTACAACCCTGGGTGGAGTATTCTTCTGAAGAAGTTCAACTTGGCAGTGAATGCAAAAGCCCTGATAGTTCATGATTTAAATGAAAATACCATATAATGTTTAACGGTTGAAGTGACTAGCATTTCTGCAGCAATGGTGCACGAGCCTCTAGTGTGTCACCATACTCTTTGAAATGAATATGGAGCTTAGTAGAACAATATTCTCTACACAACAGTTGTTGCGTGGGGGGCACTAATATAAGAAAGAAGTGATAATCCAACTATGAAAGGTGAAAGATTTATTGACTCTACCATATGCAACTTTGAAAGAGTTGCAGAAGTTTTGTAGAGCTACTAACTTCCATTGAGCTTACTTTCTTACTGTCTGCTACAGTGGTAAGCTCTTTGACAGTGGTGGTGGTAGTGGAGAAATGAAGAAAAGAAGTTGCCTATTTATGTCCATTTTTAAAGGATAATTCAAGTATTCTATCTCAATTATAACACCCAATCTATAGAATGTTCTTCGTTATTTGACATGTTTGTAAACTTTGATTTTCTCGAGTACAGAAAATACATTTAATTTGTATTTGAACTTTCAGTGCCTAATATAGCCCATAGTAGGTGCAGAAGGGATATTATTTTTATTGCACAATTTGAGAAACAAAATATTTAACTAAAACTTGCCCAGGGTTACAGTCATCACTTTAAAAGGTAAAGAGAGAGAAAGAGAGAAAAAGCTATTTACACCATAGACTTTGCTGACTCAGTATTTATCCATTGTATTTATATTTTTCTATGTATGTGTTTTTCTGTCAATTTAGCTTCATTATGCTTTGAAGATTAGAGTCTACCAAAGGCAATTTAGAACCGTTCTCACTTAATTAGGAAAGAGCTATTTGAATCCTGATCCCCACCTTGAAAATCATCTCACAATTTCTTTTAGAGATAGATGTAAAACACATCTGAAGATCTTATTACTATCATTTTGCTATTATCAGTAATTACTTACATTAGTAAAATTACTGAGTTAACGTAAACTTGTATGCAAAAGGTTGGCAATTCCCTAGGCTTATATCGCTTCTATAAATTTTCTTCATTTCATGAAAATTTCTAGTGTTGCAAACATAATAGTGAGCTAGATTAAATGAAAATAGGTTGCCAGTTGTTTGGGGACTTTTATTTTTCAATTCTTAATAGTCACAAAAAGAAACATACACTTATGAATTTCTCTTAACAAAATTTTTTTTAATGCATCAGTATTTCTGTCCTTTCCACCACCCTCCATCCCCAGCTTGGAATTTCAATAGGAAAATAAAACCTACAAAATGAAAACGAAAATCAATCTTCTTTTATTTAGGAACAAATTAAATTGCCCTTCTAAGGTAATGATTTTTACCTTAAAGCAGTGATAACTATCTTGTTGTTCTGTCAAGTCTTCTCACCTTCTTATCTTATAACAGTTAACCTTAATAATCCCCTCACTTTCAAACTCTTCCTGACTTATGGCTCTTTAAGCACTTCTGTTAAGCTTGATCCTTTACTTACACTTGGTCTCTAATGGAGTCAGTGTCACTTTGAGGATTGTAAATGGATTCTGCTGAAAATCAGGTTCTTCAGACACTCTAAAACTAATGTGTGTGTGTGTATGTGTGTGTGTGTGTGTTTTTCCCTTCTGGTAATTGATATCTGTGTTAAATGGATTTTCAACTGTGTTATTGTAGCTTCCTCTAGGCAAAATGACAGGATACCAAATTCTGATTGTCTTTTTTTTTTTGGTGGGGGCGGGTGTCATTCAATATCTGATAATACCTAGTGAACATGTTGATAAATACATAAATAAGAAGGTATGGTCCCATAATACCAAACTTTAAAAATATGTATTTTAATGTGGAAATTGCATTTTTAGAATCTCAAAGTAATTTCTATGCTTAGTCATTTTATCTGTGTGGATAGGTCAATTATTGTCCTAACCTTCAATAATATGTCCAGCCATTAAAGAATTATAGTACTACTTATGTGAATGACATTTATTTTAGACTATACCTTTTTTTCTTTACAATTAATAACTCCCTCCCCCAATTGTTATTGAAAATAAGAAAAACTATTCTAGATTAGCTTTAAATTTTATAACTATCATTGGTTTCATATTTATAAATGACTCCTTTGATTGTCTTATTTTGAAAAGGAAATATCTTCCTGATTTTATCTCTCAGGACCTTAGCTAGCCAATTCAAAACAAGTATGGTTGTAATAAAGAATTGTGTGTGTGTGGTTTTTTGTTTTTGTTTTTTTACCTAAGATTGGGCTAGCTATTGATTAAAGTCATTTGAGATCTTATAATATGAAAATCAACAGCACCTATTGTCATGTGCAGTGAGCACAATCTGTGCCAAGTCCTCTACTAAATATTTTAAGTATTCTAACTTGTTTTATTTTCACAACAATTCTGTGAAGTCAGTAGTATAAACTTTATTAAAAGAAGAGGAAATAAATCCTCAGAAAAGTTAAATAATTTTCTCAGTGTTATCATGACTTGTAAATGGTAGAGCAGGAATTTTGACTCAGATACAATGCGTGTTACATTTATAATTACAGTACAAATAAGTGAAGGTTATTATGAGGAAAAACACAAATCCTAAATACAGAGAGAATCTCAGAATTAGACACAGGCTTCTTTCCATCAAGCTCAAGGAGATTGTTACCTTGCTTTTAATGAATGGTGCAAGAATGAAAACACAGCTTCTCTTTTTTTTTTTTTAACATCTTTATTGAAGTATAATTGCTTTACAATGGTGTGTTAGTTTCTGCTTTTTAACAAAGTGAATCAGTTATACATATACATATGTTCCCATATCTCTTCCCTCTTGCATCTCCCTCCCTCCCACCCTCCCTATCCCACCCCTCTAGGTGGTCACAAAGCACCGAGCTGATCTCCCTGTGCTATGCGGCTGCTTCCCACTAGCTATCTATTTTACATTTGGTAGTGTATATATGTCCATGACACTCTCTCACCCTGTCACTTCTCACCCCTCCCCCTCCCCATATTCTCAAGTCCATTCTCTAGTAGGTCTGTGTCTTTATTCCCATCTTGCCACTAGGTTCTTCTGAGTAAATATTTACTTTATAATACATTCACCATTCTTTTGATTTAGGGAAAATACTTTTGTCAGTGCTTATATGACTTTCAACTTTCAATATATTGCATATTTTTTAAAAAAATACATGGATACTACTACAGATCTATGAAAGACATAGCAAAAAGGGCTTATAACTGTTGTACTGGAACATGAGGATGGCAGGATGGGAAGAGGTCTACTATGGAAAATGTTATATATAATCACTTAAATGTGTACTTACACAAGTACTGAAAAGGTATCAATACCTAACCTACCCTGTCTGATTTCATAAGTGATTTAAAGAGATCTTTAAGTATCTATGACATCTATTTTTATGGTTCAAACTACAGTAATTTTGAAACTTATAAAATAGATTTGAAGCCAAGGCTAGGAAATTAAAGAGTCAATGAAATATATTTAAAATCTGTTTCCTATAGAAGGCAAAGAACAAAGGTATAAAACTAAAGAATGAAAGTTTACTAAGTACTCTCCTATCCATTTGTTTTCTATCACCTCACATATAGTCTGGATACCATACTTTACAACAGAGCCCAATGTAAAGGAATAAGATAATATTTACAGTGAATTGGAATAGGTTGACTATTACCTTGTTTCATATTCTACAGTGCTGTCTATTTTAAAGAATAACCTTCTTTGAAGTAAGGCTCATAAGCCTCTCTCCAAGACATGTATTCTATCACAATTCTCATCTCTGCTCTATGATGATAGAGCAAATAGGTCAACTGATCTCTGCCTTGCAACTATGAATGAAAGTAACATTGACTTGCATCTCATTCATCTTTTTGCAAGAACACAAAATAGAAGCTGCGTGAAAACTCAGCAGTGGCCTTTCCCATGGCGAAGAGTAGAAAAATTTTCCCCAAATTTGGAATTATATTCAGTACTCTCTGCATGGCAATAAACTCTTACTTTTTCTGAATTATTCAGCAAAAGTGAAGTACCATATAAGTTGTACTATATTTTTGATATCATAACTTCAACTTTATTCAATAATCTTTATTTACCCTGAATTTGAAGTTTATTAGGGATGATGAACATAGAACTTTTATGAAACTTTATGTAATTCCTCAGTGTACATATTAGTATTTTCGTAGTTGTTATTCATACCTGAGATTCTTCCTCCATTGGTCAGTGAAATGAAATTATGTTTTCTGAATTATGTCGTGGTATAGTGTAGTGTTTAAGAGGACAAATTGCCTGAGAGTCAATTGAGAGTCAGAGTGCCTGAATTTGAATCTCAGCACCATATGTTATTTGCTAACGGACCTTGGTCAATTTACTTAATTGCCCTATTCTTAGATTTCCTCAATTTTCACTTAAGTATAATAGTAAGGGTACCTACCTCATAGAATTTTTACTAGAATTAAATTTCTAGACACATGTAAAGCACTTAAAACAAGACTAGGTTTAAAGTAAATGCTCTAGAAGTTTTCTAATAATAATTCCATAATTATACAATTTTACCGTATGATATATATATATATTGCTATACATCATAAGCATTTATACACATTCAGTTATATATTATAGACATTTGTGTATATCTAGCTACACATTACCAATAGTCTGTACTTTTACGTGTTTGTACGGTATGAGAAAGATTAGGTATAGTATTTCTAAATCTGTCTTTACTAATGAAAAGAATAAGAGCTGGGAGCACACTCAGCATCTCTATGCTTATGATAGATTTAGGTGAAAGATAATTCTGTTATTGAATTATTAAATTCCATTATTAAAACACACAGAAGATATTCAAAATGAATTAAAAATTTGAGAAACTATTTGAAGTTAAGGCCTTTTGCATTTGTTGATCACAACTGTGTATTTTCCTCTCAAACATAGGGTAACACAGCCTTTATGCAGCAGGTGAAAAAAGTGAAATAAAAGGAAGAGTTGATATAGTTACAACACAGGAGATATTTGTTCCCAAGCAAGTTGATGTTAGATGAGTCTAGATTTTAAAGAGGTCAATGTAGGTTGAAAATCTAAGTAAGTATTGGAGGATAAAGTGAAGTATATAAAATAAATGAGCCATGGGGAATAAATATGGGCAGGGCAGTACAGATTAAGAGGGGATTAAATAAAAAACTTGAATTTTCAAAACAAATAATTTTTTTTAGAATAAGCATATGACATACTCTTTCATTTTGAAGATATTACCTTGAAAGCATTGAGTTCCAAGTTTTTGGAGTAGGGCAAAAAAGGTTTTAATGGTGAGGAATTATAAGATTTAAATGAGTGATATGATCCACAGTGTAAAAAGAATATTAAAATGGTAGAGTTGGAAGTATCCTAATATATTTTACAGGCTTAGAAAGTTATTAGGACTTGGTCATGTAGCATTTTCCAAGAGTGAAACAGAGTTGAAACTTTTTTAAAAAGTTCTTTAGCAGTAAGGAACATTTGATTTTTTTTCCTTTTCTTTCTTTCTTTTTTTTTTTTTTTAAAGACTTAAAGTTCAACTTACATTCTCAGAATGAGTGTAATGACTTTAGAATGTGCTTTGTTGGGAATTCCCTAGTGGTCCAGTAGTTAGGACTTCGTGCTTTCACCGCTAAGGGCCCTGGTCCGGGAACTAAAAAAGAATGTTTTTTGTTGTTGTTGGGGGGTGTATGTATGTGTAATTAAATTTGGGTAGAACACTGACCAAAAATGGAGTGTCTGTTTTAAATTATTTGTATTTTTCCAAAGTTTTTTTTGCTAATATATCAATAATCATGATCAGAATCTGGTATTTACTTCAAATCTCAGATACTCTTTCAAAACATTTATTAAAAGTCAAGAGTCCATGTTCATTACTTATCTTTCCATACTTGTTAATGTGAATTAACCTTTTAAAATATTAAAATACCTTATATATCAGAATTCACACATAAATAAATTTGTAACACAATTTTTGGTTATTTTTCCTTTAAAGTAAAAGCTTTTTAAATTGTTTTTAGTAATCTACACTTACTACCTTCACTGCCTTGGTTTTAACCCACAACAAATTGGCTTTTGCCTCCTCATCCTTAATTGTGTGTATATATATATATATATATATATATATATAGGGGGTGGGGGGGGAGAGAGAGAGAGAGATGATATTATCCAGAATAGCTCTAGGTACTGAGGAACAATAGTAACAAATATAGAGAAGACACATTTTCACAAAATTTTTATTTCAATAGAGAGAAGTAGGTAATAAATAAGCACAGAAAATGCCTAGAACTAACTAAATGATGTGGAGTAACCAATGTTAATTTTATTGAGTGTTTGAGCAGACCTCTCTGAAGTTGTGATATTCTAATTTTTTTCAGAGAAGCTAAAAAAACGAAACTGCATATTATGTGAAACATCCTGATTTTTAAATGTTGGGAGCTAATTAGACAGTTTCCAAAACACCATACAGGCTGCTACTTTATAGGATAAATGGAGTATTGTTAGCCGAAAGCTGAGTTCGCCTGTTGGTGGGTATCCAGCCAAAAGACACAACCAAGCCAATGATTGGGAGAAGGAAGGATTTCTTACATGCAGCAAGTAAGGAGAACACCAGGGATGTTTCCCATAGCAGTGTATCCCTGAACAGCAAAATTGGGGAAGTTTTAGGCTAAGGGTACATGCATATTCATGAAAGGATTTGGGTGTTGTATGCAGATTCATGAAGTGGCTTGAGCAGAGGAGAATTCAGCACAGAACTGGGAGAAAAGTTGACACAGCCCAAGGTTTAGTTGACTGAAGTCATGAGAGTCAGAAAAGGTCAACATCATCATTCCTTACATTCCAGTTGGTCTGATGGTTGAGGCTAGAGAGGGCTTTGAATTATGCAAAACAGCTCAAGAAAGTGCTTCAGGCTAATCTTTATCATTAAGATAGAACCGGGAGTCGTTACAACTGATTTATTATCTTTGCTGTTGTTACTTCTCTTGCCTGATAAGTTTGTTCCTGCATTCTTTTTTTCCCTTAAGATAATTCCTGAGAACTGTTCAAGGGCAAGCAATGTGGCCAGGCTTAGATCACAAAATGGCTTAGGCCGAAAATGGCTTCTCTTATGTCAAGAAAGCCTGGGTCTCTTTCCGGATTGCACCCACTGCTCCAAACTCTCTTTTGGAATGATATATTTATTTCTTTGTATTATCTAGATGTACAGTGTTTCTTTCTACCTCTTTAATCTGCACATTATAATTGTCAAATGATTAATATGAATATGGCCTAGAGTGATATTATGATTTATAATAAGAAATATATATTTGGTCTTTGTCCCTGTTCCTGGCATACAGCTCCTAAAATCCTTGTAATTTCCTAAATGATAAAAGCAATAGGAGTATCTTTAATTATAATATTTGGTCTTCTGTCCTCAGTTCCTGAAATATCTCCAAAGCCATAAAAGAGAAAGGACTGTCTTTTGTTATTCATAACAAGCCCCTTTCAACCTCATCTGAGTTTATGTTAATGAAATGAATTTTGGAAAGCTTCTAGATAACCATAGCATGTGGGCTGGTTGTCAGTGGAATCAACTATTTGATTAGAGGGTTGAAACTTTCAGTACCACCCTTGACCCCTGGAGAGAGGCAAGGTGCTGGAGGTTGAAATAATCACCAATGGTGAGTGATTTAATCAATCATGCTTCCCTAAAAATCCCTAAGTGTGGGGTTTTGAGAGCTTCTAGCTTGGTGAACACATGGAAGTGCTAAGATGGGGGTGAGCCTGGAAAGGACGTGGATGCTTCTCTTGCACGTTCCCCATACCTGACCCCATGGATCTCTTTTATTTGGCTGTTAATAAACTGAAGATCGAGTAAATAAACTGTTTTTCCTGAGTTCTGTGAGCTGTTCTAGCAAATTATTGAGCCTGAGGAGGGAACTCCTGATTTACTCTTGGTTGGTCAGAAGCACAGGTAACAACCTGGGCTTGAAACTTGCCGTCTTGTGAGATCTGATGCTAACTCCAGGTAGATACTGTCAGAATTACGTTTAGGACCCAGTTGGTGTCCATAGAGAACTGCAGAATTGCTTGGTGTAGAAAAAATACATATCTGGTGTAAAAAGTATTCTATGAATATTAAGTAGAAAAGCAAGTGTTTTCCTTTCATTTGGTGACCAGGAGTGAAGTATTGAGTGTAGAGTGGTGAGTAGAGGAAATAGAAAAATCGTGAGTTTTTTCCTTTCATCTAGATACTTTGTAGATATCTCTAATACGCTAAATATCTAGTTCATTCCTGTCAGTTTTTTGTACAATCCAGTGGCTACAGATGCTAGAACCATACTTCTTGACTTTGAATAGTGATTCTACCAGTTACTAGCTGTGTGCACTTGAACAAGTCAACTAACATTCCTGTGCATCAGTGCCTCATATGTAAAATGGATGTTTTAGTCAGAGTCCAATCAGGAGACAGGAACCACATGGTAATTTGTAAAAGGGACCTTTAATGTAAACAATTATGAGCTATAACGTGGATTACCTATAAAGGGTAAAGAGAGCTCTCAAAAAATACCATAGGGATGAGGAGTGTACCTGAGAAATGAATAAACTTGGAAAGTGTCTCCCTTCCCCAAGGTTGTGATTCAGATCTCATTAGCTATAGTTATTAGTTATAAATAAATAGATTATGGAGAAGTTCTCTGGGTGGTTCCGGTCAGAACTGATCCACATTCTCTGGGCAGAGGCTGGTGGATGGAGAACAACAGCCAGATCCAGCAAAAAGGAAGTAACTCCCTGGTGTGCTGGCAGCTTGAGACTGGGAAATCTGCCCTGGGAGGTATCTTGGAGTCTCATTGGGAATAGTCCCATAGAGGTGCAGCTGAAACTCAGTTTGGGAGAACTCCACTGAATGTTCACAGAAACCATGGTAGGTGTGCAATCAAAGCAAGAAGAAGAAGAAAACAAAACAAAATTTAAAGGAAAACACCAGGACTGGGAAGAGATGTCCCTTCTTCCTAAAATGGCCCTCCGGTGCTATCTACCGTCAAAGCTTAGTATGGAGCCAACTGCAAAGGACAAATATTTAAATATTTGAATATTTCACTCAGAGAAATATTTAAATATTTCTCACTCAATTTTCTCAAAACAGACAAAAAAGGTTGGATGTGGAGGTAAAGAGCAATAAATTGATAATTGGTTCATTAGTTTCCAAGGGATTTCACAACAAATTACCACAAACTGCGTGGCTTGAAACAGCCAAAATTATTCTTTTATAGTTCTGGGGCCAGAAGTCTGAAATCAATATGTTGGCAGGGCGGTACTCCCTCTGCAATCTCTAGGAGAGAATCCTCTTCCAGGTTTTTGCTTTCTTTTTCTTTTTCTTTTATTTTTATTTTTTAACATCTTTATTGGAGTATAATTGCTTTACTATATGCTTTGTCTTCTGAAAGCTCTCATATGGACATGCTTAGGGATAACCTGTGTAATTCAGGATGATTTCATCTCAAAATATTTAACTTATCTACATATGAAAAGATCCCTTTACAAATAAAATCATGTTTCTTTGCAGGTTCCTGGGGTTAGGATACTGACATATCTATTTGGGGGCCACCATTTAGCCCTGTCTATTGGGGATTATGATAACAGTGTTTGACTTACAACCTTCTTAATGATAATAAATTAATCATTTAAAATACTTAGAACAATGTCTTGTTCATAACAAGTACTCAGAAAGTGTTTGTTGTTGCTGTTATCATCATCATCACCGCCACCGCCACCACCACCATCGCATCATGATGGTTATTGTTCTCTCTAGCTATCTTTCTGATTCATCCCTCACTCACTGCTCTTCTGTTCCATTTGATAGATGGGTAATTATATGATAATTAGAAATTGTACCCTGACTCCCTATTTGCCAGATAAGTGATCTTGAACTTAATTTCTAAAATGGACATATTTCATTTCATTTAACTTATATGCAAGTAGTCTTATCCTGATTGAAGATAAAGAAATTAAACCTCACAGAAGTTAAATAACTTATTCAGTGTCACTTTGTAGATGGTGGTGACATTTAGTTTAGTCTTTGTGATATAGTATTTAATTACTATTACCACTACTGATACCAACTGCTACTTTTATTATTACTGTTTTCTTCATTAATGATATTACTATCTACCTTTAAAAAACAAATATTAGAGATTTCTCTGTCTCCCTCATTTCCCTTATTCTCTTTTTAATTAATTAATTAACAATTCTTGGAAGTCTGTCAATTAGAAAGAAATACAATTTCCTGAATTGACTTTCTCTCCTAATTACCTCTGTAATTGCCCTTTCCTATTATTTTGTACCCTTGTAATACCATACCCTATTAACTGGTATCTCTAACTTTTGTCTCTCCCTTCCCCAGTCTTTATTCCACATAGCAAATAAAAAATTATGTTTGTGAAGCACAGATCTGTTGTCACTCTACTGCTTTAAATTTCTTTAATGATTTTTAAGGTTCTCCATTATCTGGAGCCAAAATATTTTTTAGCCTTATCTTCTGTTTACGTGAACTAGGCTGCTCCCACAGAATACTACTAATGATTTCTCCAAAAATATCATAAACCCTTTATATTTGTTCACAGAAGTTCTCCTTTCATAGTATTTGGAATTTAAATCCAGCTCAAATATCACCTCTTCTACAAAATCTTACTCCAAATCTCAAAACATAAAAGAACTTTTGTCTTCTGCGCTCAGACCAAGTATGATCTTTGATTTCGCTACAAGGAGCACCTGATTAATGGAACCATATAACTAGAAACCTAGATTCTCTCTCCTGGAGAGTGTTTGGATGCTCCTCTTCACTTTTCTGGAAGTAGGAATATAAAAGAATGTTACATACTGTCAAATGACAAAGACTGAACAAAAGTTTTTGTGGTGTTTTTAAATTAAGGGTCCACATTTTATAAATATTTATAAGATTTGTAATATTTTGCTCCATTGTTTCTTTACCTCATAGAACCCAGAATTTCTTTTCTCAAATAACGCATATCAGATTATTCTAATTTTCTCTATATTTTCCAGGAATAAAGTGAAATTCCATTACTTGAATTTACTTTATAGTACATTTTTGTAGTGACTAATGCCCATCATTTTTTTTTTCCCACTAGCCTGCTATGAAGTAAGTATGCTTAATGTATTTGCTCAAAAAAACTTATTGTACTCCCACTATATGTCATGCAATATAATAATAACTGGATATATTAATATTATTTCAGGATTTATCAGACCTAAACTACAAAGATAAGTACCACTCAAGAATCTATATATCATGTCTAAGCTTTAAATCTCACAAAGTGTTCTTTAGCTTTAGCTTTACTTAGAGGTTGCTTTCCAGTTTAATTATGTAACAGCATTCCATATGATTCTGATTTGTATTATTTATTAACATTGGCCTTCTTTCTCTCTCTTTTCATTACCTTAGTTTCTGTTTGATTCTTTTTTTCTTAATCAATACAATTCCGATCTAGCTAACATACATTGGTTTCTTGCTATGTGTCAGGATTTGTGCATGGTGCTTTCTCATGCAACATTTTATTTAATCTCCACAACAAATTTATAAAAGAAGATTTTTTTTGCATATGATGACATATTAGTAGGAAGATTAATGAATTTCAAAGTCAGAAGGTGATTAAAATTACAGAGGTAATATAAGTACAAAGCAATATGATTTGTTCCATCTTTTATAATTATTCCACTCTATTCTTATGTGTCCTCTCTCTCTCTCCCTCCCTCCCTCCTTCCCTCCCTCTCCCTACCTCCCTCAAGTTTTCTAGAGATATTTCATAGTATAGTTTTCTTCAGTATATACAATAGAATATTTTATCTGAGCCAAGAGCTGGGCTCATATATAGTAATGAGATTATACTCCTTCTCCAACATATACCTTTAACCTTTAGAGTTTTGATGTTGCTAACGGATTTGGCTATGTGTTTTATATGTTTGCATACAAGAATTTACCTAGAGGTATGGGGCAGGAAAGCACTAAATAAAGGAGGTAGGATCTGGGTCACCTTTATTTAAGGATTAATTTTTAATTAATATTGTTTGTGAGATAATTATAAATTCATATGTAGCTTTAATAAATAATACAGAGAACGTGTGTATACTTTACCCAGGTTCCTCCAATGGAACATTTGCAAAAACTACAATATAATATGGCAACCAGGATATTGACATTGATACAATGTACCAGTCTTATTTAGAGTTCCCTGTTTGTGCATGTGTGTGTGTTTGTGTATTTAGTTCTCTACAGTTTCATGCGTAGATTTGTACCCACCATCACAGTTAAGATACTGAATATCTCTGTCACCACAAGGATCCCTTGCATGGCCCTTTCATAAAACTATACTTCCCTTCCACGCTGCCTTTCCCCCTACCATTTCTAACCCTTGGTAACCACTGGTCTTTTCTCTATAAACTTCTTGGTTTAATAATATTGACACTGACAAAAGCTAGATTGTTTCTAAAGTCTGTTCACCATGAAGGTAGAGAGTTTATAGGCTAGTTGCTATGGCGTAGTCAAGTGGAGAATTAGTTCAGGGTCCACAGTGGCTGATTCTGGAAAAATTTTGGATCCAGCTATCCTTGTGGCAACTTGTGCCATATACAACTGGCAGTAAGTATGAATCTAAAGCCTGGTAAATTTTGTAGCCCACACACATGTAATATTGTTGATTGAGCATATATACCTCTGAGGAAAGCACCATTTTAACTTGTATCACAGGGAATTCATTCACCATATATTTATTATACTGTTGATATCCTGGTGGTTCCACCAGAGATATGCACCAGATGATGGCTGTGGGCCAGTCATCTTAATCAAGTGAGTTCACCAGCCTTCAGCAAAGAGTGACCCTTGTGCCTCCAACTTCCATGATAGAGGTGCCAAATGCATCAAGAATAAGTGACTTTGTCAGAGCCTCAAATGCTCTGGGAAGCCCAGGTGTTTGGCCAAGGATACCACAATAGTGAGCGTAAGCACTGTATATAAGATCATACCCTTTAAGTCCCAGGTACCTTGGGACCACCAACTTCTTCAAATAATTTATCCTCTTCTTTTTAAAGGAATATTACAGAGGAAGGTCTTTCCTCTCTGTGACGTTGGCATGCATCATGCACCCATGTGCACTAGCAGTATTCATAGTCTCCCATCATTTCATAATTTTTGGCTACATTGACTGCAACAGCAGTAGTGAAAGTGGGAAGGGTAATCGTGGCAATGTATGTCATGAAACTTTCAGGGCAACTGTCATCAAGCTCAACAGTCTTTCAGCTCCGAAGGTATATCTGTGTTCCTGCTGTACTGTCAAACACTGAGGGAAACCAGGGCTGGTAACTGCAATATCAGCAAGCACACTTTGAGATTTAGGGAAGTGTCAAAGGAGGTAGTTCTGAGAAAAGTCTTCTTGCTAATTTGGATGGGGGTTCAGACTCTTAATATAAGGGTGGCCTCATTTATGCCCTAGGGTGGTGATAATTCAGCATACTAGAAACATATTTCAGTAAAGAATTTAGGCTAATAGAGGGCTTCATTAGCATATGTTCATATATAACAGTGGCTTTTATCTGCCTGTGTTGACTAATTTTGTTTTGTTCTGTTTTCTGATTAGTTAACGTAGAAGTTATTTCAAATTTAAAATGCTCTTGTTCTCTATCACTGTGTTGATTCTATAAACCTGCCATTAGTCAGTGTTATATTAAACAAATAATCTTAGATTTAGTAACAGAATGGGTATATTTAGGATAGCACTAAATAAGCAGGCCAGCCTTGTGCCAGGATTGATTTTTTTGGTAAAGAACTGTAAACTCATTATACTACACAGTAGACATTGTAGAACATGATAACATGAAAAAATATTCCTAAAGGAGTCAACGAGGTTAGAACTTAAACCTTCAATTCCCAAAATAATTTTTATTTAGCTTGATTTCAGTGATGATAGAAGAATTCTTTAAAAGACAGATGCTACAAAAACTGAAATAATAGAAGGAGAGTGTAAAATGGTGGTGACCAGGGGCTGGCTGGGGGCTTGGGGAAATGGGAGAGATGGTGTTTAAGGGTAAATACTTGCCACTAGTAGATAAATAATTTCTGGAGATCTAATACACAGTACAGTGATTTTAAGCAACAACACTGTATTAGAAACATTAAACTTGCTAAGAAGCTAGATTTTAAGTGTTCCCAGCACTAAAAGAAATGATAATCACGTGGTGTGATAGAGGTGTTAGCTAACACTCTTATGGCAATCATATTGCAATATAAATGTATCAAATAGATATGTTGTACACCTTAAACCTACACAATATTGTATGTCAAATATAACTCAATTAAAAAAGAACACTTCCATTAAAAAATAATAAATAAAAATAAAAACACATGTTAAAAAATAGATAAAGGCTAGTACTAGTTAAATTTTTGTTTATTGGTATCCAGATATTTGAACCTAAATTATAGGGTCTAAAAATAGGCATAAAAAACAGATTAGTTAAATGGATATAAAACTAATACAAAAGGACAAGCATTACATAAAATAATGACCAGATATATCCATCACTTCGAACTTACTGTCAGTAAACCATACTCCTATTCTGCTGTAGGAAAAAAATCCCAAAACACTGCAAGTGGAATTAGGGTATAATGATTAGAGTCTGAAGCTTTACATCTTATAGTTACAAAGATACATGTCTCTGAGATTTTCCTCTTTTGCTCCTAGGGGTACCAGACTCATGGAAATGACTGATTTGGGGTTTTGCCAGAGATAAATAAGTAGAGAGGAAGGGGGAATTGCACCACCTGACCTCTGAGAACTGACACGTCTCATAGCTCTGTGAGAAACAAAGGGAAAGCCAGTGAGAGGCTGGCAGACCGTGTTAGGGAAGATGATTGCCCAGGAGCAAAGCAGCAGGAAGGACATGGTTGTGTTTGAGGAGGGCTTCACTAAATCCCAACAAAAATGGAAGGAACACCTGTTCTGGACAGTCACTGAGATGATACTGAGCAATGAGATGAGCAGCTGTATGTGTACATGGGCAGATGTTGATGTGAATCTTCTTGAAGCATTCTTTATTTCAAGTCCCATTGGTAATAGGAACTGCATTATCCTGCTGTGGAAAGGCTTCAGATAGTATTGCTGATGGTACTATATACTTACACAGAATAAGAAATATTATGTAATGTATTGTTATAAGAATGTGAACAATAGACAGCTTGCTAATACCAAAGACACCTTGATAAAGCATCATCTTTATTTCTTAGCATTACAAAATTTTTTACCAAAAGGAAAACAGCAGTCAAGGCAAATAACAAGTTTCTTCCTTCTCTGAATGGGCCACATGAGGAAATAAGGTAATTAGGTGTAAGTAAATATCATCCCTAATTCATTCCTCCCCCTCCTTCTGATGTCATAGGCTTGGGGAATATAGAGTTCTACTTGCTACCGTGGACAGAAAGCAGTGGTGCTCTATAAAAAGCCAGTATCGCATTCCTTGAAGAATGTTTCCTCTTAAAATGATATCCTGAATTGCAAGGACATTTCTCTGACTTGTCCAGGACAGAGTTAAGTCTTAGTCTAAGTGAGGAAAGGACATTGCATCTGCAGACCTCTTCATGCATTCTGAGGGAGGAAAACAGAACACTATAAGAGTATATTCCTAGAGAAAATATAGAGAGTAGTTGGGTTTATTATTTCTTATCCTAAATGCAACTCTCATCCTTCTAAGAGTTTTGGTTTTGTAATCTCTGATCTTTGATGTCACGATTGGCATTGTTTTGGGATGCCACAAACCATGTGCATGTAAGATGGCGGACTTATTTAATGTGTGTGTTCTGATTGCTCCACTGACCCTGTCTCTTGTTCTCCTGCTCCTTGGGCCTCCTTATTTCCTGAGACACGACAGCATTAAAATTAGGCCAATTAATAACCCTCCAGTGGCCTCTGTTCAAGTGAAAGGAAGAGTCTCACATTTCTCACTTTAAATCAAAAGCTATACATGATTAAGTTTAGTGAGGAAGGCATGTTGAAAGCCTATAGGACAAAAGCTTGCCTCTTGCACCAGTTAGCCAAGTTGTGAATGCAAAGGAAAAGTTATTGAAGGAAATTGAAAGTGCTACTCCAGTGAACAGATGAATGATAAGAAAGCAAAACAGCCTTATGGCTGATAAGGAGAAAGGTCTGGATGGAAGATCAAACCAGCCACAATATTCCCTTAAACAAAAGCCTTATCCAGAGTAAGGCTCTAACTCTCTTCAATTCTTTGAAGGCTGAGAGAGGTGAGGAAGCTGCAGAAGAATAGTTTAAAGATAGCAGAGGTTGGTTCATGAGATTTAAGGAAAGAAGCCATCTCCATAACATAAAACTGCAAGGTGAAGCAGCAAATGCTCATGTAGAAGCTGCAGCAAGTTATCCAGAAGATCTAGCTAAGATAATGAAGGTGGCTACACTAAACAACGGATTTTCAGTGTAGCCAAAACAGCATTATATTGGAACAAGATACCATCTAGGACTCTCACACCTAAAGAGGAGAAGTCAATGCCTGACTTCAAAGTGTCAAAGGATGGGATGACTCTCTTGTTAGGGGTTAATGCAGCTGGTGACTTTAAGTTGAAGTCATTGCTCATCTACCATTATGAAAATCCTAGGGCCCTTAAGAATTATCCTTGATCTACTCTGCCTGTGCTCTATAAATAGAACAACAAAGCCTGGATGAAGTACACCTGTTTATGACATAGTTTCCTGAATATTTTAAGCTCACTGTTGAGACCTACTACTCAGAAGAAAAGATTCCTTTCAAAATAGTACTGCTCATTGACAATGCACCTAGTCACCCAAGACCTCTAATGGAGATGTACAACAAGATTTATGGTGTCTTCATGCCTGCTAACACAACATCCATTCTGCAGTCCATAGGTCAAGGAATAATTTCAACTTTTCAAGTCTTATTATTGAAGAAATACATTTTAAGGGTATAGCTGCCATAGTGATTGCTCTGATGGATCTGGGCAAAGTCAATTGAAAAACTTCTGGAAAGGATTCATCATTTTAGATGCCATTAAGAACATTCATGATTCATGGGAAGAGGTCAACATATCAACATTAACAGGAGTTTGGAAGAAGTTGATTGCAACCCTCATGGATGAATTTGAGAGGTCCAGGACTTCAGTGGAACTGAAGGAGAAAGTAACTGCACATGTGGTGGAACTAGCAGGAAAACTAGAATTAGAAGTAGAGCCTGAAGATGGGACTGAATTTCTGCAATCTCATGATAACACTTGAATGGATGAGGAGCTGCTTCTTATGGATGAGCAAAGAAAGTTGTTTCTTGAGAAGGAATCTACTGCTGGTGAAGATGCTGTGAAGATTGTTGAAGTGACAACAAAGGATTTAGAATATGATATAAACTTAGTTGATAAAGCAGCAGCAGAGTTTGAGAGGATTGACTTCAATTCTGAAAGAAGTTCTTCTGTGGGTAAAAGGCTATCATATGGTATTGCATGGTACAGCGAAGATTTTTGTGAAAAGAAGAGTGAATCAATGCAGCAATCTTATTTATCTTATTTTAACGAATTGCCACAGCCAGCCTAACCTTCAGCAACCACCACCTTGATCAGTCAGCAGCCATCAACATCAATGCAAGACCCTGCACCAGCAAAAAGATTATGACTCACTGAAGGCTCAGCTGACACTTAGTATTTTTTAGCACTAAATTGTTTTTTAAATTAATATATGTACATTTTTTAGACATAATGCTATTGCACATTTAATAGACTACAGTATAGTGTGAACATAACTTTTATATGTACTGGCAATATAAAATTTCATGTGACTCACTTTATTGCAATATTGATGGTTTGGAACTGAGCCCATGATATGTCTGAGGTATGCCTGTTTTTAAGTGCAGTTGCTGGTAGGCTTGTGGCTCATCTCTGTTGAATATCCTGCAGAAAGAGATGGATAAGAAATATTTCACAAATTAAATTTAAAATTACCTTTGCCCCAGGAAGATTTTTACTTCCATTGAATATTATGAAGAGACTTTTTTTCCAAAGAAATATGTTCTTTAACGTTTCTTAATAATTAATGCTTATGTGTCACAGATTCTTTTTTATTGGTTGAGAGGAAACCTATCTAGAATTCCTTATCCATTAAAAATAAGCATTTTTTTAAATGAGCAAGTTCAGTAGAAGAGGATCTTACCCCAAATGTTAAAACCTCATTTAGTCCAAATGAAAGAGAGAGGGTTCATTCACTTTCTAATTCATTTCCACAGACCAGCACCAGGTAGTCCTGAGAAAGATTGGAGTCAGGGCAGGAGACCAGAGAGAGTTCCCCAGGGTGGAGGAGGCATGCAGATGAGGAATGGTTGCTAGCGACAAAGAAAAACCTGGCCCACTTCCCTGGACCCTTCTTTCGTACAAACAAAAAAAATCTTGAACTGTTAGAAGAGGGACAAAGAGACTTCCACCTCTCAGGCCCATTCTTGCTCCAAACCATAGGCTAAAGTCCACTGCTTCTGAGGAAGAAACAGAAGCAGTAATCAACTGCCCCTGGGAGATAACCAGATAATCCACTTGAGCCCAGGATCCTGCAAGAAAAGGTTTGTTACTGCTGGGAGGGAGCAGGAAACTCTTTTGTCCAAGAGCCTCTGATATAAGAGAAAGTTTAAAAGGCTCAGGCACACAGAGCCTGCCTAAAACTGAAACTGGATTAGAACTAAATAATCCCATTGCCCCGCCATGAACCTACCACCGAGAAACTAGCAATAGCAGTCACTGGGGTTCAGGGGTGGGGTTTGCAAGAGCATGGAGAGAGACTGCCTCCTTGGTGTCGATGGTCAGGGATAGCTGAAAGCCTAGAGTGGAGCAGGAGAGCTTTCAGCACATCAGGCCCCACATGACACTCAAAAGCAAACCACCAATGAAAGAAATTGAAGTCTCTGTTGACAACAGAATCTCAGGTTTGAACCTACATAAGTGTTTCCAACACTGTTATTAAAATCCCTAGATTCTCAGATTATAAATATCAGTAAATGCCCCCAAAGCAATCATATATTCAGCTTTAGCTAGCACTAAATTTTTCTGTTTCTACTTTATTTTTGTTGGAGTGTTGGAACTAGTGATTTGTTTTTACTTTTTTAGAAAATCAGGTTTGGACCTACATAGATTGGGGAGTTAGAACTGGGACTCCTATATAATGATGTGACTCTTAAAGAGTGACAGTCTCTGTAAAAATAAAATATGAAATCAGAATGTAAGCGTAGGAAGATAGCCTCTCCCAAAAAATTCTCATGAGAATTCATAAACAAAGCCTTTTTAGTCTTTGGCTGAGCACTGATATCCACATGCATGTGAGGAAACTACACAAAGCTGGTGAAAGAACATAAACTCACCTGTAAGTAGAAGTAGAATAATTCCAGGAATTCACAGGAATCTAGGAATAGATTTTATTCCAGTGAACCAGAAGGAAAACTACTGTAATAATTGGGGCATGAGAGAGAATTCTCAGGAGAGTATTATGTTGGTAGTGGTTTAAATTAGCTCTAGACTAATGACTGCTCTGGACTCACCATAACAAATTTTAAAAAGCAAGTATCAAAAAATCAGACTGCATGTAACTTAGCAGCATGCCAGAACAGAATCCAGTACCCCAAAAAGTAAAATTCACAAAGGTCTGCTTCTAATTAAAAAATACACACACACACACACACACACCAGGTATACAAAACAAGAAATTATAATCCATAATCAGGAGAAGAATTATGGAACTAGTAGAAAAGGATTTTAAAGCAGTTATCATAAATATGTTCCATAAAGATGTATAGATGGCTAAAACAAGGAGAAATAGAAGATGGTAAAATACGAGGGAATGTGATTCAAAGTAGTTGGGACTTGAGTTGGGAGAGCCACTCCAGAGAGAGTTGCAAGAGATGGCGATGCCATCAAAGCCAAAATTTCAATAAAAGTGAGGAAGTAAAAGAAATATTCAAAAAGATGTTAAGGAAGGACTTAGATGATTGACAGTGTGTTGAGTTCTAGGGGGCACGTTGTGGCTCAGAACTCTCACTCCTGTGGGAGATCCTCTGCTGTGTAATTATTTTCCAGTTTGTGGATCGCCTACCTAGCGGGTATGGGATTTGATTTTATCACAAATGCACCCCTCCTACCGTCTCGCTGTGGCTTCCTCTTTGTCTTTGGATGTAGAATATCTTTTTGGTAGGTTCCCGTCTGTTTTTGTAGATGGTTGTTCAGCACTTAGTTGTGGTTTTGGTGTTTTTGTGAGAGGAGGTGAGCTTAAGTCCTTCTCTGCCATCTTGTCTCCAACCTCATATTCTCATATTAGAATAAAGGGTCTGTATTTGAAGATTTCAAAGTTCCAGTCCATTTCATAGACTTTGTAAGATATATCCACTTTTTTTTTTGTCAGTGTTTCGGCAAATGTTTCCCTCAAAAACATAATACTAAGACAGTCTTCATTTGAACAATGAGATATTAACATAGAGTGTTGACCACACATTCTATGTTATTCTCAATCCTAAAACTAGAACTATATTTGCTCATAAACTGAGAAGATTTAAAAGCTTCTGATAGGTGTGTACTGATATATCGGTGTGAGTTTAATTAGCATTTTTCTAATGGCTAATGATGTTGAATATCTTTAAATGTGCTTGTATTCTATTTGTATACTTTTTTGGTGAAATATCTGTTGTTTATGTATTTTGCCCATTTTCTAATTGATATGTTATATATTCACTATTGATCTTTGAGAGTCTTTTATATATTTGAGATACTAGTCTTTTGTCAGATACATGGTTTGCAAATATTTTCTTCATCTATAGCTTTTCTTTTAATCCTCTTTATATAAGCTTTGACAGAAAAAAACAGTTTTTAATTTTTGGTGAATTTCAAGTTATAAGTTTTTTTCCTTCTATGGAATAGTGTTTTGAACATCAAGTCTAAGAACTCTTCACTTAGCTCCAGGTCCCAAAGATTATCTTCTATTTTTGTTTCTAAAATCTTATAGCTTTATGTTTTACATTAAAGTCTATGATACGTATTGAATTACTTATTGTATAAGATGCGACATTTAGCCTGAGATTCTTTTTTTTTTTAATTTATGTATGTCTAATTGCTCCGGCATCATCATTTGTTGAAAAGGCTCTCCTTCCTTCACTGAATTGCTTTTGCACCTTTATCAAAAATCAGTTGGGCATATGTCTGTGGGTCTTTCTAGGTTCTCTAATCAGTTTCATTGATCTCTGTCTATCCCTCTGCCAATATCACACCTTCTTGATTAGCTATATAATAAGCCTTAACATCAGTAAGAATGATTCCTCCCACTTTACTCTTCTTTTTCAAAATTGTTTTAGCTATTCTAAGTCCTTTGCTTTTCCATATAAATTTTAGAATAAACTTTGCTGTCTCTACCAAAAAACCTTGCTGAAGACTTTTATGGGAGTTGCATTAAACCAATAAATCAACTTGGGGAGAGTTGATACCTTTAGTGCATTGCATTTTCCAATATATGTACAGGATATGTCTCTTTACTTAATCTTCTTGAATTTCTTTCATAGTATTTTTATAGCTTCTAGCATACAGATTCTGTACATGTTTTGGTGGATTTATATCACATATTTCATTTGCTTTGAAGTTATTATAAATGATGTTATGTGAAAGGATATTTTTGACTTTACATTTTAGATAGTTTCTATTGTATACAGTGTAAAGAAGACATAAGGAAAAGCACCGGAAGGGAATGAGAAAAACTAGAAGTGGGAAGAACAATAATAAGAATCTTGTAATATTCTAAGTGAGAGATTATTATGGCCTCTGTTACACTTGTAGTAACAGAAGTAGAGTTAAGTTGATTTTAGTGTCAGCATGTTGAAATGCTTATGAAATATCTAGATAATTAAAACTATGGTTTGGAATTAGCAGAGACAACATAAGTGAATATATAGCTTTGGATATCATTGGCATTCATAGAGTAGTTGAAATTCTGTGTGTATACTTTTGTTTGTGGAGAATATGTAGAGTAAGAGAGACAAAAACCAAAAAATTGATCATAGTAGGATATGTATTAAAAAAAAAAAAAGTCTGTAAAAGAAAAGCCAGCCAAGGAGATTGAACAGGAGTGTTATGATATGAGGGAAGAACCAGAAGAGAATGATGTCACAAAAGCCAAGGAAAGGAATTTCAAGAAGTAGTAAGCAAAGTCAACTTCTTTAAAGAGTGTAATGTGATGTGCCACAGGTCACGATGTTTTCACAGTGGTAGTCTTGGTGTTTGTAGCATTCAGAAATTAAAACTTCAGGGCTAGCTCTGTCACTTACTTGCTGTGTGACCTTGGGCAAACTGCTTATTCTTTCTTTATCTCACTTTCCCTATTTTCAAAATTAAAAAGTAGCTATATTAATCTTTTAAGTTTTTATGAAAATCAAAATTACTTAACACAGGTAAAGTGCTCAGAACAATGCTAGGCATATAATAAACAGTTGAAAAAATGCATTAATTGTTATTGTGAAATTGTCAAGTGATAACTTCAGAACATAAACCCTTCTCAGAACAAGACATAGACAAGGTCACTCTGTGACCCTGATAGGAAAAAAACAAGGACAAGGCCCTCAATGTCTATAAAAATATTGAATAACAAGTCTTCCTCTGACCAAAATGGGTGATTACTTCTTCTTTACTGAGGATAACTCTAGTCCCTTTTTAGTTCTCCCGCCTCCTAGATAATAATGGAGATATTAAAAATCCAAATTGACCCCACTTCTTAACAGATCTAATCCAGGCCTCCAATTCCTTAATTTCTATTTACAACCATCCTAGAAAATTTCAAACCCTGTAAGAAGTTGCTCCAAACTCTGCCTTATTGAGAAATCCCCACATTTCCTTGGATTAAGTTCTTTCTTATTGCAGCAAGTTAATTAAAACTGAATTTATTGCACTACAAGTGTGTTTCTAAAGATTTTGGCTAGTGAACATCAATATTATCATAATTACTATCATTATTTTCATTATTATTCAACAATATATGCCCTTTACCTAACATAATACTTTGCATCAGAAAGTGCTCAGAAATATTTGATGAATAAGTGAAAAAAGCAATGATCAATTAGGAAGCACTTGGCTTCAAATAGGCCAGTTTCATTAGTGGAAAGGCAAATCAAACTGCAGTGGGCTGAAATGCAACCAGAGGAGAAAAGAGGAAAAGATAATCAGGATTGGAGGCCCACAACTGTCCATATGCTAACCGCACCCACCCCATCTCAAAAATTTGGTTGTGTGGAGTAAGAATATAATATAGAGATTAGAGATTGCTAATTGAGGTATGCCCTGTTGAGATGTGTTAGACAGTTAACTTTCAGTCAAAAGGACCTCAACCTCACATGCCTTTTGAGATTATTGACTTCTTTTTCAAATATTATTTTTCTTCTATTGATATAAGACTTTCCTGTGATACTATCACTTTTGGGCACCCAATTATTTTGAGTCCTCCTTTCATAATACGTAGGGTTTAAATTTATCTTCTCTTGGAAATCAAATCAGGTTTGTCGACCATATCAGGTTTGGTCGACATGTACATAAGCTGAATGTTTGCTGAGGTAACTTTCTCTGTGAAAAATGCATGAGTATCAGTGTGTGATTTTACAGTTTTGATTCAAGCTCATTTTTAAACACCTTGGATCTTGACAGAGTTCCAAATAAGAATTCATTCTAGATATTTGTTTAACAGTTAAACGATTTGAAAAGCACAGGGGCTCATCAAAACTCACAATAAATGAAATAATTAAATTAAAATTAATTAATTCAAATTAATTAATCCTAATGGTCTTCTTACATTAAGAAAGTTTCTTCTCTCTGTTTCTCAGTTTGTGCATCTATAAAATAAGTATATACATATCTATTTCATAGTGTTATGGTGAGAATTAAAAAAATATACATTACATAAGCTATATGTGATGGTGTTACTGCCAGTTAGTAGACTCTCAGTACATGTTAGCAGCTTTCTATTTCCTGCCTAAAAAGTGACCAAACTGTGGTGATGGAGTCAAGTCTCAGCTCATTAAGCCATGTTTACATTCACACATTAAATATTTAAGCTGGTCACTTTCTTTAATACAATAGAATCAAGAGGATTGCCATAAGCATTTAGACAGAGTGTTATTTAAAAGTCAAGTCCAGCTTCAAATACCAATTTACTGTATTAAAATTTTTTGCTCTAGATTTCCTGAGCTCCAGAATAAGATTTAATTGATGACATGTATTTTCAAATATTATAAATATTGGAAAATATACCCTAGCTATAGACAGTAGTTAAAGAAATTTAGTATATACTTGTAATCTAAACAAACCTTTGCTTAAAACATTGGTCATCAAAAAGTCTAATTTATAGATTTTGTAAGAAGTGATGGTTTGCATATTTTTTTTGTTTTTCTATGACTAGTATAGAATTTTCTGTTTAACTTGGGTATATATTTCACACTTTTCAATTAAAACCAACATTTTTAAAGCCTCTTTTTTTGAGCAAAGGCAACATAATAAACTATTTTTATTCTTTACCTGAAGGCAGGTTATTCTGTTTGCTTAAGTTGTTCAATCACTCTTTAGAACCATCTGGCATTCTGCCTGTTTCGTCTGCCTAAAACAAGCAGTCAATTTTAATTAACTTGGTGCACAGAAGTCTTTGGCATTTGTGGAAACTGGGCACACAGCCAATCCTCAAAACACCACTGATCAATTTGCCTAGAAAGAAGTAAAGAAATGGAAGATATTGGCTTTGAAGAGCTTTTGAATGTTATCCTAAAGCTGAACAGCTAGAAATCCAAAATTAAAATGCAAAAACAACTTTAACTCAGGTAAAATGTAATACCGTGTTTCAAAATTATAGATTTAGCGGGCAGACAGCAGAAGCTAGAAGAACTACAGTCCTGCAGCCTGTGGAACAAAAACGACATTCACAGAAAGACAGACAAGATGAAAAGGCAGAGGGCTATGTACCGGATGAAGGAACAAGATAAAATCCCAGAAAAACAACTAAATGAAGTGGAGATAGGCAACCGTCCAGAAAAAGAATTCATAATAATGATAGTGAAGATGATCCAGGACCTCGGAAAAAGAATGGAGGCAAAGATCGAGAAGATGCACGAAATGTTTACCAAAGACCTAGAAGAATTAAAGAACAAACACCTGGAAGAATTAAAGAACAAACAAACAGAAATGAAAATACAATAACTGAAATGAAAAATACACTAGAAGGAATCAATAGCAGAATAACTGAGGCAGAAGAATGGATAAGTGACCTGGAAGACAGAATGGTGGAATTCACTGCTGTGGAACAGAATAAAGAAAAAAGAATGAAAAGAAATGAAGACAGCCTAAGAGACCTCTGGGACAACATTAAATGCAACAACATTTGCATTATAGGGGTCCCAGAAGGAGAAGAGAGAGAGAAAGGACCCAAGAAAATATTTGAAGAGATTATAGTCGAATACTTCCCTGACATGGGAAAGGAAATAGCCACCCAAGTCCAGGAAGTGCAGAGAGTCCCATACAGGATAAACCCAAGGAGAAGCACGCTGAGACACATAGTAATCAAAGTGGCAAAAATTAAAGACAAAGAAAAATTATTGAAAGCAACAAGGGAAAAAAGACAAATAACATACAAGGGAACTCCCATAAGGTTAACAGCTGATTTCACAGCAGAAACTCAACAAGCCAGGAGAGAGTGGCATGACACATTTAAAGTAATGAAAGGGAAGAACCTACAACCAAGATTACTCTACCCGGCAAGGATCTCATTCAGATTCGATGGAGAAATCAAAAGTTTTACAGACAAGCAAAAGCTAAGAGAATTCAGCACCACCAAACCAGCTCTACAACAGATGCTAAAGGAACTTCTCTAAGTGGGAAACACAAGAGAAGAAAAGGACCTACAAAAACAAACCCAAAACAATTAAGAAAATGGTCACAGGAACATACATATTGATAATTACCTTAAACATGAATGGATTAAATGCTCCAACCAAAAGACACAGGCTTGCTGAATGTATACAAAAACAAGACCCATATATATTCTGTCTACAAGAGACCCACTTCAGACCTAGGGACACATACAGACTGAAAGTGAGGGGATGGAAAAAGATATTCCATGCAAATGGAAATCAAAGGAAAGCTGGAGTAGCAATCCTCATATCAGATAAAATAGACTTTAAAATAAAGACTGTTACAAGAGACAAGGAAGGACACTACATAATGATCAAGGGATCAATCCAAGAAGAAGACATAACAATTATAAATATTTATGCCCCCAAAATAGAAGCACCTCCATACATAAGGCAACTGCTAACAGCTATAAAAGAGAAAATGGACAGTAACACAGTAATAGTGGGGGACTTTAACACCTCACTTACACCGATGGACAGATCATCCAAACAGAAAATTAATAAGGAAACAGAAGCTTTAAATGACACAATAGACCATATAGATTTAATTGATATTTATAGGACATTCCATCCAAAAACAGCAGATTACACTTTCTTCTCAAGTGCGCATGGAACATTCTCCTGGATAGATCACATCTTGTGTCACAAATCAAGCCTCAGTAAATTTAAGAAAATTGAAATTATATCAAGCATCTTTTCTGACCACAAAGCTATGAGATTAGAAATCAATTACAGGGAAAAAAACGTAAAAAACACAAACACATGAAGGATAAACAATATGTTACTAAATGAACAAGAGATCACTGAAGAAATCAAAGAGGAAATCAAAAAATACCTAGAGACAAATGACAATGAAAACACGACGATCCAAAACCTATGGGATGCAGCAAAAGCAGTTCTAAGAGGGAAGTTTATAGCAATACAATCCTACCTCAGAAAACAACAAACATCTCAAATAAACAATCTAACCTTACACCTAAAAGAACTAGAGAAAGAAGAACAAACAAAACCCAAAGTTAGTAGAAGGAAAGAAATCATAAAGATCAGAACAGAAACAAATGAAATAGAAACAAAGAAAACAATAGCAAAGATCAATAAAACTAAAAGCTGGTTCTTTGAGAAGATAAACAAAATTGATAAACCATTAGCTAGACGCATCAAGAAAAAGAGGGACAGGACTCAAATCATTAAAACTAGAAATGAAAAAGGAGAAGTTAAACAGATACCACAGAAATACAAAGCATCCTAAGAGACTACTACAAGCAACTCTATGCCAATAAAATGGACAACCTGGAAGAAATGGACAAATTCGTAGAAAGGTATAACCTTCCAAGACTGAACCAGGAAGAAATAGAAAATATGAACAGACCAATCACAAGTAATGAAATTGAAACTGTGATTAAAAATCTTCCAACAAACAAAAGTTCAGGACCATATGGCTTCACAGGTGAATTGTATCAAACATTTAGAGAAGAGCTAATACCCATCCTTCTCAAACTCTTCCAAAAAACTACAGAGGAAGGAACACTCCCAAACTGATTCTATGAGGCCACCATCACCCTGATACCAAAACCCGATAAAGGTACCACAAAAAAAGAAAATTACAGACCAGTATCACTCATGAATATAGATGCAAAAATCCTCAACAAAATACTAGCAAACAGAATCCAACAACACATTTAAAGGATCATACACCATGATCAAGTGGGATTTATCCCAGGGATGCAAGGAGTCTTCAATATACACAAATCAATCAATGTGATACATTGTAGTAACAAATTGAAGAATAAAAACCATATGATCATCTCAATAGATGCAGAAAAAGCTTTTGACAACATTCAACACCCATTTAAGATAAAAACTCTCCAGAAAGTGGGCATAGAGGGAACCTACCTCAACATCATAAAAGCCATATACGACAAACCCACAGCAAACATCATTCTCAATGGTGAAAAACTGAAAGCATTTCCTTTAAGATCAGGAACAAGACAAGGATGTCCACTCTCACCACTATGATTCAACATAGTTTCGGAAGTCCTAGCCACGGCAGTCAGAGAAGAAAAAGAAATAAAAGGAATACAAATTGGAAAAGAAGAAGTAAAACTGTCACTGTTTGCAGATGACATGACACTATACATAGAGAATCCTAAAGATGCCACCAGAGAACTACTAGAGCTAATCAATGAATTTGGTAAAGTTGCAGGATACAAAATTAATGCACAGAAATCTCTTGCATTCCTATACACTAATGATGAAAAATCTGAAAGAGAAACTAAGGAAACACTCCCATTTACTATTGCAACAAAAAGAATAAAATACCTAGGAATAAACCTACCTAGGGAGACAAAAGACCTGTATGCAGAAAACTATAAGACACTGATGAAAGAAATTAAAGATGATACCAACAGATGGAGAGATATACCATGTTCTTGGATTGGAAGAATCAATATTGTGAAAATGACTATACTACCCAAAGCACTCTACAGATTCAATGCAATCCCTACCAAATTACCAACGGCATTTTTTTACAGAACTAGAACAAAAAATCTTAAAATTTGTATGGAGACACAAAAGACCCCGAATACTCAAAGCAGTCTTGAGGGAAAAAAACGGAGCCGGAGGAATCAGGCTCCCTGACTTCAGACTGTACTGCAAAGCTACAGTAATCAAGGCAATATGCTACTGGCACAAAAACAGAAATATAGATCAATGGAACAGGATAGAAAGCCCAGAGATAAACCCACGCACCTATGGTCAACTAATCTATGACAAAGGAGGCAAGGATATACAATGGAGAAAAGACAGTCTCTTCAATAAGTAGTCCTGGGAGAATTGGACAGCTACATGTAAAAGAATGAAATTAGAACACTCCCTAACACCATACACAGAAATAAACTCAAAATGGATTAGAGACCTAAATGTAAGACTGGACACTATACAACTCTTAGAGGAAAACATAGGAAGAACACTCTTGACGTAAATCACATCAAGATCTTTTTTGATCCACCTCCTAGAATAATGGAAATAAAAACAAAAATAAACAAATGGGACCTAATGAAACTTAAAAGTTTTTGCACAGCAAAGGAAACTACAAATAAGACGAAAAGACAACCCTCAGAATGGGAGAAAATATTTGCAAATGAATCAATGGACAAAGGATTAATCTACAAAATATATAAACAGATCATGTAGCTCAATATTAAAAAAACAACCCAATCCAAAAATGGGCAGAAGACCTAAATAGACATTTCTCCAAAGAAGACACACAGATGGCCAAGAAGCACGTGAAAAGCTGCTCAGCATCACTAATCATTAGAGAAATGCAAATCAAAACTGCAATGAGGTATCACCTCACACCAGTTAGAATGGGCATCATCAGAAAATCTACAAACAATAAATGCTGGAGAGGGTGTGGAGAAAAGGGAACCCTCTTGCACTGTTGGTGGGAATGTAAATTGATACAGCCACTATGGAGAACAGTATGGAGGTTCCTTAAAAAACTAAAAATAGAATTACCATATGACCCAGCAATCCCACTACTGGGCACATACCCAGAGAAAACCATAATTCAAAAAGACACATGCATCTCAGTGTTCATTGCAGCACTATTTACAATAGCCAGGGCATGGAAGTAATCTAAATGCCCATCGACAGGTGAATGGATAAAAAAGATGTGGTACATATATACAATGGAATATTACTCAGCCATAAAAAGGAACGAAATTGGGTCATTTGTAGAGACGTGGATGGATCTAGAAACAGTTATACAGAGTGAAGTAAGTCAGAAAGAGAAAAACAAATATCGTATATTAATGCATATATGTGGAACCTGGAAAAATGGTACAGATGAACTGGTTTACAGGCCAGAAATTGAGACACAGATGCAGAGAACAAACGTATGGACACTAAGCGAGGAAAGTGGTGGGGGTGGGGGGGTGGTGTGATGAATTGAGAGATTGGGATTGACATGTATACACTAATATGTATAAAATGGTTAACGAATAAGAACCTGCTGTATAAAAAATTTTTTTAAATTATAGATTTAGTAATTATTTGGAAATTTTTTTATTGTGAAAGAGTGGTGAGTGGTTAAAAGTCTAATTTTATTTACTATTTCTTTTTAATATCTATATAAACAGTATTCTCTTGGTTTTAATGCAACAGTTTCGGAGGGAAGTGGAAGAGATTTGGTGGTCTTCTTAGACTGACTCTGTGAGGAATCATTAAGATGTTAGAGTTATATATTGTGTTTCAAAGAATAGTAACACTTACTATGATATTGTCTCTGAAACATAAACCTGCTGAAATCTAAAATATTCAGGGACTTCCCTGGTGGTGCAGTGGTTAAGAATCCACCTGCCATGCAGGGGACACGGGTTTGCTCCCTGTTCGGGAAGATCCCACATGCTGTGAAGCAACTAAGCCCGTGCACCACAACTACTGACCCTGTGCTCTAGAGCCCACGAACCAGAACTACTGAGCCTGCGTGCCACAACTACTGAAGCCCACACGCCAAATCCCGTGCTCTGCAACAAGAGAAGCCACCACAATGAGAAGCCTGCACACCGCAATGAAGAGTAGCCCCCCGTTCGCTGCAACTAGAGAAAGCCCATGCAGCAACAAAGACCCTATGTGGCCAAAAATAAATAAATAAATTTGTAAAAACTAAAATAAAATATTTAGCTTCTGTTATAAAGCAGGATGTACATGAGTAGTAAGAGAGATGTGCGTGAATAAATATAAATTATTTTGCTATTCTCCCCCAAATAAAAATTACACGTAGCCTTTCAAATATTTTCAGTGAGCACACCTTAGAAAAGATACACTTTCTCAGTCTATCCAATACACATTCCTTCATTTAACAACATTTTTTCTTTCATATTAAAAGGAAAATTTTAATCCATTGCATTGAGTTGAAATCTTGGGATTCTTAGAAGTGTCATACTGCATGCCAACTAGGAATAGAAAAGTTAAAATTTCAACCTAAACAATGTTTCATGAAATAAAAATAACTTTACTTTTATACTTTATTGTATCTAGTTCTTTTACCTGCAAATAAACTACACTGGAAACTAAATGGTGCAGGTTTTTTCCCTCTTTTGTTATACATTTTTGATAATCAGTTTTATTAAGTAAAAAAAAATAGACACATTAATTATGTAACGTTGAACAGAAATGAGGAAACAATACTTTTTTTCCTACAAGTTAATATGACTTGCTCTTTCTCTGAAATTTTCCAGGTTAAATATTTGTGTTGTCATGCATTTCATTCTTCCTAAACCAAGTGTCAGTTTGTACCACATGGTCAGAATTGAATTAATTGAATTGAACTTGATCTACTTATTGTTAGAACTGGTGTGTATCATGTGGAGAGATAAAGCGGCAACGTATTCTGGAAGAATTTGAATACAACAGAAACAAACCTGGTGGTATCATAGCATTATATACACACACACATATTTGAAGTCTTATTGTGGTTACTACTTAATTACTCAAAGTTAGTTAACAAAGTTTATCGGAAATCCATATTCCTTGCTCAGGACAGGAAAATGTTAGGGTGAGAAAATTTTTCAGGAATGTGTGATAATGGAGGAAGTTTCTCTGTGTGGACTAAAGTAGATTTTATGCTGTGGGTATCATTGATATGTATTTTTATGGAATCTTAAAAAGTAAGCCAATATAGAGAACAGATAAAAGGAGGGACAGCTCAGGTCACAGAAGATGAGGAGGCCAGGGTTTTTATTGGCTCTCCCCACCCGTTATTCTCATCATTGACTTTTTAAAAAAAAAAATTTATTAATTATTTATTTTATTTATTTATTTTGCCTGCACCGGGTCTTAGTTGCTGGACCACCAGGGAAGACCCATCAGCATTGACTTTTCAAACACATAAACCATCTAGACTTCCAAAGACTAGTTTGAAAAACAATGGCCTAACCTATCATATAGAATTTTTTTTTAAAACATCTTTATTGGAGTATAATTCCTTTACAATGTTGTGTTAGTTTCTGCTGTATAACAAGGTGAATCAGCTATATGTATACATATATCCCCATATCCCCTCCCTCTTGCATCTCCCTCCCACCCTCCCTATCCCACCCCTCTAGGTGGTCGCAAAGCACTGAGCTGATCTCCCTGTGCGATGCAGCTGCTTCCCACTAGCTATCTATTTTACATCTGGTAGTGTATATATGTCCATGCCACTCTCTCACTTCGTCCCAGCTTACCCTTCAGCCTCCCCGTGTCCTCAAGTCCATTCTCTACATCTGTGTCTTTATTCCTGTCCTGCCCCTAGGTTCATCAGAACCATTTTTTTTTTAGACTCCATATATATGTGTTAGCATACGGTATTTATTTTTCTCTTTCTGACTTACTTCACTCTGTATGACAGACTCTGGGTCCATCCACCTCACTACAAATAACTCAATTTTGTTTCTCTTTATGACTGAGTAATATTCCATTGTATATCTGTGCCACATCTTTTTTATCCATTCATCTGTCGATGGACTCTTAGGTTGCTTCCATGTCCTGGCTATTGTAAACATAAGACACTGTGCAGTAATTGAAGTATATATATATATTTTACTTTCCTCTTTTTAAATCATAGTTCTACTAGATAATTTACAATCCTAAGAGAAAGGTACTATTTTCTCCCCATTTTCTAGATTAGGAAAATGTGGCTTATTAAGGTCAAAAAACTTTATTACAATGGTACACTGAGAAAAAAATATTAGCAACTCACACCACAGGCAAGAATTAATTTCCCTAAGACAGTAAAAAGCTCCTAGGAATCACAAGCTCAATAGAAAAATGGGCAAAGAATATAAATAGACTGTTCACAGAAAAGTAATAGCCTTTACTTATATGAAAACATGCTTAACTTTACCGAAAATAAGATGCAAATTTAAACTCTACTGAGACATCATTGCCTAGAAGTCTAGCAAAAATCCAGAAGTTTAACAAGTCACTCTGTTGGTGTGTCTGGAAAGAAAAAATACCCTCATGACATTAATAGTAAGAGTATACTTTGGTGATGGTACTGGCACAAAAATGTCATATAAAATTTATATGCACCGGTTTTTGAGAGAAGTGAATTCTTTTGGATTTAGTACATGTTCAAATTTAAACAAATCATTTAACCTTACTGTGTTTTTCTTTCTTTTTTTTTTTCAAGTACTAATCCCTACTATATCCCTGTCCCCCTCCCAGCACATACACATTTGTAAGGTTGTTGTGAGAATTACAAAAATGAAGTAGATTTGAACATGCTCTGACAGAAGGATAAGGAGGGGCTAAAGGGGTTGTAATTTTTTGTGAATAGGGTCCCTAGTGGAGAACTGAAGCTATTTCGGTATGAACCTGTGTAGGTGGACAAAGTCAGATCAGCTTAAAAGTAACCTTATCTGTTGTGAGGACAGTGACTCATTCCCAGCATCATCTCATCTGGGAACCATTTCTGATCCACGAGGATGTGCTGGCGCCACTTCTTTCCTCAATGCTCATCTCGCTCATTGCCCTAGATATGGTATTACCACTATTTGAGTGTCTTTCTTCTTCACTAGACTATGTGATAATTCACGACTTGAACTATTTTATTTATCTTTATATAATCACATAGCACAGCCTCTTCAAAGCAGCTCATAGTACAGCTCATAGCCTAATCTATGCTTGTTGAAAGACTTGCTAATTGAAAAAACGAAATCATGTACTTAATGTAATCACATCATTAAGGATATCTCTTGTAATGCAAAACCTGATCAGTGACTCATTAAGCAAGAAAATAGAGTAACTTAATATTCCTTTTCTGACTTGGCCCTTATCTTCTTGGTATTTTCTCTCAACCAAAAGCTGAATAGTTTTTAAATTATTTGAAGTGAGTTTTTAACTCTAGCTGCGGGGTTATATTAAGCATATTAAGCTTTGGGGTTAGAAAACAACTGCTTCCTAGTTCTTTCTACTTCACACTTTTACTGTCAGTAAACACTTTCAATAGGAAATTGCTTATGTTCTCTCGCAGAATTTACTTCTTCTTTTGATTTTTATATAGTTCATTTATCATTATTCACTAACTCATTCATTAGTTCATTAAATATTTACTTAACAGCTGCTATATGACAATCACTGAAATAAGGTCTGGGAAGATAGAGATGAATAAGACATGGACCCTGTCTTTAAAAGCTTATAATCAATTAGAGAAGACAGGAAAAAACAGATGTATGTAAGTCATTGTTTCCCCAGCCTTCAGAATTGTGCACTAAAACTAGGGTCATAATGACGGTAGCAAGACACTATCTCTCCAACAATTATAGAAAGGCTAGTTTCTTTTGGAAGTATTTTAGGGAATCATCAAGGGCTGCTAATGTGTGCTCCCGAGCTCGGTTCTTTAGGTTATAACACTGAAGGGACATTTTATTCCTTTTCCATCGTTTATGAAGGAGCCAGATGTCCACATGCAGGACATTGCATATATTGATGTTGAATATACCAGTGAAACTGTGATACAGCTGCTGTGCCACTGCAACACTGCTGTGAATCTGGCAGAAGGGCTTCTGAGTCAGCCAATGCTGCCCTCTTCTCTTACTCTTTTTATAGTAAAGAGTGTTCAGTAGTGACAAATTCATGAGAATTTAAATATGACTAACCTGAGACCACATCTTGCCCTTCTTCCTGCAAAAAAAATAAAGCCTTCACTATGTTTCTTTAATCTTTCTGAACCTCAACTCGATTGTCTGTAAATTAGAAATGTCTACTTCGTGGAATTAGTATGCAGGCTCAGTATGATTGATATATGTGTGTGTGTATATATATATATATATGTGTGTGTGTGTGTGTGTGTGTATATATATATATATATATATGGCTGCAAATATTTAATTGTAAATTTTCTAAACTCCAGGATTACAGGGACCTAAGTTTTCCTTTAGGTCAGGTGCATGTATTGTGTAGTATCTCAGTAAATAAACTGGATAAATGTAGACAACTATTACTGCCCTCACCACCGGCTTTCCTTATACATCTTCAGCATTCTCTTTCATAACCTTTTTCTGATTTTTAAAAATTATTTTTCCCTAATTCTGAAAGGCTCAAGGGCTAAAGCAAAAGTGAACTTGTATTGGTTACATTTTGGCTAGATAGTGTGAAGCAACTCTGTTTAGAGGGTAGCATAGAAAAAGGAAAAATGCAATAAAATATGTTTGTAAGAATCATTAGCATACTTGTCTTTCCTGTGAAAAAAATGTGATTTAGTTGGACATACCTTGCTCACCCTAAGGAAACCAACAACATCTTCATGGTGCCCCCGCCCCCAAATCCCAAATATGACACTGCTATACCTCCTCTTTATAACCCTAATCCTAAACCTTCCCTCCTTCTGGGCATTAACTGTCAAGAACTGTAAAGGTTCTGAGATGTTACCCTATTTACAAGCTAACAAGGCAGCCTACCACATTTTCATGGATGCTGGTGGAAAACACAAGACTCTTGTATCAAAAATAAAGTCAAATTTATTACTCACAGAAATAACAGTAGCCAGAATATCAGCAATTTTGCATTGATTCCCTAAGTTCCAATTCTCACAGTATGACATAGAAAGGCCCATATGACACCTGTACACTATAATGTGTTACATTACAGGAGAGCAACACTAAGCTTAAGGAACCTAAATATTTTACAATGGGCAGTAAGCTAGCCTGCCCTTTGCTCCATAGGAAAACATCTTTATTATACTGTGCAGTAAGTAGCCCGTCCTTAGCTCTGGAGGGAGACGCTGTCTTCCAAAGGTGTTTGCTATCTCATCATGCTTAAAGAGATGACAAAGGATAAAATGTCTTGCTCACAAGACATGCAGAAACACAGGCGACCCATGGAGACTGACCCAGTCCTTGAACCTTGTCGGACTTTTTAACTTCTTCAATAATTACAACAGTTTTAATACTGCATTTGTACATCAGGGCATAAATACAAAGCAGTCTATCAAGCAGCATGTTTTCTGGGGTCTCTGGGAAACCATAATTTTAAAATGTTCTTCTGTTGAAGTTAAAACAATTTTTATGCACATTGTTAACAGTTTGTTTTATTTCCTTTCCCCCCACAGCTCCTTCCTTCTGGAATTAAAAAAAAAAAAAAAAAAAGGAATTTTGTCTCTCCTCTGAAAAGGTACAAAGTTTTTTTGTTCTATTTCCATTTTATCATGATCCAAACAAACTATCCTATAATCATGAGGTAATGTTCCCCATGTCTCAAGTAATCTTTTGGTAGTTGATTCACATTTGTTTATACACTTCTGGTATCTTTTGCTAGATGCTTCTATATAATAGCATATTGATTTTGTTTCTAATCCACGATGCAGCTGCAAACAAGCATCTACAAGTTAAATGTCTGTTTATTTTCTTGTACAACCAAGCAATATTTTCAGGAGATTGCATTATAAAAAATAACTAGAGTGAATAGCACAACCAGTTGCTGGAGGGAATGGACATAGCATTCCTGTTATTGAACAGAATGCCCATGATTACGACTAGAGCAGATAGCTCACAGTAGCAGAATCTGCACAGTAGCCCATTGATAATAATGGATTGGGGGCTGTGGGGGGAGGCAAGGATATTGTCCAAGGTTGGCACCTTTTCTTACATGCATGGTATTCCTAAATAAATGGGAACACCTGTAGAATAACTACCCTGCCCTTGCTTATTATAGACCATTCACACTTTGGCATTAGAGATATGAATAGGCCCTCAAGGAAAGAGTGGATTCCAATTCAACAATAGAAAGAGACCTTTGGCCAATGGAGAAAAAAAATGTATGAAACTATGCTATTTCCAGGATTGGCCTACCCCACCAATTAGAAGTGAGGAAAAGCATCTGCTACAGATTTGTTTGGAAATTTTTGTTTTTCAGAGCTAGCAGAAGGGAGTAAAGACAAAAAGAGATATTTTCCCCAATACACTGGAGGAAGTGAATATAGCTGTTTCCTAATCAGATTCACAGGTGCTTAAATCTGAACATCACAGTTGATCCAGTAACAATCCTTTAATGTTATGTTTAAGAGTAAGCACAGTATAGAGTATAGTGCAATGAGCCTAATTTCATTTTTAAATATTACAATATTTGAGAAATTATTTGAAAATAAAAGTAAAATAGATTTCAAGCCCAAACTAAACTGTTGTGTAGTGTGCATGCATGTGTGTGTGTGTGTATGTGTGTGTGTGTGTGTGTGTGTATTAGTGGAAAGGTAGCTGACATGTTCACTTCCTTCACATTTATGTGAATTAAAATCTTTCTCTTAAAACTATATGGAGCAGGATATCAGCATAAGAATTTAAGATCATTATTGGGTTATCTAGAAAGCACATCAGATCTGTCTACATGTCAGAGATAAAGAAGATTTGGTAAATACACTTTGTTGACAATATGCTCTAGCTCTAATGCTGTTCTCATTTAGAGATTGTGGCAGATCCCAATAAACAAGAGGCCATAACAAATATGTAAGAAGAAAATTTCACTAAGATCTCTCAAATCTCGAAAGCACAAAGAAATATTTTTTGATCTATGAGTGACATGAAGCTTTCTGACTGCAGCACGGAAGTCAGTAGCCTGATCACTTGGCTCTGTGCATCTCTGTGGCAACATCAGCAAACATTGCGTGAAGGATATTCTCCATTTGCTTCTACAGACTGTCTCCCTACCCTTCTCTGTCTGGCTTTACCCAAAGACACTGACCTCTGTTGACTGAATCACACAGGCTCGCTAGCCTCATACACAAAAAACTCATAACTTTTTGATTTATTTGGATAATAACATTTTGATATTGACAGAGTACAATGCTAGCTCAAATTTAGGACCTATATCATGAGAATCTGGATAAAAGTCTAGACAATTTTATTTATACTTATGAAAGAATTTAGTAAGTTTTAAGTTAGGAGTAAAAAAAAGTAGAACACTTGAATTGGTACCTACCAAGTAAAATAGAATTTCATCTGCTCTATTTGGGTGGGACATGACTTACATTTGAAGAGAATATAGAAACAGGAGAGCAGTTTTGTTTTTTTTTTTCCTCACGTCAAGAAAATGGTTTAACTATTATATGTCTATTTTAAATAACAGCCAAAAATGCAAATTACAAGTGCATATTTTTCCTTGTATTCAAAGTTCTATTTCAGAATAGAATTGCAAAAATAATGCTACCCCACTGTGTAAAGGAAATGAGGAATGCAGAGACCATTAAGGAGGATTGTGAATTTATACGGTGCATTAGCACCAAAAGGTATAGCATGGATATTTCTTAAAAATTCAGTGTTTAATGGCACTTGGATTTGTACTGCTATCTGTCAGACATTAAATCCATGATAAGGTCATAATGTACCTTATCTTGCCAAAGAGCTTTGAGATGATTTTTTTCCTTATCAGTTTCTCACTTTGTTTATGCAGTTTAGTTTATTTAACAATGAATGAAGACATAGTTTACATTAAACACTCTGAACACAGGAAACACAATAGCACCTAAGTTCTTATCTGACTAAACCATAGCGAAGTCAGATAAAAATTATCTGTACTGTTTGAGGGTGCTGGTTCCAGATGTGTTTTGTCCAGCACCTATTGTGACTAAGGATTAAATGAAGACTGTAGAATTCTGTCTCCCCTTTTTCACCCTATTCCACTTTCATATTGCCTCGCCACTGCCCTACCTTCAAAACAGAAAAGAGTAAATTGGCACAGTAATAACAATAAATATATATAAGATTTTATATATATATATGTTCAAATATAAATTTTAGGTCTTTTCAGGCTTCATTATAAAAACTGTGTTTGTGTTTGTGTTTGATGCTTTTCGTATCCAGTTGTTAGGATTTCAAAAATTAATGAAAGAGATGGTTTTTAAAAGATTTTGAAAAGAAATGATACCCAATTTGTGAAGAACAGGTTCAAATTCACATAAAGAATACTTGTCAGATTCTATTCATAAATTTCTTTATTTTTCTTAACATGAGGGTGAAATTTCATTTTCTCCTGTATGTGAGGTGCCCGGTACTCAGGATTTTTCCATTTTTATTAAATTTTTTTTCTCTTTAAATGAAATATATTGGTATTTATATGGTAGGGGAGCAAAATTTGCCACCCCAAAAATGTGTGTCTTTGACATAAGTCTTAATTTATGCTGATTATTTTTAAGAAACAGAAGACTCAGGAAGTTTTTTTTGTGTTACCTCCCCCTTAACTGCCTAAAAGAATTTAGATAGAGGGCCTGTTCCCAGAATACAGTTATTACCAGAGATACCTGCAAAGAATATTGGCTAGGCATGGTGGGGAAACTCAGCAGGGCCTGGAGATCACACTCCACTGTGTCCCATTGTTTCTGCTTGGCCCAGCAAACATTTGTTTACCAAACACTTGATTTTCCATTTCCATGTGAATTGCTTTTCTCCTCTTTGAAGTCCCAAACCACTACCCCCAGCATTCTCTTTTGTCATTAGCTGAAGAAGGTATTTAAAGTGAGGGTTTTATCCATTTTGTAAAGTTAGTGTTCCAGGGTCTCTCCCTTGTATATATATGTTATTTAAATTTGTTTGACTTTCTCCTGTTAATCTTTTGTTGCCAAAAGCTGTGCGCCAGTGCCAAATCGAATCTCAGAGACAGAGTTTTGGGTGAAGTAGAAAAGAATAGTTTATTGCTTTGCCAGGCAAAGGGGGACACAGGGGTCTCCTGCATGGAAAAACTGTGTCCCAACCCAGAAAGATTTGATGCGGAGTTTTACAGCAATGGTTCAAGGGTGGGGTTGCTGGTAAGATCAGGGTGTGTGCAGGGCCCTGTACTCCTTTCATCTGGCCTAAGGTGGTCTCTGGATAAGCCTCTCTGGTTCTCCAGGCTGTCAAACCATGACCTTCTCTCTGGAATGACAGTTGCTTCATCTTCTATTTATTGGGGGTTTTAGTTCTATAAAGAGCTCAAAAGATATTGTTATCCCTTGAGGTGTGACCTGGACCCTGCCCCAAGGCTGCGCTGTTGTTTCTTGACTGCTCCTCCCTTGTCTCTGCATCCCCTCCCTTCCCTGATTAGCAACTGTTTGAACCTGCCCTTTGGGACTCAGGGAAGGTCATGGAGGCTGAACAGAAAGGCTCCTGTGCCCAGGAGCCCCACAGGGTCCTGCTCGGTTTCACTGTCTCATGTGAATTTAATTCTTAGACCAGCCAATGAACTTTGAAGGGTAAAGGAAAATTTCTTCCTTCGTGACAGTATCAAGTATAAAGGGAGAAGTTACCCATTTAGAAAAGTTTTAACTAAAGTGCTGGTTTTAAGGGTTTTAAATTGGTGCCCCATGAATTTTTGTCATCAAACCAAACTTGGGTGTGCTCGCCCATGTGCAGTAAAACCACTCTACTGACATCAGGTCGTGGTGAAGGAAAATGCAGCGTTTATTGTAAAGGTGCCAATACAAGCGGGACAATGGCTTGTGCTGTAAAACCCCGAACTTCCCAAAGGGTTTCAGCAAAGCAATTATAAAGGCAAGGTGAAGGAGGGGGAGTCCCAGTGTATGCGATCAGCTCATGCACAGTTCTCTTATTGGTTGATGTTGAGGTAACAGGGAGGTTAACATTATCAATCCTTAGGTGCCAGTAGTTCTGGGGGCTCCTCGTCATCACGTAATCTCTTCCATTTGGTGATGGTTTTAGCATCTGTAAAACAACTCAGCAAGTGTGCATCAGATACTGTTATCTAGGTACTTCAGAGAGGAGCTACAGCAGAGGATGTGAGGGAGGGGGTCTGTCCTGGGAAGGCCCCATAGGGTCCTGCTTGGTTACATTTTTACTCCTCACATAATTAGTAGTCATTTTACCAGGTTTCATAGTGAAAGCCAATAAAGATCCCGTCACAGCTCTGGCAAGGGAAGAGGAAAAGTAGACATTATGAAGTACACCCAGAGTGTCCTTCATAACAAGGGTTAGTCTCCGGGGAAATAATTTACTAGAGTATTACCCATTTGGGGAAGGATATTTCTCCTATTCTAGACCCTCTTGCTTTTTCATCTCACCTAAGGAATGGAGGGAAAGAAAGCTAAGAAACATTTGCAGAGGACATAGCCCATACACTGAGGACCACTAAACAATTGATATTCAGTCAAAAGATTGTAGAATTCTTCTCCTTACCTACGCTTTATCACCGTACCAACAGATTTCCAGTATAAAGAGTGGGTTACAGGGACTTCCCTGGTGGCTCAGTGGTTAAGAATCTGCCTGCCAATGCAGGGGGACATGGGTTCGAGCCCTGGCCTGGGAAGATCCCACATGCCGCGGAGCAGCTAAGCCTGTGTGCCACAACTACTGAGCCTGTGCTCTAGAGCCTGCAAGCCACAACTACTGAGCCCATGTGCCACAACTACCGCAGCCTGTGTGCCTAGAGCCTGTGCTCTGCAACAAAGAGAAGCCACCGCAATGAGAGCCCGCACACCGCAACAAAGAGTAGCCCCTGCTCGCTGCAACTAGAGAAAGCCCACGTGCAGCAACGAAGACCCAATGCAGCCAAAAATAAATAAATAAATTAATTAATAAATTTTAAAAAAAAAGAGTGGGTTACAGCTAATGGGCTTCAAGACTGTATCTGCAGATGAGTTCTTAGGAAACCCCAAGGTCAAAAGGGAAGAGAAAAACAAAGACATTAGAGGAATTTTAAGCCTCTGGCAGCTACAAAAATCACAGAAATTAAACACAGCCCAAATCATGGCCTGATTAACATAAAACCTCACAGTAAAGGCTTTTTACCTTACTTCCTACTACCTGCTTCATCATATCCAGGTTCCAACAAAATCTTATAAACATACTAAAAGGTAAAAACAAACAAGCATGTAAACAGTAACAAAAAGCAGCCCAAAGAGACACAACAAGGATCAGAACCATACTCAGATAAAGACAGAGATGTTGGAATTATCAGAGAATTTAAAATATTAGTGACAATATATTTAAGGCCCTCAAAGAAAAAGCACACAACATGCAAGAATAGATGGGTAATGTAAGTGAGGAGATGGAATCTCTAAGAAGTAATCAAAAAGAAACTCTACAAATAGAAAAAACACTGTAACAGAAGAGAAATAACTGATGAGATTCTCAGTAGATTGGGTACATCCAAGAAAATAATTGATTAACTTGAAGACGTCAATAAAAGCTTACCAAACTGAAATACCAAGAGTAAAAAAAAAAACAAAAAACTGCAACTGAACATCCAAGATCTTTGGGCCAATTTCATAAGGTATAATATAGACATAATCGGAACATCAGAAGGGGAAGAAGGAGAAGATGGACCAAAAGACATATTTGAAGCAATAATGGCCAGGCATTTTCCAAAATTAATGGCAGACCCAAAGCCATGGATTTGGGAAATTCAAAGAATGTCAAGCAAGACATATATCTATAAATAACTGTAATATATATTAGGCATTTTATATTCAAACAGCAGAAAATCATGACAAAGAGGAAATGTTTAAAGAAGTCAGATGATTAACAAAATGTCTTACCGATAGCAGAAGAGGATAAGAATCATAGAGAACTTCTCATCAGAAACTATACAAGCAAGAAGAGAATAGAGTTAGATAAGTATTGAAAGAACAAACCCACCACCTGGAATTATACATCCAGAGAAATTATTCTTCAGAAGTGAGGGGGAAATACAGATTTTCTCAGACACACAAACACTGAACAAATTCATTGTTGGCAGACCTGCCATGCAGGAAATATTAAAAGTATTTCTTCAGGAGAAAGGAAAATGATATAGGCAAAAAACAGATCTTCATAAAGAAAGGAAGAGCATTACAGAAGGAACAAATGAAAGTAACATAAAAATATTATTCTTAACAGGTTTAAAAGATAACAGTTTGTTTAAAGCAATAATAGTAACAATGGTAGTAACAATATCTTGGTGACTATTACATATGGACAAATGAAATGAGAGCGATGTCACAAGGAATATCAGGGAAGAATTGAGAATATTTTTATAAGATAACTGTACTACCAGTGAGGCAGTTAGTGTTATTTGAAGGTGGACTTAGATTAAACATGTATATTGCAAATTTTAGGCCAACCAGTAAAAAAAATAAAAAATAAAGTTCAAAGAATTTTATGTGTTATCCTAAAAGGAGAGTTAAAATGAAATTATATGAAATGTGCAATTAAAACCAGAAAAAGAGGGAAAATAAGCAAGAAATACAATGAATAAAAAACTTTAAAATATTGTAAGTCATAATTTATCTTTATCAGTAATCACATTAAATATGAATACAGCAATTAAAAGACAAAGATTGTCAGAGTGGATAAAAATAAAGCCCAACTATATATTGTCTGTAAGAAACTAACCATAAATATAAGCACTCAGGTTAAAAGTTAATGGCTGGATAAATGTATAACATGTTCACACTAATTTAAAGATAGCTGGAATAGTTATACTAATTTCAATAAAGATGACTTCAGAACAAAGATTATGAGAAATTATTAGCGTAATTCATAATGACAAAGAAGTGAATTCACCAAGAAAACATAACAATTCCAAACTTGTATGCTTTTTGTATTATTTACATATTTCTTTTATTTATCTTTTGCTATGATAAAGTCATTTATTATAAATAATAGCCTATTAGACCACATAACACAATCAAGGAACTTGAGATTGAATAAGTAATTAACACTCCCTGATAAAGAGAAGCCCTATATGGCTTCACAGGTGAATTCCAACAAACATTTAAAGAAGATTTAATGCCAGTTATTCTCAAAATTTTACAAAAAATAGAAGAGGAGGGTATATTTACTAATACATCTTATAAGCCCAGCATTATACTGATACCAAAGCCAGACAAAGACATCACAAGGAAAAGGAAACTACAAACCAATATTTCTTATGAATCTAGATGCAAAAATCCTCAACAAAATACTAAACCCCCCCAAAATCAGCAGCATGAAAAGTATTACCACTATCAGGTGGGATTATCTCAGTAATGAAGGGTGTTTCTACATACGGAACTCAATCTGTGTAATACATCATATTAATAGAATGAAGGGGAAAAAAAACACATGAGCATGTCAATTGATACAGACAAAGCATTCGAACAAAAACAACATTTTGTGATAAATGACTCATCAAACTAGGAATAGAAGGGAACTTTCTCAAAATGATAAAGGGCATTTATGGAAACTCATATCTAATAACATCATACTCAATGTTAGGGAAAGTGTTCTCCCTAAGATCAGAAATAAGATAAGTATCCCCATTTTAGCCACTTGTATTAAGCATTGTACTAAAAGTTCTAGCCAGAGTAATTAGGCAAGGAAAAGAAATAAAAGGTATCCAAATTAAAAGAAAAAAGAAAGAAAGAAAACTCTCTCTTTTCCCGGATGACATGATATTATATAATGGAAATCCTAAATAGTCATTGAAAAAAAGTATCAGAGGTAATTAATGAATTCAGTCATGTTGCAGTATACAAAGATCAACAAACAAAATTCAGTTGTATTTCTATACCATGGCAATGAATAAACTGAATGAAAATCAAGAAAAAAATTTTATTTACAAGCAAAAAGAGTATAGCACTTGGGAATAAATTAATCATGGATTTGCAGACTTATACCCTGAAAACTACAAAACATTCCTAAAAGAAATTATAGAAGATCTACATAAAGTATAATATATCCCAAGAACATATATTAAAACAGTTAATTTTGTAAAGATGGCAATACTCCATAAAGTGAGGTACAGATTCCATAGAATCCCTATCAAAATACGATTTTCTTACACAAAATGAAAAGCTAATCATTTTATTTCTTCTACTTGTCCAATTGCTGTAGCTAGGACTTCCAATACTATGTTAAATAAAAGTTGTGACTGTGGGCATCCTTATTGTTCCTGATCATAGAGGAAATGCTTTCAGCTTTTCAGCATTGAGTATGATGTTAGCTGTGGGCTTATCATATATGGCCTGTATTATGTTGAGGTATGTTCTCTCTATACCCACTTTTGGAGAGTTTTTATCATAAATGGATGTTGAATTTTGTCAAAAGCCTTTTCTGCCTCTATTGAGATGATCACGTGGTTTTTAATTCTTTGATTTGTTAATGTGGTGTATCACACTGATTGCTGATATTGAACCATCTTTGCATCTCTGAGTTAAATCCCACGTAATCATGGCATATGGTTCTTTTAATGTATCGTTGAATTTGGTCTGCCAATATTTTCTTGAGGATTTTTACATATATGTTCCTCAGCGATATTGGCCTGTAATTTTTTTGGGGGTGATATCTTTGTCTGGTTTTGCTGTCAGGGTGATGCTGGCCTCTTAGAATGCATTTGAAAACAATTCTTCCTCTGCAGTTTTTTGGAATAGTTTGGGAAGTATAGGTGCTAACTCTTCTCTAAATGCTTGGCAGAATTCACCTGTGAAGCCATCTGGTCCTGGACTTTTGTTTCTTGGGAGTTTTTTATTACTGATTCAGTTTCATTACTGGTAATTAATTAGTCTGTTCAAATTTATTTATTTTTTCTTTCTGGTTCAGTCTTAGGAGATTGTACTTTTCTAGGAATTTTTTTTCCTCCTAGGTTGTCTATTTTATTGGCATATAGTTGTTTATTGTTGTCTCTTACAATTTTTTGTATTTCTGTGGTGTCAGTTATAACTTCTGATTTTTTCATTTCTGATTTTACAAAAGCAAAAATAAACAAATGGGACCAGTTAGGCTTAAAAGCTTTTGCTCAACAAAGAAAACTATCAATAAAAGACAGTCTACTGAATGGGAGAAAATATTTGCAAATGACATGACTGATAAGGGATTAATATCCAAAATATATAAACAGATCATACAACTCAACATCAAAAAACAACCCAATTGAAAAATGGGCAGAAGTCTTAAATAGACATTCCTCCAAAGAAGACTTACAGATGGCCAACAGGTACATGAAAAGATGATCAACACTGCTAGTCATCAGAGAAATGCAAATCAAAACCACAATGAGATATCACCTCACAACTGCCAGAATGGCTATCATCAAAAGACCACAGATAACAAATGTTGTTGAGGATGTAGAGAAAAGGGAACCCTTAAACACTGTTGGTGGAAATATAAATTGGTGCAGCCACTGGGGAAAACAATTGGTGCAGCTCCTGGGTATATATCCAAAGAAAATTAAAACATTAATTTGAAAAGATATATGCACCCCAGTGTTCATAGCAGCATTATGTACAGTTGCCAAGATAATGGAAGCAACCTGAGTGTCCATTAACAAATGAATGGATAAAGAAGGCGTGGTATATGTATACAATGGAATACTACTCAGCCATGAAATGGAATGGAATGTTGCCATTTGCAACAACATGGATGGACTTGGAGGGTATTATGCTTAGTGAAATAAGTCTGCAGAGAAGGACAAATGCTTTATGTTATCACTTATATGTGGAATCTAAAAAATAAAACAAGCTGGTGAATATAAAAAAAAAGAAACAGCCTCACAGATACAGAGAACAAACTTGTGTTTACCAGCGGGGAGAGGGAAGGGGGAAGGACAAGATAGGGGTAGAGGATTAAGAGGTACAAACTACTATGTATAAAATAAATAAGCTACAAGGATATATTGTACAGCACAGGGAATATAGCCAATATTTTATAATAACTATAAATGGAGTCTAACCTTTAAAAATTGTGAATCACTGTTATATACTTGAAATTTATATAATATTGTGAATCAACTATACCTCAATTAAAAAAAAAAAGCCAATCCTAATATTCATATGGAATTTCTGGGAAACCTGAATAGTCAAAAGAGTTTTGAAAAAGAATGTTGTTGTAGGACACACACATCTCAATTTTAAAACTTATTACTAAACTACAGTAATCAAAACAGTGTAGTTTTGGCATAAAGATTTGCATATAGATCAGTGGGGTAGAATTGAGAGTCCAAAAATAAACCCATACTATCTATGGCCAATTGATTCTCGACCAGGATGCTAAGACCATTCAGTCATTTAGTGGAGATAGTATAGTCTCTTTAACAAATGGCACCAGGACAATTGGATATCCACCAATAGAAGAAGGCAATTGGATTCTTACACCATGTAAAATTTTAATTCTATATGGATCAAATACTTAAATATAAGACCACAGGTATATAACACTTAGAAAACAAATTAGGAGTAGATCTTCATGACTTTGGATTTAGCAATGTTTCCTTAGATGTGACACCAAAAACTTAAAAAAAGAAAAATAAATTGGAGTTGATAAAATTTTAAAATATTTGTGAATCATAGGACAATAAAATGAAAAGACAATGCACTGAAGGGGAAAAAATTTGCAAATCATATATTTTATGAGTCTATTGTCCAAAATATATAACTTGCACAAGTCAACAACAAAAAGACAAACAACCCAATTAAAAAATCAGCAAAGGTCTTGAATAGACATTTCTCCAAAGAAGATATACAAGTGGTTAAGAGTACCTGAAAATATGTTCAACATCATTAGTCATTAGAGAAATGCAAATCAAAACCACAGTGAGAAACCACTTCTGATCCAATCTGATGGCTATAATTATGAGAATAAATAAATAAAAGGAAAATATCAAGTGTTGTTGAGAATTTGGAGAAATTAGAACCTTATACATTTTTGGTGGGAATGTAGAATAGTGTAACCACTTTGAAAAATAGTTTGGCAGTTCCTGTATAACTTAAATATAGGCTTTCCATATGATCCATCAATTCTATTCCCAGGTATATATCCCAAAGACATGAAAACAGGTGTTTAACAGAAACTTGTACAAGAATGTTTGTAGAAGCACAATTTTCAATAGCAAAAGATGGAATCAACCCAAGTGTTCATTAATCGATAAATGGATACACAATATATGGTATATCCAAATTTCTGTATGTTAGTTTTGTATCCTGCTACCTTTCCTAATTCATTTATCAATTCTAGTAGTTTTTGTGTGGAGTGTTTAGGGTTTTCTATATATAATATCATGTCATCTACATATAATGACAATTTTACCTCTTTCCTTCCAATTTGGATACCTTTTATTTCTTTTTCTTGTCTGATTGCTGTGGCTAGGACTTCCGATACTATGCTGAATAGAAGAGGTGAGAGTGGGCGTCCTTGTCTTATTCCAGATTTTAGCAGGAAGGCTTTCAGCTTTTCACCATTGAGTATTATATTGGCTGTGGGTTTGTCATAAATAGCTTTTATTACGCTGAGATGTGTTCCCTCTATATCTCCTTTGGTAAGAGTTTTTACCATGAATGGGTGTTGAATTTTGTCAAATGCTTTTTCTGCATCTAATGAGATGATCATGTGGTTTTTGTGTTTTCTTTATGTGGTGTATCACATTGATTGATTTGTATATGTTGTACTATCCTTGTGAACTTGGGATGAATCCCACTTGGTTGTGGTGTAAGATCTTTTTTGTGTGTTGTTGGATTTGGTTTGCTAATATTTGTTGAGAATTTTTGCATCTATATTCATCAAAAATATTGGCCTGTAATTTTTTTTTTTTTTTTTTTTTTGGTGGTGTCTTTGTTTGGTTTTGGTATCAAGGTGATGGTGGCTTCATAGAATGTCTTTGGGAGTGTTCCCTCCTCCTTCTCTCTTCCAAAAGATTGAAGGTTCCTATAAGTTCTTCTTTGTATGTTTGGTAGAATTTGCCTGTGAAGCCATCTGGTCCTGGGCTTTTGTTTGTAGAGAGTTTTTTAATTACAGATTCTATTTCACTTCTGTTGATTGGTCTGTTCAAATTATCTATTTCCTCTTGATTCAGTTTTTGGTGAACTGTATGTGAAATAATCAGAAAGGGAATGTAAAAAGATAATACCTTTTAAAATCACACCTCCAAAAGTAAAATACTTAGGAATAAACCTGACCTAAGAGGTGAACGACTTATACACTGAGAACTATAGAACATTAATAAAGGAAACTGAAGATGATTCAAAGGAAATGGAAAGATATCCCATGCTCTTGAGTTGGAAGAATTACTATTGTTAAAAGGGTCATACAACCCAAAGCACTCTACAGATTTAATGCAATCCCTATCAAATTACCCATGACATTTTTTCATAGAACTAGAACAAATAATCCTAAAATTTATATGGAACCATAAAAGACTCAGAATTGCCAAAGCAGTCCTGAAGAAAAATAACAAAGCAGGAGGCCTAACCCTCTCAGACTTCAGACAATATTGTAAAGCTATAGTAATCAAAATGGCATAGAATTGGCAAAGAAACAGAATGTAAGTTGGTTCAGCCACTATGGAAAACAATATGAAGTTTCCTCAGAAAACTAAAAGTAGAATTACCATATGATCCAGCAATCCCACTCCTGGGCATATATCCAGACAAAACCATAATACAAAAAGATACATGCACCCCTATATTCATAGCAGCACTATTCACAATAGTTAAGACATGGAAGCAACATAAATGTCCATGGACTGCTGAATGGAGAAAGAAGATATGGTACAAATATATAGTGGAATACTACTCAGACATAAAAAAGAACAAAATAATGCCATTTGCAGCAACATGGATGCAACTAGAGATTATCATACTAAGTGAAGTAAGTCTGAAAAAGACAAATACCGTATAATGTCACTTATATGTGAAATCTAAAATATGACACAAATGAACCTATCTATGAAACAGAAACAGACTCATGGATATAGAGAACAGACTTGGGATTGCCAAGGGGAAGGGGGTTGGGGGAGGGATGTAGTGAGGGATTGAGGTTAGCAGATGTAAGATATTATATATAGAATGGATAAACAAGGTCCTACTATATAGCACAGGCAACTATATTCAGTATTCTATGATAAACCATAATGGAAAAGAATACATATAAATAAAGAACGTATGTGTGTGTGTGTGTGTGTGTGTGTGTGTATATATATATATATATATATATATAACTGAATCACTTTGCTGTACAGCAGAAATTATCACAACATTGTAAATCAACTATACTTCAATAAAAATTCTTTAAAAATTAAAAAAAACACAATATATGGTATTCCATATAATAAAATATACCATAAAATATATGGTATATCCATATAATAAAATACATATAATAAAATGTGGTATATCTATATAATAAAATCCATGTATTATAATATAATAAAACACAATATATGGTATATCCATAAATAATGAATGAAATACCAATACATGCTACAACATGGATGAACCTTGAAAACATTGAAGCAAGTAAAAGAAGCCAGACACAAAAGGTCACATGTTTTATAATTTCACTTGTATGAAATATCTAGAAGAGGCAAATCCATAAGACAGAAAACAAATTAGTGGTTGCCGGTGTTGGGAGAGGGAGGAATGGGGAGTGACGGCTTAATAGGTATAGGTTTCTTTTTGGAGGGAAGATACGTTTTTTAATAAGATGGTGTGAAAGTTGCACAACATAGTGAATGTACTAAATGCCACTGAATGTTACTTTTTAAAATGATGAATTTTACATTATATGATTTTACTATAATATAAAAAGCTATTACATATACAGAGAAAATACAATTGAGAATGAAATATTTTATAGGGGTTCTTTCTACATATAATCTCGCAATATGCTTTCAAGCCCTGTTAGGATTCACCACTGAACAAGCAATTGACCAATATAGAGTAATTCACCTAAATTATTATCTTTTGTCTTGCCATCCTATTATATGTGAACATGCATTGCTCACATACAATATATCCTTCAAAATAGAATTATTTAAACTTTACTGCACCCTGTGGTAACTTGTGACCATTACTGTTCATCTTGAAAAAATGTTTAACATGAACATGTTCAGTAGTTATTTTCAGTTTCTTACAATGAGATACAATTTATGTTATTTATGAAAGGCAGCCTAAACCCACGTATAATAGTCTGCTCTCTTCCTTGATATATGGAATTATAGTATATGCTTATAAAGGCAGTCAAACCCAGTTATATATTCTATTTTATTTATAGATGTATACATTTGGCATCATAGTTGTTAGGAATTCATGAAACAAAGATGTTTAAAAGAGCAGGTGGAAAAGATCAACAGCCTTGATCAACAACCTTGCTCTTACTCCCTTAAATAGTGACCCATTTTTTTTGTGGTACAGTGTTTTAAAAGAGTTGTTATTTGGTGATTATCAGGTGTGTGGTTATCAAAATCAGTTCTTTAACTTACCCTTTGAATCCAGTCTTCCACAATGGAAAGGCCAATACCAACTCTCAGGTACCCTCCTAAAATAAGACAAATGAAATAAAGGTATAGCCTATAATGAAATGAAAAGCTATACCCATTCCAAGTTTAAATAACGTTTAGTTTAATTATATTGAACCCACTCATAATTATTCAGTGTCCCAACCCTCCTGCCTAGTACTTACCAAAGAGAAAAATTACAAAGGTAAATAAAATACATTTTGATAACAAGGAGTTTGCATTCCACTAGAAATTGTTTCTCTTATATTCACATTTGTTAAGTATTTCACATATTTTTATAAAATGTTGATAAATTCAGATATTTCACATTTACTTCCCTCTCTTACTCGTCTATCGTTTTTTAACTTGGCTTCTACTTCTGGTACAATTTCCAATTGCTTACCTAGGTCTGACATTAAAATCAGGAATATTTTCCATAATGTACTCATGCCCCAAGTTCTTTCCAAACTGTCTGGATATTCCTGAAACCAGAAAAGCATCTCTCCCTGGCCCTACCATAAAAGAGAAAGTGATAGGAATACTACATCTAGTCAAAATAGATTCTAAGTATCTTCTGAGACATCACCAGGTCCTTCTTTCTAACACACACCATATAAGGTTTGTCATTGCTTTCTTCGGAATATTCCAATGACATCTTAACTGACATCTCTTTCTTAAAGAACCACCACCCTGTAATTCATCCTCCTTACCACCAACAAAATGCTCCTTATATGACAAATTTGATAATACTACTCTCCTGACAAAACTTCTTTAATAACTTGCCAAAGCTCACATAAATTCCATGTCATTTAGCATAGCATCGATTCTTCAAAATCTGTACCTACCTATATTCTAAGAAACATCTCAGCTTTTCTTCCGTTGTCTGAACACCAGTCATATGATGCAGATACCAGACTGCTCCACGTTTTTAAACACATACTCTTGCCCTCTTCCATTTGTAAATTAGGAAAATTAGAAAATTCTATTTCTTCTGCCTAGATTTTTCTTCCCAAGCTTGTCTGCTTGGCAAACATTTATTCAAACTTTAGTACACTTCAGTTTCAAGTTCTTTGAGAAGTTTCTCTACACTTTGAAGGCAAAAATAAGACCTTTCTTTTTTCTTCCATTTCACAGCACTTTGTAAATGTCTGTGTTGTCAGTGTGCTATCATAGTTCATTGAGTACATATCTGTCTCATCAAATAGACATAGTTATCCTCCTATGTCTTTGATCTTTTCTTCTGTCTCTATTTATAATCCCCAAGGTCTGATATTTGTTCCTTTTAATTTCCATGCATATTTGTCTTTAAAATGTGATGTCATTGATACCTATGAAGAAAATGGTAATTATATTGAATATCTACTATTTGATAAGCCCTGGGACAAATGCTGTATGTACATTAATTACTTTAATTTCTTAGAAATTACTTATTTTCTTTCAGCCTTACAAGATGGCTTATTTTACATGCCAACCATAATGATGATATTCAGAGAGCATATCTAACTTCTTTAAGACCACACAACTAGTAAATGTGGTTCTAGATTTTCTCCTTAATCAGGCAAAGTGACAGACTTCCTGGATTTGACTCCTAGATTTGTCACCTATTGGTGACATTGACATGCTATATGTTTTCTCTGTCTCAGTTTCCCCATCTATTAAATGGGCCAATACTAGTAAATAACTCATAAGTTGTTGTAAGTGTTCAACAAATCAACAGTTATGAGAAGTATTTAGAATAGCATTTACTGTGGAGTAAGAATGATAAACTTATTTTTAACATCTCCCAGAATTCTTTGACCTGTTTTGTCTTCCTTTATTCCCACTCCTTATGATTTCAGAATTTTCATCTCTTTATACCCAGTTGCTTCATTGGCATTCCTTCCTGGATATAGTGACCCATGAACAATAAAGATAAGTATTTTATTATACCTTAATTTGAGTATACAGGCAGAGAGGAGCTCTGGGGTCTACCAAGCACGTTTTCATGATACATGATAGTGGATTAAGAAAATATTTGGCAGAGTTAAAAGAGAGAGTGGATTGAAGAGTTTATGCTAGGGGCTGGCCAACTTTTTCTGTAAAGGGCCAGGTAGTAAATATTTTAGGCTTTGCAAGCCATACAGTCTTTGTCGCAACTGCCAAACACTGTTCTTGAAGCACAAAGGCAGCCACAGATAATATAAATGAATTCACCTGGCTATGTTCCAAAAAAACTTTGTTTTTAGATAGTGAAATTTGAATTTCACATAATTTTTATGTGTCAGAAAAAAATTATTGAATTTTTTTTTTCAACCATCTAAAAACATATAAAGAAACATTCTCAGCACACAAGCTGTACAAAAGCAGGTGTTAGGCCACATTTGTCCTGTGGCCATGGTTTGGTGATCCCTGATTTGGACAAAGAAACTCATCCGAGAAATGTTTATGTTTAGTTCTCCTACCATAGGTTGCTGTGTTAGTTGCTATTCAAACATGCTTCTAATATATATTTTTTTAATCACCAATAATTAAACTCTTTGCTCTTTGAGTTTTAGCTGAGGGTCTTTTCCTCTGAGGCAGGGATAGCTAAGGTCTGTATTTAAAATATCTGTGGAAGAAGGAGGGAGCTAAGACACTATAAATAACAGGATGGCAGATACACATACACACTTCTATTACAACTGTAAAATATTTTCCTAGCACATGTGTACCAGTGAAGAAATCTGACGAGTGATAACTCTGGACTGGAATACATGAGTTCTGAATGGATTGAATAGAGTGGGCAAGTAGACGACACTTCCTTTATTTCTTCAAGCTGATCTGGCCATTTACCACTCTGTAGATGAGCGTGAAATATCAAATATTATTTGAAACTTAAGATTCTTGAGATCTGCCTTAAGTTACTCCTAGCACAAATTACTCTCTTTGGAAAATCAGGCATTTGAGAGGTGAAGCAAGAAAGGGCCCTTTTGACATAATATGTTTCCTTTGGAGATGTGCTGAGAAAGAGAAAAACAAATGTAGAAAGTAAATATCTGACAAAAGCAGAAAAATCAGACAGGTTCAGTTTTTCATTTCACTCCCTACTTTGCAGTTAAGTTCCTTTGAAATCATTGAGAATCTTTAATGCAGGGGAGATCTGCACAAGGCCAAGAGAAATGAACATCTGATCTGTAAAGATTGGTGTCCAATAAAAGATTAAATAAAGTGCTGCTGTTTTTTTTATTTTTTTAAATTTTTCTTTTTTTCTCCTGACTATCAAAGCAAATGATTTTGGGGGTAGCCAGCCATTTAATTATAGTAGTTATCTGGTTAATTGTTACATGGTACTACTTTGCCTAGGGTTTAATTCAGTTTTGCTGTGTGCTGAAATATCCTAGAGATGTCAACAAGAATAAAAAATTCAGTAGTTGTAAATGTTAAGCATGATATAATTAATAAAAAGAAGTTTTGTGATTGAACTAATAGGGAAGATTAAAGTATATGAGGTATTTTTTGGTAAGGTATTTTTGTTTTTGTTTCTATTTTTAGTTCTATTGCAGAATAGTTTACCACCCCTAACAAAATATTCTTGCAAAAAAGCAGCACCTACGTCTTTGCACATCTTGATTTGCCCACTTAGCTTTCTAGCTACTACTCCATTTCAACTCACTCGCTCACTAATGATTTAGGGCCACGCAAGCCTCTATCTTTTGGGAAAACCTGATAGAATTTAAATCTCAAGAGAAAAAAAGCTAATCATAAATTCTCTAGAAATTATTACAGTTTAAAAAGTATTAATTCTTATGATTATATATAAAACATTCATTTAAGTGAAGTGAAACTGTAGAAAGAGTAATGATATTAACATAATCACAAAACCTTGAGTCTATTATGAGAAGTATATAAAAATTAGGAAATCCTTCTAAATGTCAGACTTTCCTGTCACATCTCTGTAGCCTTTTTTGTATTATGTAAGAGGAAATATATGTTTATAAACCCATAGGAAAGTATGTTTTTAATGTGTCTCACATTCCCCCACTACCCGTGTTGCTTGGTCAACTTAGGGAATAAGTCAACTCTAGCAAAATGTCATATACTCGGTTCTTAGATTGTGAGCAGTGGCTAGATAAAAAAAAAAAAAAATTATGACCGAGCCACCATGATTGTCACCCACCCTTCTTAAAGCTTCGCCTGATGGCAGATAATTGGAAAGTCCAGAAGAAAGCTAATCGTTGACAACCATAAATTTTCTGTGATTCAGATATGAGATAGGAGGAAATATTTGGTACTCTATTCCTATTATTAAATTACTAGAGAAGAACCAGCTTTTATCCTCCATGATGGCTGGTAGCTTTCCTATTCCTCAATTTATAAATATTAATTGGTCAACCTACTCTTTATAAAGACTATGCTAGTACTAGGACATGTCTCCAAATAATGACTTCAAGGAACTTACAGTCCAGTTGAGAAAATATAATTTCTTATTAAAAAATACCTTTTATAAAGAAGAATTCAAATAAGTTATGTAGATACACGGCCCACCTTAAAGTGTTACAACATAATTCCCCTTCCCTTAAGTGTAGTTTACTTTTAGTGACTCACTTTCAAAGACTAAAGTAGTGAAAAGAAGAAAAAAGTAACTTCATTGAAGAAACCTGGCAAAATTTATAGTGGAAAATCCTGCATACCTTTGCTATGTGATAAAGGTAAACATTTTACTGGTGATAAGTTATGTTGATAGCATGTACTCTTGTTATGATGTGTTGAGAATATTTTTTCACCTCTATCATCTTCCACCCAAACACACATAACCCCAGTCTAATCATAAGAAAACACAAGACAAATCCCAATAGAGAGACATTCTACAAAATACCTAATCAGTACTTCTCAAAACTGACAAGGTCATGAAAAACAAGGAAATTCTGAGAAACTGTCCCAGCCAAGAAAAACCTAAGGAGACATGATGACTAAATGTAATGTGGTATCTATCCTGGATGGGATTTGGGACCAGAAAATAGGATATTAGGTAAAAAATAATGAAATCTGAAGAAAGTGTGGACTTTAGTTAATGATGATGTGTTATTGGTCATTAATTATAACTGATGTACAATACTAATATTAGGAAAAACTGTGGGATATATAGGAACTCTCTGTATTATTTTTGCAAGATTTTGTAAATCTATAAGTATTCTAAAATACAGTTCATCAAAATGGGTTTTTTAAATCATAATTTTAAAGAAAAAATTGGCAGAGAAATAAAAGATGGCATATTTAGTAATGGGGAAAAAATATGGGAAGCCTAACAAACCCAGAATCAGTGGATGTATTTTTGACTATTTTGTAAACTTCTTTTATATAATTTGCACATGAAGTTTTGTTGCTATATCACCTGTCATAAAAGTAATACAGAAATTAAAAGTAAAGTCACTCAGGTGTATCATATAACAAATAAATATATTTACATACTTATGTCTGGCACAGTTGAAGCAATCACAAGAATATAAGTATTCTTATTAGTATCACGACATCTTTGTTTTAAGTCTCTTCCAAAGAGAAGTATGCAGGAAAAATTGTTTTATGCCATCTGGTTCCACTGTTGCATATACCGGTACATTTAGGTAACACTTCATATTGGATAAATAGTTATAAAACATATGCAATAGTTTTATTGCTAGTACTGACCACAGTAAATCCCAGGGTTTTAAGTGGGGCTGTAGGAGTTACATTATCTATAAATTACTGAAAATATTTCTGTAGAGACAGTAACATATATGTACGTATGTATGTTAGTTTAAGCTACACTTTAGGAGCAGTGAGTTGTGCTAGTCAGAAATTCTGATTCCAGAGGTTGTCAGCCAGCATTTAATAGGAAGGTCACATACCAAAGGTAGATGCTGTCAATACTTACTACCTGTCCTTCAGCCACACTTAACTCATTCAACACCTGGGACCCACAGTGGCAGCCAGCCCAGACCTCTGTGGCTGTGCAAGTGCAGAACACCAGTGTAGAGCCCCAAAGCTGACCCCTGCCAACATATGCACTCCAGAGGCTAGCCCCCCTCCCCTCCCCGCTGTCACCCTGCATGCCCTGTGCCCAGTGGCCCATCACCAGCCTCCGCTGCAGTGCCCATGCTCGTGGGGAAACTGTGCAGCAGCCACAAGAGTACATGTGCACAGCTGCTTGTGGGCCCAGATTTGGCCCTTTCTTCTGCCACTGGCCTACACCACTGGGCTCACCAACATCTAGCCCCTTCAGCTGTGCACTTGTACACCCCTGGCCTGACTCCCAACACCAACCTTCACCACCATATGCCTGTGGTGAGAACCAGCACAGTGGTGCACGTGAACAGCTACACTCCCACAGCTGCCGGTTAGGCCACAATTGGCCCTGGCCTTTGCTCTTTGCCCTGGCCCCCATCACTACATGTGTGTTTGCAGCCGGCCTCTGCCGTTCCATAGGCACATGCAGCCGGCCCCTGGAGACAAGTGTATGTATACCACCAGCTCTAGCAAACACAGTCATCTGCCAGGTCCCTGGCCACAGGACCTGTAGGTGCTGCTGAGGACCCCAGTAGCCCTTGCAGCCTCTGGAGACACTGCCACTCCCTTGCAGTGCTCACCAAGGACCACACAGTTGTTGATGCTGTGGACCACAGTGTCTGCAAAGAGTCACAGTGCCTTCCCCCCACCCCGCCAGGCCCAGAGGTGCCACATGCCCCATGCTTGGCACTCTGCACCACTAGACCCAGGGTCACGGCATGCTCCAGGGTGCCCACACCCACAGGTGAAGGTTGTTCCTTATGAAAGTCACTCCATAAAGTATGGAAGAGGTGATTGCATCTATGAATATGCAGGCACCTGCACAAGGCTACAGGAATCAGGAAGAATCAGGGAAACATGACTTCACCAAAGGACCCCAGTAAACTTCCAGTAACTGATCAAAAGGAAGTGGAGATACAGGAAATGCCCAATAGAGAATTCAAAATAATTGTTCCAAATATGCTCAGAGAGCTACAATAGAACACAGATAAATAATTTAACAAAATCAGGAAAACAATACAAGAACAAAACGAGAAGTTCAGCAAAGAGAAGACATAAAAAAGAACCAATCAGAAATATATGAAATAATGAAAAAAAAAAAGAATAAGACATAGGAGAAAGTAAATACAGTTTAAAGGTTCAAAATGTCTATCAGAGTTGAGGAAGATGAAACAAAATGATTTGTATTAATCCGTAATGAGGCAAGAATGCCAATTGTAATCTCTAGAGTAATTACTAAAATATGGTTTAAAATGTGTAACTTACAAGGTGGAGGTGGAAAAGAAGAAAATGATACTATTTGTACAATCTAAAAATCATCAAGACAGAAAAAAAGATAATATAACTAAAAATCTGAGACAAATAGAAAATAAATAGTAAGATGGTGGCTCTAAACAGAAACGTTATTAATTACATTAAATCAAAAAGGAAAATTCACTAAGTAAAAGTTTAAAAAGTCAAAGCAGATAAAAAGTTAACCCAATTTCATGTATCTTACAAAACCTTTAAGACAACTCAGAATGATTTAAAGCAATGTGCATGCAAACATTAATCAAAAGAAACTGCTGTACTTACACAATGTTGATTTTAAGTAAGGGATCTTAAATGCAGCTAAAGAGGAACACTTTATAGCAATAAAAAAGGTTAATCTAACAGGAAAAGATCATAAATTCTCTTGGTATACATTCCAGAATTAATCTATTCCAGGAACTATTATGCCAGTACATAAATATGTTGTTCTGATTCACAGTCTTTTCAGCCTATGAAACTGTCACTAGGACTACATTTTGGTAACCAGTATAAACACTTAAGAACTGAGATTTAATTGATTAGTTGCTTTACCCATGAAACTGGTTTCAGTCTGTAGGAAATATAAATGATAAACATAGCAGTTACTTTGCTGATGACAGTTTCATGCTGGATACCAATTTGTCTTATTGTATCCATAGCAATGGCAAAATATACTTGGCTTTGATTGCCTAATATCTTTATAGTATTACTCATTCTGGAAATGTTATAAATTTCTCATTTAGGCAATTTTAAATGTTTACACTTTATATTTTGGTCTTAAAGATAAGGAATAATAGTTGTAAAGCTATTAATGGTATATGCTTCAGGATTTTTTCCACACCTAATTACTAAAGGTATTTTTAAAACATCTAAGGAAGTCATCAATGTTAAAAAAATAATCTAATAACCAATTAGTGCTGTGAACCTTCTTAAGAAGTCACAGTTTCAACCATTCATTGAATTTACTGTTTTTAAGGGCACTTCTGTCAGGAAAAAAATGAAAATTATTATCTTGAAGAAATCTTAGTAAACATTTTGCTTTTTAAAATCTGCAGTCAGATAAAAATCGTTTCAAAATAGCAAAGCCTTTTTCCAGCTACTAGGATTGTAATTGAGAATGGACCCCAAAATTAAATAGCTGTAGCTGTCAGAGTTTTCTTGGCTACTGACTTGAAAATTTCAGATATAGGTTATAATTTATCTGTTACCTCCTGTTATTATATTGAAAATTCTTGGCTTTTGTGTGCGATTCAACTTGCCAATTAGTCCTGCAGCTCTGTTGAGGGAACAAAGATATTGAACAAAGCCTGCTCTTTAATCTGGGAGATTCCCCATCGTGATTCCATGTGCTGCCAGATTTCACAGATTGACATCGTATTGTAATCCTGCACAGCAAAGCAGAAATATTCACACGAGGTAGATACTTTGACCTGGAAAAGAGACCAGAGCATAAGTACAATCTCTGCTGTCGTGAATACTGATATATTTTGACCTACGGTGAAAATAAAAGACATGATGGATAATCTGTTCCACCTGCCGCTTTATGACAAAAATAACACACAAACAAACAAAACAATAATCCTCCCACATTTTTTAAAGAATTAAAGGGAAGTGGATGTAAACAGCATATTCTCTTTGTTTCAGTTAAGTATATGATACTAATTTATGGGCCATTTATTTGTAATATATAATATTTAGAACTGGGATGGTTACTAGATATAACCAAACACTCATTTTACAAAATGAGGGAATTGAGGCTGGGAATTCAAGTATTTGTGGGAAATCTATCAATCTTCGACTCAAACCCACTACCTTGAATATATCTACAAGATAACTATCATATTCTAATGCAAATTAGTATTTTCTTCTCTGAATTCCCATTTATGAACTAAGTCTTTTAAGAATAGATGTAGTAATTGGTTAATTTTTTGAATAAGATATTAATCTTATATCACGTTTGGTACATTATAAGTGTTAAATAAATATTAGAATAAAAGAGATAATACCATCACAAAAATGTCATAGTTACACTTTACTCACTTAAGAAGGAACATATTATTTTTTAAAAAGAGATGTTTAAATGTCACTTATTTTCCATATTTTCATAAAATATACTAATGTGATAGTAAATTAGTAATTAATACAAATTCCAATGCCAGTGTACATGGGCAATAACTAAACAGTTATATACCACTTACCATTTACCTAATGATTTACATGGTTTAGCTCAATGAAACTTTAGGGTTAATCCTGCCTAAGAGGTAGGTACTGTTGTTATCTTGATTTTACAGATAAGGAAACTTGAATTCAGAGGAGTTGAAATTTGAATTTAGGACTCTTAAGAACCACACTGTAACATGGGTTTCATTTAAAGTATCTTAGTGATGTCCATGTAAAGATGCACAGTGAGGTGCTGGAAACAGAACTGCCTGGAGTTCAGGAGAGAGTTAAATTTTGGAGATATAAATTTGGAACTCATCAAATATCAAGGGAATGGATGAAGGGTCCAAAAAAGAATATAAATTAAGGCTAGGGGGAATGCATCACTGCAGTTCAAATTAAATAATGTAGAGGGTGAGTAGCAGAGTCATTAAGACCAGATAAAGTCTCCTACAAGACAGAAACACGATTAAGATGAAGAGTATACTTTAATAGCTATATTTAAAGTGAACAAATTGTCATATATTTTCAGTTTTATTTTCATTGTTAAATACAATTTTCTAGGTTAAATAATTCAGAATAAGAAATGTGATATTTACCCATTACTGTTTTACTATAAAAAATTATGGAATTATCAAAAAAAGATCGTTCACTATATATATTTTTAATGCAAATACATTTTAAACACATTGAACCTTCTACCATGAAGTTGTCTCACTTCACTTGTATAGTTATAGGTACACAGGAATCATTACAATTTAATGCATTCATTTGTTCATTCAACGAATATAAAGAACCTATTAAGTGTTAGGTATTGTTTTAAGTGTTGGAGGATTTATCAGCATATAGAAGATAATTTCTTCCTTTTTCCATGTGTCTCATGTTCTGGTGAGGCAAGATATTGACACAGATGTAAATAACGAATGAAATAGAATTTCAGATATTGAGAAGTTCTCTAAAAAAATAAATAAAAGAGAAATGCAATAGGGAGTTGTGGTAAGTAAGTGAGTGGATCCTAATTTATCTAGCACAATCAGAAAAGGCTTTTTTGAATGGCTAACATTTGGGATAGAACGTGGATGATGCGAATGCATGAGCCTTGGAAATATTTGGGACTCAGTTATAGGCAACATGAAATGCAAGTGTAAAGATCAAACTTGACTTACTGAAAAGTTAGTAAGGGAGACAAAACGGCCAGAGGTAAATTAATATGGGGTAAACTGTAGTGGTTGATTTTAGAAACACGGGCAAGATGATATAACAATTTATTATTATATTAGGACTACAGAGTATGATATTATTATGTTTGTTGGCCTTAGTAAGGGGTTTATGTAGTCCTCCATATACTATGGAAAGCCATGGAAAAGATTTAAGCAGGAGAATGATGATCTAATACATACTTTAGAAAAAAGAATGTGGCCTTTTTGTGGAAAATAAACTGTTGTGAGAAAAAAGTAAAACAAAGAAAGCTAGTGAGGAGACTGTGAAACTACAGTAGCCACCACCCCCATCTGCAGTTTCACTTTCTGCAATTTTAGTTACCCACTGTCAACAGATCTGAAAATATTAAATGGAAAGCTCCACAAATAAATAATTCATCAGTGTTAAATTGTGTGTCGTTCTGAGTTCTCGCACCGTACTGTTCCATCCTGCCTGGGATCTGAATCATCCCTTTGTGCAGCATATCCAGCCCATTAGTCACATAGTAGCCACCTGGGTTATCAGATCAACTGTCAGGGTACTGCAATGCTTACGTTCAAATAACCCTTATTTTACTTAATAGTGTCCCCAAAGTGCAAGAGTAGCGATGCTAGCAATTAGGATATGACAAAGAGAAGCTGAAAAGTGCTTCCTTTAAATGAAGATGTGAAAGTTCTCAACTTTTAATAAGGAAAGAAAAATACCGTATGTTGAGGTTGTTAAGCTCTATGGTAAGCACAAATCTATCCATGAAATTGTAAAGAAGGAGAAGGGAATTCATACTACTTTTGCTATTGTACCTCAAACTGAAAAACTTATGGCCGCAGTTTGTGCTAAGTGCTTAGTTAAGATGGAAAAGACATTAAATTTGTACAGAGATTTTGAGAGAGAAAGAGAGCACATTCACATAACTTTTATTACAGTATATTGTTATGATTGTTCTATTTTATTATTAGTTATTGTTGTCAATCTCTTACTGTGCGTATAAATTAAACTTTATCATAGGTATGAATGTATGGAAAAAACAATATTTATAGGGTTTGGACTATTCGTAGTTTAAGGCATCCACTGGGGGTCTTGGCACACAACCCCCATGGATAACAGGGGCTACTGTAGATCGAGTAAGAAATGATGGTAATTGGTCTAGGAATGAAACAGAGGAAACCGTGAGATGTGACTAAATTACAAATTTATTTGGAGGTAAGACCAGCAGGAGTGCTAATGATTGAATATTGAACTAGAGGGACACAAATCGATCAAGAATGACACCTGGAGTTTTGGTCTGAGCAGTGGAGGGTAGATAATGCTGTCCTATGATGAGATGTGGACAAACTAGGGAAGGAGCTGGCTTGTGAAGTGATGAAGAACAGGCAAGATGGTATAACAATTTATTATTATATTAGGACTACAGAGTATGATATTATTATGTTTGTTGGCCTTAGTAAGGGGTTTATGTAGTCCTCCATCATCACTCTGGTGAGCTTGGATGAATCTATTGGAAGCAAAGGATCCATTTTACTTTGTATAGAAAGGACTAAGTAGTAGAGAGAGGCATGGGGATAAAGGAGGGATTTTAAGACTGGGCAAGACTTGATTGTGTTTAAAGACTGAAGGAAAGGAGCTACATGTGATAGGAAAGAATGATAGAGAGGAAGTGACTAATGAGCAAAGCCCCGGAAAAGCCAAGAAGGTAGGACATTATGTGTACATATTTATGAACCAGCTATCTATAAAGTATTCCATGTTATAATACTTGAAGAGGAGCAGTAAGAATTGGTTTAGATGAAGTGATAGATGTGGTGAAGGAGATAAAGGCTTTCATGTATAAAAGTGATCTACTGAAAATAGAAAGGATATTGGAGGAGATTTAAAGACTGTTATGCCTAAAATCAGTGTTAAAGGAAATGTCATTGAAAAGATGGGGACAGCTGAAGACCAAACTAAAATGGAAGGCCCAAAGTTTATAATAATACACATTTTCATGGAAGATAAATGTCTACTGCAGGTTTCAGAAGTTATACATGATTATAGATGTTACATTTTAGTATGGAACCGCTTTTCAAATTCCACTGAACTGTGCAACAACTAAACTACAGAGGTGTAAGGGAAAAGCAGTGTCTCATAGTGATGAATCTCAGGAACTTTAGAATCGGATTTGAGTTTGAATCATGACTCTGATACTTACAAGTTTTGCAAGCCCAGAAATGTGCTTAAACTCTCTAAGCCTCAGTTTTCTGATCTGTAAGGTGGAATAGAAATTTCCCCTTCACAGTAGTACTTGCCTTGTTCCTGATATTAGAGTAAAAGCATCCTTTCACCATTACCTATGGTGTTGGCCTGGAATTTCATTGATGCCTGTTATCTAGTTGAAAAAATTTTCTTCTATTTCTAGTATGTTGAGAGCTTTTATTAAGAATAGATGGTGGATTTTGTTAAATGGGGGTTTTCTTTTTTTTGGCATCTATTGAAATGTTCCAGGGGTGTGTGTTCTTCATTCTTTTAATGTAATGTATTACATTAATTGGTTTCTGGATGTTAAACCAGCCTTGAATACGGTATCACTTGCTGGTGATTTATAATTCTTTTTTCTATGTGACTGGATTTTGGTTAGCTAATATTTTGTTAAAGATTTTCAGATTTATGTTCATAAGTGCTATTGATCTATAGTTTTCTGTCTTGTGATATCTTTATCTTGCTTTAGTATCAGAGTAATATTGGCCTCATAAAATGAGTTGGGAAAAGTTCCTTTCTACTCTGTTTTCTAGATGTTGTTCCATTAGTCTTTGAGGTTCTGTTATTTTTCTTCACTCCTTTTTCTCTGTGATTTTAAGGTGGCAAATTTCTATTAATCTCTCAAATTCACTGATCCTTTTTTCTGCCATTCCAAATCTATCTACATTTATTGTCCTTTCAACTTCGTAGTTTTCACTTGTTTCTTTTTAATAGTTTCTATCTCTATTGAGTCCCCTTTTAATGTCATGTAATCTTATTTTTCTTCAATTATTTAAATATGGTTTCCTTTAATTCCTTGAACATATTTATAATAGCTGCTTTGAGGTCTTTGCATGATAAATTTAACATCTGGGCCCACTTATGATTGTTTCTAATGACGTATTTTTTTAAACTGAGCATGAGTCATACTTCCTTTCTTTGTATGTCTCATAAATATTTGTTGAAATATGGAGGTTTTAAATAATATGTTGCAGCAGTTTTATATTCACTTTTGTTTCCTGAAAAAAAAAAAAACTTCTCTGTACTTTCTCTGACTTAAAGAGCCCTAAAATGATTGTTTTAACCATACTGTGCAGTATTATACTTATTTCTTGGGGTGAGGATAAGCTTATTTCTTTGCATTGTGATGGCGAAGGACTCCTGTCTAGCTGTGCAATTTTTTTAAAAAGATACCTTTTATCTGTTTCTCAGTTTCCTTGCAATAAAATGGAGATAATAAGAGTAACTCTGTCTAAGAGAAATGTTAAGAAGATTAAATAAGATATTATAAAAAATGTTAAAAGTGTCTGGCACATTGTAAGTATAACATTATTATTTGCATTCTTTTTTGTTAAGTACCATAAAATCTATACAGGGAATTATTCATATTTAATGAAGTTGTGACTCGATTAATAACATGTTTTTTTTTCTAAAAATGACGCAGTGATTATTTCTGCAAAATGTATAATTTATTGAAGACCTTTCTCTATACTAGAAATATGTTCCAACAGTCATGGAGATAAAAATTAGCCTAAAAGTCTAAGAAAACTCCTAAAGAATAGTACAAATTTTTTTAAATCTGAAAATAATTAAGGAAACTCTACTAAAAAATCCACATTGCAATGAAATAAAACTGCACCCTAAAAACTTTGCCTTAATAAGATTATATTAGCAGATTAGGAAATTGTTTTTTGTATCATCTAAATATTTAAATTCATTATAAGGTTTAGGTTCTGTTTAAATACAGAAAAAACAGTTTTTGTTTATCTCTTTAACATCTTTAAAAATAAGCCTCATAACTCTGATAATATATTGCAACCAGCTGAATGTTCAGATTTATGATTTTCTGAAAGGAGAATTAGGTAGCAGCCACTGACAATGGGCAATTTATGGGGCATACATATCCCCTGCTTGCTCTCAGAGAACTTCCTCTATTAGATTAGGACGTTACTAAAAACTTCTATCCCAATCAACTGTTGCTTCCTACAGTTGAATGCAACGAAATCTCATTCAACTCTATTCAATAAATATTTATTCAGGAAATATAATATGCAAAGCACTCTGCTAGAGTTTGGAGAGATAAGCACACAGATGGTGGGTGATAGGTAGGTAGGTAGATAGGTAGGAAGGAAGATAGATAGATAGATAGATAGATCTTTAACACCCCACTTACATCAATGGACAGATCATCCAGAAAGAAAATCAATAAATGTAAAAGAATGAAATTAGAACATTTTCTCACACCATAAACAAAAATAAACTCAAAATGGATTAAATACCTAAATGTAAGACTGGAAACCATAAAACTCCTAGACGAAAACATAGACAGTAAACTCTTTGACATAAATCATTGTAATATTTTTTTTGTATCTATCTCCTAAGGTAAAGGAAGGAAAAGTAAACAAATGGGACCTAATTAACCTAAAACCTTTTGCACAGGAAAGGAAACCATTGACAAAATGAAAAACAACCTACTGAATTGGAGAAAATATTTGCAAAATGATATGACTGATAAGGGGTTAATTTCAAAATAAGTAAACAGCTTATTCAATATCAAAAAAACAACCTGATTAAAAAATCAGCAGAAGACCTGGATAGATATTTTTACAAAGACTACATATAGATGGCCAGCAGGAACATAGAAAGATGTTCAGCATCACTAATAATCAGAGAAACACAAATCAAAACCATAATGAGATATCACCTCACACCTGTCAGAATGGCCATCACCAAAAAAAAATAACAACTAACAAATGTAGGCAAGAATGTGGAGAAAGAGAAAGCCCTGTACTCTTTTGGTGGGAATGTAATTGGTGCAGCCACTATAGAAAACAGTGTGGAGGGTCCTCAAAAAATTAAAAATAGAACTACCATATGATCCAGCAATTTCACTCCTGGGTATATGTCCAAAGAAAACAAAAACACTAATGTGAAAAGATACATATGCCCCAATGTTCATAGCAGCATTACTCACAGTAGCCAAGATATGGAAGCAACCTAAGTGTCCATCAAAAGATGAATGGATTAAGAAGATTATACACACACCCACACACACACAGGAATGCTACTTAGCCATAAAAAAGAATGAAATTTTGCCATTTGCAAAAACATGGATGGACCTGGAGGACATTATGCTTGTGAAATAAGTCAGACAGAGAAAGACAGATACTCTATGTTATCACTTATATGTGGAATCTAAAAAATAAAACGAATGAATATTACAAAACAGAAACAGACTCACAGATACCAGTTACCAGTGGGGCAAGGGAAGGGGGATGGGCAAGATAGGGATAGGGAATTAAGAGGTACGAACTACTATGTATAAAATAAAGAAGGTACAAGGTTATATTTTGCAGCACAGGGAATGTAATATTTTATAATAACTTTAAACAGAGTATCATCTATGGGACTTCCCTGGTGGCTCAGTGGTTAAAAATCCACCTGCCAGTGTAGGGGACACGGGTTCAAGCCCTGGTCTGGGAAGATCCCACATGCCGCGGAGCAACTAAGCCCCTGTGCCACAACTCCTGAGCCTGCTCTCTAGAGCCCGCAAGCCACAGCTACTGAGCCTGCATTCCACAACTAATGAAGCCCGCGCACCTAGAGCCTATGCTTCGCAACAAGAGAAGCCACTGCAATGAGAGGCCCGCACACCGCAGTGAAGAGTAGGCCCCGCTCGCCACAACTAGAGAAAAGCAACAAAGACCCAATGCAGCCAAATAAGTAAATAAATAAATTTATAAAAAATAAATGGAGTATAATCTGTAAAAATTTTGAATCACTATGTTGTACACCTGAAACTAATATAATATAAATCAACTATACTTCAAAAAAGGAAAATAGTAAATGCATTTGTATGTTAATAGAAGGTAAATAGATCAATACTTTATTAAACATATCTGTTATTTATTTTTCATAAAATACTATTCGATCTAAAATATTTCAGAATTTCTTTACTTTGCAAATGAGGGGAGGGTGGTTGCTGATTTATCTGTAATATTTTTCAAGATACTTGCAAGTCCTCAAATCTACAACAACCTACAGTATATTATATTTTGGGGATGCCTTTACTCAAGGTGAGTCATAGTTAGTCCAGAGGTTTTGGAATAAGGCAGTCCTCAGAAAATGAATTAGTCTGAAATAATAATAATTAGATGAACACAATTAGAGAGCATAAGATATTTTCTAGGTAGTTAAGTTTGTCTGAGTCACAACCAATTTTACATATGCTGAATCTCCAGAAGGACAATCTTATTTCAGCTACTTAATGATAGAGGTACCTCAATTATCTATCTATGATTTATTAATGGCATCAATACTATAGCTGATATACTTCACTTACACAGAGAGACGATTCCTGAGGTCCATGTGTGCCTAGAAAAGAGAGATTATCCAACCTGCTGAAACGTGCAAAAGGAAACCATTCTCCCTGCATCAATTTATCATCTCTTTCAGTACCTTTTCTAAGCTACTTCAAGTTTGGCACTTCTAGTGACTTCAGAGAGAGTTTGGCAATGCATTAGCTTTGTAGGAGCATGCAACCAGGCCGAGACGCAGTACTTGCTGGCATTATAAACAGTCAGTGATCCATATTTTAAAATAACTGTCTGTAAAAATAAAGCCATTTGTAGAAAGGAGTCAGGCACCTGAATGAGGAAAGTATGTTAGGCAATTGTTGAGTCATAGAAGATAAATATTGCATACAATGAGAAACAAAAAAGGAACTGCACCATTTAATTCATAATTCCACCTCCACAAGAGTTTGAACATAACTGTATTCCTTATGAGGTATTAATATAACCGTGGATGTAGGTATGAAGTAGTTATAAGTATAGTAAGACATACCTTGTCCCTATTTTGTGGTTATCAGTTTTTTATTTTCCATGCATGACCTTCTATATGTGTATAAGTAGGCACCAAAGTTATATAGTTATACCACTGCTTTCTGGGTAAAAGTACATGTGCTAGAAGTTTTAATTTTATGCAGGTGGAGAAGAAAGATGAAAAATATGAACAGTAGTTAAGTAGAGGCCTCAGCAATATTTCTTAATATGCATAGCATTTTTAGGGGGAAAAAAAGATTTTTTGACCAAAATAATGTCTTTAAAACTTTAGCTCCTTAGTGGTAATACTTTAATTCTCTTACCAGAAACACAGTGAAGACAGTCTTGTCTCCTGGAGGTCAGTCTCTGAAAATCAACAAGAACAGAATGGCTGAGAGCCTTCTTAATCATTAAGAAATTATATAGTAAAACAAACAAACAAAATGAATATAGAGTTAGAATTGAGCTGACATATCATTAACTAAAGGCAGCTGCCTTTTACCCCACCCTACCAACAGACCCGATGGCGCTGCTTCTAGAGACCACTGTAAATGTCTTCTGAGGGACAGTCTTAGGCATTCCTCATTGTTAATTTTTAAAAAAATATTTTAAATAAAATAATCTAAAATCACATGTGAAACTTAAAATCCGAGATCTTTGTTGACATTAACTTTTATATTGGTGGTTTTTATCTCATCCGTGATATGGAAGGCATGTTAGGATACAGTTACTGCTTCAGAGCCTTTCTGAACAAAGGCAGCCCTCAGCAGTAATTGGTCAGGGAATTACTTTATCGAGTAAATATGATCTTTTTTAGAAGTGAACTTTTAAGAACTTTGAATCCTGTTACCATAGTTGTTACTAGGTTTTAACTAATTAAAAGAAATAATAGTTTATACAATGTAACAAAACAGTTCCTTGAGTACATGAGTAGAAATCAGTTTTTGGTAACTAAGTTATATGTTAAAATATAGAAGTCATTTTTAATAGCATGCCCAAAATGCAAATTTCAGATGTTTATTCTTATTTAGTTGCCTGTGTGAGTCATTTATGTTTTCCGAGGAGTAGATTGATTGAATGAGAACAGCTGCATCTTATTGCAATTACAGAAAAATGAAATACAAAAATACTGAGAGAAACCAATTAAATTTTTGGTTCTCTCAAGTTAATTAGAAACACTTTAACTAAAATGAGATGTTATAAATACACATTTTAAAAGTTCTTGATAGATATTTAATACTTAGTAAATATATTTTAAAAGCTCTATTCGACACAAGTCCATTTAAAAAGTAAACCCAGCAGCTATCTAATGAAATATATTACCCTGTCAGCATATTTAAAAAGCAATCAGTATCTCACCTGACACTGCCCATTTTGTCCCAATTAAAATGAAATATAAATCCACAAAAGCAATTTCAGAAATTGCTTGAGCAAAATAAATTCTGACAAACCCAACAGATCACCAATATTTGTCTTAAATCTTGCTACTGTGCAAACCTTTTTTGCTGTGTAATAGTGTAAAAATATATATAACACTCCTTAATAGATGAAAAACCCTTCCAAAATTAACTCTAAAGCGCTATTTTATAGAAAGTGGAATAGAATTCTACTAAACTTGATTATAGTAGTGATTTTAACTTGAGAAACTAACATTAAAAGCAGGGAAGTAAGGAAGAAGGCACCAGTAATCATATTTCACGAAATGGAATATTATTTTCTATTCTTAAATCTGTTCATATTTTTTTTATGTTTAGTGTATGCATCTAAAAATATATGTTTTATAAAGTCCTTACTCTATAACTCCAAAATTTAGTTGGCAGTGGGAAATGGGTCATTTTCACAGTTTCTTTGTCAATCAACAAAGTAAAATGAGGACTTCCCTGGTGGTGCAGTGGTTAAGAATCCTCCTGCCAATGCAGGGGACACGGGTTCAATCCCTGGTCTGGGAAGATCCCACATGCCACTGAGTGACTAAGCCCGTGCGCCACAACTACTGAAGCCCGCGCACCTAGAGCCCGTGCTCTGCAACAAGAGAAACCACCACAACGAGAAGCCCGCGTACCTCAACGAAGAGAAGCCCCCACTCGCTGCAACTAGAGAAAGCCTGCACGCAGCAATGAAGACCCAACACAGCCAAAAATAAACTTTTTAAAAAAAGTAAAATGAGAATAAAAAGTGTTCTTTTTGAATGAGTATATGTGTATATGGTTATTATTAATATTATATTTAATACTGGAAATACCAGAGATCAGATTTTCTATATTTGTATATTTTATGGTTTTGGACACTGACAGTTAAACAGCTCTAATCATGTGTACCCTTAGTTTTCATCACATCTTGGTTTTAGACAAACATTAAATATTTTTAAATTTTATTAATTTAAGTACTGGCTGTAAAAATATTTAGAGGAGGGTATAAAAAGGAGGAAAACACAGTAAGAGAGAGAGGATGAAGAAGAATGAGGCGGCATCATTTTTTGAACCCATATTACCTATACAGTACATTAAAATATGCTAATTTATTAAGTCTACAAAATAGTCCTAGGACAAATTCTGTTTCTACAGAAGATTTCATAAAATTAAGTAATTTCTGGTAAATAGTGAGCAATCTCTAGAGTGTCTCATATACACTAAATCCCAAATTGTCCTACTGGTGATTTTATGGTTTTGACAAACCATTTGACTTCTCTGAGTTTCATCCTCATCAGATATACAGTGATATAAATATTTGCTTTAAAGTTTTGTGTTAGAGATGCACTTCATAAGTGCTCAGTTCATATTAGCTAATCAGTTGTGTAATGTGAGTTTCTAGATCACACAAGTTCTTATTTCCTACTCATTCATTCTCCAAAATGAACCTCAATAAAGTTAATGATGTTTTTATACATCATTTTTTAAAATATATACTTATTTCCTTGAAGGCAATGATTCTTTGTAATTCATTTTTGTATACTCTTTACCAGCTCATAGGGTACTTTACATTGTAGGCATCCAGTAAATACTGAAAGGATGATTGAATATGCTCCTTGGCCTATTTGTCCACAAATAACATAGAGTTAAGCCTTCTTCATGTTCTTCAGAGGTTTAACTTTTAGATGGATTCAGCTTTTGCTGAATTATTTTCTATATAAAAATATAAAACTAAATTCCTTATCCAATTAACTCACAACATCTCTATTCCTATCTTGGATGTAAGAAAAAATGGACTTGCAAAAAGAAACATTTAATAGGTGGTAGGCGCATGGAAAAGGAAATAAAAATAATCAATTTATACTTTTCAAGCAATGATTTGAATCTCCAAATAATAAAATGAGAAGCATTACTGTATGCTTTAGTCACCAATTGAATTTTTAAAATAATGTTCCCAATATATGTCCACCAGTTTTTAAGTGAGCATAGCTATTACTTTATCTTGGATTATAATCCAGTAGAATATCAACCAGGATATGATCGAATTCATCCTTTCAGTTGTTCAGTACAAATACTGTGGAAATTGCATTTGAAATCCTATATAGAAACAAAGATCCTATGATAACTAAGACAAAGTAATCTGAGAAAAGCAGATATCAGTATGTTGTAACATTTCCATTTGTCTAAGTAAAAATGAGAATGTGTTAAAATCATTTCTAGACAAATAAAGGAAGCAGAGAGTTTCACAATCATTCACTGAATTTAAGTTTTCTTAATAGACAATTTAGATAGTACAAGCAGAACAAATCAGTATATGGTTTGGAAACAGTATAATAGAGCTAAACAATAGCCACAAACATGCAGGTATAGGTGGCTTTACAGTAATATAAATGTAAGGTGAATGCTCATACGTGTCAAAATGCAGGGTATAAGGATTCTGAAACACTGAGTTGGGCTTGAAATTTCTAGAAAAATACTTTTAGCTCTGTTTTCTAATTGTACTTACAAAAACAGTTTTCAATGTAGGGGAAATGATGCAAAGGAAAGGAACAGTGAACTAGAATGAGAAACCTTGTTTTCTAGAAACAACGTTATTATAAACCACAGTGAGCAATCCTATCCACCCTCTTAGTCTCAGTTTCTTCAATAGTAAAATCAAAAGGTTAAGGTAAATTATCTTTATTACATCATGTGGTTTGTGAATTAGAAACTACCTGTTACTTAAACAGTACCTCAAGTCCACATGCTCTGTCAGTTACCAGTGTAGAGTGTAAAACCCAGAAAAAATATTTCCGTTAAAGATACATTGACAGAATTTTGACTTCAGGCCGTTTATGAAAGAAGGATGGTTGTTATAAGTTATCCTGGAATTGGCATCTTTCTAATACATTTCCAGAAAGAATTATTTCTTGTGATATTTTTAAAAATTACATTACAAATGTGAACCATAAAATAATTCATTTCAGAATTATAATCTTATCAGTACTTTTAAAAAATGGCATGGTTTGCTGTCATTGAACAGAATATTTTCTAATTGAAGATTTTCAATCAGCATTGCAAAGCTATGGATGACTTAGCAGAGTTCTTTTGTCTACTTCATCATCCAATTTTAATGAGATTTGTGTGTACTTCTCAGGAAGTCATTATTAACACATTTGCTAATTATTGTCAAAGTTAATACTTCAAGGGGAGGTGGGAGTATTAGTATAATTTAGATACTGAACTATCCAACTAAATGTGAGTCTGATCTGATAGCCTTTTCTACTGAAGAACTAAAAAACAAGTTGTCCTTAAAACTAACTTTAACTAGATTCTAAAAGACAATTGCTTGTTAAGAGTCAGTCTGATATATGGTACACAGAAGGGAAACCTGAGGAAACAGGTGCAACAGAAAGTAGTGAGCCCGTTGATTAAGGATGATTCCAGTTGATTCTTGACTTTAAAATAATGTAAAGAGAGATGTATTATTAAAAGTGAATCTTCAGTACCTAAAATTAGCTCATAGACTACTATTTAGAGTTTCCCAATTTAAAAGGAAGTATTGAAGATTATAGAAATTAATATAAATTATTTGATGTTAAGGCAACAAATCTTCCAGATAGTTTAAAAGAGTAGGTTTAAAGCAACTAATCTGATTTGATTGATGACTCATAGTTTCTTTGATCTTTTCCATTGATTTTCTAGTCTCTCTTTATTTCTGCTCTGATCTTTGTTATCTCCTTCCTTCTGCTAACTTTGGGGTTAGTTCTCCTTTTCTAGTTCTTTGAGGTGTAAAGTTACATTGTTTGAGATCTTTCTTTTTTTCTTAACGTACGTGTTTATTGCTATAAACTTCCTTCTTAGCACTGCTTTTGCAGCGTCCCATAAGTTTTGATATGCTGTGCTTCCATTTTTGTTTGTTTCAAGATTTTTTTTTTAATCTCATCTTTAACCCATTGGTTGTTCAGGAGTGTGTTCTTAAATTTCCACATATTTGTAAATTTTGTAGTTTTCCTCCTGTTGATTTCTACTTTCATACCATTGTGGTCAGAAAAGGTACTTGGTATGATTTCAGCCTTTTAAAATTTGCTGAGACTTGTTTTGTGGTCTAACCTGTGATCTATGCTGGAGATGTTCCATGTGCCCTTGAGGAGAATGTGTATTAGGCTGCTGTTGGATGCTGCCATGGGCTGACTGAAGGTGCCTATGTGGTGGCAGGGACTGACTGCAGATATACATGTAGTGTCAAGTGTTGGGACCAGCAGCAAGGGCTAGGGCCAACTGTGGGCGCAAAAGCAGCTGTGGGTTTCTAGCTGTTTGCATGTACTTACATGAAGAGGAGGGTCTCAGACAGCTGGTGTCAGTGAAGGGGAAAGCCTGTGGGGCAAAACTTCAGTGGCAAAAATCTGCAAGGGGTTCATGGTGGCTGTGTAGGCCACAGCTTTCCTCAGTGGAGAAAGCTGCTAGCATCCTCTGCAGAGCAGTTTGGGGTCCATGAAGAGGTCATGTGATGAAAGCTGGGGACATATGTAGTGTCTGCAAGGGCTGTTGAGCACTTAGCGGTGAAGGTTGCTGGGATCCTCTGCAGAGCAGGACACTGGGCACAAGGTGAATCCTGCCACCTGGCTGACACTGGCTGCTCCTGTGCTTCTTCCCTGTTCCTAGCTCTCTCTAGATGTCTCAGCTCTGCTAATCTCTCTGGGAGAATTAAAACCAAAGAGGATCCTTTGTGCAGAGCACCGAAAAGCTGGGAAGCTAGTCATTCATCCTGCTCTCCATTTCTTCGTGAGGGGAACTCTCTCAGGCTGGGGAGCTCTTGATGAGGAACAGTGCTTGTCTGATGCAAGAGTGCTAGTCTGGGGCAGGCAAAATTAAACTGTTCTTTCTACTCATTTTGGACAGTCCTTTCCAGGTTTTTTGCTCACTTTATTGCTGAAACTTTTAAAGTGGACTCAGCTTTCCCAGAGCTATTTTTTTTTTAATTAATTAATTTATTTATTTATTTTTGGCTGTGTTGGGTCTTCGTTTCTGTGCGAGGGCTCTCTCCAGTTGCGGCGAGCGGGGACCACTCTTAATCGCGGTGCGCGGGCCTCTCACTGTCACGGCCTCTCCCGTTGTGGAGCCCAGGCTCCAGACGCGCAGGCTCAGTAGTTGTGGCTCACGGGCTTAGTCGCTCCGCGGCATGTGGGATCTTCCCAGACCAGGGCTCGAACCCGTGTCCCCTGCACTGGCAGGCAGATTCTTAACCACTGCACCACCAGGGAAGCCCCCTCCCAGAGCTATTTTTGTTCATGGATAGCTGTCTAGTTATTGTTCTCTGTGGAGGGATGGAGACTGGGGGTCTGCTACTCCATCGTCTTGTCACTCTTACTCATTTAATTTTTAAAAAATAGAATCTAGTTCTCGGTTGAAATTGTCTTTCACCTATTTTGACTCTATGTTTCCTATTTAACACATTAATCATTAATTGTAGCCTCCTACATTATACTCAGAAGCTACACACATAATAAATTTTGAAACTTTTTAAGGGAAATTTAATAATTCACATGATATATATGAAGTAAAGAAAATGAAAGAAAACAGTGTATCAAATTTAAATATATTTATGAAGCAGAAATGATGGGAACTCTCAAAAACAGCAACTATGTCATCAAGTGGCAAGGAAGAGAATATTCGTTATATACACTCAGCATCATCTCAGAATCAAGCCTCCACAGTTTTGAACTGTGTTTGTGAGCATCTGTGCCTTATCTTGATTTATCTTGTGCATCTGTTAGCACCATATGTCTGTCCTAAGGTACTGCTTCTTCACTTTACACCATTTGGCTTGTGAAAGTTTTCATAGGGGAACCTGTACTTAACGATAGTAACAAAATTACACAGACATGACTATGTAGCCAAATCATGATTGGATCTCTAAGAACATAATGTTTAAACAGCAAAAACAACAATAACCAAGACAAACTAACAGACAAGAATACTGATCTGCCATAAATATAATTTACAGAAATGAAAATGAAATTCTAATAGATTTTTCTGTAAACCACTACTAATAATTTTCCATTTCAAGAAAAAGTTTAAAGTCTCATTGGATGCACTCTCGTGATAGATTACATATACATATTTTATCATTGCAGGTTTTCCCCAGAGTGTGTATTACCCATAGTCTCATTTTTATGCATGAATTTATATAACTGTACCAAGCTTTCATCTTCTCAATAGAGTTGTTAGCTTAACTAAGAAAAAGAAGATCAACTCAAAGTAACAGATGAGTAAGGGTAGCTTGTTTGTGTGCTTATCAATAGAGTGAAAGTAAAGAATTACATGAAATTGAATTATATGTATTTTTTAAATTGAAAGGGCCTTTACAGGTCATCTAAATATTCAGCTTCCTAATTTTTCAGATAGGGAAATTAAGAATAAAATCAGTCATAGAATGTAATTGGTCAGGTACAGCACTCTTCCTCTATTCTTCTTTCTGTTGTTAAGAACTAACACAAATCCTATTTGTCACATTTAGGCTTCTCTTACCACAGTACTACATTTCATCTTTTGGCATACCCTAGCTTTCTGTATGAAAATTTACATAAAACTATACAATCCTTGACTCCCCAAGTCGAGATAGAGATAATATTCTGAATGAAACTTTAATTCCGTATCACAGAATATGATGAATAAATGAGACAAAATTTTTAATTGGTAAGCTGGAACTGATTGTTTTAAAAATTCAATTTAGTACACTATTCAAGTAATCTAGTCATCAGAACGAAAGGGTTTTATGTACTTGCTGCAAAGTCACTGTGACAGGGCTGACTTGAGTAAGGGTGTTTGTTGTCCAAAGCTAAAGGTATTATGTGAAAAAAATTATTTTAAAATGGAGAAATAAATGATGAGGCAGAGAGAGTATATGAGATGTGATTTTGGGTATAAAGGTCAGGTTGTTGAGCCAAATTGAATAATTTCAGGAGATCCAGGGGAAAACACAGGTTTAAAATCTGCTCTGAGATTAGGATCAAAATGTAATTTGCCTGTGCTATGGGATTACATAACTGGATTTAATCATCCTTTGTAATCGACTGACTTCGGGGATAACCACAAATACTCATTGTATTTGCCAGCATAGAGGGTTCTTTGACTTTTTGTTGAGGAGGACAGTTTTTTCTATCACAAGTAAAGCTTTATCTTTTACCTTTTCCCATTGTCCCCAGATTCATTCAAACCTGGGATCTTGTGCTTACTACTTTTCTGAATTTGGCACAAACTTGTGAGAAACTATTTCTTAATTCATTAAAGCAATACCTATGTTGCTATAGAAGTAAAATAAGATAGTAAAGTATGAACATGTCTTTGTAAATTATAAAGCATCCTGATACTTGTATATCATGATCCGTCGATTAATGTCTCTAGAAGTAGTATAATGGGTCTGTGTGGCACCGTGGGGTAGGGAAAGTGCTGGAGGTGGAATATTAGCAGATCGTAAAAGTATAAAGAACTTTCATGGAAATTGAACATTAACTTTTTCTTGTCAAAAAGATACGAGCAGAGGGACAACAGGAAGGCAACTGGAAGAGATGTCAGTATGATGATACGGAAGTGAAAGTAATATTGGCACAATTAATACTGGGGAAAAGGGTACAACAACATTAAGTATATCAATTACTTACTGGTTCCCTTCTATCTTCAGCAAGGGAGGGGCTTAAAGGAGGAAAATATCAAACAGGGAGCAGCATCCAAGCCTACCCCAAGAAACAAGGAGGCATAGGGTGGGTCCTCCCCAGTATTCTGGCAAGTGTCACCAAACCTGGACGAGAAATGGAAATTACTGCTGCTTTCCTAGAAGTTCCAGTCAGCCACAGGAATTAGTATCATTTCCAGTGATATAATTTTTCATATTTAAAAAATGAAGTTGAATTACAAATAATGAAATGCACAGATCTTAAATACATAGCTCAGAGTTGGGAAAAATGCACATACCAGTGTAATCCATACCCTCATCAACAAATATTTCTATCAACAAAGAAAGATCCGTGATGATACTCACCTCCCTCCTTTCACCCAAAGGAAACCATTTTTCTCATTCTTCTCAAAGTAGATTTTGCGTGCACGGGCATGTGTTTGTGTCTGTGTTCTTTCTCTATACATAGTGTCTTTGAGATTGATTCATGATGCTTTATGTATCCATTGTTCATTCCTTTTCATTGCTTTTCATTTATTAAAAAAAACTACTTATCCATGCCTCTTGATAGATAATTGTGTTGTTGCTAGATTGTGACTATTATGTATAGAGATGGTATTTATTTTTTTGTACATGTTGGGAACATATATTTTCATTTTTATTGGGAGTTAATGTTTTAATTGGGAGTTAATGTTTTAATGGGAGTTAACCTAGGAGTTAATGGCTATGTTTTAGGTTATGTATATTTTTAAAACTTACAAAAAAAATCTTCCAAACCTTATCCCAAGTGGGAAAATATGCAAACATTTTGCATTCTCACCAGCAGTGTATGAGAGTTCTGGGTGCTCCACATCCTCACTGACATTTAGTGTTGTCAGTTGTTTTCTAAAATGATTTTAGCCGTTCTACAATGTATGTAATTATATCTCATTGTGTTTTAACGTACACTTCCCTGATGATGAACGCTATTGAGCACTGTTTCATGTGCCTACTTGGTATTCATATATCTGCTTCTGGGAGGTATCTATTCACATCCTTTGCTATATATAGTCTGATAGAGGTGCAGCAAATATTTTCCCAAGGTGTGCCTTTTTTTAACAGTATCTGTAATGATGAGAAGTTTTTAAATTTGATATAGTCTGATTTGAAATTTTTTTGCTGTTTTGTATTAAGGTTAGTGCTTTCTGTGCTCTCTCAACTGACCATACAAATGCTGATCCATCTCTGGATTGTCTATTCAGTTCCATTAACCTATTTTTAATTCTAACATCAATGCCACGCTATCCGATTACTCTAGCATCACAATAATTCTTGAAAAGAGGCAGTGTAAGACCTCAGATGTCGTGTTAGGCCCTTTGCATTTCCATATAGACTTTAAAAGTTTCTGGTAATATTTATTTTAAAACGCTGTTAAAGTTTTGATTGGGATTTTGTTGAATCTATCAATTATTTTGTGAAGAATTGATATCTTAAAAATATTGAGGCTTTGAGTCAGAGAATATGCTATAGCTTTCCATTTACTTTGGTCTTTTTAACTATCTCTCAACAATAACTTGTCCTTTTAATGTATAGGTCTTGAATATGTTTCATCAAATATATCCATAATTATTTCAAGTTGTGTGATACTATTGTTAATGAATGTTACTTTAAGTTCATTACCCAGTTGTTTGGTTTATATATAAATAAAATTGAGTTTTGTATATTGACCTTTTCTAAATTAACTTACTACCTCCTACTGTGCCTGGTAGTTTGAGGGGCATTCATGAGGAATGTCTATGTACACAATTGTGTCATAGGAAAATACTGATAATTTTTCCTCTTCCTTTTCAAACATTATGCATTTTACTTCTTTCCCTTGCTTTTAGGCAGTGAATATGGCATCTAAGTAAAATATTGCATAGAAGTGGTGAGAGCACAAATCCTTGCTTTTTTTCAGAACATAGGGAAGAAGCATGCAGTAGTTTACATTTATGGATGATGATGGTAGTCGTTTTCTATTGCTGCCAGAACAAATGATCACAAACTTTAGTTGCTTATAACTACACAAATTTATTGTCTTGCAGTTTTGTGGGTTGGAAACCCAGCACAGATCTCACTGGGTTAAAATCAAAGTGTCAACAGGCTGTGTTTTTTGCTTGGAGGCAACTCACATTCCTTGACTGTTGGCCCCTTTCCTTCATCTTCACAGTCAGCAATGGCAGCTCAAGTCCTTTACAGGCCATCATTTCTCTGGTTCTCTTCTGACTATAGCTAGGAAAAGCATTCTACATTTAAGGATTCATGTTTCTAGATTGGTCTCACTCAGTTTATCAAAGATAATTTTTTTTTTTTTTTTACTTTTTGGCTTCGTTGGGTCTTCATTGCTGCACACAGGCTTTCTCTAGTTGCGGTGAGTGGGAGCTACTCTTCATTGTGGGGTGCAGGCTTCTCATTGCGGTGGCTTCTCTTGTTGTGGAGCATGGGCTGTAGGCACACGGGCTTCAGTAGTTGTGGCACGCAGGCTCAGTAGTTGTGGCTCGAGGGCTCTAGAGCACAGGCTCAGTAGTTGTGGCACATGGGCTTAGTTGCTCCATGGTATGTGGGATCTTTCCGGACCAGGGCTTGAACCCGTGTCCCCTGCACTGGCAGGCAGATTCTTAACCACTGCACCACCAGGGAAGTCCCCTCAAAGATAATCTTTGACTCTCAAAGTCTTAATTGGTCTTAATTACATTTGCAAGGTCTCTTTTGCCATATTAGGTAACATTCACAAGGTCCAAGGATTAGGATGGGCATCTCAGTGGGCAGTGTCCTGCCTACCACAATGATAGTTATAGATTTTTTTTTTTTTATAGATACTGTTTTCCAGATTGAGGAAGTTTCCTTCTCGTGCTGTTTGCTGAGAGATTTTGTTTTTATCTGAATGATTGTTAAAAGTATTAATGTCATTTCTGTATCTGTTGAAATAATCATATGACTTATGGTTTTTCTCCTTTATTCTGCTATTGTTATGAAATATATTGCTTTATTTTCAAATATAGACCCAAATTTGCTTTCCTGGAATAAATATTTCTTGTTCATGATTTACTATTCATTTTTATATTGATGGATTGATGCTAATATTTTGATAAATATTTTTCATATGTTCATGGGAGATTTTAGTCTGTGATTTTCTCATCTGGAAATGTTCTTGTCTCTATTATCATTATCAGAATTGTGCTGGCTTGAAAAAAATTAAATTGAGGAAAGTTTTATTTTCTTATGCATATTAAAGAGTTTTGTAAGTTTAGTATTGTATCTCTTTTGCAAATTGAATACAATTCACCAGTGAAGCCATTAGACCTGAAGTTTTTTTGTGAGAAGCTTTTTAAATGAAAAATAAATTTATTTAGTAGATATAGTACTATTTAGATTTCTTATTTTTTCCTTTATACATTTTGTAAGTTTTTATTTCAAAGAATTTGTACATTTTATCTAGAAATGTATTACTTAATTTTCAGATATTCAGGGATTTACCTGAAGACATTATGTTATTGATTTTAATTTTAGTTCAGCCACTGTAAAAGAACATACTCTGTATAATGAAATACCATTAACTTTATTGAGACTCATTTTATAATCAAGCATATATTCTATCTTGGTTAATGGTTAATGTGTTCTTGGAAAAAAAAGTGTACGCTGGCAAGCATTGGTGGATTGCCTACAAATTTCAATTAATTGAGATGATTGATAGTGTTTTTCAAATCTTCATCCTTACTGACATTTTTGTCTAAATGCTCTATCAATTACTACAAGAAAAATGTTAATATAGTTAATTGAAATTTTGGATTATCTCTGCCTTTAGTTCTGCTAGGTTTTGTTTCACTATCTGAACTTCTACTATGTGCATACATTTCTAAACTTGCATTGTCTTTTTGATAAATCAACTTATTATTAGGGGATATCCCTTTTATCACTGACATCAAACTCTTGATTTGAAGTCTATTTGCCATAAAGTCACATGGTTGCCTAATGCTAAGTGTTGCCATAGTTTGAATTTTTTACCCTTTTAATATCAATCTGATTGGTACTTTAAAATGTGCCTCTTATATTTGCTTTTGTTGCCTGTACTTTTGTTGTCATATTCAAGAAATCATTGCTTAGATCAGTTTTATCAGTCTTTTTCCTTATTTTTGTTCTAGAAGTTTTACAGTTTCAGGTCTTGTATTTAAGTTTTTGACCATTTTGAGTTAATTTTTATGTGTGGTGAAAATAGGGTCCAGTTTCATTCCTTTGCATAACAAGTGGGATTACATCAAACTGAAAAGCTTTTGCCCAGCAAAGGAAACAGTCAACAGAGTGAAAAGACAATCTACTAAATGGGAGAAGATATTTACAAACCAAATATCTAATAAGAGATTAATATCTAAAATATATAATGAATTCATAACGCAATAGCAAAAACACGTAATACCCAATTGAAAAGTGAGCAAAGGACTTGAAAAGACATTTTTTCAAAGAAGGCATACAAATGGCAAATAGGTATATGAAAAGATGCTTGACATTACAGTTCACAGGGAAATGCAAATCAAAACTACAGTGAGCTATCTTCTCACACCTATTAGGATGACTATTACTAAAAAAAAAAAAAACCTCAAAGATAACAGTGTTGATGAGGATGTGGAGAAATTGGAACTTTTTTACACTGTTTGTCGGAATGTAAAATGGACAGCCACTATGGGAAACAGGATGGTCAAAAAACTAAAAATAGAATGACTTTATGATTCAGCAATCTCACTTCTGGATATACAACCAAAGGAATCAAAGTGATATATGCATACAACCAAAGGAATCAAAGTGATATATGCATTTCCATGTTCATTGAAGCATTATTCACAATAGCCAAGATTTGAAAACAACCTAAATGTCCCTTGACGATGAATGGATAAGGAAAATGTGGTATATACATACAATGGAATCTTATTCAGCCTTATAAAAGAAAGAAATCTTGCCATATGTGACTTCATGTGCAAACCTTGAGGACGTAAAGCTAAGTGAAATAAGCCAATCACAGAAGGACAAATACTGCATGATTTCATTTATATGATACATCTAAAATAGTCCAACTCATAGAAGCAGATAGTAGAATGGTGATTTCCAGGGGTTGAGGGAGGAGGAAATGAGGAGTTACTATTCAATGAGTATAAAATCTCATTATATAAGATACAAGATAAAGAGGTTCTAGAAATCATCTGTACAGTATCATACCTATAGTTAACAATACTGTATTGTACACTTTAAAATCCGTTAAGAGGGTAGATCTTATGTTAAATGTTTCTACTACGATTAAAAAAATGTCTCTTTTTAAGTAGATCTAGTGACATCCTGCTTTTTTATCCAGTTTGCTAATTTGTGACTTTTTGAGTGTTTAGTCAGTTTACATTTGTTATATTTATTTATGTGTTTGCAGTTAAGTCTACCATCTTAGTGTTTGCTTTCTGTTTGTTTCTTCTCCTCTGTTCCTGCATTCCTGCCTTATTGTTAATTACTTTTAATATTACCTTTAATTTGTCTGTTGATATTTTACATATACATTTTTGCGTGTGTATGTATGTGTGTGATTGTTCTAGGGATTTCAGTATGCATCTTGAAATAATCACAAAAAAATTTTAAATAATATTTTATCATTTTACAAGCAAGGCAAGAACCATAAAACAGTATGTTTCCACATAGCTTCTAGTCTTTTATACTATTGAAGTTATGTATTATATTTTGGGGTCTTTATTTCTTTCAGTTTTGTTTTTGTTTTCTGCATCAGTCTCTTCTCTTTCCTTTCCTTGTGGGACTCAAATGACAAGATAATAGACATCTTGATATAATTCCACAGGTCACTGAAGCTTTGTTCCTTTCCTTTATTTTCTTTATTTCCTCTTCTTTTTTTTAAGTACTTTAAATCTGTATGGTTCAGTTTGGATACCTTGTGCTAACCAGTCTTCAGGTTTTACTGTTCATTTCTTATGCAGTTTCTAATTTTCTGTTAAGCTAATCCATCTATCTAGTGATATTTTAATTTTAGGTATTGTATTTTTTTCTGTCTAGAATTTCCACTTGGCACCTTTTAGTAGTTTCCATTTCTCTGTTAACATTGCCCATATCTTCACTTGTACTATCAGTCTTTTCCTTTAAGTCATTAAACCTATTTATAATGCCTACTTTAATTATTTACCTGCTAATTCTAACATCTGTGTCATCCCTCATTTTATGTGTATGACTGTTTTCTTTTCCTGGCTATAGGTTACATTTCCTTGATTTTTTTTTTGTATACAATATAAACTTTGATTTTATCCTTGACGGAGTAGATGCTACCTTGTTAAAAGTCTGGAATGTGTTATCCTTTTAAATGTACTGAATTTTGTTACTGCTGGCACAGCTAGACACTTTGCACCTTATAGTTCAGTAGTCTCTCATGGCCAATGGCTAGTCTCTGTTTCCTCTGCTTATATGGACCATTGCTCTGTTTGGGCTTTATTTCCCTATGCCACTCTGTGAAAAGGATTTCAAGGCACAAAGCTAATGTTTATGTGGCACTTACCTGAGTTGTTAGGCTGCAAGGGAACAGCCCTGTGCTATCTGCTGTCCAGTGCTGGAAAGCAGTTGCTTTGTATATTTTTCCAGTTTTATAGTTTGTATATTTTTATAGTGGGAGGATAAGCTCAGTATCCATTAATTTCTTATGGATAAAACTGTAGGTTTTCCTTGTTGTTTTATCTGGATCAAACAACTACTGCTGCAGCTGGGAGTAGAAATTTGGCTCCAGTAGATCTAACCATGGCACTGTCTTTGCAAACTGTTATTTTATTAATCTTTAATATAACATGGGGCCTCTTTTACTGCAGGATTGAATTTTTGAACTCCTTGTATTCTGTTATACTGTGGATTTAATATAATGGTAAAGGTAGAAAAAACAATTAAGTTTTCCTTTCTCTTAAGCATGCTAAGTGTATGTTCTGTATATGACATGGTAGTTTGTTTTTTTTTTTAATAAATTTAATTAATTAATTAATTAATTTATGGCTGTGTTGGGTCTTCGTTTCTGTGCGAGGGCTTTCTCTAGTTGCGGCGAGCGGGGGCCACTCTTCATCGCGGTGCGCGGGCCTCATCGCGGCCTCTCTTGTTGCGGAGCACAGGCTCCAGACACGCAGGCTCAGTAGTTGTGGCTCACGGGCTTAGTTGCTCCGCGGCATGTGGGATCTTACCAGACCAGGGCTCGAACCCGTGTCCCCTGCATTGGCAGGCAGATTCTCAACCACTGCGCCACCAGGGAAGCCCCACATGGTAGTTTTAATGTAAGTAAAATGGGCCAAGTGACTATTAATCTTTCTTTTGAAACTAGAAAGAAAATGAAATGCGAGGAATATGCGTTACAGATATAGTGTGACCAAAGGATTCCCGTCATTATGACTGAGATAAAATACATGTAAGTATTAAAGAATTAAGAGGAATGCGGGCCTGTCATTTTAAATACCAGTTATAGACTTAATTGTGTATGTATGTTTATGAAACTTAAAATAGCAGCATTAAGTTTACAAATATATGAAGTAGAATAGATTGTTTTAAAAATTATTTATGATGCCAAAAAGCTTACCAGCACTGCCTCAAGGAATTTATATTCCTCTGTTCACTAAATTTGACATTCTTCTACTCTCTTTCTTCCTGTTATAATAAATCTGTATGTGTGTAAGTTCAGCTTCCACACATGTTCTCCAACATAAAGTCAGACTCCTTTGCAAATGTAAAGTGGAGTACTCTCCCTTTTTGGAATATGAAAATTTCTGGAAAAATAATATTTTATATATTCTGGGGAAAATAATATTCTGGGGATATATTTTATATTTCAGATATATTAACATTTTAATCAGGAAATTCAGTATTATATCAATGTTTACATATATCATTAGTTTTCATCGCTGACATTTCAGTTTTTTATTAAAATTATAGAACCTACATAATTACTGCATCGTTATTACTATATTCAACATTTGATCATAATATTAGGCTAAAAAGTAGTTGTGGAGTAGCCAATTTTTAAGCTAGCTTAACATATAGATTCCTGTTTGGTTTTTTGAGCTGCTTAATTAGAAAATATATATTATTTTATCACAGCATGTTTTTAATATTGAATTTTTTAAATAGGAAATTTTTGCAATGCAAATTATACCAATAGCCTAAACTTTACACAGTAAACTTCTCTTTTCATATAAACCTAACTTTTTATCAGCCTTTTTAAAAAATCTCCTTGGACGTTCTATCACAGAAGTTAGTAAATATGTCACTTCAATTACATAACACCAACCATTTTTCAATTGCTAAGGTAACTGAAATAAGAGATCTTCCTCTTACATTTTTCCTGGTTAAAACTCCACTGGTTGACCTTCTTTCCATTAATTATTTTTGATAGTTTGGATTTTTATTTTTATTATTTGTGAACATGGATCATGCCTTAAAGAAGCTTAAAAATTTCATAGTAAGTCATTATTAATGCAATGAAATAATTAGAAACTAGGTGCTTAAAAGTTAGGATTACAGGGACTTCCCAGGTGGCACAGTGGTTGGGAGTCCCCCTGCCAATGCAGGGGACATGGGTTTGAGCCCTGGTCCGGGAAGATCCCACATGCCGCGGAGCAGCTAAGCCCATGCGCCACAACTACTGAGCCTGTGCTCTAGAGCCCACGTACCACAATTACAGAAGCCTGCGCGCCTAAAGCCCATGCTCCGCGGCAAGAGAAGCCACCGCAGTGAGAAGCCCGCACACCGCAACGAAGAGTAGCCCCCGCTCGCCACAACTAGAGAAAGCCTGTGCGCAGCAATGAAGACCCAATGCAGCCAAAAATAAATAAATAAATAACCTAATTAATTAATTAAAAAAAAAAAGGATTACAGAACTGCTCTAGAAGCTAAAAATAGGTAGTGAAGGCTTCATGAAGGAGATTGAATTTGAGTTAATATTTGATTAATGAAAACTAATATTTAATGAATATTTACTGAGTGTCAACTCCTTGCAAAATGGTTTTGCATGAATATTTTAATTTTTATAAGGACCATGTAAGTAATACATAAATATTTTTTTCTCAATTTTCAAATGATAAGAACATTTTTAAAAAGTAATTTGACCAGGGTCATGCAGCAACACATGTTGCTTAGTCAGAATTTATCAGTTAATGGAACTTAAATCCTGCTTTATTAACCACAGACTTTGAAGCAGAGGTAGAATTTGGCTCTGTGTAGTGAGAGAATCAATATTGATGCTATAACATACAGTGGGGTTGGCAAACTTTATCTGTAAAGAGCCAGATAGTAAATATTTTAGGCTTTTTAAGCCATACAGTCTCTGTGGTAAGTATGCAACTCTGTGGTTGTATCATGAAAACAGACAATACACAAGCAAATGGGTGTGGCTGTATTCTAACAAACCTTTAATTACAAAACAGACAGTGGCCCAAATTTAGCATGTGGTGGTCCATAGATTGCCAATCCCTGATATATGGCCCCAGCTGGTTATTGCTTTATTCTGCCAAGAGAAAACAAACAAAAATATTCTACTTAAAAAAAAATACATTAGAGTTGTTTATACTCTACATCACAGAAATAAGTTTTTTAACACAACTAAGGTTACAGGTCCCAAATGCTGATACATAATGCATCTGTGTAACACATACACAAGGCCTTTGATAAATAATTGAAAGAGTAACATTGAAGATCCTATGTGAGTATTTTCCTTGCCTCTTGCCACCATTCCTTCATTCAACATACATTTCTAGCATCATAAAAAATCTATTTTATACAGACAGTCATAGACAGATGTCATAATTAGCTGACACTGTTTTGGAAGCTTTTCTTCAAATTTTCAGCTCAGCTTACTTACATGATGGGTATTGTTGATGCTAAGGGCTACATTCTAAGGTGAGTACATAATTAGTACCTATATCCAAAGGTGGTCACATTGAATTAGGCACTGTAAACAAACAGCAGTGGGATTACACAGTTTGAGTTTCAAGCTTATATATTTTTTCACATTGAGATTTCTGCTAATAAATGAGAATTCGGGAGGTATGTTTCCCTCCTTTTGATGAGATAAGAATATCCCTAAGAGTTTTGTCTGGTATTCTGTTAAGATTATTGAGTTCCATTGGGAATGTCATTTCTTTGGAAATTCAGAATGACAATTGAGAATCTTGTTTAAAAAAAAACAAAAACCCTATCATATAGACTTTTCCATGTAGTGGTGGGGTTAATTTTGTGGCAATATTGATGCTCAAGGTATTTGGGATACTGGGACTACTGAATAACTGTTCTTTGAAAACAAGCTTTCTGATAATGTTGTCTCCTAATCTATTTTGGGCCCTGTTCAGCCTTGGCACAGGAACACAGCAAGGCTGAAAATGTCTGTATTAGTTTACTAGGGCTGCTGTAATAAACTGCCACAAATCAAGTGGCTTAAATGACAGAAATGTATTGTCTTTGAGCTCTGGAGGCTGGAAGAGGTCAAGTGTCAACAGGGTTGCTGCCTTCTGAGGGCTGTGAGAATCTTTTCCATGCCTCTCTCCTAGAATTTTGGTGGTTTTCTGGCAGTCTTTGTCATTCCTTGACTTGTAGAAGTATTACCCCGATCACATGGCATTCTTCCTATATGCATCTCTGTGTCCAAATTTCCCCTGTTTATAAGGACATCATTCATAATGGATTAGGGGTCCACCCTGCTCCAGTATGACCTCATCTCAACTAAATACATCTGCAGTGACCCCATCTGCAAAGAAGGTCACATTCTGAGGTACTGTGAACTAGGATTTCAACATATGTAATTTGAGGAGACACAGTTCAACCCATAACAATATTCATGATGGAGTTGGAAGTCAATAATACTGATTCAGTTCTAGTGTTAAGAAAGATTACATTCTATGAGACAAACTGATCTATTTTTTGCCACTATGTAAATCCTGGGTGTGTATTCATAGTTTTCCAATTTCTATTCAACACTTACTTTAATCTTAAATATAACATTATAGAAATATTTTAAGTTTATCTTTAATATGAAATATTTAAGAACTACTTAAAAACAGTCAACCAAAGGTATCTGGAAATATTTCAAAAATTAATATGTAATCCTTTCACATATAATTTAGTTACAAAGAAAGAAAAAAATTATTAAAGGTCCATGATTTAACAAAAAAAAAAAGCACTCCTGGGCACATACTCAGAGAAAACTATAATTCGAAAAGATACATGCATCCCAATGTTCATTGCAGCACTAAGACATGGAAGCAACCTAAATGCCTGTCTACAGATGGATAAAAGAAGATGGGTGTGTGTGTGTGTGTGTGTGTGTGTGTGTGTGTGTGTGTGTGTATATATATATATATATATATATATATATATATATGTAGTGGAATATTACTCAGCCATAAAAAGAATAATGCCATTTGCAGCAACATGGGTAGACCTAGAGATTATCATATTAAGTGAAGTAAGCCAAAAAGAGAAAGACAAATATTATATAATATTGCTTATATGTGGAATCTAAAAACAAAAAGATACAAATGAACTTACTTTCAAAACAAAAATAGACCCATAGACATAGAAAACAAACTTCTGGTTACCAAAGGGGAAGGGGGTGAGGGATAAATTAGGAGTTTGGGATTAACATATACACACTACTATATATAAAATAGATAACCAACAAGGACCTACTATAGCACAGGGAACTAGGCTCAATATTTTATAGTAACCTATAAGGGAAAAGAATCTGAAAAAGAATATATATATATTTTATATATATATGTATATAATTGAATCACTGTGCTGTACACACGAAACTAATACAACATTGTAAATCAACTATAATTCAATAAAAAAATCAAGTCGATTAATAAAAACAGGTCATTAATTACTAAAGAAAATTAGATTATACATATAATTTATATATTTTCAGTGAAAATTTAATAAAATTTATTATCCCACAGGTATTTATATACTATGATGTTTTAAAGTATTGTCATATGTCTAAGCTTTAAACTATATTTCTAATCCTTTAAAAACCCATTCACATAAAGCATTTGACATTTTTCCATTGTTCCAATACTAGTAATTGTGCCTCAGTTTTAAACTATTCAGTAAAATATTTTATAAGGAATAGGTGTTTTAGTTTTAAAATTATCTTTTGAGTACCATATAAAATCAAAATGAGCATCTCATATCATAATATACTTTCCATGTATTCTACTTTAATAAGTTTAGCATTTAGCTGTGAAAACAGGCCAACACGTTTTTTGTGTGTCAGTGATCTTATCTTACTTTTTCTCAATGTTTAAAGAGGTGATGATCACATGAATATAAATGAATTGACCGTGTCAAATCTATTACACCAAATAATCTGATAACACTGAAGAAACATGTATTTTTAAAATACAATATTAGTTTCTTTACTATACTAAATTAAAATCCTATGCATGTTTGCTATTACTGTGGCAACAGGTAGTTTAGTACTGTGATAAGATTATACTTGTAATTGCCTGGGACAAGCATTTATTGTTTTGGTTTTGTTATTTTGATGCCCCTCTTTCTCTTTACACATGTATTTCATTATAGACTATCGGAAACCATTTTTCCTTTTTCTTTGAAAATCTTATTCTGAAATAATAGATACCCTAAGATATACAGTAGACTTGTAAAGATAGTTCAGAAGTTTGGATTTTTTTTTCTGTTCCAGGAGGTATTTTCTTTATTTGTAACATCTTTTCCAATTTGTGACAGCTCAGTCTTTCCTTGTATTTCATGATACTTTTAAAGAATAGTTTAAAGGAATTTTGTAGAATGTCCCTCAATTTAAGCTTGTCTAATATTTTCACATGTTTGGACTAAGGCTATGGATTTGGGGGAACAACATAATAGAAGTGCCCTTCTCATCACATCATAGGATGTGCATGATATCAACATGAGTTATTACACTCGATGTTAAAGTTGATCATTTGGTTAAGGTAGTGTCTCTCCAGTTTCTCCAGTGAAAGGTTACTCTTTTCCCTTTCCATTATTCTTTGGAAGTGAGTTACTAAGTCCAGCCTGTATACAAAGGGAAGCAAATTAAATTCTTAGAAGGAAGTATATCAAAGATTTTTGTGGACATGTATTAAAGCAAACAGTAAGTATGTTAACTCATTTCTAAACACATATCTATATGCGTTTCTTTATCTATGACTAAACATTAGTTCATATTGATCTCACCACCTCTAACCCAACACTACAGGGTGCACTCTAGCATTCTTCCTTACTTAACTTGTACAGTAACTTCTTTCTCTGAGAGTGAGAAACTGGGCTCTCATTGTCTACCATCTGTTTACTCATTTGTTCAATCATAATATACATGTAAGTTACTTTCAGAATCGCTAAATTACAGCCTTGTGAGAAACAAAATTACCAACTAGGATATACTGTTTGTCTTTAACCTTATGGTATCCAGACAAAACACTGTTTTAAAGTGATTTCGGTCAGTTACTTTCTTACCCATTTCCTTCAGTGAAGTTATGTCATACATTTGTAACACATTAATTCATTTTTCATAATCTCGATCACATCCTGATTTCCCCTCATATCCTGGTTGATTTTTATTGTGTGACAGGAAAAGTCACCTAGTGTAGTATAAGGGTTTTTTTTTTAATGCCATTTTTTTAAAATTTATTTTTATTATTATTATTTTTAAATTTATTTTTGGCTGCGTTGGGTCTTCGTTGCTGCGCACAGGCTTCCTCTAGTTGTGGCAAGCAGGGGCCACCCTTCACTGTGGTGCGCGGGCTTCTCATTGCTGTGGCTTCTCTTGTTGCAGAGCACGGGCTCTAGGCACGTGGGCTTCAGTAGTTGCAGCATGCGGGCTCAGTAGTCACGGCACACAGGCCCTGGAGGGTGCGGGCTTCAGTAGTTGTGGTGCATGGGCTCAGTTGCTTGGCAGCATATGGGATCTTCCCGGACCAGGGCTCGAACCTGTGTCCCCTGCATTGGCAGGAGGATTCTTAACCACTGTGCCACCAGGGAAGTCCTAGTATAAGGTTTTATGGGCCTTAATGAATACATAGTCATGGATCAACTACTATGTATCATACAGAACAATTTGAACAACTCAGATATTCATTTATATATGGCCCCTTTGTAGTAACCCACTCTCTCCTCCACAACTCTTGGTAATAACTGATATGTTTTCCATCCTTATATTTGTGTCTTATTAGGATACCATATAAATGGAATCATGCAATGTGGAGCATTTTAGGCTGGTTTCTTTCACTTAGGAAAGTACATTTAAAATGTATCCATATTGTTACGGATATCGAGCCATTCTTGCATCCTTGGAATAAATCCCACTTGATCGTGGTGTATGATCCTTTTAATGTATTATTGAATATGGTTTGCTAATATTTTGTTGAGGATTTTTGATCTATGTTCATTGTGATACTGGCCTGTAATTTTTTTTTTTTAATTTTGTGATATCTTTGAAGGTTTTGGTATCAGAATGATGCATTTCCACTCCTCTTACCCATCTTATTGTGGTTCCTTCTTTACATCTTTAGTTGTAGAAGATCTTTTCTGCTAGTCTTTCGGTCATTCTCATTGATAGTTACTCGGTAAACAGTTGTAATTTTGGTGTGTCTGTGGGAAGAGGTGAACTTAGGAACTTCCTGCTCTGCCATCTTGGTCACTCTACCTGTTCACTGACTTTTGTATGTTTACTTTGTATACTGTGGCCTTGCTAAACTCACTTATTACTTAAAGGAACTTTTTATAGATTACATTGGATTTTCATTTATTACTTTTCTGTGGCTGCTTTCATGCTGCAGTGTCAGAGATGAGTAGTTGCAACAGAGTTTGTATGGCCCTCATACAATTTACATTAAAATTAAATCACTTTTAATTTACTTTCTGGTTATTTACTTCTTCTTGAGTTAGTTTTTGGTAAGTCGTGTACTTCAAAGAATTACAACATTTCATCTAATTTCTCCAACTTATGGATGTAGAATTGGTGGTGATATTCCTTTTCTTTTTAATGTCTGTGGGGACTGTAGTGATATCCCCATTTTTATTCCTATATTGCCAATTTGTGTCTTCTTGTTTTTTTCTTGGTCAATGTAACTATGGTTATATCCATTTTATTCATCTTTTCAAAGATGAATATTTTTTGACTTTCAAAAATAATCTTTTGTTTTCATTGGTTTTCTTTATTGTTTTTGGTTCTAAATTTCATTAATTTCTGTATTATTCTTCATTATTTTATTTTTGTTTTCTTTTGGTTTATTGTTCTTCTTTGTCTGGTTTTTAAAGGCAAACCCTAAAGTAATCAATCTAATCTTTTTTTTTCCTAATATAAACATTCAATGCTATAAATTTCCCTCTAAGTATGTCAGCTGCATCCAACAATTTTGAAATGTTTTATTTTCATTTTGTTTAGTTAAAAATATTTTTAAGTTTCCTTATAGCTCCCTCATTTACTCAAATGTTATTTAAAAAGAGTATCTCTGGATTTCCAGTGTTTGTGCTGATTGCCCAAACTTACTTCTGAAATGGATTCCTAGTTTAATTCTGTTACGATCTGAGAACATAATTGACATAAGTTTTATTCTTTTAAATTTGTTAAGATTTCTTTTTGTTCCATTTTGGTGAATTTTCATTTGTCCTGGTGGACAACATGTTTTCTGATGTTCCTGAGTTGAGTTTTCTATGACTGTAAATTAGGTTAAATTGGCAATAGTGTTGTTTAGGTCACCTATATTCTTACTGATTTTCTTTCTACTAGTTCTGTCAATTATTGAGAGTGTTGAATTCTACAACTATAGTTATGAATGTGTCTATTTTTTTCTTTCAGAGCTATCAGATTTGCCTCATTTATTTTGTGGCTCTTGTTAGGTACATGCACATTTATGGTTGCCATGTCTGCTTGGAGAATTTATCTATTTATCATTATGTAACATCCCTTTTTATCTCTGATTATATTCCTTGTTATGACATCTACTCCATCTTAGTTTTATATATACTGCTTTTGTTTGTTTGTCTGTATGCCATATCTTTCTCATTATTTACTTTTCATTCAGATATATCTTTATATTTAAAATAAGTTTTTTAAAAACAGCATATAGTTCCAAGGGGTTTCCACCAGTGTTCAAAGGTGGCAGGTTTTGTCGCTCTTCCTCTTGCAGATTAAAACTTTCCTTTCATTGGAGAATAGGGGAGTTGGCTTTTGGCAGAATTTGGGGAAATCGTTTCTTTTCCCCTCCCTTAGCCAGTAATACGAAACCAAGTTTCTCTGTATTTTTCTTGATCTTCCATATGACTGCCGGTAAAGTTTGTGGAGGAAAAAGCCTGCAAAATGGTACAAGTCCCTCTATGTTTGTAGCACCCTGGGGCTTCAGATTTTCATGTTATCACACATTCAGTCTTTAATAATTTGTTTTTTAAAAATATAGCTGGATCGTTTACTTGCTTTTATGGCCTCCAGTAGCATCTACCCTGGTCAACTAATGCCTGGGTACTCTTGCTCCCTGCAGGTACTTATCTATCACTACTCAGATCCCAGGTTAGTTCTTTGACTTGTATATTAGTTTTTCATGGCTGCTATTACAAATTACCACAATTTAGTGGCTTAAACAACACAGTCTATCATTTTTGCATTTCTGTAGGTAGAAGTCTAACAAAGATCTTACTGGGCTAAATCAAAGTGTTGCCAGGGCTGCTTCCTGTCTGTGGGATCTGAGTAGGATTTGTTTCCTCATCCTTTCCTGCATCTAAAGGATATGCCTGTTCTATGGGTCATACCCCTGCTCCTTCATCTTCAAAGTTAGCAGAGGTGAGCTGAGTCCTTCTCATAGCACATCATTCCTCTGCCTCTCTTTACCACTTTTATGATCTGCTTCCTGCATATGCAGTGAGTTTAGTAATATCACAAGATCCCACCTTTTTCTTTTTTAATGTCAGTCTCACCAGATGGGACAGGAATTTCAAAACTGAATATAAGGTATCAAACAGCTAGAATTTCTAAAATTTGCCTTCCTAGCTGTATACAGCTAAATATCTCTTTTTTATCAAAATGTTTGTACTGTATTTATATACTTGGATTTATGGTTATCTTATCACATAATACATTCCATGCAGCATTTAGGTAACTATTTAGATAATACCAGGTTTCACAACTGTTCACCTTCACATTTTTCAGTCAATTTGCAGTATGTCCACAGAACATCACCAAGCACTTCAAAGTACACATCAGAGAAAGATATGTTGCTTGTCACCCACACCCAAGGGATTTCAAGTACTAAGAGAGACAGGAAAGAATATTACACCTGACAATAATTAAGCACCATAATCATAATTCACATGAATTGAGTGAAAATAAAATGGATAGTAATATTCTTAGAGAGTGGACAAAAGAGAAGGCTATCAAGAAAAATTTTTAGAGAAAATGTCATTAGATATATACAAGAGCTTTTATGACTCTTAGCTCATATTTCTATACATATACTTGTAGCTGGAGCTGATAAATTCTAAAGAATGCATCCACAAACTGCTAGCCAGGAACATAAATTTATTAATTTATATCCAAGAAGCAAAGTATATCACAGTCATCTATCAGTGTAGAAATGATATATCAGATATCCAGGAAGAATATAGCCAGGCCAGATCTCAGTCTTCGCTCCCTGATGTACCAAAAACACAAACTCTCTCATTTTGTTCTATATCCCCCAAACTGTAAGATGTGTAAAGGCCAAATTTAACCATGGATAGAACAAATAGTACCACATGGGGAAGGCTATTTATAGTGCACTGTTTTCTTAATAATTTGCACTGTATGAAATATCTTGTCGGTATCAAATATCTTGTCAGTATTCTGTAGCTACATGATGTCACATTATCATATTTTCCTGTTTGACATCCCAGTCAAACACTGCACAAGGAAGAAAAGTTTCCTGCTCAAAGTAGTCAAAAATCATAATTTTATAATCTGTAAACTCTCTGTGGACTCTTTAGAAAGCATTTCATGGTACTGTAATACTTTCAAGACCATTAGCATATTTCATCCCAAAATAAAACCTTGATATAATCTAGTGTTGTGATGGAACTCCAGCCATATGCATCTTTATAAATCAGATGCAGAAATTTATTTTATCCTAAATACTTAATTTATTCCTGGATCATACTCAGAAGGCAAAAGATTATAATACCTTGACAGAAAAGTAAAAAAGGTCAACAGTTTCTGCCTGTTTCTTTTCTAACTGAGTTAGTGCTTAGGTTGGCCAAGAACTGCAGCTCCTGGATCATAATGAAATTGCTTAGGAAACTCTGCAGTCCAGTGGTCAACTAGAACTGGTCTTTGGTTCAATTCATTCATGCATTTCTCCAGAAAGAAAATTATTTATACCAGTTATGTGCATCCCTCCATCCAAGGACAACATGTGGACCCAGCCCCTTTGTGATGCACACATGTGAGGATGACTTTATGAGCATCCTCATCTTATACATGAGAAAACTGGCATGGATTTTGTCTGACTTATGTGATCCACCTCTCCTCTCCCAGCGGTTTTGTGCTACCTTATTACTTCACATCTCTTCCAGCTAGGACATGTCTTCAACAGGGGCAAATTTAATGACAATAAGAATGCATTAAAGTCTAGATTAAATTCTATGCATTATGCAGTGTTACTCCAGGTTTTTTTTTATTCCAGTGTATTTTGATATGTACTTCATGCATTGATGTTTCTAGCTTTCAGAGTACCATGTATAGCATAATAATTGATGACATATAGTATAACCCTGAAGTGGAGAGTAACTGGTCATCCACCTGCAAGTGAACAAGTGCATTGGTAACACTTTGGAAGTTTGCCAGTTACACTCAACAATTAAAAGAGCATAGCAAGTGAAAAACATATTGCTTGAAAACCATGGATCCTTTAAATACATTGCGAGTACTTATGGTATAACACCATTTTATGGTGTAGAAATGTTGGTATGCATAGAATAATTTCATAAGCAAGGAACGTTGACTCTCTGTAGGTTCCTAAGCAGAGTTTTATCAATCTCTTTCAAGTTTGGGGCATTTTGGCTCACTTCTAAATATTATTAAATTTGAATCTTATTTGAAATAACTTACTAATTCAAACATTACTTATGAAACTTTAAAAATTGCTATATAGTTACAGTTTTGAACCTTTAATCTTTTACTGAGTCACATCCTTCCTTTTTGTAATACTCAGAGAGCTTCTGATTAAGTTTTTGAGCCACACTGAAGTTCATTCTAACATGACAACCTTTCAATTACTGTCTTTTAAATTAACTTCTGTCTCCTCTTACCCTTAGCTTCCCTAGAAATATTTCATTGTACGCTTATTAGGTGAATTCCAACATGTGAACTTTATTATCATGCTCTAGACTATTATTTAAAAGTCTCTCAAATATTGGGGTACCTATATCAAGCACAGTATTGCAGATATACTTCTCATTAACCAAGAGAACCCTGCAAAGAACAAGAGACCGCTGTGTACAAAGAGGCAATAATGGATTACAGGGAGAAAAAAACATAAGATAAACAGATATTGATTTATTCCAGCATGTGACAGTTACAATGCATGATCAATACGTGGTAAATAGATACATGTTGATGGATAGATGGATTAAGGCAGGGGTCCCCAACCTTTTTGGCATCAGGGACCTGTTTCATGCAAGACAGTTTTTTCACAGACGGGGGTGGGGAGGTGGTTCAGGCAGTAATGCGAGCGATGGGAAGCGATGGGGAGCGATGGGAAGCGATGGGGAGTGATGGGGAGCGATGGGGAGCGATGGGGAGCGATGGGGAGCAGCAGATGAAGCTTCGCTCGCTCGCCAGTCGCTCACCTCCTGCTGTGCGGCCCATTTCCTAACAGGCCACGGACTGGTACTGGTCCGCAGCCCGGGGATTGGGGACCCCTGGATTAAGGGATATCTTGGTAACTGTTTCTTAAGGCAATTAAAAATTAGTTCCAGAAATTTTCAATTACAAAAGTTGTCATGTTTTGGTTTGGGCAGGAAAATTAAGGCCTCAGAGACCATATTCATTGTATAACCTTAGTCAAATCACTTAATCAGAGTTTGATGGTTACAAAATAAGAGTTATAGTAGATAGACGCTAACCAACTTGATGGCTTATAATGGAAGTATTAATTCAATTTACCCAATATAGTGCTGATACAAATATTCTCACTACTAAAATTCTTGGCTGAGATTATAATAAGGCATTTTGGAAATGCTAAAAGCTTAAAAGTGACAACTTTAGTATTATCACATCGTTTTCAAAATTTTCTAACCTATAGGTCTGGGAGAATCTTAATCATTGATCTCTGCATAGACAGGAAAATCAAATGTGAATAAACATTTAAAAATATGATGACCTTTATAGTATGAAAGAACCGACTGTATGGTAATTTTGAGCAGCTTTAGGAATTTAAATTATTTGGGACTTAGGTAATTCATTGAAAGTCTCATAAATAGAGTGATATGGCAATGGTAAAGGATTATAATAAACTTCATATAGTATTTCTTTATGAAAAGAGAGAAGTGATTCCTTTGCGATATGCCAGGGATTTAGTTGATTCACTAATTCCTTAGAGCAGTAGGTGGCTGACATATCTATTTACTGGCTTGTGATGTAATGAAGTGTTTGACAGAGGTAAGTTAAACAAGCTGACCTGCTTACATAGCATCTGTAAATATTGCATGAGTCATAGCATTAATTGGGTCATTTGATTGCACAGGCCGAAATGAAGGGCTTCTAGCAGTTTTGTACCTTTTATAGCATTTGTCAGTTTTACCCTACTTAATGAATGGTCACTGGCTTGAAATATCTTCTGAGCTTATTTTGATTTCACTTCCTAGGCATCATTCTAGGTTCCTGTGCACAATACAAGATATTTGCTAACCAGTGATGAAACTGGTACCTACATTAATCACTAAGGTCTAATGTTCTGTAGTTCTATGAAATGAAAGAAAATAGTTTCCAGAGGTTTCTGTTAAAAATATTACTCTTTAAGTAATTTGGAATATAGATAGCAAAGGAAATGATTTCCTCAGGATTTTGTTATATGAAAAAATAAATTAAAGCTTTTTACTTCGTGTATAACCTGATTTTATGCAATTCATAGCAGAGAGTAATTCAGGTTTATAAATAAACTTGTAGAAAGGATGTTATAAAAGCTGTCACTGAATTTTGAATAAAATCCACATTTTAAACTTTGAATGTGTGATGCAAAACAAATAAATATGCTATTAGTTTACTGTATCTCAGTGAAATAGATTTCAAAATTAGTGGTGGAAAAATCTGTATTTTTAATTATGTATTTCTCTGTGTATAGAATACTGTTTTGTAAAATTAGTGTCATGTCTTCCTTTATAATAGCAAAAACATACAATAGTTTGCCTGAAGTTTATTAGCATAGACTATAATCCCTACAATTAGATAAATTTGTTTCTTTACTTAGAAAGCTATATTTTCAGGATACAAACAAGGCGTAGAGAACATTTTTTGCCCCCATATTCAAAATGGATCTTGAAACCACTTCTGAGGCAGCTCAGATGTCTAAATGCTCTCTGGAAAACATTAAAATGCCATCTCAGTCCTTGTTTAGACATTATTGATTTTATATTACAAGTAGATGAAAGGTCCGCTTGGGGAATACTGCTGTATAATTGCTGCAATGACCTAGCCATCTAATACTACCCAGAGCAAAAGCCATTTGATCAAAATCAATGTAAATATACATTTATCCTCCTGAGACATCCAGGGTATAGAGGAGAGGAGGGCGGGGACGCCAAGTATGAAGAGCAATATTTAATAATGTGACATCAGAAGTAAAAACAATTACATCTTTACTAACTCTAAAATGCAAATGACTCTACATGACTCTGAATTCTGGAGTCGTATGGTTTATTGACAATAAAATAGACAAATCAATAACTTCTGCAAAAAGAGTGTTTTGAAAGAATAAATCTTGTATTAGTAGCAGGACTGTAGCTTTACAAAGCTGCTCAAATGCCATACCTCTTGCTTGTTTAAGCACATGGTCTATAAAACCTATTCTGGGCAGGGCTTACATTTTCACCTTTTCTTACATCTTCCCAAGCTCTTACTTGGACAGCCTATATAGTCAACATGTCATATCCACTTGAAAATTCTTCTCGACCTCAGGAATATTGGTCAGATTTGTAGGATTCAAGTTCTGCTCTATCTAGTCTCACTTCTCATCTGATCCCAGGAGTAGGAGAGTGTGGCTGGACATTGTTGATGGGCATCCTTTACTGAGAGAGATGGATTTACCATGAACAAATGAAGTTTAAACTTCATACTCTCCTGGGAAGGATACTTTGCGTGGCCCTGGTAAAGACCCTTAGCGATGTGTACATGTATTCAAATATGTTTGTAAAATGGTAAGATATTTATAATTTTCTACAATTGCTTTTCTAACCTAAATGATGCAAATACTGTTATATTCATTATTTTATTTTTTTGAAAGAGGAGTCCAAAACCGTATTAGCCTGTGACCCCACAAATCCAGGGTCTGCCCGAGCTATTGACAAGACCCATAAAATTATCCAAGTTGAGTGTGTGAGTGTGGGAGTGCCTGATACCTGATCGTAATGCCAATAATGTGTCCTTGGTCAATATGTCCTATCATTCAAGGTGTTGATATTCTGTCAGCCCTGAGTGACCAAGTGCCAACTGAAAAGGATCAGCCATGTATGAAAACAATATTTCAGTGTTACGTCTTTTAGCAAGAGCATAACATATATTTTTAACTCACCGTAGTAGAATTTTATTTTAATAACTTTCTTTACGCTCAAAAAAATGACATCATTATTTCTCGCAATCATAGCTTCCACTCCACTGTTTCTCACACCCACCCATAAACACAATGATATCAAAACTTTCCCAGTTGATCGTTATCTATGAGAGATAAATTCTAAACAGAATCATCTATAGTGCATGCTCTGGTATCCCAAGAATGTATACAAGGTGAGAACTGATCTGCAGTATGTAAGTCAATTCAAAAAATCAGAAATGTCTTATCTGAGTTAAAAGCAGGAAAACACCTTCTTCAGACCCTTTGAGGCATCAAAGCTCCTCACATTCAGCTACACCACTCTGCTTTCTACCTGTGCACACCACATCTTTCTATCTAAAGCATATATAGCCATAGCCTATACTCACATCAACTGATCTTACATCTGTAGATTGAGAACCTATGGATTCATTCATTCCTGAATTCATTCATTTAAGAAATATTTATTGAGCACATTTCTGGGCCTGGCATTCTTCTAGAGATGGAGCAAGACAAATGCAAGTGCCACTTTTAAAGAACTTAAAATCTGGCAGAACTCTGGTGCCACGATAGTCCCTACCATGTCAACTGAGAAGATCTGTCCTAAAGAAGCAAGGGTTGTAAATCATCTACCTTGGAAAGGCACCAGGACTTTCTGCCTGGCGAGTTCAAAGATCCCCAAGGCTCATCATCTAAGGAAAGGCATTTGGGGATGGAGGATGAGAAGGTATCTTTCATGTCAGAGTATTACTACAGGGAACGTTCTCAACACACAGACCACTCATGCATTTCCAGTGTAGCTTCCTTGCTTACTTACTTGCTAAGTAACCAAAAGAAACCCCACCCTATTATATCCCATATACATGCTTTTACGGTATATTGAATCTTCAAAGTTTCTTAGTATGATAGAGAGATAGATAAGCTTGAATAATTAAGTTTGTGTGGGTGTGCCTTTGTCTCTGTGTATGTATGTCTATTCTATCTTCTTTTGTGACTGTCTGCTGGTGGTGAAACAACATTGCCCAGCAGTGTTCTTAGAGAAAGAACCCTGGACTTGAATTCAGGTTATACTAGAGGTCATATTTATAAACTGTGTGATCCTAGCATATTACATAAGCTTTATAAACCTCAAGTTTTCATTCCTAACATAGAGTTAATACAACCTGTTTGATCAAGATTAGATGAGTCTTTTATTTTTCCATTTATGTTTTAAATATGCTCCATATGATACCACCTTGCCTCATTTAAATCTGAACATTCACTGAGATCAGGGATTATGCTTTTCAAATCATCGTTTTTCTTTCCTAAATACTAGTCATGATAACATTTATTTAGTGTTTATGGTAGGCACTCTATTAACCACTTTACATACTTCACTCATTTAATTTTTGTAATATTCCTAGCCACTTGTTAAGATTTCAAGTTCTGCAGAGACTGCTTGACTTTAAAATTTAGCTCTTCCACTCACAAGCTATAATGGAAAAACCACTTAGCCTCTCTGAATCTCAGTTTTCAAATCTACTCATAGGTAGTTATGAGACTTAGATGAATTAATAAAAGTAAAGTACATAAATATTTCCTGGAGTATAGTAAGTTATTAAATATACGATGGCTTTGTTTTCAAATATACCCATTTTTACCATTATCACCTCTAACTTGAACAGGTAGATTTATTACTGTTCATTTTTTGCTCTTTTGTGGAGTTTGGTTTTTTTGTTCGGTAAATATTCATAAGGAACAAATCTTAGCCTCACCTAGATAAGCCCAGCCCAGCATATGGACTCTCTCCTTTCCTACCCATTTTCTCTATAGAAAGACTGTATTTCCCCATACCATGTGTGTTTTTCCACACACATGGCCTTGTCCATGTGATGTTCTTTGGCTAATGGAATATAGTGTGAAATGATCTGGTGTGAGTTGCAAGCCTCCACCTTAAGTAAAATCACTTGTTTCTATTACCTCTCTGGGAGATTCCTGTCTCCACCATTTCTCCATGGGGAAATACATGCCCCCTATACCTGATGGCCCTACACACAGGCCTCAAGGATGTGAGGTAGAGTAGGTATGAACTTAATATGTAGGAAGAAGCAGAGCCACTGGAGCTGTCCAGCCGACACACAGATCTGTTAGTGAGTAATCAATGCATACTGTTTGCCACTGAGATTGCATGTGTGCCTTATAATGTGGTAAAGACTGGCCAGTGTACATCTTCCCCTCATCAGACTCTTCTGTGTATTACTCAAAGTAGTTTTTAAAAAACATAAATCTAACACTGTCATTTCCCCTGCTTAGCACCTTTCAAAGGCGCCATCACAATTAGACTAAAATCAAGTTCCTGGTCATAGCTTACGAGGATTTTAACTGCCTCTCAGATATCATATTATATTTTTCTGTACACAGATCATCTGGGCCTTTTTCCTTTTCCTAGAACATGCCAAGCACTATTCCTTCTTAGGTCCTTCTCAAATGTTATTGTGTCTTCCTGAAAGGATATTCCACCCTTTTCTTTCCATGCCCCTCACCCTTCACGTCTTAACTTAAAAGTCATCTTCTCAGAAACGTCCGTCCTGACACCTTATCTAAATAGGATCTCTCTGTCAGTCTCTGTTTTATCTCACTATCATTTTATACAATTTTAATTATCTATTTATTTAATTGTTTTTTATCTGTCTATTCTACTACAATCTAAATCCTGTGAGGTCAACACATGAGTTTTACTTATTTACTATTGATTATCCAGAACCTAGCACGATGCCAAAAGCTTAAAAGTATCACAAATTCTATTGGATAAATTGGTTTTGTTAAGGAAGTTGAGGTAGATAATGAAACAAATTCCACAGTATTATACAATTGATAACCAAGTGCAGAACTAAGACTCCTATTCAAGTGTATCTGTTGTTTGTAAAGCTCCAGATATTTGGGAGAAATCAACAAACATACATATTTTATCTGTAATACATGTAGCCTTCACTTATTCAGTTTTGGTAATTTCATACCAAATATTGAGGAACCAGTCATTGAATTATCCCATAGTAAATGGTTAATTAATTAAGTAGTGCATGATTTTAAGAGTTGCATTTATACTACTTGGAATAGTAGGTTTCAGTTAGCCTCAAGTACTTTAGAAATACTTATTACTAAAAATTCACAACCTAAATATATAGTATTATTTATTTATTTAAACAGATACTTTCAAGGTCCTCTACTATACAACTTGATCTACTTTAGTAGACATCTCTGATAAATATTTAATAGTATCTAAATTTCAATTCTTTAAAACAATTTCATATTTCATGTTTTATACAAATTTCATATTTTATATTGTTATCACATCCCTGTATCAGTTATAATAGGCTAGATTGTTCTATATTAAGCAACAACCTAAAATATTAAAGGACTACAACAACAAATACTTATTTCCAGCCACATGTCTGTCATTGGTTGGCTTAGGCTCTGTTCCACATCATCTTTACTGCAGGACTTAGATTAAATGAATAGCCTCTTTCTGGAACTTTATTGGTTGTCATTGCAGAGGATATCTAAAATGTGATGAAATATGAGCTGGCTTTTAAATCTTCTGCTCAAGATACATGTCACTTCCATTCCTATTTCAGTGGATGAAGAAAGTCATTTTGTGAAGTCTGAAGTCATTGGGACAAATACAAATAATTTTCCCTGAGGAAGTGGCACTGAAATTAGACAATAATACATTTATGACATTTTTGACAACTCATTTCCCTGGCATGATTACTATGTAATTGTTAGTTTTGTTTTACTTTAGCTTTCTGAGAATAGCAGTTTGGTTTTCTCTTCTTGGAATGTCCATTACCCCTCTTTCTAAGATAATTCTGAAATCTCAACTGACCGTATAATATGATGACATATATATATAAGTATATATATAATATATACTTATAATATATACTTATATAATATATACTTATATATAATATATATATAATATATCTCTTACACCCACTGCTACTGACTGTTTTCCCCCAAATTCATGTGTTGAAATTCTAATGCCCAATGTGATGGTGTTAGGAGGTGGGACGTAAGTGATTAGGTCAAGAATGTAAGCTCTCATGAATGGATCAGTGCACTTATAAAACCTGCTGTGGAGAGATCCCTTGCCCCTTCCACTATGTGAGGCTACAGCTAGAAGTCTGCAAAACCAGAAGAGGGTCCTCATCAGATCATGCTCGTACCCTAATCTTGGATTTCCAGCATCAAGAACTGTGAAAAATTTTGGTTGTTTATAAGCCACCTATTCTGTGGTATATTGTTATAGCAGCCTGAACATACTGTGACATCCACCGTTCCCAAATCTGAGTCTTTGGAACTGATATAATAAAAAGTAAACAATAGTATTTCATTGCTAGAACCTTAGCTTTAGTAATACAGAAAATGACCTGTAGGCACTATTATTTTATACTGATTTTTACCTGACCAATTGGACATTAGAAGCCACCTAGGAAGAAAGGTGATGATGCTAATTCTATCAAGAGTCATATGGTGATTAAGGTTAGTGTTGCATGCATATTTCCCCGAATAACATTATCGTTAAAATTTAAGAATAATGATACATGATAATATTGCAGGTAAAGGTTTCTGGTTAGACTTAGTATAAAATTTGAAGATGTAGGTTTCATAAATAATGACGTAGATGAGGGGCCATGAATTCATTCATCTATAGTGGTGACATTAATATGGATTGAAATAATCCTTCAAAGAACAATAGTAAGTTCAGGAAATTTCCCCCAAAGTTTCCAAAGTTTCCAAGGTGTAGGGCCAGAAAACTTCCCTTCTTTCCTTCTAGGTTCTTTGGCTGGTCTAATAGTTAAATTGACAGAAGACAGATTAACAGGAGAAAAACAAATTGTGTATGAGATTCCCTGGCAGTCAGGATACTGAGGCTTATATACCATTCTGAGCTAAGAAGGGGGTAGGCGTATGGGGCTTCAAATAGGGCAGAAGACAATTCACAGGAAGGTGAGAAAAGCAAATGTTTGGTAGACAAATGTTTGCCATGCCATGCAGATAAGTCTTCCTGATATAAAAAGTATCTCTGGTAATAGCTCTGAATAAATAGATATCCTTTGAATAAGTAGAATGTAGTGAACTCTCAATAAGTAAATATCCTCCGAATTAGCAGAAAGCAGTGAGACAACTCCTTAGGCCCAATACATGGTGCTTAATCCTCTTGTAATTCCTTTTTTCTAACAGCCTTACCTCTGTCCATCAAAGTAGGGCTTCCTGGTACAGACTCCCTATCTAAATCCTTTTAAGCAGTTAAGTGTGGGGTAAAAAGGTCTTCTTGGTTCTGCTGGGCCCCAGTTGTCTTCAATCTTGAAATAATCCATATGCCAAAGTGGCACATTCTGGTGCGGTGTATTCTTCTCCCCCTATGAAGTTTCCAAGGTTATCAAGATGTGGACATAGAGAATTCTGAAGATAGAAATTTGGTAGTCTAGGAAAAAATATATAGATATTAGGACTGAATGACATAAGAGAACAGTGACTAGGAAAATAGAATCTAAATTGGATCATTGATCGACCAGTTAGCCCAAACCTGGTACTGACCAGCTAGTCCAAGTCTTGGGTCATACATAAAAGAAATTCACATATCCGTGCCTAAATATGGAATTTATCTTCCTGGAAAGCTTAGGAAAGGTAACCATGGCACACTGCCTAAGCAGATCAGTCAAATTATTTTATCAGTGGAATAACAGATACACTGACTAGTTTGCTATAATGTCCAGATTATACATTTCTTTATTCTATATGATACAGCTTCTGAATCTTCCAGTCGTCAGCTTCTTTCTCTTAGGTGGTTTATCATGCGTTAGAATTTGTCAGCTCAATCAGACATAGACTTTTCTTGTCAGGAACATGATTGTCATGTGAAAATGTGTGGCTCAGAACCCCCTGTGGGGAAAAATCACTGCTACACCAGGGTGCTGAATACTAACCTTACTGGATTTGTTTAGGGTAGTGAGAGCTGAAAACAGATAATAGTGGTCATGGATTCTGATTTAGCTGGGAAGAAGTTCCGTCAAGGCTTCTGTTTAGGGAGAACTGAGGAAGTTGTATTCGGCATCAGAACATCCTCTGAATAAGTAGAATGTACTGAGACTCAGTACACCTTAGACTCAGTTTATGGTGCTAAATCCTCTTGTAATTCTTTTTTCAACAGCCTTACCTCTGTGCATCGGAAGTAGGGCTATCTCTTACTTTCTTCCTCTCCTAAGTTTCTTCCATCAGAAGAGAGAGGTACTTAACTCCTCAATATTCACTTACTACTAAGACTTAAGAAGATTAAAGGAGTCATTGGTTCAAATGACTGACTTTGGAAGTGAGATGTACTAGTATTAGGAAATTTCAGTATATATAATGTATAATTATATACATACATCTGTGGGGTGTGTGTGTGTGAGAATGTACATGTGGGTCTAGGTTTGGTTAATTACTTAAAAAAATAATTTATTTAATCGAAGCAGGCATTCCATATAACATAGTTAATTTGATTCTCATTTCTTTTTCCATTGAAATATAATTACAATATATTGTGAAAATTCCTAATTTAGATCCGCAAATCAGAGAAGAAACTGTAGCTGGAGTCTCTTAATTACCAGTTCTATTCATTTGACCTGTATGATAAGCTGTCAACCTCTGGATCAAAACTCCATCTATTTAAATGGTCTAGGCATTGAAGTAAATAATGTTAAATTAATTTTTTATTAGCTTTCATGAACTCTATGTGCTAGATTATAGTACTGTCAAAATATTTACTGTTCCTTCTTTCTTGGCCCTCCCTATGGGAGAATTATATTTACTATCTCATGGATATCAGGCATAGACACCTTATTATCTTTGGGCATGAATGTGTGGACAAGTGTCATGTAGAAATTCAAGGCAGAAATTTTAGGAGTCATTGCATGATACCACCATCTCCCTTTTCCCTCAGATATGGGCCTGGCAATATTCCAGATAAGGGCTGCTCTATCAGCCTAGTTCTGGAGTAAAGTGGATATTGAACAGAAACTTAGCAGATGTAAACATCTATTATTGTATAAGCCATCAAGATTCGGGGCTTAATGTTTTTTCCACCATAGCATAACTTAGCCTAAGATTTATAGAGAAATGTTTCTCAAAATAATATAATACAAAGATGTAATTCAGTTGTTTCTGTTATACAAGCACAAAGGTGTGAGGGATACAGCAAATACAAAAATCTTATGTTACTTCTAATGTCATGTAGTATAGTAACAGAAGTTACTGTTATACATAAAATTAATGACTAGTATTTAGAGATTTGGCTCTTTCATACAGTGCTATGGGAGTATAAATTGGTACAATATTTCTAAAGGGTAATTTTCAATATATGTTAAAAATATTAAAATACAATCTGATACAGTAATCCTGCTTCAGAAAAAAAATGCAAAATATAAGCAGAGGAATAGTCATTTTTAATAAGATTAAACATTTTGAAACAATCTAATATTCAAAAGTAGAAGATTGGTAAAATCATCACCTGTAAACTGAAATATTATGCAGCCATTAAAATAATATTATGGAGGAATATTTAATGACATAAATGTTTTTGATAAAGAGCAAAAGCAAAACAGAACTGTAAATAATGCATGACCTCAATTATTTTAAGTGATAATAAACATGTACACAGAAACTGGAAGGAAATGAATCAACATCTTGACATGCAATTTTAATTCCATTTTCACTGGTTTTGAAGTCGAGCTAGTGGTGTTAAATCAAGGAATTCCAAATCTTTAGACTGAATGCAAGTCTCTTAACTATATCACTACTATCTCTTTTTCAAACTATTGTAGAGATAGAGAATTTGTGGTAATTAAATATTATTTAGTCATTAATTCCAGCTGGGACTGCTGATAATTATGCTGCAATATGATTTCCTCTAAGATATCTCACAGGCCATTGATAAACAGCTGAGAAGAAAAAAATCAGGGGATTATGGCAAAGTGGTTTGCTATTAAATTAATTGAATAAAAAATAATTAGATTATGTATGATCTTCAACAGCTACTAGAGTTTAAACTTTAATTAAATTGTCATAGTCCTCATTCAAAAATGAATGTTTGAGCATAAACTATTTTTAAACAACAAGAATAGCAGAATACTAATCAGGGCAGCCTATACCACCAACCTTAAGTTGAAAGCTCTATCAGACTGATTACCAACCAATTTTCCACACATTAAAATCACTGGAAAAAACGTTGAGCTCTAGTAATCATTTGCAAGCTTTTCAAATATTATTACTTGATAGGAAGTCAATTAGCATTGACTAAGAAAACTCATTCTTAAACAATTAGCTGGGTTGTGTGCATTAAAGAAAACCTAGGCTTTTAATTTTGCCTGGAAGCTTTTAGAGCCAGAATTCCCCAGCTAAGTCAAAAATGATATTTTAGGGACTTCCCTGGTGGCACAGTGGTTAAGAATCCGCCTGCCAATGCAGGAGACACAGGTTCGAGCCCTGGTCCGGGAAGATCCCACATGCGCGGAGCCGCGAAGCCTGTGCACCACAACTGGTGAGCCTGCGCTCTAGAGCCCGTGAGCTACAACTACTGAAGACCACGTGCCTAGAACCCGTGCTCCGCAACAAGAGAAGCCACCGCAGTGAGAAGCCCGCGCATCACAACGAAGAGCAGCCCCCGCTCGCCGCAACTAGAGAAAGCTCGCGTGCAGCAACGAAGAACCAATGCTGCCAAAAATAAATAAATAAATTTAAAAAAAAAAAAAGAAAAAAAAAATGATATTTTATCAACTATTTCTGTATCTACCGTGAAAGACATTTTAAACATATGATATGATTTTTTATGCCCAGCTCATTCTATTAGTGTTCTAAAGTAAACATAAGTAAACAATTAAAATATTGTATATGAAATAGTGTATATATAATATTTACATAAATATATGCATGCACACATGTATTCATGTGTATATATATATATACATACAGATAGATACACATACATGCATATCATCTGGGATATCTTCCAGGCAGCTATTTGAAGGCTCTAGGATAGACTGTTAAAGCTTTCTCTGAGGAAAAGACAAGCAGTTATTTTCCTTTTGATTTTCTAGTTCTAACCTGCACAAAGATGGTAAAAATAGGAAACTGACTCATTCAAACACATAGATTACAGTGAGAACTAAAAGTGAGAACTTGAGTTTTCTGACTTTAACATTTTTAATACAATATCTGAATTATCCTCAGAGAAAGTTCTTTTTTTTAACCTTTTCAAGAAATGCTTGATGAAATGATTCTCAAGATGTACATTATATTTTTTGAAAAAATTATTTTGAGTTACTTTTAATTTAAACCAAAGACTTTCTCTAGCTCTCTATGGTAGATTTGAATCATTTGCCTTTTATGTCAATATTTTAGTTACAGATTTTTATCGCTTTGATCTTTTATCAATGATTTATCCATTTCAGGAATATTTAACTTTATTTTAAAATGAAGTCAAACAAAATTAAGAAACTACATTTCTGTTTTTTAAATGCCACTTTATGCTATGTATGTTATATGCACTATTTGATTTCTTTATCTCAAAAATAATATGAGAAAGTTATTTCTTTTTAAAAGTGGATAACTGCAGTTTGGAAGGGCTCAGTACTTTATTTAAGGTCACACATAAGTAAATGCTGAAACGGGGCATATATCTGAAAGCCCTGCTCATTACACTATCCATAAAAGACATGAGGATGTCCTAGGCCTAACATAGGGTGGGGCGGAGAATGGGGGGAATAGATTGGAAATCTCTTGTTTAATTAGTTCCCCACAGGCAGTTCCTCTACCTCAAGATGAATCCACTGGATTGACCCTTACCACACTCCTTGATCCTAAACGTAATTTAGAAAGATTGGCAGTCCTGTGTTTACAATTAACTTATCACATAATTTAGGATACCTGGCAGCAAAGTTAATGCCACTGGTTAAATAAAACTAACCCTGAAGGCAACTTTTATTAATATTTAAAATAATACTGTCAAATAAAAAGACATTTTTAAGCACAATAACAAAAAATGTCAGATAGTGTGTTATTTTGTGCAGCACGAGAGGAAATAAAGTTTTTACTGGTAATTATTAAGGTGTTACTGAGTATTCAGGGAATGATATTGTTAAGCTAATACATAATATCAAGTTACTCTTAGGTAAATATAAATCACACCCATAAGCAGTTTTATTCACTTATTTAGTAAGTTTTTATTAACCAATTGCTTTGTGTCAGGCAATGAGTGAGGGACTAGAAATACAAAGTTTCCTATGATATGGCATCTAATCTTGAGGAACTCATGGAAGGAAAAAGATGCATGTCATCACATCCCTGTGATTTAATATGATACATGCTCTAAAAGTACTGGAGTCAGAGTCTTATGGTATTTGAGAAAAGAAATAGACTAAATAAACTTGAATAGACATTTCTCCAAAGAAAATATACAGATAGTCAAAAGGTATATGAAAAGATGCTCAACCTCGCTATTCATCAGGGAAATGCAAATCAAAACCACAATAATATATTACCTCACCTCTGTTAGACTGGCTATTAAAAAAAACAGATAACAAGTGTTGGTGAAGACATGGAGAAATTGGAACACATATACACAATTTGTGGGAATATAAAATGGAAAACAGCATAGAGGTTCCTCAAAAAATTAAAAATAGAACTACCGTATGACCCAGAAATACCACTTCTGGGTATATCCAAAATAAGAGAAATCAGGATCTTGAAGAGATGTTTGCATTTCGGTGTTCATTGCAGCAGTGTTCACAATAGCCAAGATATGAAAATAATCTAAATGTCTATTGATAGATGAATGGATAAAGAGAATGTGGTATATACATACAATGGAATATTACTCAGCTTTAAAAAAGAAGAGAATTCTGTCATTTGCAACAACATGGATGAACCTGGAGGACGTTATGCTAAGCAAAATAAGCCAGGCACAGAAGCACAAATACTGCATGATTCCACTTACATGAGGTATTTACAATAGTCAAACTCATAGAAGCAGAGAATAGAATGGTGGTTTCCAGGTGCTGGGGAGAGGAGGAAATGGGGAGTTGCTATTCAGTGCCTATAGTTTTCTTCATGATTTCCTTTCTTTGGTTTGATGAGCTTCTTGCAGCTGTAGGTTTCCATCCCTTCTGGAAAAAAATGGTCATTATTTCTTTAATTTTTTGCACTGTCTCCTCATTTTGGGAATTGGCCACTTACTGTTATCCCACACACCACTGAAGCTCTTTGCATTTTTTTCTAAAAAGTTCTCTCTCTCTCTGTATTATTTTGGGTAGTGTTTATCACTATGTATTCAGAATCGCTACTAACCTTTTATTCTGTGATGTCTAATCTCTCAACTTTATACAGTATATTTTCATGACACATTGTAGTTTTAAATTATAGAAATTAGATTTGGATTTTTAAAGCTATCTTCTGTGTTTTTATATGTTCAAAATATACTCTAGCTTCTTAAAAACAAAGAATAGTTATCAAACTGTTGTATAGTGTCTCTGTCCACAAATTCTATCATCTGTTTCATTTCATGGTTAGTTTCAATTGATTGTTGTTTCTCCTCATTATGGAATTATGAAGTTTTCCAGTCTGACTGATGGAAATTGGTAATATTCCAGATACTGTGAGCTCCAGATACTGTTTTCTCCAATTTTTTCACGAAGTTCTTTTCTCTGACCTCTAATATTTTCTTCAAATCCATGCACTGAACAGTATTCAACTGAATACTTGAAATGGACTCTTTGAAGATCTCTGGATTTTTCTCTTTGCACACTTCTTTCTTCTCTGTAAGTCTATCCTGCAACATATTTGAAAAGAAAATGCAGAACAAAAGACAATTCAAAATGCATAGAAATGTGAGAGATCCATGGAGAACTGTATCCCAACAAATCTGTCCACTTTTTACTATCTGGCTACCATCCTGGGCCAGGCCACAATTATTTTTCTCTTGGACTTTCCTAACAGCATCGTAAATTATCTCTACATCCATCTTTCCCATTCAGTCCTTTTTATATACGGAAACTACCATCAACTTTTTAAAACATGGCTTCATATATTTTTTTATAAACTTTTGGTGGGCTTCAACTGTATATAAAATAAAATCAATCACCCTACTATATCATAGAAGGCCCCTATATGAGCTGACACTATACACTTCCCAAATCTACTTTCCCTCTTTGTCTCTTGCTTCTTACTTTCCAGTTGCAATGCCTTTATAAAGACTTTTGAATATTCCAAGTTTTCTGCCACATTAGGACCTTCTTATGTGCTATTTTATATGCTTACAATGCTCTTTCCCCAACATGGCTGGGTTCTTCACATAATTTTGATCTCTAGTTACTAATATTTTCCCCTTTAAACTATTCTAGTTATTAACAATCTCCTTTAAAAAAAGAGCCGACTGCAACTACTATTGCTATAGTAGACACCACCCCTTTATTCTCTATTTTTAGTATCTGTTTCCCTGACTGCATTGATTGATTGATTTAGATTTTTGCCTACCTCCATTTATAATCTATAAGCATGTACGAAGGACTCATGTCTGTATTGTTCAGAACTTATCACAGGGTACACAAAACAATGCTATTTAATATTTCTTACATACATTGATAATTATTTGATTCCTAGTTAAGTCATGGTGTGATTATTAATGTATGGGATTATTTTTCATAGTTCCCAGTAGTGTGTAATTGAATTATATGGGCTATAGTTTATCCGTCTTCACAGTCTCTGTGAATCTGCCTGACTTAAAGTGTTGTGTTCAATCATAACTTTGAATGTGATGTAACAGATATAGTCATTTACTCTGTTCTAGACCCTACAGATACAGCGCTGAACAAAATAGGACATGTTCCTGCTTTCTTCATTTTACTACTTAGTGGAAAGAAATAAACTCTAAACTAACAAATATTTGATATTTAGGCTGATGATAAATATAATCTATTTTTAAAAGTTGGACTTGGTAAGGAGACAGTAGATGACGACGGGGGTGAAGGTGACTAGTATTTGATTGAGAGTGGTCAGGAAAAGCTTCTTGGTTAAATAACATTAAGCAAAGTCATGAAGGAGTGTGTATGTGTGTACTGGGGGTATGGTTTACAGGGTGGCAACTAGTCATGAACCATGCCTTTATCTACAGCAGGGTTTGGTAAATTTTTCAATACTAAGCCAGATAGTAAATATTTTAGGCTTAGTGGGCCATATATTCTGCCACAGCCACTCAACTCTGCCACTGTAGTGCAAAACTAGCCATAGATAATACATAAGGAAATGAGTGTAGCTGTGTTCCACAAACCTTATTCACAAAATCAGGCAGTGGGCTGACTTTGGCGTATGGTCTATTATTTGCTGACACCTGATTTATTTAAGGAATGTTCCAGTAAAAGGGACCAGCAAATGCAAGGATCTTGAAAAAGTAGCATTCTTTTTTTTTTTTAACCATATGGTATCACTTATATGTGGAATCCAAAATATTACACAAATGAACTTATTTATGAAACAGAAACAGATTCACGGACACAGAAAACAAACTTATGGTTACCAAAGGGAAAAGGGGGTGGGGGGAGGGATAAATTAGGAGTTTGGGATTAGCAGATACAAACTTTTATATATATATATATATATATATATATCTTGACATATTTGAAAAACAGCAAGAAGGGATCCAGTGTACTGGAATGGAATGAGAACGAATAGACAAGTTCAGAAATACAGCGAGCACCAAACTCTGTAGTTTCATATGGAGGTGGGAATTATTGGAGTGTTTTGAGCAGAGGAGTGATATAATCCAATTTATGTTTTTAAAAGGTCACCTTGGCTACTGGTTTCAAAATTGATAGGTGTGGGTTGAAGAACACAGGTGAAAGCAAACTACTGCAATGTTCATGTGAAATTATGGTTGCTTGCATTAGAGTGGCGATGTTGGAAATAGTCATGAGTTGTCACATTCTATACATATTTCAGAGACCGAGCCACAAAGATTTTCCTATTGCCTGAATATGATAGATATGAAACAGCAGAGTCATGGGTGACTCCTTGTATAATGTTCTAAGTACCAAAGACTTTTCAATAGTGCTGTACTTATGCTGGCATTAGCAGGGGTAGCATTACTAGGGGTAAGGACTTTGTAGAAAGAAATATCTTGTGTTGATATCTAAAAGATTCATACTTTTATGCCAGTTGGAGAAACAGAGAGAAATATCCCACTCAATGCGGAAAAATATCAAAATCTGTAATGCAGAGACCTGAAACTGTAGGAAATGTTTGAGGAAATCAAATTTCATTGTAGGGTATATATAGACAAAGATGATGATTTATTTTTATTTTATTTTTATATTTAAAAATGAAGGAAAGCAAAAGCTTGCAGTTAGGTTAGTAAAGTGGAAAATTCATTCCCTTATGAACCAGACTGGAGAAGTAAAAATGGGAATAGGGGATATTCAAGTGAAAGGTGAGAAATACTTGCTCTTTCTGATGCATACTTGCTTAGAAGTTCACTAGAGTAAGTCAAGTAACTCATAGAAAATATTTCTATTTTCTCCTCAGAATATTTAAACATATGGCAAGCAATATGCTTCCTTTCTCAAGGAGTAACCAGAAGTTAGAAATGAGCTTGAATGTAGATTTAAAGTCAGTCTTCGAGACTAAAACAGCCCAACTAGTTATTTAATTGTGCCAGATAATCTTCATGAAAGTCATTTCTATAGGTGCATGAATTCTTTACTTGATTTCCACAGCCCTTTTGGTGCATCTCAGTTTCAACTGAGTTTAACTAGTGAATATCTTTGATTAGTTGAATAATTTTTTCTGAAGTCTTCAACTATATGTGGCTTACCAAGAATTAAGGAGACTGGTATGAAGTTTTTTCATTTCTTTGTTTTTTAATTTATTTTATTGAAGTGTAGTTGATTTATAATGTTGTGTTAGTTTCAGGTGTACAGCAAAGTGATTCAGTTACACATACATATATATTCATTTTTTCAGATTCTTTTCCATTATAGGTTATTACAAAATATTGAGTGTAGATCCCTGTGCTACACAGTAGGTCCTTGTTGGTTATCTTTTGTGTATGCAGTAATGTGTATATGTCAATCCCCAAATCCTAATTTATCCCTCTCTGCCCCCTTTCTCCTTTGGTAACCGTAAGTTTGTTTTCTATGTCAGTCTATTTCTGATTTGTATATAAGTTCATTTGTATCATTTTTTTTTTTTTAGATTCCATATATAAGTGATATCATATGATTTGTCTTTCTCTGTCTGGCTTACTTTACTTAGTATGATTATCTCTAGATTCTATCCATATTGCTGCAAATGGCATTATTTCATTCTTTCATATGGCTGAGTAATATTCCATTGTATATATATACCACATCTTTATCCATTCATCTGTCAATGTACATTAGGTACAATGTCTTGGCCATTGTCAGTAGTGATGCTACAAACACTGGGGTGCGTCTGCCTTTCCAAATTATAGTTTTCTCCAGATATATGCCCAGGAGTGCTTTTTTTTAAATCATGGACCTTTGATATTTTTTCTTTCTATGTTTTCTCTGGATATGTGCCCAGGAGTGGGATTGCAGGATCATATGGTAGCGCTATTTTTACTTATTTAAGGAACCTCCATACTGTTCTCCACAGTGGCTGTACCAATTTATATTCTCACCAACAGTGGAGGAAGGTTCCTTCTTCTCCACACCCTCTCCAGCATTTTTAAAATTTTATTAACTTTTCATTTTGGAATTATTATAGATTAACAGGAAGTTACAAAAATAGTAAAGAAATTCTGTGTACACTTTACACAGTTTCCCCAAATGTTAACATTTTGAGTAACTGTAGTATACAGTATCAAAACAAGAAAACTGACATTGGTACTACATGAATATTTCAATGTCATTTTATCACAGGTGTTGATTAGTGTAAGCAATCAATATACAAAACTATTCAATCACCACAAAGATATTCCTTGTGCTGCCCTTTATAGTAACACTCAACCCCCTACTTCCTTAGCATCCCTGACCCCTGGCAACAAACAACAAACAATTTGTTCTCCGTCTTTCTAATTTTGTCGTTTTGAGAATGTTTATATAAATGGAATCATTTAGTATATGACTTTTGAGATCACTGCATATATCAATAGTTAGTTCCTTTTACTGCATAATATTCCGTGGTATGGATGTACAGCAGTTTATTTAACCATTAACATATTATAGAACGTTTTAGTTGTTTCCAGATTTTGGTTATTACAAATAAAGCTGCTGTGAACATTTGTATCCAACATTTATTATTTGTAGACTTTTTGATGATGGCCATTCTGACTGATATGGGGTGATAACTCATTGTAGTTTTGATTTACATTTCTCTTATAATTAGCAATGCTGAACACCTTTTCATGTGCCTTTCGCCCATCTGTATGTCTTCTTTGGAAAATTGTCTATTTTGATATTCTGTCCATTTAAAAAAATTTTTTTTGATATTGAGTTGTATGAGCTCCTTGTATATTTTGGATGTTAATCGCTTGTCAGTTGCAACATTTGAAAATATTTTTCCCATTCTGTAGGTTGTCTTTTCATTTTGTTTTTGGTTTCCTTTGCTGTGCAAAAGCTTTGAAGTTTAATTAGGTCCCATTTGTTTATTTTTGTTTTTATTTACTCTAGGAGCGGGATCCTAAAAGGTATTGCTGCGATTTATGTCAGAGTGTACTGCCTATGCTTTCATCTAGGAGTTTTTTGGTATCCAGTCTTACGTTTAGGTCATTAATCCATTTTGAGTTTATTTTTGTGTATAGTGTTAGAGAATGTTCTAATTTCATTATTTTACATGTACCTGTCCAGTTTTCCCAGCACCACTTATTGAAGAGACTGTCTTTTCTCCATTGTATATTGCCTCCTTTGTCATAGATTAATTGACCATAGGTGTGTGGGTTTATTACTGGGCTTACTATCCTGTTCCATTGATCTGTATTTCTGTTTTTGTGCCAGTACCATACAGTTTTGATTACTGTAGCTTTGTAGCATAGTCTAAAGTCAGTCATAATTTCTACAGCTCTGTTTTTATTTCTCAAGATTGCTCTTTGGCTATTCAGAGTCTTTTGTGTTTCTATACAGATTTAAACTTCTTTTTTCTAGTTCTGTAAAAATACCATCGGTAATTTGACAGGGATTGCATTGAATCTGTAGATTGCTTTGGGTAGTATAGTCATTTTGACAAGATGGATTCTTCCATTTCAAGAACATGGTATATCTTTCCATCTGTTTGCGTCATCTTCAGTTTCTCTCATCAGCATCTTATAGTTTTCAGAGTACAGGTCTTTTGCCTACTTAGATAGGTTTATACCTAGGTATTTTATTCTTTTTGATGTGATGGTAAATGGGATTGTTTCCTTAATTTCTCTCTTTCTGATCTTTCATTGTTAGTGTACAGGAATAGAAGAGATTTCTGTGTATTAATTTTGTATCCTGTGACTTTAACGAATTCATTGATGAGCTCTAGTAGTTTTCTGGTAGCATCTTTAGGATTTCTATGTATAGTATCATGTCATCTGCAAACAATGACAGTTTTGCTTCTTGTTTTCCAATTGGGATTCCTTTTGTTTATTTTTCTTTGACTGCTGTGGCTAGGACTTCCAAAACTATGTTGAATAAAAGTGGTGAGAGTGGGCATTCTTGTCTTGTCCCTGATCTTAGAGGAAATGCTTACAGCTTTTCACCATTGAGTATGATGCTAGATGTGGGTTTGTCATATATAGCCTTTATTATGTTGAGGTATATTCCCTCTATGTTCACTTTCTAGAGGGTTGTTTTTTTTTTTTTACAATAAATAGATGTTGAATTTTGTTGAAATCTTTTTCTGAATCTGTTAAGATGATCATGTGGTTTTTCTCCTTCAGTTTGTTAATATAGTGTATCACATCAATTGATTTGTGGATATTGAAAAATACTTGCATTCCTTGGATAAATCCCACTTGATCATGGTATATGATCCTTTTAATGTATTCTTGCATTTGGTTTTGTTGAGGGTTTTTGCCTCTATGTTCATCAGTGATATTGGCCTGTAATTTTCTTTTTTTGTGGTATCTTTGTCTGGGTATGGTATCAGGGTAATGGTGACCTCATAGAATGAGTTCACAAGTGTTCCTTCCTCTGCACTTTTTTAGAAGTGTTTCAGAAGGATAGGTGTTAACTCTTCTCTAAATGTTTGGTAGAATTTGCCTGTGAAGCCGTCTGGTCCTGGACTTTTGTTTGTTGGGAGTTAAATCACAGATTCAATTTAAGCATTTGTAATTGGTCTGGTCATATTTTCTTTCTCTTCCTGGTTCATTCTTGGGCGAGTGTACCTTTCTAAGAATTTGTCTGTTTCTTCTAGGTTGTCCATTTTGTTGGCATATGGCTGCTTGCAGTAGTCTCTCATGATCATTTATATTTTTCTGGTGTCCATTGTAACTTCTCCTTTTTCATTTCTAATTTTATTCATTTGGGTCCTCTCCCTTTTTTTCTTGATGAGTCTGGATAAAGGTTTATCAATTTTGTTGATCATTTCAAAGAACCAGCTTTTAGTTTCATTGATCTTTTCTACTGTTTTCTTAGTCTCTATTTTATTTATTTCTGCTCTGATATTTTTGATTTCTTTCTTACTACTAACTTTGGGTTTTGTTTGTTCTTTCTCTAGTTGCTTAAGGTATAAGGTTAGTTTATTTGACATTTTTCTTGTTTCATGAGGTAAGCTTGTATCGCTTACCTCTTACAAGTTTAAGCTTGTAAACTTTCCTCTTAGAACTGCTTGTGCTGCATCCCATATGGTCTAAATCATTGCATTTTTGTTTCATTTGTCTCTAGATATTTTTTGATTTCCCTTTGATTTCGTCAATGATCCATTGGTTGTTTAGTAGCATATTGTTTAGCCTCCACATGTTTTTGGTTTTTGAAGTTTTTCTCTTGTAGTTGATTTCTTATCTCATAGCATTGTGGTTGGAAAAGATGCTTGATATGATTTCAATTTCCTTAAATTCACTGAGGCTTGCTTTCTGGCCCAGCGTGTGATCTATCCTGGAGAATGTTCATGTGCACTTGAAAAGAATGTGTATTCTGCTGTTATCAGATGGAATGCTCTATAAATATCTATTAAGTAAGTTCACCTGATCTTATGTGTCATTTAACGACTGTGTTTCCTTCTTGATTTTCTGTCTGGATGATCTGCCCATTGATTTAAGTGGGGTGTTAAAGTCCCACACTACAATTGCGTTACTGTTGATTTCTCCTTTTATGTCTGTTAACATTTGCCTTATATATTGAGGTGCTCCTGTGTTGGGTGCATATATACTTACTACTGTTATATGTTCTTCTTGGATTGATCCCTTGATCATTATGTAGTGTCCTTCCTTGTCTCTTTTAACAGTTTTTATTTTAAAGTCTATTTTGCCTGATATGAGTATTGCTACTCCAGCTTTCTTCTGATTTTCATTTGCATGGAATATCTTTTTCCATCCCCTCACTTTCAGTCTGTATGTGTCCCTAGGTCTGAAGTGGGTCTCTTGTAAACAGCATATATATGAGTCTTGTTTTTGTATCCATTCAGCCAGTCTGTGTCTTTTGGTTGGAGCATTTAATCCATTTACATTTAAGGTAATTATTGATATATATATATTCCTATTGCCATTTTCTTAATTTTGGGGGGTTTGTTTTTGTAGGTCTTTTTTCTTCCCTTCCTCTTTTGTTCTCTTCTCTTGTGGTTTGATGACATCTTTAGTGTTGTGTTTGGGTTGCTTTTTCTTGTGTTTAGGTTTTAGGTTTGCTGTTCCTATGAGGTTTTGATTTAGCAGTCTATATATGTACAAGGTTGTTTTAAGTTGCTGATCTCTTTTCTGCCTAGAGAAGTTTTTTAGCATTTGTTGTAAAGCTGGTTTGGTGGTGCTGACTTCTCTTAGCTTTTGCTTGTCTGTAAAGCTTTTGATTTCTCCTTCGAATCTGAATGAGAGCCTTGCTGGGTAGAGTATTCTTGGTTGTAGGTTTTTCCCTTTCATGACTTTAAATATATCGTGCCACTCCCTTCTGGCCTGAAGAGTTTCTGCTGAAAAAATTAGCTGATAACCTTATGGGGATTCCCTTGTATGTTATTTCTTGCTTTTCCCTTGCTGCTTTTAATATTTTTTCTTTGTCTTTAATTTTGTCAATTTGATTACTATGTGTCTTGGCATGTTCCTCCTTGGGTTTATCCTGCCTGGGACTCTCTGTGCTTCCTGGACTTGGGTGACTATTTCCTTTTCCATGTTAGGGAAGTTTCCAGCTGTTACCTCTTCAAATATTTTCTCAGGTCCTGTCTCTCTTTCTCCTTCTGGGACCCCTATAATGTGAATGTTGGTGTGTTTGACATTGTCCCGGAGGTCTCATATACCATCTTCATTTCTTTTCATTCTTTTTTCTTTATTCTGTTTCATAGCAGTGATCTTCACCATTCTGTCTTCCAGCTCACTTATCTGTTCTTCTGCCTCACTTTTTCTGTTATTGATTCCTTCTAGTGTACTTATTTCAAATACTGTTCATGTCTGTTTGTTTGTTCTTTAGTTCTTCTAGGCCTTTGTTAAACATTTCTTGTATTTTCTCAATCCATACCCCCATTTGTTTTCCTGAGTTCTTGGATCATCTTTACAATCATTACTCTGAACTCTTTCTCATGTAGATTGCCTATCTCCACGTCACTTAGTTTTTCTTCTGGGTTTTGTCTTGTCCCTTCATCTGGAACATATTCCTTTTGCTGTCTCATTTTCTCTAAATTTCCTTTTTTTTTTTTTAATGTACGTGGAAGGTTATGTTTCTCAACTTTGGAGAAGTGGCCTTTTGTAGAGATCTCCTCTGTGTCCCAGCAGAACAATCCCCTCTTATCACCTAAGGGTCAGGGACCAGCTGGTCCCAGGGTAGGTTCTGATCTGCATTCTTGGACTTGATTCCACAGGCTGCTGGAATGTAGTTGTCTTCCTTCTGGTGCCTGCCCACTGTGGGTGGAGCTGGGTCTTGGCCCTCTGGTGTGTGGGGCCATGTCATGGGGTATGTCTAAAGGTGGCTGTGGGCAGCCTGTCTGCTGATGTGTTGGGCTGTGTTCCCACCCTGTTGATGGTTTGGACTGAGGCATCCCAGCACTGAATCCTATAGGCTCTTGTGTAGGGCCAAGCCTTGGTGCCAAAATGGCAGCCTCCAGGAGAGTTCATGCTGATAAATATTCCCTGGTGCCTCTGCCACCAGTGTTCTTGTCCCCACAGTGAGCCACAGCTGTCCCCTTGCCTCCTCAGGAGAGCCTCCTAGACTAGCAGGTTGGTCTGGCTCAGGCTTCGGTGAAGTCACTAATTTTTCCGTGGGTCCTGGTGTGAACAAGTTGTGTGCACCCTCCTAGAGTGGTGTCTCTGTTTCCCACAGTCCTGTGGAATTCCTGCAATCAAGCCTTCCTGGCCTTCAAAGCCAAATGCCCTGGGGGCTCATCCTCCTGATGCCAGACCCCCAGGCTGGGGAGCCTTACATGAGGCTCAGAACTCTCACTCCTGTGGGAGAACTTCTGCGATGTAATTGTTCCCCAGTTTGTGGGTCACCCACCCAGGGGGTATGGGATTTGATTATGTCGCAAGTGCACCCCTCTTACCATCTCATTGGGTTTTTTCTTTATGTGTTTGGATGTGGAATCTCCTTTTTGGTGGGTTCTAGTCTTTTTTATCAATGGTTGTTCAGAGGTTAGTTGTGATTTGGTGTGCTAGTGAGAGGAGGTGAGCTCAAGGTTCTTTTACTCCCCCATCTTGTCCTCACTGGTATGAAGTTTTTATGAATAATGTAACCAGATCAACTCTTAGGTTTAAATTAAAAAATTAGGTTACATATTTTTTGCCTTTTCTAATAATAAATATGATTTATCCATTTATCCATCTATATCTTATATATCCCATTCAAAACTCAATTTTAGTATAATTAATAATATATGTAACATAGTATCTGTAATTGCACTTTGAAAACAATGTAATGTTATCTAAATATAAAGATATAATAACCATAATTACAGTTATAAAAATGAGGATAATGATAAGGATAATGATGGCTGTATGATCATCATAATCATATTCCTTCATGAAGGCAGGTAGTGATCTTCACAGAGCAAATAATTTCCTAAGTAATTTCAATGCAAAATATGTCAACCAGATGTTTTTGAGTTCCAGATTTATTGATGTAAAGGGTATTTTTAATAATGTTGGGAAATAACATGTTTCTGAATCAGTAATATTTTTAATTTGAATTACTTGTATAAATCATTTTCCTCTCTAATTGAATATATTTTATCTTCTTATATCAAGGTAATATAGCTGTTCTAATCTCTACTCCCAAAATATTTCAGTAGTAACACTAAATAGCACATGATTTCTAATCTTCCTTTTGGCCTATAGTAGTGAATTTAGTATTCCTGAGCTTTGCTTGCTTTTCTCTAATCTCTTTTGTTTCTTCTGTTGAAGAAATCGTAAATTCTGACTAGACATGATACCAAATTATAACAATCATAATTGGAATAGGAAGAATTGGAGAGCCTAAGTAGGATAATCCAGACATTTTCTGTAATCCCAGAGGGTGAGGCTTTGATAGTCACACAGTCTGTAAAAAATTCAGATCAGTCGGAGGCAATTAACTAGGTAGAACTACTAGTGAAATTTTAACATTGGTAAAATTAACATTCTCGTTTGTATTTTTTTTAAGAGTGTAAAACTATATTGAACTTTTTGCTTTAGTGTGCTTTCCAACATTCATTTAATGTATTTATAATTATCTACCATTTAGCTGTGTCATGCAAAACTATATAATTTCAAAGGGGAAAACATTTTTTCCTGTAGTAGGCAGCCCTGAACATAAAACAGTATGCACAGACTCATACACACAACACCTAACCCTAGGAAAGCAATATTTTTGCAACATTTACTACTCTAAATAGAAAAAAAAAGTTGTTGGTATTATATTTTTAACTGCAAAGTTTTTTTGAATTTTCATGAGAATTATTATCTCTTTGCACATTACTTTAAACTGTACTTGCATGTCTGTACTCTATCCGTACAGAATCCAATTTCTCAGACTTTTACAAATTACAGTGTATGTATGTAAAAGTGAAAGATGGAACAATTTTGAACTATTAGGTTTTTAGAATGTGAAGTGTCAAGCTATATTATACATCATGTCAGTCAACTTTTTAATGTGAATTTCTCAACTGCATAGAAAATAAACATTTTCAAAGGTATTAGGAAAAAAGCAATGATTGGCTGCATGCTATATTACATGATTTAATACAGATACAAAGTGATTTATATAAAAAATCAAAGGCATATTCAGGGGCCACTTTTTTCTTCCTACTGTAGGTAATATAAAACTAGAGGTAAGATATGACATGAAATTTGTTTCAGGCTTAAGACTTCAAATGGCAAAGTAGAGGTCTTAATTTTTATATATGTTGAAAATGGAGATGAAAATGAAAGTGCTGAGGCAACTTTTACTCCAAAAGTGCTCCCCTAATAAAAATTACAAGTTTCAATAAAATTTCTATGATGTCCTAGCTCATGTCAGTCTTCTATAACTCTCGGGATTTAAATGGCTCAAGAAATTGAAAAGAATGACAACTTTGAAAATTACAATATTGTATTTAGTAATCAAACTATTTCTAGAAAACCTTCGGGGATTTGTGGTAAATATGTTTTTCGGATATGGTGTTTTTTTATTCTTGTAAGAACACTAAAAGATCTATTCTGTTAAATTTTTAAGTGTACAATTCAGTATCTTTAAACATAGGCAGTATGCTGTACAGCAAATCTGTAGAACTTATCTTTCATAACTGGAACTTTATACCTATTGGTCAATAACTTCCCATTTCCCCTTCCCCCAGCCCTTGCCAACCACCATTCTACTCTTTGATTTTATGAGTTTAATTATTTTAGATGTCTCATATAAGTGGAATCAAATAATATTTGTCCTTTTGTGACTGCCTTATTTTACTTAGCATAATGTCCTCTATGTTGTTGCAAATGACAGGATTTCCTTCTTTATCCATTCATATGTTGATAGACATTTATGTTGCTTCCATGTCTTCAATTATAAATAATATGCAGTGAACATGGGAATGCAGATATCTCATCAAGATCCTGATTTCAATTCTTCTGGATATACCCAGAAGTGGAATTGCTGGATCATATGACAGTTCTATTTTTAATTTTTTGAGGAACTTTCATATTATTTTCCATAGTGGCTGTACCATTTTACATTCTAACAGTGTACACATGTTCAATTTCTCTACATCATCTCCAGCAACTGTTATCTTTTAACAGCCATCCCGTCCTAACAGATGGGAGGTGATATCTCATTGTGGTTTTGATTTGAAAAAAATCAAAATAGATTTTGAAAATTAAACTCAAAATAAATTGACTAAAAATACTGACCTGAAGTTGGAACTTAAAGAATAAAAGTTCTTTTCCTTCAATAGCTGTAAAAACTAATTCATTTTTTGCAGGAAAATTTAGAATTTCAAATTAGTACTGCACTGCAATATTTCCTTATTGGTTAAAATTAATAAATTTACTTTTGTATATATGAAGCAAAACTTTCCTTTTGCCTTCTATACCTTTAAAATGTACTGTTGTTTACATATATGATTTACACCCCTACAAGTCTTTTTCTAAAGTTTGTATGGTTGATGGAACTTGCTTTAAAATTAGCAGACTTTTGCTTTACATATTCTTTGCTGTTGAAAATTTTGGTCACTTTTCTGAAATAAACTAGCTTTAAACAGTCTTGCACTCTTCAGAGATGTTTTACTTCCAAAAGAATATACCTATGGGAGAACTTTATTCAATCTGTGAATATTTGGTAATCGTATTGCAGTATCAAATGTGCATCAAATCTCACACCATCATACACTGTTCCCTAGGTCTCTGCAATCAGAAACTTCAGTAAGATTTTTCAGGCAATACAATCTATTCCCCATACAAATGATTAGTATGCTTCTCTTTTTTAATTACTAGTGGAATATCACATTTACTTTTACTACATTTGCTATACACACATATATCAGTGACCAAGACAGGCTGCGCAAGTCATCTATACGTTCTTTGGCCCCATTTAAAAAGATTCTTGATTACTGTATACACATATATTTTTAAAGTATTTTCTAAAAAATTTCTAAAATGAATTCCTTTGAAATAAAATTTTAATAAGATTATTAAGAAGGATAACTATTGAATGAAAATAACAGTATTTCAGATTTGTAGCTTATAGTAATACTATGCTCAGAAAATACTGATTGAGGTAGTTAAGAAAATAATATACAAATGTAATGGTTCTGCAAATCACTTCTTATAACAATTGACAGATAGATCATAAGGTCTACCTTTAGTTAGAAGGGGTGTCAAATGGTGGTTCTTGGAACAGTATTTCAGTTTATACTGGAATTTTCATGTTTAGCATTAAATAAATCAATTATTCATGACATGTCATTCAGAGCATCTAATAAGTCAGAGTTTTTAATACAGAAACTCAAGAATGAGAACAAGGCTTATGTAGCAAACTTTTTGAATGAGAATTTACACATGAAATAATACTTTTTAAGAAGATTTTTGACTGTAAAATCATGATTTTTGATTGCTAGGCCCATTCAACTGATGGTGAGTTATAGAGAGTAACAGGGTATAAGATAAAAAATAAAAAGTACACTTATGACATGTTAATTAGTCATGTGATAAGAAGTAGGCCAGTGAGGTAAGAGAATAGAGCAGAATGTACACACAAAATAGAGTAAAAGGTATCATACAAAATGAATGTGAAAACTCAGTTCATAATTTAGAACCTACATTAAATATTCATGGCTTAGATTCATTATTGTGTTTTTGGTGTGCTAGTAAATATTTTGATACAATTGAATCAATAACTTGTATTATGGTGTGGCTGTTGCTTCCCTCTGTTTTGTTTTGTCTTTAGAAATATATTGAACTACTTGAAAAAAATAGAAATTCATTTGACAGGCTTGCCAGCTGTTTTATGGGCACTGTGAGCAATTTTCTAATGTTCTGTACTTGGAAGAAAATCCTGCTGTATTAAATTCGCTTCAAACTGCATCATGTTTAAAAAAAAAAGTGGCTCCAAGTCATCAGATTGAATGTGAATTTGCTTTATACACAGCTCTGATTGGAGTATTCAAAATTTTAGTTAACAATGTAAACAGCAACATTCTCAGGCAGTAATTACTGTTTAAAAAATATTTTTATGGTTGCAAATGAATCTGAGGGGCATAACTACCCTGCATTAGTTTGTATGTAAAATGTATTAATATTTAGGTCCAAGGAAATGCATTTTGCCTTGTGTGTGTGACTATGTGTATTCAATAAAAAAATATTGAACAAATCTCTGTAACCATTAAGGATCGTATACATTAAACACTGACAATTTATTCCACATGATACTAAATTAGTCTACAATTAGCTATTATCCCATCTCCTATTTATGAAGGACTATTTTTCTTTATTTATTTTTCTTTTTTTTATTTTTGGTGCATTGGGTCTTTGTTGCTGTGTGTGGGCTTTCTCTAGTTGCGACGAGCAGGGGCTACTCTTCGTTGTGGTGCACGGGCTTCTCATTGCAGTGGCTTCTTATTGCGGAGCAAGGGCCCTAGGTGCGCGGGCTTCAGTAGTTGTGGCGCATGGGCTCAGTAGTTGTGGCTCACGGGCTCTAGAGCACAGGCTCAGTAGTTGTGATGCACAGGCTTAGCTGCTCCACGGCATGTGGGATCTTCCTGAACCAGGGATCGAACCCATGTCCCCTGCACTAGTGGGTGGATTCTTAGCCACTGTGCCACCAGGGAAGTCCAAGGACTATTTTCCAAGGTAACCAAACACACTCTGTTTTCTTTCAAAAACAGTATAAGAACAGAATATACTGAAAATGTTTACTTGTGAGATCTAGTAAGGAAGATTTTCAAACAGTAATTAAATCTTTTACTGAATTTTTAGTATTCTTATTAATAGAAGAAATAGGAGTTTTTTTAGAAATAGAAAATAGAGGAGTCAACAAAAGAAACAAGGGCATTCTAAAAATACTGCTGCAAAAATGTTGAGAATTAAACAAAATCACCTGCTCCAGTGCTACACAGTTCTCAAATGTGATTTTCCAATTCATTAGACTGTTTCTGATTTCAGGGACATCAAGCACTCTTCTTTAAATATGTTTCTCCACCAATGACCAGGTTGCAAAACATTCTCTGACATAAATTATAGCAATGTTTTCTTAGGTCAGTGTCCCAAGGCAGTGTCCCAAGCAAAAATAAACAAATGGAAACTAATCAAACTTATAAGCTTTTGCACAGCAAAGGAAACCATCAACAAAACGAAAAGACAACCTACAGAATGGGAGAAAATATTTGCAAATGCTGCAACAGACAAGGGCTTAATTTCCAAAATATACAAATAGCTCATACAACTCAATAAGAAAAAAACAAACAACCCAATCAAAAAATGGGAAGATTGCCTAAATGGGCATTTCACCAAAGAAGACATACAGATGGCCAATAAGCAAATGAAAAGATGCTCAACATTGCTGATTATTAGACAAATGCAGTTCAGAACTACAGTGAGGTATCACCTCTCACTGGTCAGAATGGCTATCATCAAAAAGTCTACAAATAATAAATTCTAGAGAGCGTGTGGAGAAAAGGGAACAATTATACACTGTTGGTGGAAAGTAAATCGGGGTAGCCTATGGAAAGCAATATGGAGGTTCCTTCAAAAACTAAAAATAGGGTTACCATATGATCCAGCAATCCCACTCCTGGGTATATATCTGGAAAAAAATGAAAACTCTAATTTGAAAAGATACATCCACCGCCATGTTCACAGCACTTTTTACAATAGCCCGGACATGGAAAACAACCCAAGTGCCCATCAACAGACAGTTGGCTTAAGAAGATGTGGTATATATACATACACCTATATATACACACATATACAATGGAATATTACTCAGCTATAAAAAAGAATGAAATATTGCTATTTGCAGCAACATGGATGGACCTAGAGATTATTATACTTAGTGAAGTAAGTCAGACAGAGAAAAGTCAAATACTATATGTTGTCTCTTATATGTGGAATCTAAAAGTAGTACAAATGAATCTATATACAAAAGATAAACAGACTCACAGACATAGAAAACAAACTTATGGTTACCAAAGGGGGAGGGGGAGGGAGGGATAAACTAGGAGTATGGGATTAACAGATACAAACTACTATACATAAAATAGGTAAGCAATAAGGATTTACTGTATAGCACAGATAATTATATTCAATGTCTTGTAATAATCTGTAATGGAATATAATCTGAAAAAAATATATAGCTGAATCACTTTGCTGTACAACTGAAAATAACACAATATTATAAATCAACTGTACGTCAATAAAAAAATAAGGAGTATGATATTGTATACAGAATATTTTCACCCTGCTTTTTCACTTAAGATAATATTGTATGCATTTCTGTCCCTCAGTATAAACTTTTCATAACATCCTCAAGGTCACATATTTCATTTCATAAAGTTTCAAGATTCACTTAACCACTACACTGTATATAATACATTATACTTATATTGTTTCCATTTTCATGGTATTACACAATATTTGACTCAACATCCTTGTGCACAAATATCTGTCCACTTTACTTATTAGTGTGTTTGTTTTTAGAAAAAAAAGTACCCAATTGCTAAGTTGCTTTTAAACATTTTGGTCGAAGATACTCCATTAAGTTTTCAATTATATAGCTAAACTCTTTGGGCACTTTTTGTAAGTGCCAGATATAGAGAAACAAATGAGATAATGACCATGCCTTCAAGTAGGATTTAGTCTAGTGGATGTATAGATAGAAAAGTTAATTGACCATGACCATTAAATATACCAGGGTGAAACATATGAAGTTGCTATTTCGTAAATTAAAAGCATTTGCATATTGGCAACTTCACATGGCTTAACATGGTGCTATGATCTGAATGTTTGTGTCCCGCCCAAATTCATATGTTGCAGTCATAATCTTCAAATATGATGCTATTAGGAGTGAGTTCTTTGGGAGGTGCTTAGGTCATGAGAGTGGAACCCCGTGAATGGGCCAGTATCCTTATAAAGGCACCCCACAGAGCTCCCTAACCCTTTCCACCATGTAAGGACACAGCAAGAAGTCAGCAGCCTGAAACCTGGAAGAGAGCCCTCCCCTGACCATGCCAGCACTCTGATCTTGGACTTCCAGTCTCCAGAACAGTGAGAAATAAGCTTTTGTTATTTATAATCTACCCAGACTGTGGTATTTTGTTATAGCAGCCCGAACGGATTAAGGCACATGTCGTTATGATAATTGTTATGATGGAAAAGTATGTGGGGTGCAATGAGAGCAAAAATGTATTGATTTCAGATTGGCAGAACAGGCTTCGCTTTCAGGAGTTGGTGACACAAACTACTTAGGTTTTAGCAGATAATGGGGGACGAAAGTGGGGAAGCGGAACGTCTGTAAAATAGCACAGGAAGTTATGCCATTTGGCATATCTCTACTTATCTTTCAAATTTTCAAGTCTGAATTGCTTATTCTACAATAGCAATAATTTGGCCTCATTCTTACAGTGACCAATTTCAATCCAAAATAACATCTTAAATGGATTTCAAAAGCCTAAAACCAAATCTCTGTAAGACTTGCACTATATCTTCAACTTCGTCTGTGTGACACAACGTTGTAAAGTAAACCTACCAAGACTTTATTTGGAATTGGTAACATTAGTTAAAAAGGCTATGGTCTTCTGTTTGCAGTTTTTCTCTTGAAATACTATTTATCAAAGAACCTGTATTTAAACAGTTATATCCAGTGACTAATATCAATGGGCAAAGACACTCTGGCATGCATGATGCATAGAAGATGTTTATTTATAGAATCCATCTTCTTGCCTTGTATATCTGTTTATTTTATGAGAATATAGTTCATTATCTCTTCAAGAAGATAGCACATGCTCTTTATTTTTCCTTTTAGACATTGATGATTTTTTTACTATCTCCTAAACTTTTTATTGTACAACAAATCCAACACAGAGATGAGAATTAATAATAAAATATAGCAAAACTCTGTACAAAAGAGGAAATTTTGCAAGTACGCTAGTTTTGTCAACAAATGACAAATTTTAAGTTTAGAAAGCAGCTTGTCAAAAAACAATAGAATAATGCTAAATTAGCTCTTAATAGAAGTAAAAGTAAACCATAAACCACTGCCTTTCCTTGCAGTATAAAATCCTCTTTTAAACACAGTATGATTAAACATAATAAAACAATATTCAAAATGGCATTGAAAGTGCTAGTAATGTTTTTTCCCTACTTGGCAAATAGTACTTTTTAGTATTTTTAATGTTTGGCTCATGGCAAGGTCAATTTCATCTTTTGGGGTAACAAAAAGAGTGAAATAAGTAAGAACAAATAAATTTCACTATTTCAGTCTGTAGGGTTATATATATGTATATATTGACAAAGTTCACTAAAATATATTTGATTTTTATTTCTAGCTAAGCTTTCTTTTTATATACATGTAAGAATTTTTAAATGTTTCTTATGATGACTTGATTTGAATTACATGCCACTTGGATTCTGTGTTGCTGTGGTTTTTTTTTTTAACCTGCTGTTTCTTTTCATTAATTTTAATTTTAATCTGATAACTTTATAGCTTTTCTCTTTGACTCCTTGATAGTGTTTATAAATTAAACTTTTGTATTATCGTTCAATTTGCCTTTCTTACATATTCGTGTTTTCAAGCAGTTGAAGCAAGGTAAATGGGATGCTGTAGATTCTTTTACAAATTAGTATTTTTATTCTTAGTTTGACAGTATTGCAAATTAAAGAATAATGTATGAACTATGACTGAATGGAGATTATAGGTCTATATTTTCAAAGCATGCCATTATTTAATTTTATTTGCTATGTGATCTATCTCTCTGATTCACTTATCTTGTGTATATCTTCTTTTGATCCTATGTTAATCAAATCTATTTTCTTTTTTATTATGAGTTACTTTACATTTCTCTATGGTGTATAATCATTATTAGCAGAAGCAAATGCAGCTTTTTTATTAAGTAAAATCTCTTATTTCAGAATATATTTAAAGAAACTGTAAGCATTTTTTGTCATATTATTTACTTGAAATTAAGTTTTGTTTCTCATCAAAATATATGCCTTTCTCTCTTATTGGCATTTACTAAACTTTTTGTACACTGTTGTCCCCATAAATCTAACACACTTATTGTTTTATAGATCTTCCTTATACTGCTTTCACAAAACTATCAAAGTGAATTATAATTCCTAATATGAATTTGTCCTTAAGAATAATGAACTCTAAAATAAGTAGCAATTTTTATGTTACTTAGAACTGTTTTCTCCCTGCTCTATCATTTCCAGGTACAAAATGTGTCTCATATTTTGTATTCATATTCCAGTTGGATTTGGTAAGGCTATGTGTGATCTCTTCAGGTTTCAGAATCTCATTTGAGAAGTAGACAAGGAAAAAAAAAATAAAACATAATGGAACGATCTTACATACAAGGAAATCTGTGATAAAGCACCATATATTCATAAAAATAATTGTATTCATTAGTTGTTCCATGTATAAAAGCATTATGCTTCTCAGTTTTTATAGTTAGTACTTAGGGCAGTGGGCCACCCAGAATGGGTGAACAGCAATAAATGGAAAGCGGCAATAAACTAAGAATTTTGCACTGTGGGATTGCCAGGCCCAACGGACATTTCTGTCATTGGATGTAAGTTGAGTAAAAGTTGAAAAAGACATTTAAGCATTATATCAAGGTTGGTAGTGGATCAGTGCTAAGGTTCAGACTGAGTGAAAGAGTCTAGCCTGGTGTCCTCCAATCATTGAAGTAAAGAAAAGAAAGAAGAAAAAATTTGAAAGGAGAGGGGAACTAGTAACTGAGTGCCTTTTTCAATTCTTATACCAATTCTTATTCATTCTGTAAGTTTATTTTGAAATCTAAGTTATTTTTACTACTCTGGTAGAAACAAAGATTTGATTTTTTTTTCCTTTTTTTTTTTGTGGGGCATATGTTTGGCCATAATTTTTCTTTTTTAACATTTTTATTGGAGTATAATTGCTTTACAATGTTGTGTTAGTTTCTGCTGGATAACGAAGTGAATCAGCTATATGTATACGTATATCCTGATATCCCCTCCCTCTTGCATCTTCCTCCCACTCTCCCTATCCCACCCCTCTAGGTGGTCACAAAGCACGGAGCTGATCTCCGTGTGCTATGCAGCTGCTTCCCACTAGCTATGTATTTTACATTTGGTAGTGTATATGTCTATGCCACTCTCTCACTTCATCCCAGCTTACCCTTCCCTCTCTCTGTGTCCTCAAGTCCATTCTCTACATCTGTATCTTTATATCTGCCCTGCCCCTAGATTCTTCAGAATGATTTTTTTTTTTTTTTTTAGAGTCCATATATATGTGTTAGCATACGGTATTTGTTTTTCTTTTTCTAAGTTACTTCACTCTGTATGACGGACTCTAGGTCCATCCACCTCACTACAAATACCTCAATTTCGTTTCTTTTTATGGCTGAGTAATATTCCATTGTATGTATGTGCCACATCTTCTTTATCCATTCATCTGTTGATGGACACTTAGGTTGCTTCCATGTCCTGGCTATTGTAAATAGAGCTGCAGTAAACATTTTGGTACATGACTCTTTTTGAATTATGGTCTTCTCAGGGTATATGCACAGTAGTGGGATTGCTGGGTCGTATGGTAGTTCTATTTTTAGTTTTTTAAGGAACCTCCATATTGCTCTCCATAGTGGCTGTATCAGTTTACATTCCCACCAACAGTGCAAGAGGGTTCCCTTTTCTCCACACCCTCTCAGGCGTTTATTGTTTGTAGATTTTTTGATGATGGCCATTCTGACTGGTGTGAGATGATACCTCATTGTAGTTTTGATTTGCATTTCTCTAATGATTAGTGATGTTGAGCATACTTTCATGTGTTTCTTGGCAATCTGTAAATCTTCTTTGGAGAAATGTCTATTTAGGTCTTCTGCCCATTTTGGGGTTGGGTTGTTTGGTTTTTTGATATTGAGCTGCATGAGCTGCTTGTATATTTTGGAGATTAATCCTTTGTCAGTTGCTTCATTTGCAAATATTTTCTCCCATTCTGAGGGTTGTCTTTTTGTCTTGTTTATGGTTTCCTTTGCTGTGCAAAAGCTTTTAAGTTTCATTAGGTCCCATTTGTTTATTTTTGTTTTTATTTCCATTTCTCTAGGAGGTGGGTCCAAAAGGATCTTGCTGTGATTTATGTCATAGAGTGTTCTGACTGTGTTTTCCTCTAAGAGTTTTACAGTGTCTGGCCTTACATTTAGGTCTTTAATCCATTTTGAGTTTATTTTTGTGTATGGTGTTAGGGGGTGTTCTAATTTCATTCATTTACATGTAGCTGTCCAGTTTTCCCAGCACCACTTACTGAAGAGGCTGTCTTTTCTCCATTGTATATTCTTTCCTACTATATCAAAAATAAGGTGACCATATGTGCGTGGGTTTATCTCTGGGCTCTCTGTCCTGTTCCATTGATCTGTATTTCTGTTTTTGTGCCAGTACAAGACTGTCTTCATTACTGTAGTTTTGCAGTATAGTTTGAAGTCAGGGAGCCTGATTCCTCCAGCTCCGTTTTTCTTCCTCAAGATTGCTTTGGCTATTCGGGGTCTTTTGTATTTCCATACAAATTGTGAAATTGTTTTGTTCTACTTCTGTGAAAAATTCCATTGGTAGTTTGATAGGGATTGCATTGAATCCATAGATTGCTTTGGGTAGTATAGTTATTTTCACAATGTTGATTCTTCCAATCCAAGAACATGGTATATATCTCCATCTGTTTGTATCATCTTTAATTTCTTTCATCAGGGTCTTATACTTTTCTGCATACAGGTCATTTGTCTCCTTAGGTAGGTTTATTCCTAGGTATTTTATTCTTTTTATTGCAATGGTAAATGGCAGTTTCCTTAATTTCTCTTTCAGATTTCTCATTAGTGTATAGGAATGCAAGAGACTTCTGTGCATTAATTTTGCATCCTGCTACTTTACCAAATTCATTGATTAGCTCTAGTAGTTTTCTGGTAGCTTCCTTAGGGTTCTCTATGTATAGTATCATGCCATCTGCAAACAGTGACAGCTTTACTTCTTCTTTTCGATTTGGATTCCTTTTATTTTTTTCTTCTCTGATTGCTGTGGCTAAAACTTCCAAAACTATGTTGAATAGTAGTGGTGAGAGTGGGACACCTTGTCTTGTTCCTTATCTTAGTGGAAATGTTTTCAGTTTTTCACCATTGAGAACGATGCTGGCTGAGGGTTTGTCCTATATGGCCTTTATTATGTTGAGGTAAGTTCCCTCTATGCCTACTTTCTGGAGGGTTTTTATCATAAAGGGGTGTTGAATTTTGTTGAAAGCTTTCTCTGCATCTATTGAGATGATCATATGGTTTTTCTCCTTCAATTTGTTAATATGGTGTATCACGCTGATTGATTTGCATATATTGAAGAATCCTTGCATTCCTGGGATAAACCCCACTTGATCATGGTGTATGATCCTTTTAATGTACTGTTGGCTTCTGTTTGCTATTATTTTCTTGAGGATTTTTGATCTATGTTCATCAATGATATTGGCCTGTAGTTTTCTTTCTTTGTGACATTTTTGTCTGGTTTTGGTTTCAGGGTGATGGTGGCCTCGTAGAATGAGTTTGGGAGTGTTCCTCCCTCTGCTATATTTTGGAAGAGTTTGAGAAGGATAGGTGTTAGCTCTTCTCTAAATGTTTGATAGAATTCGCCTGTGAAGCCATCTGGTCCTGGGCTTTAGTTTGTTGGATGATTTTTAATCACAGTTTCAATTTCAGTCCTTGTTATTGGTCTGTTTATATTCTCTATTTATTCCTGGTTCAGTCTTGGAAGGTTGTGCTTTTCTAAGAATTTGTCCATTTCTTCCAGGTTGTCCATTTTATTGGTATAGAGTTGCTTGTAGTAATCTCGCATGATCCTTTGCATTTCTGCAGTGTCAGTTGTTACTTCTCCTTTTTCATTTCTAATTTTATTGATTTGAGTCCTCTCCCTCTTTTTCTTGAGTCTGGCTAAAGGTTTATCAATTTTGTTTATCTTCTCAAAGAACCAGCTTTTAGTTTTATTGGTCTTTGCTATTGTTTTCTTTGTTTCTATTTCATTTATTTTTGCTCTAATCTTTATGATTTCTTTCCTTCTGCTAACTTTGGGTTTTGTTTGTTCTTCTTTCTCTAGTTCCTTTAGGTGTAAGGTTAGATTGTTTGAGATTTTTCTTGTTTCTTGAGGTAGGATTGTTTTGCTATAAAATTCCCTCTTAGAACTGCTTTTGCTTCATCCCATAGGTTTTAGGTTGTCGTGTTTTCATTGTCATTTGTTTCTAGGTATTTTTTGATTTCCTTTGTGATCTCTTTGTTATTTAGTAGCGTATTGTTTAGCCTCCATGTTTTTGTATTTTTTACATTTTTTTTCCCCTGTAATTGATATCTAGTCTCATAGCATTGTGGTCGGAAAAGATACTTGATACGATTTCAATTTTCTTAAATTTACCAAGGCTTGATTTGTGACCCAAGATATGATCTATGCTGGAGAATGTTCCATGAGCACTTGAGAAGAAAATGTATTCTGTTGTTTTTGGATGGAATGTCCTGTAAATATCAATTAAGTCCATCTTGTTTAATGTGGCATTTAAAGCTTGTGTTTCCTTATTTATTTTCATTTTGGATGATCTGTCCATTGGTGAAAGTGGGGTGTTAAAGTCCCCTACTATGATTGTGTTACTGTCGATTTCCCCTTTTATGGCTGTTAGCATTTGCCTTATGTATTGAGGTGCACCTATGTTCGGTGCCTAAACATTTACAATTGTTATATCATCTTGGTTTGATCCCTTGATCATTATGTAGCATCCTTGTACCTTGTAATAGTCTTTATCTTATAGCCTATTTTATCTGATATGAAAATTGCTACTCCAGCTTTCTTTTGATTTCCATTTGCATGGAGTATCTTTTTCCATCCCCTCACTTTGTCTGTATGTGTCCCTAGGTCTGAAGTGTGTCTCTTTTAGACAGCATATGTATGGGTCTTGTTTTTGTATCCATTCAGCCAGTCTATGTCTTTTGGTTGGAGCATTTAATCCCTTTACATTTAAGGTAATTACCGATATATATATATGTTCCTATTACCATTTTCTTAATTGTTTTATGTTTGTTATTGTAGGTCTTTTCCTTCTCTTGTGTTTCCTGCCTACGGAGGTTCCTTTAGCATTTGTTGTAAAGCTGGTTTGGTGGTTCTGATTTCTTTTAGCTTTTGCTTGTTTGTAAAGGTTTTAATTTCTCCGTTGAATCTGAATGAGATCCTTGCTGGGTAGAGTAATCTTGGTTGTAAGTTTTTCCCCTTTCATCACTTTAAATATGACCTGCCACTCCCTTCTAGCTTGCAGAGTTTCTGCTGAAAGATCAGCTGCTAACCTTATGGGGATTACCTTGTATGTTATTTGTTGCTTTCCCCTTACTGCTTTTAATATTTTTTCTTTGTATTTAATTTTTGATACTTTGACTAATATGTGTCTTGGTGTGTTTCTCCTTGGATTTATCCTGTATGGGACTCTCTGTGCTTCTTGGACTTTATTGACTATTTCCTTTCAAATATTAGGGAAGTTTTCAACTATAATCTCTTCAAATATTTTCTCAGTCCCTTTCTTTTTCTCTTCTTCTCAGACCCCTATAATTCGAATGCTGGTGCATTTAATGTTGTCCCAGAGGTCTCTGAGACTGTCCTCAAGTCTTTTCATTCTTTTTTCTTTATTCTGCTCTGCAGTAGTTATTTCCACTATTTTATCTTCCAGCTCACTTCTCCGTTGTTTTGCCTCAGTTATTCTGCTATTGATTCTTCTAGAGAATTTTTAATTTCATTTATTGTGTTGTTCATCATTGTTTGCTCTTTAGTTCTTCTAAGTCCTTGTTAAACGTTTCTTGTATTTTCTCCATTCTATTTCCAAGATTTTGGATCATCTTTACTATCATTAATCTGAATTCTTTTTCAGGTAGACTTCCTATTTCCTCTTCATTTGTTTGGTCTGGTGGGTTTTTACCTTGCTCCTTCATATGCTGCATATTACTCTGTTTTCTCATTTTGTTTAACTTACTGTGTTTGGGGTCTCCTTTTCGCAGGCTGCATGTTCGTAGTTCCCTTTGTTTTTGGTGTCTGCCCCCCATTGGTAAGGTTGGTTCAGTGGGTTTTGTCGGCTTCCTGGTGGAGGGGATTGGTGCCTGTGTTCTGGTGGATGAGGCTGGATCTTGTCTTTCTGGTAGTCAGGACCACGTCCAGTGGTGTGTTTTGGAGTGTCTGTGTACTTATGATTTTAGGCAGCCTCTCTACTAATGGGTGGGGTTGTATTCCTGTCTTGCTAGTTGTTTGGCATGGGGCGTCCAGCATTGGAGCTTGCTGGTCATGAGTGGAGCTGGGTCTTAGCATTGAGATGGAGATCTCTGGGACAGCTCTCACTGATTGATATTACATTGGGCCAGGAGGTCTCTGGTGGTCCAATGTCCTGAACTCGGCTCTGCCACCTCAGAGGCTCAGGCCTCACACCTGGCTGGAGCACCAAGACCCTGTCAGCTCACAGCTCAGAAGAAAGGGAGAAAAAAAAGGAAGAAAGAAAAAAATATTTATTAAAATAAAAAAAATTAAAATATTAAAAAAAAAGAGAGCAACCAAACCAATCAACAAATCCACCAATGATAACAAACGCTAAAAACTATACTAAGATAAACATAAAAATGAGAAACTACTCAGTGGCATACAGCAAACACCAGGTCTACAGTTGCTCCCAAAGTCCACTGCCTCAATTTTGGGATGATTCGTTGCCTGTTCAGGTATTCCACAGATGCAGGGTCCATCAAGTTGATTGTGGAGATTTAATCCACTGCTCCTGAGGCTGCTGGGAGAGATTTCCCTTTCTCTTCTTTGTTCGCACAGCTCCTGGGGTTCAGCTTTGGATTTGGCCCTGCCTCTGCACATAGGTCACCCTCTGGCGTCTCTTCTCCACCCAGACAGGAGGGGGTTAAAGGCACAGCTGATTAGGGGCTCTGGGTTACTCAGGCCAGTCAGGAGGGAGGGGTATGGAATGTGGGGTGAGCCTGTGGCGGCAGAGGACAGCATGACGTTGCAATAGCCTGAGGCGTGCTGTGTGTTCTCCCAGGGAAGTTGTCCCTGGATCACGGGACCCTGGTAGTGGCGGGCTGCACAGGCTCCTGGGAAGGGAGGTGTGGATAGTGACCTGTGCTTGCAGACAGGATTCTTGGTGGCTGCAGCAGCAGCATCAGTGTTTCATGCCCATCTCTGTTGTCTGTGCTGATAGCTGCAGCTTGTGCCTGTCTCTGAGGCTCGTTTAGGAGGTGCTCTGAACCTCCTCTCCTCATGCACCCCGAAACAATGGTCTCTTGACTCTTAGGCATTTCCAGACTTTTTCCTGGACTCCCTCCTGGCTAACTGTGGTGCACTATCCCCCTTCAGGCTCTGTTCACGCAGCCAACCCCAGTCCTTTCCCTGGGCTCTGACCTCCGAAGCCCAAGCCTCAGCTCCCAGGCCCCACCTGCCCTGGCAGGTGAGCAGACAAGCCTCTCAGGCTGGCGAGTGCTGGTTGGCACCGATCCTCTGTGCGGGAATCTCTCCACTTTGCCCTCTGCGTCCCTGTTGCTGTGCTCTCCATGGCTCTGAAGCTTGCCCCCAGCCCACCCCCTGTCTCCACCAGTGAAGGGGCTTCCTAGTGTGTGGAAACTTTTCCTGCTTCACAGCTCCCTCCCAGAGGTTCAGGTCCCATCTGTATTCTTTTGTCTCTGTTTTTTCTTTTTTCTTTTGCCCTACCCAGGTACGTGGGGAGTTTCTTGCCTTTTGGGAAGTCTGAGGTGTTCAGTAGGTGTTCTGTAGGAGTTGTTCCACATGTAGATGTATTTGTGCAGAGGAAGGTCTTACTCCTCCGCCATCTTGAAGGTCCTCCCTCAAGACTTGATTTTCTTAAACATTAAGTCACATACAATTAGACAAGCTCTAATCCTCAGTTACTTGCCATTTTCAAACTGATTGTGACTTCTCTGTCACATCCATTTTTATTGTAAAATTCAGGGAAATTCTTTTGTGTCTTTGATCTCATGTGGGACCATAGCTAAATAATTAAGAATTTTCGTTATTGGTGCCCTTAAAACTACACAGTATACAATGGTATAGTGAGGCTGGAGTACTTGGGATACTTAAGTTTAAATCCTGATTCAGTTACTGAAAACCTTTAAGAAAATACTTTCAAGTCTTAGTGCTTAAGTCATGGATTTTAGAAACAGACTGCCTGGATTCATATCTTTAGCTGTGTACTCTTCAGGAAGGTACTCTTCTCCAGAGTGAAGATTGCTACCCTACCTACCACAGGTACCAGCCTAGAGATGGCTAGAGCTGAAGGAAGGGAGAAACTTACTCTTCAATTAACTTTATAGTTTTGATTATTGATGCTGAGCTGGACTTAATAAATACTGAACATAGAGTAGACTTTGTGACTTAGAGTTTTTTGTTTATTATTTTGTTTGCTTATTTGTTTTTATTTTCTTGGTTACTTAGCCTTTTATTATTTATTTATTTATTTTTATTGAAGTATAGTTGACTTACAATGTTGTGTTCATTTCTGCTGTACAGCAAAGTGATTCAGTTATACATATATATATATATATATTCTTTTTTATATTCTCTTACGTTATGTGCTTGTTTTTTAAAATAAAAGATCAGAAAAGTCTTAAGGATTGCTGTTATTATCATTGGAGGCAGAAATAAAACTAGACAAATGAGTAGCTTCCAGGAACAGTGGAAGCAAAAATAAAATTGTTTTATGATTACTTACTTCCCTAAGTCCTGGTTCTTTATAATAACATATACCCAGATATTGCAAGGATATAGCCTCTATATTGGGAACTCCTCCAACCCACTGTCAACACTGCATTTTACTGAATGCAACTTAAGGAATACATATAAAGGGACTCTGTTCCCTTTCTAGAAGAATTCTTCCTGACATATTCCTATTTTATTTACTTCTGCCTAACCTATATCATGTTATGGTTGTCTTAAAATAGTCTCATGTATTTACTGGGTATTGTGTTCCTATACTAAAAAGAATAATAACAATTAACATTAAGTATAATAAGTAGGGTTAAAATACCTCAGGGATCTGTGTGAAGCATATCCTTAGTTTTCAGACTATTTGAAACAGTTCTCTGTGGTTCACCAGTTACAGTTTGTCTAGAGCAATTTACCACAGGAAGTTACAGTTCAATATTCGTTGTTGTGGTCCTCTACTTACTCCCTGTGTAGGGAAAGAACATACGGATAAAAAGAAATGCAGCATAGTTTTCACCTTCAATGAGTCTTAAACACTTTACATAAAAAGGACAATTGAAGGAGCTATACTAAATATTTAATCAAACGCAAACTGCATTCCTTTTTTGCATCTGGTGATGAATTTACATGGCTACTTAAATGATATTATTATTTTCTGAAGAAATATTCCACTACAGGCAGCATAAATTATATCCATGGTGTTTTTTCTAGGAAACACAACATAATAAGAGATTATGTATCATTTTAAGTTAGGTATAAATACTGGTGACATTGTATGAAGTAACCTACCTACAACTTCAGGCAGAAAACTTCACACATTGAATGTGCTAAGTAGTAGTTCTCTCATCCTTCATAGTCTTACTTGCATTTCTGTGGAAGAGGCTGCTCTTTGAAACTTACATCATCTCCTAGTATATATCACTTGTCACCAGTATTTGAGAAATATTACTCAAACAAACTATCAAGGCCATAGAGGTGAATGTCACACCTAGAGTGAATTCTTCTCTCCATACAGATAATTCCCTTGTACTCAGGCCTTTTTAGAGTATTTATTACAATTTCTGACTTATTTTAATTTTCCACGGAGGTCTCTTATTAGCAAAGAATAGGATAACCGATATAGCTATTATGATTTTCAAGACATTGTGAGAATGTGGCCTAAAAAACCCAGGAAGACTGCCTAGTTATTAAGTATCTTCTTCAAGCTTCATCTATGCTCTTACTTTGATGCCCTCCCTAAGCCAAGGAAATTTAGGAAACTAAAATACCTGACAATAACATCTGTAAAAATTCCCTCTATATGACATGTTTATTATATCATAAAATAGTGGCTTTTCATATTCCAAGTATGCATTTTTCTCATGTTTGCTTATTATTATTTATATTGGTACATTACTCTTCTGATAGCTTCTATTTGACATATACAGTTGTAAAAATAATTCAAAATATCGTATGTTAAAATGAAAAATACATGGCCATTTTAGGAGTTCTACCTTGCTACTTGAGGTGTGGTTCTCAGATCAATAGCATCAGCATCTCCTTGGGAGCTTATGAGAAATGCAGAATCTCAGACATACCTCAGACTTAGTGTATTAGAATCTGCACATGAACAAGATCCCTATTATATATACACTGAAGTGTGAAAAACACTATTCTAAAATTGTAATAGAAATCTTACGAAAATTCAGGCATATATTAAAGCAACACACATTTCTTTTTCTTCTATTATAATTTTTAAAAATTACTGTTTTCTTGAAGTAAAACATCATTATAATAGACTGTTGAGTAAAAAAATCCTATAAACTGGTGATTAGGCTTATTGTGTCTAGTAATATGGAAAATAGCATGCAATGAGGATGGCTGGCTACAGGAGGGAATGGAAACAAAAAATACTAATGATTTATAACTGAATTTTTGAAATGTGAATACATTCAAATGTGTATGATTAATTTCTTGCTTTTTCAGAAGCACAGGCTGCCTTTTCATTTTGTTGATTTCTTCTTATGATGTGCAGAGCTTTTTAGTTTGATGTAGCCTTTGGAACATTGTCTTTAAAGTGCTGGAAGAATAAATGATGTAAGTACTGTACCTACATTTGAAGACTTTTGACTGAAGGCCCTTCCTTGAAAATGTTTTAGGTACCTATAATTTTGTATTCTTTCTTGCATAAACTACTCACATAACATATTGGTTATTATTTTTCTTTTCATTTCTTTAATGGAGTGAAAATTTAGACTCATGAACTTTATATATTTATGATCATTTTCTCTGGTTTTTAAATTTTTCTTGGTGTGATACATTTATTAACATTTTTTCATAACATGTCATTACTCTTTACAGTTATTTCATTCATTGTTGACATAAAGAACTATTATTAAATCCATATTTCTTAATAACTTTTATTTAATAATTTTTCATAAATAAGTACCACTACCATAAATTGGTTTGAGTACGAATAAAACTGACTCTTTGTACGCATACTCCTCAGTTTGTGGGTGTAGAGGAAATAACCTACAAGATATGAAGTTTATATTTTCTCCCTATTTTCAATAGAGGAGTGAATTTGTGAGTTTTCTGAGTTGGTTAAGTGGAGGTTGGGAAACAGCTTCCTAATTTATTTTACTTTTTCTCTTATTTTGGCTTCTTTGCTTGCTTCTTTGTGAGTTTATTTTTGCAGAATACAAAATATGGGGCATATTTTACCTTACATATACTTTCCCATTTTTTCCACTGACCCCACTGACAGACGGCTAAAGCTGCTCCATGTATCTCACAGATCATAACATGAGCTGTACCCCATACAACCAGAAGGAAAGCAGTATTATGAAATATTGAGTTGGCCAAAAAGTTCATTTGAGTTTTTCCATAACATCTTACAGGAAAACCTGAACGAACTTTTTGGCCGACCCAATACTTGGTTGACCTGAAATAAACTGCCTGTCACCGGGCTGTGACAACTACAGAGCAAAAAGGAGGCCATGCCAAACATGCAGTGAAGGCTCTGGTCACCACAACACCAACACATCCCTTATCAAGGGAACAGGGCCAGCACACTATGAGGAAAGATATGGCAAGCATCCATACCAAAAAAAAACCCCACACACCAAAAATACTGAACTCTCACAGTCTACAGAGTGTTGCTCCCACATGAAAACAGCCCTTCAAGACCACAGTAGATAACTGTTTATCCTAAATTCATAGAGTCAGGGAAATATAAGTAAAATAAAGAAAGAAAGCAGAGAAACCACTCCCAATTAAAAGAATAAGAGAACTCCCCTGGAAGAACAAACAATGAAACAAACCTCTCTGGTCAGCTAGACCCTGAGTTCAAAAAGGAGGTAATAAAAATGCTGAAGGATTTGAGAAAGACTGTTGATACAAATGCAGATCACTAACAAGGAACTATAAACTATGAAGAGAAACCAATCAAAATTAGACAACTTAATTGCTGAGATGGAAACTGAGCTAAAGGCAATAAATAAATAGCAAACTAAATAATGCAGAAGAACAAATAATTTTTCCAGAAAATATAATAACAGAAATCACCCAATCAGAACAGCAGACAGAAAGACAAATGAAAGAAAAAAAGAAAGCACCATATGAGATCTACAGGATAATATAAAGTGTGACAATCTATGCACAATAGGAATCCCAGGAGATGAAAGAGAAAAGGGGGATTGAAAATGTATTTGAATAAATTATGGCTGTAAAATCCCCAAACCTAAAAAAGGAAACAGATATCCAGCTACAGAAAGCACAGAGGGTCCCAAACAAGATGAACCCCACAAAAAATTCTACTCCAAGACATAATCAAAATGACAAAAGTTAAAAAGAGTATTCTAGGGCTTCCCTGGTGGCACAGTGGTTAAGAACCTGCCTGCCAATGCAGGGAATACGGGTTTGAGCCCTGGTCCAGGAAGATCCCACATGCTGCGGAGCAACTAAGCCCATGTACCACAACTACTGAAGCCTGCACACCTACCGCCTGTGCTCCACAACAAGAGAAGCCACCACAATGAGAAGCCTGCACACTGCAACTAGAGAAAGCCCGCACACAGCAACAAAGACACAATGCAACCAAAAATAAATAATAAATAAATAAATTTTTTAAAAAAGGATTCTAAAGGCAGCAGGAGAAAAGCAGAGTCAGTTACAAGGGAATCCTCATAAGGCTGTCACTGATAGGCTATCAGCTGCTTTCACTACAGAAACTTTGCAGGTCAGAAGGGAGTGGCAAGATATATCCAAAGTTCTGAAAGGGAAAAACTTGCACTCTTATCCAGTAAGATTATCATTTAGAGTAGAAGGAGAGAGAAAGATATTTCTCAGACAAGCACAAACTGAAAGAATACAGCAATACTAAACCTGTACTATAAGAAATACTGAAATGTCTTCTCTAAATGAAAGAGAAGCAAGAATCTATAGGAAAAGGAAAATCACAGTAGGAAAGGCAAATATATATATAAATTGATGATCACTTAAGCCAGTACAAAAAAAAACAAAAACAAAAGAAAAAAAAAATTCTGTGAAAGCAATTATAACTACAATGAACAACAAAAGATAAACATGAAGATGTAAAATAGGACATCAAAATCATGAAATGTGGGGGAGGGGAGTAAGAAAATGTAGATCTCTTAGAATGTGTTTGAGCTTACATGACTACCAGCCTAAAGCAAGTACACATAGTTTTGGGTTAAAATACTTGAAAACCAGATTAACCACAAATCAAAAACATACAGGGATTTCCCTGGTGGTGCAGTGGTTAAGAATCCACCTGCCAATGAAGGGGACACAGGTTCGAGCCCTGGTCCAGGAAGATCCCACATACCACAGAGCTGCTAAGCCTGTGCACCACAACTACTAAGCCTGTGCTCTAGAGCCTGCGAGTCACAACTACTGAAGCCCTCATGCCACAACTACTGAAGCCTGCGCGCCTAGAGCCCATGCTCCGCGATAAGAGAAGCCACCGCAATGAGAAGCCCGTGCACCGCAATGAAGAGCAGCCCCCGCTCGCCACAACTAGAGAAAGCCCATGCGCAGCAATGAAGACCCAAAGCAGCCAAAGATAAATAAATAAATATATAAATTTATTTTTTAAAAAAACCAAACATATAGATTTACCAAAAACAAAACCAAAGAAACTCAAGCATAATACAAAAGAAAACAATCAAACCAGAAAAGGAGAAACAAAAAGAAGAAATGAATTAAGAAGAAATACAAAACAAAACAACAACAACAAAAAAAACCCAAAAACAACAGCAACAAAAAAAGAATACAAAATCAACTGGAGAACAAGTTTTAAAATGGCAATACATACATACTTTTCAATAATTACTTTAAATATTAATGTACAACAGATGAATGGATAAAGAAGATGTGGTACATTCCACATATAATGGAATATTACTCAGCCATAAAAAGAAATGAAATTGCGTCATTTGTAGAGATGTGGATGGACCTAGAATCTGTCATACAGGGTGAAGTAAGTCAGAAAGAAAAACAAATATTGTATATTAACACATATATGTGGCATCTGGAAAAATCGTACAGATGAACCTATTTGCATGGCAGGAATAGGAAGGCAGATATAGAGAATGGACGTGTGGACACAGGGTGAAGGGGAGGATGGAATGAACTGGGAGATTAGATTTGACATAAATACACTACCATGTGTAAAATGGATAGCTAGTGGGAACCTGCTGTATAGCACATGGAGCTCAGCTTGGTGCTCTGTGATGGCCTTGTTGGGTGGGATGGTGGGGAGGCAGGTGCAAGAGGGAGGGGACATATAGATTAATGGAACAGAATAGCAAGGACAGAAATAAACCCACACTCCTATGGTCAGTTAATCTTTTGACAAAGGGTACAAGAATACAGAATGGCACAAAGACAATCTCTTCAGCAAGTGGTGCTGGGAAAGCTGAACAGCCACATGTAAATCAATGAAGTTAGAACACTCCCTCACACCACACACAAAAATAAACTCAAAATGGGTTAAAGACAAATATAAAACATGGGGCCATAAAACTCCTAGTTCTAAGAGAACATAGGCAAAACATTCTCTGACATAAATCGTAGCAATATTTTCTTAGGTCAGTCTCCCAAGGCAAAAGAAATAAAAGCAAAAGTAAACAAAGGGACATAAACTTACAAGCTTTTGCACAGCAAAGGAAGCCATCAACAAATCAAAAAGACAACTTACAAAATGGGAGAAAATATTTGCAAATGATGGGACAGACAAGGGACTAATTTCTAAAATACACAAGCAGCTCATACAACTCAATATCAAAAAGAAAAAAAAAGCCAATCAGAAAATGGGCAGAAAACCTAAATAGACATTTCTCCAGAGAAGACATACAGATGGCCAACAGACACATGAAAACATGCTCAGCATCACTAATTATTAGATAATGCAAATCAAAACTACAATGACGTACCACCTCACACTGGTCAGAATGGCCATCGTTAAAAAGTCTCAGCTAATAAATACTGGAGAGGTGTGGTGAAAAGGGAACCCTCCTACACTGTTGGTGAGAATGTAAATTGGTTCTGCCATTATGGAAAACAGTATGGAGGTTCCTTAAAAAACTAAAAATAGAGCTACCATATAATCCTGCAATCCCACTCCTGGGCATATATCTGGAAAAGACAAAAATAATAATTTGAAAAGATACATGCACCTCACTGTTCATAGCACTATTTGCAATACTCAAGACATGGAAGCAACCTAAACGTCCACTGATGAATGGCTAAAGAAGACATGGTATATATATTTAATATATATTAATACTACAGAGCCATAAAAAAAGAATGAAATAATGCCATTTGCAACAATATGGATGGACCTAGAGGTTATCATACTAAGGGACTTAAGTCAGACAGAGAAAGACAAATATGATATCACTTACATGTGGAATCTAAAAAATAATACAAATTATTGTATTCACAAAGCAGAAAAAGACTCACAGACATAGAAAATAAATTTATGGTAACCAAAGGGGGAGGGAGGGATAAACTATATGGGATTAACAGATACACACTATCATATATAAAACAGATAAACAACAAGGTCCCACTGGATCACTTCTCTGAAACTAACACAGTATTGTAAATAACCTATACTTCAATTTTTTTTTTATAAAAAAGAGATGCCTAAAGTTTCTTGTGCCCAGTTTTCCAGTTTTTTTTTTTTTTTTTTTTAATCTGTGAATATTCTGCATGCTGTCCTTGAAAAGGAAGGTTTCAGTGATGTCTTATTTGGAAAGATTTGTGAAAAGGAAAAAAGCATATTGTCAGTCAACTTTCAGTTTTAAACAAATGTGAAAATGAAAATTCTTTGTGTATCATATTACTGAATATGACTCTAGTTGAAGCTATAAATGTAGTAGATGTCTACCAAGTTCAACCTAGCTATTTTAATTTACTAAAAATACTTGTTTAAAATTAAAAGTCTAGTATACACAAATGTTATTTACTTAGTCAAACTATGAGGTACATTTATACTCATTATAGAAAGCTTATAATTGAATTGTAGTTATGTATAAGAAAGTCTGTCTTTACTTGAAAGAATTTTTTGAACGCTGGTCAGGGATTCAATCTCATTCATATTTGTACTACACCAGGTGTCTTAACTGCTTCTAGATATACAGAAGAGAAGCAATATTGTTTGAAAGAAAAAATTAATAATGAATTAATCTATTTTATTACTAAATCCTACTGGAACTCTGGCATATACTTGTGAGACGTTTGCTCAGAAGTGTTGTCAAAGGAAATATAACAGAATAATGCCACTTTATACACAATGAGCAAAAGCCCATGTCCTTGACTTTATTTGCACAATGGTCTAAACAAATTAACTAGAAAAAAATTCTAGTGTGGACTATCTATGGACTGTAATGAATTTGACTTCTTACTATTTACAGAAGTTAGATAACCTGAATGAAGTAAAAATCCTAGTTTAAAGAAGCATTGTGTCTCCAACTCAAGTTGTATACATTAAATATTAAGAGATTTTTGCAAGTTAATCATACCTCAGTAAAGTGGTTTTAAAAAAAGAAATATCATGAATTTTTCTGAAATGGTTCAACTATTTGAAAAACTAGTTGAGTCATTTGCATATCACACAAACTATACATTCTATGTCATTATTAAAAAGGGCAATGTTGGAACAAATTTCCTGACTGTGTACTGGTGCTATAGCTGCAGAAAGCACAGTTATGCAAACGTCCAACAAAAAGTTTCTGAAGTAACTCTGAAGAAATGTTTATGAAAATTGGAATTATGTAAAGATTGCTTCTTTGGGGTTCTAACAGATGCAAAGCTTTATTAAGGCTACTGAAAATAGATAGATAGATAGATACAAAGAAGGAAGTATAACACATTGCTATTAATGAATACACAGTATTTTATGCTCCATGGCCACTATAAATACATGATCAGGTATACAGTAACTCATATATCCATGCAAAACAAACATTATTGTATCATAATAGTCTTAAAAACATCTAAATCAAAAGATGAGTTGGGACTTATTGGCGGTCCAGTGGTTAAGACTTTGCCTTCCAATGCAGGGGGTGCAGGTTCAATCCCTGGTCAGGGAGCTAATATCCCACATGCCTCCTGGCCAAAAAACCAAAATATAGACAGAAGCAATATTGTAACAAATTCAATAAAGACTTAAAAAAAAATGGTCCACATCAAAAAAAAAAAATCTTTTAAAAAAAAAAAGATGAGTCGATGCTATGTTGTAGTTAATAATATGACTAGGGGAAGTATGCATTTCAAAAGATACATTGGTGGTGAAATGATTAAACATATGGAATCTAGAACAAAAACTATATACTTTAAAAGTATCCAGTTTTACATTTATTTCTTAGTTTTATTTGACAAGCTGTTTTAGATATTAATATAAGAAGTAAAATGATGAAGAACTAAATATTTAATGAACATAATGTCTTTGAAATTTTCAGAGATTAAAACACTCTCTGAGGCTGCACAAAGTTTTGATGTTTAAAAAAAAAACAGAAAAAGAAAAACAAAAAGCATTAATACTAACTTCTCCAACCAAAAAACTACTAGGAAAAAAAGTAGAGTGTGACTTATTTGTGAGTTTCATAATTGCTCCATCTCATAAGTGGCCTCAAAACTGTATATAAATTAATTCACTTTTTCTATATTAGATTACATCATCTTAAGCCAAAACAAAACAAACAAAAAAAACATGGCTTACTGAAGTGCATTATGGTCTTTTCAGTGTAATAAAGACACAGACTGAACAAGTTTTACAGTTATGATGGATAATTGAAATTTACTAAATATACTAAAATATGTTATAATGTTTAAGGTACTAAAAAGTTACTTAGAAATGTAGTTGTTCCCATTAATATATTGCAATATATTTTAGTATTAATTTTCCAAGCATATATGAGTGTGTGTATATTTTGTCATTATATATTTAAATTCTCTTGTAGTAGTATATTGTAAACTGAAGTTTCCAAAATTAAATTTCTTAAATGACTTTGAGGTCTGCAATGTTAACAGAATACATTTTCTAATCACAATAAAATAAAATTAGAAAGCCATTAACAAAACTCTATCTTAAAAATCCTATTAGTCTAGAAATAAAATAGTGATTTAAAGAGGAATTTATAAGAGAAATCATAAGTAACAGTTAAGTCAATGCCTGTTAAATTTTGTGAAACATAAAGCAGAACTTAGAAGAAAGTTTATAGCTTTAAATTTTTTTTTTAATTAATTAATTTATTTTTGGCTGCACTGGGTCTTTGTTGTTGCCCACGTGCGGGCTTTCTCTAGTTGCAGAGAGCGGGGGCTACTCTTCGTTGCGGTGTGCGGGCTTCTCATTGTGGTGGCTTCTCTTGTTGCAGAGCACTGGCTCTAGGTGCGTGGGCTTCAGTAGTTGTGCTCACGGGCTCTAGAGCACAGGCTCAGTAGTTGTGGCACGTGGGCTTAGTTGCTCCATGACATGTGGGAATCTTACCAGAGCAGGGCTTGAACCCGTGTCTCCTGCATTGGCAGGCGGATTCTTAACCACTGTACCACCAAGGAAACCCTATAGCTTTAAATTTTATTTGAGCACAAAGTTTGGATTTATTTCAACACAAATGAACTAGTATTCAGTAGAATAATAGAGTCAGTTACAAAATATGAATAATCATGATATGATCAGTAGTCAATAACAATAAAGAAAAAATGGAGGGGATTGGGACTTTGAAAAGATTAAGAAGTTTGGCAACATTTTTTGTGAGTGATGAATACAGCATAGAGAAGACAAAAGTGAACAAAAATACAGAATGAAAAGGGGTACATTGAAACCTTTTGGAAACATATATTCTAGAAAAATATAAAGCATCATAATTGATATGAGAAAATATAACTTGAAATCCATTCAGAAAACTTGAACACCTACAGTCAATCTTCGACAAATGAGGCAAGAATATACAATGCAGAAAAGACAGTCTCTTTGGCAAGTGGTGCTGGGAAAGCCGGACAGCCACATATAAATCAGAACACTCCCGCACACTATATACACAAAAAATAAACTCAATATGGCTTAAATACTTAAATATAAGATAGGACACCATAAAACTCCCAGAAGAGAACATAGGCAAAACATTCTCTGACATAAATCACAGTGATGTTTTCTTAGGTAAATCTCCCAAGGCAATAGAAATAAAAGCAAAAATAAACAAATGGGACCTAATCAAACTTACAAGGTTTTTCACAGCAAAGGAAACCATAAACAAAACAAAAAGAAAACCTACAGAATGGGAGAAAATATTTGCAAATGATGTGACCAGAAAGGAATCAATTTCCAAAATATATAAACAGTTTATACAACTCAATATCAAAGAAACAACCCAATTAAAAAATAGGCAGAAGACCTAAGTAGACATTTCTCCAAAGAAGGTGCACAGATAGCCAACAGGCACATGAAAATATGCTCAACATTGTTAATCATCAGAGAAATGCAAATCAAAACTACAATGAGGTATCACTTCACTCCAGTCAGAATGGCCATTATCAAAAAGTCCACAAACAATAAATGCTGGAGAGGATGTGGAGAAGTGGGAACCCTCCTACTCTGTTGATGGGAATGTAAATTGGTACAACCACTATGGAAAACAGTATGGAGGTTCCTTAAAAAACTAAAACTAGAGCTACCATATAATCCTGCAATCCCACTCCTGGGCATATATCTGGAAAAGATGAAGACAATAATTTGAAAAGATACGTGCACCCCAATGTCCATAGCAGCACTATTTACAATAGTCAAGACATGGAAGCAACCTAAATGTCCATCGACAAATGAATGGCGAAAGAAGATGTGGTATATATACATAATGGAATACTATTCAGCCATAAAAAAGAATGAAATAATGCCATTTGCAGCAACATGGATAGACCTAGAGGTTACCATACTAAGTCATGTTAGTCAGAGAAAGACAAATTTCATATGATATCACTTATATGTGGAATCTAAAATATGATACAAATGAACTTATTTACAGAACAGAAGCAGACTCACAAGCAGACTCTTACGGTTACCAAAGGGGAGGGGGGGGATAAATTTAGGAGTTTGGGATTACCAGCTACAAACTACTATATATATAAAATAGATAAACAACAAGGTCCTAGTGTATAGCAAAGGGAACTATATTCAATATCTTGTAATAACCTATAATGGAAAAGAATCTGAAAAAGAAAAATATATATATATAAAACCAAATTACTTTCCTGTACAGCAGAAACTAACAACATTGTAAATCAACTATACTTCAATTTTAAAAAAAAGAATGTCCATGAGGTGATCAGGCACCCTGCGACCCTCTCCTCCATCTTGCCTTTAAAAACCATACCCTGAGAGCCATGGGGACTTTTTTGAACAGTAGCCATCCACTCTCCTTGCTTGGCCTCACAATAAACACTGTACTTTCTTTCCTTCACCATAAAAAATATTTAATAAATAAAAGAAAAAGAAAACTTGATAATCTATTAGCTCAAAAAAAACTTAGATCTAGATGAATTTCAAGTAAATTTTGCCAAATTACCCAATTTTATGTACTTTTATATATAAAAATGAGAAACAGAAGAATGATTCCCAATTTAATATGATTAACAATATTTATTCCAAAATCTAATAAGAATAGTACAAAAAGGAAAAGTTATAGAACTATTTCTCTCATAAAGATAGTTACAGATATCTTAAATAAAGCAGAAGGTACACTGCACCAAATGGGGAATTTAAGCAGACTTTCATCCCAAGAATAAAAGAATTGCTTAACTTCAAATAATCCATCAGTATAATTTACCATAACATATAAAAAATAAAAGAATACGAAGGATGAAATTAGCTCAATGAATAAAAATTAAGTTAAATGTTGAATGTTAAGTTAAATGTTTTTCATGATAAAAACCTCAAATTAATTACAATCTGTGAGCACTTTCATAACTTAATAGACTGTTCCTCTACAATGAAAACAAACCACAAGATCAAAATCATACTTAACTGAGATACATTCTTTAAAATTGGAAATAAAGCAAGTTGTGTCACTGTTATAGGGACTATTTGAGAGTCTACACAAATGATAATTAGGAAAATAAGAAATTCAAATACTGCAAGAGAAGAGATAAATTGTCAATATTTACTATTAGTAGGTCATCTAATACTAAATATATCAGAATCAGTGCACAAACTTCTTGACTTGTCAAGAAATATCAATAGGTTTGGTAGAAACAAAATTAGAGGAATAGACAACTTAAAAAATGAAGTAGTATACCCAATACCATGTACTGATGGGAACACAGGTGGATTGAACCCTCATATAATACTGATAAAGGTTTAAACTTGCCATCTGCCTGTCAAACAATCTATTTGTTCTCAGTGATGTTAAACATGTTTATACCCTCTGATTTAGCATCCCATCCCTCAGTATGTAACCCAGAATAATTCTTATGTAAGGGTGATGAAGAGTGATGAAGTGTGTAAGAGGATGGTAGTGGGAAGCTGAAAATCACCCATCTACCATGAGAAAGAGTAGATAGAATGTAGAAGGCATGTACTTAAGAAGTAGTTAGAGGAGAATAATTAAATATGCACACCAAAGCATGGAGCGATCCTAGAGCCAGTGTTGAGTGAATCAAATTTAGAAACCAAAGGTACTCTATACCTTGATAATAGTTGAAAACACAGAGATAAGCAGCATATATATGTTACAAATATATTTACTTTGTCAGGGACATATACCAAATCTATTCAAGTAAGCCCTTATGTAAAAGAGCATGGAAAGAAGTAAAAAGTAAATAAATAAATAAATAAAACAGAAGCATAAAATAAAATAAGAAAGAGGACTAAACACAACAATTACAATGCTCTGTGTATTGAGGAATAGGAATAGCTCATATCTCAGAACATGAGACTATAATATAAAATAAATGATATTTAAAATCAAATAAAAATATTATGTCACTATATATTAACCCTGTGTTTGTCACCTAATTCTTACAACAATACTATAAGGTAATTGTTATACCTACTCTCACCAGGGTGTTTCTAGACATCTATGATTGCCTAGCAAATGTAACCAAGATTTAACATGCTTAGAACTGGTATTTTATTTCAATAATGTAAATACTGTAATGCAAATATACATAGAATTTTTGAGTTTTCTAATTTGCTTGACATAGCCCTAGTTTTTACATTTAGCTATTTATTATATGTTGTTGAATATGTGTGGACAATTTCACTTTTAAACCAGCTAGCTCTACCTATTTTTGTTTCCACCATAACATTTGATAAATAAAATTTTGTAGAAGAAAAGGAAATCTCTTCAGGGGTAAACATTTTCTCAATCATGTTATTTCAGAAGCATGTTAACTTATATGAAATATGGATACTTTGAGGCTGCAGGCTAGGAAGAACTAAACTAATGGCTCATGTGATTGGCACCATTAATAACTTCCACTCTGATTTTCATTCAGACTACCATGACACTACTTTGTACTGCATATTTTCCTTCCTTTACAGTGCCCTATACAGAAGAAATCAGTTGAGTTCAAAAGCCCAGTACTAATCAGAACAGTTTCCCTATAGCATTTGTTGGCTAGAAATTCAATATTACATTTTCAAATAGGGTTTCAAGTCTCATGTGAAGAAGTCCAATAATAAATCTATTTCAAATTTTACAAACAGATAGATACATAGAGAGATGTGTAGAGGCTTTCAATATAAAGTAGATTTTTATAAAATAATCAAATATGTTAAGGAAGGTAAATGGTATATCTACTACCTGACATATCAAAGTGTATATTGATATAGCTGATTTTCATATACATACTTTGGGTGAATATACACAGAAAATTGTATTATTTCTATTTTTAAAAACTGATATTTCAAGCAATGTCACACTACCTACTTCCAACAGACTGTAAATCTCAAGGCCAATATTTATAAAAATGTCTACATTAGTAGGTATAGTAATAAATGTATACCAATTCAATATACTAAATATATAATAAATATACTCATACATGTTAAATGCATGTCTGTAAAAATACTTAAAATTTAAATGTAAACATGATATACATACCTAAATTATTCATTCAGCAACACAAACAAAAAAGTTAAAGATACACAATTATGTTCTAAATATTTTGTTGGGTGGCCATTCATATAGATCACATTCTTTCCAATATAGTAAAAGAAGTATCATTAGATTTATAAATAGCCACAATTATTTTAAAAGGCACTTTTTTAAAATAAAATTTATGTACCTTCTTTCTTTATAAAACCACCCCATAAATTCACTTGCCAACTGCACTTTGCTTGCTACTTGACTAAAACATATTAATATGTAACTATTTTTTATTTAGTGCCTGCTTTTTTTTAAAACCAAGACTACTTTTTTAGAGCTTTTAGTTTTAAAACCAAACTGAGAGAGAGGTAGAGATTTCCCATATAACCCTTGCCCCTACACATGCATTGCCTTCCCCCCACGAAAGTGGTAACTTTAATGAACCTACATAGACCCAACATAATCACCCAAAATCCACAGTTTACATTAGGGTTCACTCTTGGTATTGACATTCTGTGGGTACGGACAAATGTATAGTGTCATGTATCCATCATTATGGTATCATACAGAGTATTTCTCTGCCCCCAAAATCCTCTGTGCTCTACCTATTCATCCCCGCTCCCCAAGAGTCTGCCTTTTAAAACGTTTTTTTCCCCCCCAGAGCCCAAAATGTCCTAGTTATTAACAATATGACTATTATTTATTAGCTAATAATCTGTCTCAGGCAATATGCTCAGTGAATTACATGTAGTATCTCATTTTTTACTATATCTCTGTGAGGCTAATTACTATTATCATTATCATCTTTATCACTTAAATTTTAAAAATGAGGAAACAGAACCATATGAAGATTTTTTTTATAACATGCACAAAATCAAATAGCTTAAAAATGGCTGAGGCAAGATGTGAATTAATTATCTCTACTCCAATATTAAGCTTTTAGCCACTATACCTACTTCTATGCCAAATCACACTAGAGACATTTATTTTGTCCAGGTAGTGGGGGATAACTCTGATGTCACAGTAGTTGTCAGAGCATTCAAAGTTAGAAGACACAGGGTATTTGATAATTAATAGCTTTTCACCTATCAGGAGCACCCTATCTTCATGAAAGCCTGTCATTTTAATTTTTCATAGAATATTTCTAACCCACTCTAGCTAACAATTCATATATTTGCCAAAAACTGTGAGGTTATATTTAAGTAAAGTACCTTTCAGAACCTTTCTATCTAGTTGTTTTTCTAAATATGTTTTACTTGTTTAAAATATATTGAATTGACAGTGTTGGGAGAACAACCTACAGAATGAAGTTAATGGCCTTTCCATCCAGTTTTTTAAAAAATAGAAAATTCAATAAACATAATTTAGGCAGAAACACATCTCTTTTGCAAGCTATGTTTCAAGTATTAATAAAATTCTCAAACTTAATTTCATATATCTTGTAGGTTGTGATCAAGTTTGTAGATTTAACATTGTTCAAGGAATAGATTAAACATTTCATTTCTTTTGTTATTGCCAAAAAAAAGAAAATGAGAGGAAAATGCAAAGAAACACCAATGCTGTAACAATACAATTATAAAGAATTAACATGAAAACTAAACAAAGAAACAGGGCAATTGGGAAGGAGTTTCAATGAAGTCTTTGAGATTAAGTATGATGTAAAAGAGAATACCTTTAATATGTGTTATTTTGCATATTATGAAATGGCTTATTAAAGATATTATGGAAATAACTTCCCTCAAATTACATAGAGATAGACTGGAAATATTTTTTATCAACCAAAAGGACACTTTTGAGAATGAAAAGGGGCACTATTAAGAATTACACTGGGGCAACAGGCATACCAGGGTAAACCAGAGCCTATGATCATCCTACTTAAAAAGATGCCTATCTCTGGAGTCTCTATGAAGTACATTACACCAGGGATCTTATATTTCTGTAAACTTTTTTTTATCATAATCCACTCATCATAAGGATAAGCCCTTTAAGAATTCCCAACATGGTTCCAAAAATTTGACTGCAAGTTCTACATTGTAAATTACAGAGAAAAACAACTATTCCATGTTCATACAACATCCCACGTGTTACTACAGGAGCAGAGGAGGACTATTTTACCACTTTGTTATACATGGCTATGGTTGGGATGACTAAGAGGAAGCTTATATGCATTTGCACTGAATTGTCACCTAAATAATATGCACTTGCAAGATTATTTATACAGGTAAAAAAAAAAATTCAAGTCAGTAGTTTCAAGTCTCTATGATAAATTGCTAGCAAGGGGTCTAGAATTTCAGAGTTAAAAGGTGTCTTAGAGAAAGGCCAATACTCTTAATTTATAATTCAGCAAACTAAAGTATGAATCAGTTAAGTGATTCACCAAAATGAAACAAAAAATTGGTGAAGGAGCTCTCACAACTGTCACTAATCTTGACATGGGACATTCAGTGCTCTTTCCACTATAGAGGACTGCCCCCAATGATGTGTAGCTGCTGCAGAGTCTTAGTTTGGCTTCTGTCCTATTTCATCATAATGAAGTATTAAGTATCCAAGGACACGAATATTCCACACTCTATCATTTTGCCAGTTCCCTCAGTGCTCCTTACTGCATATAAAGGGGCGTCTGCTTACTGCAACCCAAAATACAATTTCCTTCCGTTTTTAAGATCCCTCTAAATAAAACGGTTCACTTTTAAAAGTTTCCAAGAGTCTGAACAATATTGGTCTACTTCTAGAATGAATAATTCCACAAAATCTAATGATGGAACACAGAGGATAACACAGCAGAGTTAAAGTTCAAATGCTGTAATTTCAAACTATTGATCAATGGTAATTTGGGGCACTTCTGGGTTACTTCTGGCATGTGGCAAACAAGCAAGTTAGGTTAAGTATGAGTGATTAATATCAAAGTAACTCAATTTACTAAATTTTCATAGATTTACCTAGCCTATATTTTCTCCTTTATTCCCCCATGGTTGGTCTATACTTCTAATCTACCCATTTGTTTGTTTGGAAAATGATATTGCCTCTAACTAATTAGGACAGAACCAGAAGGAGCAGCTTTAATTAGGACAAAGTTAGAAAAAGAGCAATGTTTAAATGAACCACTGGCTAAAAAATTAGGTCAAAGTCCATCTTTCTAAAGGTATGGGTAGCCATCAAATAATTCTATCTCGTATTAATAAGACAGTATAGTAAAAACACTCTATATCTGTTCATCACTTCTTGGGTCTCAAAAACAAGTATGTTGTACTTTTACCTGCCACTTTGAAACATTATAAGCTAAAGTTAGCAATGAATTAAAATATATTAATATTCTTCAATTCAAATGTCTTTAGTCTTTTGCATGAAAAGGGCTATATTTATACTATATATGTATTTATATAGTTGAATAAATTTTAAATGATTAATATTGGAAAGGCAATTTGGTGTATTTTAAAGATGATTTACTTACAGCTATAAAAATTTTCAGTTATATTGTTGTTGGATGTATTTTCCATGGTAGTTCAGCAGTGTTAGATATTGCATATTTTATTTCCAACTACAGTGAAATAAAAAGTGTTCAGTACTCAAACCCACATAGAACTTAAGGGAATACAAATCTGTGTTAACAAGTGAAAGCATTTATTTTGAAGTTAAAAATAAAAGCAGAAAGCCTTTTTATTTCACCTAACCTGGTGGAATGCCCTGTTTACTAAGTCCAAAGTAATTTAGGTTTAATACAAGTATGAAGGAGTCACGGAGCTGCTGTTTTTATTTCAAATGCACAATGGATGCCTCAGTGAAGATTTTACTCTTCCAATTCTTCCTGCATTTGCTCCCTTTCTTGTTGTTTTTACTTGTGGACATCCCTGCAGGAGAGTTATTGGCAAGAGTAGGGAAGGAGGCATGCACTTCCCAAATGAACCACACAGGAAATAAAGTCTTTGACCTTCAGAATATATTTTATGGTCACAAGCCCACGATACTTCAAGATATGTCTTTTTTGCACTTGATGGATTTCTAAATGTGTTGAAACAAAGCACGTGTAACAAGTAGTCAGACTTCACTAGGATTCTTCAGTTAATGAATCCTCTGAATGTTTAACCCCTTCTATTTTAAACAGAGAGAATAATCAGATATCTTGGTAAGAAATGTTTGCCTGTTTCATATATTGAATAGTTCTTACCAGTACTAATTTACAGTCTTCCTTTGTTTCCCTAACCTTTTAACTATATGCACTCATACATATGGACTCAACACTCACACATATTCATGCATCATTTGATCCTCCCTAGGTTCCAGGAGCGGTAGAGTACAGATAAAGAAAAGTTTGGTTCACAGTAACTTTGACAATTCTATTTAAACCTCATCATCTCAGGTTCAGCTCAAAGAAAGAACATTTACAATGATGTATTCAAGGGGCTACCACATATATGTTGATTCTTTCTTCAGTATCTAACCAAATCAGTCTATTAGCATATATAGCACACATCCCACAAAAACAAATAAGGTACTATACAGAATAAATTTCAATATTTATCTTCTGACAGATATCATATTTAAATCCATATCTTTATTTAAAAATGTTGCTTTCCTCTGATCTTCAAAATGATCAGTTAAGGAGCACAGGTGCAAGAGTCCAGTCATTTCATACTCGATCAGACAGGGCCATATATTCTTTCTCCACAGTACCTCTCATCTATATTCAAAGTTCCCAGGAAACTTACATCTATATTAGATAAATTTGGATAATTGCATCTTTATATTTAATTGTCAATGTGGACTATAACCTGAGAAAATAAAAATACATAATAAGGTGGCTTTAATTTTTATCACAAAATATTATGGCGAGAGAAGCAGACGGACCCAAAAAGGACTAATTTAAAAAAAAAAAAAAGGACTCTTAGGTTTTTGGTAAATTGCTATTTATTGTGCAGCTCTCTATTTCAAAAAGGGAATGATTTAAATAAGAAAAGTCAAGAGTCTTCTATATTGCAGGTCATTTATGAATTTAGGTCTTAGAACAACAAAGACAGATGTTGTTTGTTTATTTTGAATAGCCAGTTATAAAAATCACTACAAAACCTTCAGGGTAATTGACAAGAAATATTCAAACCATTTGTATATCTGTCTAACTTATCTATTTTCATCTATCTATTTATCTAGAAAGAGAGAGAGATGGAGAGCAAGCAGCTGGAGAGACAGGTCTGTACTGTGATTCTCCTATAGGTACTTGATACATTCTTCATACATCTTCTCTGTTTGCCACAGAAACTTCAGTTGGGTATCCTTGAGTCTCTATTTTGGCATCTATTTTCATAAGGTGCAATGTCTGGTCATTTTAATTCTATTCTGAGCAAGGTAGATTCTGTATTTTTATTTTGTTGCATCCATCTAAATCTTATTGAGTTTTGTTCTGGCAAACAAGCAAATCAGCTTGATCCTGTCAAACCTTAGTTTCAGGTATCATTAGGCAGGATCCAGACTATTCCTCACTTAAGAGTTAGAGACGTCCTACTTCTAAAACATCTTTCTAGGGTTATAATAAAATACCCAGATGTTCAGTTAGGTATCTTCACTGTTCCCCATTAGCTGTTCTCTTCCTGGCCTCACAGCGTCTGTCTCAGTGCACGCACAGCTTAGTCTTCAGGCAAAACCTCAAGGAGGACCCTGTGCAGAGCTCCAGATCTGCTTATCTGTGCAAAGTCTTCATCACTGATTTCCTGTCCTACAAATTCCAGCTGATTCAGGAGCCCCAGCCTCCAACCCTCTCCATGTGTCTTCTAGTTAGGTCTCTGTTCTGTCTAGGCTCCTATTCTTTGTGTCACAGTTTGGGTAGTGACCCCACAGAAAGCAAATGTGGATGTGGAGGTCACCTCTTATGTTCCTTTTTCTCAAGCATCACAGCCCTGTGCTGTCCGATGCCTGATAAACAGGTGCTTCATGTGTGCTTACCGTCTTTGCTTCTTAGTGGTTCAAGGCAGAAGGATCCATCTAATACCTGCTATGATGTCAAGGCTCCATCCGAAGTTCCTGTCTACTTTTCATGCCTCTGCTTTCTTTTATCCCCCTCAAATTTGCCTCTTTAGCAATAACTTGAAACATATGCATGCTTTCCTATTTTTGGTTAAAATTTGAGATTTTATCACCATGATTTTCCAGACTACTTGAAAAGTGTATTACTCCTGATTACTTTCAGTTCAGATAAAATTTTTAACATTTAACTTCTTTTTCCCTTCACCAATGGTTTTGTTTTAGAAACAAAATTGTTATTAACAATATAGTTCTGTGTTAATGGAATTGCTTTCAGGGATTATTTTTAGCATTTGTATTGTCTCAAATTTTTTCTTAGTTTTATACCAATATCCAATATCATTCCTTAAACCATATTTTCTCATTGCTGAATTCTCTACCAAATGAGATTAAAGTATGGGAAAGCCTGGCCTTACACAGGCATTTCATAAATAATATCTGTTGCTACTGCTGTCATCATCATTGTCATCATCATTAAATGACACCACAGCAACATCAAAATTTCTCAAGCCACAAACTGCTTTTGAATTCGTTTACCAATTACAGAGATGACATCCAATGACAGATCTCTTTTGGAATAAACTGAGTTCTCTCTCTCTCTCTCATGAAAAACATTTTGACAACTAGTTGACTGTACAAAAAATAATAGAGAAATAAACAAGTTCTATAGTATATTTTTAATAATGTGATTCTAAGTGCTAAAAATTTATGAGGTTATTTTATTTATGGACTACTTCAAAAATTTTAGGAAATATCTAATGTCAATACAAAGTCACTATCTAATTCAGTTGCAGATATAATTCACGGCATCTGTAAATCACTGTGATCAATTAAAAAAAAAACCCACAGGACTTCTTTTCAAGAGAAATACTGCCTCAAATAGGCAATCATATATATTTACAGTGACTTTGACTATAACACCATGGACTTTGAACCTCAGGTATCATTAAGTGTTTTTCCTGACCCAATTCTATCAAAAAGTGTTGCAGTTATGAGTGTGAAAATGACTCAGAGCTGAATTTCAATCTGGTTTTATGTAAATACCTCCTTTAATTAACGGGAACAATGAGGAGATTCAGGAATCCTAGAATTGGAATGTCATGCCCTAACTTTCCCCAATACGCATTCCATGTATAAACTGGAGGAAAGAATAAGTGATATGTTTTGGATTTGTTTTCAGTGCTATGAGGAAAACTAAGACCAAGAAACGTATGTTGATAACCATCCGTCTTTTCATTGTTATTCTGTAAAGATTTTATTCTCTGTCAAAGATGATTTACTAAGCTCTCCTGACATATATGCAAACTTCCTGAGGATGCATTTGTATCTCTGATGACAAAACTGAACCCCTTATAAAAAATAAGTATGGAAAGTCCATCAAAAAAAAGGTTTGTAAGAAAATTGAAACTGTTTAGAAGTCCAAGTCAGTGCTTGAATATATGTGCAGATTTGTTATGAATGCATTTGCATTTTTAAGGGAGTTTAAATCAATTCCCTTTATATATACCTGTCATACTTTGGGTTTAAGGTTTCTAAAATATGGAGTGAGGAGTCGAGGCCGTGTAGCCCTTATAATACAGGTTGTGTTCCCATCTTAGTGATGATATAATGAATCATGTTCATAATAAATCATGATAATAGCTTTCTCTGATGGAATTCAGGTTCACACTTTCCTTTAGCATTTGATTCTATAATCAGGCTAAATCCATGTGCAGAGAAGCCACTTATAAGCCTGGGGTTGTAGTTCTTTGTACAACCTGACTATAGAACATAAACAAATATGGACACTAAGGAAAAATAGGGTTTTGAATGTGAAAAGTTATTCCCAAAATTTTTCACTAATTAATTGCAAAACTAAAGTTTACATATACAATTCCCATGCCTCCATCTCCTCATATGTAAAACTAGAGAACTGACTGTGATTATCTAAAAATTTTCCTCCAGCTCAAAAATTCTAAAATTTTATTAAAAATTAATTATACAAAATTGAAATCCTTCTTACTGAGGCTTAAGTTTTTTCTAATAAGAGTTTTATTTCCTAGTTTATATATTACTAACAGAGATTTGAAATATCTTTTTCCAAAGGATCTTAAATATCATGACGAATGCTTGTCATTTTGGAATTTTTCAAATGCAACTGCCATATTCCGGCTATGTGCTATGTTACGTGTAAAAATCTCACCTAACGTATATACGATACGATTCCTTACATATGGAAGAAGCACATACTTTACTTGCCCATGTGAAGAGAGTGGAAAAACTTGCTGACTATTAAAATTTAATATATCATCTATTACCATGATAATATTGATATTAGCAGTAAAATTATATTCCATTAGTTTAATAATAAAATTATTTGGCTCTTGACTTTAGGAATTTTCTAACCTGAGACAAAATTAGGTTTTACACAAAATTTTCAAAAATTGTTGTCAAAGAGGACACACCCTGTCCAGGCATAAAATTTTAAATTATCAGTTATCATTTACTTATTTATTTATTAATAAATGATCTTTACCTTAAACCATGATGGCGCAAATGGTTTATTCATTCCTACAAATCCTAAAAATCTAGACTTGCAAAAATCTGTGAATAACAATAGATGTGCTGAGGAAGGGAAATAGGGTAAGAAAGATAGAACACTAGGCTATAGGGTATTGATCATTCTTAGCAAATCCATTAACTTTCCTTTCTACTTTACCAGACAAATTAAAGGAATAAAAGGGATGGGTTGTCACACAAGAGCTTCTATAGAAGATGGAGAGTATCTTCTGTGTTGTGAGTAGCCGTAACTATGTGGTTCATTGTGTTTCTTGGGTAGCTAACCAGAAAAGTTGCCCTATATGAGTCCACCTACTGAGAAAAGAAGAAAATAATACAAAAAAAAAGCAAAAACAAAACCCTCTTTGTTGTCTCTTTACTCTCCCAGAAGCAAACTGCCACGTGTATTCATAGAACAATGCCTTCCCTGGGCATAAACCACACAGTAGATTCGACAGTAGACTAGACCACATTATGAGTTACACTGATTTGAATCCCACAATTTAATACTTTGAGAGAAAAGTGCCTAACATTTAGAAGAAGTCTGAAGCAAGGAGACATATTTGGAGTCTCCAGGTAGACAGTGGTTAAGAGAAAAACAAACTTTACTATCTCTGTTTTTCTTCTCTGAGAAGGGAAAAGCCCCCGAGGAGTACAATGGGAGTAATTCTGTCTGTGATAGTTTACAATCATCCAGAAGCCTAAGGTTTTACAATAAAAGATGACTCCCTCGTCTTCATTGATGAATGGCTATAATTTTCCATTGGACAACCTGAATCGGCTACCGTGCCAGACAGGGAAAAAAGCGCTCTAACTCTGAACTGAAGGTATAATTCTAAACTGTAATGCTTTACTGTGCAAAAATAACACATTTTCTAGGAACCTTTGATATATAAGAGTTGTAGAGAAAAATAAAAGGGTAGGTATTTACATAGCACAGGCATATAGATAAATTTATATATTTCATTATAAATGACAAAATGATAATGAGCTAAGAAAATAAATATTCTGAAACACATGGTAAGAAATTTAGTAAAAAATGAACTTCAAACAAAGCTATCATGTGAAACACAATCAGTCAAAGTGTCTTGAGTACCTAGTGTATTCTCAATCTTGGAAAAAAATCTGGTGGCAGGGGGCACTCACCCAAATACCCCTACACAGACAAAAATCTCACATTCTATTTTAAAGAACGTACAACATACAGTAGATAAACTGATAAATGCTTAAGTATGAAACACTTATTTTACTATAAGATAAATGATATTTCATACCTGGCACTTAAAGATTGCCTTTTTGATTATTTTTGCCTCTTCTCTATGTCATGCTGCCCCTGGAAGTAGTTACTCCTCTCTACTTTAAGGTATCTCAAGTTGATTTATCCATTACCTTTTCTACTGAGGGGGTCAACCATTATATAGTATGAACATTAGAAACTGCACTGCATTTAAGAAACATATTATTTTTAAAAAAATTTGAAAGTTAGAAATTTGCTCTAATTACTGTAGTTATCTTGCAATTTGGATATTACTACTGCACTGTCGTGCATCAAAATTGGCAGCTACTGAACATTCATTGTAGTGTCAATTGCATATTCAATGAGCAAGAAGAAGCAACACTAACTCAATTTAAAAATACATATTTCCAAGACAGTGCTAATACTGGATAAATGATAATGAACTGAAATGAATACGCAATAAAAATGCCTGAGATAGATTTCTGTGGATAAATTGCTTACTTACTAGTGCTGTTGTACAGAAGGTATCAAGGCTTCTATATCTCTGCCCAATGAAACCTTTCAAATTGGATTCCAATTAAAAAGTGATTTTTCCCCCAAAAGAATATTACTATGATAGTGTATAAAACACATGACTCTCTAATAAAATACACAGACATTTAAGTCCATATAGACAGAGTTTATATGGGATACACAGAGTTTCAGCCAGTGGCAGCTCCTACATTTATATAGAGAAACAAGCTGGTCACAGATGACCAGAGATATTCATTGCAATCACAGAGGTCTCTGCTTAGTTAGTGTGCTTATGTGGAGAAGCAAAGATACCCTTTGATGTCCACTTACCACAGCACCACACAAAGAAAAACAATTCCTAAAGTAATTAATAAAGAAGCAATCAAAATTTTAAGGTTCTGGAGGAAGCAGCACTTCACAATGTAACAATAGTGTGTACTTGAATTCAACTTTGAACAAATGTACTGAGAGAAATTAAGAATGTGAACTTTGATAAGGAGACACAAAAGTATAAAATCTTCCCTGGCGTTCCTCTGTTCACCTGTATTTATTGGCAAACAGAGGAACGCCAATAAATATAGACAGAAATCATGTTAATCATTTTTAGTTCACATCTCCATTACTGTGTGAAGAAACCATATCTTGGCCTCGAGGGTTAAGTGATTTACTTCACCAGTCATTAAGTAAGAGGAAATTAAGACTTCATAACAAAATCCCAAGTTTTAGTATTAAAAACAGATGCATGGATCTTTATACTTAAAGTAAATTTAAGGTAAATATAGTTTCCAATCAATAAAATTCATTTGTTACCAGAAAAATATTTTTTCATAAAACTCTCACTTAAAAATATCTGGTCTAACAAGCAGCTGGAATGACCTAACCTGAGAAAACCATCTGTTTCATGCCGGTTCCTATCACAGGATGCATCCTGTGTGGAATATGAAACAGAAACAGCCAATTGTACAATGGCCCAGCTTAATCAAAAGGTCTTTATTTTGAAGACCTTTCACACCACAAGTCTATAACTGATGCTGTTTCACAACTGTGCTTTGAATTTGCTGTTCCTCCTCTTGGAATATTCTCTACTCTTGTCCATGTCTACAGTTCCATTCATCCTCAAAAATTCTCATTAAACCCTGATTCTCGTTTTTTTCTTGCAACTCTGCTCTCCCATATACAGTTGGCTTGCACTTACACTGTATATTTCTGTTCTTTAAGAGCCCTATATATTACTTCAGATTTCAAGCATCAGTATATTTATATATTGAATGTGTAACATATGCTATGTATTACATTATGTTTGTATATTGTATGTTATGTATTGTATATAGTATATTACATATTTTAAATATAAAACATCACGAGCATATATTATATATATATTTAAATATTAATTTATAATATAATTTTATGCAAATCTAAACTAACCTGTCCCCCATATTTGAATGGTAGTTCTTTTCCTAATAGCAAGGTTACATCATTTTTGACTTTGCTTTTCCAGAACCAAATAAATACTTGTTAAATCTACATTGATTAAATAGAACTCCACCCTAATATTTAGATAGTCATAAACAAACACTAAATGAACATCAGGCAGAAAGTAAACAACAAACAGAAAACCTCAAGGTGGAAAACAGTAAATTGAGTAAGTTTTTTCTTATTCAGATAAAAATCTGAGGCCAAAATAGAATTGGAAGTACTAAATGTAGAAAAAAAATGAATCCATCTGGTATCTTCTACATTAAAACTAGTCATCAATGCTGGTCAGGTATTTGTTGGGGACAAATTTAACATAAATAAGAGCAGAAGCAACAACACGGAAACTGCCAAAATTACAATAATTATTCACTTACTCTGTATTGAAGCCCCTGAGAGCTTTGTGTTAAACTCAAACAATAAAATGATTCTTGATACCAAAATATGTGTTCAAAGCAAGAAGAAATTTTAAAGGCGTCCTTCAATAAAGAATGAAAAGTAAGGTCTATAGCTCTCAATGAGGGAAGGATAGATTCTTCTCTAAAGTACTGCTAAAATACCAGATACATCACATAGTAGGTTGTATAGAAATTATTGGAAGCTACTGAAAACCTCAGACTCACACCAATGAAGCTCTAGCACTAAAGCTCCTGGGACTGATAGATAATCAGGCACAACAAGCTATATGCTTGGAGAGGAAGAATATTTTTCTTTCCTCATTATACTAAACCTCAGGGAAGAATAGGGCCTCCTGAGACACAGAACAAGAACGTAAATAAGAATGCACCTTTCACAATCAAGTGGAAATATTATACACCTAGAACTAGAGGATATTTTGAGATTGCACTTTTTTCTGTTGCCTTGGATTTATATAGCTACTATTTGCAGTAAATTTTTACAAAATGAATAACTTTATTTTAATGGGGGAAACTATATTACTTCTTTTTTAAAAATGTATTTATTTTATTTATTTACTTTTGGCTGCGTTGGGTCTTTGTTGCTGCACACGGGCTTTCTCTAGTTGTGGTGAGTGGGGGCTACTCTTCCTTGCGGTGCGTGGGCTTCTCATTGCAGTGGCTTCTCTTTGTTGCAGAGCACAGGCTCTAGGTGCGTGGGCTTAGTAGTTGGGGCATGCAGGCTCTAGAGCACAGGCTCAGTAGTTGCAGGCACGGGCTTAGTTGCTCCGCGGCATGTGGGATCTTCCCGGACCAGGGCTTGAACCCATGACCCCTGCACTGGCAGGCGGATTCTTAACCACTATGCCACCAGGGAAGCCCACTATATTACTTCTTAAAAGTGTAATACAATGCTTGGGGCTTAGTCTTTATAGCCAGCATACAGTAAAAATAAAATGTACCTGCAAAATAAGTTAAGTTACAAAGCATTATATAAATTTAGAGAATTCAAAGCTGTTACTTCTAAACTATTTGTGAAGACTGATGAGTGATGGGAGATTCTGGGAGGAATGCATAAACCTAACTTCTCTCTCTTCCCTTATTCTGCTGGAGGTAAAAATACTATAGTGAGCCATTGGTGGAAACTGAAGAAACCCATGATAGTGCTGCGATTGTGACTCTAGGTGATAAATGTTGGCATGGGGGACAATTGTGGATAAGGGGTAGACAGGCCAGGGGGAGAAACAAATCATTCTTAACAGGGATAAAAATTTAGAATGAAGCTAGGTAGGTATACCAGTGATCCCACGATCAGGAGTAGGGTTTGGAAGAATTACTCAGATGATTTTCGTTAATGCCCATGAATCGGGCTGGCCTGCCACTGCTAAATTGTTCATGTGGGCCTATACAGTTTCTGCCAATGCTGGCAGGATTGGATGTGACTGTAGTTTGTGCTGAGAAGTTTTCCTATCTTCTTTTTTCTGAATATAGACATGTTGTCCCCTATAAACCTCAAACCAGAGGTCAGAGCTTCCTAAGCTGAATTCCTCAAGCTTAAGAGCAAAGACAGCTTATCCACTTTTACTGCTTACCAGCCCACAACTACCTATGAGATCTCAACAGACAGACCTGAGGATTGAGTGATTCCCTCACTGGATTTAAGGAGGCAAAAAAAAGGAACACAAGCCATTTATGAAGAGGGATCAAGAAACACAGGTTAGAGTGTGAGTATTGCTATGGTCAAGCAACACAGACTCTACAGCCTGATGTATATATAGGTTTAACTTTCTGCTTCACCATTTACTAACTTACGAGCTTTGGAAAATTACTTAATGTCTCAGTATCTCAATGTTTTCATCTATAAAGTATGAATTGCTGTATCCAGCTGATAGAGTACTTTCTGAGAATTAAATGAATTGATTTTTATATAAAGCCCTTAGAAAACTTTGTGCATACAAAGTATTATATATGTTAGCTATTGTGATATCCCAGCAAGACACTTAAATTAGAGACAGTCCTGATTTATTCAGAGTTCTGAGAATGTCTCAGTGAGGCTACTGGAAAGTCTCCAAGCAAAGTTACTAGTAAAGGGGTCTGTAATCCCTTAGGACTGGGTCAAGGTGAGAGTCACTCTAAGGCTGGCTCTCAGGAATGCCATTACCTGATGCTGACATTCCAAAAATGCCAGCCTTAGATTGACTCAACTGCAGGACCTCTGAATTTCAAATTCTGAGAAAAATGATCTAATTACTAGACTTGGATATGATGTACAACTGTAGAGCTGATATACATCCCTGGATCAGTCAGCTATGCCTGGGATAGAGCCCCTGGCAGAAGTAATGAGAAGATTATGCTGTGTTATCTACCATAGATATGATTGTCACACATCCATGCATAGCAGGTACTAAAGAAAAGAAGAGACAATCTCATTTCTTATTATTGCTGTTTACAATTTTTTAGTGGGTCTTAGAGAAAAATAAGCTAACATAAAATAAAGAATTATTTCTAAAATTCATCTTGGAGAAATGAGTTACTGAGGCTCTGTGCTCTTAGAAGTGGATATTTTCAGGGAGAAGGGTAGAAGCAGAAGCATAATAAGCGGACAGAGCACTGATTGAGTTCATGGATAATGTCTTGCAAATCTTCCCCAGTGATAAGTTGAACTCCCTAAATTTCCTGAGAAATGTACAGAAGAAGCAAGCAGAAGCCAGGTCACAGTCTTGGTTGAAAATGGATCTCTAATTCCGTAGCTGCTGTCCCCTATATCCTTCTCAAGGAGAATATCTGAGTCAACCTTCCTCAGGTGCAGACACGAGAAGAAACACGACGGATTAACGGCTCATGTCATTTACTTTGTTTTCCTTCTTTGTCCAGTGACCCAACGTCACTGTCATTGTTGCTGGGTTTTTTTTTCCTTTTAACCTAGCATTTTAAGGTTTTCCTTCTAGTTAAGGAACATGAATATGTTGAAAAGAATTAAGGTAGAGTAGATTTTAATTCCTCTACCTGGTTCAGAAGTCAAATGGTCAGTAGAAAACAATTTCTAGCAAAACTAGGCAATGGATAGAGTTTGATTTTATTACACTTCTTAAAAACCTAAATCTTCCTTTCCTATATCTCCTCTCACCTCCAGCGAGCCCATCAACTCATTTTATCCACAGTGAAAATTTTCCCTGGACTGTTCTCAGAGGGGATTACCTCAAAATTGCACAATTGTCACATCAAATGATCCAATTCCCTGAGGGTCCACGTTTCAGCTACCTGCCCCAGGAAATCACACGAACCATGCTGAGACCATGGCTGATACCACTGAATATTACACAGTTTTGGTTTGTGAAAGCTATGGCAATGAACGTGTACAGAGTTAGTATTCTAACAAGTAAGTAGAGCATGATTATTATCAGAAAACAAAACAATTAGGGGAAAAAAGGTGTGTAATATTTTATTTTTAAGAAAAGGGAAGGAAATCCCCAACTGCTCTATTAATATTTTGTGCCATTCCTGTTTTGAACTTTCTGTTGCTGAGACTATGCTTCCATTTAATCCCCTTCAGTTTGTTTTTCAAACGTATTGTTCTGTATATAATATATAGTTTTGGATATTTTCCCAATAGAAAGTGATTAAGTGTGATCACTTTCATATAACGAACTCTGGAATAAAGTGCTTCTTAAAACTTGGTTTTTGTTAATCATGTATTTTCCTTTAGTATCACATTTCAAGCGTTCTTAACATGGCTGAGAATATAGTGCCTATAAAATTTTGTGTCATTAACTGTAATTCAATTCTAATGTAATTTTTATTGAGAATTAATCACACAGAAAGTGCATATGTATGTAGGCATAGTCAAAGAATATTTATGAATGAACACCTAGGTAACTGCAGTCACATCACTCTCACTGTCTCTAGAGTTAATCACCATCTGACTTTTGTGAAGATCTTGGTCTTTCTTAAAGCTTTTCTAATTAATTGAAAAATAGTTTAGCTTTTGCTATTTTAAATTGTATATAAATAAATATCAGATCATGATATTTTTGACTTGTTTTCTTTTTGACTTGTTTTTTGTTTAATGTGATATTTATCCAGTTTAATGTGTAATTATATTTAATTTTATTTGTGGATTAGTATCTTATTATAGCAATATACTACAATTTGGGTATCCACTTGCACTATTCTGGTGAACAACACCTCGAGGTCAACAGAAAGATGGAGGTTAGGATGTCAAGAAGTAGACAGTAGCTTGAGAAGCAGACAACAAACACTGCTCCCATGGAACACTTTGCTGGGGGAGGTCACTGAAAAAAACATGACCACTGGTTTGACCTGCAAGCCGGACCTGTAATCAGAGGCTCCTCACCCCCTCTCCCATCCTTGGAATGTACACTCTGTCTATTGTTCCTGCAGTGGGAGCTGTTCCAAGGACACAGTCTTGAGAGATTAAGGTGTTGTTGAGACCATCTGGACTTAATACGTGACTGATCCCAGTTAAGGCCTCTATATAAACTTACAAGATTCTGGCATGAGGATGCAGAAAACTACTTGTCCTACAGACACCCAAGACAAGCTTCATAAGTAAGTTAAGTTCCCTTGCTTATTAAACCTGCCACCTACTAATCTAGAGTGGTCTGCCTCTTCCTTCAGTCTCTCCTTGCCCTCTGTGAGTCCAGAGGCCAGTTTTATTTTAATTTTTTGTTTTGTTCTTGTTTTTTGTTTTTTATGGCCACATCACACAGCATGTGGGATATTAGTTCCCCGACGAGGGACTGTACCCATGCCCCCTGTAGTGGAAGTGCAGAGTCTTAACCACTGGACAGCCAGGGAAGTCCCCAGAGGCTGGTTTTAGATGACTCCTGGGAAGCTCCCAGGTTGTGACCCAACACAGCTGTCATTTGCTTTTCTTCAACATGCTGCTAAGCAGTGACTCTGAAAAACATGGAAAAGGGAGTTGGATGGTATGCGTTACTTGGCCCAAAGAATGGATTGATCTCTGTCTCTCCCTCCCTGGCTGCGTCTCTCTCTCTCCCCAAACCCCCAGCTTTGACCACTGCTCAGTCCTAGCACGTGCATCAAATGACCACTGTTTGTAGATGTCAACACAAGGGATTGGAGTAGTCTTAGGATCAGTGTTTGGCAGTCCACAGCTCACTCAATGCCTTTTGACCCAGAGAGTAAAAGTTTAGTGTTAATTAGCAGGGTTATCGGCTGATTCACTTCATTGTACAGCAGAAACTAACACCACATTGTAAAGCAATTTTACTCCAATTAACAAAAATAAAAATAAAAAAAGTGGAAAAAAAAAATTAGCAGGGTTAGCTTATATGCCAATTGGAAGAGTCCCAGGCAGTTTGAGTGCAGCCAACATTTTATTGGTCTGTGTTGCATCAGCCATATTCTGATCAACTATACTGTGTATTATATAAATCCTTACCTAATTGTTATTACACAAGTCATTTAACTCTTCAACAATACATTCCAGAAACTTCTGGCACTTTCGATAACATATTCATTGCAATTATCTACAACTTTGAGGTAACCACTTTTAAAAGAAAAGTGCTTTCCAGCAAATGGAAACTCCTGAGAGAAAAGACGATTGTAATCTCAGTGAACATATTTACAGTCATATATTAAAATGTAAAATGAGGCATGCTTTATGAGCTTCTTTTGACACATAACAGATGATCAACACATTCAGCAGTCGATCATTGTGTTTATTCAGGTCCTGTGAGAGGCAGATACCGAGATGGGGTTAGAAATGCAGCAGGCTCACTGGGTGATATTATGTTAAGAATAAAGTAGAGGAAGAACACTGGGGGAGCCTTCATACTATGATGCATATCTGACAACAGTGTAAGACAGGATTGGGCAAGAGAGTCTCAGACTACTGGACAGTTCTAAGAAAGTTTTGGCCAGATTAATGGGAGAGTTCCAGAGCCAAAGTGGACATTAGAGGAGTTCCATGTCCCACAGACAGGGGCTAGCATTGGTACCCTGCCATGCTCAGTCACTGGCTGACAGAAGCCTGGTGAAAGTGTGGTCCTTATGTGAACATTATGGTGGTTTCACAAGGATGGTAACAGGTCTGTCATCAACTATGCTCCCTGCAGCCATTTCTCTTGATGGAGATTGAGCAGCACATTTCCACTGCTGCCACAGTCTACCACTCGTCCCACACAGATCCATTCCTCCCAGACAGTGATCATTAAGAATGTTGGTAAGTGTAGCCAGCACTCCTTTTGCCACTTGGTTCCTAAACCGATGGATTCTACTTCTTGAGATACAACACACTATAGACACCCATGGTTTAATATGTATACTGAATTCTGAGGGCACCTCATCTTTCAGAATATTGCCTCCAAGTAGGTGCTTCCCCTGTGTCTCCAGTTGGGTATTCTAGCACTCAGGGTAACAGCATCTAGATGGTGTGATATATAATACAAACAGTGCATCTTATAGTCATAGTCTATTCTCATATCTCTTTCTTTGTGTAGTGGGCCACTTGATTAGATGCTACGTTATGTGGGATTCTGTGCCTGTAAAAGCAGTTATTTAATTAGCCCCTCAGTAGAGATTCTGACTGAGGTTCTATGGGATGAAAAGGCAAACCCATACCCAGAAGAGGTATCTATCTCTCTGAGGACAAACTGATGGCCCTTCTGAAACGGGAGGGGTTTAATAGCCAACAAGTAACTGAGTCATCCTTAAGAAATGATGCTGTGTTAGGGGATCACCATTTGTCTCTATAGCTTGCAGGCTGAATGATTCAGAGACATTAGCCATGTTCATCTCAGTAAATGAGAGTCAATGCTATTGACCCCACACATACCCTCCATGGCCACTTTATTTGTGCGCCATTATACCTGATCTGAGATAGCCAATGAAGATTAGCTAATGTTAATTCTTTTTGGATATTGAGTACCTACTATCTGATGGATGCATTCTGGGAGAGATTACCATGTAAATACAATATCTTCATACTTCATGCCCATATGTCTGCTCACATGCCTATACCCTAATTCCCTTATCTCTAAGCCTCCAGCCATTTTTCTTCCCAGCCTCCTGCCTTTAACCACTTTCCAGGAACCTGTACATATTGTTATCTTAGCCCATTTCTCTTTGCACACAAAATGGATTACCAGGTATACCACTTAGAGCTCTACCCACTAGGAAACTTCTCCATCTTAGCTATCTTTTAGAGCCACCCCGAATGTGACAGTAATGCAGCTGCCATCTATTTTGAACTTGCTCAGTGGAGAATGCTGCTATGCAGTGGCATCATCCTGGACTTGCTTGTCCTCCACCTCCCAGCACTGACACACCACAAACCAAGCACTTGTGATGTAGCTGGAGCTGGGAAGAAGTCAGGGATTGACGCACACAGAACATAGCATCTTCTGCAATCAGTGAAGGAGTCGTGGTGGTCACCAGAGTGAAATCATATAGATTTCATATAGACCAAGAGGGTAGACACAGAATGGGGTAGGGATGGGTTTTAGTTGAGGAATGAAAGAACAGTTTGTCTTATCTCAAATAATAATCCTACATTTCTTTTATGGTACATTTATTATTCACCAATAGAAATTGTTTCTTTGAGCAAAGACAGTGTACCTCTGGGAATCTGTTAAATTACAAACATCACTAAAAGAAGAAATATCCCATTAGCAACTTCATATGAGAGATTTTAAGAAGTTATTTCCCAAAAGGATATGTCTGAGTATTAAAAGGGGCAGCCATGCATTTTGGGATAGGAATGAGAAAGAGACAAATTTATATATTCAACCTTCTTTAAATATTACAGTGTGATTTACCATCATCTGCAACAAAATAAAATAGATGTTCTTGGCATGGACTCTAAAATCTTTGCTAATTTAGGCTTTGCTTAGTCATGTATTCTTTTTGTAATCACTGTTTTCTATTTACATATCATTATTTAGCTATATCAAATTTTTTTGTTTCCATTGCCTCAACAAATCCCCTGTCAGTTAATTGAACTCTACTCATTATTTAAGATGTAACTGAGGGCTATATCCATAAAGGCTTTCATGCCCACCTTTGCTCAACCTTTCCCTCAATCTTGATTAGATGATTTTCCTATAGGTTCTCATAATATGCTGTGCAAATTCTCTCCGAACACTTACTATGTTAATGAACAATGAGACCCAAGTATAATGCCAGCACATAATAGGTACTCAATAAATGACCCCAGATCCAGGGGACCTCCCACAATGAACAGACCTCAAACAGCTCCACAACGAGAGTTCCTTGGACTGCAAAAGAGATATAAATTAAAAAATATTGCCTCCATCAGATATTTTGCTGAAAATCACCCTGGCGCATATATATATGTTTTGCATAGACCCTGTGCCCCATAGGAAAGTTATCTCTAGAGATCTCTTGGAAATTACTTTTATAAATCACCAAAGATCCAGAAATGATAACTAAGTGTGTTTGGGGAATTTGCAATAAGTACTAATACAAAAATAGAGTAAACTAAGTGGTGTACATCATTAAAAAATAAAATTCTTTCTTCTTCAAATTTTAAATCCTTTAACTGCATTTAAATATTTAAGGCTTAGACTCTTTGGAGGAAATGAAGGCTCCACTGATGTCTCCAAAGGGATGCATCTATCCAGCGCTCCTGAACTAATGTCAATATTTAAATGTTTTAAAAGTCATCTTTGAACAGCAGAAATTCTTCATCCTGAAATAGTTTGCCTTTGTTGCAGCCTAAGAAACTACAGATGTTTATTTCAGAATCTGCGTACTAAAAACCCCCTTCATTTCTAATGCAAGTTAACTTGCCACAAAGTCACTCATGTAAAACTCAACTTCCATTTTCCACATCCTTTGCTCTTTTAATAATTGAGATAGTGACTATTTATTGAATGCCTTCTTTTTTTCTGGGGCTTTTTATGAATTTTTTCTAATCCTCACCCCTAGTAAATATGCTATTTGTATCATACAGATGAGGGAACTGATGGTAAGAGATGGTAACTGACTCACTCAAGGAGTAACTGCAAATATTTTCAGGTATATAGTTGCAGGAAGAAACTTTTCTAGAGAGTCCATTGTTTAAGACTACACTTAAAGAAAACTTTGAGTATTTGCAGGCACAAAGCTTAAAAACAACGTAAAAAGTGACCTAAAAATAAACACACACAATTCCAGTAGAAAAGAGTGTGGGACAAGAATGGCTATGACATATAGCAAAGGATTAACAGAAAGCAGATAATAAAAGAAACTATCATAAAAGATACTATTCTCTCCAAGAGTTTTCTCAGTTTTCCCTGTGAGGAAAAACTGGAAACTTATATGAAAATTTTACAATCAATCATCAATTTTTCTCCAGGAATATATAGAATTATTACTCTAAGTAATTTTTATCACTTCCAATCAATACATGTTTATATACACACACATATATATACACACACACATATATATATGGGGTTTTGCACACATTATTAAAATACATTTACCCCCAATACACGTGTAATGTATATATGTATAGTACATAAGTATTATTAGAGCCAAGACTATAAGGATGAAAAACAAAATGTCCAGGTGAATAGAGAGTATAAGATGTTTCTGTTCATTTAGATTTGTTTGTTTATGTGTGTTTTAAATTATATAAATATTAGGCCACTAATTAATGAAGGTCAATAGGAAGAATCTAAATGTCAGATGTAAAGCAGAGAGGAAGGAAGGAGTAGAAGACAAGGATGAGAAAGAGAAGGATGAGGCGAGGAGGACAGAGAAAAAGACTGATATTTAAGCAAGTTTACAGATTTTAAATTAAAGGTGTAAAAATATTTTGGACCACATATGAATAAGTTATATTATGATAGAAACACTATAATAATATCTGTATTCATTTATTGTTTCAGCTGAACCACATTGTTCAGAATAATGAAGACATGACTATACAAGGAAGATTATTTTAAAAGTTAATAATTAATCTGAGTACTTACATATTTATGATGAACATATGAAAAATCAACTTTTTCAACCAACAATAGCTTTCACAATTAATCACTCCACATACAAGGTTTAAAATTGTAAATGGACTGCCCTGACCCCACAATATGCTGATGTATTATGTATTACAGTAAGAAAACATAAAAATGATACCTAGGGTGCTAATACACCCTTGCTAAGGCTACTAAACAGAATGCTTATCTTTCTTGGGGGAAGTATTTGAAATCTATAGGGAATAAAGAGGTTATCAAGTGACTATGCCAGCCCACAGACCAGAGAATGTCACAATCAATCAGAGGGGAAACCTCCTACATGAGCAACTCATGGCATCTTATGTTTCACTCACTCTCGGAGCAACTTCTCTCCAGAAGGAAGAAGATCCAAACAGCAAAAGAATATGGCTATGAGTTGACAGAGCAAAGTTCTTTTCAGAGTGCTCATTTTTCCCCATTATTATTTTTTATTTAATAATTCAACAAATATGTGCTTATTTCTCTAGGTGTTTAACAAATTATGCTTTGAAATATACCTGTCAATAAAAAGGCTAGGAAATTGTAATTGTCAATATAAGGCAGATGTTAGAAAAATGTTGATTACTTCCAAGATCATATATAACCTCCATATTTGTAAGAAAGCAAGAAAAAATAGGAACTGAATTGTCTTTTCCATTCTGGGAGATACCCAGATCCTGGCCATTCTGATATCCTTCTAATATATTGCAGCTTAACTAAAATTTTATTTGTTGTTTTATAAATATAAATAATTCTAGTTATTATACTTTGGAACACAGCGTGAAGGATGTTTCTCAAAGTTAAATAGCCTCAGACTTCCCTGGTGGCGCAGTGGTTAAGAATCTGCCTGCCAATGCAGGGGATACGGGTTCGATCCCTCATCTGGGAAGATCCCACATGCCATGGAGCAGCTAAACCCGTGCAGCACAACTACTGAGCCTGCGCTCTAGGGCCCGCGAGCCACAACTACTGAGCCCAAATGCCACAACTACTGAAGCCCATGCGCCTAGAGCCTGTGCTCCGCAACAAGAGAAGCCATCACAATGAGAAGCCCGCACACGACAACAAAGAGTAGCCCCTGCTCGCCGCAACTAGAGAAAGCCCGCATGCAGCAACGAAGACCTAATGCAGCCAAAAATAAAATTAATTAAAAAAAAACTCTTAGTAAAAAAAAATGTTAAATAGCCTCACACATGTAATAGTCCAGAAAATAAACAAAATCCCAGCATTTACAGAACGCACTACTGCTTTAGAATTGAGTTTTCTTGACATAAATATCCATAGAAGAAGAGACTATATTTGCTTTGCATATAAAATGCTATTTTTTAATTTTTTACATCATGAAATACAACTGTTACTTGTTTTAATAGAAATCTTTTGTCATCTTTGCCTTTTCACATCTTCATGTATGTCATGGGGATAAAGTTCAGACCACACAATTGTGTTACTCAAGTAAATTATCTTTCATGATACCCAAAGTGAATGACATATAATTATTATATTAGATATACTTATCCATTATATAATATTTAATTTTCTATAATCTTCATGTTAATTAAACATAAAATAGCTCATCTTTCTCTTTGACAAAAGAAAATATAAATTATATAATTACCTTTCCCTGTTAACTGTAGCAAAGATGGAGTACGTCTGTCAAGGAACCTGGATCCTTTATCAGGTGTATGTGTCTGGGTGGAGGGAGTGAGGGGGGCTTGCAAGCAATGAAAAAGTTAACATAGGCTTCACGTGGATAGCCATGTAACAGTGCCTTCCTGAGAATGGAAGAAAAGGATGAATCAATAAAACCCAGTGGGTAAGTGTAGGTGTCACAATGCACAAAGGGAAAACGTTACATAAACACACATGTTCGGAAAGCTTTATCACTTCTCTCTGGGTCCCTTTCAACACGATCTTTATTACTGACTGATGTCTTCCTGGATTTGTCAGTTCCCCATTCTTTCTGCTAGCTTCCCTAGCTCTACTGCGCCCGCCCTGACCACAAGGGGAAGATGTGTTTACGTGGCTACCTTCCCGACAGTGTCGCCCAGCTCTTCCTACAAAATTTGCTTCTTCACAGCAAGCTGTAATAACTGTGTTAATAATCAACTTTCTTCTTGAACTGCAGAAGACTGGCCTATACTTTGTTCCACAAAATATTAACCCTACCAAACATTCGGCTCAACATTCCATTGCTTTTCAAAAACTTTCTTCATCTGGCTGCTGGGAGGCAGCTCTCTCTGATTCTCCCCAGTTTTCTTCCTAGGTTTGCTCCTCGCCATTCCGTAAACATAGGAGGGCCTCAGGATTCAGTCCTTGTGCTCCCCTTCTCTGTCCATATTCATTTCTGGAAGGACAGAGGGGAGGGAGAGCCCATCACCTAATGGCCTTAAGTACTGTGTATATATGCCAATGACACCAAAATTTATGTCTGTACCACAAGCTTCTCTCAAACCATCAGACTCATATCCATGACAACTTGACACCTCCACTTGGGTGCCTTACACACAATTTATACTTAATATGTTCTAAAACGAACTCTTTTGTTCTATCCCCCCAATCTTTCCTCTGTCCTTCTTCCTTATGGTAAATGACAAACGATCCTTCCCTTTGCTCAGGAGGAAACTTCTTGGAGCCATACTTCACATGCCTCTTCTTTCTGATATTCCAGAAAATCCATCAGAAATTCTTTTTAACTTCAAAGTATGTGCTGGTTTAATATTTCCTACCATTTAGTTTATTTTGCTACCATGGTCCAAGTCGTCGCTCTGTTTCGAAATATTGTAACAAATATCTATTACAATCTTGCTCTAAAGAAAACTATTCAAGATTGTTTAATGCAGGTTTAAGTTACTTGACCACGAAACTACATGTCGTAACGTTTTGTGACATCTCAACTTTTGCTGGAAAAAGAGTATGTTTTGGAAAACACCACTGTAAAAATGCTGATTTGTCAGAGTAAGCGCAGTCCCTCTTTTCTCTTTCAAGTTTTCAGTGTAGCTCAGTTTTACTCTTATTGTCACCCTCCACCCCTTCTGCCATATCTCAGCAGGTCACATATCAGATACAAGCTCGGTTTGGACATACAAGATTAATGGCTACATATACGTATCAATCTGAAACCCAAGTACTTCTCTTGGTTAGCTCAACCATGAATGCTCATGATGATGCTTTTAATATGTCTGAGTTTGAGTATTTTTATATTTGGCTGATACGATTGCCATCGCCAGCCATCCTGATATCTAAATAATGCTTTAATTTGAATAATATTGAAAAGTCAAACAAACAAACAAAAAACAGTGGAGATATATATATATGTATAACTGATTCATTTTGCTGTACACCTGAAACTAACACAACATTTTAAATCACCTATACTCCAATAAAAATTTAAAAAAAGAAAAGTCACATTTTATTTCCTCACAACAAAATTCAAATAGCATAATGGCATTCCAAAAGAAGAAAAGGTAAATGAACTTCTTCTATTCTAAAGGAAGAAAACAGGAATGTACTTACGATCCTCAAAAAATTTTTCAAGCAGATGAAAGAAGTGGTTATATTCTACTCATTTTATGGTCTCTCACTGTCCATTGAAGCAACTGAGATTTTGACCACTTAGCTACATGTTTATCTCTCTAATCATACTATTCTTCACTGAAACACAATGATCATAACTTATTAGTGGTTGCAGCCCTATTGCATAGCCCAGTGCATAACAAAGTGTAGTCACTCAATGAAATGCTACTGAAGGAAACTCTCAGGTTTAAAATAATTCTGAGGTTCACACTTAAGAATTTACAAGGGAATGAAAATAGTGTAAAAGAGAAAACTTCCATAAATGTAACAAAAACCAAAACTCACCACCAATTTAAAGATACATTTTACCTATAAGGTTGATGAAAAATAAACTATTTCAATGTGTTTTAAATATTTCAGTATGTTTAAAATGTTACCATTCTTTAAAAATTACCACAGAGTATTTAAGTGTGAACTATGTTATTGATGGATTTTTTAAAAAATAAATTACAAACACACTTATGAATTAGTCCATAACTTTAGGAGACTCGTTTAGAAAATAGATGTGATCAAAGAATCGACTCCTACAACACTGATTGGGAGAAATAGATCATAATTAAGAAGATAATCTCTAACAATTTCTTGACCAAGAATAAGAAAGTTTCTCTTATTTGTAAGAAGTCAGAATGACTATTTACAGGGCAAAAGAATATAGCCAAGTAGTTTTGACACCAGTGTGATATTTTCCTTCATGTGGTCTTTAAAATATAAATTACAGTGTGATTAAATGACTTTTTGAATTCCTTCCACTTTGTTGATTCCTAGATATGACAGTATTTCTCTTCTCTCACCACAATACTGGAAGGATATTGCCTTAGAGGTCTAGTCATTCATGGATATAATCCTGAGTCTGAGAGGTCAATGGTTCATAAAAGAGCTTCTATCTAGTCTGGCACAGTTCTGAATATTTGGCAGGATTTATTCAAAATAGGTCCAAGATGGGAATAGCAGAGGCACTGCTGACAGAAACACATAGGAACATAAAGGGATACTTTCCTTCTCTGTCCTTGGCTCTAGCTGGTGCTATTTAGCCATCATTTTATGAAAACATGAACACAGAACTCAGTCATGCCTCTTTAAATGGAGAAAAAAGCTAAGCTAAAAATAGGCCATCATTTCACTGAGCTTCAGTCATGCAGTCTTACTTGGTGTGCATTTGTTGCTGACTGGCAGACTCCCCCAAAAGTAGATGGTGAAGTTTTCCTGGCTTATCCTTTCATGTACAGGTACTGCTCAGACTATGATGTTTTATTCAGTTCTATGTGCTATGGACCAACATTTTTCCTTGTAGCAGCATAGTGAATTTCTATCAACTCTGGCAATGGAATGCTTTACCCATGTTTGTAAAGAGAAGGACAGTAAAATCTATTTCCTTTTTAAAATTTAATATATAATATTATTGAATTTGTCTCCTTATAAATAATCTAGTTCTGGTAAGACATCAAATAGAAAGGATTCTTTACAAAAACATCTCTTAGGACCTAGGTGCTCAATCAGCGTTATTCAATGAAATCTAAATTTGATTTCATTGGGAAAATAATACAAAATTCTTGATAGATCTTTAAGAATATAACGATCATTTCTGTCACATAAACATGTCAAATAAATAATAATCTATCCTGCTTCTAGTAATTAACATACTTTTGGAATGAGTTTTGCTAGTCATATGAAATAAATTTAGCAGATTTACAAGCAATACTTCATATTGTTTTGTTTGTAATCTATTTCAGCTATATTTTTATCAAGGGGAGCACAATAAATATAACTTTTTAAAATTTAAGTGATTATGTTACAAATACAATGTTTTAAAATCTACCTTCCGTTCCAAAATGTTCCTAAATGATTAACAACTTTTCTATTAATAGAGTGACAGATAAAAATTCAGTCTTACAATCTCCAATTCCATAATCCTACCATCTTGAAGTAACCAATAATGAACATTTCATGTGTATCCTCTCAAACATTTCCCTTTGTTCAAATAAATATAGTACTTGAAAATACATTTTTACTTTCCTCTTTATAAAAACTGGTATCCACTAATTCCATGTAATTAAGAGAGGTTTAATTACATTCACATTCTAAAACTTGTTCCTCCCCAAGGTTGCCCCTATTTAATTTTATATCATTACAAAATATTTCAGACAAAAGAATGAATCCTGGATCATGAGGAACAAGTCTCTGCAACTTTCTGGATTCGGCCATATTCCTAACTGAAGGTGCTGTAACAATTTATATTACAAATAAGTCAAATAATCTTTCTTTCACATTCTTGATAATGTGTGGAATTCTCAGGTTTTTTTTCAACTCTCCAGAGTGGGAAATACTATCTCATTGATATTTTAATTGGGTTTCCACTTTGGTGACTTGTCTAGTTATCATTTTGCCTGCTTGAAATCTCTACTTGAATGTCTAGCAGACATCTCAATATAAATAGCCCAAAACTGAGCTTCTGATATTTATCCCCCAAATTGCTCTTCCTGTGGGTTCTCCACTTCAGGTAGTGTCAACTTCATCTTTTCTTTCCTGTTTCCCATGGCCAAACTCATGGAATTATCCTTTATACCTTATGCACACTCCCTCAAATACTATCAACACTACTTAAAAAATATATATCCAGTATGTATTCAACCTCTTCTTACCTCCACCACTGCCACCACCTGATTCTGAGCCATCATTATTTCCGCCTGGAATGTGACAGGTGCCCTTGAACTAGTCTCCTTCTTCAGTCCTTGCCCTTTACATTCTCAAAGGTGGAACAGTGTCATTCACTGTTAAAACCTCTTCCCATTCTAGTCTTAGTAAAAAGTGACTCTACCTTGGTCTATAAGCTCCTACAAGATCTGGTGTGATTTTAATTCTCTCACCTCATTTCCTAGTATTCCTCTCCCAATTTACCCAGACCCTCTGGCTTTGTGGAAGTTCCAGGGACACACCAGAGATTCTCCCGCTTTAGGGCCTTCTCCCTGGTCTGCACAACACTCTCTTCTTGGAATGTTCTTTATTCAATTATCCACATAGTTTCTTTGTTCCTTTATTATTATGTTTTCTTTTCTTAAACATTACCTTCAAAGTAAGACCTTAACCTGTGCATTTTATTTAAAATTGCACAATACCCCTTCCATATCTTCCTCTCCTGCTTTATTTTCTTCCACAGTACTTACCACCAGCTAGCATATTACATGTTTTACTGACTAACAGAGTGATTGATTTATCTTTCATCCAACATTTACTCTTATATTACATTCCATCCAGGGTTCAATATTTTTCTTCTTAAAGTTAATCTTCAATTATTTATCACTTGGTGACAGCTTCATTTTTTGTTCATCTAAATTTTTCAGCTCTCTCTTCTAATGATTATATGTTAATGGTTACCTTTCTTTTTTTCAGCAAGAATTTGGGTGGTATAGAACAAATCCCATATGAATGGGAAACAATGTGGTGTAGTTGAAAGAGCATAGGACTGGGAGTCAGATGACTTGCATTTACTGTGGACTTCACTATTCAACAAATTAACTCTGGGATTATGGCCAATATTTTAATCTCTAGGCTGAATCCTAAAATGAGAGAATAAGACTAGATGATCTCTAAGGTCCCTTCCAGTGCTAAAACTTTACAATTTTAAACTGTGCCAATTAAGTAGAGTGATATCTGTTGAGCCTTGGGCCTGAGAGAAGGGCGAGTGGGTAAAGAATACAAAATTTAAAGAATTTTTTGCATACATATTTTTATTTCATTTAAGATTTTATTGCTAAGTTTAATGAATCTGTTTATCTATATTGTTTTCATTGGCTTTATTTTTTTAAAATCTTCTCTTTGTCTTTTACTTCCCTGAAGCTTCACTTCAAAAGCTTATGTACACTCCTTTTGATATATGCTACCCAGTGGTTCATTTGTTTCTTGAATCTAAGCATTCACGTCTTTCAAATATTCTTGGAATATTTCTGCTATCAACTGTGTAAATATTACTTCTATCTTTTCACTCTTTCTGTAATACCTATTAGATACATGATAAAAAATCTATCTTCTATACTTCTGTTGTAAAATAAGTATGCAAAACTGTATTAAAATAAAGTGGCACAGCAAATGATAAGTATATGGTCTGTACATTTTCATAAATAAATACTCCTTCTCTAAATTGTAGGTCAATATAAAGAATATTACCAGTACAGTATACTAATACTCCTGTTATGCCCCTACTAGTCCTAACCCCAATAAGATGACCAAAGAACAGTTTCCCAAATGTATTAGTGTTCTCCAGAGAAACAGAACCATATATACATATATATATAGAGAGAGACAGACAGAGAAAGATTTACGGGAATTGGCAATTGGCTCATTATATAGAATAATGTTTAACCATATGTCTGGGCACTGTGGCCTAAGTTGGCACATAAAATCTACCACCTCATCAAGTAAATAGGTCCCATCTGTGAATGACTGGAGAGATTACTATTGAATACACTTATTGTCAAACTGTAGGGTCCTTCCTTATCAGGACATATCCTCTCATTTAGTGAAACACTTAATGGTCTGAGAACTGGCTCAGCTTTCTGGTCATGCATCCCTGATTTCTTTTGATTACATGAATTTTGCAATACCCTTGGCAGCTGCACATCTATCTTGCCTCTAGGAACACTCTGTATAATTAACCAATCCTATTGTTGTCTGCAGGTCACAAGTCCATGACTGCCCCTGTGATCATGCTGCCCATTACAATAATTGCACCCACCTTGATTCTGATGTTTAAGCAACACCACCACCTGGATGCTATAACTTTGAGATCGTACCACTGTAGTCAGGGGTTCCATTATAACAGCATCTCCTACTATTAACCCTGGCGTGCAGACTAGAACCACTCAGCTTCTGAATTATGCTGGTGCCATCTCACCAGATTATCCCTTACTGCTTTGGCAAACAGATTTTCTTTCAGAACTTTCTGCAGGAATTAGTTGGCTGGCTGATTTTCTGGCTTCTATTTTACCACTCTACCTCTCAATTTTTCTCAATACTTAATATTGTATTTCTAGAATTAATTCATTTAGCATAGGGCATATGTTTTCCCAATCTTCAAAGAGATATCTTACTAGTATATTAGCATTTTCTCTTGGGATTCTTGCCAGCATCCCTGCCAAGGAATTCTAGATTGGCAGTTTTTTTTCTTTCACTATTTTAGTAATATCCTTCCACTGTCTTCTGGCTTTTCTCATTTAGGTCGGCTTTTCTCATTTAGTTAGGTCAGCTATCAGTCTTACTTCTCCCCTATAAAGGTATCTTTTTTTTCTTTTTCCTGCATATCTTTAATTTGTTTGTTTGTAATGTCATTCAAATATTTTAATTGTTTTCTTCAGATATTTAATACTTTAAACTCTGTATTATATTATGGATAACATGTATACATTTTTCTTCAAATCACTTATTTTCCCTTTATTTTGATTTTGGGAAGATTTATTTTTTATTCTTTAATATCTGTTTGTATTTTTTTGATAATGATTTTTGTTCTAAGTTTTAAAATTTTCTTCACGATTTTAACTACTTTAACATAGTTATTTCACAGATTCTGTTTATTAATCACATTACCTGAAGTTCTTGGAAACCTAACCTTGCTATTTTTAGTGTCTGATGACTCACTATATGTACAATATCTAAAATCTCAGTTTCTTCTTTACTAAGACTGTCATATCCCTTTGGACACCAGTTCTTTCTAAATTTCTTTGATTTTTACTTCACTCTTTGTTTTGATTCCCTGGGAACTTTATGTTATTGTTAACTAAATATTTAAAAAATTAAGTTTTTATGCCTTATCCAAAATTTTGTCATGTTTTGACATGAAAGATTTTTGACATAAGAAGATTTTTACTTTAGATAGTTTTATAATTTCTGAAAAGAGTTGTGAAAATTGTTTTTTCTTAACTTGTCAATAATTCTTGGTATATTTCCATTTCAATACATGTAGTTCTATAAATTCTATTTGAAAATTATATTGTTTTTAAAAAACTTTAGTGCACTTTATTCCACTATATTCACCACTCATGCAGTCAAACTCAAATTACCAATATCAATAAAGAGTGAGGTGATATCATTGCAGATTTGCAAATTCAATAGCTATTAAAAGGATAATAAGTGGATATTGAGAACAACTTCATGCCTATAAATTTGGCAACTTTGATGAGATCAATACCCCCAAAACAACAAACTACCAGCAGTCACTCAAAAAGTAGATCATCTATTTAGCTTAGAATCTATCAAATAGATTGTATTTTAAAAAACCTTCCCTGGGCTTCGCTGGTGGCACAGTGGTTGAGAATCTGCCTGCCAATGCAGGGGACACGGGTTCGAGCCCTGGTCTGGGAAGATCTCACATGCCGCGGAGCAACTAGGCCCGTGAGCCACAGCTACTGAGCCTGCGCGTCTGGAGCCTGTGCTCTGCAACAAGAGAGGCCGCGATAGTGAGAGGCCCACGCACCGCGATGAAGAGTGGCCCCCGCTCGCCGCAACTAGAGAAAGCCGTCGCACAGAAACGAAGACCCAACACAGCCAAAAATAAATTAATTAATTAATTAATTTAAAAAAAACAAAACCTTCCAACAGAGAAAATTCTAGGTACAGATGGTTTCTAAAACAATTTTCAAGAAAACTGAAGAAGAGAGAATAATTCTCAACTTATTCTACGAGGCCAACATTATCCTGATACCAAAACCAGACAAAGATGATACAAGAAAATATTTCTCTTGCATATAAAGGATAAATCCTAAGCAAAATTTTAGCAAATTGAACTCAACATTATATATAAAGGATACTATAACACGATCAAGTGGTTCATCCCAGAAATGCAGGTTTGATTTGATGTCCAAAAGTGAATACATGTAATTTGATACATTAAAAAATTACAAGAGGAGAGCCATATGATTGAGTCAGTTGACACAGAAAAAGCATGTAAAAAAAAATCCAACATCTGTTCCTGCTATTAAAAAACACAAAAACCCCTCTCTCAGCAAAGTTAGAATAGAGGGGGACTTCCTTAACCTGCTAAAGGGCTTCTGTGAAAAAACCTACAGTTAACATCATACTTAATGTTGGAAACAATGAATGTGTTCCCCCTAACCAGAAAGAAGCCAAGAATGTCTGTTCTTACCACTTCCATTCAACATTGTACTGGCTGATCTTGTCAGTGCTACTAGATAAGAAAAATAATTTTAAAATATCCATTTTGTCAAGTAAGAAGCATACCTGTCTTTATTCACAAACAAAATTATCATTATATAGAAAATCTGTTGGAATCTATAAAAATGTTACTAGAATTAATAAATGAATTTGGCAAAGTTGTAAGAATTAACATATAAAACCAATTATATCTCTCTCTATTAGCAATGACCAAAATTCAGATTAAAGATAATTCCACTTACAAGAGTACCAAAAAATACAGGATATTTAGGACTCTATTTTGACAAAAGATATGAAAGACCTAAATGCTGAAAATTACAAAACATCGCTGAAATAAATTAAAGAACACCTAAATAAATGGTGAGATATACGTGTTCATGGATTGGAGGATGCAGTAACTTTAACATTTAAATTCTCCTCAGATTGATCTATAGATTCAATGCAATTTTACTCCAATTATCAGCAGATATTTTGGTAGAAAATTTCAAACTGGTTCTAAAAGTAATATAGCAAAGTACACATAGCTAAAACAACTCAGAAAATTAAAAACAAAGACAGAGAACCAGAATTGCCTGCCTTCGAGATTTATTATAAAGCTACACTGCATGATGTTGGTAAATAAATAGACAAATGGAACAGAATCAGATTATACATATACGATCAATTGATTTTAAGCAAAAGTGAAAGGCAATTCAGTGGAGAAAGGAGAGTTTTTTAAAAAATGTTGCTGAAGCAGTTGGTTTATGCAAAATTGTCCATGCAAGAAAAAAACCCACAACATTTGATTTATGCCTGGCACCATATTCAAAAAACAATTCAAAATGAATCGTACACCTAAATGGAAAACCTAAAATTATAAGAGAAAAATAAAAGCATATATCCTTATAAAACTTATATATATATGTAATCTTATCCCTAAATGGAAAACCTAAAATTATAAGAGAAAAATAAAAACATATGTCCTTATAAAACTATGAACATATATGAATGTTCGAAGTCAAAAACTGATCACAGCCCCATGTCTATCAATAAAAGAATGGAAAAATGAACTGTCATTAATAAAATGACAGTTTTAGTTGTAATAAACTAGTCAGTAATAAAAATAATGAACTATATTGATACAAACTACAACATGGATCTATCTCAAGAAAATGATTGAAAGAAACAAGACAAATGAGTGCAAATTGTAAGATTCCATTTAAATAAACTTCTAGGAAATGTAAAATAATCTATAGTGACAGAAAGCAAATCATAAGTTGCCTGGGGATGGGGGGGGTAAGATTCTAGTGAAGGAAAGAGAGAGGGATTTTGAAGGTTCATGAGGATATTTTGTGGTGATGGATATATTATCTTGATTGTGGTGATGTTTTCATGGATATGTACACATGTCAATACTTAACAAATTTTATACTTTAATTATGTGGAATTTATGTAAATTATATGTTCATAAACTTTTTTTTTTTAAACTAAACATACTTTTACAGGCTTATTTATTTATTTATTTATTTATTTATTTATTTATTTATTTATGGCTGTGGTGGGTCTTCGTTTCTGTGCGAGGGCTTTTTCTAGTTGCAGCAAGTGGGGGCCACTCTTCATCGCGGTGTGCGGGCCTCTCACTATCGCGGCCTCTCTTGTTGCGGAGCACAGGCTCCAGACACACAGGCTCAGTAGCTGTGGCTCATGGGCCTAGTTGCTCTGCGGCATGTGGGATCTTCCCAGACCAGGGCCCGATCCCGTGTCCCCTGCATTGGCAGGCAGATTCTCAACCACTGCGCCACCAGGGAAGCCCCCATAAACTATTTTTAATAGATCTTTATTAGAGTATAATTGCTTCACAATACTGTGTTAGTTTCTGTTGTACACCAAAGTGAATCAGCCATATGCATACATATGTCCCTATATCTCCTCCCTCTTAAGCCTCCCTCCCATACTCCCTATCCCACCCTCCCTATCCCACCTCTCTAGGTCATCACAAAGCACTGAGCTGATCTCCCTGTGCTATGCTGGTGCTTCCCACTAGCTAACTATTTGACATTTGGTAGTGTATATATGTCTATGCTACTCTCACTTTGCCCCAGCTTCCCCCTCCCACCCCATGTCCTTAAGTCCATTCTCTATGTCCACATCTTTATTCCTGCCCTGCAACTACGTTCATCAGTACCTTTTTTTTTTTTTAGATTCCATATATATGCGTTAGAATATGGTATTTGTTTTTTGTCTTTCCAACTTACTTCACTCTGTATGACAGACTCTAGGTCCATCCACCTCACTACAAATAACTCCATTTCGTTTCTTTTTATGGCTGAGTAATATTCTATTGTATATATGTGCCACATCTTTAACCATTCATCTGTCAATGGACATTTAGGTTGGATCCATATGCTGGCTATTGTAAATAATGCTGCAATGAACATTGTGGTACATGTCTCTTCTTGAATTATGGTTTTCTCAGGGTATATGCCCAGTAGTGGGATTGCTGGGTCATATGGTAATTCTATTTTTAGTTTTTTAAGGAATCTCCATACTGTTTTCCATAGTGGTTGTATCAATTTACATTACCACCAACAGTGCAGGAGGGTTCCCTTTTCACCACACCCTTTCCAGCATTTATTGTTTCTAAGTTTTTTGATAATAGCCATTCTGACTGATGTGAAGTGATACTTCATTATAGTTTTGATTTGCATTTCTCTAATAATTAGTGATATTGAGCATCTTTTCATGTGCCTCTTGGCCATCTGTATGTCTTCCTTGGTGAAATGTCTATTTAGGTCTTCCACCCATTTTTTAATTGGATTGTTTGTTTTTTTGATATTGAGCTCCATGAGCTGTTTGTGTATTTTGGAGATTAATCCTTTGTCTGTTGTTTCATTTGCAAATATTTTCTCCCATTCTGAGGGTTATCTTTTAGTCTTGTTTATGATTTCCTTTGCTGTGCAAAAGCTTTTAAGTTTAATTAAGTCCCATTTGTTTATTTTTGTTTTTATTTCCATTACTCTAGGAGGTGGGTCAAAAAAGATCTTGCTGTGGTTTATGTCAAAGAGTGTTTTTCCTGTGTTTTCCTCTAAGAGTTTTAGAGTGCCTGGTCTTACATTTAGGTCTTTAATCCATTTGGAGTTTAGTTTTGTGTATGGTGTTAGGGAGTGTTCTAATTTCATTCTTTCACATGTAGCTGTCCAGTTTTCCCCAGCACCACTTATTGAAAAGGCTGTCTTTTCTCCATTGTATGTTCTTGCCTCCTTTGTTGTAAATTAGGTGACCATATGTGCATGAGTTTATCTCTGGGCTTTCTATCCTGTACCACTAATCTATATTTCTGTTTTTGTGCCAGTACCATACTGTCTTGATTACTGTAGCTTTGTGGTATACTTTGAAGTCGGGGAGCCTGATTCCTCCAACTCCATTTTTCTTTCTCAAGATTGCCTTGGCTGCTCGGGGTCTTTTGTGTTTCCATACGAATTGTAAAATTTTTTGTTCTAATTCTGTGAAGAATGCCATTGGTAGTTTGATAGAGATTGCATGGAATCTGTAGATTGCTTTGGGTAGTATAGTCATTTTCACAATGTTGTTTCTTCCAATCCAAGAACATGGTATATTTCTCCATCTTTTTATGCCATCTTTGATTTCTTTCATCGGTGTTTTATAGTTTTCTGAGTACAAGTCTTTTGCCTCCTTAGGCAGGTTTATTCCGAGGTACTTTATTCTTTTTGTTGTGATGGTAAATGGGATTGTTTCCTTAATTTCTCTTTCTGATTTATTAACAAATTAAGGAATAAAAACCATATGATCATCTCAGTAGATGCAGAAAAAGCTTTTGACAAAATTCAACACCCATTTATGATAAAAACTCTCCAGAAAATGGGCATAGAGGGAACCTACCTCAACATAATAAAGGCCATATATGACAAATCCATAGCAAGCATCATACTCAATGGTAAAAAACTGAAAGCATTTCTACTAAGATCAGGAACAAGACAAGCATGTCCACTCTTGCCCTTATTATTCAACATAGTTTTGGAAGTTTTAGCCACAGCAATCAGAGAAGAAAAAGAAATAAAAGGAATACAAATTGGAAAAGAAGTAAAACTGTCACTGTTTGTGGATGGCATGATACTATACATAGAAAATCCTAAAGATGCCACCATTCAACTAATCAATGAATTTGGTAAGGTTGCAGGATACAAAACTAATGCACAGAAATCTCTGCCATTCATAAACTGTTAAAACTGGAACAAATTTGATGTTTGGAGCTGAACAGCTTTTAAACTTTAGATTTTTGTATGTAAAGAAAGATAATAAAGTTATCATGACATACGTAAATGCTTGAGTATTGCTTACCAAATTGGATCCAATAAGGCAGATTCTGCTTTAACATTTAGCACTTTTAAATAGTTCATTTGTTAGAAAGAATGCAGATATCAGATATAGTTTTATATGCCATAGATCATTCTAGTTAGAGTAGATGGGGATGAATGAATGGATGGATGGATGGACGGATAGACAGATAAATAAATTGATAGCTGAATGGAGGAATGGGGAAATACGTTATAGATAGCTACATAAATCAGTAAATGCACACTTTAGTCTAACCTTGAAGTTAATATAATCCAGGTAAACCAAATGCTTTTTCAAATTCCTTTGAAGAATCACCATATGGATGGATTCTTAAGCACAGAGGAGTCTCATTTGCAACTGATAACCCACAAGAGAAATGTGAGAAACTGTGATTAAACTAACCATGTACAACACCGTTCTGTTTCTATCTATCTACACATTACCTTTCCTGCAAAAAAGAATTTTTTTAAATGATGCTATTACTTTAATAGCTTCCATTTGCATTTTGAATTTTCATTGTGCCAGTTATCCGATTCCACTTATATGGTGAAATTTGTGGGCCTCATGGCTATTTTAATGTGATGCCTTTTATAATGTAATTGAGAGAAGTCTCCAGTGAATAAAATAAATGGTTTCAGAGGGTTCTTAAGCCCTCAACAGACATCAGCTAAAATGTTAAGAGTGCCTCCAAATCCCACTGGTGCTATATTTTCTAACCATGAAAGAAATGTCATTATTGTAAATTCCCAGCTTTTGTCTGAAAATCTTGTACTAGATCCCTTGAGCACCAGTTCAGTTAATTAATTCAAACAATTTCCTCTCTAATCTCTAAAACATTTTCATATTTAAGACAATAAATGAGGTACTTAAGGGGCTCACTCATTGTTGGTCATTAATATGCCAGGGAATTAGAAAAATTACCCCTAGTCTTCAGTGACATGAATAATGTCTTTTTTTTTTTTTCCTTCCAATGGTTCTGACCTGGACAAGGTTAAAAGCACGGTTTCTCTCCAACTGAATTTTAAAAAATCCTATTTTCCACTTGCTTTGGTTTTAACACATATATCCAAATAGTCTTCCTTTCCTTTCAGCAATAAATCTGATATGTAGTTTGGTAGGTTATGCCAATTTAAAGATTAAATTGGTTAATAATAACTTTGAAATTAGTGATTAGTTTAGAAGAAGAAGAATTGCATTTTCCTTGAACCAGTATGTAAGGTTAATGCAGCTGGGAATGTGATGGCTCTGGTAACTTTGACACTAATTGGTGATTGTGTTACATGTTAAGATAAGGAGTCAGTATGAATGAATTCTCATGAGGTTTGCAGGAAGACAAAGCTATTTGTTCACAAACCTACTTTTCTCCATTTGAACGATTGGTTTAATTTCATAAAAGGTTGGTATGTGACCTTCAGGATAAAATTCCATGCATTTCATGCCGCTGACTCTATCAAATGAAACAAAGCACAAAAACAACTTTTTCTGTAAAGCAAATTCAGCCATCTACTTATCGATATATGAGTCTAATTGTTCAATTTCTTAAATTGACTATCTCTAGGGGAAAATGTGTGAGATGAAAAGAAAATCAGGCTTATAACTGTTCACATTGCTTTGTGTTTATATAGCCCTTACCCCAAAAGTCTTCTAAATCATTTTATAACCATTATAAATTTAATCTTTTTAACGTAAACACACATATTATTATGAGTGTGATTTTGAAGTGTTGAAGAAGAATCTAGATATCTGGGGGAAGGGTAGCATAATTATGCACAGCAAATTGTCCATCAGATAATTGGAGCAGAAAAAAGTCAATTCCCATAAATTCTAGTGCAGAATTATGGGCTCAATCTTGCCTCTGACTACCAATTGAAAACAGCAATGTTTCAGCTCTAAACAAAAGGTTCCCATTATATTTTGCTCATTTGTAATTTTTAAAGGCTTAGTTATTTCCACTAGTCACAATTCAGTGTTTTCCTTATCAAACGTAAAATTTGACATCGAAAATGCATCATTTATTCTTTATTTGAAACATCCACTCACCTACAGATTGCCTTATAATAATGAACATTTTCATAGTGAAAAGCATGTTTGGTTAAAACAGTGATGTAGGTAGATGTTACAAATACATTCTTTAATCTGCTGTTAATTATATAATTGGGCTGTTTTATTTAACAATATTACATTGTAAGTCACAGTTTTCAAAAATTGTTTAAAGTATGTATATTTAACCTTGCTTATCTCACCATATATAATGTGTTTCTATAACTTTCAGGGCTTAGACAAATACGAGGATATTGTTCATATTTTCCATTTTCAAACAGGTTTTTACATTAAAAACATATTTTTTTGAGATTTTTTTTTCTTTTAGTCACTAAAAGTAAAGGTCAGTGCTAATATGGTTTTAACATAAAAACCTAGAGACTTATTTTCCCAGTACCTGAAATAGAGTATTTATAAATTAAAACATAAAAATAACACATCAGTGGAAGTTATTTAAAGGAAATATTTGAATAACTTCTTAAAAATAAAGCATCTATTTATTTTCTGGTCAAACCCTTATCTAAATCCAGATATTTAAAAATAAATATTTTCCTAAATATCATTCAAATAGGTATAAGCCAAAATAATCCACATTTAGATGGATGAGCACTGAAGTCACAGTGTCATGAAAGCTTAACATGTTTTGTGCTGATTGAAAGAAAACAGAACACATCTGAATGACAAGGTGCTTGTTTGTAGCTACATTACCCAGTCTGAGCAACCAATAATTCTTCATCTTATTTCTGTTTCTTTCTCCTCAGTTTTTATGGACTTTTATTCTAAAAAATGACAATAAAAAAGGAAAATGGAATGTTCAAAGAAACTAACAACTTTTAAATAATATAAGAAACAAATAATGTTAGTAAGAAAGAAATACAAATAGAAAAGATAAATACATATTCAAGATGGCAATATTATCTACAGGTTTTACTGATAGGGAAAATAATCAAAATATATTTGAACATATAATTCTTTAACAATAAATTAATTAGATGAATACCTTAAATAAGCAATTTAAATATTTTAGTAATTCTGTAATTCTTATTACATTTAATTTCAAATTCTTAATGCTACTTATCTAAAATATATAGATGTATAAAAAACACAGAGAATCTCACTACCACCTGTTCCACTACCCTAATCACTACTTTTTTGGTGTCTTTAACAGTGGCATAATATAACAGAGTAGATAAAGTAAGTATAATTTATTCAGTAATTGTCCTGTTGTTTCTTTTTTTTTTTTCCATAGATTTTCAGGAGTTGAGTTGTTGGTTCAAAAAATAAGCTGGTTTCTAATGTTAACAGATTATGCCAGAATTATTTCCAATAAAATTGTAATAATTCACAGTATCCCCAGCAATATAATGAAACATTTCTTTTCCCCATTTTCCTGATTTCCTAACACTAGTAGATGGCACTGATCATCGTATTTTGTTTGTTTTTCTTTTGTTTTATCCTTTGAATATAGGAAAATAATCCTTTTTACCCACTGAGGTACCATTTTTTAATTTACTGATCATTTGCATTTCTTCTTTTGTGACTAATCAAATTTTGTCCTTTTCTTTCCTTTTAGTAATATATATTACATTTCTAAGATTTATCATATTTTTTTTTCAGTATTCTCCAGAGAAATAGAGCCAATAGTGTATATATAAAGAGGGAGAGGTTTATTTTAAGGAATTGGCTCATGTGATTATGAGGGCAGGTAAGTCTGAAATTTGTAAGGCAGGTCTGCTGGCTGGAAATTGAGATAATGTTCAAATCTGCAGTGCTGCGTCTGAAATTCATAGGGCAACCAGCAGACTGGAAACTCGGGCAGGATTTCTATGTTATAGTCCTAAGGCATAATGCCTTCTCTGGGAAACCCCAGTTTTTGCTTTTAAGGGCTTTAACTGATTGGATGAGGCTCACCCACACTGTGGAGGGTAATATGCTTTACTTAAAGTAAATTGATTGTAAATGTTAATCTCCCCCACAAAACACATTCACAGTAATATCTAGCATAGTGTTTGACAAAACAACTGGGCAACGTGGCCAAGCCAAGAATACACATAAAATAAACCACTGTGTTCGCAGTGTCTCTAATTCAATGCATTCTGACTGCTGTGTACAGTCCACTGGCTGAATCTTTCAACAGCTTATTCTTCATCAATTTTTGTGCATTTACGTTGTTTTTTGTTTTTTGCTATTATGCATAGTGTTTCCATAGATATTCTTGCATGTGGGATCTTTAACAGGTATTTCAGTTTTTCTTGGCTAACTAATACACTTCTAAAATGAAGAATAGGGAGTTGGGGCTTGCCGTATATCCAACATGTCAAGACCTGTTATGAACCTATTTTAATTAAGACAGTATGAGAAGGCACAGGAATAGGTAAACTGAACCACAGAATGGAAATGAGAGCCCGTGCATGTCTGGTATTTTAATGACATGTCAGATAGGTTGGACAAGTAAGGACCTGTCAATAAATGGAAATGGAAAAAACTATTATTCATATGAAGAAAGATGAATTAAATTTCAACTTTCTATCTTAAGCAAAAATACACTAAAGAAAATTAAAAGATCAATTACAACTAGGAGGAGATTCTCATGATACAAAATTGAAAAACCATTATCAACATATACAAAAATACATTCTACGAATTAGTAAGAAGAGCACAAGCAACCCAAAAGTACCATGGGTATGGGGCATGATTAAGCACTTTCCAAAGGAAAGACATAAAGCAATGCTAAACATCATTGTGATTCATAAAAAAATTAAATCAAAATTGCTCAAAATACATTCTATAATCACAAAATATATTCTATAATCATTAAATTACTGATTTTTATAACATGGTATACCTTTACCTCATCAATTTATAGAAACTCACTGTATATTAGGAATGCTGCTCTTTGCCAGTATATATGTTATAATTTTCTAGTGTATTATTTTCCTTTTCCTTTTTATTGTTTCTTCTATTTATATTTTGGTGGCCAATATAACTAAGTTTTCATATTTAATGTAGCCAATATGTCTGTATTTTTCTCCATCTTCCAATTTTACACAAATAATATACTATTATTACTTAGAACAAAGAAAATTAACTCAAAACCACCATGAAAATATTTTATTAAATTATGAAATTTTGAAACTATATTTAATAAAATCTAGCAAAAATGTTCAGGACTACAACTCTCCCCAATATTATTCAACCCTGACTTTATGTTTCGGGTTAGTGAAGACACACATATGCAGAGGAGTAGATGAAACTAAGCTACCTTCTCAATGCATTTTTAGAAAACATCATTCGACAGATAATGTAATTACTATGTGTAAAGCACTATTTTAACTGTATCTGTGTTTTGTCATCTGGGCTTTATTGTTAAAAAATACTGTGACTCACTTTGATGGATCAGTTGGAAATTCCAAATTTACCCCAGCTATCAGCAAAACTTATTTTCTTTGAGATACAAAAAAAAAATGTCCTCAAACTTTTATTGCAGCGATATTGAAAAATGCATTGCCCTCCATAGGCCTTCTGAAAATTCCCAAGAGGCATAGTTCTTATAATCATGTATGGTTCATAAATCCTGCTTCTGCTAAATTAGTTCAATTTAGCAATCATATGCCATTACATTTGGGCTGTTCTTGCTCTCCACCACATTTGCCCAGCTATAAAACTTTGCCCTTTAATTTTTATGAACACACACACACACACAACAATGTTTAAGTCAATTGTATACACAGGGTGCTGCAGTGAATGTTGGAAGACAAGGAAGGATGCAGAGTGTATATTATCTCACTTTAAAGTGCCATATTCTGATCATTACCTTCTATTTTCCAGCTCATTTCCTCTAATAGCCCAACTCAAACAATCCTCAAAATAAATCTGGACCTTCTTCAATCCTTAGATCCTTTCTGGTTTTCGCTGTCTATGATCTGCTCCATACTCATACTTCCCTATTTACCCACCTTACATCACAAGGAAAATCATCATAGTCACCCCCTCACATAAAGCTCTCAAATCCTTTCTAGTTTCATAGTACTCACTGGCTTATATCACAATCCTGGTTAAACCTAAAATGTATTTACACAGGTGAACATAAATGAGAAAAACATGTGAATTGCTTTCATCTTAAGTTCATGATCAAAAACCTCAAGTAAGCCCAAAAAGGGCTGGCAATTAGACTACACTGAATTTAGGCATTCACATTTTCCACTGTCTTAGGTTAATTATTTCATAATTTATCCTCTTAAATCAAATGTCAGTACTTGTTTCCCATCATAACATCAAACTGATGACACTGCTGCTCATTTCACTGAGAGAATCTCTCACCACACATCTACTTTCAGTCCTTTTACTTTTTTTGAACTTTCCTTCTCATAGCTAAGGCCAACCGCTTTACCTATACATTTCCCACTTACTCAGTTTGCTCCAGAAAACTTTCACTTCCTCCTGAAACATTAATATTTATGACTCTGCTGGATCATTCCTGTAAGCATATAAACACATTATTATTTTCCTACCTTAAAAATTTGCAAATCTTTCCAGTTATTACCAATATGGAGGAGCTAGAATTATGCTTAAGTTCTTACTGTTACTAATTACAAAACACAAATTCAGACAAAATAGAGCAACGAAACAGAATTGTGTGTACAGAAACAGATCCACATATATATATTATCACCTGATTTATGACGGCAATTCAATGCAGAAAGCTGATCTTTCCCAAAAATGGTGCTGGGCAAATTGTATATTTACTACTCCTCACAACAAACAAAAACCAACTTGATCTGCCTCATAGATCAACTCTAAGAGGTAAGACAAAAAACCTTTAAATGAATATACATGAGAAAACCTTTATGTCTTTGATACAGACACAGATTTCTTAAAAAAGACATGAAAGTCAATAACAAATCAAATATGATAAATTAGCCTTCAATAAAATTAAGCAATCTGTTCATCAAAATCACCATTAAGGAAGTTAAGATAAATGCAAACTACATGCTGGGAGAAGATATAAGCAGTACCTATATCTGAAAAAGATCTCATATCCAAAATATATTTAAAGTTCTAATGAAATTTTTTTTTCTAAAAAGATACAGTCAACCCCATCAAATAGACAAAAGAATTGAACAGTCAACTTGGCAAATATGAGTTTCAAAATGGCAAATAAACAAACAAAAAATGGTTCACATCATTATTCCTGTGAGAAATGCAGCCATCAAAATATCTCAGTCCGAAAAGTCTGATATTACTAAGTGTTGATGAGGATATGGAACAGATGAAACACTCTTACATTGTTAGTAGGAGTATCAATTGCTACAACCACTTTGGACAGCTGTTGGAAGTACCTTCTGAGAACTATTACAAATATTTTTCCAAAAATAGTGAGTAGTAATGTCCATAAATATATATGCATAAGAATGTTCATAGCAGTTTCACTAATAGTAATTTCAAATTGGAAACAAGCCAAATATCCATCAGCAGCACAATGGGTGAATAATTTGTGACAGAGTCATAAAACGGATGCTACACATTGTGACACTACACAATGAAAACAAGCCATTTTATAACGTGTGAATTTACAAAATATTCCATATACCTGTTATTAATTTTTATATACCTGTCTTTTGTTTCTGCACTTCAGATGATAGTCTCCTGTCATGTTTCTCAGGCTCAGCCTCATGCCTTCCTTCCTAAGGTGTTTTTTTGAACTCTGACTTCTTCCAAATCTAACATTTAGAGCAATTCAGCTCTCTCAATTCTCATACTCATATCCAGGACCACAGTTCCTTATCCAAATGCATGGAGATTCTCAAAAGAAAAAAAAAATACCTTTCTTGAATGATATCCACCTTCCCGAAAGAGCAGTTGCCTATCTGTTATGTAACCATGGGTTAATTCAGTTTCAAAATATACATAGATATATCCTCCCCTCCCTGCCATCTTTGCCATCTTCTAGGGTACGTGCATGTCTTCTCAAGAGGACTGATTCCTTCATTTTTATTCATGGAAACTTATGGAGAAAATCTCTGTAGGTTTTGTGATGAAAGGTATGATCAGGGTATCACTAAAGGTATATATTTGTTATATGGAATATATAAGAGAGGAAATATGCTGGAGTCAGAATATCAGTTAGGATACTAATTTATTTTTATAGGTTTGAGGTGTAGAATATCTAGAATATCCTACAAGTAACAGGAGCAGAAAGAAAAGAAATAATAAGTGCTACTTAGGGACAGGTGAATTCAAATGACTGGTTTTATAGAGGAACATTTTCCTCTATAGAAAGAAAGAATTTAAAAAGAGTCAAGATGGGAGCATCAGGAAAAAGATTAAATCACTCCTGTTATTTTGAGATCTTGCCTTCTCTAGAGATATACTTGAACTTTTTAACCTTTTAAGTCATAAGTTATAAAGATAGCATGTTAATGCCTGATGCCATATCAAAGACATCTTTTCAGGCATATCCAGAGTACATTTTCATAAAACATCAATTTAGGTTCTGTCAGTTACATCTGATCCTGAGAGATTTCATCAGTCACACTGTGTTAAATCACATGACTGTACATGAAATGATTGATAGCATACAGATAGAACATATCCAAATATGTAAGTTTCATTAGGAAATTTTAAAATGACCCATGAGCATTTCACATAGGCCTCAAATACCAAGTATTTTAGCATGACTTTATTCCACATATAGGCTTTAACTCAGAGAGTTAAATAAACAAAACGTAGCACATTAAAGGTCAAATTAAAAAGGTGATTTTTTTCTCTCAAAAAAATGCAAGGCCTTATGGAATTTTCTTAGAACCAAAGCACCAAAGTAAAGAATATTCAACCTTTTAAATTATTTTAAAATAACATTTTATTTCAAATGATTATACATGTATCATCAAGTACAGAGTGTTCAGTTACCAAAATCTATTCAGAGGAGCCAAATTCAATGGCAATGAAGGAGAAGTCATATTGAATGGGGCTTTGGTGAGAATATTCTTATGAAACTAATTCCTTTACATAAAATCCATGAAGACTGCATCTCTAATTCCTTAACTATCTTCTCAATCTCCTGTTTTAATTATCTTTTGAGATGTCACAGGATATATTACCTGCAATAAACATACTCAAACTTACTTAAGAAAAGGGAGACTTAGTTTACGAGTATCAAACCTGTTAAAATCACATTTAGATATGGCAGGAATTAGAAATCCGTACAATAAGAAGTCTCTCAGTCTCCTCTTTTTTGAGGCTGCTCCATCCTCTTTTCTGCAGACCACCCACCTTCTTCTACAAGGTACAAATCTTTGGTGTTTCATAAGTTTCTCTTATGCATTGTTTGGGATTGTCATGAGGTAGACTTTTATCTCAGAACTATATGATTTTATGAACCTAGTACTCATCAGAGTTTGACAGATTCAAGTTTTACCCTTAAATTCCATTTCCTAGGGAAAAAAAAAAATCTAATTTACGTAACTTTGTTCAAAGGTATATAGAGCTCCAAAACAAAATTTCTAAGAAATAGTTAAGGTTGTACAAAATGATGGTCATTTTTAACACCCAGGACTCACATATGTTTGATCTTGTCAGAGCTGTGGAAAGTCTAATTTTGGCCTAATTTTTCTGCACCCATAATTTGTATCCACTTTATATATACATCAGCTTAATTTATTATAAACTTTTTTTGTAACTCTTTTCTTGAGTATTTGTTAGAATAGAATTGATTTTTAATTTGATGGTTTTTAATTTCTATCAACAAGTGTTGAGCATTCTTTTAATTAGCAAATTAATTACACACTGGACTTGTAACTATGGTTTACTATTTCCACAATCAGAGTTATACTTTGTCTAATAGCACCTCTCAAACATTCCTATGCACCTCTCAAACATTTATGCAAACATTAAACCATTCCTATGATTTAATGGGTTATCTTACTACAATACAGATTTCAAACTAATTTGTGTCTAAGATTTTCAGCCACTAATGTCGACAAAATCAGCTAGATAAAAAATAAACCAGAAATAAAATGTCATATGCTATATAAAATGTGAGTGGCCTATCAGTTCCCAGGTATTTGTAGTATTTGTGTTTTAAAATCTATCAATTAACCTTCCATTTATACTTAATTTCATCATTCATTTGACAATTAATTGCACACTAATATATGACCTTGCAGTACTACTGGTTGATTCTTCAGAAGTTTTATTCTTGTCTGGGACGGTATAATGAGTTGTGAATGATCCTATTAAAAGAGATTATGGAAGTATTATAATACGATATCAGGCCCTGATGAGGAGTTATAAATAGCCAGACAGAGCAAATGGGAGATTTTATGATGGAAACCTCATTATTCAGATACCTACAAAAGAATCAATTACTGGATGTGTGATACACAGAAAGCGCTGATGAGAGAGCTAATAGCACTTTCCGTGTATGTTGAGCCCTTTTCCTTTAATTTTCCCTCTTCCCTTCGCCTAACAATATAGGGATCAGAAACAGCAGCTTTTGAGTGATGAAAGGAAGAAATGAGAGGAAACCCTCTACACTCCCCCCTTCCTCAGTGACTAACAACATTGTCAAGTCAATTGGTCAAAGGAGAGACACATGGACGTGAATTATTTTAATTTAAATAATTATAGATTAAAATGCCTGCCTTTGATTCACCTCCTCTCTCTGCTCCATTTTTAATTTTTATTTTTGACTAATATAGTAATATCTCAGATGATGTTTGAATGTGTTATAAACTAAGCTTCACTACTTTTTAAATGCAAATAACTCCATGGAGAGTTTTACTTCTCTATGACCTACTTGCTTCAAGTAGCCCCTTGTACACTCTGATCATTTTTCAAAATTCTGATATAGGAACTTTGGGCCCCTGAGTAAGAAAGAACCTTGACCTTAAGGAGACCAGTTCTGATGACCTGATCATAAATACAGGATGAGGATGGTCATTCCCAGAGTATAAAAAGAGGTCCCTAGTAAACTGGAAACACTCTTCAGGATTTCATCCTGGGCTGTACTTGATTCCTCAGATGTGATAAACTATGAACAATTACTGACACTTCATCTCTTTGCCCCTCTGTCACATCAGACCTTGGTATGTTGCCAGAGCAGCCAGTAATCACATCAGACCTTTTCTTTCAAGCTCTCCTTGACATTTATGATAATCAATAAGGGAAATCTTCCAGAAGGCATGCATACTTCTTGAATCATGGGGAAGAATCTGAATATAAAAATTAGACTTTAGCTTGAAACAAATAATTACAGAGATCATAAGCCTATGATCGATATGCCATATCTAAGTTTGGCACACATTTTTAAAAAAATTTGGTAAACATTTTAAAACAGAACATTTTGTATAAAAAATCAGATTTGAAGACTATCATGAAACTGTCCTCTTAACAGGCCTACACTCCTACTTGTCAAGAATCAAAAGGGTTTAAGTGTGCCTGTACACTTTGTATGGGCATTTGCTCTCTTGTTTGTCAGAGTCCCTACACTGACATTAGGGTTCTCCAGAGAAATGGAGCCAATTTATATGTGAAGGAATTTACTATAAAAAATTGGTTCATTTGATTATGAAAGCTGAGAAATCCCCAAATCTGAAGTGGGCAAGCTGGAGACCCAGGACAGCCAGTCTGAAAGCTGGCAGGCTCAAAACAGGCTCAAAACTCATGAAGAGCCAACCTCAGCTTGAGTTCAAAGGCAGGAAAAGACCAATGTCCCACCTAAAGCAGTCAGGCAGGAAAAGTTCCCTCTTACTCGGCCTTTTTGTTCTATTCAAGTTTTCAACTGACTGGATGAGAGCCACTCATAATAGGGAGGGCAATCTGCCTTAGTCTATTGATTCAAAAGTTAATCTCATCAAGAGATACCCTCACAGACACACCCAGAATAATGTTTGACCAAATATCTGGGTACCATAAAATTAACCATCATAATAGGCCTAATCCAGAGGTGACAATTTCATAAGCCTTCAGAAATATGGCTGGTAATAAACTCATTCAAGTGTACGACAGTGACTCAGGCTAAGTCGCAATTCTTAAGGTGCTTACATTCAACTAGGGAAGGAAACAGTAGATAGTAAGTATAACTAATGGGTAAGTAATAAACATTCTAAATCTATTTGGTTTTATTGTAGCCTTACATGCCACATCTCTGAAAAGTGTGGCAAGCCAGCCTCACAGCTGCTGTAGCGCTAGTCATCGTGCTGCAGCCTGGGGACTGCCGGATTGCGGGAAAGCCAGTCTTTGGCAACTCTGATGGGGATCTTGTAAATGTCACACTTGAGGGTTTCTGGACATAAAACGGTCATATCTGAGTCAGTACCTACCACCTATGGTCCCTTCAAGAACTTATGTCTGAGAGGATTTCCAAATCCTCCAATTAGAATATGGGCAGCAAGGACTCCGGTCAAAACTCAACCATCCACAAACAGCAACAACACTCTTTCTGCTGAGATCCTCCAGGGAAAATGGGGAAAGAAAAGTAGACACAGCTCATTTTGTACCAAAAATATCACATCAGAATAAAGAATTTATATATCCAAACAAATGCATTCATCTAAGAAAATCCCTTAATATTGAGAAGGAGACTTTATGACAATATGAACTGTTACCTTGAACATAAGACTAGATAAAGCAAATTAAAATAATTTTCCTATAAACTTATCAAACCTAAAATTTTAATATGAAAATATAATGTTTCACAGAAACATTAAGTTATTTCTTTTTATTTTCAGAGTTTTCTGCAGTATATGTATGAAATGTAACAGAGTAGAAAACATTTAGTTTTAAGTATTTTATCGTCAAAATTATGTTTACGAATTGGAAAGAAATGAAAGAATAGAAATATATTAAATTATTTTAACTATTAAATTTCTTTTTGCCTATGAAAGATTAAGGAAATATTTGGTTTATTTCTGTCATTAGTATAACACTGAAAAATATGCCTAACATCCAGATTATATTGAATTATATTGAGAGATAATGGTATCAAAACCTGATATATATTTAAAGTATGACTGTTCAGTTTTTAACATTTGTCTTGGTTGTTCTGAATCAGTTTTTTAAAGATCTGAGAGCCACTGCCCAAAGTGCTTGGTTTAATTAAAATCTACTTTGTTTTTTATTGCAGTTGTTTCTAATAAATTCTATCTAACTTAAATATTCACCATAAGAAGATTTTATTTTGTTTGAGCCAAGCATCATAAATCATTTCTAACCAAAATGGCATTAGAAAAAATGATTAAAATAAGAAAGAGTAATTTTACGTAAGTGTAAAGCATCAGTCATATGTAGAAACACATTGTAATGTTCCAACTTGAGTAAGACCTGAGATTCAGTGTTCCTCAAATTAATGAGTTTCATAGTAAGATGAAACTTGTGCATGTTTAAAGAATGATGTGTTCCAAATGTTTCTTATTGCACTTAAGTGGCTGTGTTGAAAACCATGACTGGAAAGAAATCAGATTCCTAGCTTCCTGATTTATCAGCCCAGGAGCACAGCTGTTGGCACTGGATATTCTTTTACCCCTCTGTTAACTAATGTCAGTCTGAGCATCATGGTAGAGACCTTAATATATACCTATATCCATTATTCTCTCCCGAGCACATGAGAAGATTATACTTGCTTGTTTTCATTTATGTAGGATCAAAAACTAGTTCTGGCCAATGAATTGCGTGTAAAAATAGTGTGTCCTTTGGTCAAAGTGTTTTATAGCTAAAACAAGGGCCTCCAGCAGCCACAGAGGGCACATATCTCAGACGTTACAGTTTCAAGATACAAAGCTTTCCTATCCTCTACACTGTGGAGTTATCTAGTCTATACTAATACAAGTGTGTTTGCATAAATTAGCACCATTAGCAGCAATAGAAATAACACCTCTCCAATTGATTATTAAAGATGATTTGATTCTATCTACTTTTTCCATGAAAATCCAAACATTCTATGTGGATATCTATTTATCTTTTGTTCTCTATTTTCCATTTTCTAAAACTAAATCCATAAAAATTACTAAGAAACAAGCCTCTTTATTCAATGTCATCATGAATTTATTTGTTGGCTTATTTGGAGTCTTCTGGGTTCGTTTGTTTTGTTTTGTGTTTGTTTTTATAGCATATGGGGAAGAAGGGTTCGTTGCTACTTTTTATTTAAAGAATCTTAGCTACCTCTTAGGTTGCAAATATACATTGTGTGCCAGAGCTATATCTTGTAAAATATTTTTTCAACGTTTAGCATTTTCAAAAAAGTCCCTGTGCCATATTGTGTTATATGAAGCTTCACCATGAACAGTATGACTATCTAGCACATCTCGATTCTGAATCGCATCTCTTTACAATATTAGCTACTGTTTGTTGAAAGTTTTCCTTTTTTTAGGGTTTTATTTCTTCCTGGACATGTACTTACAGATTCCCATCTTGTTCCTTTCTCTACATGCATCTGACTCTCCAAACTTAGCCACCTGTTTCTTTTTATTTTATTTTTTTAACATCTTTATTGGAGTATAATTGCTTTACAATGGTCTGTTAGTTTCTGCTGTATAACAAAGTGAATCAGCTATACATATACATATATCCCCATATCTCCTCCCTCTTGCATCTCCCTCCCTCCCTCCCTATCCCACCCCTCTAGGTGGTCACAAAGCACCGAGCTGATCTCCCTGTGCTATGTGGCTGCTTCCCACTAGCTAGCTATTTAACATTTGGTAGTATATATAAGTCCATGCCACTCTCTCACTTTGTCCCAGCTTACCCTTACCCCTCCCCATGTCTTCAAGTCCATTCTCTATATCTGCGTCTTTATTCCTGTCCTGCCCCTAGGTTCTTCAGAACGATTTTTTTTTTTATTAGATTCCATATATATGTGTTAGCATACGGTATTTGTTTTTCTCTTTCTGACTTACTTCACTTTGTATGATAGTCTCTAGGTCCATCCACCTCACTACAAATAACTCAATTTCATTTCTTTTTATGGCTGAGTAATATTCCATATATACCCTGAAAAAACCATAATTCAAAAAGAGTCATGTACCACAATGTTCACTGCAGCTCTATTTACAATAGCCAGGACATGGAAGCAACGTAAGTGTCCATCTACAGATGAATGGATAAAGAAGATATGGCACATATATATCCACCTGTTTCTGCATCTATTTTTTTTTCTTCTTCTAGAGCTTTAGGCTATTATCTAATGGTAATATATTTTTTAAGATAAATAATTATTGATATTATTAAAATAATGTTTCTTATTAGAGAATAAATTTTGCCATTATTATAATTTTTATAAGGAATTGTAGATAAACCAAAAGAGCAGCAAATCTACTTGTTAATCAATAAAGCAAAGCAAATTACTTTATCTGTTTCTGTGATCCATGTGTATTTTCAATAGCTGTTTCAGCTACATAAGAAAAAGTTTCCATTCCTTGTCTTCCAGGACTGTATGCTTACACAAGTTAAAAGTGACAACTGCTTGAAATATTTCTGATATCTAAGTAAACATAAAAGGAAGGACATTATGCATTCATAATGATTAAGTAATACTTCCCTGATAACATTTATTTACATTTCTCCAGGGAGTCCTTAAATTTGATACTTCATCATAAAGCAAAGCAGTATATGTGTAAAGCAAGTTTTGTGTTTGAATCAAACAATATATTTTGAAAGCTGTGTTAAAGTTGTCTATAAAGCGATGTGGTTATACGGCATAGTTTCTCTCCTGAGAAAATGAACTAAAGTAGCAATAGAAGAGAGTAAGAGAGTAGATGGTAGTTAAGGGGTTCTTGTTGGAAACAGAGAAATATAGGTTAAACTGAGTATCATATATCAAATTAAATTATTTCATTCCTCTCTCATATTTTACTTAAGGGAAGTACTTTAACTCAGAATAAGAGCGTCAGTTAAGACAACTCATGAAAAATTGTCAAAATTTTATTAAGTAAAAATGAAGTTGTAGCTAAAATCATGCCTTGATCTGAATTTATTTTCTAGCTGAAAATGATCTAGTCATGCAGTGTCAAAGCACTGTAGTGCTTGAGGAGAAAACTAAGACATTATCCAGATAAACCCTGTGCTGAAGCACTGAGGAGACTGAGATTCAGAAAAGTAAAGTGAGCTACCCATGCCACACAACTACTGACTGACTTTTAGCCTTTTGAAAGTTTACTATTGCTTTTGTTGTTTCTTTTTTTTTTCTTTCTGTTATGTATTAGTCATCCTCAGACTTTTTTTCTCTTGGTGCTATTATACTGTTGAGAAAATTGGTGTTTTATTTCTAAGACAATACATAACATTAGTGTATGCAATTCTAATGCAATTTTTAATACTATTATCTTTACAACTAGGAAAAGACCTAATAGTTTTTTGGGATTTGTTTGTTTGTTTCCTACTAAGCACAGAAAATTTTTGACTCCTAGAAAATTGGTGCCTGGGCCCTGCAGCCAAAGAGCCTACTTATTATAGATTTCAGGAAAGCCTCTCTGCCCCAACATTGCTTTTGCACTGCCTTTCTTGAAAACACACTCTGGAGGGAGTTGGGCAATGGAGTACATGGACATCTAGCCTTCCCTCTACATATTCAGGAAATGATTTTCCTAAAGCTTCCTTGATAGCCTACTTTACAGTGAAACTTGGATAGTCTGCATGAGCTGGGCAATAATTAAGAGCATTGTTTTCAATACTACTCCAAGTATTGTTCTGTATTTACCTATTTCATATTTTTTCACTTTGGGCTTTCCTATTTTACTCAAAATAGTTTGATAATCACTAACTTCAGGTGCTTGTTTGGTCTTTACATTATATGCAAGGTTTATGGAAAAACTGGTCACTTGACCAAAATCTTTGTGGTAACTAGAAATACAGTCAGCCCTCCGTCTCTGTAGGTTTTACATTTGCAAATTCAACCAAATTTCGATCTGGGTTGGTTGAATCTGGGATGTGAAACCCAGGGACAGGGAAGGCTCGCTGTATTCAGTATACTGGGCCATTTTATTTAAGGGACTTGAGCATCCCTGGGTTTTGGTATCAACGGAGGTCCTGGAACTCTAGGGGATACCAAACAACGACTGTTTTGTTGTTTTTTAATTGTTTGAGGACAAGAGAGTATGGGAAATATGGCGGGTGTTTTAAGGAGAATGTAAGTGATGTAATGTGTAGGGAGATTTTTAACTTCCTGGGAATTACGTTCAGCAATCCGGCATTATAAGAGCTTGTCTGTTGGCCTGTTCCTTGTGATTTCATAAACACTATATAAGGCTTCTAGAAATTTCCAGTAGTCAGCATTAATTCCGAATCTCTACCATGAGTGCCACAAATGCAAATAAGATTTATGTTTTATTGAGAGCAGGATTAAAGGAATTTAATTGAGTCTATTATCCTGCGGATGTTAACAGCAGAGATGGTGAGAAGTGAAGATTGAAGAACAAAAGGAAAAAAGAGGAAAGGATATAGGGCTGGGTTTTAGGAAGCTATAAATGAGGGGAACAGTATGAAAGCTGATAGCCTTATTGTATTTGTAACTCTGTGATGCCTGCCCATATCAAGTTTCTTCAGCTGGCATGATTACCCACTGAGAATAAAGAGGAAGTTAGGGTGTTACTGAGTTGTCTCTGACATGTTTATTTCCACTCAGTGATGTGTGGAGGTTGAATCAGCATCTACCTAGGATTATCATCATCTTAAAATTGAATGGGAAAAGGAAAACATAAAATATATTAAATTAAAATATTATTTTGTAATAGATGTTGGGAGAAGGTTATGGCTGCACAAAGCAGTATTCTGCCTGGGGAACTAAGTAAAACCTCATAAATAGTCACCCTGCAGTTCTTTCTGTCATTTACTGCCCACATCCAAGCAATCTCTAAGCCTGGATGATTCTCCTTTCTTATGTATTCATTCACATTGTCACTCACCTCCAAGTACAGCCCCAGTACTGCTGCCCTAATTCCCATTGCTGCTGTGCCTTATCTACTCTTGCCTTCAAATTTATCTCACTGTCTTTAATCTCCTCTTCAAACCACTGTCTGTATTGCCTCTAACATGCAATATTGCTCAGTAACATCCAAGAGAGGTTCTTCATCATGAAGATCAGTGATTCTCAAATGTTAGTTTCCATGAGATTCACTTAAGACTCATATTCTGGCTGAGACTAAAGACTCAAAACTATGTGTTGTATAAACAAAGTCACATTTAATTTTGATCTTTAAGGACAAATAGGTAAGAGTGAGGTAGAAAAAGCAGGAAAGAGTATTCCTGATATAAAGCATATTCTTTGAAAGGAAAGAATTTTGTAAAAATTAGAATTTCAGTAGGCCTACAACAGATTTACTACCTCTAATCATAATCAGAAAATATCTAATAAAGCATAATATATGTGTGTGTATACATATACATACATACACATATATATTTATAAAACAAGAAATTGAAAGAAATTAATTTAAATTCTTTAATTCATTCAAAAGACTATACCTGGGAACATCTTGCAACATGTCATATTCTTCAAAAGATTTATCATTATCTGAACTACATTTTACCTTATTTTAAATTGCTAACCTCAAAACAATATTAACTGCGACTTCCTCTTTGATGTGACTATCACCTGACTAGTTTTCTCTGTGTAAACAACTATAAAAGTGGGTCAGTTGTAAGTTATGAAATACTTGGTTTCAGATTTTGAACAACAAGCAGCACAGGACGGTGATCCCTAATAAGAGGGAAACAAGTGAGGCAAGTGCTGGGAGTCCATCCTTCATGAGTGTATTTCTCCACATATGGTCAACATAGATATTGACCTCTTTTGTCCTAACCCTTCTTTTCAAGTACATTTTATAACAAATAGCCGTGAGACAGTATCTCCTTTCTGGGCAAAGATCGGGCAGGTGTTCTTACAAACCTCATATAAAAGTTTGGGCTTTACTAGGTGCTCAGGATTCTTCAGCTGTAACACAAACTCACTGCACATGTAACATTCACCTCCACCTACCTCTGCATCACAACCATAAAACTTGGGGATAACAGGAACTCACATGAACATAAAGTTCATTATACCTGCTCATACCATGAGTAATAATGTATTTTGTCTCTGACCTAGGAATCTAGTATCTTCCACTGGCAACCATGAAACTATGGCAGGTTAACTGATTAGCTTGCATGGAGGGTGAATCCCAGACTCATCAAAGTTTTTTGACAGTATGTCAGACCGTTGCTCTGGCTCTCTGTCAAAGCCCTGTCCAGATTGTGGTAGAAGGAAGGCAAGTCCAGAGCATGATGGTTTTATCACGAGAGAAATATATTAGAGTTTGAGGCTACTGAATCAGCTGGGATTCGTGGAATAGAGTACTAGTGAGAGAGAGAAGATTCTTAAAAAAAGAATTCTAGAAATTCACAAATATTAAGCATAAAAATAAGCCAAGTCCATGTTCAGCTCCCAAAATTCATCCTTAACCTGTTGTCAATTTCCCTTCTATGGGCACAAATTTTATACTGCTTACATTTCCTAGGACAGGCACTTACAACTTTGTCCTCTTAAAGCTAATTAGATATTTCATTCATCTGTGGGGCTTTGTTCTAATATTAAAGTTTTGGTTATAGATATTAAGTATGATTGCATAATTTTAGACTTTAGTCATTGGAATAGAGGGTATCTAAGGAACACTGGGATGTTTCTTGTATCCCTGAATTCATTCTACATAGAAAATTACTCAACTCATTCATCAAAGTAAATAAAGAATGAATATTACAGGGTAATGGGCAGCTTGAGATAAAAGGTAATTAAGAAGGCATCGACATTCAAATTAAATATGCAATATATAAAACCACAATAAATTATGATTTAATTAAAGTAAAGGATCAAGAATCAAGAGAAACCAGAGCATATACTAGGTTAGTGGATAAGGCACTTAAATAAATTTCTTTACACTCATGGTTTTGAAGAAGACCAACTGTAAGGTGAAAACAAATTTTGTATTGAATAAAAATGATTCTACTACCATGGAAAATGGTTCAGCACTATCTTTTAAAGTTGGTGGGAATGTAAATTGATACAGCCACTATGGAGAACAGTATGGAGGTTCCTTAAAAAACTAAAAATAGAACTACCATATGACCCAGCAATCCCACTACTGGGCATATACCCTGAGAAAACCATAATTCAGAAAGAGTCATGTACCAAAATATTCATTGCAGCTCTGTTTACAATAGCCAGGACATGGAAGCAACCTAGGTGTCCATCATCGGATGAATGGATAAAGAAGATGTGGCACATATATACAATGGAATATTACTCAGCCATAAAAAGAAATGAAATGGAGGTGTTTGTAATGAGGTGGATGGAGTTAGAGTCTGTCATACAGAGTGAAGTAAGTCAGAAAGAGAAAAAGAAATACAGTATGCTAACACATATATATGGACTCTAAGGGAAAAAAAAAAAAAAAAAAAAAAAAAAAGAGGTCATGAAGAACCTAGTGGCAAGATGGGAATAAAGACACAGACCTACTAGAGAATGGACTTGAGGATATGGGGAGGGGGAGGGGTGAGATGTGACAGGGTGAGAGAGTGTCATGGACATATATACACTACCAAATGTAAAATAGATAACTAGTGGGAAGCAGCTGCATAGCACAGGGAGATCAGCTCGGTGCTTTGTGACCACCTAGAGGGGTGGGATAGGGAGGGTGGGAGGGAGCGAGATGCAAGAGGGAAGAGATATGGGGACATATGTATATGTGTAACTGATTCACTTTGTTGTAAAGCAGAAGCTAGCACACCATTGTAAAGCAATTATACTTCAATAAAGATGTTTAAAAAAAAAAAAAAAAAAAAAAAGTTGAAATAGCATATCCTGTGACGAGCAATTCAACTCCTGGATAAACACAGTATTAAAAAAATGTACATGTGAATAGGAGATGTGTATAAAAATGTTCTTAGAATCAGCAACAATTTTAAAAGTAAAACTATATAATTTTGTTCAGTTTAAATGATTCACACATCATCATGGACGAACACAAAACTGAACCCTAAATAAACAAACCACAGAGGAATACATAAGGAATGGCTTAATTCATACAACATATAAGCTGTGTAAGGTTTAGGGATACAAATGAATGAAATAATACCACAAGGAAAATCAAGGGAATGATTACTATAAAATTAATATTTTTCTCCTGAGATTTGGGGATGGATGTGACTGGAAGAGAAAACATGGAAGACTTGAAAAGAACAGATAGTTTCTCTCATTTAAGCTGTGTTATCTGTTGAGTATATGTTGTTTTTTGTTTGGACGTATTTTGATGGGCAGTAGAGCATGGTATTTGAAAGCATGATATCAGTTTTAAAGAAGTTTACGTTAAAATACAGGTTCTACTACATATTAGCTAACTACTCTCAACTAATTACCTAAAATCTTCCTGCCTCAGTTTTCTCACCTTGCTGTCAGATGGGAATACTTCAGAGACTTGCTGGGAAAATGAAATAATGATATATTATAGATATATTATCTATAATATATATAAAATATTATAGATAATGATATAGATATGATATAGATATATTATAGATAATGATATATTATAGGTATATAGATATATTATAGATATGTTATAGATAATGATATATTATAGATATTATAGAAACATGGCACAAAGAAATAACTTTGATGGTAAACTGATATTATGGGTATTTCTTTATTGTTAGAAACATATTGTCATAAAAATACATCATCATAGAAATTTGTCTCATAATAGTCTAACAGACACAATAATGACAATAACTATCAAAAATTTTGATGTATTAAAAGGTATTTCATAAATAAATAAGAATGGGAACCTCAAATTTTAATTTGAGATTAATTTAAAAAAAGAGTTAACTTATATAAACATCTACTTGTTTAAAAAATTAATTATTATGGGATCATTTTTGGAAGAGCCAGCAGAGTAGAGAATTTTACAACAAAGATTTGTATATCCACAATTTTAAGATATATGTTTAATAATTTATTTTAAATTGATAAATAAAATATAACTGATAAAGATGTGGTTGCTTTAATATTCATCCACTTACCCTATTCATTCTGACAGGTAACCACTACCATTAATTTGGTGAATAGTCATCCAGTGTATATATAAAGCACAGTTATATATAATATACATACATATACATATAGAACATATATGTGTATATATATGTATATATATGCATATATATGGATATACACCAATATATAACATGGTTCGGTGGTATCTGATGAAGTATATAATTATATTACACTAAAAATATCTTCTACAACCTGTTTTTCATTTAATATTATTTTTGAAAATCTATTCTCAGAGGTCCTGAGAACAGATTTCAACACTATATAGTACACCATGCTTTGTTTAAAGAATCCCTACTGAAAGATATTTAGTAATTTTTCTAATTAAATTATCGTATACAATTTTTTTAATGTTTCTATAATTTTTTCACAAAACCAAATAATGCTAAAATGGACATCATTAAACACATCTACTTGTAAACTTAGGTGAAGTTTTATGTAGAATAAAATTATTTTACCTCCCAAAAGAAAATTACATTCCAGTAATAAACATGAGGGTTTTTTTTCCTTAAAAATTATAAATGAGTCCATTTAGATAGCAAAGCTTTTATGTTAGCTCCAGTGGCATCTCCCTGAATGGAAATCACAAATAATCAGTAGATTTAGCAATTCCATCAAAGGATGAATGCTTTCTTCACTAAATTATGTCTTTCTACTAAAATATATTACTTTTCAGGTGGCATATTATTTTAAAAATGGTATTGCCTAAATAATTTACTTTTATTTCTATACAATTTATTTTTTACAATGGTAAAATAAAGTCCATTTTACTGATAAAAGAAAGGTAAAAACACAGAATTTTCTTTTCTACCACTGAAATTAAAGTTATTTGTAAAAAAAAAAAAAAAAAAAACCCAAAAAACAAAACTTTGTGCATAGTTTTGTGAGAAACAAATCCTACTCTCGCCTCCCTCCAGTAAATATCTACAGCCCAAGGTGTGTCTGGTACTCTTAAAAAAAAAAAAAAAAGAAAGACATGCATGAGGATTTGTTGCATGAATGCTGTCTTAACATATACATATAGTAGATTATGAAGAAAATAGGCTAATAAATACACATTCCATAAAGTACAGTTAAAATTCTAAGTAGTTTTTTTGGGGGGAGGGGAGGGGTAGGGATATCTCGCCATTTGAAATGGTACATTTTGGTCTTACTTTAGCCAAACCAGAGTTGGAACAAAACTCAAAGTAAAAATCTTAGATTTTGGAAACCGCTAGGCATATGTAACTTTTCTTACCTACACTTTCTGAAGAATCAGAAGAATAGAATTTTTCATTTAAACATTTTTTTTTCAATGATAAAATGAAATTAAGCTTCTGGACATGATGGAATAATTAGTACCAGATTTGTGCTCCAATCCTACCCTGCTAAAAAATGGATAAAGTAAATGAACAAGCTATGTACACATTGGTCAACAGGAGGCACAGGACTGTTATCCCTGAGAGAAGGGTTTCCCTTCTTTCAGAGAGAGAGAACTCAAGCTGAGTGTGGGGCTCTCACTGAACTGAGGAGAGAGATCAGCACTTGGGGAGGCTAAGGAAGTTGTAGGGCACTACAGAGGAGGAAGTCACATCAAGAAAGAACTCTGCACAGGGAACACCTTGAGTCTCTATGTGCTAAATTACTATGGGATGGTTGATACTCCACAAACTAGGCAAAGAGCAAGTAGTTATAAAAGAAACAATTTCTAAAGCTCATCAAGACCCAGGAGACATTTGAGTTCTGATCACTCAGAGCAGAGAGAATGCAAGGTTTGGTATAATATTCAAAAAATAATCAACATAATCTCTTATGTTAACAGAATAAAGGAGAAAAATCATCTGATTATATCAATAGATGCGGGACAAGTATCTCATCCAAAGTCAACACCCATTCATGAGAAATTTCTCAACCTGATGAAGAGCATCTACAAAAAACATACAGCTAAAATTATACTTAATGGTGAAAGATAAAATGTGTTTTCCTCTAAGATCAGAAACAAGATATTAATTCTGACCACTTCTAGACAACACTGTGCTGGAATTCCTAAAAATGGCAATACAGAAATAAGATATATATGGTTATTTACATAGAATATCACAAGGAAACTCAAAGAGAGCTGCTAGAGCTAATGAATGGATTTTAGCTATAGGTCCACAAAACATCAACAAAAAATTGGAAAACAATTGTACAAAAATACCAATTTCAATATCATCAAAATGTAAAAAAATATATTTAGGAACTCAGTTAATGGAATAAATGCAAGATATGTACACTGAAAGTCATAAAATATTGCTGACAGAATAAAGAAGACCTAAATGTATTAAGAGCAATTCCACGTTTAAGAATTGAAAAATTCAATATTAAGATGTCAATACATTTACAGTATTATCCCTAAATTGCTCTATAAATTCAATGCAATCTCAATAAAAATCCTACCAGTTTTATTTTCTTGTAGAAATGAACAAGCTGATTCTAAAATTTATATGGAAACAAAGCACCTAGAATGGCTAAAACGATGTTAAAAAAAGGAACAATGTAGGAAAAGATTTGCCTGATTTCCAAACTTACTATAAAGGCAGTAATCAAGACAATGTATCACTGGCATAAATATATACATACAATTCAGTGAAACAGAGTAGAGAGTTCAGAAATAGACCCATGTATGCTTAATTCCTTTTTTACAAACACATCAAGGTAATTCAGTGAGGGAAAAGAAGAGTCTTTTTATCAGATAGGCTGGAACAATTAGCTATCTGTAAGGAAAAATAAAAAGAATCTTCACTCTTGGGCCTTCCCTGGTGGCGCAGTGGTTGAGAATCTGCCTGCCAATGCAGGGGACACGGGTTTGAGCCCTGGTCTGGGAAGATCCCACATGCCGTGGAGCAACTAGGCCCATGAGCCACAACTACTGAGCCTGCGCGTCTGGAGCCTGTGCTCCGCAACAAGAGGCCGCGATAGTGAGAGGCCCCCGCACCGCAATGAAGAGTGGCTCCCGCTTGCCGCAACTGGAGAAAGCCCTCGCACAGGAACTAAGACCCAACACAGCCATAAATAAATAAATAAATAAATAAATATTAAAAAAAAAAAAAAAAGAATCTTCACTCTTAACAAACACACAAAAAATCTTGAAATTGCTCATAGACCTACATATTAAATCTAGAAAATATATTGAAAAATAATATGGGAAAAATTTTCATGGCCTTAGACAGATTTCTTAGACAAGATAAAAAGAAAGGCAAATTTCAGAAAGACAAAATTGATAAACTGAACTTAAATATTAAGTAACTCTGTTCTTCAAAGACACTTTTATAAAAATGAAAAGGCAATCATCAGACTTAGATAAAATAGTATATCAAGGATATGAATCCTTTGTTGATATATGTATACAACTCAGTCTCAATTCAAAAACCCAAACACAAATGTGCAAAATGTTTGAAATAGTACTTCACAAAAGAAGACATACAACCAGCCAATAAGCAAATTAAGCTATGCTCAGTATAATTAGTCACTGGGAAAATGCAAATTGAAACTTCAATGAGATACAAACCCACTGAAATGGCTAAATTTAAGTGATGGACAATAAAAAGTTTTGGCAAAGTTGTGGATGGATTAACTAAACCACCTTAGAAATTTTTGCTAGTGTTTTGTAAAAAAAAAAAAAAAAAAGTCAGTGTTCTGTAAAGTTAAATATACACTTACAGTATGATCCAGCAATACCACATCTTGGCATTTAGCCAAGAGAAATGAAATCATATACTGACAGACACACTTCTATATGAATGTTCATGCAGCTTAATCTGTAATAGCTTCAAATTATTAGGCTGTATAACAACCTAAGCACTCATGAATAGCTGACTGAATACACATATAATGATACCTCCATGCAACAGAATACTATTAAAAAATAAAAGAAACAAACTGTTGATACATTTAATAGTCAGAATAAACCTGAAATTCTCAAACAAGCAAACTAACAAATAGTGACAGAAAACAGATTACTGTCTGAGGCTGTTTGACTACAAAAGGGCTTATGGTAGTTTCAGGGGTAATGAAAATATTTTACGTTTTGATAAGAATGATGGCTACTTGGGAGTACACTTTTGTCAAAACAAATCAAACTTTATACTAAAAAATGCATTTTAAGTAAATTAAAACTCAAACAGTATAGGCTAAGATGGCAGAGTAGGAGGACACAGAATTTGTGTCTCCTCACAACTAGGGCACCTACCAGATGCTGGTGGGGGACCTCGACACCTGAGGGGACAGGAGGAACCCCCGAGCAACCAGGTAGGACATGGGGGGCAGTGAAGGGGGAGGAGAAGTGGAGGTCAGATGGGACTGGTGCCCTTGAGGGGTGGCTGGTGGAGGGGAGGGGTTCCCATACCCGGAGGGACCGTTCATTGGGGGTACGGAGGATTGGGGGGGAAGGTGCCTGCTGTGTCCCTTGCCCACTTGGGCCCCAGGAAGCCTGCTGGGCTCCCAGGCCAGGTCCTCCACCCTCCAAGGACCCCTCCAGCCGCGTGGGTCCTAGGGGAGTGGGAAGGAGAGGGGGAAGAAGAGTACAGGTGAACGGGAAGCCTCCTGAGGTCCCAGGCATGATAATCGGCACTCCGAGGCTGAAGGCACTTCGGGGCCACTCCAGCCCTGCTGAGCCTAAGCCCCACCCCCTATCACCCCAGGGCCTTTTCCGGCTGTGTGGATTCTAAGCCTACACCCCACCCCTGCCTAAACCCGGCTGCTGCCTAAGCCCCGACCCCGCCTAAGTCCCGCCCCACACAGCCAAGGCATCTTCCAGCCTTTTTTTTTTTTTTTTTTTGCTATTGTGGTTCTCTTTTACCATCTGGTTGTTGTTTCATTTAGATTTTATGTTTTCTAACATATCTGTTAGTTTTCTAATCTTATATTATTTTTTACTCTTCGTTATTGTTGTGCTTTTTTTTTTTTTTTGCCACCCCACACGACTTGCAGGATCTTGATTCACAGGCCAGGGATGGGGCCTGAGGTCCTGTGGTGGGAGCACCGAGTCCAAACCAGTAGACTAACAGAGAACCTCAGACCCCAGGAATATTAATCAGAGTGAGGTCTCCCAGAGGTCCTCATCTCAGCACCAAGACCCAGCTCTACCCAACAGCCTACAAACTCCACTGCTGGATGCCTCAGGCCAAACAACAGTAAGACAGGAACACAGTCCCATGTATCAAAAACAAAGAAATGATGCAACAAAAAAACATGTTACACATGTAGGAGCAAGGTAAAAACCTACCAGACCAAATAAATGAAGAAGAAATAGGCAACTTACCTGAAAGAGAATTCAGAGTAATGATAATAAAGGTGATCCAAAATCACAGAAATAGAATGGTGGCATGGATCGAGAAAATACAAGAAATGTTTAAAAAAGACCTAGAAGACCTAAAGAACAAACAGAGATGAACAACACAATAACTGAAATGAAAAATACACTAGAAGGAATCAATAGCAGACTAACTGAGGCAGAAGAACAAATAAGTGAGGTGGAGGATAGAATGTTGGAAATAACTACCGAAGAGCAGAATAAAGGGAAAAAAAATGAAAAGAAATGAAGACAGTCACAGAGACCTCTGGGACAACACTAAAAGCACCAACATTAGAATTATAGGGGTCCCAGAAGAAGAAGAGAAAAAGAAAGGATCTTAGAAAATATTCAAAGAGATTATAGTCGAAAAATTCCCTAACATAGGAAAGGAAATAGCCACCCAAGTCCAGGAAGTGTAGCGAGTCTAATACAGGCTAAAGCTTAGGAGAAACAGACCAAGACACATATTAATCAAACTAATAAAAATTAAAGTCAAAGAAATAATATTTAAAGCAGCAAGGGAAAAGCAAAAAATAATATACAAGGGAATCCCCATAAGATTACAAGCTGATTTATCAGCAGAAACTCTGCAGGCTAGAAGGGAGTGGAAGGATATATGTAAAGTGATGAAAGAGAAAAACCTACAACCAACATTACTCTACCCAACAAGGACCTTATTCAGATTCGACAAAGAAATCAAAAGCATTACAGAGAAGCAAAAGCTAAGAAAATTCAGCACCACCAAACCAGCTTTACAACAAATGCTAAAGGAACTCCTCTAGGCAGGAAACACAAGAGAAGAAAAAGACACACAAAAACAAACCTAAAATAATTAACAAAATGGTAATATGAACATACATATTGATAATTACCTTAAATGTAAATGGATTAAATGCCCCAACCAAAAGACAGAGAGTGGCTGAATGGATACAAAAACAAGTCCTGTATATATGCTGTCTACAAGAAACCCACTTCAGACCTCGGGACACATACGGACTAAAAGTGAGGGGAGGGAAAAAGATATTCCATGCAAATGGAAATCAAAAGAAAGCCAGAGTAGCAGTACTCATGTCAGATAAAATAGACTTTAAAATAAAGACAGTTACAAGAGATAAAAAAGGACACTACATAATGATCAAGAGATCAATCCAAGAAGAAGACATAACAATTATAAATGTTTATGCACCCAACATAGGAGCACCTCGATACATAAGGCAAATGCTAACAACCATAAAAGGGGAAATCGACAGTAACACAATAATAGTGGGGGACTTTAACACCCCACTTACACCAATGGACAGATCATCCAAACAGAAAATAAATAAGGAAACACAAGGAAACACAAAAACACAACACATTTTTAAATGACAAAATAGAACAGACAGATTTAATTGATATTTATAGGACATTCCACCCGAAAGCAGCAGAATACACCTTCTTTTCAAGTGCACATGGAACATTCTGCAGATTAGATCACATCTTGGGTCACAAATCAAGCCTTGGAAAATTTAAGAAAATTGAAATTGTATCAAGTATCTTTTCTGACCACAACACTATGAGATTAGGAATCAATTACAGGAAAAAAACTGTAAAAAACACAAATACATGGAGGCTAAATAGTGTGCTACTAAATAACCAAGAGATCATAGAAGAAATCAAAGAAGAAATAAAAAAATACATAGAAACAAATCACAACGAAAACACGATGACCCAAAACCTATCAGACACAGCAAAAGCAGTTCTAAGAGGGAAGTTTATAGCAATTCAATCTCACCTCAAGAAACAAGAAAAATCTCAAACAATCTAATCTTACACCTAAAGCAACTAGAGAAGGAAGAACAAAGAAAACCCAAAGTCAGTAGAAGGAAAGAAATCATAAAGATCAGAGCAGAAATCAATGAAATAGAAATGAAGAAAGCAACAGTAAATATCAATAAAACAAAAAGTTGGTTCTTTGAGAAGGTAAACAAAATTGATAAACCTTTAGCCAGACTCATCAAGAAAAAAAGGGAGAGGATGCAAATCAATAAAATTAGAAATGAAAATGGAGAAATTACAACTGATACTGCAGAAATACAAAGGATCATGAGAGATTACCGCAAATAACTATATGCCAATAAAATGGACAACCTTGAAGAAATGGACACATTCTTGGAAAGGTACAATTTTCCAAGACTGAACCAGGAAGAATTAGAAAATATAACAGACCTATCACAAGTAATGAAATTGAAACTGCAATTAAAAATCTTCCAACAAACAGAAGTCCAGGACCAAATGGCTCCACAGGAGAATTCTATCAAACATTTAGGGAAGAGCTAAAACCTATCCTTCTCAAACTCTTCCAAAAATATAGCAGAGGGAGGAACACTTCCAAACTTATACTATGAGGCCACCATCACCCTGATACCAAAACCAGACAAAGATGTCACAAAGAAAGAAGACTACAGGCCAATATCACTGATGAACATAGATGCAAAAATCCTCAATAAAATACTAGCAAACAGAATCCAACAACACATTAAAAGGATCGTACACCATGATCAAGTGGGGTTTGTCCCAAGAATGCAAGGATTCTTCAATATACGCAAATCAATCAATGTGATACACCACTTTAACAAATTAAGGAATAAAAACCATATGATCATCTCAATAGATGTAGAAAAAGCTTTTGACAAAATTCAACACCTATTTATGATAAAAACTATCCAGAAAATGGGCACAGAGGGAAGCTACCTCAACATAATAACAGCCATATATGACAAACCCACAGCAAATATCATTCTCAATGGTGAAAAACCAAAAGCATTTTCACTAAGATCAGGAACAAGACAAGGATGTCCACTCTCGCCACTATTATTCAACATAGTTTTGGAAGTCTGAGCCACGGCAATCAGAAAAGAAAAAGAAATAAAAGGAAAAAAAACTGGAAAAGAAGTAAAACTGTCACTGTTTGCAGATGACATGATACTATACATAGAAAATCCTAAAGATGCCACCAGAGAACTACTACAGCTAATCAATGAATTTAGTAAAATAGCAGGATACAAAATTAATGCACAGAAACCTCTTCCATTCCTATAAACTAACAACAAAAGATTGGAAAGATAAATTAAGGAAACAATCCCATTTACCACCACAATAAAAAGAATAAAATAACTAGGAATAAAACTACCTAAGGAAGTGAAAGGCCTGTACTCAGAAAACTATAAAACACTGATGAAAGAAATCAAAGATGACATAAAAAGATGGAGAAATATACCATGTTCTTAGATTATAAGAATCAATATTGTGAAAATGACTATACTACCCAAAGCAATCTGCAGATTCCATGCAACCCCTATCAAATTACCAGTGGCATTCTTCACAGAATTAGAACAAAAAATTTTACAATTTATATGGAAACACAAAAGACCCCAAATAGCCAAAGCAGTCTTGAGAAAGAAAAACAGAGCTGGAGGAATCAGGCTCCGCAACTTCAAACCACACTACAAAGCTACAGTAGTCAAGACAGTATTGTACTGGCACAAAAACAGAAATATAGATAAATGGTACAGGATAGAAGGCCCAGAGATAAACCCATGCACATACAGTCAACTAATTTAGGACAAAGGAGGCAAAAACATACAATGGAGAAAAGACAGCCTCTTCAATAAGTGGTGCTGGGAAAACTGGACAGCTACATGTAAAAGAATGAAATCAGAACACTCCCTAACACCATACACAAAAATAAACTCCAAATGGATTAAAGACCTAAATGTAAGACAGGACACTATAAAACTCTTAGAGGAAAACACAGGAAAAGCACTCTTTGACATAAACCACAGCAAGATCTTTTTTGACTCATTTCCTAGAGTAATGAAAATAAAAACAAAAATAAACAAATGGGATCTAATTAAACTTAAAAGCTTTTGCACAGCAAAGGAAACCATAAACAAGATGAAAAGACAGCCCTCAGAATGGGAGAAAATATTTGCAAAGGAAGCAACAGACAAAGGATTAATCTCCAAAATATACAAACAGCTCATGGAGCTCAATATCAAAAAAACAAACAACCCAATCCAAAAATGGGCAGAAGACCTAAATAGACATCTCTCCAAGGAGGACATACAGATATCTAAGGGTCACATGAAAGGATGCTCAATACCACTAATTATTAGAGAAATGCAAATCAAAACTACAATAAGGTATCACCTCACACCAGTCAGAATGGCCATCATCAAAAAATCTACAAACAATAAATACTGGAGAGGGTGTGGAGAAAAGGAAACCCTCTTGCACTGTTGGTGGGAATGCAAATTGATACAACCAGTGTGGAGAACAGTATGGAGGTTCCTTAAAAAACTAAAAATAGAACTACCGTATGACCCAGCAATCCCACTACTGGGAATACACCCTGTGAAAACCATAATTCAAAAGGACACATGCACCTCAATGTTCATTGCAGCACTATTTACAATAGCCAGGACGTGGAAACAACCTAAATGTCCAACAAGAGATGAATGGATAAAGAAGGTGTGGTACATATATACAATGGAATATTACTCAGCCATAAAAAGGAATGAAATTGGGTCATTTGTAGAGACGTGGATGGACGTAGGGTCTGTCATACAGAGTGAAGTAAGCCAGAAAGAGAAAAACAAATATTGTATATTAATGCATATATGTGGAATCTAGAAAAATGGTACAGATGAACCTATTTGCAGGGCAGGAATAGAGACACAGATGTAGAGAATGGACATGTGGACACAGTGGGGGAAGGAGACGGTGGGACGAATTGAGAGATTAGGATTGACATATATACACTACTATGCGTAAAACAGATAGCTAGTGGGAACATGCTATAAAGTACAGGAAGCTCAGCTCAGTGCTCTGTGATGACCTAGATGGGTGGGATGGAGAGTGGGGTGGGAGGGAGGTCCAAGACGGAGGGGATATATGTATACATATAGCTGACTCACTTCATTCTACAGCAGAAACTAACACAACACTGTAAAGCAATTATACTCCAATAACAAAAGTAAAAAAATAATAAATTATAACTTAAGTTTATTTAAAAAGTTTAAAAGAAATTCAACTCCCCTAGAAATTTTCAATTGCTGAACTTTTTAAACCATAATTTAATTCTCATGGAGTATACATTAAAACTGGAATGGGATAATGGTTTTCATCACAAACACTTATTACTGGATTTTAGCATAAATGGTACAAATGATATATAAGAAATCATAAACTTTACACACTTGCCAAAAGCAACTTATATTGATTTTGGTTACATAAGCTTTATTCATGATTTTGCCTCCTGTTTGTTTATAAGCTGTAGTTTTTTTGTTTTTTTTTTTAAGAATAAAAAGCCACAGAAAAATATTGAGTACTATAAATGTAAAGGAAAAAAAAAGTTCACCTACTGGTATAAGCATTAGTTTCCAGAAGAGTCACTGAGCACCGAGGTGGACAAAAAGAGGGTGACAGACTTCATCTTGTCTAGTCTCTACAAGGATTGTTACACCTTAGCAAATTATACAATAAGCCTGCTTATGTGGATGGGGGAAATGATATTTCAAAAAATAAACATAAATAACAAGCACTGGGGATAAAGATGTGAAATGAATTTTGTTTCCATTTAGTATAAATTATTATACAAAAAATTAAATTATTAGCTATTTATGTGGATGTATATTTTAAATATAAAATATTTTTATAAAGGAATCAAATGGCTGTTTCAAAGCCTCATTAACTAAATTTATTTTAATCTTTATTTGAAAACCAAAATTACATTTCAAAATCTAAGTCTGACTTGATGAAACTGTGGATTTGCATATACTTTGTTATTTAATGCCTCTTTTAGTTCATTACTGCATTTAAATTATGAGTGATGACATGGGCAACAAATAAAATTATAAAGAATCAGACCAAAATAATTATGAATAATGAATGGATATAGAATCCAAATAAATGTAGTTTTTTTTTAACCTTCAGTTTATTTTCCTTTTTTTTCACTAAACATGAGATAGCCAGTTTTCTATGATATTCTGAAACCAGCTTGCAGAGCAAATAGGGCACTGCAAAACGTGAAAACAGACACACACATTAGAATGGTAATTACAAGCTTGTTAAAACACAGTGCAATAAGGTTCCAATTTGGTCTACAGCTTTTGCTCTATAAAATGGCACTTAAACCATCTTAGAAGCATTGATTGACATGCCACTGTATTTAACATTATACCAATGAATTTTGAGAACAATAATATTTGAGTTAACCAAGCAAACTGCTCTGCCACAAAGTCCCCTAGGACTTTTCTTAAAATATAAAACATAATATCTATTGATCTATTTATCTATCCATGCTTTCTTTTGTTATTTAAATTTGGGAAGTACTATACAGTGGAACTGCCAGTGAATGTTTTCTAAAAATTTTATGATATGAAGAAGCACCATGAAACTAACAGTGACCCATACCATCTCACTTTTGAAAGTCAAACTATTAGGTATTAGTATGAAATACTTAAATAATAAAACAATTCAACCGTAGGTTTACATTGAAACGGACTATAATCATGAACACTAGCTTTTTTGTTCTTCTATTGACTTGCTATATGCCATATTTTAATCACATTATCCTGGAATCTATCATATTCTAGTTTTCAGAAAGAGTCATATTACAAAACTTAAAACATTAAACTATTTTATGGAAATCTATGTATTAAATAATTAGTTAAAATTAACATGTATATTTATAAAATATTTAATAAAATATATAAATGTTGGATGTTTTTCTCAATGTGGAATTGATATGCTGATGTGGAGAAATAAAAGAATACATGCATTACAAAGATAACATAATGATAATAAACATTACAAAGAATATTCTAATGTAATAAGACCAACCAATTTGAAAAGTTAATGATAATAAACATTACAAAGAATATTCTAATGTAATAAGACCAACCAATTTGAAAAGTTCCTGAAGTGTATATATTCATATTATAATTTTAAATTTTCTAAGGCTATCGTAATAACCATCCTGGACAAAGTGTAGGTTTTACCAATAGAAACACACTAATAACAGTAAAAACACTGAGATTTTTTTTTCCCCCATTGTATCTAATTCAATCCATTATTTGCAAAGCAGCTTGACATTATTAGCTTTAGTTCCCAGGGAATACTAATTTTTGTCTTTCCTTGTTACATAGGCTTACTTTTTGTATGGAATAATGTGAGGCTATAGGGTATTTTTAGGACCCAAGAGAACAACTATGTTGTTTTTCAGAATTTTATAAGTATTTACAAATATTATGCATTGTAGAGATCACATATTAATGCACAATTTGGTCTTTGCTACCCATGCACCTAAATTCTTATGTGATGTAAATGCACTGATAGTGCCATTTTCAAAATTATTTCTACATCTCAGGGTCTACTGTTATTAGTCTACTAGAAGACTTCTAGTTTCTGGGAAGAAATTCACAGCTGGAAAAAAAAATACGATTAGGAAATGAATCAAACACAGTCTAGTGTGATACAATTAAATTCTTTAGCACTTACATTTAACTGGACATTATTACTTTGGCACCATGTAGGAAGGAAGCAACAGTTTATCTCTGAGGTTTAAACCCACTACCCATATTATCCCATTTTCTTTCATTTTTCTAACTCATAAGCTATGGTCTGAATGTTTGTGTTCCTCCAAAATTCATATGTTGAAATCCTAACCCCCAAAGGTGATGGTATTAGTAGGTGGGGCCTTTGGGATGTGCGTAAATCATGAGGATGGAACCCTCATGAATGGGATTAGTGTCTATAAAAGAGCCTCCAGGGAAATCCTCTAGTCCCTCCCCTCTGTGAGGAACAGTGAGAAGATGCTGGTTATGAACCAGGAAGAGGGTCTTCGTTAGAATGCAACCATGCTGGCTCAATGACTTTGGATTTCCCCAGCTTCCAGAACTGTTAAGAAAAAAATTTCTGTTGCTTATAAGTTACCCATATAAGTCTGTGGTATTTGTTGTAGGAACACAGACTGAGACATCATATTAAATACTAAATAGGTTTATGTTCTAGTTTCAACATTTAAAACATTGAATTGACTATATCTATCCCATTTGTACATTATATTTCACTTGAAGTTCTGAAAATTATTTGAAATCAGCAAAATAACAAAGAAAATAAAAAATATTAGAAAATATATTTTGCTAAGGAATTGAATTTTGAGTTTTAGTGATTATTAATAGAGCCTTGAATTGACCACTGGGAAACAAAGTTAAATTGATTTTTAGGCTTCCTTTCATTACCTCAATGTAGTTGTATACTTTGGGCATATTAATAATGAAAATAGTTGTCATTGCTCAAAATTTACTCAAAATCCTCTACAGAAGAAACAAAAAATCTTGACTCTACTGCTTACTGCTGGTGATTCTTAATTTGAAATGTGTGAATTTAGGAGGACTGATACAGTTGGATAATGTAATGTCCTGATATAAGTGTTGTCTAAGGAATGGGTAATATATTTATTTTTTAACAGCCTTATTGAGGTATAATTGATATGCAAAAATCTACACATAATTAATTATACAATTTGATGAGTTTGGACCCATGCATACACCTGTGAAACCATCACTACAATCAAGATAATAAACATACCTGTCACCACCAAAATTTTTTGTTATTGTTATTTCTGTTTTTGTAGAAGAGCATTTAACATGAGACCTACCCTTGTTAAAAATTTTAAGTGCACCATAGCATTATTAATTACAGGCACTATGTTGTAAGAAGATCTCTAGAACTTATTCATGTTGTATAACTAAAATTTTATAACCGTTGAACAACGACTCCATATTTCCCCCTTTCCTCAGCCTCTGGAAACCACCATTCTGCTCTCTGCTTGTATGAGATTGACTATTTTAGATTTCACATATAAGTGAGATTGGAGAATATGTATTATTAAAGAATGAATCATACCATAAGAATATTTCTGTCTAGAGTTAATCCAAAATAATAAAAAGAAGTGCACAATAAACCTACTGTTTGCATCACAAACAATTTCTATGAATTTTAATGTAAGTATTGAATGATAAAAGATTGTATATGCTCACTATCTATGAAGTAGTCTCTCCAGGATAAAAGTATATGATGAATGAGATTGACATTGTTCTCCGGTCATGAATTATTTGTTTAATGGCATTAGACATATACAGTTAAATATCTAAATCCATGTGTGGCACATAGTTGAGACTTCATTTGTTGAATGTTTTAATGTGTCGTTGCCAGAGTACATGATAGTATTGTGAGTTTTAAAACACTGACAAAAGACAAAAGCTAACAATATAAGAAAGGTAAATACCATTATCTGGAATAACAGCAGTTCAGCAATAAGCAACCCAGAAACAGTTCAAGACAACAGACATTTAGGGTCTTGGGTAGTCACAGCCCATGTGTTTGAAGGAAAGTATAGCGAGAAGGGACATGTACCAATATGAGATTCCTTAGGCACAGTTGTCAGAACATTGAGGCATTTGATGTGGATGACGTTCATAAGTAAGATAGAATCTGTGTGTATCAAGAGGAGTTCTAAAGCTTTACATGCATAATACTATTCAATCTCATCAGCCTCTGAAGTGGGCACTTTTATCACCCCTATTGTACAGATTAGGTAATTAGGCTTGGATACATTCAGCAACTTATTCCAGTCATACAGCTAGAGGTGCACCTAGAATTTAAAAGCAGGTGATTTTAATCTAGAAATTAATATCTTGACCATTTTGTAACTACCTCCTCATAAACGCAGGATTTTGGCATGCCAACTTTGGGAAACAATTTAGCCAGAAGAATTGGTCGAGACAAGGATGATGGGAGTTTTAGCCATAAGTTTTTAAAGCTGTCAAATGGCACTCAAATAGGAGCACAGAGAGGCAGGAACAGTACAGTGATGGAGAATCTAGATACATTATCAGATAAGGAGTCTATTAGTTAAATAATACATCTTTCAGGAAATTTATTCATAGGCAAAATAACCCAGAAATTGAGATAGTTAGGTTCTTCAAATAAAAGCATTATTTGAAAACACCTGGATAAGATGAAAAATGCAGGGGCAGAAAATAAAAAGCAATTCCTGCAATGTGATGATTTTTAAAATTTCTTTATCACTTGGCAGTATTAAGCATTATGAGAAATTCTAAGAGCACTAAAACAATCTCTTCCTATAAGTAACACATAAGCTAGCCTGGAAAAGACATGCATTAATCGTTAAAAAAATTATACATTGGACAGAATTTATTTTAAGGTCAAGAACATGGCTCACCAAGCCTTTGAGAAGGTAAGATGTCAGCAAAACTTCTCGGAGAGCACTAGCTCATTTTCAGAACTTCCCCAATACTGCTCCTTTTCCCAGATGTCTATTTATTTTTTGCTTCCTGTGATCAGATCTGTACCACAATGTGTTTTGGAGTACAGAAATGCTTGTATGTGTTTTAGTATTTCAAATTATAAGGATAGTAACTCTCATGTGATGTTGACACTAAACATTAAATTATTGTTTAAATATCAATTGCCTAAGACATGACTGTCATGATGACAATGGGGAAAAAGTAACTAAACAATAACGATTTCATTATTAAGAATGCCTGCAAGACATATGCCTACCTATAAAAGAGAACGACACTTCTTTGAGAAAAAAAAAATGTTGTTAAGTTTCTACTTTATCTATCTATTCCTTCATTCAAAAAAATACTATTGGGCATGTACTAAAGTGCAGGTAATTTGCTCAGGCTAAGGATAAAATTTTAAAAACGCATTCCCTACCTCCAACTTTGAAGAACACAAATCTTAAAAAGCGACAGACATTTTAAAAAGCTAATAAAAGCAACACGATTTAAAAAAGTAAATCATGTATTTACTGTAGAACATAGAAGAAAGATTACTTAAGAGTACTAGGGAATTCAGAGATGACTTAGCAGAAAAGGCAGCTACTGAGTTTCTTGATGAATTAATCAAAATTTTGCCACATGCTCAAGGATAGGATAATATTACAGGATATAAGATTTGTTAAGAACAAATGAGAAATCCTAGCATAATTATGAACTATAAGTTGTGTAGGACTCGAACTGTAAAATGTAAGAAGGGGAGTTATAGAAAGTGAATCAGACATGTAAACAGGGGTCAAGTGATACAGGGGTTTCTAAATAGCATGCTTGAGGAAATTCAACAGGAGTGTTAACTGAATACATTTCTGAAACTCCACTGGTGTATTTCCAGTGTAATGTGTTTTTCAGTGTAATTGGTTTTGTAAGAGGACTAAAGTTTCTCTTGTAAGAAATCAATGCGAAGGAAGAAAGAGGCATAAAAAATTTTATTTACTAAGAAAGACAGTTGCCAAACAAGAAGGATAATAATCAGTAGAACATGATGTCTATCTCTCACATAAAACTTTTGAGAGTTTTTTGGAAACTCTAAGTATCCTGGACTCTAAAACACCTCTGAAACACTTTCCACTTGGTCTCTTTAGCTCCAGAAAGCAGTCTTTCCCTGAAAAAGCATTCCCTTCATTATAGAGGAAATTACCACTTCCCCTCCAGCCATCCCCCCATCGGGTTTTAGGCTGACTCCTGAATAAAAGCCTGTTTCATCACAGAACGGCCACCAAACAGAGGCAGCCCTATGTTGATGGCACCCGACGATAGAGCTTGTAGAGCGAGAAGGCATGCTTCTAAACAGTAAGATGTATGAATACCAGAGTGTAGTTATTAAGCCCAACAGCCTAAAACCTCAATGAGGTTTCTGAGAAGCTGAACTATGAAGTAAAAAAGTAAAGTATTCATACTAAATGACATGATCTCTAGGATCTCTTGCAGGAGACTGTTTGAAAAAGGAGACTGATTGCATTAATTTACTTGACCAAAAATAGTAATCCTATTTAACGCTATAAAATCCTATTTTACATTATAAAAAAAGGCAGTATTTTTAAGCAAATTAATTTTTGTAATTATCTGAATACATTTTTTAAGAAAACTACCAGCAAACTTTTACAACTAATTCTTTTCAATGAAACTTTTCCCATATCTATAATTTAATCCAATGAACAAAAATCCTCCTATTTTCATGTTTAATTATTCATGCATATGAATATGGAAAATACATTTTGATATTTTAATAATAAAATCAAATGTATGCCGTGTGCAAAGCAGATTGGGTTGAACCCTTTTATTACACCCAGATGTTTTGTTACCAACTTGGGGGTATTCCTTTTTGAAGTACAGAGTGATATAATTTTATAGTTAATTGTTGAACATTCCATTAAATCATAAAATAATAACTCAAGTCATCAACGAATATATTGTGATAATCTAAATTATGTTTTAACAGTCTCATTAATATAGTCTTAGATAACAAACATGATTGGGCCCTAGTAAGATATGAGATTTAATTGGCTCATTTCCATAACTGGAGTTATCCTATTTAACTTATTTTTCTCTTTTAAAAACATAATTGTTTCATTTTCACAGAATAAGCCTTTTGAATTAGATATGAGAAATAGAATTATGGTGAAACTTAAGCATTGGTCTCCATTTATTCCTGAGATTAAACCCAATGGATCCCCTCCTTAATTTTAATTACAGATCCAAGCATGTAACACACAATTTGCCTGCAGCATTCCTAGACCATCAACTCTGTCTACCTTTGGGATTTTAGTATTTAAGGGGAAAAAAAAAAAAGGTATTTCTCCTCACATGCCTCACATGTATATTAAATTAATAAAATCAGGTTATAGCTTTCTAAAAATGTGATATTTTGAATTTAATTTCTAAAATGCAATATTGGTTCTGCTAGCTCTGGTAATTTAAGGATTTATGAGCGTGTCTTTCTGATTGCTGGAGTTGAGACAAAATGCCTGGCCAGATGCAACATCACTGGATATTTTAGTGATGTTCTCTGAAATGAAATGTTGAGTAAATTCACCAAGAAGAGTAGTAAGGGATCCAAGAAATGGCTTACAGAGAGTGCTTCATCTATAAACATTCAAAGAGACCTGTAGGAGGTGACTAAAGATGTATGAGAAATCACATTAAAAAGTGTAACTCAGGAACCCCAGCAACAGATTTTGGCTAAGGAGTATGCGATGTACTATATACCAAAGTGGTAAGCTTGGGATCAAAAATCTTATGTGCCCTTCTTACTTTCTAAGTGAAGATATCACATGTTTTCTTAAATACTACCTTTGGGAACCAAGTGAAAATATTAGATTTCCCCTTCTTAACACTATTCTAATATGCCTCACCATTTGAAGCAATAAATGCTTCAAAGCTTGACAAATAGTAATACTAATACAAGTAAATATTGAGTTCTTACTATGTTCCAGAAACAGCTTTAATCACTTTACTTATCAAATTTAATCTTAAAAAAATAAGCCTAAGTGATGGTTAATGACTCACTTATGGAGACCCAGTCTTGACGAGGCTAGGTCCTCCTAGCTGGAGTTTTCTCACTCCCTCTATGTCATTATATTCACAACACTTTGTTTTTATCACTGGTTTTATTTTCTTTACCCCTATAATTTAAGTATAGTGTGGGTAGGTGCAGTGTCTGTTCCAGTCATCATGTATTCCCAGCTCATAACACATTGCTATACTCACAACAGATATTTGAAAGTATTTATTGGGTGATGTAATAAAGGATGGTTTGAGTTAGCAGTCAGAAAATTAGTACACTCTTCTTCGAGAACTCCAAGTTAAAGAAAATAATTAGATGGTATAAATGAATCCTGTGGTGACTTTAAAATGTGTGCAATTTGGATAATTTTAAAGAATGAACACAGGAAAATTATTGTAAAATGCCTCAATTTCAGTAAAATATCTGAACAATAAATATTCAGTGACTTTCTAATTCCCTTCTTTGGCCAGATGTTTGAAAAGAAATACATGGGTATATCCAAATGAATTGACACCCTGAACATTTCCTCCAGTAGACTTCCACAGGGATTATTTCTGCCTGCAAGTGAAACTAGTATGTCTTAAAAACCTAAAGCTAAAATGTTCTCTGATCCTGTCTCCAGTGGTGGCTTAGATCCCTGAAGTCTGTTATGCCAATCAATCTGTATGAACATGGGCGTCAGCTCTGGAGTGTGCCATATTGAATACTTTATCAGCTGACTGGGCTTTGTGTAAACCTTTATTATCTCTACCCTGTCCTGCTTCTCTTTCTGCTCTTCATCCTTGATCGGTTACATTCCCTGCAGCGGCAGGGGAACAAAGCACTTGCTTTCATGGGTCTTTTCCATCTCTGGTTTCTGTTTTCTGCTTTCATTATTTCCAGCCATTTCCTAATATTTTTCCTGTGTGTATGAAGAGACCAAACCCTGAGAGGTACATGAAATAATTCAAGGGATATTCCTCTGAATTTAAAAAGCCAGATGTTCAAGAAAACCCTTCTACAGGGAAGTACGTTAAATATTCTTTCATGTGTATAGGTTTATATTTATAGCCTTAAGTAACAGTAAATTTAACTTGGCCAACACTGCTCAACAAAGTAATTCTTCCACTATTATAGGAATATGCAAATTATAACTTCAACTTTATTATTATGTAATTGTCAGTATACGCTGTATCATATATAATTTTTATAATATATTGTAATCAATTTATTTCAGTTGTTTGAAGAGATACTGTATACCTATTAATGGTGGTCTGAAGAAATTAGCTCACGGGTAAGACCTATTGTGGGTAAAACAAAGTGAAATCAAAATTTTAAATTCCCCACATTTAACTGGGATATACTAACAAATTAAATTTTATTAAAAACAAATGATTTAATTTAAAGCCATGTTAACTTGTAGACAATAAGCTAACAACCCATTTCATGATTAAAACTCTACTTCTGAATAATTAAAAGGGATATTAAGTTTTTTTATAATTACAGTTAATCAGATTATTTGCATTTCAAAAATGGTATGAAATTAATTTCATTGTTTATGAGGTCCTGAGTTAATTTTTCTTTGTTTTTAAGACGGTTTTCTCTCCCAATTTCCTAATGGACTGATGGATTTCTAAATGAGTCAGTCTCAGCACTTGATCTTTAGTAGTCCTACAATCATCAAAATGTTTGCACATATCACATACAATTTTGAAATATGTGTAATATTAATATGTGTAATATATCATGCATTTTATGTACTCACTATTGTAAGCAGTTCCCTCATGTTAACTTTTTTTGACTTCATAATAACCCTATATAGTATGCACAACCCTTATTACCATTTTATAGATGAGAAAAATGAGATACAGAGAGGTTATATAATTTGAGGTCACTCAACTAGTAAGAGCACAGCGAAGATTCAAATCAAGGATTGCAGTTCACAGCAAAGTGCACTTAATCAGTATTCTACAATACAGCTCTACATAAGTGACATGAATTAGACACATGAGAGTTTCTAAAGTGTATTTTGGTTGTCTCAAAATAGATTAAGCCTCAAGGGAGTCTTCTTTTTTAAATGTTTCCATTTTTTCACAAGCTAAACACTAATCCATAACAAATGTTTCTTTCAACTGAAAAACATTCATTTGTACACCTTTAAATAAAACTATTTCTAAAGCTGTAGGAAATTGTGCAATACTTGTTTTTAGAGTCAATACATTGTTGCTTGTAGGAAATGCTTGTAGGAAATTGTTCAATTCTTGCCCTTAGAATTATATTTTTTTCCTAAAATATAAACTAAAATGGAGTAAATATTAAAAATATTCTTCACAGTCTTAGGTAAAATCATTTATTAATATTTGCCACACTGTACACTATCTGAATGATGACAAGTATATCAATAATAGCAAGGAGAAAAATAATTCTCAAATAGGTATATATCATTTGTTTTATACTGCTGAATAACATATCATCAAAAACTAGTGGCATTAAATAACAGAAATTCTTTATTTCCCAGGTGTTGGTGTGTTGACCAGGTTCATTTGGTGACTAATGGGGTGTCAGGATGGCCAAAAAGTTAACCTTGGCTTTACTCATAAGGTTGGCAGTTGGGAGATCAGCTGGGATCATTCATCAGTGGCCTTAGTACTCCTGCACAAGTGCCTCTCCACATGACTTCTTGGACTTCCTCACATCATAATGGTTTAGTTCTAAGAAGGAGTATTCCAAATATACAAACACCAACATGTGAGCTTTTATTCAGCCTTCGCATTCATCAAGCTTGCCCATGTTTCTTGGCCAACACTGGTTACACGGTCAAACCCAGAGCAATGTGGGTGAAGACTACATGGACATAAATATAGGGGGTATGGTTCACTGAGTGCCATCAAAGTAACAACTATCATTCAATAAAAAAATGTAATATAAGCCCCATCTAATCTGCCACCCCTGCTTTAATCAATGACAAGTTCAACTGAAAATCTAGCCCCTACCATCTTTGTAGACTTAGAGCTAGCATTATACAGACAGCCTCAGCATGAGAATACTGTGGGGTATTATTTTTCTCATTGAATCCCCTGTACATTGTATTTTAGGGGTGAATATGGACTGTCCTAATTTCCCCTGGAATCTAACTAAATCTCCCATCCTTTGTTTGAAGTGACTAGGATTTTGCCATTACTCTTTCTTCTGACATTTTATTGGATTATTTTAAAATGTATTTCCTCTCTCGGATTCAAGCCTAATTCTGAAAACTAAGTCTACTTACCTAGCTGCTGACCTCTGAAGAAAAATGTCACAAGTAAAGGATATCTCTTTAAGTAGAAAGCTAGCAAAAATTCATAAGTTATATCATAAGTTTATGTGCTTACCCAACTCTGGAGGATCTCATTGTCTAATGAGGGATCTGACTAGTCATCATAATTTTTTTAAACACATACTAATATTTATGTGTTTCCTAGATGCTATGCCTTGCCAAACCAGCTGCATTTTCAGTGTTCATCTAAGCACATCTTGGTAAATCTCCAGAAACCTACATTTCTCTGGTTATTTATTTTATTGTTGTACCACATCTCTTACCTATACCCCCTTCCTTGCTTTGATCAGTTTTGACAAATTTATGCATTCATTTAAACATATTCCAAACAAGATTGAGGACATTCCCATAAACCAAAATTTCTTATATCCCTGACCAGTTAATCTTCACCTATCACTTTCCCAAACAACCATCTAACTGATTTCTATCACTACAAACTAGATTCAGGGGTGTGCTGGTTTAAAACTGTCTCAAAAAAACAAAACAAAAAACAAAACCGAAAAGTAAAAAACCAAAAAACCAAAAAAGAAAAATCAAACCCTATTTTCTAATGTTTGTCAATTTTGATAGTGTAAATACTCCTACTATGGCAGCATGGCTGATTTTAAACTATCAAGGTGACATCACTGAATGTAGATTTGGGAAGAAACATGAATTAGCACACAATTATACACTACTGTAGTATGTCCATCTTTCAAATTCAATGTAAATGAATAAGCTCAACATAGATAAGAACTGATGAATTTTAAGTGTTCATTATATATTACTTAATTGTAAATTTATATAATTTAATTTTTAATAGTTGCTGCTTTCAACTGGCTCCTGAAATCCTGAAAATTTTACAGAAGGTTACTGTGAGCTGATATGAGCCAGCTCTACATAACATTAACCAGATTTGCCTATTCTGTGAAACAAATGCCATATAAATAGAACTCTTTTATATATCCTCTTTTGTATCAGATTTCTTTTGCATAAATAATGTGTTTGAGATTCATGCATGTTATTGCATGCATCAGTAGCTTACTGTCTTTTATTGCTGAATGATATTCCATCATATGAATAGAAAAGTTTGTTTAACCATTTACCTCTTAAAGGACATTTGTACTGTTTCCAGGCTTGGCTCTTATTAATAAAGCTATGAACATTTGTGTAGACTTTTGTGTAACTTTATACTTTTATTTTTCTTGAGTAAATCCTAGCCATGGAATTGTTGGGTTACTGGACGTTGAGCTTTATGAGACACTGCCAAAATATCTTCCAAGTAGTTCTACCATTTTACCTTCCCACCAGCAATGTATGGGTTTTTAAGTCAAATCATATTCTTGCCAACACTTGGTATTGCCAACCTTTGTATTCTATCCATTTTAGTGGGTAAGAAGTGGTATTTCATTGTGGTATTAATTGGATTTTGCTAATAAATAATTTCTTTGAATATCTTTCCATGTAGTCATTAGTCATTTTTATATTTTCTATAACAAAGTGTTTTCAGGATCTTTTCCCCATTACATTTCTTTTGTCAGGTTTATGTGCTGTATTTTCCCCATTTCGCCAGCCAGTAATTGCTCAGTAATTCTATGCGACAAAGGAATGTCATGTGGCTGCTAGGACAGATAGAGAACAAATTAGACTCACTGCCCTCTGGAGGTTCTTTCAAAAACAAGGTCTACACTCAATTATTTGAACTGAATTGGGAACCCACAGGCTTACTAGCCAGACAGGAGCACACTTTAAAGATACTGTGGACCTGTCACCCTCTCTGACGTGGGCCCTGCTTGGAAGACCCTTTCAACTGTAAATAACATTTTCTTTCCATTGGCATCACCTGTGCTCTGGGACTGTACTTCTTGTGGGGAAGTCAGATCTTAACTTGCCTCCATCCAGAAAACACAATGACTTTCTTCTTAGAAGTAGTCATAAGAGTTCTTCAACTGTTTAGGAAGACAATACCAGTAGATCACGTAGCCCTCAAACTACAGAAATCTCACCAAAATGAGGCTACACTTGGTTAATGAAGGGACCTTTCCAAAGGGAAAACTAAGATAACTAACTCGTTTATAACCACTCTGCAGGCAATTGTCCCTACTCCAATTAGAAAAGTCTCCAATTAGGAAAAGTGGTACAAAATTTGTTCCTAAAATGATCACATTGGACCTGAAAAGATTCAACTCACTGTCCAGTGTTGTTATAGATGATAGAATTGGCCTAGATTGCTTCCTTGCAGGCCAAGGCAGAGTTTTTGCAATCACTAATGTATCCTGCTGTATCTTGGGCTTTAATGCATGGGCCAGTGAAAAAGGTAATATAGAAAATTAAGGAGAACACCACTTGGAATTCTAAGGTAGACACTGATGACTTACGGAAATTGCTCTGCTGGTTGTGTCCTAGACTCTGTGGGTCCAGGTTGAAGTCAATACTACATATTGGTCTCACCCTGCTGCTCTTAATCACCAGAAAATTCACCAGAAGCCAAGGTGCTATAGAAACAAGGGTGGATATAGTTGAGGAAAACAATTCTCCAAGGGTCTCTTGCACTTCTATATGTCTTGCAGGTAGAGGCATTGTCCCTTGTCCTAGGCTATCTTTACAGGGTTATCTGTATTGCAAACAGCCTTGGAAGATAGAAATAATATCTACTTATGAAGCAAAGATATGCATTTTTCCTATTCAGTATAATAAAAAAAAATTCCTTCTGAACCAAAGTGCCCAACTTAATGCCCTGAGTTCCCTAAACTTAGGGATCCTCTCCTACAATGCATTGCATGTACAGTTGTCAACTGGCTCTCTTCATGTTGCTCTGTAGGAATTGGGGCTCAGGGAACCAATGCAAAAATGCTAATATTCTGGCTATTGTTCTTGTTGTGAGTAATAAACTGTCCTTCATCTCTGACCCATGAAATTGTGGCTGGTTAACTTGTGAGCTTGTAAGAACTGTAAAGTCTCAGACCTTTACAGTACCTGACAGTGTCTATGTCCAGTAAAATCCAAGTAAGAGAATGGTCATAGCTGCATTGGTTAAGACCAAATTCTGGAAACAAAATATCTATTAAAAGGAGAATAGGTTAAAAAAATTGTTGTAGTATTAATATATCTATACAATGTGTACTATAGAGCTATAACTACATGGCTAAAAAAATTAAAGAACCAATAAACCCAATAACATGGATGAATCCCAAATACAGTATGTTGTGTGACAGAAGTCAGACACAAAGGAGTACATACAATGTGATTCCATTTACATAGCATACAAGTATCTATCAATATAAATATCAAAACTGTGAAGGTCATCAGAAACAAGGAAAATCTGAGAAAATATCACAGCCAAAAGAGCCTAAGGAAACATGACAACTAAATGTAATATGACATACTAGATGAGATCCTGGAACAGATAAAGAACATTAGGTAAAAACTAAGGGCATCTCAATAAACTATGGACTTTAGTTAATAATAATGTATCAATATTGAATCAATTGTGACAAATATACCACACTAAGTAATTATTGGGGAAACTGTGCATGGATATGAGTATGGGAACTCTCTGTACTATCCTCACAACTTTTCTGCAAATATAAAGCTATTCTAAATAAAAGATTTATTTAGATTAAAAAATGGCAAAGCATCCTCAGAGAAAGAGAGGGAACGAGAGACGGTGTGACAGCGTGAGCTGACTTCTGAGGCACATGACTACAATCAGTTTTAAATTTTTTTTCAATTTTCCATACTTTTTGCAATTATATTGTTTTATCTCTCATATTTTCTATTAGTCATTAATCAGATTTTCAAGGCCCCTTAGGAACACAATCAGTATCTAATTAATTTGTATGTAGTGATAAGTCATCCATGGGTCATTTTCCCTCAGCAACTCTTCATTACTGGTGTTTAGACACTATTTCATACTGTGTTTATAGACAATGTTTACTATAAAAAAAAGAAACCAACTGGCTTCATTATAGACACCAGGATTGTGTTGTATCAAGTACCAGAGTTCTCCATACATTTTATAGAATTATCGTTTTAGGTGATTCATACCTCTCCCTAAGAATTCAAATAAAAATTACTTGATATTAATGTCTCATAGTCAAAATGTTATTCCAGCAAACAGGAAAATTAGGTCATGGCCATAATACCTTATAAATTGGGAACATTTTTTATAAAACTTTCAAATTATTGTTGCTTATTTTGAAAACAAACTCTCACATAAGTCTGGCTCCAAATTATCAAATTTGCAGAATGGCAGATACCATCCAGTTGTCATTTAATTAACAATTTTGTCAAATATGTACATTACTAAAGAGTTTATTATCTATTCCATTGGCTTATAAGAAATGGATATTTCAATTAATTAAATGGAGAAGTGGAGAAACAACAGTGACCTTGATAGGACATAATGCCAAGTCTAACACAATTTGAGATCACAGGCAAAATGGGATGATTCATTCTATACTACCAAAATGTTGAGTTACTTCTTTAAGTAAAATATTTATAGAAATATCATAGACAAGAAACCTATGTGTCAAATTTGATTATAAATTCAAGTAACATCATGATCATTCCATGTCTCTAGATGTTTAAAATTAAAATTTGAAGATTCAGTATTAATACAAACATTGCTGAGAAATTTTAATAATCTAAAAATAAATTTAGTATTAGCAATTCTGATTGGATCATTAGTTATTCAATTTTCTATCACTACCTATGGCAAATGAAAATCAGGACATAAATGGATTAAAATGTTAATAACTTTTTAAGTTGCATTCTTAACCCAATGTCTCATTAATCCTTTTGGTAATTTTGTAAGTCAGGAATGAAAGTATATACTCTAATATATCTTTTCTTTAAAAGAACTCACCAGAACAGAGCTAAATTCTCTTCTTTATTTAATAAAAACATGTATAAACATTCTTAAATGTCCAAAAAAGGTATGAATACATAACTGGAAATAAAGTTTTAATCTGATTTCCACTGAAGGAAAGATATAGCTGTATTTGGCCTGCCTAGTCTTATGCAAATTAATCATTTAAAAAAAACATAATCATATCAAAAATTTTTGTTTTTATATTTCCAAACAAATATTTGTAATATATTTTGCTGCAAAGAGGTCACTAAATCAATATGTAGCTGGTATGTCCTTTCTAAATATTAGATGTTGCAACAGAATTTTCTAAAGGAAGACTATGAAAAGAGAAAGAGATATTTGATTGCTATGAGTTTTCCAGACTACTAGGAATTAAATTTTTTCTTTATCTGTTACTGTATATCATTTTACCTTAAATTTCATTATATGAATAAAAGTAGGTATCCAACAAAATATAATGAAGTCTGTAGATAAAAATTACACTGCAGTTAATCATTCCAGAAATGCTAGTAGACACACCACTGAAATTTTTTGTTAATCTTATGAGACCCATAAAGGGCAGCCTTTGTTTAATAGGAACTTTTGATATTTATTACCTTGCTTCTAAAAGTTTTTTCCTTCTTCAATTTATGAGGTCATAAGTGCATCACTTTTCTTGAATATTGTGTTATCACTGATATTCTAACTTGTTCTTATTTTCTCTGCTCTAAATGCACAGGGTTCTAATACAATGTCCTTGAATAATGAACAGAATGTTTGTGTCTATATAGCTAGTGTTTCTAATAATGGCAGAAATGCTTCTGTTCAATGGGAAATAAGCTATAGTTTTAAAGTTTAAAATGAAAAATTGAAGTATGTGTATGTATGACCCCTTCAGTACTTATGTGTTCTTGCATGCGAGAGTAAATTCATGTATACAATTGTGTGGTGGGGAAACATGTAAATATATCATCTATACTAGACTCTACTGGCTACTGAAATAATCAATCTGATTTTTTTTCTGGTTATAGGATACCAGTGTGTTTTACTTTCTGAGAATATTTCTCCTTTTAGAAGAAAAGAGGCCTTTCAAATAGTTATTGCATAAACTATATATATTATATTTCTTAAACATAACTTTACAGCTTTATTACCTTAAATTTTTTTAAAAAGTTGAAGGTTAGAACTGGATGACTTGGCCTTTTCTCTTGTCTCATTCCAGTTAAAAACTTACATATCTATTAATGGCCAGTAAACCTCTGAACAATCCCTTTTGAAGTTTGAACTTCTTCTAGAAAATCTGCTTAGCCTGACAACCATAGCTGTTCTTTCTGTCATAATAATGCTGCTTTTTTAGGGCACAGTGGAAATCACTGCACTTCTGGTCTCATGTCATGTTATGAGACTGGTACTTGCCACATTTGAACTGAATGTTTCGTGTGTTTTAGGAACGTTCACCATGTTTCCAAGAGAAATACTGGCATGAAAAGCTACTTACTACTTTGATGAAAATAGGTTGAAGGAGTAGGGACTGAAACCAAGTACCCTAAAACCAAGTTCCTCTGATGAGTTTATGATTAACCTCTCTCTCCAAAACATTATTCCTTTTCTTGTCCAATACCTGGTTCTCCTCAAGACTGAGGAGTGTCAAAGCAAACGGGGTATTGAAACTGGGCAGAACCCTGTGGGGCCCTTGCGGGTACAAGTCCTTTCTTTGTCCCCCGTTTGCTTGTAGGAAATAGGTTCATTCAGCCTCCCTGACATTCCCTGAGTTCCAGAGGGCAGATTCAAACAATTGCTCAACAGGGAAGGGAGGGAATTTAGAAACAAGGGATGAACAGTGGAGAAACAATAGTGCAGCCTTGGGGCAGGATCCTGGCTCCTTTTCAAGGGATATACATAACAATATCTTTGAGTTCTTCTGCAGCAACTAAGGCCGCCCCCACCTAAGTAGAGGATGGTAACTTCAGGCTACACACAAGATTCCTGGATTTCCACCCTGTTACCTCCGCACCAACCAATCAGAAGAAAGCCAAATGCCCTGCAGCCCTCACTCCAAATTTTACCTATAAAAACTTCTCCCTGAAAACCCCTGGGAGTTTGGGGTTTTTTGAACACAAGCCACCCATTCTCCTTGCTTGGCCGTGCAATAAACCTTTTTCTGCTCCAAACTCTGACTTTACAGTTTGTTTGGCCTCATTGTGCATCAGGCATACAAACTTACCTTCAGTAACAGTAAGAGCTTGGGAAGGAAACCAAAGCCAAAATAGTATAGACTAAAAAAATTCATTTTTCTGCACATCCAAAGAAAAAAAGAAAATATGTTGAGGTCTCTTGACACAGATTTGCATTCCAGCAGATTGCTTCAATTTGAAATTAATTTAGATCAATTTATTTGGCAGAGTGTGACATGTGACACTGTAAGATTTCATTTATAATAGCCGAGATTCAAATATTGCTTTTATTTTAAGCAACCAAAAATGTTTTATAATCTCTCAGATTTTCAGTATTGAGATTTTCAAATATTGTTATATAGAAGAAAGAAATGTAGGTAGAGATAAGTCAATTGATTTCTCAAATCATTTAAAAATCCAGTTACTAATTCACCAAAATTTTACTGAGCATCTGAATGTGCTAGGCAACTTTCTAAGTGTGGGACTAGAATTGTGAATTAACTTGTCAAAAATCCCTACCTTAAATGGATTTTAGATTCTAAACAAAAAGAAAATAAATGAACAAAATAATTACTGTAATTTCATTATTCCCAGAGTTCTCTGTTTCTTGACTTTCCTCTGCAAAATTTAATTATACTTTTAAGGTTTCAAAATAATTAACCAACATACTCAAGTAAATAAGTTCCGCAGAAAAGTTTAATGGTGAAAAGCAAGGCACAATAGAATTAATGAAATCATAGAGACCCAGACATTTAATCCAGTGCCATCAAATAATATTCTTGCATTTTAGACAGTTTATAGATTTATTTCAATAAGGGTTTTATTCAATCTATAGAAATACATCTGATAAAAAAAATGTAGACTTCTCCATTAACTCCAGTAATATGATTTTTGCTTCACCTATAAAATTTTATGTCATAAGCATTTCATATCTTAGCTTACATATTTCAATTACTGATTTCAAAATTAATATTTTAAGGTCTCATGAAGACAAGTATTCTATGAGATCCAAGTTGCCTTTAAATTGGACAAATTTAGTATAGCTTCAGAATGTTTTTTTATACATGGCTTGTAGAATCTTCTATGGTTATTCAAATGAGAACTCTTCCAATTTGGCTCAATTTAGTGGCTATTAGACTGAAATTGAGGAAACCTCATGTAAGATAAGACTTGAGGTAAGACATTTACATTATCCTGGCCATGGCTTTTCCTCTGTTAATAAGGCCAGTGATATATAAAGTCCTTTCCCAAATCAAATTCCTCAAACTACTCTGTAAAACAACTATAAATGTGGGCATTCTGTATTGGAGCATCTTGAAATCCCTAAAATGAACAACCTCAAGCTAAATTTTAAAAGTGGCTTTCTTTAAAAGATGTATACAAGCAGAAATTGAGAAGTCTGTAAGGAAGATTTGCTTGAGTAGAGTGATTACAAAAGAAACCAAAAAGAGCAGATAGCAGAAATACCAATGAATTATTCTTCAACTGTGGGATTAATGAACACCATCCAAATTCTGAAATCTCATAAAGAGGTCATCACATTTTGCAGATGCCTTAATTCTGAGCTAAATCTGTGATTCCTACTTTGAATCTTATAAGAATTCTTTCAAACATCCACCTTCTTACACTCACTGGAAAGCAAGCCTGGTTACTGCAGTAGCATTTGCAACTAAGATGTATTCAAGAAAGGTGTTTTTGTGTTTATAATTTAAGGTAACTATTATAAAGTTGTCTTCTTCAGTATTTTATTTGTTGACAAGATCTGGTAATGATGTAGAGATTCAAATCCAGATCTATGAGGAATAGATGAAAACCCTGAATTACTAAGTCCAGTGATAAAAAAGACTGGAGAACAAGATGGTGTTTAGTACAAGATAATTCAAAAAGCATGGTATTTTTAATGAAATAATATTATTTGTTTATTGTCAGAAAAATATGTGAAATTTTTTGCATTCAGCCCTGAAATGCCATTAGTTGGTCTATGCCTCAATGTGAACCCAATATTTCCATAGAAATCAGTGAACTCATTTATAGCATATCTCACCATCATCCCTGGCCTATGAATATCAGCCCCTGCTTTTTAAAGATGTAGTTTCTTCCTTTACCAATACATTTCTCATTGTTTAGCTGGAGCATATGACTGTGGACCCTCTTATAACAAAGTCTGAAAGTGTGTACACAGACTATATTTAACAATTCCACTAAACAGTCTTATCTAAGTCTCTAAATTCCATCCTGTACATTTGCCAAAGTATTCTGGCTGCTTGACTTAATTTTATCTACTATAGATCCAGATTTCTATCCATCAACCAAATGAAACAAGTGCAAATTCTTCCAGCTACTCCTGCTGGCACACTGAATCCAGTGTATTTCATAGACATACCATGCTGATAAATTCACTTTTCTTTTAAAACTGTACATTTCCATATTTGGTTAAACAACCCCAGCATTTATATCCCAATGTATTCTCATGATTTTAATTTCTATATACTTTATGAAAATACATTTTGTATTTTCAAGTGTATACTATTTGTTCAAGGTTTAACACTGTTATTATCCCTCCCACTTCTCCCAGGTAGCACAATTACAATTTTCCTTTAATTAGATGGAGATAAAGGATGGCTAGTTTTAGGTATAAAGAGAATTGTACTTCTCTTTGAAAATATCAGCCTCTTCAAACTTTGAAGGGAAAGTCATATCAAATAAAGAAAGAAAGGCTGCTCCAGCTGCCAAGTAAGATTCAGTAAAGTTTGAGGGCTCAGACTTAAATTATCGAAATATTTCCATTCTATTTTTTGCTCCTTTTTGCCAATGGATGTGATCATATCAGTGACCTGAAGAGTATGGACTTAAGTGTCTTTGAAAGTCAACAATGCACAAGATTGAAACGTGAGTTTGATTTTAGTTTGCCAAAGAACTGTGACTTCCAGGAAAAAAAGTATAGCATAGTAATATAAAGTGTCCGATTGTCAGTATACGACTTGAGACAAGACTCTGGAAATTTGGACTTGTATTCCATTTGTTTAAGCTCTCTACAGTTTTAGAAGAGGGAAAAAACAGAGGCCTCCACGTTTAATGCAATTTATCTTAACCATCATTTACTCTATAGCAACAGTTCCTGCCTGCCCCCAAAACTCTGCATTCAGGGGGGGTGTTTCCTTCCAAATGATGATATATGAAAACAAGATTTGTTTTATACTATTCATGACAGTCTCTCCAAAATTTTAACACTTATTTTAACACTTATTTACCTGTATTTTCACGGCCCTCAGCCCTAAAATTTCCAGAAAATCAATCATAGAATCCCTCTTGTTGCTGTCTGCAAATAATCTAGGTGACATTTTCTGTATCAATATGGGTATACCAGTTCAAACAATAGAAAGCAATTACAAAAGAAAGAAGTTTTTTAGACGATTTTGGGAAAGTCTCAGAATTGTTTCAAGAGAAACTGGCTTGGAATGTACTCTGTGAATAACAGGATCCAACATCAGAATGCAAAGTTGGTCTAGTGGTTGACACTTTCATTGGGTATAGACATTACATAGTCACACCACCAACAAAATCACTGGGTGCTGGAAGCTGCCACAATCAATGATACCATTGTAAACCTGACAGACCAATTTTGCAATACTACTCAAATTATTTTCAGATTCAATGCAATCCCTATCAAGAGCTCAGTGACTTTTTTTGCAAAAATAGAAAAAAAGTTCTAAAATTCATATGGATTCTCAACGGACCCCAAATATCCAAAACAATCTTGGAAAAGAACAAAACTGGAAGAGTCACAGTTTGTGACTTCAAACACTACAAAGATACAGTAATCAAAACAGTTAGGTACTGGCATAAATACAGACATATAGACCAATGGAATACAATAGATATATCAGAAATAATCCCTTGTATACATGGTTGAAGTATTTTTTATAAGGAAACCAAAACCATTCAATGGGGGAAAGGACAGTCTTTTAAACAAATGGTGCTGGAAAAACTGTCTATCCACATGCAAAAGAATGAATTTGTACCCTTAACTGATTCCATTATAAAAATTAACTCAAAATGGATTAAACACTTTAATGTAAAACTAAAACAATAAAAAACTTAGGAAAAACATAGAACAAATGGAGTGACAGTGCATTTCTCAATGATTACTTGGATAGGATAGCAAAGACACAGGCAACAAAAGAAAATATAGACAAATTGGACTTCATGAAAAATTTTTAAATTTAGTACATCAAAAGACACTATATTGCAAATTATATGTTTGATAAGGGATTAATATCCAGCGTATATAGATAACTCCTAAAACTCAATAACAACAACAAAGAAAACTGCATTGAAAAATGGACAATGGATTGAACTGACATTTCTTCATATAAGATATACAAATGGTCAACAAGCATATGAAAAGATGTTCAACATTACTAACCGCTAGGGAAATGTAAATCAAAACTACAGTGAGATACCACCTCAACCCTTTAGGATGGCTGCTATCAAAAAGGAATGTGTATTCTGCTGCTTTCAGGTGAAACGCTCTACATATATCAATTAAGTCCATATGATCCAGCAGTTGCACTCCTGGGTATATATCCAAAAAAAAAAAAAAAACCAAAAAACAAAAAACACTAATTCAAAAAGATATATGCACCCCAATGTTCATAGCAGCATTATTTATAATTGCCAAGATATGGAAGTGTCCATCAACAGATAAATGGATAAAGAAGATGTGGTGTATATATACAATGGAATACTACTCAGCCATAAAAAAGATGAAATTCTGCCATTTGCAGCAACATGGATGGACTTGAAGGGCATTATGATAAGTGAAATAAGTCAGACAGAGAAAGACCAATACTGTATGATATCACTTATATGTGGAATTTAAAAAATACAACAAACTAGTGAATATAACAAACAAGAAGCAGACTCACAGATAATAGAGAATAAACTAGTGGTTACCACTGGGAAGGGGGGAGGGGCATCATAGATGTGGGGGAGTGAGAGGTACAAATTATTGGGTGTAAAATAGGCTCAAGGATGTACTGTACAACGTGGGGGATAGAGTCAATATTTTGTAATAACTGTAAGTGGAAAGTAATCTTTAAAAATTGTATTAAAAAACTGAAAACTAAGAGAGGAAATAAAATAGAATCATATAAAATACTTAAAACCAGAGAAAGGGAAGATAACAAACAAAAGCAACAAATACAAACCAGTTACAAACAACATGGTAGATATTAATCTAAACACATCAATAATCACTTTAAAGGTGAATGGTTTAAATACACCAATTAAAATACAGAGATTATCAGAGTGAATTTGGAAAAAAAAAAAGACCCAACTCTACTGTCTATAAGAGGTCCACTTTAAATATTAAAAAAATCCAGATAAATTAAAAGTAAAGGGATGGATAAAGACATACCATGCTAACACTAATATAGCTGGGTTAGCTACATTACTTTCAGATAAAGCCAAGTTCAGAATAAGAAAGGGTATCAGGGAAAAAGACAGACATTAAATAATAATAAAAGAGTAATAATTCTCCAGGATGGCATAATCTTAAATGTGTGTGCACATAACAAAAGAAAGTAAAACTGTATGAGGCAAAAACTAACAGAACAGCAAGGAGAAATAATCACTATTATAGTTGGACAGACTTCAGCACTCCACTCTCTGTAATTTATAGGGTTAAGCAGTCAGAAAATCAGTAAGGATATTGTTGACTTGAACAGCACCATCAATTAGCTTGATCTAATTGACATTTATAGGATGCTTCATCCGAAACCACCAGGATACATATTTTTCTCAAGTACAGATGGAACAGTCACTAAGATAAGCCACTTTCTGGGCCATAAAACAAACTCTAATTCAAAAGAAAATAAATCACACAAAGTATGTTTTCAGATCACAGTGGAATTAAACTAAAAATCAATAATATGCTATCTAGATAATTCCTAATTTTTTGGAAATTAAATAACACAATTGTAAATATCACATGGATGAAAGCAGAAGTCTCAAGAATTTTAGAAATATTTTGAATTAAATAAAAATGAAGATACTAGTTATTAATGTTTGTTGGATGCAGTGAAAGCAGTGACCAGAGGGAAATTTATAGCATTAAATGCATATATTAGAAAAGAAGAAAGATCTATAATCAATAACTTAAATTTCTACCTTGAAGAAGAGCAATTTAAGGCTAAAGTAATCAAAGAAAAGATAAAATAAAAATCAAAGCAGAAAGCAAAGAAAATGAAAACAGGATAGGGAAATTCCATAAAACTAAGAGGCAGTTCTTTGAAAAGCAATCAATACAACTGCTACACATTTAAGGCTAAGAAAAAAAGTAAGGAGATACAAATTACTAGTATCAAAAATGAAAGAAGGACCATCACTCTTGATTTCATGGACATTAAATGACTGTAAAAGGAATATTATGAACACCTCTATTCCCACAAATTTGTTAATTTAGATGAAATAGACCAATTCCTTGAAAGATACCGACTACCAAAACTCACACAAGGAGAAATCGACAATCTTAATAAGCCTGTATCTATTAAAAATTCAATCAACAATAAATAATCTTTTAATAAAGAAAGCACCAGGCCTGGAAGAGTTCACTGGTGAATTCTACCAAATATTTAAGGAAGAAATCATACCAATTCTCTACAATTTCTTCCAAAAAATAGAAGTAGAGGGAATACTTTTTAACTCATTTTATATAGGAAAAACTGGAGGCTGCCAGGGCCAGGGGAGGGTTGAATGGGTCAAGCACAGATTTTTTTTAGGCTAGTGAAACTATTCTCTGTGACACCTGTTGACCTAAAACAAACAGACTGCCAGATATTTCTCCAGCAAAGATGGATTTTTTTGAGGATTAGCAGAGAATTGCAATCTGCAACAATGGAAAGTTCAGTTCCTCACATGGCAAGGGAAGGAGAACGCTTTTATAAAGGAAGGAAAAGAAAGTTGGGAGGGCTATAGTAAACAAAGTGTCCATGCCTTTGCACTGGCTGCATCCTTACCAAGACCAGGAGTCTTTCTTCTTCCATTTGGGTTCTGCTATCGTTGCAGGGCAAGACAGCTCCTCCTTTCGGTCTCCCTACTCTATTTAACTGAGGTTTCTGTTTACTAATTATTTACACACTAATGGTGGTTACATGACATGCCGCTACTTAGTCAAAATCCACAGAACTTTACAGCACAAAGAGTGACCCTTACTGTATGCAAATATTTAAAAAATCATTTAGGCGGTAAAAGGATGCCAGTATGGTATGCAGAAAGTGACAAAACAATCTATTATACAAATGTATATAACAACTTCACTGAAAAATGTGGGGTAAAAAGATGTCAATCTAAGTAGCTTTTGAACTGAGTGGAGTCTGTAAGACTAAAGACAAAATAAACCATACATAATCACTGTACTCTAGATGGTAAATTTTTTTCCATGGCAGCATGGTTTAACAATTCTGGCATCTATATACTTGTAAATTGGAACTGAACAAAATGGAGGATGGTTGGAACAAGGTTTCTCACTATTGGCGCATGGATTTGCATACAAGGAAGGGAAGGAGGCTATAATGATGCATATGGCAATGGATTAAAGTAAAAGACATCATTATGAACTCATATTTAGCTTAACAGAGATACAGATTGTTACATATAGACATATATATGCACACACACACACACACACGCACACGCACCTGCAGGTTTAGCATGCACATGTTTCCCTGTTCTGTCAGCTGAGAGATCCTGGATCTTGTCTGCAAATACCATTCCAATAAAAGAAATCAGGGCACCTTTAGTCACTGATTTTAGCCCCGGGCAGGAAATACACAAGATGAGCCTGGATCACATTTAGTGCCAGAAAACAAGGAAATACTAAAAGAAAAATCAAGACAAAAACAAAAAGCATAATGATAGGTGTATGTCAAAGGGACATAGGAGCCAAATGAAAGACCTCCCAATGGCCAACATGGGAACAATCTGAGTAAAAACATAAACAATATTGATTAAAACCCAAAGTACAAAATACATTTTCTTGAGGTCATGCGGATATAAATGAATGACTGAATAAATAGATGAGTGGGGGAAAATAGACAAATCTCTCATGAAAAAAATATTCAAATAAATTATGTAGATACTGGGTCCTCAGTGAGGTGGGACATAGCCCACCCTTCCTCATTAAGTTCAGGCTTCCTTCCATAGTGACTTCCTTCCAAAAAGTATACCTTGACTATAAAGAAACCTAACAAATCTCACCTAAAGAAACCAAGTAAGGTGATCAAGTTTCACATCAATAGGGATAAGTCATGTTGATAGTATATACCCTTGTTATGTGACGAAAATGGCATTTTGCCTCTGTGGTCTTCCTTCCAGAAACCCAGAACTCTAGTCTCACCATGATAAAAATATTAGACAAATCCTAATAGAGAGGATATTCTATAAAATACCTGACCAGCATTCCTCAAAACTGTTAATGTCATTGAAAACAAGGAAAATCTGAGAAACTGTCACAGTCAAGAGGAGCCCAAGGATACATGATGTCTAAATGTAACGTGGAAATCTGGATGGGATTCCGGAACAGAAAAAAAAGATAGTAGGTACAAACTAAGGAAATCTGAATAAAATATGGCATCCATTTTGTCTTAATCTTGAATTCCAATGATTCCTGTAAATTATTCCAGTGAATTTTGACTCTAGTTTAATAACCTTTTAGACAAACACAGAAACTTTGTTCCCCAAGGGTAAGACAGAAAAGTCTGGAATTTATTAATACTGTCACAAAAGGAAACTCAACTCCCATTTACAGATTTTAAAGTATCCAAAATGTTGTCAAAAACCTAAAAATATTTGTGGGGTCCTCAGAACAGCTTAATTGCTACTTAATGCTACAGGGAAAGTTTAAAAGTCACTTTTATTCTCTCTCAGATTATTGTATATGCTATCCTGCTGATCGAAACTGTTGACAATGACAACAATACCATGTGTCAAGTATCATAAAATGAACATAACAAATAATAAATCACCCATAGCAAGTCAGGAAACAGGCTCCATTGTGGAGGATATTTATTTTTTTAATGTCTCAGGGTCACCTGGTAGGTATAAAGATGTCTTTAAATGCCTTCCTTGGACATACAAAAGTACACTGTGGTGATATAGTGATGATCAGATGGATGAAACTGAGCTGACTAAACCTTATCTCAATACATCCATTCTTTTCTGGATGAAATGGATTTACTAGTCCACAGAATTTCATCCATGAGAAACTTTCTACTACTGGCCTGAAGGATGGGGAACAGATAACTTCAGTACATCACACTTTTTTTGATTATTGAATATTCATAAATAAGCTTTTTAGAGGAAAAAAAAATCAGAAAAGATTTTTTTAAAGTATGGGAACATAGATTTTGTCCACTTATATTCTTGTATATATTTGCATTCATCTATACTTTAACCATTTCAATAATTCAATAATTATATATTGTTTATTACAATAATTCAGGAAAACATCAATTTACACTGTATAAGTGATACACTGTATCATCCTGTCCCTGATTTATTCTTTATGCTCTTTAAGTCAATTTCTCAATAAGGAAAAGTGCCATCATGCAGCAAAACTAACATAGACAAAACTTTTTATACAAATTAGGATGTAAAACAGTGCCCAACTCTAGTCTCTGCTTCTGTGAGCCAGGTCTAGAATGGTGAATCAAGGGCTAATGTGGGGGATTATAGTACAGGCTCTAGGATCAGACTGCTTAATTTGAGTTCTTGCTTCACCACTTGCCAGATTGCTGATTTAGGGCAAAATATGCTTCAGTCTTCTCATCTATAAAATGGGGGAAAATAGCAGCAACTATCATGCCGCTGGTACCCAGCCAATAAATGAATATATTCTCACCAGTCATTTACAGCTACTGTACATTCTGAGTGGGCTGTATGTACCTCAATTCTGATGCACTAATCTGATGCCATATCCGTTGTAAATATTTTAAGAGTCACTTATGTCTACATCATAGAATGTTTGTGGTTACTAAATGAGTTAATTGCATGAAAGAACTGATTCAGTGTCTGACAATGAGTTTTCAAAAAATATATAATCTTCTACTATAAATCTCAAGAAATTGAGGTTCTGTTGGGTATTAACTTGGAGGAAAGACTCCTTGGCTCCTATGACATCAAGGTGCTTAAGCCAAAATATTTTGGGTACCACATTTTGAATAGAATGCACTTCAGAGATGTCTTTGGCTTAAAGAACTGATAGTAATCATTAAGGGGTCCAGAGGAAAGGAAAGCAAAAAAACCTGCTTAGAGCTATTCTATTATGTGTAGCTATTGGGGGTGGGGGGGAGAGAGAGAGAAAGAGAGAGGGAGAGAGGGAGAGAGGGAGACTAAAGAATTTTGTTGTCTATGGAGAATTACTAAAGCAAGAAAAGATAAAAGTACTCAGCTTGAACACCCTGAAGGTGGCAGCTAAATGTATTTAGCTAAGGGTTTCTCCATTGTTGAGTATCTCCATAACCTCAGTGGTAAGAAAATAGGTGTAAATGAGCTTCAACTATATATAGGGAGATCTTAACTTCTGATAATTCAATACATTTAAGCTTATTCACTATGATTTATCAGAGAAGGAATGTTAATTTATAATATATTAGGAAGAATTCCTTTTAAAAATTGCATTTTTATATGGCACTTATAGATCTAGGCCTTAATTACCTGAACATGTCAAAAAACTTAACATCCTGACACTTTTTTCCTACAAATGGGGCATAACTATAATAAGTTATCTTAATTCTGGTGCATTTTCTTTAAAAAGTTTGTACTGGTTTTCCAATTCCTAAATGAACCAATAGAGCATATCACATTGAAAAAAATGTACTATTACAGAACACTAGATAAATGGCATGTCTTATTCTATGTTTATAGTCTACTAAAAATAAGTGAGAGATATTATCAATGTTTTGGTTATTAAGAATGTCATGACAACCTTAGCTCTGAGTTCCCTCATGTTGGATTAAGTTATGTCCTGAGGGGTTCAGCTCTCCCAAACTTCACCAAATAATCTCACTCTCTTTCCTTAGAGAGCAAAGATTAATCACTCAGAAACTTAATGAGCTGGAAAAACAAATACCAGTAGAAGAAAAGTATCTGAGCACTTTAAATAAAATAAATTAGTTTCCATTTGAAAAGTAAATTAGTTGATTTACAAATCTTTTTTCTTCTCTATTTGTACTTCTCTGTGTTTTTTACATCTTCATCAAAACTTCTGTCCCTTCAAAGGTAAAGTCCACTTATGAAAACTTTTTTTTTTTTACTTTTGTTCATCTTCTATTTTAGAACATACCTTCCCACCACAAATATTTTTATACTTTACAATTCTTTTCTCTAAGTTGCCTTTCTAGATATTTACTGATGATTTTCCTACTGAAAAACTGCAATAAAGTCCTGAAAATTCATAGAGAGAAAAGTAAGAGAATAAAAATCAAAGATAAAGGAGGATTTATTTAATAATCCATTAGAAAACATTTTCATTTTGATATATTTTTAACTGTGGTTACTATGTTTATTAATATGATTTTTTAAAATGTTTCAATATTCAAATATTTTCAAATATACTATATTATTTTATTATCATGGAATTTTATTTAGAAATATATTTCATAACATGAACAATGTAAGAAAGCTCAATAATGTTATTCTAATTTACAAAGAGGCCTATTAGACTTGAGCTAAAATCTGTATATCCTTTCTTTAAACAATGCCTGAAATAGTGAACATTTAATCTGAAATTATGTGAACAGTAATATGAATTATTGTACAATAAGAAGTTTATGGAGGTATGTTAAACACAACCTATGCACATACATAAATGTTAAATTCTTACTTATTTCAAAACATGCTTTCCTTTACCTAAAACTTGCTCCATATACCACCATTCCTAAATAGTTCCTATATTTCTTTTTGATTACACCTTAAATATGACTTCTCCGAAAGCTTTCTCTGACTGCTTAAATCTGACGTGTCAAGAATAGTTTTCCCATAATGCTTTAACCAACCCTATCACTGATGTATTATCATATAAGTTATATCCTTTAGCACACAGACAGTGACACTGAATTTTCTAGTCAGTATATGGATTTAAGGTATCAACTAGAAAATTCTTAACTTGCATTGAACTTGGAGATCTCTATTTACTTTTGAATGTTGAGGGAATCGTAGGCCTTAATTTGAGAAAAATAACTCATCTAGACAATGCTAGCCTTGTATGTCACATTAAAGGGCCTGGATTTTAATTTGTAGAGTTTGTGGAACAATTTAAAAGAATTTAAGCAAGAATGAGACATCATCTTTTTCATAAGGAGAGACTTCTCTGATGGTGCAACTGAAAACAGGACTTTTTCCCCTTCCCTGTTTGCCCATTTCTGTTCCCTTCTAACCTTAAAAGAACCTAATTATAGGAATAAGATCACCAAGCAATTGAAACTAACTCCTGACTTACGCTGTCCTGAATGTACACCATATCTTGTCTAACCTGTTGATTCTATTCCTAGATAAAAAGAAGAGTGAAGAATTAAGCAGTTAAAAAAAAGACTAGCTCTCTACCCCCAACAGCCCCCTTAGCAATCATTCAGGCAGACCATGCAAAGCAAGATAACATCTGAAGAGAGAGTCAGCCAGTCTGCACACAACGGAGAATGATGCAGAACCCAACCTCCTGCCTCCATGGTTCACTAAGATTCTCCCCAAAACCCCATTTTTCCCTTTAAAAACTCTCATGGCTGAGCAGAATCTTCAGAGTTCGTCTCTGGACACAAGTCAGCCATCTCCCCAGATTGCCGGCTTTTCTGATTAAAGCACCTTTCCTTTCTACTGACACACGCCTCTCGAACTATTGGCTTATGAGCAGCGAGCAGCTGAACCTGGGTTCGTTAACACGATGGAATAGATTTGGGGTTGGGAGGTAAGATGACAACACCAGAAGCATGGTGACCAACAGATGAGAAATTATAAATCCCTAAATAAGATGATTGAAATAAGGACTGAAGAAAAATAACAGAGAACAAATATATATCAGAGATGAAAATGTTAGGTAATTGACAATTAACCATATGTGAAAAGAGATAAAAGAGTCAAGACTGACAAATTCTTCAATCATACTGACAAAATGAAGACTCCTCACACATTGTTGATTGTTGTTGTTTCCTGTGTGAGTGTGTGACTGTGTGGCAGTGAGTGATATTTAAATAGTAGAGAGAAGATTTTTCCACCTTTTTTATAGTACATATTATGTAATGAAATATAAGTTTTTTCCCCCAAATTTCTTTAAACTTTTTTTTTAATTTTTCTA